>NC_139464.1:25051250-26490000 GCF_057233095.1 Heloderma suspectum
CAGGCCTCACAGACTTACTATGTATCTACCTTGCACTGAAATGGAGAGAAAAATGTGTGCTGGATACAGACAATTCTTTTTGGTCAAAGCCCACGTTATGTTTAAGACTTAATCGGAAGATGAAAGCTGCCTTCTTCAGATGACAGGTCTATGTTCCCATTTATTACGATTTGTGAATCCCCTTTTACCATCTCCAAAGAAATGCACATAATGCCCAGGAGTCTCCCATGTGGCTTCACTGTCAACATCAGAGGGACATCAATAAAACCTCCTCTTTGGCCAGAGCCAGGCAGTTATGATACTGTATGACGAAAGCAATACTGACAACCATGCAAATAAAAGCGAGGATAGATTTTTACTGTATCATACACCTGTGAACATAACATAATCCCAAAATGTGCAGTAACAGGAGGGCAAAGTGGCATATTAACATTGTAAAGAGAAAATGGCATGAGATGGGGAAAAGGAAGTTATGCTGTTCAGGAACCATAATAAAATGCAGGCAATAATTATTTCATGGCTGCAATAAACTGCCAGGGCACCAAATTATTTTATACTGGAGATCAAAGCATGCTGCATATCTCAGCAACCAGAGCTATTATCTGGAGATGTAACAGTGAAAGAGTACTGACAAAAGGTTTGATAAGAACGTAAGAGCCTCTGCTAGATTTTATCATGGGTCCATCTAGCCTAGTACTCTTCCAACAGTGGCCAACTAGGTGCCTCCAGAAAGCTTACAAGCATCTGGCATTCAGAGGCATGCGGCATGGTGTGTGTGGTGCAATGGCCAGTTGCTGGGCTTGGAAAACCCAGGTTCAAATCCCCTTTCAGCCATTAAACTCACTGGGTGGCCTTTAGCAAACCTCCATTTCTTAGTCTAATCTATTTTTCCTCAGGTTGTTACAAAGATAAAATGGAATAATCTCTTATAAGTCACCTTGAGCTCCTTGAAGGATGGAGAGGATACAAACGTAAGTGTACACACAAAGAGTACCTCTTAAAAGATATTTAAAGTACCAGGATTTGAAAGTGCAGAAAATTACACGATGGGAAAAGTGCCGAACAGCTTTGAGGAAGCACACAAGCAACATCATTTTTTTCACAGATCACCTGGTATGCTGTTGGCTGAAATAAATTTTAAAACTTTTAGTAGCAGTGGAAGTAGAGCAAATACAATTGCATGGAAATATTAAGAACTGTTGGCAAATACTTCCAGAAATTCAGATAACTTTAGACAGAATTAGTATGTTCTGCAACATTTATTCGGTATCTGAAGTAACTTTTTGCATCTGTCTTTCACAGTTACACATGCTGAGCTCACTTCCCTTGTTGCCTTTGCTTGATTAGGCTGTCTGGTAACTTCAGCTGGATGCCCACACAGCACATAACACCGTGAAGACACACACACACAGTCCATGCATTTGCTCAAGTACCTGTTGGTGGTAAGTTACATTTCTGACATGCATCCAGGAAAGTATACCTGTTAACTTTTGCTTTAGATAGTCTATTAAAAATGGGGGATTCTTGGCAAGGTTGAGAGTGAGACCTGCCCACCATCTGGGTTCCCTTCCCACCCAGCCAAAGGGGCAGACTTTTTAGTTCATTATCACCTCATCAGCATTTTTGTCAGCCGCTAATGGTGAGGGAAAAGGCTATACCACTCACTAATTCCTGGCTTTTCTGCCTCCTCAAGCAACAGCAAATCCAGAACAGATGGACACTCTTTAACCCTCTATACCCAACTGCTTGCTTTGATCAATCCACTTATTCTGAATAGAAGGTGACCAACACATAGCATTTATGCGACCACCGAAGGGGTGGGGGTGGGGAGAAGAGCTTTAAAAATGTTATTAGAGAGTGTGTTTTAACAAACAAAGATAGAACCCAACTGCTTGGGATCGAAGGTGGCCTTTTCTTATTTCTGTCATCCTGCGTGCTCTGCTCGACATTAGGGGCCTTGCTCCCAGGTGTCTCCATCAAATGAGGTCTGGTGGACATCCATGAGGATCAGGCTCAAATACTATATGGATTCAGGCACCAGGCTAAATTCTAGTTGTTCTGAGTCAACTTTGCACCAACCTGAGTTTTATCTGGGGTTTGTTCTCCTTTTCTGTGTGCTATGTGGCTTTTGCTGTTTTATGGTTGTGCTCCTTTGCATTTTTCATCCTCGTTTTTTACTTGTGTATTTTTGTATAGATTATATGATTATCGTATTGTTGATTTTAATAGATATATTGTTAGCTATCTAGGTTTATTTTATGAGGAAGGTGGGATATAAAATTGTAAAATAAAACAAAGTAATAAATACGTACATAAATCCTTGTTATGAAGTTTTATATTGTGCAAAAGAAAGAGAAGCAATCTATTATTTGAAACAAACTTTGCATTATTGTCATCATGATGTATACAATTCCTGTGCACATTTTACAAAAAGAACCAGTTATTTTAACACTCCCAGGATGAGTTTAGGAGTTCAGTGGAGCACAGTAGATGGGCTATAAGGAAAATCTTAAATTCAAGGACTGAATTAAGCAAAAAGAGAAATTAAGAATGGGCAGAAGCTTCTTGCCAACAAGCAGGCAACCACATCAGGTTTTTGGGGGGTTGGGGGGGGAAGTAATGTTGCTACTAACAGAGTCATCAACCTGACTCCAGTTTGCCAATTCCACCCAGCTGTAACCAAGGCCTGTAATCAGATTCCAGGGATGTATTCGTATTCTGCTTTCTCAGAACATGAATAAAACCTCAGAGTAAAATTGGTCTTGTTCCCTACCAATTGTTCTGATGCCCAAATTCAGGAAATTTACTCACAAGAGAGTGTGAGAGGAAAATGAAGTATTCCTAAACTTCTGGAATGTTTCCCTCCAAATTTCCTTTGCCTTTTCTTCCTGCATATACATGCTGCTGGACAGAACAACTGATACTTTAAGTCACATATGGGCAACTGCGCTGTTCTCTGTGTGGTCTGCATAGCCCCCGAGGTACTCTAGCCACTTTTTCCAGCCATCTAGCTGATCAGCCATTAGCTGAGGGGCAGGAAACAGATAGCTAATAGAAACACAGAAACAGCAATCTGGATCACTGGTGTGGGGAGGCTTTAACCTCGTCCCCTCTCAGCGATCCCGATGCAGAGACAGTTTCCTCATAGCTAACAGCAATGGGGAAACAGCAATCTGGCTCAGGACCATGAGGGGAAGGTGCAGGGAGAAAAGGTCTAAAGCTCCCTATCTGTGTGTGTGTGTGTGTATGTGCGTGTGTGCACAAATGAGAGAGAGCGCGTGCACGCATGCATGTGGCACTGCATGTGGGCCAGTTTGCCCCTGCTTTAGGCTATGTCAGAAATCTTAAACTGGTACTTCTGTTACATAATTCAAACTGCCAAATCATATTGCTTGTGCAGGCATCTATACTAATCTCATCACCTGATGCTCACTGGAAACCTTTTCCAAAAATCCCCACAGATGTGGTACATGGAAAACCAAGAGCCACATGTTGCCATTGAGCATGTAGAGGGGTCTACAGACATACAGTGTTTCATCTGGATGGTTTTTACCAACCAGCCAGCTATATAGTTATCTTTGCAGATCAGTATCTATTTCCCACATTTTTATCTGTGAACTACCAGAATACCACCCTGGTTTTGTATGCCCCCTGTTGCCCACACAATTTCCCCCCCCAAAAGAGAAAGCTAGAATTTAAAGAATGGCTAAAATAAAAGCTTAGTGGTGATACACCCTGTCAGCTTCAAAGCAAAACTAAGAGCTACATGCCACAATGAATCACTCCGCCCTATTTTGTTTTCTTGAGCAGGATGAAGCCTTTATTTTCAAAATCCAGCAGAGTAAAAGATCAGGCATCAGGATCAACACTGTTCCTAAAAACTTTAGTACAAACGTGGGCAACCTATTCATATAAATGGCTATAGATGATTTAGGTACTTAAGTTGAATTAAAGCTGTGAAAACAGACAAAATAACGGACATGCTCATTGGGCCAGTGTAGTGAATACTTCTTTGGTTTGGTAGAGTTTGTGGGAAATGTAGGTTCAAATCTCTGCTTAGCCATGATGTCTCCTGAGGTACCATGAATAAACCTAACCTTCTTCACAAGATTCATATGAGCTGTGAGGGAATACAGACAACCCGTTTTTCTTTTCATGGAATGCTAAAGATGGTTCTTTCTCACTCTGCTTTTTCTAACAATTGATGTATGATCTCATGGTCCTGCTGTTTTATACTGCTGACTTGACTAAGGGATTTTCTTAATTTATTAGATTTTATTGTGATTTTTTAAAATCAGGTTATATTCTAATCACTTGTTCATTTTTTTAGGTTCCCTTTGGGCCAAAGAACTGAATCCAAATAAACAACATTACTATTATTCTATTATTATTTCTATAACATTATTATTTCTTCCTTACATCTTATTTTTTACATTCCCCTATGTGAGGGATCAGTGGGGCTCGCTGCCTCTTACCACATGCCCGAGGAGTTACTCATGGCATTGCTGGTTTTCTCTGCACATGCGAGGCTCCTGTACCCTATGGTCAAGGACAGAGCAGGCATGGATGGCGACGGTTCAAACAGAAGGCGTCACCAGCTGTTGCACCCCTGCAGCTGGCCCCATCAGCCAAAATGAGCATCACCTGAAGTGGGGCTGCAGCGGCAGGGGGAGGGAGAGAATTGGGAAGGATAAAAGGAAGACAGGAGAGCAAGGAGGGAGGTTGGTGCAGGAGGAGGGAACTTTGGAAAGAGAAGGAAAAGGTATACCTGCTGGGAAGGGAAGGGCAACTCCCCACACTGCTCTCTTGGGGAAAGAGAGGCTTTCCAACCTCCTGTCATTAACCCTAGCATGGCAGGACGGACTGAGTGACCTAGTGGCTCAATTGTTGGGCACTGGAGAAAGGGAGAAGATCCATTTCTTGAATCAGAAACTGTTCTGTTATTGTTTATGGAGAACTAATCCCTTTTGTGTTTTAACTTTTAAAGGGACTGCTGCTGAATGTAACTAGGACAGTCCTCATCAGTAAAAGCTATCTTAACACTCACTGACTGTTACCATTCTGATGGAGACAATGGATCAAGGCGTTTTTGATGTTCCCCTTCCTCGAGAACTGCTAACACCCTACCACCACCATGTTTCCTCCAAGAAGCTTGGGGTGTGTGTGTGTGCATATGGTCTCCCCCATCCCTTTTTATCCTCAAAACACTGTGAGAGAGGTTGGGTTGAAATATAACATTTTTGGCTTCAAGTGCAGCTCTTTCCAAAAACTATATAACTAGCAGAAAGGACATGAAGGAACGGCATGATGCTAGAATAATCCTGGGCATTTATTAATGTAGTTGACCACCTGATTGATATTTAATATATTAACACAGGAAATCTCAGAAACCCATTTAAAATAAGGGTCGCTGCCAAAATCAATCAGTAGTGGAATTCTGGTTAAATACTACAGGTCAAATTTCAAATATTGTTCCAAGATTTCTAGCAGCTTTACCAAAATCCACAACACTTTTGTTGAACCTGCTACATGTTAATCAGGAGGTTTTCAGTGCTTCACACCACAGCAAAGGGCATTCTGTTCTCACAATATCGATATTCTTGGGATATTTTAAAGGCTATCATGTCAAACCACCTTCCATACTCTTGTCAAACCCTGCAATATCTTTTTGCATGATATGAACTGGAAAGTGAAACAATTTTATTACAAGTCCCCAGATGCACAATGTTGAGCATTATGCTGATTTCAGTCTACCAATGCCATAACATAGTGCACTGGGGTATAAATAAATGCTTAACATCATCCAGAATGCAAGAAAAAAACAAGAGTAGTGAATCATGGAAACATAGATTGAACTAGAAAAGTGCACCTTTTCATATAGACACCCATTGCCTCAAAATTGGAAAAGCAGGTCTGACAACAGGTTTCTCCTATGAATTTTGACCCTTGCTTAAAACACTACTTTCTGTCTACTAGGAGAAATGAGGAATAGTTAACAGCCTTTAAAAAAAACATGTACTATCTACATATCTCATTTTTGAAATAAACTATGGGAATTAATACTCTTGCTTAGATGGAATAGAATATATAAGAGACCCCTCCAAACTATGGAGTTTTTGCATTACGTTTCAGATGTGTTATTACATCTCTATAAACAAGAATACTAGGCCAGATTCAAGTAATGGAGCTACAACTGTTTACATGAGTGATTCTCTTGCCTATGACTTCTCCCCCAAAGGTAAAAAGCAAACAAAACATAATCTGAAGAGACTGCGACAGCCTGAACTGCTTTGGAAGCATGTTGACTATACATCTCAGTTTCCCACACTGAGGAAATATTACTCATACACTCCATGTTGCAAAGGAGCTGTAAGCTACAGTGGTCTAGACCACTGAAGAGTGAGGTTTCTTGAAGTGGTTTGTGCCATAAATGCAGAGCTACTTGATTAACAATATCTACAGACTCCAGGCTCCTTCATTTTTGGACAATTGCAAACCAAATATACTCTGTAACTCAATAACAGACAACATTTAATCTTTCAGCAGATGACCTCCAGCTCCTCATTAAGTACTGCTGGTTTTGAGCTTCACCTGCAGGATTTTCTTCTTCAATTATTCTTGACACCATGGTGTTGATTTCCCTTTGTAAAGCAAACAAGCCTTCTTTGGTGCCACACTGACAATTATGTAATTGACCCTTTGTAGTCAATGAAAGACTTAATTATTACGTTTTGTTTGCCGTTCCGATTAATCCCAACTCTGTGTAATCTGTATCCTTCACTGGGATTTTGTGGGCTGAGAATTACAGAGTGCACTGCATTTGGGACACTACAGGTTTTGCCAGTTTATTTCATGGCTCATTTGACATGAAGGCTATGAAATTATAGTCCAAACCAGCTCTACATTTTTCAAAGCCAAGACCCCCAAATTAGTGTGTTTTGTTTGCAGTTTGTGTGAACATGCCAGTGGTTAAAGCATTCTCCTTCTGCAACCTTCAATTCTAACTCAACCCAAGTAACGGCAACACTCAAGACCACCTCTATGAAGACAAGGAAGGCAGCTGATGTCTAAACAGAGCAAAGATTGTAGGTGATGAGTGCACTGAAGACACTCAAACTCACTGAGTAAGAGGCAGAAGACTTAAACGGAAATTCTGTACTCGCTAGTGAATTTCTGTTCTCAAGAGGAGAACATGCTTTGAGCAAAAGAAGAAGGAAAAAAGAAGGAAAACAATCAACCAGAGGCTTCCTAGTTAGGATAATGATTCCTACATAAGTTATTGCTCTTCAGTGCAAAGGACAGGTATTCAAGCTTATTTTAAAATGGATAGGATGAGGAGAAAGCTTCTTAGAGCTTGTCCAGAGAATAGTTCACTTCTTTACTTCTGCTTCCATAAATCAGGAAGGTGGTGGGAAAGTACCATAAGAGTGGTACTCAATGCCATCGCAGTTTTGTATCACAGTTGTTATTTTAGAATATAACATCTATGATCTGTTTGGACTAGCAGATATCAGCACGGGGACTGTCATGGCAAGTGTCTGGCATGCTAAATGTGCACACTTGACATGTAAAAATAGGAAGCAGCCATATATATCAAAGTCAACAGCTTACAAGACATTCTACACAGTTGTGGATATAACACAAAAACCTGATATATAAATCAATTCAATTTCAATTCAAGGGGAAAGATATTTAGAGAGGCTATAGACTGCCTTTAAAAAAGAAGAAATGGACCGACTGAATTCCATTCCCAACCATTCGTAAAGCAGCTATCCAAAAATCTCAATACTTTTAATGTTTGTAAAACATATGATGACAAGAAGACAAACTTATTTTTGATTTACTGCATAACAAACAAGTTCTGGAACAAGCCAATATGGAAGCAAAAGTCCTATAAAACCCAAGCACATTGCAGATACTTTGGGGGAAAAAACTATAAACAGTTTACAGCCAGCAATATTTACAAATCTTTTCAGTAAACAAAAGCCCAACTATCTCTGTCTTTGTAGCCTAGAATAGCTTTCATTTCCAGAAACCAGAAGGTTGCAAGGTCAACATGGTACTTCCTCCTCCTCCTCTGGTTGTTTAGCTTCAACACGTTTGCTGGCAGAGTCAGAGGTCAAGATTGAGGAGCACTGAAAGGGCAGATATAACAAGCCACAGGACTGAAACCTGTAATAGGATACTTCCCTATTGATATTTTGTTTCACAAGTCTTATGTATCTTTCTGGAGTTGAACAACTGCAGAACACTTAGTGAAACCACTGTAAAAATCCATAAAATGCTGGATTCCTGTTGGTCCAAACTCCCAGCAAGATGGTTTCTTCTATATTATTTTATTCATTTATTTAATTATTAGGAACAAAACACTAAGTTTCACAACTTACAAAAAGGGTTACATATTTTAACAATATTTTATTGCAAAAGAAAGCAAAACCTGTAGTGTGGTAAAGCCAAGCAAGGCCCACAAAGCTCCCAAAATAGAAAATTAGAGGGACCAATTATTTATTGTGTCTCAATCCATGTTCAGATTTGAGCCATCTGAACATAGAAATATGTGGAGCAGCTGTGCTGAAGTTAGCGTGAATAAATGTTCACCGGTTTGAAGACAGGGTAAATCCTCTTGCTTCAGTTTATGCTTCAACAGGTAAAGATGGAAATCCAGACTGACTTGCTGTTTTTCCCTTTGAATAGACCAGACTGACTGGTGTATACATGAGAGACAGGAACTCTTCCAAAAGGGAAGGGAAGGGTAAAGTAACTGCAACTGACCTGACCTTCAGCTACTGTAGGCCACGTTGGGAGGGTCCTTGCAGGAAACTGACTAGTCTCTGTATGGACACTGACCCAGCTCAAACACCAAAGGGTTCATTCAGTTGCAGCACACAGGAAAGTAGTACCAAAAGAATGCAGGGCTAGTCCACTACCATTTATTTGTCAGAAACAACCATTTATTAGAATGAAGTGTGAATTCAATTTTTTTGTCATGTTATTTCTCAACATACCATGGGAGGGCTTGTTTGAGGGCAGGCGAACCTCAGGTGCGTGGGCCTCACAAGGCCCATGGGGGTTCCCAGTCTGGCCTGGCAGCTTCTTCCCAGGGCCCTGCAACCTCTGCCATGGAGGAAAAAGCTCTTATCTCTGATCAGCAGCTCCCTTTCTCAGTGCTCAGCAACGGAAAGCACAGCTGCTGATTGGAGATAAGAGCTTTCCCCTAGGGGTCAACGTCATGGACCAGCACCCTGAACCATCATCCTTATAAGATTCTGACCCCTCATCCTCAGAAGAGACATTGGAATCAGTAGAAGACTCAGCCATAGAAGGGCATCATGAGGCTTCTATCTTTCCAGAATCCAGTTCTCCAGAGGAGCCCCAAGGAATGGCTTCCCTGTGTCCAGAGGAAGCTCCATTACTGTCCTCAGAGACGCTGGCATGCCACAACCACTTCCATGTTGCGGCAGTCTGAGGCTGCTAAAACAGACCACGCCCTTTCAAAACCTCAGTAGAGGCAGAGCTAACCATCTTAGAGGCCAGTGGCTTCCTATTTAAGCCTCAGTCTTGCTCTGATCTTTTTGCAGCAACATACAGACAATCCTGTCTGGCTTCCAGCCCCAGCACTACTTGGGAGCTTTCTGTGATACTGAGCTCTTTCTGCCTTGATTGCTGAGAAACCTGACCCAACCTGATCCCTGCTCAAGATTTGATTCTAACCAGAACAACCCAAGCTACATCTCAGAGCATCATCAGGATTCATGGCCTGAAACAACAAAGCCATAAGGGCCATAGGAAGAAGGCTTCTTCTGCTTCCTTCTGAATAATCATGTAGATATGCAGTGGTTTGCCCTACTTACTTGTGAGTAGAAATTGTGCTCATGCTTACTTATGAGTAGGAGTGCTATTTGAAAGTGCTGCTGAGTGATTCATTCCTGCTTCCTTCTGAGATTTGTCCTGCAGATGACCTATCTATTGCATTCTAACCCCACTCTTCAGCCGAAAATGCTACCAGAGCAGCTTTCATGAGATCAGTAACAAACAAGAGAGTTCCTGACCACAAGCTTATAATCTAAGACATGACACAAGGGGTGGGGGGAAGAGGGGGGAAAAGCAAACTCAGGCATCAGTTTGTAGAGGTACAAAGTTCTCATACAACCAATTGTGATGGAAACAGTTGAGGATGAGGAAGACCCAAATGGAACTGGTCTCTCAGCAAAGCCAATGGAGTGGTCCTGTTTCCCATCTCTCCCTGCACTGCAACCATATGGAATGGCAGCTGCCTGGTGACAACTGAGGGAGGGAGAAGCCTGATGGAGCTGGCCTCTGAGTAGGGTCAAAGGAGTGTATAATCCTTGAGCACACAGTGCAGGTTCATTCCTAACTGAAAGCCATCCCATATCTATTCATTGTCCCAATTTTATTAACGATATAAACTTGGATCCTAACATTCCAAGAATGGAACAGATATGATGCAGGAGTCTGCAGATGGAGGAGGCAGTTGACAAAAATTGCCCCTTCCCTTACAGAAGGGCAATTTAGAAGAGTAATCACATTGATCTGGTCAGGATTTAACTTTCTAATTAGGCTTGGATTATCTGATCCACTCTGAAGTTGGGGGTTGAAAAACGCTCTCATCAGCAAGGTTTTCTCCACTATTGTAATATTATAAATACTCATTTTTATTGCCTTAGCTGAGATTTTGCACAGGGCCTATTCTTTCCTTCAGAAATTCTGAGAATCCTACATATTTGAGGCTCCAGGCACATGCTTAGTTCGTCCCTTGGTAAAGCTGAACTTAGCAATGGTATTCCCCATAGTAACCTATGGCTGCGAGAGCTAGACCATAAGGAAGGCTGAGCGAAGGAAGACAGATGCTTTTGAACTGTGGTGCTGGAGGAAAATTCTGAGAGTGCTTTGGACTGCAAGAAGATCAAACCAGTCCATACTCCAGGAAATAAAGCCAGACTGCTCACTTGAGAGAATGATATTAAAAGCAAAACTGAAGTACTTCGGCCACATAATGAGAAGACAGGATACCCTGGAGAAGATGCTGATGCTAGGGAAAGTGGAAGGCAAAAGGAAGAGGGGCTGACCAAGGGCAAGATGGATGGATGACATTCTGGAGGTGACGGACTCGAACTTGGGGGAGCTGGGGGTGGCGACAGCCGACAGGAAGCTCTGGCCTGGGCTGGTCCGTGAAATCACGAAGAGTTGGAAGCAAATGAATGAATAAACAACAACAAAGCTGAACTTGCCTGGGGAAGCTCCTGCCACAGGTGAGCCTCCTATTAAGGCCTCATTTAGCTTCATACCCCCTCCAGGGGTGGGGTGGGGGCTAAGGGGAGAGAAAAAGAGGCAAGTCATTTACTTTGCTGTGGGGGCCAGGAATGTGATCCCTTAGTTTGTATAGCCCAGTGGGAGCTGTAGGGATGAGCAATTGCTCAGTTCTATCCTCATCTTGGTTCAGTGACCTCTACAGCTGCAGAAGTAGGACTCTGTCAGGAGTGTTTCTGAGCACAGGGAGTGGGAGAGTAGTTCAGATTCTGAAGAAGAACCACCAGACATGTGGGAGGTATGTTCCCAGGCTAGTCCAGACATGGTTAGGCAGGTTCCTCAGGTTTCAAAGGTCCAGCTGCAGGAGGAGGGTCCCTCTCCCCCCGCCCAGGTGAGAGACAGCAAACAGGGAGAGGCGGGGTTTGGGGAATCTGAATTAACAGATGCCAGACGCAGAAGCAGAGCAAAGAGGGAGAAGGCCGGGCAGAACTTAGACGGTCTACCCAATTGGCCTTGCGTGAACAGCTGTGCCTGGAGACCTCACGAGAGAGACCTCGCCCCCCCCCCCGCTTAAGTTAGTCTAGTGAGGCTGCTTTCCTTTCAAACCGTGGGCAACTTTCGTAGCTAACTTTTGAACCCCCTGAAGGCATTTCCTTGTAGACTGAGAGTCACTGAGAATTTGCATCTGTATGACCCTTTGAAGAAATGGGCATCTGTATGACCCTTTGAAGAAATGGATTAAAAGCCGTAGATTGAAGCCTCTTGTCTGTGTTTGATTTGGTGTTTGAGTAGGGATGTACGAAAGTGACTTACCTTTTAACGAAATTGATTCGAAGTGGGGGGGAGGCACTTCGTCCCTCCCCCCGAAATTCTGGCCGGGGGGGAGGCGCTCCGTCCCTCCCCCCCCAAATTCTGCCCGGGGGGGAGGCGCTCCATCCCTCCCCGCCCCCAAATCCTGGCCGGCCGGGTCCGCAAATGGCGGTAGCCTATCACGGATGATTTAAAAGAAAAAAAAAAGTGTACGCAAATGGCGGCGCCCATGGGCGCCGCCATTTGCGTTCCTTATTTTGACACGTCTTAGTCTACATAAACATTCACGTAGACTACGGCGAAAATAAGGGGAACGCAAATAGCGTAGCGTCTACGCTATTTGCGTTCCCCTTATTTTCGCCGTCTTAGTCTACGTAAATGTTTACGTAGACTAAGACGTGTCAAAATAAGGAACGCAAATGGCGGCGCCCATGGGCGTCGCCATTTGTGTACGCGCGGTTTTTTTTTCCTTTTAAATTAGCCGTGATAGGTTACGTAAACATTTACGTAGCCTATCACGGTATTTTTTAAAATCTAGCCGTGATAGGCTACGTAAATCTTTACGTAGCCTATCACTTTTTTTGTTTGTTTCTTTGTTTTTTACTGGAAATGGCGGTGGTGGCCGCCGCCACCGAACCACTGCCGGAGCCGCCGCCAGGAAGATTCGCCCAAGGTAAGTCCCGTCCCGGGGGGTGGCGGGGTGTGTGTGGCAGACCGTTTCGCTACCAATTTCGGGGGGCCGAATGCGCTGGCATTCGGCCTCCCCGAGATTCGTGACGAAATTCTCTGACATCCCTACATTTGAGGTTCAGTGGGGGCAAAAGGAATCCTGACGGACTCCTAGCACTTTACCTAGGTTATTGCTCCAATGCATGAAGACAGGATTATACAGCTACTGCACCTCCCTCTTGCAAACCCCTTCTTACCCTCCAACAGCTATAAGGCAAAAGAAGAGGTCTACATATGGGGATAAACGAAGGGAGGAAGAGGTATGGTCCAGCCCTAAGGAAGGTAACTATATAGAAATGAATTAGAATCATAGAATAGTAGGGTTGAAAGGGGCCTATAAGGCCATTGAGCCCAATCCCCTGCTCAATGCAGGAATCTAAGTCAAAGCATCCCTGACAAGTGGCTATCCAGCTTCATCTTGTATGCCTCCAGTGTGGGAGAGCCCACCACCTCCCTAGGTCATTGGGTCCATTGTTGTATTGCCTTAACAGTCAGGAAGTTTTTCCTGATGTTCAGCTGGAATCTGGCTTCCTGCAACTTGAGCCCATTATTCCCTGTCCTGCATTCTGGGATGACTGAGAAGAGATCCTGGCCTTCCTCTCTGTGACATACTTTCAAGTACTTGAAGAGTGCTATTATATCTCCCCTCAGTCTTCTCTTCTCAAGGCTAAACATGCCCAGTTCTTTCAGTCTCTCTTCATAGGGCTTTGTTTCCAGTCCCCTGATCATCTTCGTTGCCATCCTCTGAACCCTCTAATTTGTCCGCATCCTTCTTAAAGTGTGGCGCCCAGAACAGGACACAGTACTCCAGATGAGGCCTAAGCAGTGCTGAGTAGAGGGGAACTAGTACTTCACGTGATTTGGAAGCTATGCTTCTATTAATAGCATTTGCCAAAATAGCATTTGCCTTTTTTGCAGCCACATTACATCGTTGGCTCATATTCAGCTTGTGATTGACAACAATTCCAAGATCCTTCTTGCTTGTAATGTTGTTGAGCCAAGTATCCCCCATCTTGTAACTGTGTATTTGGTTTCTTTTTCCTTGGTGCAGAACTTGGCAATTATCCCTATTACATTTCATTCTGTTGTTTTCTGGCCAGCTCTCCAGCCTATCAAGATCACTTTGAATTTTGTTTCTGTCTTCCAAGGAATTAGCTATCCTGCCCAAATTTGTGTCATCTGCAAATTGATCAGCATTCCCTGCACCTCCTCCTCCAAGTCATTAATAAAAATGTTGAAAAGCACTGGGCCCAGGACTGAGTCTTGCGGTACCCCACTTGTTACCTCTCCCCAGTTGGAGAAGATCCCATTGATAAGCACACTTTGAGTCCGACTCTGTAGCCAACTGTGGATCCACTTGATAGTTGAATTGAAATAGTTAAAGCAGAAGTGGAGTCTGGCTAGGTGCTGCAGTTTAAAATCATAGGTGCAAATGCCTCGCAGACACATCACACTTTCCCCAAAGCACCTTTACATACAAAGGTTGGAATAAAGAAGGAAACCTGTGCCCACCCAGAGTGCACACTTCAGACCTCCAGCAACAATACTAAATGTAGTATCCTAGCACTTTAAATGCAAAAATAAATGCTTTCAAGCAGATGGCATTTTTCAAATACATTTCTATAAGCATTTTATAATCTAATAATATGAGAGGAAAAATGACCCCGAAGTTGTGTAAACCTGACTGGAATGCAGACATCTGTTCTGGTTAAAATGTTTCCTGACTAGGGTCCTCCATCCTACTTTAAATATTTATAGTTTTTAACTAGATTAAAACATCATAAGAAGGGTTTTATTCTCAACAACCTGCAACTGGAATTGATGTGCCAGCTTTTTCCAGCGTTGCCTTAAAACAAGAACCAAATTTTGCAGCACTGTCCCACTGTTCTCACACTCACACACTCACTTTGTAAAAACAGATCCAGAAAGGGTGGGTGGGTAGAAAGAGGGAGAGGCTCCCCTGAAATAGTGTGGAAACAACAGTATAGTGTAGGTAAATCCTCAGGAAGTGAATGGCAGAAAGAACCTCCTTTCCCAACTCCTCCCTACAACATTAACAGCCTGAGCAATTACTGAGTGGAACAAACCCCTTTAACACCACCTGGTGCAGTCTTCAGCAGTTGGTCTTGCTCCCAAGCCTGTCACGGCTCATTTAGATAGTATAGTACATTCTCTCTATAGCACTATTCTTGGGGACCATGGAGTTCAAAACATAATGAGATATAGAGATTTTTATCATGAAATGTAACGTAACTGTTAGCCACAGTACTCAGAGTTTAGTATTTGAGGACCACTTGGAACAGAAAGCTTTTTTAGACTAGGTGGAGTATAAAAACAAATGATCTGGTTAAATATGTACACTTTACTAATAGCTAAAGAAAAATGAGTCCAGGCTGATGAAAGGGGGTCTTATTTACATGCACTTTATTTAGAGATCACATTTCCCCATTATATCCTTACCACAAACACTGTACAGAGTCATATTCACAGCACAACTACCTTAGACTAGAATAATTGCTCAATCTATCACTGTTGCATAAAATTATATTTTAAAAGCCCCCACTAGAATACCTATTACTTTCATAATATCTCAATCTCAATAGCACTGGAAACAATTCCAGTGATGAGATTATCATTTGCGGTAGAAGTACAACAGCAAGCTGCTTTTAAATGAGAAAGATTAAACTGGGAAAACCATAAATTACCATTCTCTTCTCAAATTAGGCAAACACAAAAGTGTGACGAAAGATGGGTTTCTTCATATAATATTCCCAAGTTTTTTAAAACTGAGATACGAATGTATCAGAAGTGCAAATTTTGCAAATGGTAAATCTACCCTTACTATCACAAAAATGCGTAAAGACAAAGAGATTGGCCACTGCACACACAGTAATTTTGCTATACTTGTATTTCTACAATCAGGTCTTCATTTGTGAAACATTAACATTCCCAGACTGCAAGAAAATGCTTGAAATGTAAAAAGCAATGTGGACAAATAGAAGTAATTGTCAAAAAGTAAATGCAGTGTTTAGTGGAGCGGAACCATGCCTGCTTTAACAGAAGACCAGAAAGCAGGCTGACAATACATTTCCTGATTTTTGCAAGTGAACTTGCATGAGAAAAACTTTGCTATAACCACATGTGGTTGTGCTCACTCAAGTACTGTGGGTACCTGTGGTTACTCAAGACTATTTCCAAAGGTATGCAATACCTCCCATCCCACAGTGTAATTCAGAATCACTTCAAACCATCATACAAGGACCTGTGAAAATTGGTAAAATTTTAAAGGAGCATAACCTTCCCAAGCAATGAAAAACACACTGGCAGCAGAATGGAAGAGTCTCTGTGACACACAGCATGCACGTACACACACTCTCCATCGGGGCTTCTTCCTCAGCGCATAAAGAGGAATCCAGTGCAGTGAGCTGGCGATGAAGGAAGTGATTACTTCCTTCATCACCAGCTCACTATGCTGAATTCTTCTGTGGGGCTGCAGAGGGGGTTGGGAGCAAGAAGAGTGGGTGGGGGAGAGGCCTGGCCAACTGGATGAGGATACCTGTTGGGATGGAGGCTCCCTATCACTGCTCTAATGCAACCACGTGTAGTTTTAACCGAAACTTGTCTTGATTGCTGAAAGCCAGTCTAAAGAGAAAGGTCTTAAAATTTATGAGGCTACAATTCTATACACACCAACCTGGGAGTAACCTTCATTGAATGCATGGAGGCTTGCTTCTGAGTTGAAATGTGCAAGATTGCACTGTAAAACATTTTGAGTTCAGACTTTGGGAAGTGCAGATACTTTCTAGAAATGTATAACTATTTCCCAAAAGTAACTAACTATGTTACAACAGGTTTTCATTGAGAAGTGATTTTATTAATCACTTCTCAATGATCACTTGGGGTTCAGGCCAGGTTTTGGCACGGAAACAGGCTTGGTCCCCCTGTATGATGACCTATGTCAGGAGAGAGACAGCAGGAGCGTGACCTTGTTGATTCTCCTTGATTTCTCGGCGGCTTTCGATACCATCAGCCATGGCATCCTTCTGGGACGACTGTCTGAGCTCGGAGTGGGAGGCACTGCATTGCAGTGGTTTCGCTCCTACTTGGATGGTTGGCTCCAGAAGATGGTGCTTCGGGAATATTGCTCAGCTCCATGGATTCTCCAGTATGGGGTTCCACAGGGGTCAGTTCTGTCCGCCATGCTATTTAACATCTACATGAAACCGTTGAGTGCAGTCATCCGGAGTTTTGGGGCACGTTGTCATCAGTATGCTGATAATGTGGAGCTCTTTTTCTCCTTTTCATCTTCTTCAGGTGAGGCTGTGGATGTGCTAACTTGGTGCGTGGCTGGGACAATGGACTAGATGAGGACTAATAAACTGAAGCTCAATCCAGACAAGACTGAGATGCTGTTGGTGGGTGGTTCTTCTGACCGGATGGAGGGTGCTCAACCTGTTCTGGACGGGGTTGCACTCCCCCTGAAGGAGCAGGTTTGTAGCTTGGGGGTTTTCCTTGAGCCATCTTTGTCACTTATGGCTCAGGTGGCCTCAGTGGCATGGAGTGCCTTTTACCAACTTTGATTAGTGGCCCAGCTATGCCCCTATCTGGACAGGGATAACCTGGCTTCAGTTGTCTATGCTCTGGTAATCTCCAAGTTAGATTACTGCAATGCACTCTACGGGGGGCTGCCTTTGAAGACGGTTCAGAAGCTGCAGCTCGTGCAAAATGTGGTGGCCAGATTGATAACGGGGACCAGAAAGTCCGAATATAGAAGACCGACTCTGGCCCA
Organism: Heloderma suspectum; assembly: GCF_057233095.1. Classification (NCBI taxonomy): domain Eukaryota; kingdom Metazoa; phylum Chordata; class Lepidosauria; order Squamata; family Helodermatidae; genus Heloderma; species Heloderma suspectum. The sequence goes on from NC_139464.1 coordinate 25,068,847, forward strand.
TTTGCACTGGCTGCCTGCATGTTTCTGAGCCCGATTCAAGGTGCTGGTTTTAACCTATAAAGCCTTATGTGGCTTGGGACCACAATACCTGACAAAGCGCCTCTCTGGACACGAACCTACCTGTATACTACGCTCAACATCTAACGCCCTCCTCCAGCTGCCTACATCGAGGGAAGCTCAGATGACGGTGACAAGGGAGAGGGCCTTCCCAGTGGTGGCCCCCAAATTTGGAATGATCTCCCCGATGAGGCCCACCTGGCACCAACATTGTTATCTTTTTGGCTCCAGGTTAAGACCTTTCTCTTCTCCCAGGCATTCAGCAGCTTATGATAAGCTTTAATTGATCCTGGAATGTCTTATGCTTACTGTTGTTTGCTTTTGAGATTGTTTGTTTGAAGCTGTTTTAGATATATGTTTCTTTTGTGTATATTGTCTGTTTATGTGTTTTTTATGTAAATGGTTTTTAATTTCTGTATATTGTTTTTAATCTTTGTAAACCACCCAGAGAGCTTCGGCTATTAGGCGGTATAGAAATGTAAATAATGATGATGATGATGATTCAGAGCTGTATGCTTAAAAACATTCTTCAATATACAACACAGCATGCATATATGTGTACATTTTAATGAGAAAGTTTGGCAGAGCAGTTTGGCAGGCAAACATACTGCTAGAGGATTGATTGTAATACATATCTCAAGTTGCTTTGGATTCCTGCATTAAGAATTATTCTCCCCTCCCTCCTCACAAAACACCTCTCAAGGATATGTATGTATATATCTTAAATAAAAGTAAAACATACTCTCAGTGTCCCAGTGCCAGGTATCAGACTGAAGAATATAGAGCTTGGAATACAACACAGTTCATGCTTCATCTCTAAGACACCCCACCCACCTTCTTTCCATTGTGCACAAACTGTTCTTTTCTGTCTTAATTTATCTCCCTCTCCTCCCACTCAAAGAAAAAGAAAGAAAAAAAGCAAAGATGTTGACAGGAAAACGGAATACAAATAATGGCTTACAATACCAAAATCACTTTATTAGCCCTGCCAATAAAAACGTTCCTTCTCTTCAGGGATAGCTAAGCAACTAAAAGTGCCTCTAATGATCTGCTGGCAGCACTAGCCAACATAGCTCTAAATAGATAACTGTCTCTCTGAAGGCTGCAGAGCACTCACTTCCAAAGTAAGGCAACGGGACTTGTTTCCAAGTATATAGGAATTAATGGGCTATTTAAAATGGAAAATTCAGCAGAACCTTAAATTCTCTCTTCCTGAGCTGCAACCTTAAATTCTCTCTTCCTGAGCTGCCTATGCTTCCCCACCCACAACCAGCCTGTGACTTGACTGAATCGGTTTGTGCCTTAAATGCATGTACCTTGTTTGTATGTGAATCTGATCATTTAATTCAGCAGGCACTCACCATCTGGAAAACTCTCCCTTGTGTAGTTTGGGAGGCAGAAAATACGACATCTTTCAAACGCCTCCTGAAAAAACACTTGTTCACCCAGGCTTTCCCTGGGCTGTGAGTAAATTAATGATGCTGCTCCATTTTACTGCTCCTTGATTTTTACTGTAGTTGGAAGCAGTTTTAATGCTGTATTTAATATTGTGTTTTTAATATTGTATTTTAATATTGTGAACCACTGAGAGATTTTTATTATATTCAGTGGTATATAAATGCCATCAATCAATCAATCAAAGATAGCCTATTGTAATGTAAGGTCTTAGGGCATGAGCAGTTAGGACTAAAACAAATAGTGTCACCCATTTATAAAAATGTATATGAATGCATGAGGTATGTGTGTGGGGCGGCTATGGGGAAGTAAGTCAAGACACCTATACGATTCTCCTCCTCTATTCCTAAACTCTTAACATATACACAGTACACCTATCCAGACGAAGTCTTCAAAATTAGGAAAAACAATGACTTCTGTGGTAAAGTAACACTTCCAGCAATGATTCTAACTGAAATTAATAGAAGACCTGGAAGACTATTTTTTAGAGTAAAAGCCTAAAAGAAATATTAAGAGAAACAAAGACATACTTCATCTCTAGGACCTCCTCCAAATGTTTCCTCCTTTCAGTACGCAAGTTGGTCAAGTGAGTTTCCTTCTCAGCTAGAGACTGTTGGGTAGAGGACAGCTTTGCTTTCATAGATTCCAGTTCTTGTTTTACTTTCTCCATAGCCATCATCAACTCTTCTACCTAAGGAGTTTGAGAATGACAAAAAGGAAGGAGAAAGAAAGTATGTGATCATAAAGATCTTTGCCATTCACCAGACCCCTGAATGACGGGACAAAAATAATGCAGCAATCAATTTACCTTTGTCTTTAGTATTTACCTGATCTTGAGTCCTTCCTTGTATTTTAATGTGAAATGACATGTTGATGTGATTATGAATTCGAGAGAAGACACATCTTTATTATACGTATGGTTGTTCACTGTTATATTCTTCCTTCTACCTGAGGTACTACTGATAATGAATCTATATGCCTTGTCTATATTAGACTTTACAGTAGTATTGAAAGTTACAAAAATATAGACCAATATTCTTAATTTCAACATCTTTGCAATATTGCAATAAGTATCACAACCCAGAATACATTAAGTACCTCCTCTCTCAGTGTGCTTTCTGAAAACTTGAATTGATCGTTCTTACTCACAACTCAAGTCTAATACAATTAGAATGTATTAGCCAAAGTAGTAGCTATAAGGTGACCACCTGATAAACCTGCATCTCAGAGGTGGCCCCTAATACAGGGAAAGGAAGGCGCCAATCCCCCACAGTAGATGCCAGAGCCCTCCTTTCCACCTTGCTCCATTTGTTAACATTCAACAACTTTTTTTTTTTTTTAAGGCGAGCCCAGTGCACCTGCATTGCCTGATCGTGACAGCTGCCTGATCAACCTGTCCTGAAAACCTCCTGGCTTCAGGGGTAATACTGAGCGTGCGTGCTGGACACACACACACACAAACACACACACACACACTAGTTTCCTGTAGTCTCCCCAGCATAGGTGCATCATGGGGAAGAGAGACTCAGGCTAGAAGGGTGCTCTGGGTAGCGATCTTCCACACAGCACCATTTTAATGCACCCTGGCAACCAGGGTGCATTTACACTGGTATTTTTAGTAATCTGAAAATGAAATAGGAAAATTACAAGAAGTGGAAGAAAGGATAAGTTGCTATGGTGGGAACATATCAGTACAATACAGTTTGTTTGACAAAATACAATCCCTCCCCCACAAAGCTAAAACTAGTATGATGCAGGATCTACTCTCAGTCAGGTTTCAATAATATGTTTAAGAGATATTTATTGGGGATGCTTCAGATATAGCAGGGGCGGACAACAAGCTCTCCACCTGTGCCCCCCATGGCCATTTTTGCACCCTGCCTGCCCCCAGCTGCCAAATCCGCAAAAAAAATATTTTTGCCGCTGCCACTGCAAATTCAGTGACGGCAATTTTGGTGCCAGTGGGGTGTAGGACCTGGTGGGTTCCAGGGGAACAATACAGTCCCTGACCCCCAGAAGTTGCCCACTCCTGAGATACAGGATATCTGACTCAGGTTGGGGGGCACTGAATTAGCTGATTCTCTGGGCTCCTTCCAGCCCATGACTATATGTAGTACACTTATTAAAAGAGGCAAAGAGACTTAACTCAGCCAATAGTCACACTTGGACACAACAATATGGCAGGATTCTCCAGAACTCTGGCTTATTGATAATGAGCAGCGTGGTGGTACACTTTGTCTGATCTCTCCCACTTGGCTTCTCCTGCAAATGGGAGCGGCTAAAGAAACCATGGATCTTCTTTCCATTGTTTGTTGTAATGTCTGAACTGGGGATTCTGGCTTGTCTTTCCTCCCACAAGCCAGAGTCATAAGGCAATAACAAATCATGGCTTATGACTCTGGTTTGTTTAGGGAGAGTCAAGCCAGAATACCCAGTTCAGATGTCACAACAAACAAATGAAGGATCCATGGTTTGTTTAGCTGCTCCAAGTTCAGGAGGAGCCAAGCAGGACTGATTCATCAATAAGCCAGGGCTTTAGAGAACACTGGTGACATCTGAACACAGCCACTGTCATTTGCTCAAAGTCAAATGTCTCCCAGCATCAATGACCTGGGAAAAAAAGTTTTCCCACTCAAAGTTGCTATTAGTTACATCAACTTGTGACCCTCACATAACCAGTGGTATGGGATGATGGGAGTTGTAGGCCAATAAAACTGGAGGGCCACAAGGTGCCCATCCCTAGGTTAGATGATATAAGCAAAGGAAGGCCAGAGACTTCAAGATACAATCCTAATAGTCTGTTTCCACTTTTGGTCATCTTTAAAGCTTGAAGAAAAGATCCAGTACCTCAATATTAGTGAACAAAATTCCTCCCTGAGCCCAGTATTAAGGTCACTATTTAATTATCTGTAAGGTTAGGCAACCTGGTGCCCTGCATATGTTTTGGTCTACAACTCCCACAGGCCCTAGCTAGCATGGCCAATGATCAGTTATTGTGGGAGTTATAGTCCAAAACATATGCAGGGCACCAGGTTGCCTACCCTTACAGATGATTAAATTGTGGCCTTAATATTGGGCTCAGGGAGGAATTTTGTGTCTGCGGACTTTGGTGGGGTTCCATAACTGCCTTCTGATTCTTTTATGAGCAGAATATTTCCCAAGAACACACATTTTATTCTAGTTTGGACACAAAACATACAAAGTACAGCTGGGTCTTAGATATGCACCTTAATTGCCCAAGTTGTATAGTACAGTGAAAAAGTAGATTGTGTAAAGTACCAAGCACAGCCAACCGTTTACTTAAAACCCCAAGCTAATAAACTTTTACCCAAATATACAAAAATGAATGATAGTTCTACTGAAAATCCAGCTTTTCTAAGAATCTTTTAGGATGTTTTAGATGCTGTCAAATATTACAGCAAAATACATTTCTCAACTACATCTGTACTATGATAAAGAACATACATCCTCCACAAATCAGTATTGAATAGAAGACACAGTGATGTACAATGCCCCTTGTATTCTTATTAGATATTTACCCTGCTCCATCCTTGAATCCATTTTAAAAATAAATAAGATCAATGGGCTATGCATAGAATGAAAGAATCTGAGCCCAGGAATTTGTTCTGGATACCAGAAGTGAACAGATCTCACAATCTTTTCACACATAAATCCATTCCTGGTTATCCCAAACTTTCTTCATTTCAGCAGTATAATTTAGATCGTATCATGTTGCTGCTATTGTTAAAAGAGAGCTTTGGCTATTGGGTGGTATAGAAATGAAATAAATAAATAACAAATAACAAATAAAACAATTGGTAGTCAGAAATTCTTGATGATTTACTGCAAATCACCCAGAGAACTACCAGTAGATCCAGATCTACCTTCTGCCCACTCCTGTTCTAATATATATGAAATGCAGTATGACCAGCTTGGTTAGTGACATCAACGCATTTCCTGTGGTAGTCACATGACCATCAAGCCAGTTGGTACATAGATAGGGTTAAGTAATATAAATAAAATACACACATTCACTCTGCTGGATGTAATCCACAAGGAAGCAACAAACGATTAGGCAGACTTAAGGTTCAATGGGCCATCAGCTGGCAAGGAAGAAAAGCAATTAGACATTGCAGACGTTGCATTCCACCAATGCAGACATTGTCTAGCAGACCTGAGAGCCTTTCATTATGAGAAGTTTCTTGACATAAGGAGAAGGTATTTGTTTAGCAATTTACATTTCACTGACATAGTTTGGTAACAGGTTGGAACAAACAAAGGGATTATTTGGTTGGTGGAGAAATTATAGTTTCTTTTTGATTCCACACACAGAATGAAACGGGTAGGAAACCTGGTGCCCTCCAGATGTTCTGAACTCCTATAATGCCAACTACTGGCTATATTGACTGGGGCTTATGGGAGTTGTAATCCAAAACATCTGGAGGATACCAGGTTGCCTACCTTCTGGAATGAAATGTACAATATTTAATACTGTATAAATAACACAATTTCCTCTAAAATTAAATTGTTCCTCTTTAAGGAGAAATAGGTCAACATATTTATAGACTCTCTTATGTTCAGAGAAGTATGCTACCAATGCAATCTTCAGAGTGGGATAGTATGACAATATGTATAACCCTTGCTCTTGCGTGAACCATGAAGGAGCTAAATTCCTTCCCTGGATGAAAAGAGGAAACCATTCTTCAAGTCTGCCTAAGTTGCCAGACCTGAAGAAGAGAACTAGCAGCTGTAGCTTGTTAAGACTGCTGGAAAAATGAAGGAAGCCATGCAAATAACAAACAGAGTCTTGCTGGCATGGGAGAAGTGTTCCTGAGAAGGAAAAGGAGCTGTTCTGTGGTCTTCTAATCCACGAAATATTTGAACCAGGCCATGGGAAAAAGAGGAACTAAACAACTGAATGTCTGGCTTTTGCAAGGGACTATATATTGGCACCAAATATTGTAACCAGTAAGAACTGTTTTCTATCCCTTCCTGCATCTGGACCACTACTTGGATGAAGCTGCCCTGTGGCTATAGCAGCAGCTTATTTTACTCTTACCACTGAGATGTTTACTTAAATTATAATCACTTCTCTGTGTGAAGATGGCAGCTTGACATGCAGTAGATAGCCTGACTTGTGAGCAAATTTAGATAGTGAACTAAAAGCTCACTGGAAAGCTTCAAAAGGCTTCCCACTATTAACTTGCATTGGCTCTTTGGGACAAACCTTCAGAAACTGCAGGTAAAAATGCAGTGAGGCAAGCCACAATATTCCAGAAGAGAGTATCCCTGCTTTAGAAAGCCAGCTGAACCTAGTATAGAACACCATCTTCAAGGATACTTGAGTTTGCTTTGCTTAACTTAAGCTTGATACTTAAGTTAAGCCCTTATTTTCAATAAGGACATTTACTTAGCTTTTCTAAAGGAGGGAATTCTTGCCTGTTTTGGAGTCCTTGAAAGAAAGGAGGACTCCACTTCCTCCCACCAGCATTCAGACCAATCAGTGGATGTAGGAAAGGCTTCAGGGACTGCCTTGTTCCATGCTTTTAGGACAGGGACTATAGCTCTGTGGTAGAGCCCACCTTTTGCATGAAGAAGATCCCACCATCAATCCCTAGCATCTCCAGTTAAAGGGGTTAGGCAGATGGTGATGTAAAGGCTTTTGCCCAAGACCCTGGAAAGCTGTTGCAGTTAGAGCAGACAATACTAGGTTAGATGGACAAATAATCTGACCTGGTATAATGTAGCATTTTCTGTTCCTATGAGAGGAGAAAAGAATAGGAGCTGCCACTACTACCCCATATTTGCCGTCCTCAGTTGCTCTGGATTTTTTTTAAAAAAATTCTTCATTTCATTCTTCAATTCAGAATTTATTTTCTCCCTTGACTACCCAAAATCTTAGTTGATGAGGGCAATTTTTGACGGGTAAATTAAGGAGCTTACTTTCAAAGATTATTCTGATTCTGGTGTACAGACTTGGAAAACTGTACCCAACCCCAATTCCCTGTTCACAAACTCTGAAACTGAAATGATCCCCATCTGTTTACTATCTATATGGCAAGTTACGACTGCACGGGAATGTAAAGAAGCACTCTCTGTGATGCTACTCTTCCTAGAGATGTAATAAACCTCAAGTCTGAGTATCTGTTGTACATGGTGCAAAACTAAGTTGGGATTGGATGGCTTGTGATAGCTTAATACGTGGATAGATTTTTAATGTTTGTACCCACTCCAAGCTGCTGCATCAGAGCACATTTCCTCCAACAGCCACAAGGGATGGCAACAAGATAGGGCTATAGAAGGGCAGGGGAACCTGTGGCTCTCCAGATGTTTTTGGACTATCACTTCTATCATCCCTGAACAATGACCATGTTAGCTGGGGCTGACGGGAATTGGAGCCAAACAACATCTGGAGCAGCCTTCCTCAACCTGGTGACATCCAGATTTTTTAAATTACATCTTCCATAACCCCTCACCATTGCCCATGCTGAGAGTTGAAGTCGGAAACATCTGTAGGGCACAGGTTCCCCAGCCCTCAGCTATAGGATTACTTTACAGGGCTAGTTTACAAAAAGATAAAACAGGAAAGAACAGGGAGAGATATAAACACAAAATAAGACTTATTCATACCTTTAGCCATTTACTGCCTAAATGATTGGTCTCACACATTCTTTCGTTTACTGGCTTCAACAGGCAACGAGAAGCAGAATGGTGGAAAACAGTAAATCGAAGAAAGAGGGGAAAGCATGCAATTAAAAACAGAAAGGGCAATTAAGGGGTTTAAGAAGTACGAACATGCAGAAAGTAATTCAAATCTAGGATTGATAACAGTTTTAATACACTAAAGGTTTTGTCAGTTTAATACACTAAAGGTTTTGTCAGTTTAAGAACAAAGAGAACCACAGCTACACAGCGTTACAATTTTCACACACACACACACACCCCCGTCACAAAACAACTTCTGCTAAACACAGGGAAAAATGAGGCCCTTCAAGGTTAAAAGTGAATAACTCAAAAAAACATTCTCCCCCTGTAGAGCCTTGGGTGGTCCAGAAAGGTGGCTTATAAATATATTTTTTAAATTAAATAATTATAACAATCGCTTGTCACAAATACTTGATATAATTACTACAGAAAGACTTGCAAAATAAGAAAGGTGTGGAGTTAATGATGAATGCTAATTGCCACATTCAAACACCACACTACACCATGGTTTGTTTAGCTTAACTGTGCTTTTGTTTGTACCTCTGAACACATCCTAGCTAGCTAACTTAAGGTTTGTTTGTGAGGAACAAACAACAATCTGAAACCATGGTTTGAAGATGGCTTGTGAATCTTGGCTTGCATTATAATTGTGCCCAAATCTGCTATCCTGGCTTAAGCCTAGCTTGTTTTGGCACTCAGCCCCTGCTGCCTTTTGGCTTCAGAGATGTGAAGGAAGACCAGTTAGAAGGGGGGAAAAACACTCAGGGACATACCTGTGTATTTTAAAGAGCAAGTGTTTCTGGATGGATTGTTCTGGTAGCATACAGAGGCAGCAGCTGAGCAATAAATTAAGATTTACAGTGCCAGAAAGTGTGCCTTCTGTGATGCCACTGGAGGGGCTCAGCCACAGGGTTACTGCCCTTTGGCAAGCCCATTCAGCAATCCCAAATGCTAAGGCAAGAGACTCTGCATGTTTTTTGTGAACCCCTTCAGTCTCAATTGCTAATTGATGTCCAAACCTGAAATGGACATGGATTATGTATGAACTGATAAATTGTGAGAAACTACTTTTCTGTAGGCCAGATTAGGCAATGAGATAACTATATAATACACACAGTTAAGTTATGTGATTAAGGGCGCAATCCTATTCAGATAGGTGGTCACTTCCAAACTCGGAGGCGACCGCCTATCCAGTGCAGGGCAGGAGAAGCACGGAGGGGATCGTTCCCTCTGCGCTTTTCCTGCTCTGCATTTTCGGCTAAACAGCTGATTGCGGCGGTCTAACCGTGGGAGGGCTGAGCGGGGCAGGAGGCTGCTGTAGGACACATTGGATGTGTCATACAGGCATTTCTACCCTCCCCCCCAGAACGCCCTCTGGAATGCCCCTTTTCGGCTGCTCCGCACTCCTCTTGCAATCGCTGAGGACGGGGTTGTTCTGCTCTGCCTTGGAGACAGCGCGGACGTGTGTGGGGGTTGATTCTCTGGAAACCGACCTCGGAACACGGGCTCTTAGGTCGGTTCCCAGAAAACCAGATATCCTAAGGCCGTCTAGCTGCTGTCTAGCAGCCATAGGATTGCTCCCTAAGTGCAATAAATATTGGAATCACAGCTCATAAGAGGAAAGTGTAACTATAATGCAACTGGAGGGAATCCAGTGCAATTATTTAATAGTATTTTGTCTAATTATATATCAAGATCAAATATATCATTTTTGGAAAGTTAGGAATTTTAGCAAAAATTACTATGCATGAAAAGAATTACAATGTAAAATATCTAAGCATAAAACATCTAGAGAAATGGATTTAATGGAAGAAATGAAGAAAATGTTCGCAACTGTTTATTGATTATTTTAATAGTGATTTTAATATTTTAGCATGTAAACCACAGTGGGAGCAATCCTATGTCTCCTAGAGGAACTGCTGCGGATTTTTTGGATTTTTGACTCCGCGCTTGAAGACAGGGCTCCAAGCTCAGAGCCAGGAAACTATGCTCCCCACTCCCTCCCCGCCAGCACCAAGAGAACCGTGCCGGCTGACTCTCCATGCTTGGTAAATAGACTACAGAGATGGCTGGCTTACGCCTCTTCACCGCCCCAGCGTCCTTCCCTCTCTCTCCCTAAAGCCTCCACCAGACAGGCAAAATCGCTTGTCTCACTAAAATGCAGCATGGGAGGTACATGATGCCTCTCTCTCTGCATAGCATATGAGTAAGCCTCCAAATTCGTGGGCTTACAAGTACCCAGGGTGCAACCCATAGGACTGCGCCCTTAGAGATTTTATTATACCAAGTGGTATACAAGCATTATAAATAATTAAAATATAGATAAATTTAAGAATTTTAATGGTAATCTTAACCTTTTGGAAAAAAGAATAAAATAGAGAAAACCAAAGGAGAAACAGAACAAAAAATTGAACTCAAACCGAGATTTTAAAAGACTGAATAAATTCAAAGACAGACAAATAAAGAGTTGCAGAAACTAGATGAAATGCATGAGGAACATAAGAATAACATTAAGAAAGTAGAGGAGCTCCAGTCAGAAAACAGCCTTACAGTTGCTATCAAGATCAATTCTAAGAAAATAAACCCTCTAGAAAATCAATTAGAAATAGTAGAAAATTTTAAAAAATGTATCTATAAACTGTTGTTGTTGTTGTTGTTCAGTCGTTCAGTCGTGTCGGACTCTTTGTGACCCCATGGACCATAGCACGCCAGGCCTTCCTGTCCTGCGCTCTCTCCCGGAGCGTGCTCAAGTCCATATTCATTGCATCGGTGATGCTATCTAGCCATCTCATCCTCTGCCATCCCCTTCTCCTTTTGCCTTCAGTCTTTCTCAGCATCAGGGTCCTTTCCAGAGTTTTCTCTTCGCATTGCTGGCATGTGAAATGAGTGCAACTTGCATAACTCAGTGAAGCCATAAGCTATGCTGTGCAGGGCCATCCAAGATGGACAGGTCATGGCGGAGAGTTCTGACAAAATGTGGTCCACTGGAGAAGGAAATGGCAACCCACTCCAGGATTCTTGCCAAGAAAACCCCATGGAACGTATCACAAGGCTAAAAGATATGACGCTAGAAGATGAGCCCCTCAGGTTGGAAGGTGTCCAATATACTACTGGGGAAGAGCAGAGGGTATTTCCATGTAGCGCCAGAAAGAGTGAAGCAGCTAGGTTAAAGCTGAAAGGACACTCAGCTGTGGATGTGTCTGGAGGTGAAAAGAAAATCCGATGCTGTAAAGAACAATATTATTTAGGAACCTGGAATGTAAGATCAATGAATCAAGGTAAGCTGGAGGTGGTCAAACATGAGATGGCAAGATTGAACATCGACATCTTGGGAATCAGTGAACTAAAATGGACAGGCATGGGCGAATTTAATTCAGGTGACCATTATATCTACTACTGTGGGCAAGAATCCCTTAGAAGAAATGGAGTAGCACTCATAGTCAATAAAAGGGTGGGAAAAGCAGTACTGGGGTACAATCTCAAAAACGACAGAATGATCTCAGTACGAATCCAAGGCAAACCATTCAACATCACAGTAATTCAAGTCTTATGCCCCAACCACTGAGGCCGAAGAAGCTGAGGTTGATCGGTTCTATGAAGACCTACAACACCTTCTAGAACTAACACCAAAAAAAGATGTCCTTTTCATCATAGGGGATTGGAACGCTAAAGTAGGAAGTCAAGAAATCACCGTGATAACAGGCAAGCATGGCCTTGGTGTACAAAACAAAGCAGGACAAAGGCTAATAGAGTTTTGTCAAGAGAACACGCTGATCATAGCAAACACTCTTTTCCAACAGCAAAACAGGCGACTCTACACATGGACATCACCAGATGGTCAATATCGAAATCAGATTGATTATGTCCTTTGCAGCCAAAGATGGAGAAGCGCCATACAGTCAGTAAAAACAAGACCTGGAGCTGACTGTGGCTCAGATCATGAGCTGCTTCTTGCAAAATTTCGGCTTAAATGGAAGAACGTAGGGAAAACCACTAAACCATTCAGGTATGGCCTAAATTATATCCCTTATGAATATACAGTGGAGGTGAGGAATAGATTTAAGGGATTAGACCTGATAGACAGAGTACCGGAGGAACTATGGACGGAGGTCCGAAACATTGTTCAGGAGGCAGCAACGAAATCCATCCCAAAGAAAAAGAAATGCAAGAAAGCAAAGTGGCTGTCTGAGGAGGCTTTACAAGTAGCTGAGGAAAGAAGGGAAGCGAAAAGCAAAGGAGAAAGGGGAAGATATATCCAACTGAATGCAAAGTTCCAGAGAATAGCAAGGAGAGACAAGGCGGCCTTCTTAAATGAACAATGCAAAGAAATGGAGGAAAACAATAGAATGGGAAAGACTAGAGATCTCTTCAAGAAAACCGGAGATCTCAAGGGAACGTTTTGTGCAAAGATGGGCATGATAAAGGACAAAGAAGGCAGGGACCTAACAGAAGCAGATGAGATTAAGAAGAGGTGGAAAGAATACACAGACGAACTACACAGGAAAGATCTTAATGTCCCTGATAGCCACGATAGTGCGGTCACTGAACTTGAGCCGGACATCCTAGAGAGTGAAGTCAAGTGGGCCTTAGGAAGCATTACTAACAACAAAGCTAGCGGAGATGACAGTATTCCAGATGAGCTATTTAAGATCTTAAAAGATGATGCTGTTAAAGTGCTGCATTCAATATGCCAACAAATTTCGAACACTCAACAGTGGCCACAAGACTGGAAAAGGTCAGTTTACATTCCAGTTCCAAAGAAGGGCAATGCCAAAGAGTGTTCAAACTACCGCACAATTGCGCTCATTTCACATGCCAGCAAGGTGATGCTCAAAATCCTACAAGCTAGGCTTCAGCAGTATGTGAACCGAGAACTACCGGAAGTACAAGCGGGGTTTCGAAGAGGGGGGGAACTAGAGATCAAATCACCAACATTCGCTGGATCATGGAAAAAGCAAGAGAATTCCAGAAAAATATCTATTTCTGCTTCATCGACTACGCTAAAGCCTTTGATTGTGTGGATCACAACAAACTGTGGCAAATTCTTATACAGATGGGAGCACCAGACCACCTTACCTGTCTCCTGAGAAACCTGTATGAGGGACAAGAAGCAACAGTAAGAACCAGACATGGAACAACCGAGCCGTTCAAAATTGGGAAAGGAGTACGACAAGGCTGCATATTGTCGCCCTGCTTATTTAACTTATATGCAGAGTACATCATGAGAAATGCCGGGTTGGATGAATCACAGGTCGGAATTAAGATTGCCGGGAGAATTATCAACAACCTCAGATACGCAGATGATACCACCCTAATGGCAGAAAGCGAAGAGGATCTCAAGAGCCTCTTGTTGAGGGTGAAAGAGGAGAGTGCAAAAGCTGGTTTGAAACTCAACATTAAAAAAACGAAGATCATGGCATCTGGCCCCATCACTTCCTGGCATATAGAAGGGGAAGAAACGGAAGCAGTGACAGATTTTACTTTCTTGGGCTCCAAGATCACCGCAGACGGTGACTGTAGCCATGAAATTAAAAGACGCTTGCTCCTTGGGAGGAAAGCTATGGCAAACCTAGACAGCATAGTAAGAAGCAGAGACATCACCTTGCTGACAAATGTCTGCATAATCAAAGCTATGGTTTTCCCAGTAGTAACGTATGGCTGTGAGAGCTGGATTAAAAGGAAGGCTGAGCGCCGAAGAATTAATGCTTTCGAACTGTGGTGCTTGAGAAGACTCTTACGAGTCCCCTGGACTGCAAGGAGGTCAAATCAGTCAATCCTAAAGGAAATCAACCCTGACTGCTCATTGGAAGGACAGATACTAAAGCTGAAGCTCAAATATTTTGGCCACCAAATGCGAAGAGAAAAGTCACTGGAAAAGACCCTGATGCTGGGAAAGACTGAAGGCAAAAGGAGAAGGGGACGGCAGAGGATGAGATGGCTAGATAGCATCACCGATGAAATGAATATGAACTTGAGCACACTCCGGGAGATAGCGGAGGACAGGAAGGCCTGGCATGCTATGGTCCATGGGGTCACGAAGAGTCGGACACGACTTAACAACTGAACAACAACTATTTAAAGGTACAACCCTGTTGGGTTGCTGCCTGCTAGACAGAAGCTTCTGATCTCGGTGGCTTCTGAGATTCCTATGCACTGCTGGGCTGCTGCCAACAGGCAGGGAGGAGCAACAGAGGCAATTTTCCCTCTGTCCTCCTTTTTAAATGTTCCCGCTAGACAGGCCTCTGAGCCTGTCTAGTGGAATCACACTGGTGGAGGTGGACCCAGAGCTGGAGAGGCCACAGGATACAGTGGATCCTGGCCTCCCCCTCTGCCCCCCCATCCACTGGTACACCCCTTTTTCCTCTCCCCATCTGAGGTCATGAGATCAACAAGGAAGAGGAACTGCTGTGGAGTTTTCTGTGGCTGCTGAGAAGGAGGTGGTGGGAAGATCTGAGTGGGGATTTTTACCTCCGAGGTTGTAGCTCTCTCTACTGCCTCGGAAGTGAAAATCCCCAGTATTTTCACCCAGACAATGTCCAGGGGGCCACAGGATTGCACCCACAGTTTCTTAATTTAGGGAACAATCCTATGTTCCCAAGACAGCATCTGAGGGACACAGGATTTTTCAGTTTTCTGGCTCTGTGCCCAAAACAGGGCACAGGGCTCCGAGCCAGGAAACTGTGCTCCCATCCCCCTTCCCCTCATAGCTGGCATGGAGAGAACTCTTCCAGCTGCCTCTCTGCACTCGGTAAATGGAGTGCAGAGACAGGGGAAAGGAGGTGTTCCTTGGGGTGGGGAGGAGACCAGGGCAGCTTTTCATGTCGTTGCCCCAGCCTCCTTCCCTCCCCCTCCCCGAAGCCTCTGCTAGACAGGTGAAATTGCCTGTCTAGCTAAAGTGCCACATGGGAGGCACAAGGCACCTCACTCTCTGCATAGGATACTTGTAAGCCTCTGAGTTCCGGGAATGGAGCCCTTAGATATTTTCTATATTCTTAATAATGATGAATGAAATTAATAAAATACAGTAAATAAATTTAAGTGTTAAAAATCTACATAGCCCAATAGAAAGGAAGGAAACTGCACAAGGCTTTAGGAGGAAGAATAAAGATAGTGTATTCTTACAGGAAACACACATTAGGAAACAACATGTATAATTCCTATTGCACATGTTGTTAGACATCACCTTTTCATCTTGTTCAAAGATAAAATCAAAAAGTGTATATGTACAAATAACAATTTAATTTGTTAATTAAACAAATTAACAGTTTAATTTCTCTGAGTAAATTCCTGATGAAAAATGTTATTTGATTTTGCAAGGACAAATAGGAACTTCAAAAATTCTGTCAGTCAATATTTACGTGCCAAACAGTGCTCAAAGTTCTTTTTATGAATCTTTATTTAAGGAAATACAAACATTTGTTGGTTATGGATTTTTCCTCAGAGGTGACTTTTAATGGAATAATTAATCCAGTCATGGATAGAATGCATAAAATAAGAACTAGTTTGAATGCTTAACAAGTTTAATTTTACACTATGGACAATGATATGGGATGTGGCAAAGGCCTATATAAGAAGTTGCCATAGGGGAGTATCTTCTGGTTTAAATGAACAGATAATAAAGAACAGGACGAAGTTACCTGAGAAAACAAAAACATTGGAAGAATTATAAGCAAGGTTTAGATGAGGCTGTGACTGAAGAATTAACTCAATATAAAAGTTATATATTAAAGATGTATTTGAAGAAAAAAGATATTTTGGGAGAATCCAATGGCACTTAGACCGCTCTGCGCTGGATACTCATAAGCCTCCAGGTTTGGAGGCTTACAAGCATCAAGGACGTAAGTCACAGGATTGTGCCCTTAAAGTTTTACTAGTAACACAGGAGATAAACACTTTGTAAACAAATTTTAAGAGGTTCAGTTGAGCAGAACAATTCTTCTGAGATTTCTGCAAATGCAAAGAAGATATGTGTATAATAATGAAGAAGTGATTGATAGCTTTGTAGGATATTACAAAGAATTTCATAACAGGGAGATGCTTCAGAAGGAAAAAGTAAAAAAAAATACTTTAATGAAATCCAACTATCTAGAGTGTCTAATGAGGATGAAGAAATACTAAGCACTCCCTTTTCTGCACAGAAATAAAATGTGCAAAATGTGCAAAGTTTACAAAACTTTTATAGATGAAGTGTCAAAATCACTATGTGAAATATATAATTAATAAAACTATATTTAATGAATAAAACACATAAAAACTGTACAACTACCAAACTTCTGGAATCTTATATAAGACTATGGTAGTGTAAAGGCTTATTACTAGATATCTACCAGACCAATTTTGCTCATTTTTTTAAAAGCTGAAGCTTACGCAGTGCAGTCATGAAGAAAATTTTGAAACTTCAAAAAACTTCAAAGCTTGAGCTTTGGGCAGCTCACGAAGGGAAAGGGATGAGGCAAACAGGAGGTTAATACATATGCCCCACACTATGCATGCAATGTAACATGTGGCACAGTGTGAGAATGCATGTGCAATAATGCTTACTCCTGTGAGCTCTTAGAGTGCTGGTCCAATGAACGGACTGGCATAGAATGTTGGGTGGGGCTGAAGAAAAGTCAGTTGGTGATAGAGGAGGAGGAAGAGAAGCTGAGGAGAAAGAACTGAAAGGACACCAGAGGGAGAAGAGAGAGAAAAATCTTACATGACATTTTTTCGACCTCAGTCTTCAAGAAATGGTAAGCAATCTTTCTAAAAAGAACATCTTTTTTGTTTTCACCTTTGTCAGTTTATTTGTAGTACATTTAGTTTAAAAGTGTAAAGTTATTCCAGCCACAAGGGAAATGGGCAAACATATTTTTATCCAGTCATTCTCAGATTACTAGCCCTCATGGCAACATGGGATTTAAAGAGGTTGCTTTAATTTCATTACATTACCGAAAAAGCATTCAATAAAGTTGAATGGGATTATTTATTCATGTCCTTAAAAAGATTGTTTTTTTAAACCAAAATCAAAGGAGCAATATATTTCAAGCCAAGGGCTAAAATCATGATAAACAGGCAGAATCCCAAATTCTTAAGTTTACATTAAGGAACAAGACAAGGGTTCCGATGTCCCCTCCCCTGTCCCCACCCTGACAATAGTCCTTTCTGAAACATCTATTGATCCCTGTGCAGTAATGATTACATCCAATGGGGAAAAAACCAAGAGATAAAAGTAGACTCTGTTGGGGAGAGTTTACTGCTCCCCCCAAGAGAGTGGGCACACTTGTGAAAAGGGTTCCGAAGGGCCATATATCCTCAGGCAATTGCAGAATATGCCAACAAAACAAGAAATGCAAAAAACTAAGAGAGGGGAAAAATGAGAAGATAGACAGAAGAACGTGATCTGGAATCCTAGTCTCTGGATACCTGCTATATCTGAATTTTGGCCCCCAAATCGTATGGCCCAGAGTACAATAACCAAAAATGTTTGTTGAGCATGGTGCTTCAGGCTGTTGTAGATGCCAAGGTCAGGTTCTTGGATGTGTATGCTGGTGTGTCCAGGCGAAGCCATAACCTGGCCATCTTTAGGACTTCTCTAGCTGACAAACAGGCAGCAGGTACCTTCTTCTCTGGATCTCTGGTACAACCATGTTCCAGAGCATCCAGTGATGCTTGAGAAACAGGCTTTCGCTTTGCAGACTGGCTCATGGCACCGTACTGTGCTCCAAAGACAGTCATAAATAAAAACGTTAATTACTATGAAAAGCAGGGCCAGGCTACCTGTGGAGAGAGCCTTTCGACAGCTAAAGTTGAGGTGGAGGTCCATATACCTGTTTGTTGGACATTCAGGAAGGTCTGATTGATGACGTGATCATAGTGTGTTAAATCCTGTGTAATGAGGAAGAGGGGGGAGTTCTCCTGGAGTAACACCCCAACACCCCTGGCTCAGGTGACAGGGAGAATACAGTGACTACACTAGTGAGCAGCTGGGTTAGCTACCTTGGCTGGTGTTTCCTAAGTCTGTAGCAACCAACTTCCAAGCATAGACCATCAGAAGACCAATCCATTTGGGACAATTATCCCCACATTACCTATGACCCAGGTCAGGGGCTGTTCTTGTACACCTTTGCTAAAATCAGCCACCGTAACAGCTCACCATACATAACTGTATCTGGCACATCCCTCCAAATCCCTATTACAACCTAATGAAAGTTATTGCGTTCACTTTTTGTACTTCTTGCTAACCAATAAAGTGTCTTAATTAAAATTTGTACCTTTATTGACCGTGTTGGTACAAGTGCGGAGGGAAGGCCTAAAAGTGGTATGAGTCAGGGATTGGCCCTGGGTGCCAAATTCAATTATGTTTACATGTGCTACAGATGTTGGTGTTTGATTGTACAAGCATGTCAATGGAAAGAGTTAATTTTACGCAGCTTACGTCTGAAGAGTTGGGTGCTAATTCACAGGTCAGAAGTTCTCTCCTGAGGCAGGAATTGTCATGCCCCTGCTGGAGGACTGCTCCTCCTCTGAGGAGCTAGAGCTCCCAGAGACAGATGATGCCATTGAACCATCTATTTGAGGAGACTTGGGGGGAGCCTGGGCCCTCAGGAGAGAGGATCATGGATCCATCACCACATGAAGAGGGGACCTCTGCTTCAGAAACAGAGGCTGAGTGACCCTCAGTCCTAGAGAGTGCTGTCGCCTTAAGAAACAGGGGTCCTGTAAGAAGAAGTGCCTGACTGCAAAGAAGGACTCCTCAAAAGAAAGAATCTCCTCATGAGTAGGACTCTGACCAGACAGCTCTGATGTACTGCAGCTGAGCCCTGGGTGGGGCTCAGCAGGCTTTGATGTTAACAGCCTTCAGTGTCTGCTTAGCCAGTGTTGGAAACAATGCCATTCTTTTGGCTCCCATCTCTTCTACTTTGCCTCCTGAACCTTGCCCTGTGATTGAGTCAAGGAGGAGACCCTTGGACTCCTTCTTGACTCTGTTTCTAGACTGTGTAATGTATCTGACAGCCTTGTGTTTTGACCTCTGCCTCCTACCTTGACCACTCCTGCCTTAGCCTGACCCCATGTATCTGACCACTTGACTGTGCTTTGACCTTTGCCTGTTTCATTACCTTACTTACTGGTTACTTACTTACAGCCAATGCAGGACAGGAATGGGCTAAGAACTGTCTGGGCTTGCTGGGTTATCTGATATGAATAAAGGCAAAAATATCCCCCAGGATGCTTGGGTGAAAGGCAATGACTGCTAAAGCTGGGGGTAGGGGCATATTTCCCTTATTGCTGGTGACAGGTGGCTGAATGTCCAATGGAGAAGTTTCACATATCTCTTTGCCATTGATCAGTCACATTTTTGTGCTGCTAGCAAATTCCATAAGAAGCCCATGGGACCGCAGGCTTTTCAATGAGAATTTGTTCAGGAAGGTTGGGAGGAAAAAATTAAGAAATAATGGCACACACCCCTGTGTGGTGTATCTAGGAAGGGAGGGAAGCTTTAGAACTGCATTTGATTGGGGTGGACTGAGACTGAAAATCTTCAAGGAGGAGAGAGTGTTCATATTCCAAGATCTCCAAGAACATTCACACTGGCTAGCTGAATTTTGGTGCAGCTAGCCAATTGTGATGCAGTGAATCTGTGTTAGTCAACTGCTGCAAAGGCATTTGGAATAGCAGCCAGATACGGCAGAGAAAGGCGAGTTGGGGGGGACGACCAACATTTGGTGAAACAAAATGTGCTTTCTTTGCTCATCTGTGAGATGGATCCTGACTTGTTCAACAAACCATGGTTAAAACAAGCTATGGCTTAGTTACGAAGGCTTAGTATTAAGTCTGAATGTAGCCAATGAGTCACTAAGCTAGTTGGTCCGAGACTATTTTTGCAAGCAATATTTGACAAAGATACCCTTGGAGGGCATGTTAATTCAACTCTGAATGTGTAAACACAATCAATGCCTTCGCTAGTTATGATGAATTACAGTGTTTTGTGCACCCACGTTAAAATTATTCCACTCTGAAATGATTTTTTTAATCTGCAAACATGTTGGGAACATAGTCCAAGCAAGGCAAAAGACCTTTTGGCCTATAAGACTGCTGCTCTGGGAGTAGAGGTACAGCTTGTTTTGCCCTTGAAAAAGCAGGTTCCTCATTTGGGACATCCTCCTGAACCTGGCTCTGCTCCTAGATGGTTATGGCCAGAAAGACTTTGGCACAACTTAAGTTGTGCCCTCTTCTGAAGGTGGCAGGTTAGACCACTGTCACACATATCCTGGTCACATCCAGGTAAGACTACTGCAATTTGCTGTATGCTGAACTATCTCTGAAGGGTGTTCAGAAACTCCAGATAGTACAGAATGCTGGGACCAGAGTGTTGAAGGAGGCCACTTTGATATAGCACTTCATCCTGGTTATCGCCTTTAAAGCCCTATACACTTTGGGATATCTAGAGGGCTGCTTACTCTCCCTTGAACCTACCTGCCTGCCTGCTGAGATCCTTGGGGAAGGCCTCTGTGTCCCATCATCATCAGAGGTACAGTTGATGGAAACATGGGAAAGGGCTTTGAGTTGCAGTACCCAGACTGTGGAACTCCCTTCCCTGGGACACTTGGGCGGTATCCAACTATGTCATTCGGTTAGCGCAAATGACGTTACGCTAGTGGAAACTAAATTCTGAACTTTGTGGAAGAGAAGAATCCAACTAAAGTTATGGGAAATATAATAATAATAATAAATTTGCACAAGCATGGTTGCATAAGTGGTTTTACATCTGCCTGGTTGTGCAACCAGTTGCGCATTCCGTTTGTATAACTGGTTATGCAGCTGCTTGCACCCATTGCGCAATGCACTGTGCAACCACTTGTGCAACTGCTTACACAACTGGTTGCGCAAGCATAATGTGCAACTGCTTGTGCAACGGAAAGATTCAGCAGAACTCCACAAGTGCTATTTGAGTTTGTGGAATGTCACTGTTGGATACTGCCCCTCGTTTGGTTCCTTTTTTATTATCTTTTCATCAGCTTGCAAAGACAATCCTTGTGTGGTATGCCTTTGATGTTAGCTAATTCTTCTCCCCTGAATGATTTGGTTTTTAAGATGCTATTTGGTCTTCTTGTGGTTTCTGTTCATGTTCTCTCTGCTGCTGAAATACTTTGTTTAACTGCATTGGTTTTCTTTGACTGTCGCTTTTTGCTTTTCCTTTGTTTTGAGGATTCTTTTTTGAGTGGAAAAGTTCTATCATAAATTTTAAAATTAATCCTTTCTAAAATATCCTTTCTAAAAATGTACAAGGAGTGCTGCCATCTCTACAATGAATGCTGAACATGCTTGCCCTCAGGAAACCTTATGTGATTTAAGGAATAATTTTTCCACTATCAAGCTTGGAGATAAAGAATTTCTTCCCACCCACCCCTTTTTAAAAGGTAATTAATATTAGATATTATCTTGTTCATCTCTCGCTTTGCAAGAAGATATTCTTTGATAATTTTGAGCTCCAATTGCTTTTCTTCTTTTGTTTATGGACAGTGTGTGAAAAGCATTTAAATGGTAGAGAAGATTAGCTGAGGAAACCTTTAGGATGAGAATAACAGAGAGCTGATATTCCTATCTAACATTTCTCATGTTCCTGTTTCAATGGAATAGGAGGATCAAGGGGGAGGAAAACAGCAGTTACCAAAGTTATATAAAAAAGGAAAATTTAAACTGATGTAGTGAACCTTATTAGGTGGAGTGGCCAGTTGGGATAGGGTGTAATGGGAGTAAGTGTGGCTGGTTACCAGGGAGACAAGAGAGAATGCAGAGGATAGGGAATTAGGTCAGTTAAGGGAGAGGGGAGGAAAGCGATGAGAGGTTCTGAAGAACTGGGAGCTATAGAGCTGATTATTCTTTGAGCTTATGAGTGATATATGCTGCTGTTCTTCTGAGTTATTTCCATATTCTCTGTTCATCCAAAATATTCTGATTCTTTGGACTATAAAATAAACCCAATTTATATTTTTGGGAACTGCAGTGTATTCTACAGAGTTTTCTATAGAGCACCCACACCGGCAGTGTTTGAAACCCAACCCAACCCATACCCCCTATGGGAATATTAAACCTTACACTGGGCTCAAGTACAAGCTATAAAAATCTCTTTAGTCCTAGTCACATTGCCTGCTAATTATTCTCTAACAGGTTTTTTTTTTACTCAGAAGAACTTGCGGGTATCATTTAGAACACCCAGCTCCATATTCCAAATAGGCTTACAATTAATTTGTGGGTGGGGAAACACCTTAAAGATGAACTACATTTAGCAGACCGTCTTGCTTCATGTCCATGAAGGGCTTTAGGATCCTCCGATGATGCAACTAATGTTCAAAGTAACTACACCTTATAATACTTCCCAAACAGCAACAGCAGTGACTATAAGTGCGCAGACCTGTTTTTCAGCATGTGTCCTGGCTGATTCTTCTTGAGCCAGCACCATTTCCCGCTCTGCAGTTATTTGCACACTCTCTCTCAGTGCTTCTTCTAGCTCCTCAATCCGATCATCCTTCTTATGCAGACTGTCCTAGAAAATGATAGGAGACCAGATGAAGTAGCTTGGATTTTAAAGTCAGAGCAAATCAACCAAGTGCTATGCCACTCTTCAGTGATGGAATTCCACAAAGATAGGTCTTCATACAGAGGAAGGGAGAAGATGTAAAGTGAGGGAAGAGCTGGAGAAGGTGAATGCCACAGCAAAGGTGAAAGTTAGCAAACCAAGAGATCAGCAGTGCTATGTGTATTAAGATCAGCTAGTACAGTTGACAGCTTGTTTCTGTGCAAAAGACACAGATTAACATGCAGCTCCATAGCAGGTTAGTGGGAAGATAATGTGGTATAGCAATAAGCATTCAGACTTTCTTCTCGGGCACTCACAACCTGACAGGCAAAGTGTGGGAAATGAGGAGTGCAACTTGTAGTTAGTGATTTGCTCAAAGACAAATGCTCTCTTTTGGAGTGTAATATTAAGCTCTGTCAATCATCTAGCCCCTTCATATTAAATTTATATGGCAAAGGATCTATAGAAAAGCCTGATGGAAAGATGAAGGCCAGGAGTTGAAACAAGTCATATTTGAAGCTTTATGGCTAGGAACATAATTTCTTCATGATGAAATCTTTACATACTTAAGCCATGTTATTAAAGATCAAAATGCTACATCAGATGCTTGTTTAAAGTTTGAAAAATGTAGCGCAAAAACTAGAGATGTTTATTCTAGTATGAAAACTCCAGGATGAATTCACACACATGTGAACATTCTCTGTTTCTGAAACTGTGAACAAGAATGAAGTGGTTGCCATTCTGTGTTTGTTACAATAAATGATAATCCACAGTGTGTGTTAGGCTCAACTTACACTGTCAACTAAATGACAGGAGAATTCTATAAGCATAGTTAGGACAATTCCATAGGCATCGTTAAGTAATTTCAATATCGCACTACTTCACGACTATCCTGAATATTCAGATCAGAAAGAAACTATTCAGATCAGAAAGGGCCTGCTTGGCTTCTCTGAAGTGTACAGCTAGCATTTTACATAGTAACTAATCAGTACTAAGAAATAAAGCAGCAGAATTAAGGCATTCTCTTCCAGTTTCTGATGAATCATTTAATCTGAGGAACTGCAGTGATGGTAGTAGAAAAATCAGGAAAGCACCTTCGTTTGGCACCATTCATTCTGTTAATTGTTAACATTTTATATGATCACAACATTTGCAAAATACTCATGTTTGTGAAGATGATACCTCAGCAAAGCAAACTACTGCCAGTTCTGTAAAATTTATAAGTTCCAATAAGCCTGTTTCACTACAGAGAAGTGTTTGACTGATGAGAGAAGAGTGCAAGGCTTGTGCAGAGATGAGAAGAGTGCCAGGTCTTGATGTTAGTACTAAGGATGGGGAAGAAATTCGTTTGGTTTGCATTTTAATGCAAACCTACCAATTTCGCACTTCCCTAACAGCTATGCAAACCAAAACACAATTATCCTTTGGTGCTTACACTTCTCCAAATTTTGAAATGCTGTTCTCCAACCAAAAAATGCATACAACAATGCATATAGTACTGAAAGTTTTTTAAAATGCATTATATTAGGGGACATTGCTTGCAAAAATTGTTTTTTTTTTTGCATATTAGGCAAAATTGCATGTAAAATGCCTATAGGAGAAATTCAGTGCAAAGGCATATACATTTTCATACAGGTTTTTTTAAAATCACCAGCTGAAGCAGAAACAAGATGAAATATACTTAAGCTTGGAAATATGAAAAACTAAATTGACAGATTCGTCCATCCCTAGTTAGTACTAATGTATACCAATCAGAACAGACAAGAGCAGAAAGCAACGCACGAACTAACACAGAAAGGTTCCTCAGGTATATGTCTCAACAAAGATGACGATCATGGATTGATCTTCATAGTTACTACTCTGGCATCAAGAAGATTGTGCTTGCTTCCTGTATCTTCTGAAACACTGTTGATTAAATCCTTTTAATGTTGCTACAGGTGCTTAAGAGTTAGAATTACCCTACACACAGTCCTTGAAAATTACAGTGTGCAGTTCTAATTGCACCAGACACGGAAAATACTCATTAGGTTGTCTATGTTATGACAGAATCCAGGCTGTCACATTCAGAATCTTCAGTGGTGTCTCCAGTTCTATTCCAAAGTAGAATTATCTGTCCAGTTAAAGCTGATTAGAATATCTGTATAGAAACTGAACATATGAGGAAGCAAGAACGTATTTTTCATTTGAGAAAGTATTTACAATAGAGTAACCTTTTCCATTCAGAAATATTAAATGTACAGCTATTGACAAATACAAATCACAATCAAGTGGTGCAACAATTAATTCTATGGTAATATCCTAATGTAATCAGGATGAAAATTTAGTTTGAAATTTCAAGATACTTTACTTATTACTGTGTTCAGAGTTACCCATACAATATTGGTTAAACTACTATTAAATATATATTCTGAAAAAGCTTTCGAATGCAGATGATAAGCAGCAGAATATTTGTTCTTAGTAAAACAAGTAGCTGTCAATAAATCATCACAGAATGGGAAGTTGCCTTATACCGAGTCAGACCACTGATCTCTAGCTCAGTATTGTCTATACTGACCGGCTGTAGCTCTCCGGGGTTTCAGGTAGGATTCTTTCCTAGGCCTACCTGGCGATACAAGGGACTGAACTGGGGACTTTCTGCATGCCAACCATGTACTCCACCACTGAACTAAAGCCATTCATATGCCTAAGCCATTACTTGGTGTCATTATTTTCCTAAGACAGGCATTTGGGGCAAGAGTATGGAATTCTTCCCTAACTTCCTATTTGTTCAGCCATAAGCCATCTAACCTGGTTCCATGAAATAAATTGTCCTACATTAGCCACCTTCATGCAAACAGAAAGCCACGGTAGGCAGACTTGTGACATTGGAAAGCGCATTCCTCAAATATGGAGCATCTTACTAGACTGAGCCTGAGAAATTGTTCCACTTTTTTTGCATCCTATTAACCCTGTGATTAATGATTGTGGCCAGGCCCATTATCATAGGTTGGTGTGAGAAACTCCCCCAAATTTTCCATACAACTCAGAAACAAGTCTGGATGCAAGACAGGCTATTCTGAACGGCTATGTTCTATTTCCTGCAAATAACAGATTCTGTGGGGAAGTAAAAAGGTATAATTTTTTTTAGAGAGCTATTTGAAAAAATCCCATCCCCTTCCCAGAGGGTTCTTGAGTGACGCTTACATTGCAGTCCTTTACACATATCTACTCAGGCGTTCACCGAGTTCAATGGGATGTACTCCTAGGTAAGTGTACAGAGGACTGGAGCCTCACTGGGCTTGTGGGAGTCACGGGAGCTTTAAAAAGCCCTTGGGGAGTTGTCTGTCTAGCTTGGTGTGAGCACTGTTGGGTATCTAGGGCTTGGACTTCACATAAATTTAAGTTAGAAATCACACTCTGCACATGTGCAGGAACTTGTTTTGTATTCAGAACTAGAGGTGAGCTCTCAAGGCTAATTTTGTTGTTGTTCAGTCGTTAAGATGTGTTCGACTCTTCGTGATCCCATGGACCATAGCACGCCAGGCCTTCCTGTCCTCCACTCTCTCCCGGAGCATGCTCAAGTTCATCTCAAGGCTAACACCTCGTGTTTATGATGAGTATTATGAGCTACAGAGATTTGTATTTCCAAGCCAGGAAATGCAAAACTAGGTGAAATCTCAGTCCAAATGCTACTGCTTACTCACCTAGTGAAGCCCTGAGAAGAAAGGTGTGGTGGAAGAAATCAGCTTTTATCCTGTTGTTAGGGAAGCAAGCTTTCAAATATGTGCAAAACCGATATAAGAGAAGTTAAAATACACAATATTATAAATCCATGTTTATGAGTTTCTTTTTTAGTCCAGCTGAACTGAGATAATTTTTATTATTGCTTCATTCTTTCTTTCAGTACTCTTACTATGCTTCCCAAATGTCCAGTTTCCATTATCAGAAACTCCCTGTATAAAACAAACACTTTGTTACTGGACTCAGGAAGAGACAAACCACACGCCTATTACAGACAGTGGAGTTTAAGACCTTGGAAGCTTGTTTATTTGGCTGGATTGCAGATGGTCAGTTTAAGAAAATAGGGATCATTTTTTTAAGAGCTATATAATGAATTATTAATTCCTGCCCAAACCACAAAAGCCAAAATTATCTGAAATTGGTGCTTCTGTGTACTAACCCCAAATCCAGCAATGCTTGCCTTAGAATATCTATTTCTCCCTAGGCTTAATGTTTTTGTTTAACTAATTTGTCCCCAGGAGAATAATGGAAAAGGAGTTGTGTTGGATAAGTTGCCTTTATTCTATCTGGAGAAAAGTAAGGGCATCATTTTTATGAAAATATACTCCAAACAAAAGAATGATCTTGTAGACATTCAGCATGTTCAAATGAGATGCTGTCACACAGGAGAAAAAATCCCAGGCAGAAAACTTTAGGACAGGTAGAGGAAGTGCTGCTTTTGCTGAAATTCTTAGCTTTTATTTAATGCCTATACTATGTACAGGTTCATAGCTTTAGTTACTATGGGCAGCTTGACAAACAATTAAGTGCAGAATCTTGGAAGAAATACCTAGGCACAGGTAACCCAACTAAGTTCTCCTGACATTGGTTTAGCGAGATGTGAATGAGCCTAGCCCCCCACTGGGTTCGCACACTCCCCCCTCCCCTCTGTGGCCAGGCGGATGAGTTCAGAAGCTTCTGCTCTTGATTATGCCAAGCTTTCTATTGTTAGTTTAAACAAGGCAGTGTCATAACACGTGGTTTGAAGGTGACTTATTTGAAACTGTCCATAGTTTGTTGAGTTTGGATGACATGGTAAGCTGTGCTTAACCAAAAGTGAAAGCAAAAACTCCAAACTCCTCTTCATGGCCATGGTAGAGGAGGAGAGAGGAAGGGAGAAGTGTGCGAGTCCGGGAAAAGGACAGGTTTATCTCACTGAACCATAATTTAGCGTGACATTTGAACGCAACCAGTATCTCCCTGATTCTGCAAGGGGGACGTATTTACAGATTTCTGGTATGGATTCACTTGCTGGATTGTCACTGGCATGAACAGATCAGATGCATCTATAATGCATGGGTTTGATTTGGGGGGAGTGTCTTCCCATCTGTCTTGCATTGCCTTTGTGGTCTACTGGGCATGTGCATGAAACTGCATCAGGCTCTGGCTCTATGACTAGTGCATGAATTAAAATGATAGCAGAATGGTCCTAACTGTAAGATATATTATAGAAAATAAACATAAGATGCTTCACTTTATTTTATATAAAGAAATGCACCTTAAACTTTAATTATAGCTTTTATGGTCTGATTCCCCTGCCCCCACCCCCCACCCCCGTTACATAGTTTTGGGCTACAGCACAAAATGTTTCATTACAGCTCCTCTTTTCTTCATTCATAAGTACCCAACGATACACAACTGTGATAATTTTTTTTCTTTCAAGTGGCTGTACTTTGCCATAAACTGCGTAACCATAAATCAAATTATCATGTGTCATGTCTCTCCCTCCCCCTCTGCACACAACTAAACCGATCAAATTTAATTTAATGGAGTTAAGAGGCCTGTGTGCAGTTTAACTCATGAATAAGAGACAAGAATATGAACAAACAGTTTTACTTATTCCCTTTTCCACATAAGAAATCTGAATGAGCATGGCAAGAAAGAGGAATGTACAGAGAAGGAGAAAAATGGGATATATCCAGCTCATTATAATATCTATATTGAAAGTGTGTGCATATTATAGCCATACAACTAGGTGATTGTAGATTTTCCATTGTTCCTGAATTGATTAGAAACTCCACTACACTTACATCGAAGTTTAATGTAACCAGCTGATCTTAGAATTTAACACCATCAGTACATACTGCAGGGTGAAATGGCATCACTGAGTAAAGCAAAACCCTCTCTCCTGGCTTTCAATTTCCCTTGGGGCAATCTTATTTGTGGCACCACTGAAAAGCAAGCCATAGTATAACTGTGGAAGTTCACACATGTGTGTGCACACAGAACATCAAACTACTGAAAGGATTAAATGAAGTCCACTACTCGATGGGGAAGAGACTGTGCAATAAGACAACTGAAGAGGACTAATTTAAACTGGTGATTTAACACCTTCAAGGATTTCAGAAACTGACAGCTGAATGCCATGAAGTACCTATATATGAAGCATATGGCCATTATTAGATCAGTGTCAAAGCAGAGCAAGATATTTAGAGGCACATTCCCATCCACCTTGCAATAGTTCAGTGGCAATATTTAAAGGTGACCTGGAAGTTATGTCCCTTGATTTCTTCACTAGCAAATGGCTCAATAACTGGTGAGCATTTTTATGAAAGATGGATGAAGGACAGGTGAGCCCTTGTATAACAAGCAGAACCTATATCCATCACGCTTTCTTACTTCCAGTCTCCTTCTCCTACACTTCTTCCATAGCCCCTCATCAGCTTGCAATAGACACCCCCCCATGTTTATTTGGAGCATATGTGTACATCCACACACCACATTCGCCTTTCATTCAGTCTGTTTACTCATAAACATACCTGCTGCCTCCTCTCTTTTTGTGTCTCCCACAATCAAACTGTAGAGATAGTATAATGAAATTAAGCTGTATTATTACCCTGGAACCCTCTGTTCATGTATGTATAGTTCATGCTGAAGTGAGAACCTCTTTTTTTGCTACAAAGATTGTTTTGAATTTTGAGTTTTGAATTTTGTTCCCTAAACACAGTATATTCCATCTGTTCCCCTTGGCTTTACTGCCTGCACCGGAGAAGGAGCAGATAACATAGTCTCACAGAGACTTAGAAACGTGGAACATTAGCGAGATTGCAACTGTATCTTATGTGGATCTCTCAGATATTTTCTGCTTTCTGAAGAGGAATCAAGGTACCCTGGGAAGATATTCAGCAGGCCCCATTCTGGTCACATTTCCATGATTAGGTCAGGAGATTAGAATGACTAGCTCTTTATTTTCTCCCCTCCCCTTTTAGTTTAACTCCTCCCTCAGAGAGAAGGTTTGTTAAACTGGATTATGTTCACATCAACTCAGCTTCCATTACAAGTGAACTTGGTTTCCCACAGTGTTGTCACAATATGCCTATTTCATGCTGTTAAAATATTCTGTGAGGAGTCATTGATGGCTATGTGGCACTAAGTCGGTGGCGTTGTGGATAGAAGGAAATATGCAGTGAACAGGTGTGAAACTAAAGAGTGGAAAATTATATGTGCCAAAAGAACCAGACAAATATTTCTGTAACTCCAAGAATACTTACTGATGCACGTGTGCTTCTCAGTTTTTCTTCA
Organism: Heloderma suspectum; assembly: GCF_057233095.1. NCBI lineage: Eukaryota > Metazoa > Chordata > Lepidosauria > Squamata > Helodermatidae > Heloderma > Heloderma suspectum. Next base: position 25,098,905 of record NC_139464.1, read on the forward strand.
CCGAACAAAAGTCCAAATATCCCAAAACAATTAAACAAGACGATTTTTAGAAAAACCAGAAGACTCTGTAACCATCTTAAACCTGACGACCAGATGATATTGCTCCGGTAATTTACAGCTGAAGTGAAGCCCTATTTACTCACTTACCATAAAAGGGATCAAACTGCTGTAGCTGAATGGGTCACACCCTCCCAGGGGGGGGGAGAGAGCTTCTCTTTTAAGCACAAAGCAACTCTTTTATTATGAGTAAGTCTGAAAGCAAGGAAGCAAGTGAGGCAGAAAGCTCAAGTTAAAGACAGCCTTGTATCAGACATGAGATCCCATGTTACCTGCAATTGCTGGGAACTGTCATTAAGATTGTCCTCCCGCCGCCTTGCTTCTTCCAACATCTGTGCGCTCTTTTTCTTCTCCACTTGTTCTTTGTGCTTCAGATTTGCTACCTTTTTATTCTGATCTTTAATTTGCCTGTGAAGGGGAACGCAAGTACTCAAACACTTGTGCAACCTAAATTTGAAAATAGCAGTTATACGACCATTTTCACACACAATGTAGATGTCTTAGCTGTTATTCGTTTACTAGATGTCGGGGTGCCTCTGAGCACAGGCAGTGGCTCAGTATCTCAGAGTTTGAAGAGGAACCGCAAAATGTGGGGGAGAAACTTTCCCAGACTCTTCCAGACAGGGAGGGACAGACTCCTCAATAGTCCAGCTGGACAGAGAGAACCTCTCTTCACACACCCCCATGAGAGATAGTGAACAGGGAGACGTGGGGCTTGGACACCCTGAATTCTTAGATGCCAGGCACAGACGCAAGGCCAAGAGAGAGATGGCAGCGGCGGAGCTGAGGTGATCTGCCCGATTGGCCCAGCGGGAACAGCTACGCATAGATTCCTCTCGAGACAGAGGGAGATCCCCCCCCTTAAGTTAGGGAAGCATGCCTGCCTTTTCTCAAACGGTAGGCAACTTTCAATCTTCCTGGATTCTCTTTGAACTCCCTGAAGGCATTTCCTTTGCAGACTGTGAGTTACTGACAATTAGCATCTGTATGACTCATCGAAGTAAAAGGATTAAAGAGTCGTGGATAGAAGCCTCTTGTCTGTGTTTTGATTTTGGCTATTGAAGTTCAGCAGGGACAAAAGAGTTACCCGACAGCAATATTCTTGGGTGATAACTGATTCTCCAGCGTATTTCATTTTATCCATCAGAATTACTTTGCAATTCTTTCTGCTGCTTCATTTCTAGAAGCAACAAAATCTGGCTGCCCATTAGCTATTGAGCTAGGTTCAAGGTTTCACTGCTGGTATATAAAGCTCTGAACTACTTGCCACCAGGTTACCTAGTGGATCACCTTCCTTGATATTGAACTGTTCAAGTCGTTAAGATCATTGGAACAGGCCTAGCTGGTGGTATTGCAACCTACAGATTACTATCTTGTGGCAACCCAAAAATGAGCTCACTCTGTGGTGGCACCCACTTTGCTGAATGCCCTCCTCCTTGGTATGCAAGAGTTGCCAACGTTGGCAGGTGCCGGTTAAAGACCTATCTTTTCACCCACGCCTTACCTAACTGATTGTGCTGCCCAGTTTGTTGATTGTTAGTTCTCTGATTTTAAATGTTTTAAGTAATGAATTTATCTTTTGATTTTAAATGTTTTAACAGATGTTTTGTATTTTCTATTTGTAAATGTTTTAACCGTGGATGTTTTGTATTTTTTAAAATTTTATGTTGTAAACCGCTTCAAGAAGTTTATAAGCTAATTAAATAAATAAATGGCTTAAATAAATAGTTTCCGCCACTCTGTTCTCATTACAGAGAAACTAGATGCAGTATTATTTCTGTAACTGAAAACAATTTCCTTCTGTTTGCATTTGAAGTTTGCATTTGAATTTCCCCCCCATTATACTGACAAATTTTAATGTCTGAAATACAGATTTGTTCTTTCTGAAAAGTTACATGGAGCTTGCAGCCGAGTTACACGTCCCTGATGGGTTTTGACCAAAGAACAGCAAATTTTTGTTCCAATGCACACATAGAGACCAGCTTTGCTTCTTCAGCCTTTTTTAAAAAAAGCATAATTACATCTGTTATTCTAGATTCCATGGCCAGAAATTTCCCTGAATGACAAGCAATAAGGCCTTGTTCTTGTAGACAGCGGATGGTGGCAAAAATGTGTCTGAACTGTACCAATTCAGAATGCAGCTGTGGTCTTATAACAGTATGCTCCTCCACCCTAAAAATAATTTCATGCACATAGATTGCTAGATGTCTGGATGAAGGGTTGTAGTCTAGCGTTCTCCTTAATTTGACAGATTTCTGTGTGTGGGAATGCTCTCCTTACCCCCATGGTGGGAAGAAGCATTCCATCATGTGAATCCCCATTTGCAATCTCAAGTGGTACAGTCTAGACACATTTGCCACCTCATCTGCTGTTTGTGAGAATGAGACCCAATTTAGACAACAGAAATAAGGGACTTGATTCATCTTTGGCATGTCACTCATATAATCAATTCCCTGATCATTTTACAGCATGCACAAATTAATCATTTAGACAACTAAGTGAACTGCACATATATGGTTTATATATCACCTACTAATTCGGTGATATGCAGACTTGGTACAGATTTCAGAGCCCTTTTTTTTAGTATCTGGTTCAAAGAAGTATGGCTGATTATTAGAATCTGAGCCCCAGATAGTGCCTGGGATACATGCTCACCCCAAAGAAATGCAAGTGTTGACGATCTCCAGAGAAAGGATCTTCAATGTAGGAAAACTGAGCATGATAAAACATAGTTTAATAGCTCAGTTTTGAGCATGTTTTACATCCTGATAATCAGACACTAATTCCATCAGCACAGGATTGCAGAATTATTTAACAGTGAAACAGGATTACAGAAACTTCCAGTATATTCTTAGTACATACACATAAGAAGAGTACCCTTCTGCCCACCCTCCCATATTAGTTTAGGTAATTCTGCATAAACTAAGTGTATTGGTTATAAAACCCCACCCTATAACAATAAGCAATCTACTGGAGAAATCAAGAATCCCTGAACTAAACAGCTTTCCATCACACATGAATTTGTCATCGTCAAAACAGCACTCTCAAAAGACAAATGAAATAAAATGGAGCTTTAGCCTCATGTGTTTTAGAAATACTTCACTTGGGGTCCAAGTTAAATAACATCTTACTAATGAATCAGCATCTTAATCTGTGTATATGGAATTGTTACAGAGTAAGAAAAGCAGTTGATTGGGAAAAAACCTTAGAAAGGGAGCTTTATAGAAAAATCACTGACCTCAACTATCAGAAACTGATGAAGTAGTCTGTGGTACACCGGTGAAGAATGCATAAGACACTTGCTCATTTCCAATTGCTGCAGGATCTGCTAGCTTCCTGCTGCACTGCCGGTAGGTCTCACTAATGTGTAGGCAGCAGTGGATGCTGCCCTAAATCTGGGGTCTCCAATGTGGTGCCTGTGGACACCCTGGCACCAACCAACCCCTTGCCCCTCCTGATTTAGAGGTTAGATCTACTCTTTTGTATTTTAAACGACGGTGTAAATTTGGCAAAGTTATTCAATGAAGAAACCCATTTTTAAAGCAAGAGATCTCAACTCTAAACCAGACAAAATCTTGTGAAATTAAGTGTTTCTGTACAAAACAAATATACTGAATTCCAGTACCACTGGGTTATAGAGCCATTTAAAAAAACAAATGTGAGTATATATTCACTGAAAGTGACAGCATTAAGAGTCTTCCAGAAATGTGACTATCATTCCAAACAGCAATAAGATTATATATGGAAGCCACACACTTCACAACAGAAAAGGAAAGCCAAAGTGTTGATCAAAGACATGACAGAAACTTGCACACATCACAAATCTGAGATAATACTTCTAATGACCATTGTTATCGATCACAAGCTTAATATGAGCCAACAATGTGATGTGGCTGCAAAAATGGCAAATGCTATTTTGGGCTGCATTCATAGAAGCATAGCTTCCAAATCCCGGGAAGTTCTAGTTCCCCTCTACTCAGCACTGCTTAGGCCTCATCTGGAGTACTGTGTCCAGTTCTGGGCACCACATTTTAAGAAGGATGCAGACAAACTGGAGAGGGTTCAGAGGAGGGCAACAAAGATGATCAGGGGACTGGAAACAAAGCCTTATGAAGAGAGACTGAAAGAACTGGGCATGTTTAGCCTTGAGAAGACAAGACTGAGGGGAGATATGATAGCACTCTTCAAGTACTTGAAAGGTTGTCACAGAGAGGAAGGCCAGGATCTCTTCTTGATCATCCCAGAGTGCAGGACACGGAATAATGGGATCAAGTTACAGGAAGCCAGATTCCGGCTGAACATCAGGAAAAACTTCCTGACTGTAAGAGCAATACTACAATGGAACCAATGACCTAGGGAGGTGGTGGGCTCTCCCACACTGGAGGCATTCAAGACAAGGCTGGACAGCCATCTGTCAGGGATGCTCTGACTTGGATTCCTGCATTGAGCAGGGGGTTGGACTCGATGGCCTTGTAGGCCCCTTCTGACCTACTAATCTATGATTCTATGATTCTATGACCAGCCAGGAAGAGCATCTCATTTTTTGCATCATGTGTCCTGGAGTAATATTACTACATCATTACAGAACTATAGGTTAAACAAGGAAGAAAAATGAGAGGAAGTTCTTCATGAACAGAGGTACTGAGAGGATTTGCATAGCAGATTTCAGAACCCTTTAATCTTCACAATCCCCCAGCGGTTGCATATTAAAAGGAAAAAGAATTACCTCTAATCCCAGACATGGAAATACCTTGAAACTAAACATCTATCTGTGTAAGCAAGTTCCAACATTACATCACACTTTGGCACAGTTCCAACAGCAGAGGAAGTGATAAACCTGAGTCTGAACTGCACCGCTTCAAACTGCAGATGGTGACTCACGTGACTGAAAGCTCTTCCATACCACCTCTCTCAAAATTATCCAAACAGAAAATTAGATTTGATGCCGAAGAGTTCTAGCCTAGCCTTCTTCCTCACATGCTAGCCTTTTATATGTGCAGGAGTCTTTTTCGTAGAGAAACATTGCAACATATAAGCAGCCTCCCCACCCATCCTATCTGAAATGATTGTGTCAAGTCATAGTTTGAACCTCATCTGCAGTTTGTGAGTAACAGCTCCTGGAGCAGCACTCTGCACATGAAGGGTTGAGGCCTTGCAAGTGTGGGATGGCTCACTTTTCTATGGCTTCTGCCAAGTTCAATGGGCAAGGTGGGCTCTGATACAGGTGGGGGAGTGGGAGGAGGCAGGAAGCAAAAGCAGCTTCTCACTGCATATACTGGAATCACTAGGGGGTACACTTTTACTTTTTCCCAGGTAAGTGAATGTCTGCCATTCATTGGCTGAACAAAGTGAGGCGTTTGGTTTAACTAAGTTACCTGGAATTCTGTCTTTAAAAAAAATAGTAATGTGATAATTCGAACTGAGATACTGGAACAAAATTTGGAATACATGTTCAAGTCATAATTCTATGTTTCAAGCAAATTTTCTTGCAGATTTTATTTTAAAAAATCAATTACAGATTAATGCTAAAATAGGATGGAACAGACTTATGGGTGACCACATGCAAAAGTGACAAGGACCAGAGATAGGTTGGTACGGAATGAGTAAATCAGTCTATCATACCACTAAGCGAATTGCTCCGCCACTGCTTGCACAACAGTGCTAGCAAATCAAAGATGGCGTTCTTAACAAGCACATCAATTCTATGTTTCAAGTTCAAACCCAGAGGTATTTTCAAGGAGAACAGGAAAGATATAACATACACCTCAGTGAAATATCTCCTTTGAAGATATTGGACTAAAGCTGGTGTGCATGTTAAGGACACAATTTTTTATTTCAGGTTCAGTCATCAGCTGGGCTATGGCACCTATTTTCAACAGAGAAGGGTGGAGATGAAGGATGCAAAACAGAGCTTAATACAACATCAGAAATAGAACTTCTCAAATGTTCTTTCACTCTAGTAGTTCCTACAGGAAACATGGGGTAGAGCAATGCCATGGGGGGAGGGGAGATACACTTGGGGCTTTCACTCTCCCTCCCCACAAAACAGGATGTGGGAGCAGGAGGCACAGAAGGCCCTCCCACTCTGAAAGCAGCTTCTGGACAGGAGGCATTTCTCTTCTCCAAGTCTTGAAGGCTTGGTTTAGAAAACCAGTACTGCCCTTGCTTATTGCTCTATGACAAATAGGGAATAAAGTTGGGGAAACGGCTGTAGCTCAGAGGTCAAGCATTTCCAAGAAGGGTTGGGAAAGGCCCTGCCTAAAACCCTGGGGGCTGTCCTCATGGGGGATTTGCTGCGAATTGGGAGCATTTCAAGGTCGTTCATGGCACATGACTTTGTGGCCAATCCGCAGCCACCCCGGAGATTTCCGGTAGAAAAGCCGGATTTCCCAAGAAATCCAGCTTTTACTCTGTTTTATTTCTTTAATTCAGGTTCTCTGAGCTTCTGGTGCTGTGTGCCCCTATCCTCCGCATTTACTTCGGCATGATAGCACTGCCCAGGGGTGTGTCTTTCACCTGGCCGTGACCTCACTGAGGCTTTCCAGCCTTCAGAATCGCCCTGCACTCCCATTTTGCCAGTGGGAGTAATTAACCTCTGTGATAATGCACTTCGATGTTTGCATTACTTCACTTCTCCATTGTGTTAAATTGCATCTCCAATATCGTGTAAAGTGCTGGTATTAACATTCAAAGCCCTAAACAGCTTGGGGCCAGGTTATCTGAAGGATCACTCCTCCCATATATACCTGCCTGGACCCTAAGATCATCTTCAGGGGTCCTTCTCCAGAAGCCCCTGCTGAAAGAGGTAAGGCAGGTGGCTACAAGGAAAAAGGCATTTTCTGCTGTGGCACCTCGGTTGCGGAATGAACTCCCTAGAGAGGTTCACCTGGTGCCTATGTTGTACTCTTTCTGGCACCAGGTGAAGATTTTTTTTTATTTTTCCCAGACATTGTTAACATTTTAGCATTCCAGTTTTTTTAGCTCTGCTGTCTTAAATCTGCTATTACGTTTTAAATAGCTGCACTGCTGTTAGGTTTTACTCTGGTTGTGTTTTTATTCTAGAGTTTTAATCTATTATATTTTATATTGTATTCTCTGTTGTATTTTTATGGTTTTAATTTTGTGAATGGCCAAGAGAGCTTCAGCTATTAGGCGGTATAAAAAATGAAATAATTAATTAATTAAATAAATGTTATGTAAAGTCAGTTCTTCGATTCTAAGTGCTTTATCATAATAGTGATCTGGCAAGGTCTCAGGAGTCTATCATTGCAAGCAGGGAGAAAGGGCCTGGAGAAGTGGTGGTGGTGGAAGCAATAACTCCATGACAATTTGCTGGAATGGGATGAAATTGCGGGGGGGGGGTGCTCTCATAGGGAGCCTTCAGATGCTGCACTGGAGAATTGGCAATTTTGGCTTCTTCAGGAAATCTATACACATTAGGAAAAATGGGGTGGGGGCAATAACTCTGCGGAAGCTTCCTGGAACGGGGAAAAATGGGGGTGGTGGACTGCTCTCATAGGGAGCCTTCAGAGGCTGTACTGGAGAATCGGGGATTTTGGCTTCTTCATGCAAAAGGGGGGAGCGTTGATGGTGTGGGAAACAAGCCTCTCTCATTGGTTGAGCAGCCCTTGCTAGTTTGATGACATTCTGTTTTACTCCACCCACCAAACCCAGAAGGATGTTCCTTTGAAGCCCTGTGTGCCCTTTGAAAACCAGATTTTAAAGGTACAGTACACTTGGCTTTTCTTGCTTTGTGTGTCCCTGACGGACCAGAGCTGAGACCATAAAAATCTGGATAATACTCCAACATGCTTCTCATTCTCTTGTCATGAAGATCCCCCCACCCCCCCGAGAGCTGCTCCCAGTCAATGCAGACAATATCAAGCTAGAAGCAGTGGTCCAATGCAGAATAAGGCAGCTTCCTACTTTGGAACACTCCATCCCCCTACTGTTTGCATTCAGAAATGTATACTTCTGCTCTTTTACTCTTTATTAATATTTAGGTGAACAGTGGTTCAATCAAGTCACACACAAACTAAGCCAAGAGGAGCTCTGTTTGAGAACCAAAGATCTAGTTAACTACAGCTAACGTATCATAGTACTGAACTCCAAATATATGAAATCTAATCCTCAAAAATAAATGCATGTCATATATACTCAAAATGATGTACTAAGTTCTAAAAAAGCATACATTATAAAAGCCATAAGGACTAGTTACTTTAGGACTTTTTAAACTGTGGTCTGCAGACACTGATGACGGTGGCCCTTGGTAATCCTTAGATGGTCTGCAAGACAGTAATAAAAATAATAGATGTAAAATGGTAAGTAGTTTTTAATTTCAATTTTAAAGTGGCTTGTTCTTTAGCAGTGCAAGCAGCTATGGTGGCAATGTCAGAGGCTCCAGCTGTTCTTCAACCGAAAGAAGAAATGCACAGGATTAAGGCAAAGGAGAAGGGATTCTAAGTAGTGGGTAAGGCTGACACATTTGCTCAGTGTCTTGAAGATGTTTTATTGATCAAGGCACTATTATTCAGCAGCAACATAGAGACTACCTGAAAAGTTCTGGTGGCTATGATGTTGACATTCCACCTCGTCTACAAAGTTCCAGGCTATATAAGAGACAATTTGCTTATATATGCTACTACCACTATGAGGATCAGCTGCTGTGCAGCTTTCTGAATGCCCCTCCCTCCCAAACATGGCAAAGAACAAGCAAACCAGAACTGTATCCTGCAATATAACAAAGTTTAAGAAATGCTGTTTGAGATAAGTGAGGCTTTAAAAGCTGTTAGCCAAAGAGTGACTGTTCAGCTATGTACAACAATATTAGACATGTGGGTACCCTTTGATTAGATATTCTTTTGACCTTGTTTGCTTCAGCAGATGACCCAGAGAAGATTAGGGCCCTGTCTGCATCCCATCTGTTCTGCTGACAGTTAACTGAAGAGGTTTCTTGACATTTAAGATGCTGAAGACTGTTCTCTTTGCAAGTTTGCCATCTATGGAAGAAAACTGGAAGTGTAATGTCAGACTTATATTACACTCTTCTCCCAGCTTTAGGAGATTCTTATTTGGCCAGCGAATCAATTTATTCCCACATTTCTATTTCAGTATACACTATCAAGATTACAATAAGGGATTCACAACACTAACTCTTTAAAGAAGTTACTGTCATGGGAAAGGCCACCCTGAAAGATACATTTCATGGAAAGGTCAGGTAATGACTGAAAATCTGACAGTTTTTTGCCCTTATCTCTGCTGTTAACCATTTGATTCTTGTTTTATCATCTCACAGCTTTATAAAAATGTTAAAAGTGATGTTAACCTGCAGGATGTTTTGATTTGCATTATTTGCCAGTTCAAGGCCTTTAATGCACCCTACCACTAACCTTTCGCCATTGCAACAATGATCACTTACTATGTATTCCAGAAGAAACTTGCATGAAATTGGACTTAGCCAGCATTTTGGAATTGTTGTCATGATCACAGGTGAGATCATGATGAAAGAGAGAGTGGGTACAGAAAGAGTGCAAGGATGATAGATAAAAGGGAGGGACTATGTTTTTACGCAGTGCAGTACAGCACAGCATGTACATATTAAAGATTTAATATGCACCCAGTTCATCCCTGAAATATGTAATGTGCAATATGGCTAAATGTCTTTCTTCACGGTGTACTGAGAAGATGCAAAACCAAACAAAGCTGTTCTTTCACAGTGTGCATGGGGTGATTAAAAGATGCATAATCACCTCATGATTTGAGACAGATTCAATTATACACCAATTGTTCTGGTACCAACATCTACAGTAATGTGTGAAGCAGCTCCACTGATGGAGAGGCCAGCTGAGTGGCCTGCATAAGTTCTTCCATGTGAACAAGCAGCTCCTCCTCAAATAATTAAAGCTGGCTTTACAGTTGTAGAGACACAAATGACAGAGCTGAAACACATTTTGGAGTCTATGCACATGGGAGATTCTATTCCTAAATCCTTCGGGAAGAAAATAATACACTTTCTAAGATATCAGTTTGATGCCTTTCATCAGTGCAATATTTCAAAAAGGGGTTTTTAAAGTAAAAAATCCCCTACTATGTAAATAAAAAGCAAATCCACTTTGCAATGTTACTCAAACAGCAGATTAATTTCTCTCTTCAGTTATGCCTCAGACACAATCCAAAAGCTTAAAAGCCATTATGTCTTTGGTGAGAGTTAATACAGAGTTAATACAGCACTGTTAAAATGAATGCTAGTAAGTTCAAATAGTCAATTAGGAGTTCTGTTCTGCTTTTGCCACGAGTTCTCGTCATTTTCTTACACTGTTCTTTACTTTTTCATGGCATTTATAAGACAAGGCAACCAATGCCAATGAAAACAGTGCTTGTTGTTATAAAAGTCATGAAAATATAACTAGTCTGTTGTATGTGTGCCAATAAGAAGCCCCAAATGGGTTTTCAGAGAGGGGTGGGTGGATTTTATTTCCTGAAACCAGGAAATCCAGGTCCTAAAAACAAATTCCATGTACAGATAAGCATAAAGGAAGGGAAAGGGAAGTAGAATTGAAAACTGAGAGGGGTAGATAGGAGAAATCAACTTTGTACCTAACCCTTAAAATAGGTCTCAAGAGAGTTCAAAGGTGTAGTCAGATCTAGAAGTAGATTAATTCCTGGCTGCAACTCTATCCAGTTCTTGTCTTCTCTTTAATTCAAGAGAGCCATTACTATCCAAGATCAGTACTTTGCAAACCATGAAATCATCTTCTAAACTTACTAAATCTTCTGTCTTCAAATTCCTGTCCTAAGAACTTTACTGGGGATACCTATACTCTCCTGGCACCATTTCATTCCCCTGTTCAGCTCTTATACCCTTCAACACCACATCTCCTTCAGCCCATAGCTCCTACACAAACCTTCTCCCCATGTCCTTTCATCTGCACAGCAGTCAGGGATTTGCAGCCCCACACTTCTCCTTTCAGTGAATCTAGAAGGCTTATAATCTGTTCTTCAGGGTATAAAGCCCAATCCCAATAAGATGCATAATTATTTATATCCCTTCTTTCACATCACTGCACACTGATTTCCTTCTCCAGGAAGGACAGCTATTCGAAGAAACATGGGACAGATGTAAATGTGGCCTATTAAAGAAAAGATACTGTAAATACTTCTCAACTCTCCTAACATTAAGAAATCTGGTTTTAGTGTAAGAAGCCCAAGAATGAAAGTCACTTTGGAAACAAAAACTGCCACTTTGTTTGGAACCACTCTGATCAGGGAGTTAGTAGATGAAAGACGACTTATGAAGCTGCTGAATTTCAGTATAATGGAGGAGTAACTGTAGCAGATGGAAGCAAAGGGGTCCTTCGGACTGAATTTTCATCAAATTACAAGACGGGAAGAATGTGCAGAAAAGCATGTAACTGAAAGGATGAACACCAGAATCTTCAAAATGTTGTGATAATTTTTTTTGTACAACCATATTTATTAGGCCAGTAACTTGCAAGGCTGTTATTTCATTATGAACTCACAATGTTAAGGTATTAATGCTGAAATGAGGTAATTTTTACAATATGAACTAATAAAACAAAATATTTGCAAAGGCCTTTGGCCTTAAGACACCACTTGGTTATTTGAAGGCCACTGCAGCAGATATGGTTAATATATTAAAATATATATTTTAGTCCTGCTATATGTATTTTATAGGAAGAAATTACATCTATTTGTACTTAGAAAAAAACAGTTGGACATTTTCCTCTAGAGAATAGAGATGACTTTTTCAATTAGAGCCTTTACACCATTTCCTTTTTTTCCCCCCAACAAAACTCCCTGACAATTATGCCATTTCATTGCAAGCTTCTGGCACATGCCTTTAGGACAAACACATGTTCAGTATTGCTCACATCTAGCTGGTGAAATGTGATAAGATCTCTTTCCTGCTGAGTTCTTACCCAATCTGAAATTAAAGCACTGCTTTGCTTGGATTTGAAAAAAAAAAATCCTTTATGGTCTTTTGCTCCAGAGTATTTCAGACTTGACTGGAAACATACCTGGCTAGGCAGAACACTGGGATTTGCCAGCCCTGTCTTCCATATTTCACCATCCTCCCCCATATGGCATTAATAAAGCCACATGCTGAATTTTCTGGGGTTCTATGGCACACACAGGATATGAATTACAGTAACAATGTGTTTTTAATTTTTCTCCCACTAGAGGCGATGAAATCAGGTAGTGTTACTGTTATTCTTGCTTCCCAAGTTTATCCTCCTCTATATATGGGTAAGTGGAGTTATTACCAGTGGGGATGCTGATCAATAGCTCAACACAGGCTTTTGTTGTAAGTTTTCTTATACAAATATTTTTGGAACTTTAATAACTTCCTTTTGATTATTCTTGCAAGTTACGAAAAAGAAACATGTGGAACATTTGGCATAACATTCAGAGCAGTCTATATTCTGAATACTTAAAAATCTGCAAACATCCAACATTACATAAACAACAACTGTTCTGAAAAAGGTTGCTCAGTTCTCTCAGTCTTACTCTAAAAGCAGTCTTCTGCTCCTACAGCTACAGCATGAGTATTCAGAACAATGAACCCTGAATAATCCTTACTAATATATGTTTATACCAGCCTTCCCCAATCTGGTGACCTCCAGATATTTTGCACTACAACTCTGAGTATTCCTGACCATTGGCTATCCTAGCTAGGGCTGATGGGAGTTGATGTCCAAAAGGTCTGGAGGGTACCAGTTTGGGGAAGGTTGGTGTATACCCATTAGCTAACTTATTCTACATATAACAAATCTCATCAAATTATTTTGGAAACAACCAAAATAAAGGTGAATCCTGAGAAAGGATAGCCTAGAAATTTAGATATCAATTACAGAGAGCACACAAAACAGGAGTAAGAAGCAAACCCAAAGTTACTGGCCTCCAAGAAGTAAGCATGTTCTAAGATGCCATACATCCCAACTCTCCAATCATAAAGAACAGTATTGGTCACCTAAAGGCTCAAAATGATCCAGTCAACTGCAGTTTTAATCCAAGGTGAAAGTTTCACCCATGTACAGACATAAATCAGTAAGATGGAGAACTAGTAAACTCTTGAAGGGTCTAACATCCTCAGGACTACAAAGACAAAAACCTAGGCTATAAAGTCATAGCTGCTGTTGATACAAAACAAATGGCAAGTGCTTTACTGGCCTCTCCTTCACAACCAGACACAAGGTGGAAAATCTGAATTTGGATAAGATGACATATTGTTGTTCAGTTGTTCAGTCGTGTCCGACTCTTCGTGACCCCATGGACCATAGCACGCCAGGCCTTCCTGTCCTGCGCTCTCTCCTGGAGCGTGCTCAAGTTCATATTCATTGCATCAGTGATGCTATCTAGCCATCACATCCTCTGCCGTCCCCTTCTCCTTTGGCCTTCAGTCTTTCCCAGCATCAGGGTCTTTTCCAGAGAGTTTTCTCTTCGCATTAGGTGGCCAAAATATTGGAGCTTCAGCTTCAGTATCTGTCCTTCCAATGAGCACTCAGGGTTGATTTCCTTTAGGACTGACTGATTTGACCTCCTTGCAGTCCAGGGGACTCGTAACAGTCTTCTCCAGCACCACAGTTCGAAAGCATCAATACTTCGGCGCTCAGCCTTCCTTATAGTCAGCTCTCACAGCCATACATTACTACTGGGAAAACCATAGCTTTAATTAGACGGACCTTTGTCGGCAAGGTGATGTCTCCGCTTCTTACTATGCTGTCTAGGTTTGCCATAGCTTTCCTCCCAGGGAGCAAGCGTCTTTTAATTTCATGGCTACAGTCACCGTCTGCGGTGATCTTGGAGCCCAAGAAAGTAAAATCTGTCACTGCTTCCATTTCTTCCCCTTCCATATGCCAGGAAGTGATGGGGCCAGATGCCATGATCTTCGTTTTTTTAATGTTGAGTTTCAAACCAGCTTTTGCACTCTCCTCTTTCACCCTCAACAAGAGGCTCTTGAGATCCTCTTCACTTTCTGCCATTAGGGTGGTATCGTCTGCATATTGGAGGTTGTTGATAATTCTCCCGGCAATCTTAATTCTGACCTGTGATTCATCCAACCCGGCGTTTCTCATGATGTACTCTGCATATAAGTTAAATAAGCAGGGTGACAATATGCAGCCTTGTTGTACTTCTTTCCCAATTTTGAACCACTCGGTTGTTCCATGTCTGGTTCTTACTGTTGCTTCTTAACCCTTGTACAGGTTTCTCAGGAGACAGGTAAGGTGGTCTGGTATTCCCATCACTTTAAGAATTTGCCACAGTTTGTTGTCATCCACACAATCAAAGGCTTTAGCGTAGTCAATGAAGCAGAAATAGACGTTTTTCTGGGATTCTCTTGCTTTCTCCATGATCCAGCGAATGTTGGCGATTTGATCTCTAGCTCCTCTGCCTCTTCGAAACCCAGCTTGTACTTCCGGTAGTTCTCGGTTCGCATACTGCTGAAGCCTAGCTTGTAGGATTTTGAGCATCACCTTGCTGGCATGTGAAATGAGCGCAATTGTGCGGTAGTTTGAACACTCTTTGGCATTGCCCTTCTTTGGAACAGGAATGTAAACTGACCTTTTCCAATCTTGCGGCCATTGTTGAGTGTTCCAAATTTGTTGGCATATTGAATGCAGCACTTTAACAGCATCATCTTTTAGGATTTTAAATAGCTCAGCTGGAATACTGTCATCTCCGCTAGCTTTGTTGTTACTAATGCTTCCTAAGGCCCACTTGACTTCACTGTGTATTCTTTCCACCTCTTCTTAATCTCATCTGCTTCTGTTAGGTCCCTGCCTTCTTTGTCCTTTATCATGCCCATCTTTGCACAAAACGTTCCCTTGAGATCTCCGATTTTCTTGAAGAGATCTCTAGTCTAACACCAAAAAAAGATGTCCTCTTCATCATAGGGGATTGGAATGCTAAAGTAGGAAGTCAAGAAATCACCGGGATAACAGGCAGGCATGGCCTTGGTGTACAAAATGAAGCAGGACAAAAGCTAATAGAGTTTTGCCAAGAGAACACGCTGATCATAGCAAACACTCTTTTCCAACAGCACAAGAGGCGACTCTACACATGGACATCACCAGATGGTCAATACTGAAATCAGACTGATTATGTCCTTTGCAGCCAAAGATGGAGAAGCTCCATACAGTCAGTAAAAACAAGACCTGGAGCTGAATGTGGCTCAGATCATGAGCTGCTTCTTGCAAAATTTCGGCTTAAATTGAAGAAAGTAGGGAAAACCACTAAACCATTCAGGTATGACCTAAATCATATCCCTTATGAATATACAGTGGAGGTGAGGAATAGATTTAAGGGATTTGACCTGATAGACAGAGTGCCTGAGGAACTATGGACGGAGGTCCGTAACATTGTTCAGGAGGCAGCAATGAAATCCATCCCAAAGAAAAAGAAATGCAAGAAAGCAAAGTGGCTGTCTGATGAGGCTTTACAAGTAGCTGAGGAAAGAAGGGAAGCAAAAAGCAAGGGAGAAAGGGGAAGATATATCCAACTGAATGCAGAGTTCCAGAGAATAGCAAGGAGAGACAAGAAGGCCTTCTTAAATGAACAATGCAAAGAAATTGAGGAAAACAACAGAATGGGAAAGACTAGAGATCTTTTCAAGAAAATCGGAGATCTCAAGGGAACGTTTTGTGCAAAGACGGGCATGATAAAGGACAAAGAAGGCAGGGACCTCACAGAAGCAGATGAGATTAAGAAGAGGTGGAAAGAATACACAGAAGAACTACACAGGAAAGATCTTAATGTCCCTGATAGCCACGATAGTGCGGTCACTAAACTTGAGCCGGACATCCTAGGGAGTGAAGTCAAGTGGGCCTTAGGAAGCATTAGTAACAACAAAGCTAGCGGAAATGACAGTATTCCAGCTGAGCTATTTAAAATCCTAAAAGATGATGCTGTTAAAGTGCTGCATTCAACATGTCAACAAATTTGGAACACTCAACAATGGCCGCAAGATTGGAAAAGGTCAGTTTACATTCCAATTCCAAAGAAGGGCAATGCCAAAGAGTGTTCAAACTACCGCACAATTGCGCTCATTTCACATCCCAGCAAGGTGATGCTCAAAATCCTACAAACTAGGCTTCAGCAGTATGCGAACCGAGAACTACCAGAAGTACAAACTGGGTTTTGAAGAGACAGAGGAACTAGACATCAAATCGCCAACATTCGCTGGATCATGGAGAAAGCAAGAGAATCCCAGAAAAACGTCTATTTCTGCTTCATTGACTACGCTAAAGCCTTTGATTGTGTGGATCACAACAAACTGTGGCAAATTCTTAAAGTGATGGGAGTACCAGACCACCTTACCTGTCTCCTGAGAAACCTGTACGAGGGTCAAGAAGCAACAGTAAGAACCAGACATGGAACAACCAAGTGGTTCAAAATTGGGAAAGGAGTACGACAAGGCTGCATATTGTCACCCTGCTTATTTAACTTATATGCAGAGTACATCATGAGAAACGCCGGGTTGGATGAATCACAGGTCGGAATTAAGATTGCCGGGAGAATTATCAACAACCTCCGATATGCAGACGATACCACCTTAATGGCAGAAAGTGAAGAGGATCTAAAGAGCCTCTTGTTGAGGGTGAAAGAGGAGAGTGCAAAAGCTGGTTTGAAACTCAACATTAAAAAAACGAAGATTATGGCATCTGGCCCCATCACTTCCTGGCATATAGAAGGGGAAGAAATGGAAGAAGTGACAGATTTTACTTTCTTGGGCTCCAAGATCACCGCAGAAGGTGACTGTAGCCATGAAATTAAAAGACGCTTGCTCCTTGGGAGGAAAGCTATGGCAAACCTAGGCAGCATAGTAAGAAGCAGAGACATCACCTTGCCGACAAAGGTCCGTCTAATCAAAGCTATGGTTTTCCCAGTAGTAATGTATGGCTGTGAGAGCTGGACTATAAGGAAGGCTGAGCGCCGAAGAATTGATGCTTTCGAACTGTGGTGCTGGAGAAGACTGTTACGAGTCCCCTGGACTGCAAGGAGGTCAAATCAGTCCATCCTAAAGGAAATCAACCCTGAGTGCTCATTGCAAGGACAGATACTGAAGCTGAAGCTCAAATATTTTGGCCACCTAATGCGAAGAGAAAACTCTCTGGAAAAGACCCTGATGCTGGGAAAGACTGAAGGCCAAAGGAGAAGGGGACGGCAGAGGATGAGATGGCTAGATAGCATCACCGATGCAATGAATATGAACTTGAGCACACTCCGGGAGAGAGCGCAGGACAGGAAGGCCTGGCGTGCTATGGTCCATGGGGTCACGAAGAGTCGGACACGACTGAACGACTGAACAACAATTTTAATGTGGTGTTTTAATCTTTTTACGCTCTTACTGTTTTATTTTTTGTGTTCACTGCTCCGAAATCTGTGCTAGATATGGAGTGGAATATAAATGTTGTGAATGAATGAATGAATGAATAAAACGGGTGGTTGATATCTAACAAAACTCAAAAGATGGGTTGTTATTTTTCTCCCCTGACATGGCCTAGATTGGTTACATGCTACTGAGTCAGTTAAGGAGGGAATGAGGTTAGGGCAGGCCAAGGGCTAGCCAGTGGAGACTGGGGGCTTGGCCAGTTGTCTACCTCCACTCAGGTAGTACACTCTCCAACTGGAAGAAACCTTACTCTTCTCAGATAAGCATGGTTATGGAGGAGCAGGTGGTGGAAGTTACTACCAACTGGCTAACAAACCAAACTCAAAATAGTCATAGCCCCTATTAGAGTGACCAAGATTTCTTGTCCAGTTTCAGCACCTCAATTTTAGATGTAACTATCTAATAAAATCCTTAAATTAGCATACTGACCTTGAAGTAAGGCTGAAGCAAGCAGCAAATCCAGGGTAGGAAATGTGAAAGAGAAAGTTAGAGAAAAGGTTAATGAAAATACACCCCAAAGTTAACGCATCAAGAAAAGTGACAGAAGAGCAGCATGACATCAAAAAGCAAGACAAGAAAGAAAGACAAAGCACTTTCAATCAAAACCCACCATTTTGGTAAGCTTCCCATCAATAAAAAAAACCACCTAATTAGATTACACCATTCTACACACAAGGAGTGTTCTGGAAAGTCTTCTTTTGATTGTAATTTGTTTCTTGAAGCAATAGCGAAAGAAAACTTCAAACGCTGTAGGGATCACACTGGAAAGCAACTATCTACTGTTTAAGGAAATCTTTTATGAAACACATAAGTTAGCAAGCTGGTAATTCTGGGAACACTGAGAACTTTCTTCAGGCTGCCCCCCTCTGAAGTCTAAAATTTACTGCAACAGACTATCTTAATGAGACAAAATTAAATGAATTAATACCCTGCATGCCTTCACATGTTCCTTGTAAAGCTTTAAGAAAATCTAGGTCTTTTAATTTTGAACAAACTCTTCACACACATAAAAAATGTTTTCACAAGGTTGCTTTCCTTAAGTCAACTATACTTCAAGTTTATACCATGAGGTGCAATCTAAAAAACAATAATGAACATACTACTTCTAGACAGTTCTCTCCAACACTATTGAGCAGTAGAAGTGTTAAAGACTACCCATTGGAGATTACTGCATAGCCATGGGTCCATAAGTTCATTATTGCCCTTTTGGTGTTAATTCTAATACCCTGTTATCAGATGCATCCACGTTCAATTTCACTGATAAATATGAGATCTACAGAGAAAAATCAAAGAAGGGAGTGCCGATGTACAACATTATCATTTTATCTCTTGTCTTAGCAAATTGCAAAAAATGTTTTACAAGATACAATTGACTCTTATAGTCACTGCTATAATTTCAATGAAGACCCTGCTCTTCCTCCTCAGGGAACTCTTCAATATCATACTGCTTTCTGCAAAGATTACTCAGTACGATTTACGTACTCAACAGACTGGGGCTCTATGGCAAATATAATTATTATATAATGTTAGTGATTCTTTATTCTGTTACGCAGTATTACTCAAAGGCTTCCTACCATATATAATTGTTAGCCAGTTTAAGCTCAGTTGAAGATATTATATTCAAAATCATCTGTTGATTTGGGTGCAATTAAATGGCTGTACTCTAAACTCCTGAAAATATAAGTCATTTAATTGGATTAAATAAAAAAACAATACCTATTCCTGAGAACTTAAGACTGTTTCAAAGAGATGTGGTTAGAAAGAGGGTGGATATGACTGGTCAACACTATTGGTCAAAACAGCTAAAATGTTAAATTGGTATTGTGAAAATTTAGGATCAACTGCAAGCTTTCATCTTCGGATACATTTACAGTAGGACAGCAAACAGATTGTAAAATAGCTCTATGAACAAAAGCTGTTATCATAGGTTCAGAACCTATTTGTTTTGGGCCAGAATCAGTCTGCAGCTACTTTGAAATCTCACTGGGGATTTGGTAAGAGAAAATATAGAAGTCAGGAAAAGACAATGAAGCAAGTTGCTTCTGATGATGGACATTTCTAAACAAAGGTATTTCCCCCTGAATGGCAGTAGACATATATTTTATTTGCCAACATAAGGAAGACCAAAAATATGTGCTTGATTTTCTTAAATGTCAAATATTTCAGAGAAGATAAATGCTATCTTAGTTTTACAAAACTTTGTACAGATACCAACTTAGTAGCTGGCTACAAAAACGTAGCAAGCATTGGAAGCCTGTGACCTGGCAACTCAATTAAAACTAACCTCGAACTCTAAAGGCTGCTTTACACATTTATAACATGCTCAGAATTGCAGGGCAGTGTGGAGTCATTCTTTGTCAACATTTAAATATACTTCCTTTTAACCTACATCAGTGAAATTGACTTAAATACAAAGGAGCAAGCAGTCTCCCCAAACAAAGCAGGCCTAAGCAAGCAGGATCAGTCAGAATGAAACCTCTCATGTTACAAAATAATGCAACCATTATTGCAAGCAACATTTCTCTTCAAGCACACATGCTACCTACATTCCTTACAAAATCCAGAAGCAGTGCCTCTTCCAAGCCTCAAAAAGTGTGTACCTCTGCCACAATACTTTATAATTTGTTCAGTGGGGGTATAAATATATTTCTAGATAAAGTGAGAGCAAAACTCAAAAATTTCAGGTCATTTCATTATTTTAAAATGCAAGAATATATTTTAGAAGCATATTGCTTAAACCGGAGAGTATCCTCAGGCCAGCATTTTTAAAATTCTGTTTGTTTCAGTTGGCTTTAGTAGGAGCAAAAATCTTTCGATTGCTTTCTATCAGTTGATTGCTACAGACAACACATCATCTTTATAGCTGTTGTGGATAGAGTTGCCCTGTTTTTGTCTTTTACCATTTCTTTTGACTGAACTGAAATAGTTACCCTCAACAATATGACTACTAATAAGTATTATGGAGAAAATGGAATATTATTCTCGCTTTAATTCTGCGTGAACACAAAAAGGCGACTGTATTTTTATTCCAGATACTGCCCTTTGCCTCATTTCAATATGCATGGATTGAGTTCCCTTTTATTTAATTCTTCTTGTCATAGAAGATTACCAGACTAAGAGAGCAATCCTATGGCCCCTAGACACTGTTTGAGGGGCCATAGCATAAAGGGGATTCCTCCCGCCCTGAGATCGGCGACAGCACTCCAAACCCAGAAGCAGGAGTCGGAGATCCAACCACCCTCCCCCGACCCCTAGCTGGCGTGGAAAAAACTGTGTCGGCTGGCCTCTAAGGTCAGAAAACTGACCTTGGAGAAGGGGAAAAGGGGGTGTTCCGGTGCTGGGGAGGGGATCAGAGAGGCCAGGATACGAGCTATCCTAAGCCTCTTCCAGCCTCCTTCCCCTTTGAAGCACCCTTGCTAGATGGACTGAAAAGCCCATCTAGGAAAAATCGGAAAAGACAAAGGACGGGGAGACAAGTCCACAAACTTATTTTTAAATCCACAAATCGTTATTTTTAAACCCCCAGTGACAGTATTCTATGAAATTTACACTTCTCCAACAAATGAGATTAAACTGTACTAGGATCAACAGTGTGGTAAAAAGACAGCTTATCATCACTTGCTAAAAGGTTCAAGTTAAATAAGGGCTGCAATAATCAAGTGTTTTTAAAATCAAGTATATGTTATTAATACGTTCTAATCGTATATATAACAGCCAGATTTCAGTGATCCAAGTAATTCTTCCTGCACCCCCAAGGCTTCCTCAATCCCTTCTTCTGACTATAACTTCACATGCTGTACTGTATATCACTCTGAAGGTTCCACCAAATTTTAAGGGTAACTTTTTGGTGGTCTGCAAGGTGATGGGGGGGTGGGGGGGTGTTAAGTATTGAAAAGGCTGAAAAGTACAGAGAGAGAAATCCTATGGTCCCTGGGCGAGCATCCCAGGGACCATAGGATGGCTCAGGAAACCCCTCCAAAGTCGGAAGGGGGAATCTGTGATCTGCCCCCAGATCCCTCCCCTTTGCAGCTGGCTCAGAGAGAACCAAACTGGCTGCCTCTCCAAAGTCAGAAAACTGACACTGGAGGCAGAGGAAAGAGGAAGTTCCAGTGGGCGGGAAGGGGAGGAGACCAGAAGGACCAAGATATGAGTTATCTGGAATCAGGAAAGATAAGAGGATGGGGAGGTGAAGATCGCCTTCACTTCTCCTCCTGCCCTGACAGCTTCAGCCCAGCAGGGCATAGGAAACTTGGAAGCCACCGAGTTCGGGGGCTTCTGAGGTTATTTTGGAGTGGTGTGTTATCTTTCTGTTTTTCCATCCTTTTTTAAAAACAAAATGCCATGTTTTATTCATGCTTGAAAATTCAAATGAAGTACTTGAAGAGCACCAAACACCCTGATGTTGAAACATCTGATGTTCCAGTGGGGATATTCACAGAAATATAACCGTGGAAGAGGAGAATGGATTAAAAAATGCAGTGCTGACAGTTTTATCCCACAGATCCATGGTTCTAAAGGTATGCCAGGGCCTGAATGCATTATTAAAATGCAATTAATGTGCACATGCACAAATAAACACAAAATGTTGACTACAGCAAACCCCAGCAGAAATTGCAGCCAGTTAGCTGAAAGCAGCATTCCACCAGCAAGAAACAACAGCCTTGTAAGGAACTCACTTTCCTAAAAAGTCCCATACAAACCCCCATACAGGCTGCGGTGCAGGGACAGACACCTGGTATGGGGAGGACAATCTGTGTGAAGTGTGCCTTCTGAAAAAAGGCATTGCAAAAGAAACCATACACACAAACAAACCAAGAGAGCCAGAAAAGACAAACAGAGGGGGAAATACAAAATAAACATCAATGAGACATTAGATGATTATGGAATGACAATACAGAGAGCAAGTGGTTAGTAAGAGGAATGGAAGAACTAGACATTTGATATCTGAACAGAACTCCATAAAAACAAAGCTGTTCACAAATCAGGTGCATTTTTAAAAAATTTCCAGAGGGGCAGCTGTGTTAGACTGTTGCAGCAAAAAACAACCAAGAGTCCTGTGGTATCTTAAAGACTAACAAATGTATTATGACATAAGCTTTTATGTACCACAGTCTATTTCATCAGTCTGCATCTGGCTAAGTGGGCTGCAGTCCATAAAAGCAAGTGCCATAATACATTTGCTAGTCTTTATGATGCCACAAGTTAAATTTAACCCACTGAAGTGTTTTCATTTGTTCAAAAACAATGAAGAATTAGCTTCTAAGGCTCTCTAAAATACGCTTACTACGGAGTAAGCCACATTGAACACAATGAAACTTACTTTCATAGGATTGCACTGTTAGTCATCTCCCTTCCAGATTAAGTTTCTTCTATTGCCTGACAATGTTCTGTTCCTATCACTTTTTTGGCATAGGTTTCCAGGAAACACTATGAGAGAATTCCTTGATAACTTCCTCAACTCATTCCCTCTTTCTCCTCCCCATTTATGAAATGGCTCTCTAGCGCAGAGGCAATAGCTAGGTCAGCTCTTACTCAATTTAAGTTTCTTTTATCAACAAATCACCCTGCTGTACTAAAGTGGGTTGATAAGTACAAGCTGCAAGAGAAGTCAGCATTATGCATCAGCAGTGTCTCAGCGAGTTAGCGGCATGGCTCTACACAGGGCTGCTCTTGAAGATGGTTTGCAAGTACATGATGAAGCAATTAGAATGCTTCTGAGAAACAGGTGCCCAGAACATATCACACCTATTCTTTATCAGTAACATTATCTGCCTATTCATTTCCAGACCCAATTCATGGTGCTAGGTTTGGTTTTTAAAGCCTAATTGATTTGAGACCACATTATCTGAAGAACCACCTGTATGAGTATTCCCTAGCATTAAGAGAACTATTAGGTTGGCAGGTACTGGGGATAGGGCTTTCTTAGTAGTGGTCCTACAACTTTGGAATCTCTTCTAGGGAGTTATTATGGCCTCATCACTGCTGGCTTAAAAAAAACCCTCTGAAGACATTTATTCCAGTCTGCATTTGGTACTTCAAAACATCTTTATTGCTGGTGGTTGGTGGTGGTGGTTTTTTATTTGTTTTTAATTGTAATTGCTATTTTCATGTATTTTATCATCTTCTAAGCTGCCTTGTGAGGGCAAATGCAGCCTGAAAAGGTGGGTTAAAAATATTTAAAATAAAACAATAATAAATAGTGGTTTCTCCTGTGCAACTCAAGAACACATGCATTTCAGAATAATCAACTATGATCTAAATAAAAAAAAGGCATTGGTTTTTCTTAGTATCATTTACAGATTGGAAGGATGCATTGGACAAAGGACGCTCTCAAATATTATACTTTTCCTACAGATTTGAAGTGGTGTGGGATTATCTTCAATTTCAACTAGAGAGCCATAAATTCCACCCAGCATTCATCCCGTAAGACTGCATGTTACACTAAGCAGAAGGAAAAATCAACTGATACATATCCCTGGAAGTTATATTACTCTAAAAAAGGGGTGCACAACTTGTGGCCCTCCAGATATTTTGGCCTACAACTCCCATCAGCGCTAGTCAGCATAGTCAATAGTGAGGGATCATGGGAAATGTAGGCCAAAAGATCTGGAGGACCACACGTTGCCCATTCTTGCTCAAGAAGATCAGAACACAAAAATGTTTCTCTCTGAAGGCACAGATGGAAGGACCTGCCTTGAATAAGTTGAAAAGAAAGACACGACAGGCTTTGGCAATCATTTTAAATGTGGAAGAAGGACAGGGAAAATTCAAAGATGGTTCCAGGCTTTTTTTTAACCCTCAGAGGGAAGGTAACAATATTTTAAACACTGTCAGACCAGTCTGGAAGGAAGGATTAACAGTGCTGCCTGCAACATATTCACTTTAATTCTGGCGGAACATCCAAAATGGCATATTGGCAAGATACAGAGATGTAGAATTGAACAACATATATTAATGGAGAAACTTAGATTTCAGAGATAACAAATCTGGCAAATTCAGTTCAAGGAGAATTGTAGGAGGGGTAAAACTTCTGCATTTCCATGTCAACTGCTCAGCAGACATTTTGTAATGAAACAACAAATGACATTTATTTTTCCCTGTAGCCACCAAAAACCATTCACAGAAAAGTTCTCAAGGCCTTAATGGAAAACATAGGGGAAAAGCTGAGAATGAAAATTAACTTCTAAAACTATCTACTCTTTCAGTGAAACAGGAATAACCACTATCAAATGAGCAAATCTTTGCAGGTAATCCAATTCAGAGGTTTCACTATAGTGTGTTTTTAATGAATTGAGATTTCTTTTTGGCACATCTGAGTAGAGTCTACTCAGATACAGCAATGAGAAGGAGCACCATCAGATGCACAAGTTTCCCCTACCGTGTACTCTCTTTCCCAAAATCTGGAGTTCTGCATAGATTTCTTTACCAATAGCTTATACAAATGTTGCCCATAACTATCCTGCACATTCTACATCTAGCTCAACCTTAAAATATTAAGTTAAATGAACAAATGGCTTAGAAGCTGGGCAATGAGACAATCCCATGCAGCCATCTCATTTCAAGGATTAATATATCCACCAAGGAAAAGTCTGCTCAGGCAGTGGTCTCAATCTATGTGACTTTCTTGGCATTTGACAAAATGCAATTGAATCCATATGAAATATGTTAAAGAAATCTCCTCCAGCAAAAGAGGAAAAGTTAATGCGCTGCCAAGAAATGAACCTCCAAAATATACCTTTCAAGGCAACAGTAGATCAAATTATAAATAAGATTTATATACCACTGTTTTAAAAATGGCTGAAGAGCTTAGAACTGCAGTTCAGAAGAAAAAATAACAATGGCTGATGTTCTTCCCCTATTTTCTATTCAAACCTGTGTTTCCATGACTTCCCCTGTCACTAGTTGTTAGTTGTTCAAATCTAGAGGGGTTGTTAAACATTACCAAAGTCCTATTACAATAAAAAGATGGCTTGTAGAATCCACATGTAATATAAACAGGTGGCAATCCTATTTCCAAGCTATAAAGTGGTATCCTTCTGCTTGATTAGGTCTAGACCAGCCTTCCCCAACGTGGTGCCCTCCAGATGCTTCGGACTTCAACTCCCATCAGCCCCAGCCAGCATGGTCAATGGTCAGGAATGTTGGGAGTTGTAGACCACAGCATCTGAAAGGCGCCAGGTTGGGGAAGGCTGGTCTGGGCACACACCTTCTCATAGAAGAAGAATAAGTCCTCATATCAGGTTGCATATTTAAAAGGCCAAGCACAATCTGTGGCAATCATATTACAATAAACAGCATAAATTTGCCAATAAATAGCATAAATTTGCCAGGCTTAGGTAGGTGGGTACATGTAACTAAAACTAGTATTTCACTAAGTTATAATCATCTAACTGCATAAGACTTCAGCAGACTTTCCCCCCATTTCCACAGTCTCCGGAAACACTGGAGTATCTTTCTGAAAATCTATAAAACTGCAAATTCTTTTAAACTCTTAAGAAAAACACTAACCAAATTTTTAAAGACCACCAAATATCCTAGTTTTAAAGATAAAACACCAAATAACTGAAACCTGGCTTTTCTCTCCTAAAATCTCATATCCTTCTCACCTTTCCAGTTCTGCTATCTTCTTATCTTTATCATTCTTCTCATTTTCCATCTCCTTCAGGATTTCCAGCAGACGATCCACTTCAGCTTGAGCCTTACTGGATTCTTCTTGGTGCCGCGCCACGTCTCTCTCCAACTGCTGAAATCTGTCACTCATCTCTGGACTGGCCCTAGCCTCCAATGCTGCTTCATGAGCCTGCACAGAAAAGTATACCAAGACTTATTCTTCACATCCATAATAGAAAACATTCTGTTCTAAAGAACAGATGTAAGAGCCCTGCTGTATCAAACCAAGGATCCACCTAGTCTGACATCTTGTTTCCAACTGTGGCCAGCCAGATGTCATCATCCCTGCTATGGGCTTCCCACAAGCAATAGCTCTTCCCTGAGTTACTATCTGAAAAGACATTACTAAATGTTATACTCATACTTATTTGTGAAAGAAAAGTGCAAGAGGCTGTTCAAATGTATTACAGGAAAAGGTACATTAAATTTAGGTGATTCCCCCACATCTCCCAAAGCTAAACTACAACAAAGAGAAATAAAATTGCAATAATTGGTTTCTTCTACACCAATGTCTTTCTCCTCTTTTTCTTTTTCCTTCAATACCGAAGAACTGCTCTCTGTAACAGTGGGGAAGACTGACTTAGTCTCCTTGCATCAGCCCCTACTTCCCTGCACAAAGCCCCATAGGGTTCCACTGACATGCAGGGGCTTTACATCTCCCTCTTCCAGCAGCAGCCCTTCATGCCTTCCAAAAAGTTATCCACAGTCATGGGGCCCTCCACAGCAGTAGCCCATTATGAATTGCTGCTAAAATAAAATATTGTTGCCTCCTCTCCAATACACACACGGAAGCACTTTGGACTCATGCATGAGGGGGAGGGGGAGAAAGAGGAGAATCCTGCCTTAAGCATTACACTGGCTGCATGCATTGTACTGGTGAGAACTGGTGCTGCTGTGATGCAGTGAGGGGCAGTCAGTTCAGAAACTGTACTCAAGTCAAGTCTGTCAAAAACTAAACAGGCATTGTTTGTCAAAGAGTAATAGTCAGAAGGAAGGGTATGAGACAAGACTTTAAAGTGTTTTTCAAACTTTCAGTTATATCAAGTTCCCCCTAAAAATTACCTAGTTTAAAGTGGTATCTGAATGTAATAGGAAGTTAGAAATCTGATATGTTCCAGCAAAAACAAAGGCCCAGTTTGCACGTAACAACAACCCATGGCCAAGCGTAAGTGAGCATGTTGCCTTCTGCCTGCTCACCACTTCCATTTTGCATCTGCTTCCCGAAACAACCCAGGAATGCCTTCACTTCCTGGGTTGTGAGTTGTTACCTCCAACCCTGGCAAGCTTGGTTTGTTCAGGGTTCAACAACCTAGAGTTTGAACCCATGGTTGGGGTTAAAACTCTCGGTTGTTTAATCCTCAACCATCCAGAGTGTGGGGTTCAGACATCATGACTAACAACCCAGGAATGGGCAAGGATGTTTTGGAAAGTGGATGCAAAGCAGAAGTGGCAAGCACGCAGGACACCTGCATCCACTCACTCATGCCCAGCCTGGCTGATTCATGGGTTGGCGTTATCTGTGAACCAAGTCAATGAGTCCTGTGGCATCTTAAAGACTAACACATTTATTCTGGCATAACCTTCCTCCATCAAAGCTTATGCCAGAATAAATGTGTTAGCCTTTTGCCACAAGACTCTTCGTAAGATCTGGAAGGTATCGGCTGGATATTATACTGCCTGTTGCTTCTTGAAGTAATTTGGTACGAGTGAATATTATCAGTTTTTCAACAAGCATGGAAACAGAGGAACTAATTAATGTAATTTGTATTATGATTAATGTAAATAAATTATACATCATGTTAATATAAAACACCATAAGAAATTCAGAGTTAAAGTATTCCCATTCTTTTTGCTGATACTGAAACGTATGGCAAATTCTAGGCTAAAAATAAAAAAGCAGCTAGCACAAACTGTTCTGGTAAACCAAACTTTGCAGAACATTACACTGTGACACAAAGTGGCTGCAAACAAGGAGTGCAATGACAGAAGTTCATGTGCAAATTTCAGCAGTCTGAATCAAGATGTTCACACATTATGTTTTTTAGGTATATACATAAGATGTTTTGTGTACACCTATAAAAATGTAGAGTATGAATGTAACAAACATCTGATTTGTGCAGGGACATTCAGCAAAGAACTGAGATTCATTGTAGGTCCCTGCTGAACATAAACATTGTCTCCGTGATTTATACTTCATGGGTTTGTCATCATGAAGTATGCAAAATGACTTTTTTTTAGAATACAAACATACATACATATATATATGATCGCTACCCAGTTATGATTTTCTGTGTGTGTGTGTGTGTGTGTGTGTGTGTGAGAGAGAGAGAGAGAGAGAGCGCGCGAGCGCAACATCTCCCCAGACAAATAGCCCTCCCACACCTCCACCACATTGTGGTTACTTGAAGGAAAGGCAATTTTCACATACACTTTGTAACTAAATCATAAACTGGAAATTAAAATAAATTTGCAACCCTAAGCATGCTTATTTGAAAGTTAACTTCATCAAAATCCATAAAACTTGTTTTAAAGGAAGTAAGACAGTTTGGACATAATATTCCCAGCTTGATAAATCATGGTTTAAGCAGTGGGCCTCCCCACTTCTCCTTCACTCTTTGTCTCTGCTGTTCATGTAAAGCTGGGATGGGTGGGGTGGGGTGGAGAAGAAGAGCTAGAAACCTTAAAATATGCTGTAACGCTGTTGAATGTTCAAGTTCAGAAATGTTAATCTTATGAAAATAAGCTGTAATGAAATTGTCTTAGCTGTTAATTGGTGAAAGGCTACTTGCTTCAATGGGAAGCCTTACAGTAGCATTTAGGAACTTGCTTTGAGTAAAACATAAGAAATTCTGAAATAATTAGGAGTGTTATACTTTCTACTTAATTAAGAGGAAGACATTAAAACTACTACTTAACACTTCATGTTCTAACTCAAATTCTTCAGGGGTTATCTGTAAATTAAGCAATCTCCCATTCCACTCTACTGTCTCAGTGCCCTTACAATACTACAGATAGGCACACTTACTATTCAGGGGTATGGTACCTCAGGCCCTGGGGCCAAATCTGGCCCACCTGAGGTTGCAATCCAACCCTCCAGTGTTCCCCAGATGGTCACACTCCCTTCTCCTGTCCCAACTCCTTTCTCATAACCACTGATCGTTTGGTGTTTTCCTGGTTTTTGTCCAGGTTTTCCCCATTCTAAAAAGTTGAAATGCTTCTCCTGAGGCTTAATTACTGGTAGCAAGAGTTTTAAACTAAAATATACTGGCCTTTTTGCCCTGTCCCTTTTACCTTCAGCACTTGCCCACCACTAGAATGCGGTCTCTGAGAGTTTGTCTTAATGGAATTTGGCCATTGGGCTGAACACCCCTGTACTAAATGCTTCTTTCCTCAACATATCAGAATTTGGTAAGGTAACAAGCAATTCAGAAGACTATTTGGTCACACTCAACACTAAGGAGAAGAGAGTCATTGTGTGGTGACTTTTCCACCTCAAATATGCTATACAAAATGGCCCACAATGTTCCCATGAATACAGAATCAGAAAGTATTCTATCATTGATGGATTTTTGTTACTTAACTAAAGCATATATTACACAGATAAACAATGACCAGGTATTTATTACAATATAATATTTTTAGCCTTCACATTCAAAATAAAATTACTTTCTATTTTTTACTTTAGGCAACAGTTTTCTCATACTCCTACTTAAGCAAACAGCAGTGTTAAAAGCATAAGAAACTGCTTAGTCAGCTGTGAGTGCATTTTGGAAATGCTGTTACCAAAAAGATAGTTATCCAGAAAGATACCTAAAGGTGATTTATTTTTTAAATTTATATTTTTATATTTATATTCCAGCCTATCACTTGGTCTTAGGGTATTTAACACACATACAATAATGTGGATCATTTTCCCCAAAGTCACAATATAGCCAGTCTGCTACCCACTCACTCCTCAAGCCCCCATGTCAACTCAGAAATTTCTTCTCTGACCAAATGTAATCTATCTTGGCAAGCATACCTAACAACTATATATACCAGACTTCTTCCCTCTTCTTTTAGCCAGACATTTATGTAACACAACCAGTATTGTCATGGTCCATGTAGAAGCCAACTAAACTTCATCTCTATTTCTCTAACCCAACCCCCAAAATCTAGAAGAAAATCTACAGCACCCTAACCCATACTCCTAAATGAACCCAACATGAGCAGACAGCCTGACCACCAGCTGCCAAGACACCCAGCCACTAATAGAGTCTGCTTATTGTAGGGAAAGGGACTGACCTTGTTCATCCCAAGCAGCGTGGTGCAAGATTTATAGCTATACAGAGAGGAATAAGTTAGTCTGGTAGCTGGCCACTGATGAAGACTGCATGCTGCAGGCAAGGAGCTGATCTTGCAGATTCTTTCCCAACAGAGGGTGTCTTTTTTAAATCCTAACATCAGGTGCAAAGCAGTTGGTCACTGAGGGCCCTAGATTAATGGTTAGGCTTCTCTTAATCATGGTTGAGAGATTGGGACCCAGCCGAGAGATTGCATACCCTCTTCCTGCAGTGACCCTCCCCTTTACCTTAACTGCAGTTAAGTATTACTTTAGTACCAATATTAACTACTGTTATGGCCAACTAGGATTTCAGGATTTGAAGCCAGCGTTGAGCTATGGCTTGTCCTAACTATAGTTAACATCAGTGGTATTGTAAGCCTGAATTGCATTAAGAAGGATGAGGTGGCAGTGAAGGGTGGATTTATTTCGGAGCAGGAAGGTGTACACAATCCCATAGCCTGCTCTTAGGTCTCTTTAACTGCTTGAGAGCTCATGATGTTACATCTGCTCTGGCACTGATAACAGATTGCTTACTGCAGTCGTTTAGTAGAAAGACTGCTGTATGTATCCCTAAGTGAGGTAAATTGTATATCTGGACTTCGTATTTCTAGTCTTGACATTTTATACTAAGGAATATTATATCGTACTACTAACTTGTGCTGAGTACTATATTATGTATTTTAAGATATATTTCTAAAACTTGGTATTTCCAATCAAAGTATTTGCGAATTCCAATTGATTATCCTATTCTATGAATTCTTAGGAATGGTATTCTATGAAAAACCAGTCTGAGATGGGAAAGGAACAGCATGTGTTTAGATAAATATAAAATTACTTCTCCAATAAGCCCAGTTTACATCTCAATGAGGAGATTCACATGCAAATTTAGGGTTAAAAGCTTCTTTGATAATGTGTAGTGCTTTGTGCACAGGACTGGGTTCAAATCCTCACTCAGCCATGAAGCTCAGTGGATGACCCTGGGTCAATCACTTTCTCAGCCTAACTTATCTCACACGGTTGTTGTGAGGATAAAAGGGCATGGGGTGGAGAGAATGTGTGTGCCATCCTGAAGTCCTTGGAAGAATGGATAAGAACATAATTGTCAGGGTTGGATTGGAGCCCACAGAGCCCCAAAGCAGTTCTGATTCTGAGGAAGAGATAGAAACCATGGGAGAGGAACCCGCTCGTTTTTCAGAGGCGCAACTGGAGGGAAAGTCCCTCCCTGCTCACATTCCTGAGAGTGACAGTGACCCTGGCAGGGAGAGGGAGGTACAACTGGAGCTTATGGACGTGAGGCGCTGGCGCAGGGACAAGCGAGAGGTTGCGGGCACCGAGAGGAGGCGCTCAGCCTGCTTGGCGCGATGACAACAGCTGCACCCCGATGCCCCACGGGAAAGGGGTAGACTCTCTCCTCCTAGCCCTTAAGTTCAGAGGCTTCCCGCCCTTTCCCTCCAAACGGAGACCAACTGACTCTCTAAGGCTAGAATCCCCTGGTACGCTGCTCCCTCTTAAGTTTTCCTCTTAGGCTAAGGCAATTAGCATCTGTAAGCGTCATTAGGTTGAATGGAAATAAAGCCTGGGAAAAGAGCCCTTTTGTCTGCGTGTTGATTCTGGGCTACTTGAGGATTTCAGAAGGCAGCAAGGGTGCTCCTGACAGTAATTAACATTTTTTTCATCTCCTCCCTGCCTCAAATGTCCTCTGATTTCAACAAGCAAGTTCAAGTTCAATGTTTTACCAATAAAACACGATATAAGTTCAAGCAATATACTTCAGTGAGTGCCAAATTAACCTGAATTATTCCAATAGATGAGACTTTGCACTGACAGTGTTATAACAGTCCTATGAAAGTTCATGGATAACTAACATAAATTGAAAACTACAGATTCAAAAAGCGACTAAGCAGAGAAACAGAGGGGTAGTACATCTACCTTAAGCTAATTAAAAAGAAAAGAAAACCAGAAAGTGTTAGTAAAGAAAGACAAGGATCTTCCTAAGCTTTTAAACACTTGACTGCTCTGGAATTTTGCATTCCCTCCTGCCCACCCTCTCCCAACTACATCCCATCCCCACAAAAGAGCTCACCAAAATATATTGTGTTGGCTGAAGAATACAAAGATACAAGTGAATATACATGCAGAACAGAACACAACCAAAAGGGTCTGGCAATGGGCCTTTCAGTTTTTCATGGAACTTACTGGCTTGGATGGGTGACTCAATAAGACTTCAGGGTGCTAAAGAGAAAGATAGGAAAAGAGGGGAAGAATTGGGAAAAGGAGCAGTGCAAGAGAGAAAAAAAGATGTAACAAGCAAACAGTCTAAAGAAAGATGTAAAGACATTCAGACATTCATTACTGAAAAACATAAATGTAGATTTAGGATTCAGTCTGAAATAGAGATTAACACTGTAAAAATGAAACTAACCCTAGTTTTACCCTCCCTTCTGATTGTTTTCCGTCTTTGGACACTTCTCTTTTGGGTGGTGAAATGAAGTTTGGATAACCTTTTGCTATATACATTACTTACCTAAATCAATTAATAGTTGGAAAGGTGTTTGGAAAAAGAAAGCTTTAAGAAGAATAACCAAGTTATGTTTTTAATGAACATTTCAGAATATTTAGGATCAAACGTTTCAACTCTTGTTGAGATTTCTCATCATTTAAAAATTCCTAGCCCTGTAGAATATGTACAACAGCCTGAAAATATGAATTAACTGTAACCTAAAAGTAAAAAACCAAAGGTTTATGACCCTACTTAATATCTGAATGCATGATTATTGCAATGCTGGCACTGTTGTGTGTAGAACATGTGTAGCCTGTAATGTTCAAAGTGCAAAGCAACTGGGATTCACTGATCAGGGAACTGCTCCACTCATACACTGGTAGCAACACACTCATGCTGCACTTCAAATGCTATAGTGGTAGATAAGGACACCAAGATGCTATATACAAGTGACACCATTGGTCCATCTAGCCCAGTACTGTCTACACTAACTGGCGGTGGCTCTCCAGGGTTTCAGAGAGGAATTTTTCCCAGCCTAACCTGGGGATGCCAGGGATTGAATCTGGGACCTTATGCATGCAAAGCATGTGATCTAGTACTGAACTACAGCTCCCTCCCCGAACATATATATGATAAATATAAAATGTAACAGGCAAGACAGAAATTATTTCCATATTTAAATACATATCTCCTTGTAACATGTTACCTCTTGACTGAAGCAGAAGTTTCTTATCTGTCTCTAGTAAAATATTTAAAGATGACACACGTGATTGTATGTACAAAGCTAGCAAGTGTGGGAGAAGACCAGGCCAGCAATTTCTCCCTGACATGCAAGTTGTATGTGTGTGATCTTTCCCCCATGTGAAATCTGAGGTGCAGTTTGTAGTGATAAGTGCAGCAAGAGGTAGATTACGCAGGATTCCTGATCTTTGGCTCTTAGCACTACAAATGTTTCATGAACCTTTGAATCAGGAAACAGTTAGATGTCCTATTCCAAATAGCTCTTCAAGGGCCATGGGTTAAATATCTAACCATTCAATATTAACTCCATTTATTTATTTAGAAGACCTTTTCCCTGCTCAAAACAGCTTACAATGTAATCCAATTAATGCAAAACAAAAAACAAAAACCCAACCCCCATATAAACTGATATACTGCAACTCTCAATATTTTTTTTCGGCTGGTGCTTCTTGTGCCCCTTTAGAGGGTTTTTCCATTCCTTTCCATAGCTGCTGCCAGCTTCATTTGCTTTTGTTTGAGTATCTCCAGAGATTCAAATTCCAGTCTTGACAATTTCATCTGAATGCTTTGTGCCTTATTGGGAATTGCATCAGGCCAAGAGAAACTCCATTGCTATTACTAATGGCTCCATTGCAATTTCAGCAAACGGATGAAACACATTTTACCCCAAACATTCTCCAAATGGCTAGTGTCTTAAGATTGAGTTTTACTGGCTGGGCAGAGTCAGGGTGCTTTTGACATGTTGGCAGAGTCAGATTAGTCTTTTCCTTTGCCACTTAAGATGGTATTCTGCTGACTGATGGGAGGTGGGGCAGATTCAGTTGCTGAAGTCTCTGGCAAGTGGATAGAATCAGGGTGATCTCCCTTTCTGCCTGATGAAGATTAATTATTTCATGTAGCCAAAAGGAAAAGGCTCTACACTTCAGACCAAAAATGTTTACATGAAGAGCTCCAGCACCCTATTTGCATCTCTTTCTGTTAAAATAACTGGGATAGGCCCAGGTATAGGAAGCTCTTCAAAAAAGAAATGCAAGGAATCAAATAGGGTCTACAATAGGACTAAGTACTGAAGACAAATCTCAGAGGAAAATGTATTCTAAGGCTTAAACAATGGAATCAAACAATTAGATTTTTACAAAGGTTTAAAAGTATCTGTACAGTCAGCAAGTGAATGAATGTATTTTCACACTTTCTACTAACACCCTTTTAGGTTATTTTTCCTCTATGTTCCCCTCACCCTGCAATTTATTATTTCAACCACGTTTTTTCTAGCCCAATCACATTGAGAATCTATTCCCTGATACCACAATAAACCCTTCATTCACACTACACTTACCTCCTTAAATTTAGGAAGATTAGGCTTTTTATATTTTGATCCTTGTTAGGGCACTACTTTTTTGCAGTGGAATTAACTTTAACGATCTCCACCTTTCATACTGGTCAACATCTTTAAGCACTAGCTCAGTCATATATGGCTGTGTACTCACCCAAAGAACTCGCTTTTTCCTAGTTAATTATTAAGGCCTTGCTGATAGGACAGCTCTTCAGTCTATTTGCTTTTTAGGCTGCTTTGCATGTTACAAGGAAGCAGAGACAGGGGGATGGATGCTCAAGTCACTTCTGCACCCTCTATGCATGCTTCTGGATATCATGTGAAGAGTGAGCTTGCACTTCACCCCCAAGAGAGCTATGCGAGCTCTATCACTATCAGAAGTACATGAATCTCTCAACTAAGGAAATGCTAAAATCTCCTTCTCCCAGAAGCATGGAAAGAGGACATGAGAGTCACTCATAGATCCTCTATTGCCATTTTTTGCAGTGTGCAAAGTGGCTCTAAATGTACAACTCCAGTCACTAAATGCAATCATCCTACACAGGCACTTTGCACACCAATACTCTGCTGATCTTAAGTAATAACAAATTATCTAAATAAGCATTTACATAAGGAGGAAGGGAATGATTAAAAGAAAGGTACGTCTATAAATGGAGCAGCACTTTCTATTTAAGAGGACACAGGTTTATAGTTTTTACCTTTTTCAGCTGAGATTCCAGTTTCAGACATTCTTCCTTTTTCTGTTCTAAGGCAATTTCTAGTGTCTTCAGCCTAGAGTCTTTCTTCAATCCTGATGATGCTAAAGATGAGGCATGCTCCTTCAAGTCCAGCAGTGTAGTCTACAACAAAAGGAACACATGAATTAATGTGAAGAATTTACAAAACCAGAATTTTCAACGACTGTACCACGATTTTGTTCTGCAATTTGTATTTGTCATCCAGGAGCTTAACCTCTTTCTCTGAAAGATCTCCTTGCAAGACGATGACTTTCTCTTTCAGGTCCTTAACATCTTTTTTATAGTTGTCAATCTCCTCCTGTTTTTCTCGCTCATCTCTGTCACGCTGTTCCTTCAGACGCTCGATAGTACGCTCCTGACAAAAACAGAGTACTCAGTCAAAGAAATTTCAAGTCTGAATTGCTGAACAAATGCTTAATTCTGAGAAGGTGCCATGTCTGTTCATTCAGACACAAGACCCACTGTCTTATTCCCAACCGTACATAGGATCACAGCCTTAAACAAGCTTCCATTTAGTCCAGGATTTTGTTTCGAACAGCAACCAGAAACATGCTTTTTGGAATCTCACAAACAGTGCAAAGAAACAGGTATCCTGTCAAGAATGAGGGTAGTAGAAGCTGAAGCTATGAGGGCCACTTGAATTGTCATGTACCAAGCAGCCACCTGGAAGCTGATTGTTTTTTGGCCGTTTCTCAGCCCAGCAGCTCAAGGCCACACTCTGCTCTGGCTAATTGGGAAAGTGATAACAGCCGTGTCTGGTGGGAAGATTCAGCCTCCTCTGTGGGTGGAGTGGGGTGTCCTGGGACTGGATTATGATTGGGTGTTTCAAATCTGCCTTGAGTTGCTAGGGCTGGGCAATAAAAAGGGGGCCAAAGAAGGGGCGGGGGTCTCTTCTTTTGCCCTGACTGTACTAGGGTGTGCTGCTGGTTGATGGCTATCCTGAGAGGCCCATACTTTGGTATGTATAGGATAGACTAGCTGGCTTTATTGTTTTGCTCCTGGGAGTGTGTGCCTTGGTGATTGGTGTTTCTGGTTTTTGAGTATTGTAATTTGCTTGTAATTTCCTGTACAACCTGCCACTTCTCCCCTTTCCCTTCCTCTTTGTTCCTTTCCCCTAATAAACTTTTATCCAACTTCCAGTGTGGTGTGGTGTGTCCTGTCTAACTTCAGTGTGAAATACAGTGCCTATTGGCCTGGGAAGGAAGCTACTGGGTAATCTGGGGAAGTCTAGAGGCCAAGTTGGGCCTGGCCTACCTTGCAGGGTTGTTGGGGTGAGACCAACAATCCTTCACATATCCCATATTTGCTCCTAGCATGCGCTCTATGAACTGCTCAAGTACAACAAAATGACAGGGCAGAAGTCCTTCAGCTGACACAATGATGCATCGTGCCATGCACCTATGTTTACATCTCCCTTGGTTATATTAAATTCCTCCTCAAGCAATATTTGAATAGCCTTCAGTAGATTTCAAGCCAGCCTGTGTTTCATTAATGCATATATCAATCTAGCATTCTAACCAGAAATATACTTGATTAAACGAAACAAGCAGCATCCAAAGCTATACCTCCCATCTCTGATAGGGCAGAGAAAAAAAAGGAATCTCTTCACAAATAAATATTTGTGTCTCGGGGAAAACATTGGGTTTATTATCTTTCTTTCATACTCACCTTCTCTGCGAGTGCTTCCTCCAATGTGGTCAAGGCTGTATCGGTGTTGGTGGTATCAGCCTGCAGGGATTTTACTCTCTCTTTCAAACTGCTCATCTGTTTCTCCTTGTCTCTTAACTGTTCCTGAAGATTCTCAATCTTAAATTAGGGAAGATTAATTAATGAATTCGACTGATAGGAAGCAGTTATGCAACATGTTTCTACTCCCTACCTGTCAGCACCCAGTCAACGATGCCTGCCTACCTAGCCTATGAAGGATTCTTTCATGGATGCCTCTTAAGCTCCCGTTGCTGCTCAGCATCCAGTGTCCCATGCTTTCTTATGTTACTCCCCATGCATATGCACTCACTACTGCAAAGAAATGTGCCAACCAAACTGCTTTTCTCTTCCAATCTATCATATAAGTTATCTCCTTCTACATCTCTGTATCAAGTATTCAAGAGATTATATTTATATTTGCTACTGTCACCAAATACAAAGTCACCAAATTTTACCAATAAAGCTTCAATAGCAAGCTAAAAAATATTTCACTGAGCACAATACATTATATAAGCCTGGTGGTTAAAGCTTTATAAAATACTGTAATTTTTTATTAACCAATTAAAACAGGACAACAGTTAATCAACGTGTAGCCAGTCCTATCCACATACTCTTGTACCTAACTCCCATTGAATTCAATGAGACCTACTTCCAAGTAAACATGCAGAGGATCAGGTTGTACATCTTTAATCAGTTGATGGTCTACACTGCAGATATTGTCAAGGGAGAATAAAAACTAATATGACATGTCTTTGGAGCCAGATAGAAAAGGATTGATGTTGGCATCTGCCAGCAAGTCAGTCAAGCAGGAAGCTGTATTATTTTGAAACCGGTTCTCAAATAGACTTTGATTCAAACATTCAATTACATTTTCCAAGTCAGCGATTTATTACGAAGTTAAGAAATTTACTGTAACATGAAACCTCAGGGGAAAGTCTTGAGGATGATTTTTATGCTAATTTCATGCAAGGGATGTCCAGCCAGCTACTATTGTCCCATTTAGTTTATTGTGTATGGAAAATTAAGCTGAAAAACACAGGAGGGGTGTGTGTTTGTGCAGGGATGCACATCAAGCCTAGTATAACAAGCACTGAAACTTTAAAAGTACATACATTGCACTATCTGTTGAATTACAAATATTAAAAGACCACTCACAACAAACTCCTGTGAAGAGAATACCCATTGTATATTTGGCTGATGGAAACTGCATGTAACAATATATACATAAAGAGAAACACATGTGTTTAGCCTTAGACATTGCAATACATATTGTTATGGCCAAAATCACAACTGTGATACCCAATCCAAATTAGCTATAAACAAAGGAGCTAGACAATAGACAATATCTAACAGACTGAGAGCGCAATCCAATAGGATTGCTGCTTAGACAAAGGGCTCCGAGATTGGAGCTCTCTGTCCATCCAAAGCCCTGCAGGCAGGGCGGATACAACAACAGCTCTAAAAATGCCTCCCATTTCACCTTAACAAATTTTAGTTAGACAGGCCTCTTGGACAGTCTAGCTTCCTTACCTCTCAGTGGGTGGGACAGGTGACAGAGAGGCTGTTGTGACCTCAGAAGAGGAGCTGCCATGGAGCTTTCTGCAGCAGCCGGGGGGGGGGGGGATCTCTGCTCAGATTCCTCCCCTTCCCCCTGGTCAAGGCGGTGCCTATGGCTTGGGGGGCGGGATCTGCACTAACTTAGGTTGGATACACTCCCCAGGGACCACAGAATTGCTCTAATAGATCAGTGCCTCCTCCTAGCCCATCAAGGGAAATAACTCTTTCTCAGGCTAAAATATAAGTCT
Source organism: Heloderma suspectum (assembly GCF_057233095.1). Lineage (NCBI taxonomy): Eukaryota > Metazoa > Chordata > Lepidosauria > Squamata > Helodermatidae > Heloderma > Heloderma suspectum. The sequence continues at coordinate 25,138,192 of NC_139464.1, forward strand.
CCTAAAACCGTTAAGGAGAGGCAGAGAGAAGAGTATGTGAGTTATAATTATAAGAATGCCCTTCCAATTGATATCAAAAGTTACTTTGTTTTCGGCATTTGCAGAAGGTTTTTTTTTTTAGGCAAGCCTTTCCTGACTAATGACTCAGTATCAGCCACTGTTTTATTGATGTTTCTGCTTTTACTATAATTTTTTTGTAGTTCGTATTTTGTTGTTGCTGCAAACTGCTTCAATATCTTTCCGTGTGGAGCAATTTATGAATTCTATAATAAATAAATAAGCATGATATTAAAAAGATTAAAATAGACATTAAAATTACAATGGCTGGAGCATAATTAAGACATCTGCATAACATTTCACTTTACGATTCTGTTTTAATTTTTAGTCTACACCGCCATACGTGCTATTTCCTCCCTATTCACATTAGAAAACATTTCATGTGAATAGCACTTGAAAGCCCTTTCATAGACCTCAATGAAATACTCCTAACTTTCTTTTTATGAGCATTAGTAAGAAATACAATGCTTTTGTACAGTTAAAATATATAAATGATGAGAGAAAATTGCTTTAGGAATTGTTTATAATATTCATTCTGCCCCCATGATGAAAATCCTTCCCTCGAAATATCACCTTTATGTCTCCTAAGCCTATTATTAAACATAAGAATTTATAGACACAAAACATAGATGCACATGAAAACATAAGTACAAGGCAGAGGTGGTGTCTGAGTTCTAAAACACAAAACCACTCTTCTGCATCCAACACCGATTTCACAGAAAGTAAACTGATGAGGCTCAGAGACAAGTACTCCATTTTTTAGCCATGTTACCATGGGGTCTGAGCCCCAAATACCAAATCACATATTTGCTATCACAAAGCACACCAATTTCACAGAAGACAAACTGGTGGTGCTCAGAGAAACACACACAGCTAAAGTACCCACACAGCTCCCAAAAGACCCAAGCAAAACATACATAGATCACATACAAAACCGCAGGCAAAACATACATCTCGGCCACTACATATATAAACAAATAAACAAAACACCCCAACCAGTGAAACACTACCCCTTGTTCCCCTGAAACCCTCTAGCCCTCTAGGATGCTCCCTACCACCCCCATTTAGCTTTTTATTTTTTCTGGGTAGCTGGGCATGCTTCAAAACAAAACACTGGGCTGTAGCCATCTCCCACGTTTATTTTCTAAGAATGCATCTGGTGCCCACACGTGGCCCAGAGGCATTCTTGGAAATAAAGATGGTGCTGGACCCTAGCACTTTGCTTTGCAGCATGCCAGCCTCCCAGTTAAAATAATAAAGAATCTATTGGTTTTGTGTGTATTTTTTAAACAACAGAGGGGGCAGAGAGTCTGGCAGGTGCCAAGGGAGGGGTCCCCAACCCTATAGCATAGATGCACATGAAAACATAAGTAACACTAATAAAAAGGTTAGACAATACCAAAATATCTTGAACCAATGAAGAAATAAAAGTAAAATGAAAACATGCTGTCATGTCCCCACTAAAGGAATCCTCCTGAGGAGGAACTAAAGTTCTCAGAGATGGCCAACACCAAGGAGTCAGCCGCCTATGGCAAGAGACCTGGGTGGGCCCACAAGGGAAATGACCATGGCTCTGTCCCCACAGGAGGAGGGGAGTTCCGCCTCTGAGGCCAAGGCTGAGTGATATAAGCTTACAGTATCAGTTTAGCCACTGCTGGAAACAATGTATTTCAGTGCCTTGTACTTCTGACCTTGCTCTGTGATTGAACAGTTGTGCTAGTGACCCTGAATTCCTGCTTAACTCTGTTTCTTGGACTGCATATTATACCTAAGTGCTTATCTTTGTTTGAACCTTGGCTGCTCTTCAGACCTCTCTTTTGGAACTTTCCCTCTTGCCTGGTAAAACTGTGCCTTTGACCACTGCCTTGCTTTTGAATTGCCCCTTAGTTTAACCTAGCACTGAGCCTGGTCCAGCCATAAGCAGGACACATGCCTATTGATAAAGTAGTGAGGAATCACAAGAACTTGCCTGAGGAAAAAAATAATCTCAGAGGATGTTCTCAGAGCTGCTGCTTTCATGGTGGCTCTGTCAGAACCGAGCAGGAAGGCACTCACTCACATCACTCTTGAGGATGTGCAGACAGGAAAAACTCTCCTCTGAAGGAGAGGAATGTGGGAGCACAACTTCCATAGCTAAAGATCTAGAATGTACGTAGAAAATGCTCTGCATAGTTACAGAACCCATATGAATGATTTGTACAGAGACAACGAAGAATAGGTTTAATCACCCACCCTCATTTCCTTTGCCCACTGTATTTGTAGCCATTCTATTGATGTATGCAGAGTCCACCACTCATTCAATTAGTGATTTGATGTGAGATTTATTAAGAAGGATCTCCTCTCCAGACATTTCAATCATTACCAAGACTAATGCAGCATCAGAAGCACCATAAATAATCTGTTAACCAACACATATTTACTTTGTTGTTTTGCCAATTATAAAACTATGTTCAGCTTTATTGTTACCAAACCTCCTATTACAACACAAGGCTCAACCACAAGCCTCAGGAAATGACTTTTACAGCTATGGGTATTATTACTTTCTGGCAAGAAATCCTGGTAAGCTTACCTTTTTTTGAAGAACATTAACCTTGCGTTCTTTCACATCTAGCATATCCTTGAGATCATGAATCTCTCCAGCTTGAGTTCCTTTTTCCTCAGCCATCTCCTGAATTTGCTTAGTCTTTTTATTCAACATGGCCTCCTTCTCCTCTAGACGTAACCGAAGAGCATCCACCTGGATTCAGTCATAAAAAAAAAAGATTTCAGTTACCTTCAGCATAGCAAGGCAAACACTACTGCCAAATAATTGATCTGTATTACCAAATTCAAATGGCAATTACATTTTCTACCTGCTCCCCAGTTACAGCCAGCAAGCTTGCATTAGAAATGATAAAACCCTAGTGCAGTGTAGATGCTAAAGCAGGCTTGGGCAACTGCAGGTCTGGAGACCATTTTTGCCCCCAGAACCCACCCCCACAGGCCACTGTGCATTCCATGGGGCACCCAGAATATTTTTTAAAACCGTGGTAGTTTCCTGTCCAAATCTGGTGACAAACTGTTCCTTAGTACTAAAAGGGTTAAATGTAGTTTGCCCTTGAGCTAAATTTGGCCCTTTTAGTGCTTTGTAGAAGCTACAGAGTGTAAATTGGTCAAATTTAGCTTCATGATAAGCTAAATTTGACCCTTTTAGCACTCCATGTTGCTAAAAGTATCAAATTCCCGAGAAAAGGGTCAAATTCCCTGGGGAAGAGCCATTTCTCTGCCCCCCTGCCCCCCAAGATAACCAACGGTGGTAGGTTGCAGTACAAGATGGGAGAGAAGAAAAACAAATACAAAATTCAACCTTAGCCTGGGCATAATTTATAGAGTATTTTTTTGTTTTACTGTAATTAAATCTGTGTACACATTCATGTAAGCTTTTTTTTAAAGGTTTGCCGTATACGATCACTAGTTTTCAGAAGGAAAAAACGGGGAAGAATTGCAAGAGTGCAGCAATGAGCCATGTGTTGGGATACACTTGGGTAGGATTACAGCTTGGGTAAGATTAAGCTGGTTAGCCACTGCGTGAACAGAACGCTGGACTAGATGGACCCTTGCTCTGATCCAGCATGGCTCTTCTTATGTTCTTATGTACTTGTGTTTATATAATCAACTGTGTCCAAAGAGGATGATTATTCGACCCTTCAAGCCTTTAGCTGTAGTAGGCTATTACAATCAATGGGTGACAAACTTATATCTGACCTGTATTTTCTCCAGTAAAAATCTCTGACCACCTATGCAGGTGCAATGCAACTTTTCCACACTGCTACCTAACATGTAAGGACAAAGATCCAGCTGAATCTGTCTCAACCTTCCTGTTCTTCCTATTTCAAGGCAAAAGTCACCTTTGTATCCACGTATACTTTTAATTACACACCCTGAAAACTATGTTAATATAAAATATGTATTAATAAAAGGACTTTGCATTACTCCTAACCACAGATCTGAGTGACCATTTCGATCAAAATGGTTTGTAGATAAAGAGATGTTTCCATGGCTAGAGCTCGAGAAAATGCATGGTCACTAACAATGCTGACAAATGAACACTGAGAACACAACAACTAACCTGAACACTCAAAGACCTTGCAAGTAGGTAAAACTTGCATCTTCTTTATTTAGCTTTCAAAATGGTTGTTATGGGTTTTTTAAGTTGTTTTTAACATTTTACTATGTCATTATGAGTATTGTTTTCTGAAGTTTTGTAAACCGCCTTGGTTGGTTCCAGAAAGCAGTATAGAAATGCTATTAATCAACCAAATTAATCTGTTCAAAAAGTATGATAACCCATCACTGCCAGAAGAGATCACATACATATGAAATATTTATATAGCTCCATTACTGTACATAGTGCTTTACGAGCAAAGCAAAAAAATGGGCCCCTGAACCAAGATGCTTACAAGTTACATTTTGACAGTGGGAAAGAAGGAACGGGAGAGGTGAGGATAACATGAAATGTCTGTGGACAAATGCGATTACTGTATCAGATAAGTGTGAAGATAACAAAGACACAACCCCCACTGAAGCTACAGTATATCCCTATCTGAAAGGCTAGATAGCTGTTGTGCAAGAAGGTGAACACATCCAGTAGGTTCCCCAAAAGGCATATAATTCTTTATCAAGTTTGTGTTATTTTTGTTTACTTTTCTGAGGACAAAGATTAAAAGGAAAAGCACAAGCAGAGTTAAATAATCAAGTACGTAAAGTTCACAAAGACCCTAGTAAGCTTTGTCATTTTGTAGTGTATTGTGTCCCCATGTTATAAATATCACGTGCGTGTGTGTATTTCTCCAACTGCACAAATGTCACAAAGCCAAATGAAGAAAATGAGAACTGTTTGAAGAAATGAGAACAGTATGAACGAAGTTCACTCTACAGAAGATGGTCACCACAAAGAACAATCTGAAAGACCATTGTGAAATACGAGTGACAACACCGGGCCATTCAAGATACTAAAAGAAACCCACTGACCCTTATCGGCTTGGCTTTCAGTAACGCTTCAAGCTAGCTAACTTGGCTGTTAATCCTATTTGACAGTATCAGATTTGGTTCCTATTAGCTGAATTCATTACAAGGCCATCAGTCATGGTGAGTAAGCTGGCTGCATTCTGAATCTCTGGCTCACTCTGCACAAGCTCAGAATGTCAGACAGTGAAAGGAAGCTTGGTCAATTCCAAATGGAGAAAGATGTTTTATCAGACAATGAGTAAATTGCAGCTGGTGCGCTAGGTCTTTCCTTTAATGGTACATTTCTCCTATTTTCAAGGTCCTAATTGGCCACACTCAGCGTACATTCACCTTAAGGAATGTGTCCAAAAATAAAAAGTTGCTCTGTAAGAAATATTAGGAGGAATCAACCATAGCTACAAATAATCAATTAGCCCAAATGGAGAGCAATTTCTTTTTTTTTTTACTAAGAGCAGCATATATGTTTCCCCAACTTCAACAAACTCCCAGCCAATCTCAAGGCGCCTGGGAGACGAAGTTAAGAGATATCTGAAGAAACCATTTCCAAGATTCTCAAGGTTGGCTGATGGCTCTAGGAATTAAAGACATCAAACAAATTTCTCCTCCAAAGACCCACCTATCAAGACGGACCATCTATATAAGATAATGTGACATTTTAAGAACACACAGTATCAGCCACAGCTTATCTTCTGAAAATTTTCTTTAAAGCGCCTTTAAATTAGGAGCCATGGTGACTACTCTGCACATTCAGACTGGCTTCCAGATTGCTTGTAGCAGCTCTATCTGCACTGTATGACAAGTTGCTCAGACTAAGGAGTCATGCCAGAGACAGCCATTATATAAAGATAGTTGGGCAGCTTTCTGAACCTAAAACCTGCAATACACCTTCTAAGCACCTATAGCAGTGCACTGCAGACTAGCAGAGGACAGATATGATATTCTCTCCACCTGCAAGCTGTCCCAGTAGTGTACGGAGTTAGGTGCTTGAGCCCTGCTGGCAGAACCCAAGGCACCTTACAGAGGAAAAGATCCAGAATTTAATATTAAGCACCCTTTGGATCCTAGAGTTAATTCATTTTCATTGTTAGAAATTATTCTTGCCTGAAATTGTATTTTAATTGATAACTCAGTTGCAGTATACATCAACCAAGCCATCCTAAGCATGTGAATAACCCATGGCATCTGCAATGGTAATATCATCTTCTACTTTCTAGTTGATCAGACCCTTTGAAATCAGTATTGGTTAATAATTTGGGGAGGCTTGAACTCCTGGTATTATTTTTGTGAGAGGTCTCATTTTAGAAAACACAATATGGGTCTCTAGCAAAGTTTGTTAGAGGTTGGCAGGGCACAGGCATCATGTTAACCCTGTTCTTGCTGGTAGAAACAACAGTCTTGTTTATTCATAACTACTCATTTTGTGTCACAGAATGCCAAAACTCAAGTTCTGTGGTGAGCAGTTAACACCAACTTCAACAAGGTCACTGTATAAGTTTTCCAGTGCTTAGAAACCTTTCTGAAAATAGTCTTCCTGGTTTTCACTTTTGTGTTCAGAAAAGTTATTTTAACCTAAAGTTAGATTTCTTTCTTTTGTTCATGATACTAATTCATGTTTAATTACAGCAGGATAGCCCAAAAATATTAATGGCTAATGGAGGTCCTCTGGGGTCCTCCACTGAACAGGGAGAGAGTTGTTATAGTTTGTGTTTTTATACCCCTTCCCTGCTCCTTTCAGTTGTGGGGCTGGATGTCTGATAATGGTTTATGGAGTGCATTCCTCCAGCAACAGCTGTTGTGAGGCTACCCCTCCCCAGTAATTTCAAATCTGTTTCTCCCACACTGGATCCTAGTTCAGAGCCAGGTTCATTCGAACTCCCATTCAGTCCCTCCCTCACCTTGACACTCCCTCGGTTTGCTTCAAGTGAGCATACTTTGAACTCAGACAAATTCATTTTAATAACCAGTTCCAGAGCTCTGTTAGTTCTGATCTCCAGGCTTCTGTGCCATCAATACAGCTCAGCTAACTAGAGAGCTTAGATCAAGACAACAGCCTTGGTTTGTCCTTTGTGTGCATTCTTGTGGCTATTTCAGGCAAAAAGGCAAAAAGAATGTTGACAAATTTGCGTTCTGAGCTTTCAGTCAGACAACTAATTCATATCCAAATGTCCATGCTGAGCAACCTAAAACAGTTTCCACATAGGATGTGCAGAGGATCAAAACTGGAATATATGAAAATCACGTTGAGTACATAGAAATTCTTAAATGATAGAGCCTCAAATACCTTAGTGTAGCCACAGTAAATAATCAATCTCTTGGGTGTTGGATTCAGTTCTCTATTGCATACAAATCTCCTCATTTGGAACTGGGTTGGTAAAGGGGAGGTGAAAGGACCAATAACTTATGCATTGTGCAAAAAAGGTACAAAATATTTCAAGAGACTGAATTAGCCATGTACTTGGCCAATGCTGATCCAAGCAAAAGGGCTCAGCTGGACAGTAATAAAATTGCATATGGATGAAGCATTTTATTCCAAAATAAATGTTGATTTATATTTTGTTTCATTTACAAAAATATTATACATTTCTAGAAGTATTTATAAAGACTCCTTAACATATTGAAACTAACCTCAATACCCTCTCTTTGCTTGCCCCTTAGGATAAATAATCCCCAGATAGGTCATTTCAACCCCCATATGTCACTCTGCCAAGGTATGAATTAAAGAAGATGTAATTCAAGATTCTGCTGAGCATTATACAGAAGATATAGATGTACCACAGTGTACCTTTAAAGTATCCACACACACGTTTAACATGCTTGTGGACCATTTTTTGAAAAGTCACCTCTCTTTTTGCTATTGCTAAGAAATAACCATGGTTATGTGTTTCATACATCAGAGCTGCACAGTAGTCTCAAATCTTTTAGATTTTTCACGTAAGTCTTCCTACGACTTCTCATAATTATAGGGAAAAGGCTGAAAGATATGGGTACATCACTTTTATAAGAGCTTGGAATCAGGTTTGGTGAGGAATTCCAAGAGTGGTACTTCAGACAGCACAGTGACTTCTCTAGAGCACCCTCTCTCATGACTCCCAACACGCATGTTTCAACAACAGCTTTATAAAGAAGAATCAAGGAGGACCCTAGGCAGCAATCCTACACACAGGGTGCAATTTAGGGAGGGTGGGCCAGTTTCCATCCCTCCTTGTGTTTTCAGACACCACACAATTATTTATTAGGATCATCATATTTGTGGCCAGTTCTCTAATTCTATACACCATATGACTATTGTTATAACAAATTTAATAGGCCTGCAGACTAGCTATGTGTGCTGACAGACACAAAATTCTTTGTTTAATTTTGTTTTTTAAATGTAAGTGGCTGCTCTCTGTGAATGACTTTCCTGTAGTTATTATGAAGTACAAAAAATAAGCATGCTTCTACTTTGCAATTTATTCTTGAATATTATATACTGAATGTGGATCAATATGGAAAGGCAGGATACATTTTAAAAATATCTTTCCAAGAGTAGATCTTTGGGCCTTTATGAGATTCTTGCAAAAATCCCTTTGCATCTACTGAAATACATGCTTGGTGTACTTCCAGATGTGGCAGCCTTAGTTACCAAGAAGCAATTTCTATTCGATACCAACTATCTGGTCATTGATAATGTGCCCTAAATCCCCTATCTTCCACTTTCAGTTTCATGCTTCTCTGACTTTTCACTCATAACAGCACTTACAGAAATGGAAGCTTTTGGCAAAGTTTGAACATTCAGCACCTTTTTATTAATTCCTAAATTTTCACAAGCACAGGTTTAGCTATTGGTCCCCCATCACTCAATAGTATTATCTGTTAGACTTAGACATGTTCCTTAGCAAAAAAAAATAGTAGTAGTAGTTCTGATACAATGCTATTATACTTCAAATTTTAAAAAGCAGTCAGTCACTTTACAATGTATACACATTATTATTCTGTTAGGTGATTGATCACCAGCACTTGTTAACAGTCACAGGCCAACCTCTTTCAAACAAGCCATAGTTAATATTAACCACAGTTAAGAATATAAGGACAGCCATGCTGGATCAGACCAAGGGTCCATCTAGTCCAGCATTCTCTTCACACAGTGGCCAACCAGCTTTTGACCGGGAACCCACAAGCAGGACATGAGTCCTGCCCACAGGACTCCTGCCCACATTCCCCAGCAACTGGTATACATCGGTATACTGCCTCTGATACTGGTTTGTCTGCTGGGACACCGCAACAAGCTGTGTGGTTAAGGAAACATGGAAGCAAAAGCTTCCATACTTCCGCTCCTCAGCCATACTGGAAGAGGAGAGGGTAGCGTGTGAACCTGAGGCTTGCTGCAGCTGATTCTTATCACTGTGTGATGTTCAAACCAGGCCACTGAGCATCATGTCAGGTATCTTCAGTTAGATTCCTTTTTTCTGTCCTTGAATGTCTTTCAACATCTAACAGAGAACCCTTCAGAGCACAAATAGTAATATGGCAAAAGCAACAGAAAAGCCTTAATTCACAGACCACCAAACTTTAAGGAAATGTAATGCTGATAAAAGGTGCCAGTTTTACAAACATCTGCAGCAATACTTTATGCTTATTTACAAAAATAGGGTAACCAAAGTAAAAATAAATGCTGTCTCAACATTATACTCTGGATTTTTTTTACTGTGTACACAGAGTCATAGAGAAACAAGACATTCAGTGTGCGGCATACAAATTAAATTTTTTGGCCAATGACAACAGTGTCAGATATTATTTATTTTATTTTATTTAAAACATTTGTATCCCACTCCCTATGATTAAGAACTCAGAGTGGCGTACAGATAAAATCAATTTAAACAGTATAGAACCATAAATAATTTAAACAGTTAAAAGCATATTAAACCATTAAACAAGCTAATACCAATTAAAAAATTTAACACAATAAAACAGTTAAAAGCAGTGCACAACTTTAGGGAATTCATTTAGCCCTCAGAGGGTTTGGCAGAAAGCAATTTTTAAACTTGGCGCCGAAATGAAACCAAAGTCTGCACCGACTGGGCCTCCAAAGAGAGGGCATTCCACAACCGGCATGCCACAGCAGAGAAGGCCCTCTCCCTGTCCCACCATAGTGTATGTCTTGCACTGGTGGGACGGAGAGGAGGGCCGCGCCAACAGATCTCAATCTTTGCGCAGGCATATATAAGGAGAGGTGCTTCCACAAATATCGAGGTCCCAAGCTGCAACTATGCTTCAAGACAACTATGATTTGAGTTGGTATTCTCTCTACAAGTATAAAATAATACTAATAAAAATGAGAAAAGTTATTAGCTTGTAGGCCAAAAATTTGAAGCTGATTTGAACTGAAGGGAAAAAAGACTCAGTATTTCATTATCAGTGTCACCATAGAACCATTGGGAGAACAGTCTTGCTTACTGCAGATTGTTATGCCAGTCAAATAATAAAGGACTATGCAGTCAATACTGCAAATTAATGCCATGTGAAGCATTATAACATTTTGAGCCAGGATATAAAATAAAATGCATAGACATATTCTGATGTTTATAGTTTCAACAACTCTTCTGCAAAAAATGCAAATTAGAAGAGTTATCAGGGAAATTATACACACCAACTCAATCATTTAATGCTCTACAAGAAGGCAATGCACAGTTAAGAAAATACCCACTAATAAAATGTTTCCTTGATAAAGAGTATTTGTATAATTATTACAAACTTTCTCCCAATATAAACATCAACCACTGCCCAGCTATAACTACATTATTTTGATGCATACGACAAAATAAAGTATTAACTGATACGCTGGCGCCCTCCTATGGCTAATATACACCATTTTATTTAGCCAAACAGAAGCAATAAAATACTGTGTTCTTACAAAAACAGTTGGTTGTGTTTACACTTGAAAACCCTCCAGAATAAGTTAACTTCAGTTAAACAAAATGAGAGGCACAGTTCTGCCCTCTAAGAAGTGGAAACTGAAAATGTGGGATCATCCTTAAAAATGTATTTATGCTATCTTCAGAACCCATGGCCCATTAGAACGCATGTAAGCTGTTAGCATAACAAAGCATACAAACCACCAAAATAAGCACACAGCAATGTTGCAACCAGAGTGAGAGCCACGGGAATGCTAGCTTTCCCCTTCTGCTTTTAACACCTATAAAGATATATTAAGAAACGGAGACGGGCTGTAGCTCAGTGATGGAGCACATACTTTGCATGAAGAAGGTCCCAGGTTCAATCCCTAGCATCTCCAAGGGAGACTGGAAAAAATCCTGTATGAAACCCTGGAGAGTTGCTGCCAGTCAGTGTCAACAATACTGGGCTAGATAGAACAATGGTCTGACAGTATAAGGCAGCTTCCTATATCCCCAAACTACCATTACCCTATTACTCATTTACCAACTCAGCCAAGATTAAGTGACCTTTAGCAATATATAATTATAGATGGATATATGGACCCATTTCTCCTCAAATACATCTTGCTCATGTGATCTGATGTGTTCAATATGCTCATACCCATCAGTGAGGGGCAGCTTAGGATAGAACAAAAGTTATTGAGAAGAATTTTGAATGTACTATGGATCAGAAGCAAACAGCAGTACAGAAAATAAATCTTTAGCACTGTGTTTGCATCAGCTGTAGACAACTTCCTTCACCACCGTTAAGAGATTGGCAGTAGACAGTCACATGGCTCTCTCGTTTCCAGTGTGAATTCTTCTCACTCTTTCCCTGTATCAACTCCAGTTAAATGCAAACCCTGACTAAGAATCATAGAATCATAGAATAGTAGGGTTGGAAGGGGCCTACAAGGCCATCGAGTCCAACCCCCTGCTCAATGCAGGAATCCAAGTCAGAGCATCCCTGACAGATGGCTGTCCAGCCTCATCTTGAATGCCTCCAGTGTGGGAGAGCCCACCACCTCCCTAGGTCATTGGGTCCATTGTCGTATTGTTCTAACAGTCAGAACATTTTTCCTGATGTTCAGCTGGAATCTGGCTTCCTGTCACTTGAGCCCATTATTCCGTGTCCTGCACTCTGGGATGTTCAAGAAGAGATCCTGGCCTTCCTCTCTGTGACAACCTTTCAAGTACTTGAAGAGCGCTATCACATCTCCCCTCAGTCTTCTCTTCTCAAGGCTAAACATGCCCAGTTCTTTCAGTCTCTCCTCATAGGGCTTTGTTTCCAGTCCCCTGATCATCTTCGCTGCCCTCCTCTGAACCCTCTCCACTTTGTCTGCATCCTTCTTAAAGTGTGGCGCCCAGAACTGGACACAGTACTCCAGATGAGGCCTAAGCAGTGCTGAGTAGAGGGGAACTAGAACTTCCCGGGATTTGGAAGCTATGCTTCTATTAATGCAGCCCAAAAGAGCATTTGCCTTTTTTGCAGCCACATCACATTGTTGGCTGATATTGAGCTTGTGATCGACAACAATTCCAAGATCCTTCTCGCTTGTAGTGTTGTTGAGCCACGTATCCCCCATCTTGTAACTGTGCATTTGGTTTCTTTTTCCTAGGTGCAGAACTTGGCATTTATCCCTATTAAATGTCATTCTGTTGTTTTCTGCCCAGTGCTCCAGTCTATCCAGATCACTTTGAATTTTGTTTCTGTCTTCCAAAGTATTAGCTATCCCGCCCAATTTGGTGTCATCTGCAAATTTTATCAGCATTCCCTGCACCTCCTCCTCCAAGTCATTAATAAAAATGTTGAAGAGCACTGGGCCCTGATTCATTTTAATGGTGGTCATTATCAGTGCAGACAGAAGTAAGCTTAGTAGTTACTGGTTAAGAGATCATGTCCTCTTATGGACTGGTAACTAGATAAAGAACAGGAAGCAGACGGCAGGAATAACTTGACAGTGCTCACACTGAAGGGAAGTAACTAGTACCCACCCCTGCAGGATCTGTATGATCAAGTCAGGAGCAGCCAGATTTTTGGAGGGCACCAAATTATTGAGCATGGTGAAATCCAAAGCAGACAGAAGACCTGCACAAGTATCTCTCCAAACAGGGTGAATGGGCAACAAGGTGGCAAGTGACATTCAACTAAGTGCAAAGTGATGCACGTCCTGGCAAAAACCCTAAACCTCACATACACACTGACAGTGTCTGAATAGGTTGTGACTATCCAGGAAAGATCTTGGGAGCATGGTGGCAATTCACTGAAAATAATGTAGTGTTCAGGAGCAAAGAGGTAAAAGTTACAAAAACAGAGGCAGCCAAACTGATCAGGGAGGTGGATACAGATTTCTCTCTCTGTCTCTCTTGTAATACTAGAACTCAGGTCACTCAATCAAATTGATTGGAAGCAGGTTCAGAACGGATGACAGGAAGTATTATTTCGCACAATGTGTAGTTCATTTACGGAAATCATTGCACAGAATGTGGTGATGGGCACTAGCTGAGATAGCTTTAAAAATATGGGGAAGATTAATTCCTTGGTCTATCATAAGCTATGATAGCGAACAATAAGCTGTGACAGCTAAATGAACCTTTCAGAGGCAGTATGCCTCTGAATATCACATTCTGGTGACAAACAATGGAGAGAGGCTGTAGCCTTCATGCCCTGCTTGTAGGCTTCACAAAGATCTGGCCGGCCACTGTTAAAAAGTGTATGCTGGGCTAGATGGACCCTTGATCTTCTCATGTCCTTAATGCATAGTTGTGGTTGTGATTCAAGGGGAGAATTAACACTGCACCTGAGAGGAACTAAAGGGAGTGCCCAAGCCCATGACCCACCTTCAATCACTTAACCAGCATTACATTTGTGTATTCTTTCCTTAATTCAAAAGGCCCCAAATAATTAACAAGGAGAAATAATTCAAGGATGCGTCCTTTACCTCTGTTTGCAGGATGGCAGCTCTCTGCTCTTTAGCTGTGAGGGACTCCTTGAGCACATCAATATGTTGCTTACTATCAGAAAACTGGTTCGTGAGAGTTTCCAATTTTGTCTGTAAGGCCAGCAGCTCTGTGTCTTTGCGTGACAGTTCCTGTTTCACCTGACCAATCTAAAGGAGAAACCAAACGGAAGAATATAGGTTATCAAACTGTACATTAAAGCATCACAGAAAATATTCAAAATCATAATGGAGAGCATTTAAGCAGTTTAGAATACAATTTAATATTTCCAGCTATCTGAAGGCATAGTATCAAGCTAGCTCAAGAAATCAGAAAAAAAAGAAAGGATAGTAAGCTTCAATGAATGCATGCTTCTGTGTAAGTACAGTCTTAAAATATTTTTGTAGAAAATAAAATGAAGTGTCCTAAAAATTAAAATAGTGCTCTCACATGAAGACAGCTGGATTATAGCCATAACCAATATGCATATTGTTCCAATGGACCATTGCTGACAACAAAGGAGTGAAGCAGCAAACCCCCCAAAATATTAAGGTGTCCAGAGTCCTAGTCTTAAGCATTTTTAAGCACTAGAAAGTGAATAGCAGGAATGGAAAACACTGCTTTTAATAATTAGTAGTTCAGTGATGATGAGAAATGTCAAACTATGTATTCCCTGTCAGCATTACTTCTACATCATCCCTTTGTTTATATGACAGTAATGTTTTTATGCTGCCTCAAATTGTAAGAGTTTGAGGCAGCAGGGAAAAATATTTTAACAGAAACGTAAGCAAATCATGCATGTGCAAACAGAGGCAGATTCAAGATACCACACAGATAGTATTTAAACTAGTAACTATTTTGATCTTAGTGTTGAGCTCTCTCAAGGCTTTAAGATAGGTATCAGTCCTTAGTTCCAATAGTAATACCAGGATTCTACAAATGTGTAATCATTCCTCTTCATTTTGTTTTCTCTTTCTTCCTTATAGACAATAATTATATTAGATTATGAACCTACAGGAAAGGTTTGTCTCCTTCTAGCTCTTGTACAATGACTTAATATTTAAGATTATACAAGCAATATTTTCCATTACTTGCAAAATATTATAACAACACAATATTTGTGCACCATTGTAGAGCATTAAAAAACCTCTACATTTCTAAAATCTTCAAATCACAGTGTTCTTTTTCAAATAAAACAAATGTCCTGGTAGAAAGCAGCACAGCAATTCCAGTAAGATCACAGATTAATTTTCACATAGAAAAACACTTTCTCTTTTGAGTCTCTATCATAGAGATATTTGAATATTACCTTTTTATCCTAGAAAAGGAAGCCACATACACTGACTACAATAAGTCAAAATCTTGTGAACCCCAAAGGCATCAAACATGTTTTTAGATTAAATGTGGAGAATATACCTCAAGGCAGCACAGGGAATGAAGACAGTATAAGGTCTACATTGCTGCTCCTAGTCTCACACACTGTTTATCAAAATACACAGCCTGACAAAAGACAGCCTAGGCATATAGTCAAAGTCATAAGGCCAAATTGTACTGTTCATTTTCAAGAGCTTAGTATATGCATCTCAAACACATGAATCATATTTTTAGCACTTTGAAATGTAAGAATCAATTGTTATATAACCTAATCCCCTTAACAAAGTAACTAAAATGGGGTGTTTGAAGTAGATTATAGACTGTGATGTTACATATACCAACCAGATGTGAACAAGGGACAGATACAGAGCAGTTAGTTTTATTGCTCTTTATAGCTGCAGAGTGCAAGGTAAGCAAAGTAAGCTACCCGAGAAAGCTAGCAGAGCCCAAATGAGCGGCACTGCACACAGAGAAGTCAATCTTACGGCAGAGACCTCAGTCTGGAGACCAGCCACTCTCTTTTTCAGCTCCTCCCCTTGAGCCTCTTTGGCATTTAGCTCTTCCTTCAGTTGCTCTACCTGCCACGACATTGTTATTCCTTTACATTTATATTAAAACGTTTCCCTTGTCAACTTTCCTCAGTCAGCCCAGAGGCAAAGAGTGCCTCAAGAAAATAGACAGCTAGCAGATTCAACACTCGTCAATCCCTCCACCTTGATAAAAATACAAGATCTTTAAAATAAGCACATTCTCCTAAGCTCACATGCAAGAAATAGCACACATATAACACAATACATAGATGAAATGTCATTATCTAGATAAGAACATACCACCAATCCTTTGGTAATTAGACACAGTGTGGTAATTACAAATGGGGCGGGTGGGGGGAAGGGGATGACAAGCATAAAGAGTCAAAAGGCAAACACTGGTGGTTTGAAGTGCCTTTCATCAGTTTTAGCTGATAACACCAGCTGCTACCATATATGGATGTAGATGCCTTGCCCACAATTATCCATGCTCAAGTAACCATCTGTTTAGACTACTGCAACGTGTTGCATGTGGGACTGCCTTTAAAAACAGTAAGGAAACTACAGTTGGTCAAAAGATGGGAGCAAGATTACTAACTGGGACTGGAGGTTTCGATCATATTACCCCAGTGCTTTGGGGTGCTTTATTAGCACTGGGGTGCTTTATTAGCACTTGGATACAATTTAAAGTGCTGGTTTTAACTTGTTAAGCCTTAGGGTGCAATCCTATGAAGATAGTCAGCAGCCTCTGAACTCAGAGGCTGCCGAGTATCCAATGCAGGATGGCTAGAGTGTGGAGACAATCTTCACCTCCGCTCTCCAACCACCCTGCATTTCTGCTGGATGGGCAATTTCACCCATCTAGCAGCAGCACTTTGGAGGGGGAGGGAAGGAGGCCAGGGCAGCCATAGGAAACATTGTATGGATGATGCCCCAGTCTCCTCCCCTCCCTGTCCCTGGGAATGCCCCCCTTTCCATTTCTGAGCGCAGAGATGTCGGCAGAACTGCACTGGCTACAAGGGGGAGGGGAGCGTAGTTTCTGGGCCCCGAAGTTGGAGGCTTGTTCCTGACCTCAGAGCCCAGAAATCAAGCAATTCTATGTCCCCCCAAATGCTGTCTGGGGGGTGGGGGGCACATAGGATTGCTCCCTTAATGGCTTGGGACCAGTTTCCCTGAAATATCACCTTCTTCTGCAAAGAGCAGCCCAGACCTTAAGTTTCTCTTCAGAGCGCTACTCCATGAGCCCCCACCAAGTGAAGCGAGGTAAGTGGCTACTAGGAAAAGGACTTCTTCGTGGTGGAACCCCAGCTATGGAATAGCCTCCCCAGAAAGGTTTGTGAGGCACCTTTTTTGTTGTCTTTTCATCACCAGATGAAGGCCTTTTTATTCAGCCAGACATTTTAAACAATCCTTTAAAAAAAATTTTTTTTTAAAGCTTTTACGGTCTGAGCTAATTGGTCTCATTTTCCCACTGCTAGAAATTAACATTTTTAGGCTACATTTTACTATTTTTATTGTCTTTTAATCATTTTATTACATTTTAATCTTGGTTTTGAACATATGTAAATGAGCAGCAATATAAATGTGGTAAGTAAATAAAACACATTAATTTGAAAACTATGCTGTGCACTTTAATCTGATTATTCTAACGGCCAAAGTCCACATGGTGTAATAGATCAATAATTACGGCTTTTTTTGTCATAAACAGAAAACTGCCCACCACATTTTTGAAATCAGGTACCCCTGAGGAAGAGATATAATACTCAAAATGTACTGGGCAATACATGATCCTCTGTGACTCTTTGAGGTCTCCTGCCCTTTTGTGTCTTTGAACTTCACAGTCACCTTTATCCCCAAGAAAGTTTGTGCATGAAACATCCCTTAAATGTTTGCCAAAGCAGTAGTGTATTGCAATGAAGAACACTACTTGGCTATTTCATTATACTGAGGTAACTCCATTTTCATCACATGAGTGTGCATATCTGAGGGAAGATGTGGATCACCAGTCTCGATTAAGGTAACATAAATTTGCAGCTTCCATTAAGCACTTGAACTACAGTCAACTTGCTGCTTCCATTATGCATTTAGGAAGACTACAGTTTAGATGTAAAAAAAAATTCTTCAGTTAGTCTGATTGAATATTAGTAGAGAGGGTAGACTGCAAGTCCCTCGTCTGTTCTGTGCTTCAGTGATTGAATTACTTTCTTAGAGGATTCTATTCAATTGTTTAACAGACAATGCTTATTCATTACCTTGTTTTTCATGAATTTGGAATGGCTCCGGTACACCTCCATTTGTTTCATTTCCTCTTCACGTTCCTCTGTACTGAGAGCTCCATTTGACTTCAGCATCTGAATCTCTTCTTCCAAATCTCGGAGTCCACGCTCCATGGAAGAAATCTTAGAGTCCTTCAAATATATGGAACAACACGCAGTTCAGTTTCTTTTTCATAAATTGCTAATGCAACAGAAGTTGAGTGTGGTTCATTTTCAACTATCTCTGCGTAATTGTACCCAGAGGCACTATGCTATGCATAGTTACAAACTGGTAATCAGATACTTCTTAAACAATCTTAAATATGAAATAGTGGCATTCCATTTGATAACAGTATTTTAAAATCAGAGAAAAAACAATGGGAGAACACTGAGGACCTGGAAGCAAATAAAAAAAGAAGCCTTTAATAATTTTCACACTCATTCCTGCAGTAGAATCTGGGGAACTTTATATTCAGATGCACAAAACAGATTTGTGTTAACCTCCATCTCATATGGCTTAGGAATCATCAATTCCTTACAGAAATTATTTCTACCTCTAATATAACAAATGGTAATTTGTTTTTTAAAAATATCTGAATAACACCCTTCATATTATGATACCAAGGCAGTATACAAAATGTAATCAGAACTCCAATAAATATATAACAAAAAGCCTACTCGACTATAGCAATACAAGGCAAGAAATACATAAAATAGACAGTTCATATCAACTACCCTAGGATTAACCAGCTTAAACAGCCTGGGCAACAAATAAGTTTTGAGCTGACACTAAAACTAATATAATATTGCTGTCATTTGCACCTTCATGAGGAGAGTCTTCCACAATCAGGGTGCCAAAACAGAGAAGGCTCTCTCCCTTGTTTGTCATATAACGTACCAATGGTACTTGGAAAATAGCCTCCCCTGATCACCTTAAAGCTCAGATATGTTGATATAGGGAAAGGTACTCCTTCAGATATTTGAGTCCGAAGATGTTTAGAGCTATAAAGGTAAGCACCAATATCTTGAATTGGACTCAGAAGCAAATAGGCAGCCAGTGCAGCTTCTCCAGAATTGGTGTAATATGATTCCACCTGGTTGTACCAGTTACAATTATGGCCATCATATTCTGTACTAGCTGAAGCTTTCAAGTCATCTTCAAGGGCAGCCCAAGCTACCTGCTCTTTCAGAAGGAGTACAACTCCATCTAGAAAAGGTTGTACACCCAATTCTTGATGTGAGAACCACCTATCGACAGGGCTTCCATATGGTCAGGATTCAGCCTCATTCACTCTCATCCACCCCATTACCAAATCTAGACACTGATTCAGCACCTGCACCTGACTCACATGACAGAGAAACAAAGCTGAGTATCATCAGAAATACTACTGACACCTCACTCAAAACCTCTGATGAACCCCAAACCAAGCTACAATCCATGTTAAAAAAAAATACAAACAATACACTGTGGTCAAGTCAACAATAATCTGTACTGCCTTGCTTCAAAGTAGAAGAAAACTTATACCGATTATCTCCCACTCATGTCTATATTTATCTGCAGGTTTTTGTTCCTAGTAGGGTTTTTGTGGCTTTAAAAAGGCATAGCCCCTTCATGGATCACTGCCTTGTTGTGGCGAAGGGGCTTGCGTAACTCAGTGAAGCCATAAACTATGCCGTGCAGGGCCACCCAAGACGGACAGGTCATGGCAGAGAGTTCTGACAAAATGTGGTCCACTGGAGAAGGAAATGGCAACCCACTCCAGGATTCTTGCCAAGAAAACCCCATGGAACGTATCACAAGGCTAAAAGAGATGACGCCGGAAGATGAGCCCCTCAGGTCTGAAGGTGTCCAATATACTACTGGGGAAGAGCAGAGGTTATTTCCAAGTAGCTCCAGAAAGAGTGAAGCGGCTGGGCCAAAGCCGAAAGGACACTCAGCTGTGGATGTGTCTGGCGGGGAAAAGAAAATCTGATGCTGTAAAGAACAATATTGTTTAGGAACCTGGAATGTCAGATCAATGAATCAATGTAAGCTGGAGGTGGTCAAACATGAGATGGCAAGATTGAACATCGACATCTTGGGAATCAGTGAACTAAAATGGACAGGCATGGGCGAATTTAATTCAGGTGACCATCATATCTACTACTGTGGGCAAGAATCCCTTAGAAGAAATGGAGTAGCACTCATAGTCAACAAAAGGGTGGGAAAAGCAGTACTGGGGTACAATCTCAAAAATGATAGAATGATCTCAGTACGAATCCAAGGCAAACCATACAACATCACAGTAATTCAAGTCTATGCCCCAACCACTGAGGCCGAAGAAGCTGAGGTTGATAGGTTCTATGAAGACCTACAACACCTTCTAGAACTAACACCAAAAAAACACCTCTTCATCATAGGGGATTGGAATGCTAAAGTAGGAAGTCAAGAAATCACCGGGATAACAGGCAGGCATGGCCTTGGTGTACAAAATGAAGCAGGACAAAAGCTAATAGAGTTTTGCCAAGAGAACACGCTGATCATAGCAAACACTCTTTTCCAACAGCACAAGAGGCGACTCTACACATGGACATCACCAGATGGTCAATATCGAAATCAGATTGATTATGTACTTTGCAGCCAAAGATGGAGAAGCTCCATACAGTCAGTAAAAACAAGACCTGGAGCTGACTGTGGCTCAGATCATGAGCTTCTTCTTGCAAAATTTCGGTTTAAATTGAAGAAAGTAGGGAAAACCACTAAACCATTCAGGTATGACCTAAATCATATCCCTTATGAATATACAGTGGAGGTAAGGAATAGATTTCAGGGATTAGACCTGATAGACAGAGTGCCTGAGGAACTATGGACGGAGGTCCGTAACATTGTTCAGGAGGCAGCAACAAAATCCATCCCAAAGAAAAAGAAGTGTAAGAAAGCCAAGTGGCTGTCTGATGAGGCTTTACAAGTAGCTGAGGAAAGAAGGGAAGCGAAAAGCAAGGGAGAAAGGGGAAGATATATCCAACTGAATGCAGAGTTCCAGAGAATTGCAAGGAGAGACAAGAAGGCTTTCTTGAATGAACAATGCAAAGAAATCGAGGAAAACAATAGAATGGGAAAGACTAGAGATCTCTTCAAGAAAATCGGAGATCTCAAGGGAACATTTTGTGCAAAGACGGGCATGATAAAGGACAAAGAAGGCAGGGACCTCACAGAAGCAGATGAGATTAAGAAGAGGTGGAAAGAATACACATAAGAACTATACAAGAAAGATCTTAATGTCCCTGATAGCCACGATAGTGCGGTCACTGAACTTGAGCCGGACATCCTAGAGAGTGAAGTCAAGTGGGCCTTAGGAAGCATTATTAACAACAAAGCTAGCGGAGATGAGTCTTCCAGCTGAGCTATTTAAAATCCTAAAAGATGATGCTGTTAAAGTGCTGCATTCAATATGCCAACAAATTTGGAACACTCAACCATGGCCGCAAGACTGGAAAAGGTCAGTTTACATTCCAATTCCAAAGAAGGGCAACGCCAAAGAGTGTTCAAACTACCGCACAATTGCGCTCATTTCACATGCCAGCAAGGTGATGCTCAAAATCCTACAAGCTAGGCTTCAGCAGTATGCGAACCGAGAACTACCGGAAATACAAGCGGGGTTTCGAAGAGGCAGAGGAACTAGAGATCAAATCGCCAACTTTCACTGGGTCATGGAGAAAGCAAGAGAATTCCAGAAAAACGTCTATTTCTGCTTCATTGACTACGCTAAAGCCTTTGATTGTGTGGATCACAACAAACTGTGGCAAATTCTTAAAGTGATGGGAATACCAGACCACCTTACCTGTCTCCTGAGAAACCTGTACGAGGGTCAAGAAGCAACAGTAAGAACCAGACATGGAACAACCGAGTGGTTCAAAATTGGGAAAGGAGTACGACAAGGCTGCATATTGTCACCCTGCTTATTTAACTCATATGCAGAATACATCATGAGAAACGCTGGGTTGGATGAATCACAGGTCGGAATTAAGATTGCCGGGAGAATTAACAAACTCCGATATGCAGACGATACCACCCTAATGGTAGAAAGCGAAGAGGATCTCAAGAGCCTCTTGTTGAGGGTGAAAGAGGAGAGTGCAAAAGCTGGTTTGAAATTCAACATTAAAAAAACCAAGATCATGGCATCTGGCCCCATCACTTCCTGGCATATACAAGGGGAAGAAATGGAAGCAGTGACAGATTTTACTTTCTTGGGCTCCAAGATCAC
Organism: Heloderma suspectum; assembly: GCF_057233095.1. NCBI lineage: Eukaryota > Metazoa > Chordata > Lepidosauria > Squamata > Helodermatidae > Heloderma > Heloderma suspectum. The sequence goes on from NC_139464.1 coordinate 25,160,508, forward strand.
CGCAGACGGTGACTGTAGCCATGAAATTAAAAGACGCTTGCTCCTTGGGAGGAAAGCTATGGCAAACCTAGACAGCATAGTAAGAAGCGGAGACATCACCTTGCCGACAAAGGTCCGTCTAATCAAAGCTATGGTTTTCCCAGTAGTAATGTATGGCTGTGAGAGCTGGACTATAAGGAAGGCCGAGCGCCGAAGAACTGATGCTTTCGAACTGTGGTGCTGGAGAAGGCTCTTACGAGTCCCCTGGACTGCAAGGAGGTCAAATCAGTCAATCCTAAAGGAAATCAACCCTGGCTGCTCATTGGAAGGACAGATACTGAAGCTGAAGCTCCAATATTTTGGCCACCTAATGCGAAGAGAAAACTCTCTGGAAAAGACCCTGATGCTGGGAAAGACTGAAGGCAAAAGGAGACGGGGACAGCAGAGGATGAGATGGCTAGATAGTATCACCGATGCAATGAATATGAACTTGAGCACACTCCGGGAGAGAGCGCAGGACAGGAAGGCCTGGCGTGCTATGGTCCATGGGGTCACGAAGAGTCGGACACGACTGAACGACTGAACAACAACAAAAAGGCATATGGTTTTGACTGACCTGGAGGTCATCAGAAACCTAACTAGCATTCCAGTTAAACCTTTAGATAAGACTGATCACAGGATCTTTTTCTTTATACGAACTGACTGAAATCTAGAAGTTTTCTGTTCCTTTCCACAAAAAGGGAAAAATATTAGCATACAATGGGGAATGCCCCCTGCACACATAAGAGCATGGAAGGCCATGCACATCAGGCTCCACAGTTACCTTGGATGATGGTCATATGGAAGGAACCACAGGGTTGTATCCAATGTTAGTCCTACTAAGAGCAGACCCATTGAAATGAATGGGACTGAAGTTAGACTAACATTATAAACAGACCTCTGTTCAAAGATCGCAGATTCAATCCCTGGCATCTCCAATTAAAGGCATCCAGAAATGGTGGAGAGCTGCTGCTAGGCTGAGAAATGGTCAGCTGGTATACGGTAGCTTCCTATGCTCTCTTTCTAATATGATCATTTAGATCAGGGGTAGGAAATCTGTGGTCCTCCAGATGTTGTTAGACTACAAATCCCATAATCTCTGACCACTGGCCATGCAGGCTGGGAGGTGGAATCAAACAACACCTGGAGGACCACAGGTTCCCCAACCCTGATTCAGGCTGTGCTGTAACACAAATTAATGAAAGGAACAACAGATGCTAATTAAACCATTAGATTCAATAGAAATAAAAGGTCATATTGTTAAACCTATCTTGACAGAAGTGTCTTCCTACATATAGAGCTTTCTCTCCATTTGCGGAAGGAACAAAGCTAGCTCTGATTGCTTGAATTTGTCCCGCACACAAATCCTAGCAGTTGGAACAGGGAGCACATCAAGCTCATTGGCAGGATTGGTTTATCAAACCCTCCTACAGAATACTGTCAGTCATTTTTAAAAATATGAAAAGGGAAGATCTCCCACTTTTCTCAACTTCAACCAGCTCTGCTCTGAAAATATTCTAACAGTAGTAGAAAGGCATGCATAAGAGGGAACTGACATGTATGTAATCTGGTTGGACAAAAATGTTTGACAGCTTTGCTCTCAAGTGAGATAGATGGAAAGGACTCAACATATTCTTCTAGTTCACCAACTTCTCTGTAGAACAACCATCTCTAGTATCGTTAGGAACGTCTATTCTTTAATATTTCACTGTGTGTTGCTCATGGTTAAATTTTTAAAACCCAAACAGTAAAAGGGAATTATTATGTAATTTGTTCTGGGTAACTAGTTTCTAGTTCATGCTACTGTAGAATTCTTACCTTCATCTCTATAACAGTCTGCAAGGCTTTAGTCTTGGCAGAGTCAGGAGCATTTTCAAAGCGACGATGCATCTCCTGTACAGGAAGAAATATAAGAAGCCTAAGCACAGTTGCATCTGATGTCACGCCAATGATTCCTGTCAAAACCCAGTATGGACAGAAGTTTCCATCTGTTTTTTTGATCCAGTGGGGGTGAGCTTTCACACTGAACAAGAGACAGCTACAGTCCACTGAACTGAATATGAGCTCATCTATCTACATGCAAGTGAAATACTCAGTCTTCTGCCTTTTCAGAAACATACACTCAACAGCAAGCAGTTGAAGCAACTTAAAAAGCTCAATACCTTTCAGCTATATGACTCCTTATATGGCCTATTCAAAATTCTATCTTCCGGGGGAAGGATAAAAATACTTTTTTAAAAAGAGAATTAATAAATAACAGCAACAATCTGGTATATACTTAACAAGCTGATAAAGCATCTGTGCCAGTAATACTCCTACACGCCCAGAGTAGCAACCACCTAGTTACTGATAACAACATCTCTTTCCACAGAGACAGCAAGGGATGATAGTGTTGATCAAAACAGTCAACATGCAATGGGCATAACAGCAAGTGCCTATATTTCTGTACAGGAACGGGGAACCAGATTTCTGGCCTAAAGTACAGGGTTGTATTGTGCCAGAGTACTTTGCAAAATACAAGCCAATCACACAGATGTATTTTCTTCAGTTTTCAGAACAATTTTTGAAATGTAATATCCAGAGACAGTAATAAACATCAAACATTAGTGTAAAGTCCCAGGGAACTCTGGCACTGAGACCTGAGTACCTTATTCTCTGTGCCATAGCAGCTTCATTGTCATCAGCACGTATGGCAAGCGAGTGAAGCGATGACACAAGGGGTTAAAGGGGGTTTCACCTGGTGCAATAAAGCTGTTGACTCTGGCTGGGCTTCTCAGAATGCCTTTGCCTAGTACTGGCATGCCAGTCAATTGGCAGCCTATGATTTGACTGTTGCCAAATACTCCATAAAGCCAAGGGCACCACTATGCAGTTGACAGCTTACCTGCATCATTTCTTAGCAAGCAAAGGAGCGAGGGCTGCTTTCCCTTAACCCTGCAGCAGTCAGAGCAAGGTTTGCAGCATAGCAAAATATCTCCTACTTGCTACCTGAAATAACTACAGGCATCTCCAAACAGGAAAGGGAACACTAGCAGCCATCAGTGGCAAGGTGACTCACTGCCCAGGATTGTGCATGACTCCAACTGGTTTGCCACAGGAATCAGAGAGTACCACCTCCATGCGATCTGGCTGGTGTTCTTTGCTTTATTTCTGGTTGTTCTTTTACTTTTGTAACTGTAAACTGACACTTGTGTACCAGGATAAAAGCTAAAGAGAAAAACTGTTCAGTGAATTGTTCACATTTAAAGAAACCTTACCTAATATTATTTTTAAAATAATTCAATGCATTTTAAACAATTGATTTAATTGTTTCAGAGTAAGTTAAATGTGAATTACAAAAATGAGGTATTAAGCCTATTGATGATTGAAGTTTTGTTTTACTGTTCTAATAAATGTAATGTTTTGTTTTTTCTCTTTAAGCGACTATAATTAGACTGGTCAGTCAACCAACCCAATTTGTGCCTGCTTCCCACATTCCCTCTAGATCACTAGTTCAGACAGCCAGATGATGACACAGTTAAAATAACAAAGCAATGCCCAGTCTTACTGTAGGATGATGCACAGAACCTTGACACTCAGTCTAATAGTTTACCAGAACAATAAAACAAAGAGAGAGGGAGAACTGCTGAAGACTTATTTTTAACTTATCAGTTTCCTCACAAAACAATGTTCCTGGCCTCTCATCCCCTCATTAACTGCAGAAAGATAAGTAATACATTCAAGTCACTGAGGTATGGTAAGACTCTTCCCTATAAAATGTTTTTTAAAAATGCTTTTCAAACTCTCTGAGCCCTACGGCACAGTATCCAACACGACACTACCACGAAATGTAAATTCCATGCACTAGTGCGAATGACCTTTTGCTGGTGCAAAAGATTTTCTAGGGAAACCCGTTGTGCCAGCAACCTCTACTGGCATTGTGCTAGAGGGCTGTTTATGTTAGCACAACTTAATTTATGTTAGCAGTAGTGCTGCAACTGATACTGCCCCATGAATTTCAAGTATATAAAAAAATATTGCAATTTCTTCACCCCATTTCAGAAATCCTGAGTGAATGTCAAACATGAGTCTGTGTTTTGTATTACATTAATTAATCAGAATAAAGAGAAACAGTAACACCATACCTAAGAAAATAAAAAGGAAGATAGCTATGCTGGTCCATGAGAAAAAGTCCAGCATGGCAATCTTTGTTTCTTATGTGTCTTGGAGAATACAGTATTTAGCTGTTCGGGGTGGAATCTAACACCAGATTATGATTTTCTACAACCTGAAGAGGGACTTTTAATTCTAAGGATTCCATTCCCTCCAAACATACTACACAATTTGGCTTCTATTGACTTTTTTTACCTGGTGCACCTAAAGTTAATCTCCAGTTTTGCTAATATACAAATTGCCATGTTTCTCTTTACATCTGCTCTCTGCCTTCCCAGGAAACTGTGTGCATTTTGCACAAAGAAAGAGACAGATATGAGTTACAGCTGGCCTTTATGTTTTCAGAAATGTGGGTCAGCCACTGCTTCTTTATCCCAGGATGCTAGGTGTAATCTGATATGTACAACACCTACCACTGGCTAATTCATTCAGTCTACAATCTCAGTCTTAAGAATGAGTCTAAGTTGCAGACCTCATGGCAACAACATCTGGCCTAATCTTTGTATTTTGTGTCCGTCCTCACCACTGCTTTTTGTACCATCTAGCCCAAGGGTGCACAACCTACAGGCAACATCTGCTCCCCAAGCTCTTTTGTGTGCTCCCCACCCCCAATCCAGCCTCTCTACCCCCATTCAGAATCTCTTTAGCCTCCCCCAGCATCCCTGAAGCAGCCAAGATCTCTCCTTCTACACAGCTAATGGCAGGGGGGAAGCACTGATCATGATTGGGATTGTGGGAAGGAGCTTTAGCCTCCCTGTTCTCCACAGACCCCAAGCAGCCTCCCCTCATCTGAGCAATCTTAAGCATGATTGCTGGGATGGAAGTGAGGGTGAAGCCTCCCTCCCTCCCCCTCCCCAGTGATCCTGATGCCTGGAAACATAGCCCATCTCAGATTTAAATGAATGCAAGAGGAGTTAGAAGACCTGGAATATGGACATCAAATATCTTTTTTGTGAGAAAGGCTATCAGTTCTGTCATAGACTACGCAGCGTTGCAACACATTTGAAGGCTATGAAGTTTCAACATTTTCAAAGGATTCTGAAGCTGACTAAGCAATCTTTGAGGCATTCTTATGCTAGACCTTGGGAAGTCTGATGAAATCAGGCAACAAAAATCACTGAGGAAATCAAATTTCTCCAATTATTCTTCGGGTTGCTAGGAGGATTTAAAGTTATCATGGGCAATAGATTATAGATCTTGCTAGGGAACAAAATCCTACTATAAAGCTTGCCATAGCATTTTAAATGCTGTTGATACATGGAAGTAAAAATAAATATTTTTCAGTGTCTTAGGGCCACCTTTACACATCACAGAATTCCTAGATAAGATCACTTACTGGCCATTTTCACACAAAATAATGTCAGGGAATTCTGGCTTATCATTCACAAGCAGCATGCTAAGAACATAATAAGAGCCATGTGGGATCAGACCAAGGGTCCATCTAGTCCAGCATTCTGTTCACACAGTGGACAACCAGCTGTCGACCAGGAACCTAGAAGCAGGGCATGAGCGCAACAGCACCCTTCTGTCCATGTTCCCCAGCAACTGGTGTGCACAGGTATACCGCCTCAGATACTGGAGGTAGCACATAGCCATCAAGACTAGTAGCCATTGATAGCCTTTTTTTTCCCAGGAAAAAAAACCTGTCTAACCCCCTTTTAAAGCCATCCAAATTGGTGGCCATCACTACATCCTGTGACAGCAAATTCCATAGTATTAAGATGTGCTGTGTGAAAAAGTAGTTCCTTTTATCTGTCCTGAATCTCCCACCAATCAGCTTCATGAGATGATGCCAGGTTCTAATATTTTGAGAGGAGAAAAATGTCTATCCACTTTCTCCACACCCTGCATAATTTTGTAGACCTCTATCATGTCTGCCCTTACCTCCTTTTTTCCAAGCTAAACAATCCCAGCTGTTGTAACCTTCTCTCATGGGGGAGGTGCTCCAGCCCCTAGATCATTTTAGTTGCCCCTTTCCAGTTCTACAATAACTTTATTTAGGTGTAGTGACCAGAACTGTACACAGTATTCCAAGTGTGGTCGCACCATAGATTTGTATAGGGGCAGTATGATATTGGCAGTTTTATTCTCAATTCCTTTTCTAATTATGCCTAACATGGAGTTTGCCTTTTTAACAACGGCCGCACACTAGGCTGACATCTTCATTGAGCTGTCCACCACTACCCCAAGATTTCTTTCCTGGTTGGTTACCACTAGCTCAGATCCCATCGGGCTATACTTGAAGTTGGGATTTTTTGCCCCAATGTGCATCACTTTACACTTGCTTACATTGAACCACATTTGCTGATGGATACTGCCCAATTGCTCTCACATGGCTCCTCCCACCAGCAGGAGTAGCTACAGTAACCAGGAACTAACCAGGGAAAAAACCTTAGTGTTACATCTGAATCAGGATATCTGGTTTGTCACTCCCAAACAAGCCAGAAATCACAAACCAGCTTCAAACCCTGACTTCAGACTCTGGCCTGTTAGGGGAATGACAAGCCAGGAATCCTGATTCAGGACTCCTGGTTTTAACAATATGCCAGGATTCTGCCTTACTGTTTTGTGCAAATATAGCCACTGTGTGACCTGGTTCACACATAATGACAACCCACAGTATGGGCTGAATATAGGTTGAGTATGGGTTCTCATTGAATTGTGGGTTGCATCACATGCAAACCCTGCACTATAGTTTAAGTATGGGCTGTTAACAATGAACAACCCAGAATTCACAACCCAAAAACAAACCATGGGTTCTCCTCCTGGGCTGTTTGTAGCTAACAACCCATAATTAAACCATAGTACAGGGTTCATAGATAACGACAACCCACAATTCAACAACAATCCATACCCAATCCATACTCTGGGTTGTCGTTACATACAAAACAGGTCTGTGACTGGTTCACATGTAATGCTAACCCATGGTTTATTTAAAACATGGTTTGTTCCTCTGCCCAGGGTTTGTCTGTCAGATGTCTGAACAAACCATTGTTTGTTTTCTCAGTCCCTGGGTTGTTTCCCTCCTTCACCCGCTCCCTCCCTGTATTCCAAATGCCTTTGCGGTGCTGCAGTACTGGTATGTAAAGAGGCTGGTGTGTGTGTTTTTTACCATGGGTTCGCTTTGCAGGTTGTTTGTGGTTAACAACCCATAGTTAGCTCATTGTTTTGGGTTCGCATGTAACAACAACCCATGATTCAACAAAACATTATGAGCGAACAGAGTCATGCATTCATGTCCCACTTGTGAACATCCCGAGAGGCATCTGGCAGGCTGCTATTGAAAAAAAAAAAACTGGACTAAATGGGCCTTAGCTTGATCCAAAAAGGAAATTCTTACACACACTTGGCCACTGCACATACCAGAAAGGTTTAATATAGTCCTTGGAGCTTTTGCTGTTTGTTTCTCAATGGCTGCTAGCACTTCAGTACAGGCCACCATTCATTTCAAGCACTCCTGAATGAAAAACAGAGCTGCTTTCCTGTAACTGTTGTTCTTTGAGTGGGAATTCTGTGCAGTCACACATACGCCTGTCCAGGCACATTCTCAAATACAATACCACATAAAAACCATGGATTTTCAGGATTCATTTCAATCAGACTTCCATGTGGGATTCAGGACCAAAAATAATTCTAGTTGATTAAGAGAGACAGGAGGGGTGCAACTCTACTGATTGTCACAGACCTTGCAACAGCTTTCATTACCACTGAAGATAGTATCCTTTTAGATTTGAGGCACCATGTGATGGTAGTTCTGCTTCTACCTTTGACTCCATAGCAATTACTGTATGGAGTCCCTCAGGGATCTTTCTTCTTCCCCATACTATTTAACATTTATACAAACCTGCTGGGAGAGGTCCTCGAGATCTAGGGTGAAGTAACATAAAATGTGAAATAACATTTAACTCTTTTCTTCTCATTAGACCATCTTGAGGGCCACAACTGCCTATCCGGACGGATTCAGGAATGGACTGGATCAAAGTAAGTAACACCCCCGCACACTCAATTCAGATAAGATGAAGTAACTTATTGTGGGAAGCTCAAGGACCCAGGAAGTTGTGGTTGTATCCATCTTAGCAGCAGTCTACAATTTTTGGCTTCGCCTTGCTGGCCAAGCCTGAAATTGTAGTCAGCAGCCCTCCTTCTTCTCTGGGCAAGTCCCCACCCAATGGCCTTTTGCAACAGAAGGACCAGGGGGTGCACGCCAGGCTGGGTGATGCTACTTGAAGAATTCTGAGCACTTCCAAGCAGTGTCCAACACTCCCCCCGCCACCTTTCCCAAAGGAAAGCCTGGGGGTGTCCCAAGGTCTTCTGCATCTAAAACCTCTCCACCAGCCTTTTCTGGAAGGGTGTTGGGTTTGGCCCTGCATGGCCAGGTGCCTTGGCCATGCAGCTACCAAACCACCCTTACTTTCCTCTCAATTTTGGAACTGGGGAGGTTGCAGGGACTGCTGCACATCTCCATCCACCTTGCATCTTCAAAGGTGGGAGGATAGCTGGTGGCTCAGCTTGCTCACCAGAAGGCTGCGCTACACTCTCTATGGCAAGCAGATTTGAAAATCTGCTTTTCAAATTTTGAAAATTTGCCCAGCCTATCTTAAGGAGTGCCTCCAGCAGCACCAGACAGGCCGCTTAACAAGATCAGCCTCGGATGGCCTTCTCTCTGTCCCATCAGCCAGGACAGCTAGACTGGTGGGGACGAGGGAGAGGGCCTTTTCTGTGGTGGCCCCCACTCTGTGGAACTCCATCCCTAGGGAACTCCGCCATGCCCCCTCTTTAATGAGCTTCTGTCATGCATTAAAAACGTGGTTGTTCAGGCAGGCATTTGGGGCGGGTTAGGGTATTTTAGAAAATGTTTTTATTGTAGAATTTTATTGTTTTAAACTGTTTTACTGTATGCTGTACATCGCCCAGAGTGGCTGGGTGACCAGCCAGATGGGCGATCAATAAATTTAATAATTAATAAATAAATAAATAAAAAGCCTCCATCTTAGAAGGCTTCACATTCCCCAAGAAGCTAAGCTTTCACAGCCTAGGAGTGCTTCTACATCTGCCTATTGCTTTTATGCTATTTTTTCTTTTCATTTTAATTATAGCCAGTTTTAATTTGTATTAATATTTTATTGGTTTTATTACTGACAGCCACTTTGAGGGCCATCTGGAAATAAAATTGCCTAGTAATATATAAAAAAAGTAATTCTGAGTAGAAAGTAGTACTGTAGATCAGGGATGGGGAACTTTTTATTTCTCTCTCTGTCCTTCCCTTTTCTCTCTCTTTCTGCTATCACCCTTTCTTCTCTCTCTGCCTCTGTGCCTGACAGATATTTAGAGTTCTAGCTGCTGGCAAATGCAGAGAAAGTATCTAATACTCCCTTCCACACAGTCTTTTCCTAAGGAAATGCCAGGGGAAATGTGGATCCATGAGCCTTCAGGAAGTGGTGGCCAACAGTTCCCTCCATCAAGTCTTTAAGGGCGGTTGGAGCGAAGCATGCAATGCTGGTTGCTACTTCCCAAAAGCACACATAGTATCTTCAAGATACAGCACTCAACAGCATGTGCTTCCCCTCCCACCTGATCTTTCCTGAGTTAGGTGGGAATGTGCACTGGATGCTGCAGGGTGCATGCTGCTACAGGGTACTGATTCACCAGAAATGCTGTAGATGCACGCTCAAAGAGGGAAAGTAGACACTGTATATAGTCAGGTTGCTTACCTGTAACTGAAGTTCTTCGAGTGGTCATCTGTGCATTCACACATATGGGCTCTGTGCCTGCATGGAGCCTTGATTCAGGAAACATCTAAAGCTGAGGAATTTCAGGTGGGAACCCTCCACCACTGTCCTACTACACATGGTCCAGCGGGTTCCCACCTAATCCCTCAGTTCCAAAGAGACTACCCATTGTGGCCCCCTCCGAACCAAACGAACCTTGGTACCAACATCTACATCGACACTGACACCGAAATGGGAACAGTGGTTGGGTTGTGTGAATGCACAAATGACCACTTGAAGAACTCCAGTTATAGGTAAGCAACCTTACTTTCTTCTTCGCAGTCTCTGTGCATCCCACATCTGGGCTAATACCAAGCTTACTCACCAGGAGGTGGGTCGATGTCCTAATACAAAACCTCTGATAGGACCGTACACCTGAAGGAGCAGTCCTCTCTAGCTCGAACATTGAGGTGGTAGTGCTTTATGAATGTGGAGTCAACCACACCACAGCCTTGCCCAAGTCTTTTAATGGCACCCCTCTTCCAAATGCCATGGAAGTCACTACTGCTCTCATAGAATGAGCTTTAACTTGTCCTAACAACTGTAATCCCGTTAACTCATAGGCAAGTTTAATAGTCTGTACTACTCACAATGCTATCTGCTGGGAAGAGACAGGAGACCTCTTCTTATGATCTCCATAGCACACCAACAAGAGTGGAAACAGTCTAAATGACTCTGTACTAGCCTTACAGAATGCCAGTGCTCTGCAGACATCAAGAGTATGCAGAGCCGATTCAACAGGTGTTGTAGGCGCAGTGAAGAAAGCAAGCAAGACCACATCTTGACTAAAGTGAAACTTGGATATAACCTTGGGTAAAAAGGCAACATCAGGATGGAGCACAACCTTGTTCCTCTGAAAGACCAGATACGGCGGGTCCAACCTAAGGGCACACTGCTCTCCAGAACAGCGAGCAGTAGTGATGGCCATGAGAAATGCCACTTTGTTGTTGTTGTTCAGTCGTTCAGTCGTGTCCGACTCTTCGTGACCCCATGGACCATAGCACGCCAGGCCTTCCTGTCCTGCGCTCTCTCCTGGAGTGTGCTCAAGTTCATATTCATTGCATCGGTGATGCTATCTAGCCATCTCATCCTCTGCCCTCCCCTTCTCCTTTTGCCTTCAGTCTTTCCCAGCATCAGGGTCTTTTCCAGAGAGTTTTCTCTTCGCATTTGGTGGCCAAAATATTGGAGCTTCAGCTTCAGGAACTGTCCTTGCAATGAGCACTCAGGGTTGATTTCCTTTAGGATGGACTGATTTGACCTCCTTGCAGTCCAGGGGACTCGTAAGAGTCTTCTCCAGCACCACAGTTCGAAAGCATCAATTCTTCGGCACTCAGCCTTCCTTATAGTCCAGCTCTCACAGCCATACATTACTACTGGGAAAACCATAGCTTTGATTAGGCGGACCTTTGTCGGCAAGGTGATGTCTCTGCTTCTTACTATGCTGTCTAGGTTTGCCATAGCTTTCCTCCCAAGGAGCAAGCGTCTTTTAATTTCATGGCTACAGTCACCATCTGCGGTGATCTTGGAGCCCAAGAAAGTAAAATCTGTCACTGCTTCCATTTCTTCCCCTTGTACATGCCAGGAAGTGATGGGGCCAGATGCCATGATCTTCGTTTTTTTAATGTTGAGTTTCAAACCAGCTTTTGCACTCTCCTCTTTCACCCTCAACAAGAGGCTCTTGAGATCCTCTTTGCTTTCTGCCATTAGGGTGGTATCGTCTGCATATCAGAGGTTGTTGATAATTCTCCCGGCAATCTTAATTCTGACCTGTGATTCATCCAACCTGGTGTTTCTCATGATGTACTCTGCATATAAGTTAAATAAGCAGGGTGACAATATGCAGCCTTGTCGTACTCCTTTCCCAATTTTGAACCACTCGGTTGTTCCATGTCTGGTTCTTACTGTTGCTTCTTGACCCTCGTACAGGTTTCTCAGGAGACAGGTAAGGTGGTCTGGTACTCCCATCACTTTAAGAATTTGCCACAGTTTGTTGTGATCCACACAATCAAAGGCTTTAGCGTAGTCAATGAAGCAGAAATAGACGTTTTTCTGGAATTCTCTTGCTTTCTCCATGATCCAGCGAACATTGGCGATTTGATCTCTAGTTCCTCTGCCTCTTCGAAACCCAGCTTGTACTTCCAGTAGTTCTCGGTTCGCATACTGCTGAAGCCTAGCTTGTAGGATTTTGAGCATCACCTTGCTGGCATGTGAAATGAACGCAATTGTGCGGTAGTTTGAACACTCTTTGGCATTGCCCTTCTTTGGAATTGGAATGTAAACTGACCTTTTCCAATCTTGCGGCCATTGTTGAGTGTTCCAAATTTGTTGGCATATTGAATGCAGCACTTTAACAGCATCATCTTTTACGATTTTAAATAGCTCAGCTGGAATACTGTCATCTCCGCTAGCTTTGTTGTTACTAATGCTTCCTAAGGCCCACTTGACTTCATTCTCGAGGATGTCCGGTTCAAGTTCAGTGACCGCACTATCATGGCTATAATGCCACTTTAAGGGAGAACAAATGAAGATCCATCATAGCAAGAGGCTCAAATGGCTTTTTGGTGAGCGTATGTAGCACCACAGGCAGACTCCATGCGGGAACTGGGTCCTTCAGTGGGAGAGCTATATTTCTAATGCCTCTTAGAAAACGCTGAACAAGTGGGTGTGAAAAAACAGAAAAACTATCCACTAGGGAATGCAATGTTGAAATTGCAGCTAAATAAATGCAAAGGGAAGAGTATTTCAGTCCCTTCTCATGGAGCAACAACAAGAACTCCAGGATCTGCAGAATTGAACAAGTAACAGGATCAAAGTCATGCTCATAAGCAAACACAAAAAAGTTTTCCCATTTCCTCGCATATGATCTACTCGTGGCCGGCTTTCTGACTGCTTCAAGGACTGTCTGAACTCTCGAAGGAATGTGTAATATGTGTGGTGCCGAATCCTCCACGCCATGAGGTGCAAGGTAAGCAGATCTGGATGCCGAATCAGACCTCTGTTCCTGGAGATCAGGCTCAGTATTGATGGGAGGCATAAATAATCTCCCTTGGACAGATGAAGGAGGTGTGCAAACCATGGCTGCCATGGCCACCAAGGAGCAACCAGGACTGGAAGATGGCCAAAGTAACACCAATTTTCAAAAAGGGATTCAGAAGGAAACTGGGAAATTACAGGTCGGCTAGCTTAACGTCTGTTCCAGGTAAATTGGTTGAAGGCATTATTAAAGATAACATTAGTAAGCATATGGAAGGACAAGCCGTGATGAAAAAGAATCAACACCGTTTCCACAAAGGTAAGTCCTGTCTCATAACTTTGTAGAGTTCTTTGAGAGTGTCAGTAAATATGTAGACAAGGGTGATCTGGTAGACATTGTTTACTTGGACTTCCAATACGCTTTTGACAAAGTCCCTCACCAAAGATTCCTGAGCAAACTTAGCAGTCCTGGAATAAGAGGGCAGGTCCTCTTATGGATCAGTAACTGGTTAAAGAACAGAAAGCAGAGACTAGCAATAAATAGTAAATTCTCCCAATGGAGGGAAGTAAATAGTAGGATCCCACAGGGATCTGTATTAGGACCAATGCTTTTCAACCTGCATTCATAAATGATCTGGAATTACGAGTGAGCAGTGAAGTGGCCACGTTTGCTACTAAACTATTGGTGGTTAAAACAAAAAGGGATTGTGAAGAGCTCCAAAAGGATCTCTCCAAACTGGGAAAATAGCATCTAAATGGCAAATGCAGTTCAACGTAAGCAAGTGTAAAAAGATGCACGTTGGGGCAAAAAATCCCAACTTCAAGTATAGCCTGATGGGATCTGAGCTAGCGGTGACTGACCAAGAAAGAGATCTTGGGATTGTGGTGGACAGCTCAATGAAGATAACCCAGTGTGCAGCTGCTGTAAAAAAAAAAAAAAAAAAGGCAAACTCCATGTTAGGCATAATTAGAAAAGGAATTGAGAATAAAACTGCCAATCTCTTAGAAGATTGCCTTTTACAGCCCACTACCTTGGCGATGCTGTTACAGCAGATGGGAGGCGTAGCTTGACCCTTTGAGCATCACGTCTTAGACTGAATATTCTTATAAACCACTTCTGTAGGAACCTCATTCAAAGCTGGTCAAAAGGCACTACTGCTCTTGTTGCCGTCATCAGTCCGAGCAGCTTCTGAATGGTAATTGCCTTCACCATCTTGAGTGACTGAGTCCTTGCTAACTGTTCTAGGACTGATGCATGGTCCTGAGGTAGGAAGGCCCATCCCAATAGGGAGTCTATGGAGGTGCCTATGAACTGAATGACTCTAACTGGGTACAAGATCAACTTTTTGAGACTGACACATAGACCCAAGGTCTCCAACAGAACATCTTCCTTAGTGAAGATGGTGTCACAGTTGTTGTTTGGACTGTGCCACCAGAAGCCAATTGTCAATAAAGGGGAATATTTGCACCCTTTGTGTGTGGAGATGGGCACACACCACGGCCATACATTTTGTGAACACTCATGGTGCCTTGATGAGCCTGAATGGTAGAACCCAGAATTGGTAAGTGTGATCGCCAACTGCAAACTGAAGAAAACACTGGCTGAACTCCTCGATGCCGATATGGAAATATGCATCCTTCAAGTTGATCACCGTGCACCAATCTCCTGGTTGTAGCAGGGGCAGAATTGAGGATAATGTTGTCATTCGTAATTTTTTGGTTGACGGGAAGAAATTGACTCACCTGAAGTCCAAAACTGGACAAAGCCCCCCATCTTTTTTCAGCACTGTAAAGTACCTGGAGTAGAAGCCACTGGGCATCTCTTGAAGGGGAAGAGGCTGGATCACGCCCTTCAATAACAATGTGTCTATCTCAGAGAGAAGCACTTGGGATGGAGCTGTGTGACGAACGCCTGAAAAAGGAGGGAGGGTGTCGAACTCGATTTTGCACCCATCCCTGATGACTGCTAGAACCCAGGAATTGGTTGTTATCAACTCTTATGCTGGGAACAAATGGGCGAGACAGGAGCCGAACAGCAGATGGTGGATGGTAGGAGGATGTAACAGGGGTTAAGAGTCAAAGACGCTGTTTCTTTGTAAAATCACTCGGCCTGCGAGAAGCTGGGAACCTTGATGAAGCTGAAAATTGGTTCTTCTGCAGCTGTGGGGGCTGTTGTCATGACTGATGATCAGTCTGGGGCCTAGAATGTTGAAAACTCTGTTGTCAGTACCAGCGGCATTGTTCAAAGGCCAGCGGTGCCTGGGAAATACCCATCTTTCGTGTGGTAGTTTTGGCTTTCTGGATGGTAACCATTGCCTCATCAGTCTTAGAATTAAATAATCCTTCCCCATCAAATGGAAGGTCCTCTAGGCGGAAGCGTGTCTCCTGTGTGAGTCCAGCTGATCTCAGCCAGGCATGCCTCCAGAGTATGGCTTCAACCATAGCTTTGGCACTACAATCCACCTGGTGATGAGCAGTGTTTATTTGTTGTCATGCTAATTAAGCAGTTCTACCTGAAACACATGAGCTAACTCCCATTGATCAACAGGGCAGTAATCTCAAAGGGAGCCAATTTTCTCCCATAAAAAGAGCTGGTACCGAGCCATCATAGCTTGGTAGCTGGTGATTCGGAGTCCAAGTGAAGCAGATGAATAAATCCAACGACCCATAAAATCTAATCTTCTGCCTTCCTTATCTGCAAGGGAAAAATGGATCCTTTACGATCTTCCCTTTGAAGTCTCAACTATCACCAAGTTCAGCGGAGGGTGAGTAAACAAGAAACCAGCATCGCTCTCCTGGACTCTATACATGCTTTCCAGCCTTTTGGAGGAGAGCGTCATTGAGGAAGGGCCTTTCCACAATTGCTTCACAGTCTGGAGCAGAGTCAGCAGAAATGGAATAGCCAGTGGTGCAGTCCCCTCGGTGTGTGTGATGTTGAAGACTGGATCTTTCAGTCTTTCGACTGGTTGTTGAGTTTCAAGGCCAAGGGACTGTGCCATTCTTAAGAGAAATGACACATATCCTCCAAGGGGGATGATGGATCGTGAGAGCCCACTGCCTCTTCAGGAGATTAAACTGATGGGGCCACAGAAGACATGGAGGCAGAATCAGATTGATAGTCTTCTGCCACCAAGAATGATGAATCCTGCCTTTGATCAGGCTTGTCAACCTGTTGAGGCAACAGCAGAAGAAGCGGTGACAGACTCTTCGCTCCAGTACCCTCACTGGATCTGAAGCCCTTGGTACTAGTCATCGAGGGGAGGGATGTGCCTGACTTGGTGCTGCTCTTGGAGAAAGCGAAGGTGGAGGTGCTCTCGAAAGTGGAGACAGAGGTGGAGCCATAAAGTGTTCCCTCAGAGGGGGATGAGATGAGGGAGCTGGGAAGCTGTGCTAGTACTGAGCTTCTGGGTAATCATAATTACTATAATATAAGGGTGATGGTAAATACAGGCCTCCCATTCATAATGACGCCTTGGCGGCAGCGACTATTCAAATCCTCTATCCCACTCTGAGTGAGATCATGATCTGTCTCAATGCAGGCGGGATCGAACAATAGGTGCCCTTCCATCCCAGCGTTAGTAAGAAGATAACACGGACTGCAGTGAATGGTGATGCTGGATATCTTTTTCCATCGGTACCATGCTGTCTTGCCCACATTGTCTAGTGGGCACTGAATCTCCTATCTCGCCATCTGTCACCGAAGCCACTGGTATCGGTACTGATGTTGATATTGAGGGCTCAACTCTCATCCGTCTAAAAGAGGATCAGGCATAGGTACAGGTGGTGGAATTTTTAGGTGGAGAAGATACCACTTTTTCCAATCCCCTCTTCTTTTTCTTCTTCACCTCCATGGATCTAGGTGTCCGTGCCTTCTTGGAAAGCTTCCTTGCCAGCGAAGCTGTTAAAAAGAGGCCCAGAGTGGTGGTGGTGGGGGGTCAGGACGGCCCATGGTTAGAGCCAGAGCTGACTCTGCTGGCAATCCCCTGACTTTTGCTTTTCATCAGCCCAAGGAGCTTTACCCTCTGACTGTGATTTGCCCTTCGGATGAGTTGAAGAAGGTTCCATTTGCGCTTTCAGGGTGTCTGCCGCCTTAAGAGCTTTTCTCCACAAAAAAGCTCTAAGCCTGTCAGTGTGGTTTTTATGAGGCTGTTTAGTAAAGGACATACAATGGTGGCAAGCTTCTACAATATGCAGTTCTCCTAAACAAAATAAGCATAAGGAGTGCCCATCAGTGGGGGGAAATTTGCTCCCAAAACAGATGCACTTTCTAAACCAGTGTGGTATAGTGGCTAGAGTGCTGTACTGGGGGTTGGGAGATCTGTGTTCTAGTCCCCACTTGGCCATGGAAGCTCACTGGGTGACTTTGGGCCAGTCACAGACTCTCAGCCCAACCTACCTCACAGGGTTGTTGATGTGAGGATAACATGAAGAGGAGGACGAGGATTATGTACACTGCCTTGGTTCCTTGGAGGAAAAAAGGCGGGACATAAATGAAACAAATAAATGGGCCCTTCATGGCCATACGCTTGAAGGTGTAACGTGATCGGAAAGATCACAAAGGATTCCGAAACAAAGAAAAATACATACAAAACCCAGAACGACTGAAAAATGATAGCAGAGAAAGTAAGTAAGAATAAAACATGAATGTCCTCAACAAGGTTAAAAAAATGAGAAGTTTCTCCAATCGAGTTCTGCCACAATGGCGGTCAATAAAGAACTGAGGGATTAGGCAGAAACCCACGGGAGCATGTGTAGTGGGACGGTGGGGGGGGGGGGGTTCCCATCTAAAATGCTTCCGTTTTAGAATTTTCCCAAATCAAGGCAGGTGCAGAGCCCATATGTGTGATGCACAGAGACCACAAAGAAGAAATTACAAATTGTGCCTTTTTAATGCACTATTTATTCATGAATGTACATACAAAAATATGGTGGCTAAGACTAGGAACAATAAATCAAAAAGGGAATCATGTACAGGTCACATTCTGGGAATGATTCACTGTACCATTTGAGTACCTATGGTTTAAGCAAGACCAATTCAATTTTTAAAATTCTAATGAACCCTCATCCACCAGATATGTTGAACTCCAACAGTACTATTTCCCAAAGCTTTTCTATTCCTCTATAGATAAAAAAACGTGTTTTCATTATTGTTCTTACTCATAAAAATATAATATAGCTACACATAAGGTAGGCAGTTAGACATAGCACAATTGTGCTTAAAATAGCGACAGGCTTAGCTACTGTCATATGTGAGGAACTTCCAACTAACCCTGGGGATTCTATGTGCATAGCAAAACAAAGTAAATCTAGATAAAAATCCTGGAATTTGACAACAGACTTCAAATTGAAGGAATTGAACTCTAACTGAAACTCTAATTAAAAATGTAGGTTAACTGGGCTGAAAAGAACAGCATCCAAAAGAATCTCAAGCAAGAAAGGAGGAGAGTCAGTAAAATCAAAATGATCCCAATTATAAAAGCTATCAGTAGCAATATTTCATTTCCAATTCAAGTTCTGCAACAAAAATAAGTTCTGTACTAAACCTGCATTTGCCTTTAGCAAGGACAAAATTTTGTAGGTAATAAGTAACAACTACTAAATTTAAATGGTGGGAAGCTGACAGGCAAACATCACCATCTTCTGGACACTGAATAGTTGTGCAGGAAAAACAGATGCAACGTTTTGGACCAACCAGTGTTGTGTTTAGTCCAAAGAGCAGCATCCCTTAAACAAGACTAAGGAGTTGATGAGAAAAAGGAAAGCTTAATAATGTAACTGTTTTCAAAGCATTGTGATGATTTTATGTTATTATGGAGGGTTCTTTTTGTTATAATATGTTATGTAAAAAAAAACCTGGAAACCTGTGCTGAAAGGTGGTATAAAATTTCTAAAATAAATAAACCCACCACTTATACAACGCTTCTGAGAAAGAGCTGGTTCGCACATAACGACAATCCATCGGTTTAAAAACCAGTGGTTTGTCGGGGACGAGCAGGCATGCTGCCTGCACTGTGCCCACCTCTTCTGCTTTAGCACACAACCCACGATCGGCTCCTTCATAGACCGTGCAGCGTGACCTGCAAACCTGGACTACTGGGTTGTTTAGGGGCTAAACCCAGCAGGTAACCCATGGTTTGTTGTTGGATTAACTGCTGGATTTTTTAGCTCTTAAACAATCCAACGGTCCAGGTTCATACATCACATTGCTCCTATGAAGGAGCTGATTGTGGGCTGTGCTATAAAGCAGAAGAGGTGAGTGAGCTGCAGGCTGCTGCTTGCTCGTGGATGGCAACCCATCAGTTTTTAAAGCGATGGGTTGTCATTACGTGCAAACAGGCCATACGCTATTTGTAATGTGACATCATTAGTATGCTGATGATATTCAAATATTTTCTATGGACCAGGTCCAGCAGTCTTTGTCTAGCATGCCTGGGTTGCCCTTGAAGAGTGTTCAGAAGCTTCTGCTTATGAACACCGCAGAAGCTCATCTATCGAGACACACAAAGCAACAAGAACACATCCATTTGGTCTGGTGACCTATTTGTTTACATAGGTCCAATTCAAGGAGCTGGTATTCAGATCTAAAATGTTCTAAAATGTTACCCCCACCACATACTCTTCAAAATATGCTAGGGAGATCCTAATTGAAATCCCCTTATCAAACTTTCTAAAATTTGAATGCATGTAGTAAGGCCCCATTCACAGAATCTTCTGTTCTGAATGCTGCTCTGAGTTTGATAGAAATAAACAGCAAATACATTTAACAAATACCGAGACTAAAAATATTTGTACGCCAAGCTATCTTTATTGAGCTACTTTAGAATTAGTTCCTTTCTACTGTGCCTGATGTTCTGCTTAAGTTGAAAGCACACATATTATTGCATCAAATACTTTATTGCTCCATCTGTTCTCCCCACCCTCCCATTTTCTAGAAGCAATTGCCAAGCTGATTTTATACTTTATTTACTTCTTGTCCAGACTTATTCAACTACATTCTACTTTAACTTTATGAATTACTGACATCAAATAATGATGAAGAATGCAGTACTTACTTCACTTTAAATGTTTTAGGCTATGATTTGAAGGCAGCAAATGATTTCAAAAACCCTTCATAACAAAGTGACTGTTTCCATGGAAACCACAGAGCAACCATCCTTTATTGCTGCCAAAATTTCTCCCTGTTCTTCTCAATACAGATACATGTTCATTTACAGTTTTCCAATAAAAGCAGATATAGAGACTAATGTATAGAAAGATCTTCTGATGATTCATGCAAGTAGTATTTACACACACAGAGAATAAATATAGCTTGCCATTCTGCAAGCAAGCATAACATAAGTTCCTGATTGCCACTGCCAATCCTCCATCACTCTTGTGGCTGTTTGCTAAAGCACAGGAAGGTGAAGTCCCACACATGGGTGACTTATTTTGTTTTCAGACTTGTGTTCTTGACTGCTATTACAAATCCCCTCTCCATGAATCCAGGGCTGAAATTTCAGATTTCTATCTGTTGCTGAAAATGATTAACCATCACTGCCAGATACACCTAGGTTTCCTGCACACATATATCCTCAGAGAATATATTGAATCTTGCACTGAACATACTGTGTTCAGAAGAGAGGGAGGTGAGAATTCCACTGTTATTTATTTATTTAAATGATTTTTAAACCCACCTTTCAGGGCACATTGCCCTCAGAAAGGGCTTATGATATAACATACAAATTACAGTTAAACTCACACACGGTAGAAGCAGCAGCAGCTAATGGTTTTTAAGCACCAAATGCATACTAGAATAAATGTGTCTTCATGTTTGTTTGTTTTTAAGCCAGCAGTGATGAGGCCACACGTATCTTCTTGGGGAGGGAGTTCCAAAGGTGTGGGACCATCACTGAGAAAGCTCTATCATCCCTAGTACTCACCAGCCTAACTGCTCTTGACGGAAGGCCAGAGAGTAGGGCCCCTGATGCTGATCTTAATGCGTGGGCAGGTGGTCCTTCAGATAATATGGTCCCAAACCACTTTGGCCAGATAAGGCCAAAACCAGCACCTTAAATTGGGACTAGAAACTAAATTGGGACTGGAAATGATACAGAACAGTAGTAGTATGATCCAAATGTCTAGCTCCCACAAGTGTTGTAGCTGCTGCATTCTGTACCAGTTGCAGTTTCCAAATCACCTTCAAGGAGAGCCATACATAGAGCGCATTATAATAATCTAACCTGGATATGACCAAGGCATATTTTTTTAAATAACAACTTGCCAAAATTCACACAATTCTTCAGAAATAAGATGGAAAGAACTTGAGATTTTAAAAATTCAAGTGTGGGGAAAAGCGAAACTGAGACTCATCCATCCAGACAGAGAGCTTTAAGTATTTAGCTCTTAGAGGTCTGAGTTTGAATCCCTGTGTATTCAACCATGTTTGTGATGCAGAATTAGGGTTGCCAGACTCCTCATCTTTAGCTGCTACATGACACACAGGTATAATATGGTCTTCTCCATGCTAGGAATAGATTGACCAATTGAATTCAGCCTGTCCAGATGGATGAGAGTTTCATTTGGTTCATTTTTTATAAAAAAAATTATTAAAATGTGCACATTTCCTCATAAACACAGAAATAATTTCAGATTTTAAAAAATGTGATAGAAAGTGAAACTGACAGATTTATACATCCCTAAATCAGAATGAATTATGTCTAATAAGCAAGATTTCAGTCAGGCAATCCCAGTTTTTTACGTTCCATACAGCAACGTCTGTTATGTTTCAAGAGTTTAATGAAAGACAGGTGTTTACTTTGAACAGAATCTCAAATAAAACAAAAAGGAAAGAAATTTAGGGCAAGATAAGATGGAGTCAATTCAGTTAACTTATAAGCTTCATTCAATCCTTAATATAATCCATATAAAGCTAAGGGGTATAATCAATATAATCAAATACAAGGGACTCAAGGAACATCCAATTCCATTTTACTTTTTTAGGGCACAATCCTATGGGGATAGGTGGCCACCTCCAAACTCAGAGGCAACCGCCTATCCAAGGCAGGGCAGGATCATTCCCTCCACGCTTCTCCTGCCCTGCATTTGTGGCTAGACAGCCGATTTCGGCTGTCTAGCTGTGGGAAGACGAAAAGGGGGACGAGGCTGCTGGACGACACGGATGTCTTGTATCAGCATTTCCTCTTTCCCCACCCCAGAACGCCCCCTGAAATGCCACGTTTTGCCTGGAAAACCACCTATCCTATGGCCGTCTAGCCGCTAACTAGCAGCCATAGGATTGCTCCCTCCATGGTGTGTCATTGTTTTTGAAAATACACTTCCTATGCCAAGAGTGAAACGTGAACACAAATGTAGCTAGCTAATTGTAGAAAAAGTAGAAAAGACTGAGTGGAGAGAAGCTTAAACTGCACTAATAACGTTAGGCACCAGGGGAAAGAACTAAAAAATATTATTTAAAAATAGAATAAACACCCATATACGAATATTTACTCACCTCCCTTAGCAAGTTGTTCTCCTTTTCCTTCTGCTCCAGTAAGGTTTCGAGGTGGTGCACATGCATTTCTGCCTCAGCCAACCGTCTTGTTCGCTCATGATCCTCCTCTGTGGCTTTGGCTGACAGTCCCTTGCTCTGCAACATTTCCAGTAACTTTTTGATGGACTCATCTCTAGCATTTAAGGTCTGCTTCTGAGTCTCAATCCGCAATTCCATTTCTTCTAAGGTTTTGCGCAGCAAGAAGAGTTCCTTGGCCTGACGTTCATGCTCTGCATGAAGCCGCTGGAAGTTCTCCTCTGTGAGCTCTGTCACAAATGGCTCACTGGATCTACTGCTGCTGTCTTGCTGGAAAAGCTGGTTCAGGTCCCTCTGAATCCTAAGCTCATCCTGAAGAGCTTGGATTGTCATTTGCATATGCTGGAAATAGAAAACCAAATCAGTGGATTCACTGCATTAAAAAGGGGAGCAGTACAGTTTTATGGCAACCAGCCAAAAGAAATTTACAGCATGAAGGGCCCAACGTTTTTGCATAGCAAACATATTATTTCCCCAAACACTGAAAGATGAGGGAGAGACAGGCTACTAAATTAATAAACGATCAAAAAATCTAGAGTTTCCCCACACCTCCATCTACTTATATAAGTCAAAGCAACAGGGAGAAATTAGAATAAGGGTGCAATCCTATGCATGTTTAGACAGAAAAAAGTCCTACAATTCCCTGCATGCCCCAGCCAGCATGGCTGTCTAGAGGAATGCTGGGAGGTGTGGGATTTTTCTTCCTTTCTAAACAAGCCTGGGATTGTACCTTAAACTGCTCTGAGTTCATGTGACAGAGAAGGACAGACTCTAATACAGAATAAATAATATTCAGAACTGTTTTTATTGCCAATGAAAGCCTTAACCCTGTTAAAAAGCTGTAATACTGAGCTTGTTCGGATGATCGGGATGGGAAAATAAGCCATTCTGGCTTCTCCCTCAAACCCTATGTGTGTGGCCACCATTTGCATAATCTCCTGTGATGCAGCATGAGTTGGCTTGTCGTCCAAACCTGGCGTGCAGTGCGGCAGGGGTAGTTTCGTACCCACCCCAAAACCCCTACTGTAAGTCATGAGTTGTAGGATGGGTATGAAACCGCTGTGTCGCATGCCAGGGTCAGACAACACGCCAACCAGTGCTGCATCGGGGGGGGGGGATTATGCAAATAGTGGTTGTGCACGCAGCAGCAGGGAGAAGAAGCCAAGATGGCTTCTTTTCCTGTGGCATTCATCCAAACCTGGTCACTATGTCTTACACCTCATGTCAGAATCGAAGATTCTGTCTATACCAAGAAAATAAGATAGCATTGCAATGAGTTTGCACCACAGGTTAATGTTAAGAAAACCATCACATGAAAAAGGATCACAGGTAGGGTTAGTAATACTACATTCTCAATTTTGTCCCCAATAACTACTGAAAAAGACAGATAATAGGATATGCCACATCTCTTACTGGTATAGTTTCGCTGATTTCAATGGGACTATTCAAAATTAAACCATCCCTAAATTCATCACATATTTCATTGTCCTCACTCCACAAAGACTTTACTTTAGCCATTCTTGTGCAAGACTTTGCTTCTATCCAGTGTCTGCTGCTGACTCTGCACAGGGGGTAGAAGTGATCCTAGCAGCAGAGACAGTGGGATCCCTGAACCTGATCCTATGCTTTGCTGTCACTGTGCAGCAAATCAGAAAATGAGGCTTAGAAGTACAGACTGAAAGATTCTTCAAGGAATAAAAATAGCTAATAAATTATTGAGCCAGAAATATATTCAAAACCCCATCATTTCTTCACTTGGGGGAAAAATAAGAATGTGTACAATCAATTAAATATCTGCAAACACATTTGCTTAAATATTTCTATCCCCTTCTCCCACAGCTTGAGGTGAATTATAGAAAAAACTAATAAAATAAACCTCTAAAAACATAAAAAATATAGAAGTGTTAAAACATATCTCCAGGGTGTTGTCTTCAGTACAACTATTAAATTATACTATCAATAAAACCAAAGTAATGGATGGGGTAGATAAATATCAGGGTGTGTAGGCTTTAAACTGGCCTCTGGCTGGTTTTTGTACAAAGATGCTATGCCAGAGTACAGTGTTGCATAACTCGTAAGAGCACAGGAAATGTGCTCTTATGCCAACTGACCACACTATGTAAAGAAGGCTGAATAGGCGTATACAGTTAGCACAGAGGAGTGAATCAACTTGCTCCTAAATTTCTGACATAGCCTGTTCGCCCTGTGGCTCCACAGAAAATATTAATACCTGCCACAGCCTGCCATCCTGCTACCTTCTTAGTACAAACTGCTTATTAAGACTCACACTTAGCTCTATTTCCATTCTATAACTTGTGCCATTTTGCTATACACAATCCTCGTTCATCTCATGCATAAGGCACCCGGCTCTGACTCATGCTGCTGCTCTAAATTAGGGTTTGTCTCCCTGATTTCATTTTCCATATATACTACTGACTTGCATTATATGCTTAGATGCTCTTATTTATTATTCAACTTGTCATCTCACCTGGCCTAACTCCCTTTCTGGCCTGCTCTTTACTATTCCAGCTTATGTAAAAGTGGCAAAACCCCTATTCCTGTTAAGAATAATGTTAGAAACATCTTTTTCTTATCTGATCAATGATGATCCACCAAAATCAGAAGAAACAGAGTATTAACTTATCAGGGCAGCAAACACCACATCACATCCAACCAAACTTTAAACCCTAAAAATAATTTCATACATTTATGGAACCAACACACTCAGATATCCACTTTCTTAACCTTCCAATAACAAAAGTGTTAATGTAGTTCAATCTCTCAAGACTTACCTCTTGGCAGGCTTTAATTCTGCTGCCATGCTCACCATGGCAAATGTGGTGCTGCCCTATGGTGATCATGACAAACAGCAAGCTATTTTCCCAACATTAAACCTTCAGAGATGGGCAGAGACCATCGTGGCAGTTGTGGAATGATTCCCACTGTCTCACCAGTTCCAAAGTGGGTAGGAAAGTGGGGGCTGCCTGACAGCTGTGTGACCAGGCACCTGGACAACCACGGCTACATAGGGCTAAACCAGCAAAAGAAAAACTCACCTGTTTTCTTGCAATCCAGAGCATGGAAAGGTGGGCAGGGAAGGGTTGGATGCCACTGCTTGAAGGCACTTATGAAGCCTTCAAGCAGTGGCACTCAACTGGCTCCTTTCTCCACTGGCCCGACCCTTAGGAAAGGCCAGGAGTGTTACATGCCACTGCTCAAAGGCTCTAAGCATTTTCCAGCAGCAGTGCCTAACCAGCCAGTTTTCCTACCAGTTCTTCCCCAGGAAAGGCCCGAAGGGAGGGCACTGGACACCACTCGGCAAGGTTGCCTGAGGTACCTTCAGCAGCAGCACCCAAATCAACATACTCCCCTTGCCAAGGGGAGGGGAGGGAGAGGCTGGCAAGTACAGTTGTTGGCTTGGCCAGAATGGCCATGTCAAAAATGGTAGATATGTGCTTTTTGCCTTTTACAATACTGATCTCACATCTCACATACAACTACCACTGTATGTGTATGTGTTGGGGTATCTGCTGGTATCTTATAATACAACTATTTTTTGTTCATGCTGTTCTGTAGGACAGATTTGCCAACAGTTATCCATACTGCAAAGTGCAATTCTGATAGAAAAAAAGAGTGGAACTAATTCCAGCAAAAAACATCTGGATATAACCAAAGAAGGAGGCAGTTAGCATTGATAAGCAATAAGGTGAATACTATGGCCTTTCATTGGTATAGAATGTAGAAATGGTGATGAAATACTTAATGTAATTGACTTTTACTGGAAAGGAATAGTGTTACCGACCTTCTCCTGCATTAGTTACAAGTGTGAACATAAAGAATTACATGCACATACTTGGGACTGCTACTATTTACAGTTCAAATACAGCATGGCCAACGCCTGAAAGAAATGAAAGTTTACCATGAGCATCAATTCTAGGGGGAATAGTATCCGATGTACAAGAAAAAGGATGAAGCCTAAAGTTCAGAAATCATGCTGCAATGAATTAGGACTACAAAGAAAGCTCAAGTTTTCAAACATATTGTTGATGTACTCTAGAAAAAAAATGCCAGCATTTCCAAGAAATGCTGAATACACACTGGAGGCAAAGTCCTTTCGTCCTAAAAGGATTCCCTGCTGACATTCCAGCCCACACAGAAAATCTAACAAAGGGGCTAATGTCAGGTGTCCAGCAGGACTACAGTGATGCAGAACTTGCTGACTCTAAAACATATTCCAGGTTAACTTTATAATTGCTCAGGGGCATCAAGGCATTTATTTGTATGGAAATGTGAAGGCTATTTTTGTAGTCTATAAAGCATGATTTGAAAGCAAAGCTATGATTTTAATAGAATTTAATCTAACTGGCAATTCCACAAATCTACTTGCATTTAAAGGGGCTCTTATGCGGAATTGTCTCAAAGGCAGCAGAAAAGCAAAGGGATTAAAAATTCTACAGATAAGTAGCTTGTCACTAGTACATTTGTCATCACTAGTACATTTGTCATCTCTATTAGGCTCAAGCAAATGACTCAATTTGGTTTAAGGGCATATACGTCAGCGCTTGAATAGAAAATAGAGACACTATACATTCAAACAGAGTAACTACAACTTGTAGGAAAGAACAGACGAAAGCAACTTGTCTTGTTGGCATCAATGAATTTAATCAGATACATAACGCAGGAGAAAGCACCTTATTCTTTGGGAGTAGCAAAGAAGCTCTGACATCCTCCAAGGACTTCAGGGGCTGGGAAGTCTGCAAGGTTGTCCTACCAGCTATCTTAGCAGGACTAGCTGTAATTTCTTCCAGTTTAACATATGATGCAATCATGACACATGCCAAGGATATAATTTCTTGATTTTTAAAAATTCCCTTTTGTCCTCCCCATCTTTCCCCCTTCCTGCAATTAATCCATATTCTAGCTTCCAATAGAATGTTCTTGCTCTAGTGCTGGGAGGAAAAAAAGAAAACAAATAAATTTTGTTGGTTCAGGTGAAAGAATATGCAAAGTTTTCCATAGGATTTCTGCAAAGCCAGATCAGTTGCATTTAGTTCAAATGTAACTTATGCTGGAAGAAGTCAGTTATTACAATATGTGCTTTTATCTTAACATTTTTCCAATAGTAAAAATAACCACCAATAATAAGGCTGCACACTTACCTGGAAGTATGTCCCATTAAATTCAGTGGAGTTTGCTTCTGAGTAGACATGTATAGGATTACACTGTGGGTATGACTGAAATGTTGTATTAAAAAATCCAAAGATTTACTTGGAAATTATTCTTTTGGAATACTTATAAACATTAAGACATCCCATACAATACGCTTCCTTATGTTATATAGATGTTAAGGCAAAAAATGAAGATACTGAAAACTGTTAAAGTACTAATTTTATCATTCCTGAAGAGCTGTGCATATACTAAGTTCCTAAGGGCACATACTTGCCTTCGGAAAAAAAGGTAATTACAACTCAGATATTAGATTTGACTAGTATATCCGTTCCATTTATCCAATTGAACTTGTATTTATTGTATTACTAATTAATTTCATGAACCAATACATTTCTAAAAATATATTCCATAACACTCAACCCACCCCACCACAATCAATGTCTGGGTTCAGACAATCACCAGGGAAAAAGAAGCCATCATGGCTTCTCCTCGCATCCCATCATTTACATAATTACTCATGTTGCAGCGCAGGTTGGTGTGTCGTCTGAACCCAGCACGGCTTCGTACACCCTACAACCCACGACCTGAAGTAGGATTGGGTATGAAGCCACCCCCACTGTGCAGCATTCCAATTTCATTCCAACCCTCACTGCAGCATGGGTAATTATGTAAACAACGTACATGCAGCACACACTGGGAGAGAAGCCCCGATGGCTTCTTTTCCACTTGCAATCGTATGAACACCCGAATGACTGAGTTTGCATGCTAACCCACATGCTAACCCATGATGGGTTGTTATCTGAAATGAACCGGTACCAGTTTTATCAGGGTGGGTTGTTTTTCCCTAACAGCCTACCCTGACAACCCATGGTCTGCGGTAGGGGTTGTTTTACTCACAATGGGTTGGCATGTCTTCTGAACCTGGGACACCCAATCTATCATGGGTAGAGGGCATCAGGCAGTGAGCCGCACAGTAAGAGTGGCAGAAACCTCTGCTGCACTTGCAGAGTGCAGCCACAATCACTCTTCGCAATCGTGGCCAAGCTGTTTCAAGTGCCCCTTCCCAGCAACAGCCCCTCCAACTGTGCTGAAACAGCACTTTGGAGGGGGCGTAACTGCCCCTTTGTCCCCCGCATGCCCACTCCGACCACGTTCCTGGTCACAGTTACAGCCCCCCCCTTTTAAACAGTTGTTCCACTATAGTGATATTGCAGCTGTCTAAAATAGAGAGGCTTGACTTAGCAAAGTTACCTACTGGGTTTAAGCAGAATTTGAAGGAGGGCACCAGTTTTTCATAGGAAAGAAGCTTCTTGCTCCCTTCACCGATTAATATTTTTTTAAACAATTTTTTTTAATGTTGGGCTATTGTAATTCTGCTGGAGCGACTGACAGCAGGCAGCGACACCATGTTCCTGTTAAATTCTGCCACTAAAAATAATAATGGTAGATGGAGAAGGCAGCTTTTAATGCCTACAACAAAGGATGGCTATATACTACTGTTCAGCATCAGAGGCAGTATGCCTATCTACTCCAGGTGCTGGGTAAATACTACTACTACTACTACTGATGTGATGGTGATATAGCAGTGGATGGGTGAGAAGACTTTGGATGAAGAGGTGGGATTTAAAGTGTCATATCCTTGGGTAAATGACTTGAAACTTGGCATACATGTTCCTCCTAACTTTCTAGATATGCACGCCAAGTTTCAAATCATTTGCCCAAGGTTTGGACACAGTAAATCCCACCTCCCCACTTTTATTATTAGTGGGGGAATGTAACAGGAACATGATGTCCCTGGCTGCTGTCAGTTGCTCCAGAAGAATTGTGATAGAGCAACATAAAGAAATAATAAAAAATGGAAAAACCAGTACCCTGCTTTGAATCCCCACTTGCTCGAGTCCCCAGCAACTGTTTTTCAGGATGCCCCACACGCCTTCCCGTTTTTTGCTCCCTATCACTTTAAAAGCAGTTAAAGAGCAAGGGATCAAAAATGGGGAAGTGTGTGAGCTGCGACACCATGAAAAACAAGTTGCTGGGGACTCAGGTAAGGATTCAAAGCAGGGCACCCACAAACAGGAAGCTAATGAACCCTGTGGATAACTTTGCTAAGTCAAGCCTCTCTATTTTGGACAGCCACAAAATTGTTATAGCACAACAGCAGCTAACTGATCAAGAAGAAAAAAGGGCTGCCAATCGATCAGAATGGGGGCAAGGGGGGGATGAAGGGGGGCCAGTGACAGCCCCTCCAAAGTGCTGTTTCGGTGACCCCTTGGCACTGTGGCAAGGGCACCATGACTGGGATTGAAATCAGGGCAGGGATGGGGGATTTGGTAGAAGGCAAGATGGGTTCTTCCGCCAAGTCCACTAAGATACTGGGCAGAACCGTGTAGAGGACTGAGGGGCAGGGGAGGATATAACAACCAACGCACTGTTGGTGATGTACCCAACTGTCTGTCAGGTGCACCAACCATGCACTGTTGGTTGTTCACTAAACAACCAACAGTGCATAGCTTATCACCCATTGTCGGTTGATGTGTCATGAGAACTCTTCCATGGTCTGCTGTAGGGGCTGTTTTATTCACAACGGGTTAGCACGTCATTCGAATCCAGACATGCCAGCCCATCAGATAATGGGTATTAGGTAGTGAGCCACTCAGCAAGCTGTCACTCGGCAATCTGTCAAACTGCAAACATCTTCAGTGATCTTTATCGAAAAGTGGGGTGGTGTCTAGTTTCATATGAAGCAGCAGGGAGGCCAGCACAGGGAGGTGTGGGCTAGGTTGAGGACCCCTTCAAGGGTGTAGTGCAACCTTAAAAGCAAGGGTATCCCACTGGGAAGTGGGTAATTTTAAACGTTTCCCCCACACACACACCATGGGGGGACACTTAGAATTACCCACTTACCCAGTAGGTAACCATGCATCCCCTCCCTGTGTCAGCCTCCCCACTGCTTCATATGAAACCAGACGCCACACCACTTAACCCTGAAGATTGCTCTCCCCTATTCTAGTTTGACAGCTGTCAAACTAGAAGCAGCTTCAGCAATCTTGAGGGAGAAGGGGAACTGCGTGTCAGGCACCCTGAAAAATGGGTGCAGGGGACTAGATACAGACTACTCTTGACTGCAATCCTGTATGTTTGCTAAGTGCAACATACAGGGCCCCAGGAGTGGCAAGCCAGTATTCTTTGTTAACCTGCTGTTGCACAAGTGAGCAACAGGGATAAACTGAAGGGAAAACAATGAAAAAAAAATAGGTGGATATTAGCGCACATTCCTGTAGCCGCCGCCGTTTGCATCCCTGCAGTCAGCCGTGATAGGCTATGTAAATGTTTACGTAGCCTATCACGGCTGAGTGAAAAAAAACACAAAAAACCGTGCGTACGCAAACGTGCGTTCCCCTTATTTTCACCGTTGTCTACGTAAATGGACTACACGTGCCAAAATAAGGAATGCAAATGCATTTGCGTACGCACGGTTGTTGTTTTTTTCACTCAGCCGTGATAGGCTACGTAAACATTTACGTAGCCTATCACGGTGTTTTTTGAAAATCTAGCCGTGATAGGCTACGTAAATCTTTACGTAGCCTATCACATTTTTTTTTTTTTAAACTTGGAAATGGCCGCCGCCACCAGGGACATTCGCACAAGTTAAGTCCCGTCCCGGGGGGGGGGGTGGCGGGGGGTTGGCAGACCGTTTCTCCACCAATTTTGGGGGGTCGAATGCGCTGGCATTCGGCCTCCCCGAGATTCGTGGAGAAATTCTCTGACATGCCTAGACGTGTCATATTTACAATGGCTGACCTCAAAAGTTAGCTATCTTTTTTCCTGGTTCATTCTCTTGCATGGGAAAGAGATTATAAAGGCAGAGTTTAATATGTTTATAGTAAATTCATATTTAATTTTAAAATCAGGTTATTTTGAAAGACACTTAATATGACTAGAGTTTTAAAAATCCAATTTAAAATCGAAGAAATCTATTTTTAAATCTATCTTTATCTATGCTGATAAACGTGCCAACAACAGTTCAATGACAATACAAAACCTTAACAAAATGCTCATCACCAGAACATAAAGAGGGAAATCTTATGACTGAGAGAACACCTGAGGAGATTACCAATATCCTAACATACGGACACTTCGTTGCATTATGTTGTCAAGACCGTCTGCTAATGCAGGTGCCAGATGAAGACACAGCAGGGAACATGTCAAACCACCAGTTCAGTGATAAGCCAGAAAAAAATGCCTACACATTAAATTAAGTCACACAAAAAGCAAACATAGCTAGCTGTGCTGGCCATGAGAAAAATTCCAAAATCTGTATTAGGCAATACCTTTATTAAGCCAATCCAAAGGTAACAAAATAGCACACAAGCTTTTGAGTTCTCCAGAACAAATCATCAGGCTGGATGGTAAACAACTACTCCAATTATTAGGTAAAGCTACACTACTTGGCTTCAACTGACTTTTTTTTTTCTTATTACACCAACTTAGTACTCATGTATATATTATCTCCAGCTTTGTCAATATAACAAATGTCTAGTTTCTCTCTACTTCTCTTTTCCTCCTACAAAGGAATCTGTGTGTTTTGCCTAAGGATGTAGACAAATCTGAATAACAGATGGATCTTATATTTTGAAAGATGGGGTATCAACCATTGTTTGTTTCTTAATTCCAGCAACCCTACTGACAGTCCTAGATGCAACCAAAACCAGTGACAGAGCCCAGTAGAACCTATATCTGCAACCTCCTCCTACATTCCATCTCAAGACTGATTAAATGTAAGTTCGATGGGTTCAACATCAGCCAGCTCCCCCCACTTTTCTTTTTTGCTTTATCATCTAGGCTGATGGAGACTTCTGGAGAACACAAAAGCCTGCACACTATTTTATGACCTCTGGGTTGGCCTTATAAAGGTATTGCTGTAATACAGAATTTGGAATTAAGTGCAATCATTCAGGATTTGAAAACTAAGCAAAGTTACAAAAGCTTGGCAATTTCAATTAAATCTAAATTTACTTGATTTTTTTAAAGTATAGGCCATGCTATCCGAGAGATTCAGGGAGCCTAACAGCATCACAGGCCACATATGGATCCCTGCCTCAAAAAACTCACAATTTAAAGATGCTGACAACGTGGTGGTGAACAGTGAGAGTAGCAAAACTGCAATTTAAACAGAAGTAATTTCCAGAAGGGCAACTATGTTAGCCTGTTGTAACGAAAATTAAAGCCCTGCTGAAAGACTAAGAAATACATTATGGCATACAAGATTCCCCCAAAAAACATTTGTCAAGAATGCCACAGTGACCTGGTTTACATGTTGAAACAACCCATCGTTAATAAACTATTAAAAAAGCTTAACTGTTACATTTCATTTCAATTACCAAAAGAGTGAATAAGTTAACAGCAGAAGAAAAATGTATGCCATTTACTTGAGACTTCTGACTGAGGAGAGTTACATGGTAAATATGGTGTGCTGAAAAATGGCTGTTACTGTTACCGCTAAGAGGTGAAAATGAAGCCAAGTTTCTGTCCCTATATATGGGAAGCTATGATAGAAATTCATACCATCTGATTGGAGAATAACTGAATATTCTAAGGATGCCAATTGGTCCTATGTCTACACAGAGGTGGGCTGACGGAACGTTGGCCCCACCAAAGCTGATTGTCTGGAGGGTTCTGACTGGAGCGCAGATAAAGGAGTTATGGAGGATCCTGTCAGGTGAGTTTGCCTGGAGAGTTGCCTGAGGAAGAGTAGTCAGGAGGTGTCTTTGGAGAGGCTGGGGAGCCTGAAGAGGACAGCAACCAGGAAGAAGAGCAGCTACCAGACTGAGAGCCAAGCTGAGAGCATGTGAAGCAGAAACTGAAGAAGGTCTATGAGTGGGGAAAGGAAGTCTCCTGGAGCAGCCTTCAGAGGAAACTGCTGAAGCCTGAGTATCAGCGGGTGGTGGTGGTCATGGTGGACTAAGACTTGAGCAGCTGCTGGACCAAACTGAAGACTTCAGGAGAAGCCTGGTGAACAGCCTTAAAGGTTCCAGGTGGAAGTCTAGCCTGACCAGAAAGAGGACTGTCTTTCAAGCCCTCATTGTTAGGCCGGTGAGTTAATTGGGGTGGAGGTTGACAGGGGAATTGGTTTAAGGTTGCTTAGGGGTCGGAGCTAGGGCTCGTAACATGTGACTGGTGGTAAAAATAACTGTATAGAAACCCTGTTTAAAAGCAGTAACATTCTTAAATAATGAGCTTTCTTGTTTTCTTTTTAATAAAACACTATGTCTCTATTTACTTCCCTGATACCTCTGATCTGTTTTGTCTCACACCTAATAACCAGCTACCTTATGAAAAATATGTATTTAAATAAAGGGTTATAGTTTAATGGTGGAAATGAAGGGAGGGATTACCCAGTGGAGAGGGGTGATCCTTCAAATTTGGGGATAGAGGTGGGATTGCCCTAGTACAGACGACCCCACCTTAAGGAGAGGTTCTCCACACATCCAAACCCAGAACTCTGGGTTGTTGGGGGATGAACAACCTAGAATTTGAACCCACGGTGCTCACATCGGAATGCTTCAAATTCTAATGTTTCAAACCACTAGCCTGAAGACTAATACAAAAAAAAATGATAAGGAAAAGAATCTCATAGAGCATGGCTGGTCATCTCCCTCTTTCTTCAATGGATCTGCTAGCTCGGCTAATAGCTGCAGCTTTCTTAGACTAGAGCTCACTTCAGTTGTATGAAATAATGAAGAAAATGTATTATATTTCAGTAAATCTCCATAGCACTACACAGCACTCTGGTTGATTGGTTATCTGTTCTGCGTATACACACACACACACACACACACACTTTAAACAGTGGGGACAAAAACCTGCAAGAGATAGCACCTGGTGCCTCACTATCTCAGATACTTCAAGGTCCAATTATAATAGGTTTGCCACATTCCCAGTGGAACCCTGCTAGCAGTCACTAATGACAGGCTGCATACTAAGGTAGCTAAAACACCTCCAGTTAAGAAAACCATTTCTAATCCTTATTAAACAAGTTTTATTCAATTGCCCAGTATGAACAGGTTGGTCATTCTGCCTTTTGGTCTATCTCCCAACCAACAATATCCTGGTAGCCTGATGTCAGAAGTGCCCTGCAGGTTTGAGAGTTCTGTTGCTGAATGCCAGATTCATTAATAGAAAAACATCTATCGTCCAAGATTGAATGCTAGATGAACATGTTGACCTAGAGTGTATCACAGCGAACTGGTTGGATGAAAGGGGAAGGGGGATTTGTCTCAGTTACATCCACTAGGTTTCTCTAAGCAACAGCTGGCTTGACCCAGAGGATGGGGACGTGAGATTCTATTACCCTGACCAGGTGCAACTTTGTCTACGTCTGAGAGTGTGTTTTTAAAGTTGGATGTTCTGGACAAGCTAAGGGTGCTGTTGGTGTACCACCTGCCCCACTGCCCAACAGTTTCCCTACCTGAGCTGGACAGGGTGGTCTCAGGAGCAATGTCGGGAGTTTTCCAGGCTGATTGTTTTGGGGGACTTCAACATTCATTGCAGTTCAGACGTTCACGGCTGCCATGGAAACCAGATAATATCTGGCCCCACACATTCAGCTGGACAGACTCTGGTCTTGGTTTTTTGTGCTGGATGGTATGCGGGTGACCTGGGAAGTTGGGGAACTCAATATAGTTCTACTGTTATAGACAGATCACTACATGGTTGGATTTAGACTCACCAGCTTCCCCGGACCTTTGTAAGGGCAGAAGACCCATTAAAATGGTCCACCCCAGGAAACCCATGGATCTGAATAGTTTTCTGATGACACTTGGGGGTTTTCCTGTCACACAGGCTAGTAATCCTGTGAAAGTGTTGGTTGACGTCTTTTGCCATACAAGTGTGTGCACCTGTTGAGACCATCTTCAGAGGCCCTCCTCCTATGTATCCCAATATCCCCACAAATATGCTTAGTTGGAATCAGGCAAAGGGCCCTTTCACTGCTGGGCCTAGTTTTGGAACTCACTGAGGGAAACCCATCTCACAGCCTCTAATGGCCTTGCAAAAGGTGGTTAAAACCTTCTTAGAGGAAGGCATATGGGCTATATATTGCTATTTTATATAACTGGTTTTAACTGTTTCTGGATTTTGAATAATTTGTATTGCTGCTGAATTATTAAAAGTGGGATATACTTTAAAACAAACAAATAGGGCCTGGTGTTCGGAAGCAGGAGATGGGAGTTCAAGACCCACAGGCAGAAATGGAAAAAAACACTTCCACTGCCCTAATGCATGCCTGCAATAAAAGGGATGGCAAGAAAAACTAACCATATCAGGGGGTAAAGAGAGGGTGCACCCAAGACTCAACCCCACACTGAAAGTTCTACAGAACTCCCTAACTACTGAGATACAACAGACAGGAAGCAGATACATCATGGGGCATTTGTCTTCTTCAGCCACATGCCAGGAGTCCAGGGCCTGCAAGAAAAGTCCTAGTCAGCTGGAACAGCTCCCATTTTACATGTCATGGGTTCAAGTTCAGGATACAGCCGCACTCTAGGAAAGGGAGGAAGGGATCCCACAGGAGGCACACCTGAGCCTATCAGGAGGAGTGCTGCATGGACAAATAGCCTAGACCACACACTGCACAACACACCTCTTACTTGTAACTTATATAACCACCCCTTACCCCATGGAGAGATGCTGTTGTGCAAAGTGCATTTTCTTACTGTTCCCCATCACCAAAATTGTCCCTTGTGAGAGGTAAGTGTGCATAATATGGGGCCAGAGAGCAGGGCTAGTGGAAAACCTCCCACCACCTGATTGATTTATTAAATTTCTTAATCGCTCATCTGGCCAGTCACCTGGCCACTCTGGCCAATGTACATCAATACAAACAGTTTTAAAACAATAAAATTTTACATTAAAACATCATATTTCTAAAAATACCCTAACCCACCCCAAAAGCCTGCCTGAACAACCACATTTTTAATGTGTGGCAGAAGCTCATTAAAGAGGGGGCATGGCGGAGTTCCCTAGGGAGGGAGTTCCACAGAGTGGGGGCCACCACAGAAAAGGCCCTCTCTGTCGTTCTCACCAGCCTAGCTGTCCTGGCTGATGGAACAGAGAGAAGGCCATGTCAGGCTGATCTTGTTAAGTGGCCTGTCTGGTGCTGCTGGAGGTGCTCCTTGAGACAGGCTGGGCCAGAACCATATAGGGTTTTAAAGGTCAAAAACAACACCTTGAATTTGGCCCGGAAAACAACTGGTAACCAGTGCAACTCCTTCAGCATCGGAGTGATGTGATCATGCCGGCGGCTGCCTTTAATCAGGCGAGCTGCCGCATTCTGTACCAGCTGCAGCTTCCAAACTGTCTTCAAGGGTAACCCCACGTAGAGCGCATTACAGTAGTCTAGATGAGCGGAGACCAGGGCATGTACTGCCAATGGGAGCAGATGGTCAGGAAGGTAGGGGCACAGCCGCCGTATCAGATGGAGTTGGTACAGCGCTGTCCGGCTCACAGCTGACACCTGAGCCTCCATGGAAAGCTGGGAGTCTAAAATGACCCCCAGGCTGCGGACCTGGTCTTTCAAGGGTAGCCATACCCCATTCAACACCAGATCAACATCCCCCAACCTCCTCTTGTCTCCCAAGTACCTCAGTCTTGTCAGGGTTCAGCTTCAGCTTATTCCTCCCCATCCAGCCACTCACCATCTCCAGACATTTGGACAGGGATTCTACGGCCAACCTTGGTGACGATTTAAATGAGAGGCAGGGCTGCATGTCATCCGCATATTGACGACATCGCACCCCAAACCTCCTGATGATAGCCCACAGCAGCTTCACATAAATGTTAAATAGCACTGGGGAGAGGATGGAACCCTGTGGCACCCCACAAGTGAGCGGCCACGGATCCGAAACCTCCTCTCCCAGTGTTACCCTCTGGTACCTGCCGGAGAGGAAGGACCAGAACCACCGTAATACAGTGTGTCCAATGCCCAACCCCTCCAGGCGGTACAGGAGGATACTGTGGTCAACGGTATCAAAAGCCACTGAGAGATCGAGGAGAACAAGGAGCATTCCCCCCTATCTAAAGCCCTTCTCATATCATCCACCAAGGCGACCAAGGCCGTTTCTGTCCCATGACCAGGCCTGAAGCCTGATTGAAATGGATCTAGATAATCGGCTTCTTCCAAGTGTGCTTTCAACTGCATCTCCACCACCCGCTCAATCAACTTGCCCCAAAATGGCAGATTAGAAACTGGGTGAAAGTTGTTCAGGACTTGGGGATCCAAGGAGGGCTTCTTTAAGAGCGGTCTTATCACTGCCTCCTTGAGAGCTGATGGCATCACTCCCTCCCTCAAGGGAGGCATTCACCACCACCCTGATCCCCTCACCCAGCCTCTCTCTGCAGCTCATAATGAGCCAAGATGGGCAAGGATCAAGTGAGCAGAAGGTCAGCCTTACAGATGAAAGCATCTTGTCCACTTCATCAGAAGGGAGAAGCTAGAACCGATCCCACAAAACCGGTTTGCCACAGACCACCTCTCGCTCGCTAACTGTATCCACAACGCATGGAATAACACTCCTAATCCGATCAATTTTATCTGCAAAGTGCCTTGCCAAGGCCACACAGGAGGCCTTAGAATGCTCCAGCAGTTCCAGAGCAACTGGACCGACCAGGCTCCGGAGCACTTGGAACAGCCCCCTGGGGCAGCACTCTGCAGACGCGATAGAGGCAGCATAATATTCCTTTTTTGTTGCCTTCACTGCCACATGATAGGCTGAAGACACAGCTCTAGCCTGTGTCTGATCATCTTTGGAACGAGACTTCCGCCACCAGCACTCTAGCTGTCTCACCTCCTGTTTCAGAGCTCGTAACCGCGAACTGAACCATGGTGCAGTCCGAGCCCTGTTCAGGGGAGAGGGCATTTCGGAGCCACTCGATCTAACGACCCAGTGATTGCAGCATTCCAGCCACCCACCAGGGTCTCGACTGAGTGGCCGTTGGCGTGCTCCAGAGAATCCTCAAGCGCATTCAGGAATCTATTCAGATCCATAAGACGGCTAGGGCAGACCATTTTAATGGGTCCTCTACCCCTGCGGAGGGATTGTGGAACTGAGAAGTCCAATGTCACCAGATACTGATCTGACCATCACAAGGGGGTGGTGGATATACCTCCGACTTCCAGATCACTCCCCGCTTCTCTAGAAACAAACACAAGGTCTAGCGCATGACCAGCTACATGGGTGGGCCCAGCTGGAATAGGGTGCAGCTCTCAGGAAGCCATGGTCTCCATGAAGTCCCGAGGTGCCCCCGTGAGGATAGCCTCTGAATGTACACTGAAGTCCCACAAAACCAATAAATTAGGGGACTGAACATGAACATCAGAGAAGCACCTCGGCCAGGGAGTCATTCATACAGGGGGGTGGATGGTACACGAGCAGAATCCCCAGACTGCCCTTCGGCCCAACCTCCAGTACATGCACTCAGCAACCTTGGTCTTCTGGAGAGGGGGTCTGGTGAAGACCAAGGACTCCCGGTA
The DNA here is from genome assembly GCF_057233095.1 of Heloderma suspectum. Taxonomy (NCBI): domain Eukaryota; kingdom Metazoa; phylum Chordata; class Lepidosauria; order Squamata; family Helodermatidae; genus Heloderma; species Heloderma suspectum. The sequence continues at coordinate 25,199,686 of NC_139464.1, forward strand.
GATAACAGCCACTCCCCCTCCCCGATCCCCAGCCCTCAGCTTCTGTGCATACAAAAATCCGGCTGGACACATGGCCGCAGAGTTGGAACAGCGGCCTCAGCCAGCCAGGTCTTCATAATACATGCCAGGTCTGCACCCTCATCCCAGATCATGTCATGGATGACAGATGTTTTCTGGGTAACAGACCTGGCATTGCAGAGCAGCAGACGAAGGCCAGAAGATGGAGTCATGCCTCCCCCAGCCATCCTTTGGCTCTGGGCAGGCCTGGAACAAGGGACAGATATTACACATCTCTCCCTTGTTTCCCTTACCTGGCATGGGCTGCCCCTAGGGCTCCGCCACCACCGGCTGCCCCTAGGGCTCCGCCACCACCGGCTGCCCCTAGGGCTCCGCCACCACCGGCTGCCCCTAGGGCTCCGCCACCACCGGCTGCCCAGCCTCTGTATATTCTGGCCCCCAACACTCCCCACACTGCTTCCATCAGGTAGACACATGCCCACACTGCTTCCATCAGGTAGACACATGCCCCCTCACTCCCGCTTATCAGGCAGGCTACCCACCCCTAAAAACACAACAGAATCCCCCCAAAACCCACCTCCCACCAATTATTAAATGAAATTCAAAACAATACATCCCCCCACAAATACTGCCAGGCAGAAGTCCACAGGGAAAGCAGCGGTGGTGGTGGTGGTAGCAGCAGGCATGCCCTCTTCCCCAGGTGGTGGCTTCTCCTGCAGATCCTGGCTCTGAGGCAGGAGATCATGCTACTGCCCTCTTCCTCCCCCTCGAGATGACGGTGATGGTGGCGACAGTGGAAGCCCTCACTCGCTGACAAGAGCAGCAGCGACCCCCCCCTTCTCTTCCCCATCCTGGCACCATTGCAGCCCAGGCCTCCCCGAGATGCTTCACTATAAGGGGCCCTTCCTCAGCAAGAGTAATTGGTGGGGAGGTGGCCTTGAAGACTGCCTGTGACTCAGTAGCATAGGCGATCTCCAAGGCCACCCACCAGTACCTCGTTCTGCAGGAGGACCCCTTACAGTAAGGCATTTTGGCCAGGATCTCTGGAGAGCCATGCTAGCCTCTCTCTCTTCTGAGCGACAGGCAGAGCTTTCCAGAAAGTCAGCCCACCCTATGCTACCCTTTGGGGGGTCCTCAAAATGAGGCACTGGGTGAGTGACGTTCCAGAGAGCTGAGCCAGCCGCTCTCCCACTGCAGCACTTGCCACAGTAGGCAACGCAGCTTTCTGGAGCACCAGGCTAGGCATGCAGCTTTCTGGCCTGCGGCAGAGGGGCACACGGGATCCCTCACCCTTTCGGATTTACTGTCTGAGGCACGGGCTTCACCCCACCTCATGGAAGAGCCAATCCTGCTAGAGAGGTATAGCCCTATGCTGTGCTGTCTGTTATCTGAATTAAGGTCTTCCTGTGTGGAGTTTATATAGCAGGGGTGGTGTGCTGTGACTGGGTGCTGAGTTACACCATACCCTGTGCTCTGTTGTGGCAATGAGGGCTGTGTAATAGTCAATATGCTCTGGTAACCTGCAAGCTAGGTTACTGCAATGCACTCTACGTGGGGCTGCCTTTAAGACGGCTCAGAAGCTGCAGCTCGTGCAAAATGCAGCAGCCAGATTAATCTGGGACTAGAAGGCCTACATATATAAGACCGACTCTGGCTTGCTTGCACTGGTTGTCTATATGCTTCCAGGCTCAATTCAAGGTGTTGGTTTTAATGTATAAAGCCCTACACTGCTTGGGACCACAATACCTGATGGCACACCTCTCCCCCAAAGACCCTACCTGTACTCTGTGTTCAGCATCTAAGGTCCTCCTCCAGGTGCCTCCTCCAAGAAAAGCTAGAAAGGCAGCAATGAGGGAGAGGGCCTTCTCCGTGGTGGCCCCCCATCTGTGGAACGACCTCCCCATGAGGTCCTCCTGGTGCCAACATAGGTCTTAACCTGAAGCCGAAAAAAATAATTATCTCTTTTCCCAGGCATTTGGCAGCACATGATGAGCTTTAATCAGTCCTGGATGTGTCTTTAGTTATAACTAAAAACAACTTTGAACAGTCAGTCATATGTTGTTTGTGTATATTGTCTGTGTGCTTTTATGTAAATGGCTTTTAAACTTTGTATATTGCATTTTAATGTTTTCACTTCTGTAAACCGCCCAGAGAGCTTCAGCTATGGGGCAGTATAGAAGCGTAGTTAATAACAACAACAACAATATGGGGGTTGCATTTTTAACTGATGGCAGGGTTTGGTGTAAAGCTTGTGCTGCCAATAGAGGCATGGCTGTGGTGTGGGGAAATTTTGCTGAACTAGCTTCACCAGTTGAGTGTTCTACTGGTGCGCAAAGTTCTGCTGGCATAGCAGGCATTCCACAAAACCCTATAGATCCTCACCCGGCAGAACTCTAGTATAGGATTGCCCCTTCAATATCCAGTTCTGTTTATATTATTGACCCACAAACATTTGGAACTTGTGAGCCCACAAATCTTTATAGACTTCCTATTATCTATTAACTACATTGAAAAACATGAACATCTGAAATGGAAAGAAAAGCCTAGCAACTCCAAAAGAAAATTAAAATGGAGCTAAAAAATTAAAATCTGGAATCTAAACTGAAGGACATATGTCCCTTTTATTTCTTGTATTTATGCCAAGAATCCTGGCATAATTATCCAGAATCCTTGAAGCTGAATCTTTACACTATCACATTAACCAGTTGACAGGTCCAAGTACACCCTGAACATAGTTCAAAGAAATCCCTCCTCCAAAGCCTATGTGGAGAAATCTGTTTAGAGTAAATCCCATTAACCTGATCTCCATTATAAAGGATAGAAATGGCCAACTACAACTGATATAGTTGGTATAAAACAATTTAATTAGGGGTGAACCAGCTAATTAGCATTCCTAGTTTCAACATCTTATTACATTCTCCACTTTGCTTTTAAATAGTACCCTTCATTTTTTTGGACCATAGTTCCATAGTTGTAATTATAGTGGGCTCAAAGAATAAAGCTCTGGCAGTTTACTTAAATGAATAATTAGAAGGAGCATAAGGAATGAAGTAGGATGTAGAAAACCAAGTACGTCCCCTTCCCTAATTGAATAAGAAATTATTTGGGTGACCCAAACATCAGCCATATGCTCACACACAAGATACTTTTATATTTGCTTTTAAAAAATTATATATACACACACACACACACCCTATTCAGTTCTATTTATTTTTCAAAAGATGGCATTTCAGACAAATTCCAAAATGGTCTTGATAAAGATGTTCAACTTTCACAACTGAAGTTCTATTCCAGCACAATACTCATTTTACGCAAAACACTGATTTGGTTCACATGATCACTGCAGCTCATCCTGGCCTATTTAAGCTGCGATGAGCCACAGCACCTGTGGGCACCATCCTGAGCCATGGCTTGCCATGCCGTCCAAACACGGGGACAATGTATTATGTGAGGGTTCAACAACCCATGCTTGTTTAACTCTTGCATAACCCACGGTCCCCGGGTTCAGATAATACAATAAGCTGCAGCCACGGTTTGAATATTGGAAATGGCTGCCCACACATGCCGTAAGCCAGAATGGGCTGTTTAAACCTTTGAACCAGCCCACTGTAGCCAATTCTAGGGACAGTTTATTTTACATTTAAATTGCTATTTTACATTTCCAGAGCCCTTTTTACATTAAGGCAGACTTCCCCAACCTGGGGCCCTCCAGATGTTTTGGACTACAACTTCCACTATTCCCAAGTATTGACCATGCTAGTGGGGAGGTTGAAGAGAACTGTAGTTCTAAATATCTGGAGGATACCAGGTTGAGAAAGGCTGTATTATGGTGTCCCTTCTTTGGAGTTCAGTGCTAAAGAGACATTAGAGTGGTTCAGATGTAATGCCAAAGCATGGTTTGATGTTACATGCACAAGCAGGCATAAGCCAAGGCCCACATGGTCTCCTTGTTTTGCACACCACAATTTCTTAACTTACTTCCAGGTTCTTGGCAAGCCATGGTTCAAACACTGTAGAGATGCCCTATTGGCTTGAAGGGTATGTCGGCCTGTCTGTGATACCCCAACTTACACATCTGTCAAAGCCTCTCAATTATTTATTCACAAGATGTCCAATATTACAGAAAGCAAAACTAAAACTAAATATGGTTAAATTATACATTTAAAAGATTCCCAATTCAAGACATACTTAGAATAACTTAGGCTTTCATATCACTAACCAGTCAGTTTGAGCAGAAATCATAGCATAATACCCCCAACAAAGAATAGGGTTGTAACCTCTCAATTTATCTGAACTCCAGGAGTTGCAGATTAATATTTGGGGGAGGGGACTACCAGCTAACTCCATAGTCATCCCTGATCATCTTGTTTTTACTTTGATCAAAGCATGTAGCGTGAAAGCACTACCTAGTACAGAAGGGAAAAATCCTTGGATTGTCAAAAGTATACAGTCAAAGACAAGGTTCCAGATTTTAAAAACTTTATTAAGATTAAAGATGGAGGGAAGAGATGAGGGGAATCACAGATTTGTAGCATTTAAAAACAAGGAACAGTTTACTCATAAGCCAAACTATACAGTCTTAAAGGAACCTGCGTATTTTGTCTACAGATGGAGACAGTTCCAAGTAAAAGCAGGATTTTCCATTAAAAAAAGGTCGATCAACCATTCTTTGTTTCTTCATCCCAGCAGTCCTAGGAATAGTCCTAGGTGCAATCTGAAACCATCATAGCACCTAGCAGAGCCTCATTTGAATGTCAGCAACCTCTTCACACATTTGATTTTAAGACTGATTAAATGCAGGTCCAGTGCCTGCAGCTGTGTGGATAGGAAGTTTCAGTCTGCTTCCAGCAGAGCAGAGCAAGCTGAGCAAAGGAAGCTGCTCCAGCTGGTCAAGGGGCTATACAAGCAAGCAAGCTCCCAAAGAGGGCACGATCAGAGAGAGCTAACAGGGAGCGCAAACAGGAATTCGTCAGGGAAGGTCAAGAGGGAGGCCCCTAACATTTTTTTAAAACTTTTTTTTAACTCTTTTTCTTGTAACACACACTCCCATACCAGTGGGACTCTGTTGTTAATCTCTAGTGAACAGAGGACAAAGCCCAGGCTATTCCAGTACAATCAGAAAGCTAGAAACATAAAGGCAATAGAGACTATGGAAGGAAAGACTCTCCAGTGGTGGTGGCCTGCAAGGTCTGTGCAATGTTTGTTTTCTTGCCTGAGATCAACATGGCCTACACATGCAACAGATGCAAGTTGATCACACTGTTGGAAGAAAAAGTAAGAGGACTGGAGCAGCGAATGTCGACCAACCAGGGAATAAGAGAACATGAAGAGTTCTTGGACAGAATGGTGGAACTACAGCAGCAAAGTGAAGAACAGAAGCTAGAAGAGCAAAAGCAAGCCGAGGCAGAAGAAGAAAATACTGAGGTGAGGAAAAATGGAGTAGAGGATACTCCTTGGAAAAGGGTGACAGGAGCAGAAGAACTAGAAGCCACTCTACATCAGTGGAACCATTGGAACTATGGAACCGTTTCCAGGTAGTTGAGGATGAGATTGGAGGACAGCTCGCAGAGAAAAAATTACAGGGGAACCTGCATGACAGCGAGCAAGAGGCTGAAGGTCAGTCAAGCAGAGGCAATGAAACCAAGGCCTACAACAAGAACAAGAGAAGAGTAGTAGTAGTGGGAGACTCCTTGCTATGTGGGATCGAAACCCAGGTATGTCGTGAAAACCCGTGGACTCTCCAGGTATGCTGTCTCCCAGGAGAACGGATTAGAGATGTGACTCAAAGCCCACTGACAGGTATCCTTTTCTTCTCATCCATGTGGGAACAAATGATACCGCCAAGCAGAGCTACGAAGAAATCACGTCAGACTTTGAAGCTTTGGGAAGGAAACTCAAGAACTTTGGGGCCCAGATAGTTTTCTCATCCATCCTTCCAAGAGTCAGAAGAGGGATAGAAAGGGAAAGAAAAATACTCGGGGTGAACTGGCTACAAAGATGGTGCCGGCGTGAGAGATTTGGATTCTGGGACTACAGGCTATACTTCCTGGAAGATGGACTGTTGGCAAGGGATGGGTTGCACCTCACAAAGGCTGGGGAGAATGTGTTTGGCCACAGCATAAAGAACTTCATCAGGAGGGCTTTAAACTGAGTCCTACGGGGGAGGGAGACGTAAAGTTGGGGGTAACAATGGACGAAGGCTCATGCACCACAGTGGAGAGAACAGCTCTAATAGTGCCCAATAATAGTCTTCAAAAACATGTACAAAGAAAGCCAGAGTATAAAGCAGGTGGTCTTCGATGTCTATATAATAATGCCCAGAGTACGAGAAACGAGCAGAACGAACTTGAACTCTTAATACAGGAGGGAAATTATGACTTGATAGATGTAACTGAAACTTGGTGGGATGACTCCCATGACTGGAATACAGCAATGGAAGGATATAACTTATTCAAAAAGAACAGGAGGAACAGAAAGGGAGGTGGGGTTGCACTATATGTTAAAAATACAAATCTCTACACAGAAATACAGGAGGATGAGCTTGGTAGCCCCATCGAGAGCATCTAGGTTAAAAGAAATGCAGCAAAGAATAAAAAGAACATGGTGGATGGAGTCTACTACCGGCCACGCAATCAAGGAGAAGATGAGGATGAAACTTTTGAAAAGCAAATCGCCAATGTTTCAACAAAGCATGATGTGGTAGTAATGGGGGACTTCAATTTCCCCGATATTTGTTGGGAGACAAATTCTGCTAAACATGGCCCCTCCAAGTAATTCCTGACTTGTGTTGCTGATAACTTCCTCCTACAGAAAGTAGAGGAGGGAACTAGATGATCAGGTATCCTTGACTTGATCCTAACCAACAGAGATGAGTTAGTGGATAAAGTAGCAGTTACAGGAACTCTGGGGGAAAGTGACCATGTTATACTTGAGTTCCTGGTTCTAAAGGAAGAAAAAGACGAATGTGGCCAAACCCGTACCCTGAATTTTAGGAAAGCCGATTTTAATAAACTCATAACAATGATCAGTAAGGTCCCATGGTGAGAAGATCTAATGAGAAAAGGAGTCCAAGATGGGTGGAAGTTTTTAAAAAAGGAAATTCTGAAGGCACAATTACAAACAATTCCAACAAGAAGAAAAGGTGGAAGACAACAGAAGAAGCCAATGTGGCTTCACAAAAAGCTTTGAGATGACCTGAAAACAAAAAAAGCACACATATAGGAAGTGGAAGGAAGGCCAAACTTCAAAGGAAGAGTACAGGCAGGTAGCACAGAATCGCAAGGATGGAATCAGGAAGGCTAAAGCTGAGAAAGAGCTGAGCACCAAAAGGGCACCTCTTCTCCCGAAAGAGAGTATATGACCCCCCGACAAAGGCGAAGTACAGGCTGAAGGGGCAAGATTGCAGCTTGAGATCGATAGGCATATGGTCAAGGAACACCTAATTACTTTGAATGAGTTCAAATCTCCAGGGCCAGATGAACTGCATCCTAGAGTAATAAAGGAACTGGCAGAAGAACTCTCAGAACCGCTGTCTATTATTTTTGAGAGATCATTGAGGATGGGTGAAGTGCCAGATGACTGGAGGGCTAATGTTGTCCCTATCTTCAAAAAGGGCAAAAAGGAGGAACCTGGGAACTACAGACCAGTCAGTCTGACATCAATCTCTGGGAAAATTCTGGTACAGATTATAAAGCAATCCATCTGGAAGCACCTTGAAAACAATGCAGTGATTACTCAAAGACAACATGGATTGGTCAAGAACAAATCTTGCCAGACTAATCTGATCTCAATTTTTTTATCAGGTAACTGCCCTTGTGGACTATGGGAATACTGTGGACATAATATACCTCAACTTCAGCAAAGCTTTCAACATAGTACCCCATGATTAGCAAAATAGCTAAAAGTGGCCTAGATGAAACAACTATCAGGTGGATCCACAGTTGGCTACAGAATCGGATTCAAAGAGTGCTTATCAATGGGATCTTCTCAAACTGGGGAGAGGTAATGAGTGGGGTACTGCGGGGCTCAGACCTGGGCCGAGTGCTCTTCAACATTTGTATTAATGACCCGGAGGAGGAGGTGCAGGGAATGCTGATCAGATTTTCAGACGACACAAAATTGGGCAAGACAGCTAATACCCTGGGAGACAGAAGCAAAATTCAAAGTGATCTTGACAGGCTGGAGTGCTGGGCAGAAAACAGAATGAAATTTAATAGGGATAAATGCCAAGTTCTGCACCTAGGAAAAGGAAACCAAATGCACAGTTACAAGATGAGGGATACTTGGCTCAACAATACTACAAGCAAGAAGGATCCTGGAATTGTTGTTTATCACAAGCTGAGTATGAGCCAACTATGTGATGTGGCTGCAAAAAAGGCAAATGCTATTTGGGGCTGAATTAATAGAAGCATAGCTTCCAAATCCCAGGAAGTACTAGTTCCCCTCTACTCAGCACTGGTTAGGCCTCATCTTGAGTAATGTGTCCAGTTCTGAGCGCCACACTTTAAGAAGGATGTGGACAAACTGGAGAGGATTCAGAGGAGGGCAACGAAGATGATCAGCAGACAGGAAACAAAGCCCTATGAGAAGAGACTGAAAGAACTGGGCATGTTTAGCCTTGAGAAGAGAAGACTGAGGGGAAATACGATAGTGCTCTTCAAGTACTTGAAAGGATGTCAGAGAAGAAGGCCAGGATCTCTTCTTGATCATCACAGAATGCAGGACACGGAATAATGGGCTCAAGTTACAGGAAGCCAGATTCTGGCTGAACATCAGGAAAAACATCCTGACTGTTAGAGCAATACAACAATGGAACCAATGACCTAGAGGTAGTGGGCTCTCCCACACTGGAGGCATTCAAGATGAAGCTGGACAGCTACTTGTCAGGGATGCTTTGACTTAGATTCCTGCATTGAGCATGGGGTTGGGCTCGATGGTCTTATAGGCCCCTTTCAACCCTACTATTCTATGATTCCATGGTTCTATTTCATTTCTATATAGTTACCTTCCTTAGCAGCTAAACCATACCTCTTCCTCCCTTCATTTATCCCCAATGTAGAACTCTTCTTTTGCTTTATAGCTGCTGGAGGGTAAGAAGGGGTTTGCAAGAGGGAGGTGCAGTGACTGCATAATCCTGTCTTCATGCATTGGAGCAATATCCTAAGTAAAGTCCTAGGAGTTCTACTTCTGCAGCTGTTGAGGTCACTGAATCAAGATGAGGACAGAACTGAGCAACTGCTCATACCTACAGCTTCCACTGGGGTATACCACAACGTAACCCATGTTCAGAGGTGGTGACAATACCTTGGATAATAGATAGTATAAAGACTTTACAAATTGCTATTACTTAGTCACCCTGCCCCCCAAAACGTAATCCCTCAAGGCACACTTCCATTACTTTCCCCTACACATGCCCTAAGAAACGTGAAAGCAGTAGTTGAAAGATACACACCTTATGGCACAATCCTATGTATGTTTAGACAGAAAGAAAGTCCTACAACTCCCAGCATTCTCCAGCCAGCCACATCTAAGTATCATGCTGGCTGGGGAATGCTGGGAGTTGTACAACTTTTTTCTAAACAAGCACAGAATTGCGCTCTTAGTTACTTGAAAATAACATGAGTTATCTTCTTGGATTAGATGAAAAGCCCATCTAATTCAGTGTAGCACTCTTGTCTCCGACAATGGTAGACACCTTCCTCCAAGTCATTCACAAGCAAGATGTGCTGTTGATAGCCATCTTGTTTGCCCCCAGCACCTGCTTTTCTGGCATACTGCCTCTGCATATGGAAGTTCTATTTTTAACTATCATGGCTAGGGCCAGCATCAAGGGTAGGCATGGTTGGGCACCTGCCAAAGGCCCACACCCCAGCAGGGGCCCAATGACAACAGCACCCTGGACTTGCTCCTCCTCTTCATCACTACAACCTGCTTGTTCACCTGCCTGTTGCTCTGGCCCAGACAACCAACTGTGGCGGTAAAAGCAGCAGCAGATGCCTCTGCCTACTTGCTCACTGGTTCTCTGCCTATCAAGCAAGCTTGTGGTAGCAGTGATGAGAAAGAAAATGAGGAGCAATAGCAGCGGGTGAAAGTGATGAACAGTTCGACTTACTGAGTGAGGGGGCTCATTGAGGGTGCTTGTCCGAGGGCCCTTAAAAACCAAGGGCCAGCACTGATCATGGCCAACAGCCCTTTCATAAACTTATCAAATATTAATTTGTCTAGTTCTTTTAGAAGCCCTTTGTACTATAGTGGAACCAGAATAACCAGTGGCAACAAATTATGTAACTAAGGGTACAATCCCATGGGGATGGCCCTAAGCTTCTGAATTTGAAGGCTTAGGGCCATCCAAAGCAGACCAGCAGGAATGGCAGAAGCAGTCATCTCCTCTGTGCTCCCCCACTCTGCATTTTAGCTAGACAAGCATTTTTGGGGAGGGAAGGAGATGGGGAGGACTGGGGATACAGCATAAGCAGTCCCCTCCCCCACCTTTCCCTTCCCCCCGAGGCTGCCTTTGTGAACTCAGAGAGGCAGCTGGCACAGTTCTCTCCATGCTGGCTTTGAGGGAGAGAGGAACTCAGACTCCTGGGTATGAGGGAGGAGCCCTGACTCCAACCTCGGATCCAGGAATCCAAACTCTCTTATGGCCCCCCAGACTCTGTCTAGGGGCCATAGGATTGCTCTCTAAGCTAGTTACATATTGTTTTCCAAAAATCTTTCCTGGAGCTGCCAACTGATTTAATTGGATTTAGCCAGGTTACAGTACTTTGAGAGGTGAATAATTTCTTATAATTTTCTTTATAATATTCATATTTTTGTAGGCTTCTAAATCAGGGATGGACAAGAAATTTAGGGGAAATGGCATCTGTAGTTGCTATGGAGCACCAAAAGTGCTAAATTTACCTTACTTGCAAGATAAATTTGACCCTTTTGGTGCTCCATAGCAACTACAGATCTCATTTTTTTTTCCTATGGGGGGGTTGCCCTGAATTCAGTGGGGCAGCAGGGGCTGAATACGGCCTGTGGGCTGCATGTTTTCTACCCCTGCTCTAAATAGTTAGCCATGTGTCACACAAAAATTTGACAGCAAACTTTCAAGAAGGTTTGCTGAGTAAGTGGGTAACTATTGCCAAGCAGCCAATACATCCAAGAATTTTGAAGTTACAAAAATATAAACCTTCTGCTGACTTTCTTACAGTGACCTTAACATGTGCAGTGAACACTGGCCCAAACAGGTCTAGGAATACCTTTAGACTGGATGGGGTTGAGACAGTAAGTTGATGGAAAAGGACTGGATGTTTTTCCCACTTCATTGTTCTCCTATGCCATTTATGTAGGGTAGATACAACAGCTGAGACTGAGAAGCCTTCTTACCATATTGTAGAATGCTACTTAAGCCACTGGGATTGGATCAACTAATCAGAATTTGCCTTAAAGTCAAAATGGAATCTCATACCAATAATGAAAGTTATCTCAATTCCATTCATTAAAGCAACTGTATTCCCCCTCCTACACACACATACACTTTTACAGAGTTCTCTCTCAAACACTCGCACTCACTCATTCACACGTGTGCACAGGCACACAGACTCTGCTGAAGTCTTTAGGTTACTAACCTGGTTTTCTTCCTGTACAACTCGATACTGTTCTTTCCAAATAGTTATTTTGGATGCTTCATCTTTCCTCAGGGCTCTTTCCTTCTTCAGTTCAGGACTCCAGAATGTCTTGATACTGTTCATGGAGGAACTAAGTTTGCTTTCTTTCACTTCTACATCCTTTCGCAATAGATCATTTTCCCGCAACACTTCCTTGAGCTGTGTTTGCAGGTCCATGATAGTATTATCCCTAGCCTGGCGAAGTGAATGAGGCACTGTGGATGCCATGCTCACAGGAGGAAGATGATGCTCTCCAAATGCAATAGTATCACTGGCAACCCCACTACTGGCTATGTTGGGGCTGCTGCCCATAGCAGTCATCCGAACACCATAAGGTAGACGCCCACCAGATCGGCCAAGAGTCATGGTGCTTTTTGGTGTGTCTGCACCTACACTCTCATGGTCACTTAGGTACATAGGGCCTGAAGTGGCATAGGCAGCATTTAAGGATTGGATATTTTCCATTGAAAGTGTTTTGCCACTGCCACCCCCAGTACTACTTCCAGAGCTGCCTCCTGTGCTGTTGGTTCGACGATGGCCCAGCCGTGGTGATCGTGGCAGCCTTGGTGAACGCCCAGGACTCTGGCTGCTTGGCTCAATTTTGCCAACTGACCGAGCACTTCCATACATGATTGGATTTGTGATCCAATGCAACTAGGTAAGGAGGAGTTCCTGTGAGGTTTCTTGACGATGATTACTAGTCAACCTAAGGCCAATCACTGTTTATAGTAGGTCCAAGAATTCATTTCTGAAGTCATTGCTTCTTGGTGCCAATTATCTGTAACAGAAACAAAGATATGAAATTCTCATTTCTTCAGTTCACATTCCCTGTTTTCCCCCAGTCCTTTTAAAATTATGCGAGTTTATAAGCATTTAAACGTGTAAAATGTAAAATATTTCTCTAGTACTTCATATTTCATATTTACCTCTCCTCTCAACTATGCATCAGTTCAAATGCCTCTGCTAAACTTATTTTATAGCTCTCTAACTTACCTCCCTCCTTATACCCCACTTACAAGCCTATCTACTATTGCCCCTCTTGACCTGAATCTCTCTCACTTCTGTGCCCTGTGACTTTTGTCATACTACTCCCTATGCACTCACATTTAAAATAAAAGTTTCCAGAGTGGCATAGGTGTGAAGATCACACTGAAATAAAAGTGACATAAAACAGTGCAACAGACTTTTAAAAATTGTGAGCAAAAGGCCCCGTCCCTCTCTCAGCAAAAGTCATCCAACATGCTGATTCAGTTTCATAACCAAGCCAAAACTCAGACTGAAACAGGTCTAGATAATCAGTATCCTCTAAGAATGCTAGCAGCTGCCCCACCACAAGCCTCTTGAGTACTTTCCCAAGAAATGGATATTCACAACTGGGCGGAAGTTGTCAAATACCATTAGCTCCAGAGCGGGTTTCTTCAGGAGTGGCTGCACTGCTGCTTCCTTAAGGGCAGCAGGAATCACCCCTTCACGTACAAATGCATTTTCCACTCCCTGGACCCACCCAGTCACACGTGCAGCTAGCGATTATTAGCAAGGAAGGGCAAGGATCAAGGAGGCAAGTGAGTAGCTATATTGCTATAAGCACTTTGTCTGCATCATCAGGCTGAAACAACTGAAATTGATCCCATGAAATTGGGCAAATGTTGGCATCAGACACCTCTACTGGAGCTGCGCTAAAAACAGCATGAAGTTTGCCGCAGAGACAAGCAATTTTGTCATCCGTTCATCAGAGAGAGAGAGAGAGAGAGAGCGCAACTTCCAAACTACCCAAAAGAGTTCCATTGGACAGCTACTCAAGGACACAATGAAGGCAACAAAATAAGCCTTCTTTGCTGCCCACACCACCCCATGGTAGGCACAGTTATGTGACCTAGAGCATGCTTGGTCATCTTCACTTCGAGTGTTACACCATTTGTGTTCTAGCCAACGTCTAACCTGCTTCATTTCCGCAGTTCTGTGGTATACCAAGGAGCAGACCTGACTCTACAGTCCAGACAGAGCACTTGGGTGCGATTGAGTCAAGGCTCTGCTGCATCTCACCTTTCTATAATGAGACTAGAGCCTTGTCTGGATCACAAGCTCTCTCCACTGGAACATATTCTATGCCCTCCAACTACTTAAGCTCTGCAGCATGTTCAGGTCTCAAATTACAAAAAAGGGTGACTAACAGCATGGATATTTACTTTCAGTTTGATGGAGATATGCTATGTTATCAAGTAACTACCAGCCCTTTGACACTTAAAGACACCAATTTTATGCATGTTTACTCAAAAGTAAATCCTTGATTCAATGGTACTTGCTCCCAAACATGGGTGCACAGGATTGCAGCCATAGGGCAGCATGCAATGGTATTATTCCACTAGCGCAAATGATGCTGTGCTAGTGGAAATTAGGTTTTGAATTATGCAGAAGAGAAGAAACTGATGTATGCACAAACACGGTTACACAAGTGGATGTGCATCACTCTTATGCAACTCACTGTGCACCCAGCTCCACATCATGTTTGCATACCCAGTTGTGCAACCACTTGTGCATCACGCTTGCATACACGACAATCTCATATGGTAAAAGAAGATGAACAGCATGCTCTTTCTACACACACAGGCATCAAAGCTAAAGTTATGATATTAACTTTAAGTGGGATAAATTTATCCTAGGGCAGGACTGTCAGACATAATGCCCGGAGCCTTCCTAGACGTTCTGGATTCCCAGTGTGGTCCACAGCACCAATACGGCACTGGTTATTGCATCAAATGAAAGGCAAGGTTAGCAATGTCCTTAGCAGGAAAAAGGGTTACAAGTGCCAATGGTTGCAAGTGCATGTCTCAGTATCAGCTTCTCCCTTAAATTAGCAGTTAATGTGAAAAGGAGTGTGGAAAGTTTAGAATTTGCAACCTGTCAGCAAGTCAGGGAAGGGTGTAGAATGGAATGCCTGTGGAGGAGGTATGGCAACATACATTTAGGCTGGTAGGATATGGGGACAGCTATTTTGGTTTTGCAAGAGGGTTTTTGAGGGAAAGTAGGAGGACACGGAAAGGGGAATCAGATTATGGACAGCTAGGAGGTGCAGGAGATACTCTGGTGGAAGGGGAGTGCACTTAGCAACCATTATTGTACTGGTGAATGGATTTTGGCAGGCAAGATGTAGAAAAGTAGAATACTGGTATTGGATTGCAAGGGGTATTTCAGTCTTAATACTACCTTTCCCCCTCTATTAAAACAGATATTTTTCAATACGGAATTGTGTACAGCCCTGGGTATTTGCTTAACAGGGAGTCTGGCCCTCCAACCCATTTGAGTTCCATGCCTGTGTTAAAGGAATTCAAAAAAAAAAGATGTTTGCGGGTGTGGACAAACTGGTTTCATGCAGACAATCAAAGCTGTTTAAGATGTCAAGACTTAGAAAACATTCATCCCAGGGTCAGAAGAACTGATGACTGGGAGGAAAGGAATGGAGTTGAGTGCACTGTCACCTACAGCATATACAGTTAACAGAGTTAGAATAGAACTATGCACTTATATAGTAAAAGACAACTGGGGGAATCTGCAACAAAAGGTTCTGTATATTCCTGGTGTGAGTGTTCCAAATCTGTGGCTGAGGGTATTGGGGGAAAAGGCAAGTTAATACCAAGCACACAAGTCTTTGACCTAACCTGGATCTTATTTCATCTACAATGTGTATGTTTTTGAACATTAAAAAGAGCAACCAATGGAATATGATGCTTTTGCATGCGAGTGCTTGGTTTAACCTTCGAAGAGTTCTAAGGTGCATAATGCAAGTATATTGACCTTTGGTGTTATTTGAGAATTTTGGCTGGAAATTCAAATCAGATTCAGCCCTACCCGTGACCTGCACTATCAACAATGGACAACACTGAAGGGCTGCTGTAAGCTACTTTCTCACACAATAACTCTCCAACCTGATTAGGTTTATAACAGTGAGCTATACTGCAGAGCTGCTTTATACTAACCTCAGCCGAACTTGCAATGTTGGGATACAGAGCAATGGACAACACTGCAGAGTTGTTGTAAACTACTCTCAGCTTCAGCCCAATCCCCAACTTGCAATACCTCTGGACAACACTGCAGGTTTTTTGCAAACCACTCTGAGTCTGATCCATATAATTCAGTGTGAATTATACTGCAGGGCTGTCAGAAGCCATTCTTCCCCCAACCACAGCCCCTTCTTGTCAGCAGTATCAGGGACAATGAACCACATTCCTTTGAAAATTAAATTAGCGGGTTTTTTAACCACTATGTTTCATACTAAGAACAGAGTTAAAAGGAGCAGGAAATCTTTTATCTGATGCTACCCTTTGAACATCATTTTACCGAAAGAGTGTGAACATATTTGTGCCCAATCCTTGCCATATTAAAATCTTGGAATTCTCCATTGATGTCTATGGGCAGCTGTCATTATTTACCCCGGGGACACTTAAATGGATCAGTAAATGACTTATCTACTTAAGAATTCTCTATCCTTTTTATATCTCTCTCTTCCTCCATCCTGCTTTTCTATAATACTCTATTTCATCCCCCCATCCCCACAACACAACACTTTTTTCTCCTCTCTTTCTCAAGTTAGCATTCCATGGACATTGAGCACACTAACTCTGCTGTTTGGGGGGGAATTAGCCTTCAATGAGGGGAATGATAAAACTATAATCAGCTACTGGAAAGAGAAATATAAGTTGAAGCCTAAATGGCTTCATCACCAACTTCAAATGAATAGTTATTCTTGGTAGATCCAACATATAACTTGACTATGGTCTCCACATCTTTCACAACTTCAAGTAGACCCTGCATGCCCTTTAAGTGTTTATGGGAAGCAGGAAACAATGACGCTGCTGGGTCAACTGCCCATTTCCTCAAAGATCCCCTAGCCAATACTCTGGATACTGTGGGGTAAAACTGAAGTTCTGCATGCTATGGGGTGGGGCGGGGGGAGAGACATAGGGAAACAAGAGGAGGCCTAGGAACCACACAGCCTCCTGTTATCTCAATGCATTTTAAAATGAAAGCCAAGATCTCCAGGTAAGTTATCTGGCAACCCTATTTTACAAGTAGTTTTATTTTTTTTAATCTGTAACAATGAATTACATCTTGACTAGAATAGCAGAAAAAAGTGGGAGGTGTCATACCATCTGCTGTCCTCAAATAATGTGAAAATATCACTCTTACATGAGATAAGGAAAGGTTATTTCTGTTCCATACAATGCCTTTTAATGGTAGATATTTTTGTCTACCCAAAACTTGGAACAATTATTCAGGCTCTCCACAAACAAGTTCATAATATGACAGGGATGAAATCCTGAAGCCTACCTAAATGGATTAGCTCAATTCAGTATAGATGACCCAGTGCAATAAGGACAATTCCAAACCTAGCTAACAACACACTGTGTTGGATTCAGACTGACGGTGCAATTTTATAAAAGTCTAAGCGGTCACAAGTTCAACAATGTTTATTCTCTAGTAAGTGGGTATAGAATTTCAGCTTAAGTAAATTAGGTTCTACTGAAATCAATGGACCAGTCAGTCATGACTTAAGTCCAACTGATTTCAATGCATCTGCTCGAAACATGACTCAGTCTAGATCCAATCCATTGTTTTTACCTTTGCCACCACAGCTATCTATTTGAAAGGGTTATGAGAAAGCTGCTACAGAGCAAAAAATGAATTAAAAGCCAAAACTGTCAAGCTTTTCAACTGCCTGCTCCGTATATTAAGGCAGCATGGGCATACACACCTATTTCCTAGAACTCACAAAGCTAAATACATAAGGGGGAAACATCTTCTGGGAAGATAAACATAGCAACTCTAGCAATGTTTGTACAATATCTTGGTTCACAACATTGTCAATATACCTACATTATGAAGTGTACATAAAGTTTTGTAATCTGTAATTTTCAAATTGCTGCTTCAATTGCCAGAAATACAAGGATCTCAACAGATTTAGAAAAAAGAACAGAACACAACGTAACACTCCCCAAATACCTTAATAAAAATTGGTATTTATCACAGCAAAGTCAAAAATAGTCTTTCCGTAGGAAAAGTTACCAAGCCTAGCACAGATGCTGGATGCTTAGTAGGGTGACCAGTTGAAAAAGGACATGGCTTCTGTACCTTTAACAGCTGTGTAGAAAAGAAAACTTCAGCAGGTGCAGCTTGATAGCAATTGAGAATTAAAAGCCAAAACATATGGAAGGGTCCAGGTTGGGGAAGGTAGTCTTATAGCATTGTAGGTTGTTAGGTGCATAAACTCAGTATAACTAATAATGCCAGAAATGTGGACCATGATTTTCCTAACTCCTTGGATTTGTTTGCCTTCAGTATTTGCACGAAAGTACTAGCTTAATGCTACCACTGTCAGCTTGTTCTTAAACACAATCAGCCAAGGCGTATTCAAACTGGAGTTGTCACTTGAATCTTCTTTCCAGAGGAATTCTTGCTTCTTACTCACTAGTTAAAAAATGGATTGCTGTGGGTGGAGAAGTCAAGTCTATGCTGTGTAATGGATGAATATGTCTAAAAGCACATTCATGCAAAGCTGCAACCAGACAAAAATGTAACAAAATATCAAAGCAAGGAGGGGAGCAGCTATCAGTGCATGAAAGGTACCAATTCCTAGCAGACACAAACCACATGAATAGTATAATCCTAAAACTACACAAACATTTAGGATGAAGCATACCAATGGCTACGTCAACCATTCTGACATAAAGTTACAAAATAAGAAATTATGCCATCACCACTGAGCAAATATTGTACTGCCTCTACCAAAACTGTAGAAGCAGTTCAATTGAAACAGCCATTTTATACTGCCATTTTATTATTAATTTAGTTTAATTCTTCTGTGATTTATATTTTTATTGTAAGCTGCCTTGAGTTTGATTTTTTCATAGAAGGTGGGATAGAAGTGTCCAATGAATAAAAATATTTGGGTGACAGGCCAGATGGGTGATTAAGAAATTTAATAAATAAATAAAAATAACAAAAAACAAGCTGAAAATCTATTTTTTTCATCACCAAAACGCTAGTATCATATTAAAAGAAATATGAACCAAATAAAGTTACCTCCTAAACGCAGTAGGTGGTTTGAGAAATGCTGTAGCAGCCCATCAATGTATATGCAAGATCCTTATGAACCCAAAGTAAGAAAAGGATATGCAATTCAAGAAGTTCCTCCTACTTATTTAAAATCTTGTTATTTGGGTGCAGATTAAGCGAGCAATAAAGGCTGGCAAGAGGTTTCATTCTACTTCTGAAATACATTCAGACTCTGATAATCAGCATTCTGATGCTGGCAGTTGAAGAGATGTGCCATGAACTCACCTAGCTGCCTTACAGATACACACAATGAGTAAGAATCCATAAGGCCAGTTCCAGGAATGAGCAGAACTGTTTATGAGTAGTCCTACAAATGGCTGCCAAGTCTACAGTTGATCTCCAGGCCAGCCAACCAAGTTTTATCGAACTACATTATGT
The DNA here is from genome assembly GCF_057233095.1 of Heloderma suspectum. Lineage (NCBI taxonomy): Eukaryota > Metazoa > Chordata > Lepidosauria > Squamata > Helodermatidae > Heloderma > Heloderma suspectum. Next base: position 25,218,846 of record NC_139464.1, read on the forward strand.
TGGACATTTCCCCACCACTAATTAACTGGCTGACCTCTTATGATTGCCCACTCTTACTCGTAGTACAAGAAACATTTGCTACTGTATTTAAAATTTTAATAATGAAAAACTATTTAGGAATTTGTCAAAATACAGAACCTCTCCCCTGAATCCCACAATAGTCAGAAGGAGAGAGAGACAAAACACTGGGGCAGTTTGGATATAATGGTAAGCTTATTGGGAACAAGCAAGTGTGTTAGCGCACACTGCTCAGTTGTTCCCTGCTTGGCTCCTCCTGCCAACAGGAGTGGCTAAACAAAGTAGGAAGACTATGCCCATAGTTCACTTAACATTATGTCTGAACTCAGATCCCTGGCTTATTCCTCTTAATAAGACAGGGATACCTGTTCTGATGCAAGACTAAACAAATCAGACAGAGGCTTCTTGGTTTGTTCAGCCACTCCTGCTGGCAAGACTAGACAAGGAGGAATGACTGAATAGCATGCGCGCGCACACACATGCACACACACTTTCTTTCCTTACTGTAGCATCCAAACTGGGCCATTACCACCTGTAAATTCTGCAGTAAAAAATGAACACAGTACTATGAATATATACTTTAACTGGTATAAGAATCTGGTATAATACAGCAAATAGAGTCCTGGTGTTGCCAGCAAGCCAACTCAATGGATAGCAGAAAAAACCCTCACCCCATTAAATGACCTTTAGGTAATGCCTTCCCACCACAAGCAATGTGAAAACTGCTTAGAACACGCTCACCTGAAATAAGACCCCTCTCACATAGGGACTGTACCACATCTTTCCCACTCCACTGTGGGATTACACTGCTACAATGCATGTTAGGCTGGCACAAAACTCATCAGTAGAAACACAAGCCACTGAAGTGCTGTAAGTGCATTCAGAAAATGGTGCAAAAGGCTTGCCTACCCTTCTTCTCCCAACTTTCATTTCTTCAAGCTATTTCAGGCAACACAGATGGTGAAGGAGAGAATGGGCCGCGATGGAGATCACGCAGCACCATTCAGGGACAGGTTTGGCATGGGCTTCTAATAGCTGACTCTGGGATAGCATGTTAGGTTTGCACACGGTGCACTGAAGCTAAAAGATTGCAAAGCTCACTGGATAGTCGTGGGAAAGCAATGAGCTCCTAACCTATTTTACTGACAAAAATGTATATGGCTTCCATAATACTGTTATACCCTCCATTGTACTAAGCTACTGAACTTTTGCTTTTTGATGTTCATATTCCAATAGTCAACTATAGTCAGCATCCTTGCTTCATGTATTCATACTACATCAGTTACATAGCCCCAAAATGTGTTCAAACATTACAATTTCATGTTTCATGTCCATAAATGTATTACTTGGTATACGTGGAACCAGTTAACTGCAAAATATGCAATTAACGTAGCATCTCTCACTTTCCAGTTTAAGGTTCAGGAACCAAAGCACCACACGGGCATTCTAAGCAGACAGAAAGGCTCTTCAGCTCTCTACTTAACAGCAACACCAGTATTCTGAGGAGCACCATGAAGTCCCTCAAAAACAGCCTACCTTGAGGTGCAAGGGGCTATAGCTGGAAAGAATGTTTAAGCACCCCACCCTGCGCACACACAGCACTTGGGCATCTCTGGCTCTTAGCCAACAAGTATAATAATCCCTATAATAAGCAGCAAAAGGGAAATACTGACCTGGTTCAGACAATCACAGGGTTAAAGAAGCCATCATGGCTTCTTTCCTCACCCCACACGTGCCATGACCATAATGCAGTGTGGGTTGCCACATCATCCAAACTTGGCGCGGTGGAGGTGGCTTCTTACCCATGCCACAACCCATGGCTTATAGTAGGGACTGTGGCATGGGTAAGAAGCCATCCCTGCTGTGCACCACACCAGGTTCCGGCAACACAGCAACCTGCACCACATCACGGATAATTATGCAAATCTCCAGTCTCACATTCATATTATTTTACTGGATATAGAAGTTAAAATTTTAAGACACCTCTGACATTTGTGCACCTATGGACTTCAGGCTCTGGTGACTTTCAGACACCATAGTTTCTTCTACTATGAAGAACTATCAGAACAAGAAATCATTTAAATATTTTAAAAATAATTTAAATTTTTGCAAGATTCCATAAATATTATTCTGGAATAAGTTCTTCCTGGATTAAGCACTGAAGAGATAAACATAAATTACAGAAGCAGTTTTTAAAATGTTATGTGCTGTACAGACACCATTTTTCATTCGGCACATCATTAATGAATTAGCAGAATAGCAAGATGTTGTTTGAGCAACCTAGAAACTTTCAACAAATGATTCCAAGTAGTTGACAACACGGAGGCATACTCTATACTGCTCGCATTTATATTAGCCCAAGTAAAACCAAACTGTTCAAATCTCTTCGGATTATACACTTTTCAAGTACCCTACTTAGATACTCCATCTGTCAAATTCATCAAGCAAGCTGCTTGCTTGACACCCTTGTGGTGGTTTGAATGATCAATCCTCCCAAGGTATGAAAAGCAAGCAACTTGTTACACCAATTGTCAATCACAGATACAACAATTAGATCCACCCCAAGGCTCACAATTGACGCCACTGGGCTGAGAATGGCAAACAAGAGAAATTTCTATAAGATTATGCGATCCAGTGGATATCAAGATTTCTCAAGGATCTACCAAAGATAAACATTAGCTGCCAGGGCGTGTAAAAAGGCTGCAGCATCGCGTGAGAGGGGAAAATTAGGCTACAACGGGGCACACAAGCCAAGACATCCACACTACTTTATAACAAGAGGGCGAATATTTCACTAGCTGTTAAGACAAGGCTGAGCAAAACACGCAGGTGGGTTCATTCAGAGCCACCTCCCCATCGCGCCTGGCAAGCGGGTGGGGCTCGGAAGAGGACACGGGATTCTAAGACGCTGAGCAAGACAGAGACAGCCTCCGACATGGCCAGTGTCAGGAGGAGGAGATGGGGAGAAAGAAGCGTCCGTAGAGCACCTTTTCTTGGAATCTGGCACTGGAGAGGCCTGCCCGCCCCGGCCGTCGATTAAACGCTGCCCAGCCCCTCCGCAGAGCAGCGGATAGGCCCTGGGTCAGGGGATGGCCGGGCTCCAGCTCTGACAGACAGACGGACGGACAAGCGGGCAGGCCCCACCCAAGCCGCTCCCCCGCCCCGTCGCCAACGACACAGGCCCCCGACCTGAAAGCGCCGCCGCCTCCGTCTCCCGCAGCCCCTGCCTCCTCCCCGCCCCCCCCACCACCACCACCACAACCACCACCACAACCACGCTCAGGCCCAGTTCGAGCGTACCTCCGGATCACCCCCTAAGTCCCTGCCACTGCCTGTCAGCTGCGGCGGTGCCAAGCAGGCTCGGTTTCTCGTCCGCGGCTCCCCTCACGCTCCGGCGGCAGCTCCTCCTTACCTCAGCGAACCGCTCACGCCCGCGCCCCCGGCGGCGCGAGACAAACCGAGCCCCGCCTCCCGTTCCCGGCGGCGCGCTTCAAGCCCCTCCCTCCTCACGCGGCCACCCGTCGCTCGATTCACTCGCGCTATGCCCAACACGCTTCGCTTGCATTGCATTCCCTTCCCCTCGCGAACCGCGCCTTGGCCCCTCAGCTCTCCGTAGCCCTTTATGCCCCGCCCCACCTAGCCTGCCAATCGTGTTAGGCACGGGGCGATCCCTCCCCCCACACGCATCCTCGGACCAATAGGCGTCTGCCTTTATAACGGCATCCCGCCTCTCTCACCAACCGCCCCGCCTTCGCCGAGAACAGCTGGCCGACTCCCAGGCGCGTCCCAGATTGCTATTCCCCTCTTCTACGCCAGTTCTCCCTCGCGCGGGCGCGCGAGATCGAGGCTCCGCCCACGGGCGCGGGGTGTGGGGAGGGTTAGCGCAAGCGCGTTTAGTGCGGGCGGGAAGTTTGCCTTCGTTCGCTTGCCGTAGTGGTATCTCTGACTGAACCTTAGAGGCGCCTAAGCGTTCCCTGTCCGCTGTCCTGGTTCGTCGTTAACGCGCAGGTAACTGAGGGCTGTATCTATTCCTTGGTTAGATGGGAGCTGTAATTATAAGTGTCCCGCGCGCATGGAAGGGGAGGGGAGCTAAACGTCCTCAATTCCTTCATTTCGCGCCCTTGCCCTGCCCCTCAGCGCTGGCGCCATCGGAGGCGCTCCCCTCCCGTCCGTATTTGCCCCCCCCCCGATCCCTGAGGGAAAATGTCGTACCGTGGTGTAGTGGTTAGAGTGCTGTCCTAGGACTCAGTTCATTGGATGACTTGGGGCCAGTCACTGTCTGTCAGCCTAATGTACCTCACAGGGTTGTTGTAAAGTTAAAATGGAGAGGACGATTAAGCACGCCGCCTTGGGCTCCTTGGAGGAAAGGCGGGATATAAGTGTAACAAATAAATAAACACCGGCAAACGCGAGTCTAACTGGGGTTTCCAAAAGAAAATCATCACACGGGCCTTTCACTCCTGAGGTCCCCAGAAAACGGTATAGACAGACGTGCCCTGGCCTGGCCGTCATTTGTCTATAGCCTTAATTCCTTATAAGCAAGTAATAAACATCAAGCATGAACTAGATGGCCTTTAGATCTCAGTCTCATACTTTATCTTGCAAAGAAATAATCCACATTATCCATATTATGGTGTACTACAAGCAGAGAGCAGACAAGAACAAAGTGTGGCTCATTAGAAAACCTACAGCCAAAGCTTTGTAAAGCATATCAGATAGCATAAGTGAACCAAGTCATGAGCTGTAGGGGAAGTGGGGGAGAAAAGCTTCCATGAAGCCATAATTTCAGTTTATGGCTTTAACAATGCCTTTGTTTTAAATAATTGTTATGGTCATCCCATAAGTAATTAACTGATGGCAGCTGCTTTAAGGAGTACCATATTTCCCGTTAGACTGGTGATTTCTAAAGAATGAGTAGAGGAAAAGCAAATGTAAAGATACCACACTCCCTTCATAAATGTTCTGCCAACAGTTTTTATTTGTTCTGGGAAATGACCCAGGTGATTATTCAAGGATCCTTGAAATTCTCATAGATGTGAAATCCTCAGCTGAAGCTACATCTGCCAGATCTATCGGGTTTTCTTTGTTTAAAACATTTGTATGCAACTCTTCCTAATTTCCAAATATTTTGCATAAACATTAAAAATATCAAAACTCATGTAGCAGATAGGATTCAATAAACTCCATAGAAAAGCTTATCAATAAAATGTTCAATTCCCAGCCATCATGTTCATTTTAGCTGCCACTTACCATGCAAAATAGATGAGTGTGCGGCTGCTGTGAAAAAGGCAAATTTAATGTTGAAGATCTTTAGGAAAGGAAGCAAAAATAAAGCTGCCACTATATAAATCTATGATGTGACACACTTCAAATGCTCTGTGCAGTTTAATTATTTCATATATTTTTGGTACAAATAGCAAAAAACTGAACATAACCAACAAATTGCGGTCATACAAAACGTATTCCATAAGGTAATAGTCTTAGGTGGCTCTGTGCAGTTTTGAACACCGCACCTCAACACAAATATTGTAGCGCTGGAAAAGTTGCAGGAAGTGGCAACCAGGATGATCAAGGGGATGAATCAACTCCTACAAGGAAAGGCTACAACATTTGAGGCTTTTTAGCATACAAAAATGGTGAGTAAAGGAGGATATCATAGAGGTGTCTAAAATTAAGCATGTTGTGGAGAAAGTGCATAGGGAGAAGTTTTTCTCATCATACTAGAACCCAAGGCCATCCCATGAAGCTGAATGGTGGGAGATTCAGTACAGACAAAAGGAAGTTTAACATAGCACATAATTAAACTATGGAATTCCTTTCCATAAGGTGTAGTTAAGCTTTAAAGGGGGATTTGACAAATTCATAGAGGATAAGGCTATCAATGGCTACTAGTCATGATAGCTATATATGATCTCTGCTATCAGAGGCAAGGGATGATGAGCAGGATGGTGCTCATGGCTTGATTGTGGGCTTCCCATAGGCATCTGGTTAGCAACTGTGTGAACAGAAAGCTTGACTAGATAGGCTTTTCGTCTGATCCCACAGAGCTCTATTTTTTCTTAATTGGAAGCCATGTTGAAGGCCTAATGTCAGTCAAAGAGGTGGGATGTAAATATTTTATATAAAACAAACCTGTCCAGTATGCTATCGCATCGTTTTGACCTCACTTTCAGGTTATTCCAGAGCCTTGGGGCAGTTACAGAGAAAGTCCTGCTCCCTGTTGCTGGTGGTTTCACTTGCTGTAATGAGGGCTTGAGTTTGACCTGATTTTTTTCAACCAGCATAAGGAGAATTGCTTTGTAAAATATGGAAAATATTTTGTTCATAAGGAGAATTGCTTTGTAAAATATGCTCGACACAAGTGATGAAAGATTTTAAAGATAAGCACCAGTATGTTGAACTGATCCTAGAACTTCATAGGCAGCCAATGCAGTTGTTGTGAAACAAGTACAGAACCTTTTCAGCTCCAGAGGCCTCACATGTTGCGCATGAATTCAAACACTTGCACAAACAAATGCACACACTCACATTGCTTCATGGGGGTTGCTGAAGGTGAGAGGAGGCTGGAGCCTTTCCCCCTGCCCCTGAGATCCTGACCCAATCACTTCTTTACCACTGCTGTTAGCAGCAATAAAGCAGTAATTGGGCTGCTTCAGGGTCACTGGGGGAGGATAGGGGGTTTGGTAGTGGGTTTGACGGCAGTGGCTGGAGGTCTTGGGGATGCAAACTAGGGCATGGGAGCCCGCCTGCGGCCAGCAGGCTGTGCACACCTGCTGTGAAAGATAATTATGAATGAAAATAATTGCAGTAGTAAAAATTAACATCTTGCCTAAATTTATGCTCTTTAATAGGTTAACAAAGGTGCCATAAAAAGTTTAAGATATGATTAATTGCTGTATATGAAAGACTAAAGCTCCAGAGTTTAAAAAACAAAACCAGTTTTGCAGCAAAAGGCTAAGAAAGCAGGACTGGTGCTTCCAAGGACATTTTAAAAATATTACCACACTGCAGTGATAACTGGTGTCACTGATGGGAGAAAGGTGGTGATGTTTCTCCACCTTTCTGAGAAAAGCTCTTGGCAGAAAAAAAAGATGGTGAAGGCAAAGATAAAGTATGTAGTGTGTCATATTAAAATAGTAAGGACAACTTGCACCATTCCAGTCATTTGTATTCTCTGACCTTTACTATCAGTACTTTACTGTTTAATGGAACACTTTCTAGTTTTGTCCCATAGGAAAGATGTAACTGGACCAAATTTGATGATCTACACATAGGCAACCAATTTGTGATATATAGATAGATATATCTATATATAAATATAGATATATAATGGAATAAGGAATAAAATGCAAGGATATTCTCCCACTTGGTTCTAGTATTTGCAAAAAAAAGTGAGTGAGAGAGAAAGATTAATACCAAAGGTGCAAAGAGACCAACTAGTGACTGGGAATTTAACTAACTTTGAGAAAAATGTAGAGAAAAACATATTTCCTAAATGGAGCAAAAAGGGTATTTCCCCATTTCTTCCATATCGATGATAACTGTAAATATTTCATTCATGTATTTATTTTATTTGTACACCACCTTTCTACCAAGAAAATGGCACTCAAGGCAGCTTACAATCACAGATAAATAAAACTTGATTCAAACAATGATAAAACAAATCATTAAAACACAATAAAAAGCATAACAATGATAAAATAAAAACAGCACACAACCCAACAAACATGCCAAGGGCCTGCTTGCCAAAGGCCTGCTTGAAGAAGCGCAGAGAGCAAGCCAACGTAGTCTCCCTCAGCAGGGAGTTCCACAGCCTATTTTTCTTACCTGTACAGATTAGTGATTTTCCCACATGTTCTTGCAACCTGATTCTATTTCCGTTTCGAGTTGAAGCAGATGACCTCTGCTGATTCTTGGAAACTAGTTGCTTTTTGGAATGAGAACTCATGCACATGCCTGTTCCCATCACATTCTAGCGCAACCAAGAAATACAGTCTGGGATGTAGCTAAGAGAAGTGAAACCTATCCCTTACTCTAGGCACATCAGGGAGTCAAGAGAGGGAGTAGAGAGATATATAATTTTATTTGTTTAGCTATAAGCCATTACAAACTCGAAGACAGCCAAATTTGGCCACACATTTGGCTCTCAATTTCCTGGCTGCCAGCACAAATAAAAAATACATAACATAATTGTTCTTGTCTAATAACAAAAAACATACAAACTCCATTGGTGTAACAGAATTTTCCCTGTGACTGAACTCAGACAGATACTTTTCATAAGGTTCATTATAAAGGGGACACAGGACTATGTGGACTATGTCTTCCGTAGCCATTTTACAGAGCACCCAGAAATGCTGTTCCAAAGGTAATTTCTTATATTGACCATCCATAATGGAAAAAGTATTAGAAAAAGTAATGCACTAGGAGATGCTGTGATAAGGGCAAAACTTGTCTGATACTCCTGATGGTGGGTATCCTGCCCTGCTAATCCATAACAGGGTGCATGGTGTCTTTAATATGATTCTAAGAAATATTTGTTTGTAACTGTTTGTTTTTGCTAAAATGTATTTGTTTTTATTTCTTTTTCTTTTCCATGTTCGGAATGTCTAGAAGGCACTCGACAAAAGACGGAATTGGCAATATCAATGCTAGCCCAATATGTGGTTTGGACAGGTCAGTCTATTGTAACCTTCAGTTTTGTGTGAGATCATCAAGGTTTCCCACTATGTGAATGTATCTGTATAAGCCTCAGACTTGCATACTCTCCACCCCCGCTCCTCATCACAAGAGTAGATCAGATGCTTCCACTTTTAAATAAACCACAGTTCCTTGTGATAATTGAACTCAGGGAACTGTAGTTTCTTTAAACTACTTAATAGGAACAAGTCAGGATCAAATCCAAATTGCTGCATAAAGCAATCTTTATGAAAGGATCCCAAGGTGTTCTGAGTGTACTCTTCTAAAGAAGAGTTGATGTTCACAAGCTGACAATATTGTTTGATAAAGATTGCTTTGCACCATTTTGGATTTTTACTGCTCTTGGTGCTTATGTATTAGTGTCACCCTACTACATTACATTTCCCGGTAGTAATGTATGGCAGTAAGAGCTGGACTATAAGGAAGGCTGAGCGCCGAAGAATCGATGCTTTCGAACTGTGGTGCTGGAGAAGACTCTTACGAGTCCCCTGGACTGCAAGGCGGTCAAATCAGTCAGTCCTAAAGGATATCAACCCTGACTGCTCATTGGAAGGACAGATACTGAAGCTCAAATATTTTGGCCACTCCGAAGACAAAAGTCACTGGAAAAGACCCTGATGCTGGGAAAGATTGAAGGCAAAAGGAGAAGGGGACGGCAGAGGATGAGATGGCTAGATAGCATCACCGATGCAATGAATATGAACTTGAGCACACTCCGGGAGAGAGTGGAGGACAGGAAGGCCTGGCGTACTATGGTCTATGGGGTCACGAAGAGTCGGACACGACTTAATGACTAAACAACAACAACTACATTACAGTGGAAGTGTATTTTTGAAAACAATTATTCAGTTGTTGTTTGTTGACTAGTGATAGGGCAACATGCCAGTTGAGTTTTCTTTTTGATTTGCTTTAATTTTACTAGAAAGAACTCAGAGGTGATGTCTGAGAACTCATGCTACACTCAATTTTCTTTCTGACAGCAGTGAATATAATTTTAATAATGTCTGATATTACCATAAGGGCATTAGCCTGTGCGGAACAATTCATCCCTTCCTTTCTGATTACATATTTAGAAATAAGACTAGATTAAAAGATTGAAATGCAGAAAAACTGAATGAACTAAATCTTGAAATGGGGAGAAAGTGATCCCATGTAAGAAGTAATGTGTATTCTAAATCTGTGCGTTGTGTGTGTGTTCAGTGTCAGTATACAGCAGATGAGTATGAAGCCATTCAGGCAGCCCTGCGACAGAGACTGGGCCCAGAATACATCAGCAGCAGGCAAGCTGGAGGAGGACAAAAGGTACAAACATGTGGATGCAGAGTTTTCCTTTAATTTATACTGAAAATCATTCATTGACATTGGAGAAATAACTTGCTATAGATAGTTCATAAGATTTATCTGATTTCTTTTGGGTAGCATGTTCCTATGTCCTTACTTTCTCAGGAGCTGCATAATCTGTAGTAGGGTTATCGGCAACCTCTGCCCCTGGGGCCAGATCCTGCCTGCTGAAGGTTATTATCTGATCTCCCTACTGCCAAATCAGAGGCAAGAGGGTGTTTGCAGAGGATTCAGGAGCTGTAGCTATGGGACTTGCTGGCTGTCTACTTTGGAGAGGAGGGTGGCCTTGGCTTACCAACTTCCATCATGTCTTCGGTGGCCTTCCCATTGTTACCTAGGGATTTAAAGAGAGAAATAAGCATAATACAGGGCAGGCTTTGCTCTGAAGTGCATGATTTTGATCATGGGTAGTATCTTATGTCGTCCCAAACCAATTGTGCTGTGGATCTGATCTGCTATGTTACTTAATTTTAAATAGTAGTGTTCTTTACATAATGTTCAATGCCTCACCCCACCCCACCCCACCTCCACCCATGCGTATTGTGGCTGTTGCCTGAAACCTGCATTATTACAAGCATTCTGCTGCTGAAGCTTAATTCATTGTTATCAATGTATTAGCTGATATACAGCTCTCAAACAGAGACCAGTTTATACTAAATTGAGTTCGCTGTTTGGTACTGTAAACATGGAAAGTAGCACCCCTTAAATATGTACACATTGGGCAGTATCCATGGTGTCATTCATCAAATTCAAGTGGTGCTAGTGTAGCTCCGCTGAACCTTTCTGTTGTGCAATTGCTTGCGCGTTATGCTTGTGTACTGTTTGTGCAATCACTTGTGAAACTGCTTGCACACACACTTTTCCCCCTTGGTTTGTTATTTGCAAACACAACAACAAGCAAAAACAGAGGGGGAAGAAAGGGGGGAAAAGATTTAACACTTCCATTTCAAATATATACATTACTACAAGCAGACCATATATCTCAATATGCATCTGTACAAAATTGACAGCTGCAGGAGATAAGTTCACATGTAGCAAAAGCAGTAAGATCTTCGATCTACTGAATGATAGGTGGTGGGTTTTCATCCTTCTAAGCTTGAACTTTAAGTCTTTTTGCAGCTGTAAGGGCTCTCAGTATCCACTTTTGCTGTCCATGTGTTAATCCCCACATCACAGGGATGTAATTTAGCTTTAGCTGGATTCTCTTGCGTGTAGTTTGGAACCTAGTTTCCACTAGGGGAACATCATTTGTTCTAGTGGGATGACGCAGTTGGATACTGCCCTCTCTGTTCCATGTTTCTTTTATGATGATCCTTGCTCTGACATACCACTTAGAAGGCATGGTACAGGGGTAACTGTAGACATAGATTCTGATTCAATGTGGTGAGATTGATCAATTAGGACCCTGATCAAGTAGGATGTTTGACATTTCATTTCAGCTACTATAGCAAAATAGTATTTTATTTATTATATTTCTATACCACCCCATAGCTTAAGCTCTCTGGGGCGTTCATAAAATTAAAAAACCATTAAAATACATTATATAAAGTATAAAGCCATTCGCGTAATGACACAGAACAAATAGCACACAAAACAACAACGTATATCTAAAACAATTTAAAACAATCAGCCAGAGACAATCAAAGTGACTCCTTATATGCTGTAAAATGCCTGAGAGAAGAGGGCAGTTTTAACCTGGTGCTGAAAAGATCATTGTTAGCACCAGGTGGGCCTTGTCAGGGACATCATTCCATAAATGGAGAGCCACCACCGAAACGGCCCTCTCCCTTGTTGCTGCCCTCCAAGCCTCCCTCAGAGGAGGGCCTTGGATGCAGACCGTAGCATACAGGTCGGTTCATGAGGGGAAAGGCATTCCATCAGGTACCACGGTCCTGAGCACTTTGAATTGGGCTGAGACGCATATAGGCAGCCAGTGCAAGTGGGCCAGAATCAGCCTTATATGTTTGGACCTTCTGGTCCCCATTATCAGTCTGCTTTCCTTCTGCTTTCAGGTTTGCTACGTTGAGGGACACAGGGTCATCAGTCTGGCCAATGAAATGTTTGGCTACAATGGCTGGGCTCATTCTGTCACTCAGCAGAATGTTGGTGAGTACTTACAGAATCTTGTTCACACTTGAATTCTAGAAGAAGTGATAAAACTGCTCCTATCCAATAGAACAAGGTAGCAAACAGTGGGTTATATGCAGTGGTATTTCAGTCTTTAATCCAGCAGAGGCTTCCATAAACAGAAGGGGGGAAGTCATATTTGCTGATTCCCCCTACACCCATAAAAAATCTGCTCCAGAGGATTGGGAACCTTCCAGAATAGCATGGGAGGTGGCATGGGGAGCTGAAGGGGGAATTGGTGAAAATTGTTTCCCCATGGAAGCCTCTGCTGGAGGGGTGCTTCCAAAATGGCAGTTTGAAGTAGAAGACCACCATGGCAGTTGAGAGACAGTGTGAATTGGCTGTGTGTCAGCACTGAGTCTTAGAGTAGGTATGACATAGGCACATACTATTTATCCTAGATTGTACTGCATGCCTGAAAGCAAGTTAGCTCATCCATCTTCTAAACCCATTTACATTTCTACCTAGGTATCACCTTTGTATACTAACAGTCTGCTCGGGAATATGCTTGCAACCTTTCTAGAGAATTTCTTCAACAAATATTTGCATACATGTGCACAGTGTTCTGATATTTTCCTCTTGACATATGTGCTGTTCTTAGAGCCCATTGCTCTAATTAATCTGCAACAATAATCTGTCATTTTTTTTAGTTCAGATGTTACACATTCCACAGTGCATGCTGTGTTTGTACTTTTAAAAAGTTATCAACTAACAATAATAGCTATTTATTAATCTGAATGAAAAGTATTAAACATCTTTTGAAATTAGGTAATTGAGTAACTTTCTATATCTGTAGTGTGTTGGGCCCTAAGCTTTCCTTTAAAAAATTAATAGACTTAGAGAGCAATCCTATGGCCACTAGACAATGGCTAGATGGCCATAGGATATTTGGTTTTCTGGGAACCGACCTCAGAGCCTGCACTCTGAGGTCGGTTCCTGGAGAACTGACCTCCCTGCACTTCCGCGCTGCCTCCGAGGCAGCGTGGAACAGCCCTCTCCTCTGCACTCTCAAGAGGAGTGTGGAGTGGCAGAAAGGGGGCATTCCAGGGCGGGGAGGGCAGAAATGCCTGTATGACACATCCAATGTGTCATACAGCAGCTTCTTCCCCCACTCAGCCCTCCCGCAGCTAGAGAGCTTCAATCGGCTGTCTAGCCAAAAATGCAGGACCAGGAGAAGTGCAGAGGGAACGATCCCCTCCATGCTTCTGCCCTGCTTTGGATAGGCATTCGGAGGCGGACACCTAACTGAATAGGATTGTGCCCTTACTATTTTTAAAAGTTTGAATACATGATGGCAGAGGTTTCCGATACAGTTTTGCATATGCAGAAAAGTCAGCATGACCCTGACCTATAACTGTTTCTTTCTGTTCTTGTGCAGATTTTGTTGACCTAAATAATGGCAAGTTTTATGTGGGTGTCTGTGCGTTTGTGAAGGTCCAACTTAAGGTAAATGGGGTGGGGTACCTTAGTGATACTGATTTTTCAGGGCCATAAAACTACATAAAATAGTATGCAGAACATACATAATGATATGACCGTTGAAGTTGTTACTTAATATCAGATGAAAAGACTCCGTGCTGTTGTTGTTATAAGTCCAGTTATTGGTTGACAAGGATCACATCTTCTCTGTGTTGCTTTTAACATGTAATAAGATATTGTAAACATAACCATTGTTTGCATTGCTTATAGTTTGAGCATCTGATTTTTCAACAGCGGCCAGCCTTTCAAACAGCAACGCATTCACTCTCACAACCTGCTGTTTGCATCCATTTTGATTTCAGAACACTGAACATATTGCTATATCCCATTAGGCTTGTTTTCCCAGCCTCATGAGGCCAAAGAGCCATATAGTTGCTCTTTTACTCAAATTACAGGATGGGGCTTTCCATGAAGATGTTGGTTATGGTGTAAGTGAAGGTTTGAAGTCTAAGGCCTTATCCCTTGAAAAAGCAAGAAAAGAGGCTGTTACAGATGGACTGAAGAGGGCATTGAAGTAAGTGGTAATGCGTAACAGTTTTGTACGTCCCAAGGAGCTACGAAAAGAGGGAACTGTATTCTAAAAGACAATTAACTCTCTCCTTTCCCAGGTGCTTTGGTAATGCTCTTGGGAACTGCATCCTGGACAAAGAGTACTTGCGATCAGTGAATAAGCTTCCCCGTCAGGTGCGTTACTTGGGAATTCCAAGGACAGTGTAAAATTGCTCAGGGTACAGACATGAAGGCTAGAATACTGCAGTAAAAATGACAAATTCTGTAGTGCACAGCGCCCACAAAGCTCTCCACTCCCTGCTCCCTTCAAACATTTATTTTTATTTTTAAAAACTTGAAAAACGTTAGGGCACCAGGTTCTCTTTCCTGGTCCTGAACCTGCCACTGATCAGCAAGCAGGAAGAATAGGAAAAAGTTCCTTCCTAGCCCCACCCGTTCCCCCAGACCTTTCCCCTTTGAACTCTCCCTCTATCTCCCCACTCCCAGCCTCCAGCCTTGCTCTTTTTCTGCACCCAACCCCTTTTCTTACTATTTCTCTACCCTCCCTGTCCCTAGTCGTCATCTTTCTCTCCCACTCACCCCTTGATCTTGCTGTTTTTCTTCTCCAATCCCAGCTCTAGCCTTCCTATTTCTCTCCCCCACCTTTTTACCTCACTGTTTCTCCCCTCTCCAAGCCTCTCCCCTCTAGTCCTTTGCCTTGTTATTTTCCCCTTCCTCCCAGCCTTGCTATTTTTCTCCCACACACCACCTCTTTTGACTAGCTATGCCCTGGTGACAGCCATTATGTGACTAGCCACATCACCCATGGGAACCATTTTGTGCTGGTGCCCGCAGCAGTTTCTCAAATTCCCAAATGTGCCCATGGGTCCAAAAAGCTTGGGGATCCTTGCTGTAGCGAATACAGGTTATACAAATTTGGATACCTTGCTTTTTCTATTCTGTCAGAGATCTGTACATTCTCCTTTGATAGCAGATTTCAATGCCAGGGCTGTTTCTGTTGAAAATTATTTTCATTGGATAGGATCTAGAGTCTGCCTTCCTTGAAGGGCAGGGCTCCACGTGCAGAAGGTCCCTCAGGTGAATTTTTGGTGGTTCCCCTCCCCTAATACCACAGCTCATGCCATTCAGCAGGGACTCCAGACCCTCTGTAGCATTTTCAGGGGATTGGAGGGGCTGCTGTGGGAAGGAGGGTGTGGAGAAGTCTTACTTCTGCCAGTGCAGTTGATCCAGCTTAAATCTGGATCCAACCCATTGTTTTCACCTGAAAGATTTTTGAAGCACAAGCCAGCCATGTCTCTAGTGTGTATGTCCCCTTGTTTACACTTGTCTGATTGATATCCCCCACTCCTTCCAGTTGGGACTGCACCTTTAGATTTCAGTACCTTCCTACTAACACCATAAACTAAAGGAATTTTTTTTCTCCTTGGTATAGGATTCTGCAGCCCCCAGCTGTTCTTGTACTTTCTGCAACAACTTTATTCCCACAGTGATCTCTTTATGTGAAATAATTAGTTTAATCACACAAAGTTGATACGTTGTTTTCCAAGATGTGTCTTGGGGGGTTCATGCTGGAATACATTTTTCTCCTTTTATTGATGAGGATGCTTTCCTTAGGATAAATTCTGTTGAGGCTACAATACTTTACCCACTTACCTGGGAATAAACCCACTGAACTCAGTGGGACCTAATTCTGAGTAGGCATGCATAAGATGACACTGTAAGCCTGTTAAGTTAAAGATGATTATTTAAGATAATGAGTAGAGGTTCACAGGGAAAAACAGATCCTAAAGCTACCCAACAATCTTTATTTTCTACTCCACTTTTCTATCTAGAAGGTTTCTCAAAGTACCTTATGTTAAAATTAAAAATGCAGTTAAAATTGCCCAGCCATTCAGTTAAGTCATGCAATTAATACCATCTTCATATTTTCTCCCTTCCTTCTTTTCCATTGCATTGAAACAGCTCCCTGTCCAATAACCATTACTGTCTGGACTCTTCTGCAATCACCCCACCCCAGTGAATCATCATGTAAGCTTCTGCATTCTGATCATTCCGGCCTGCATCTTACTAGTATTCCTTTTGCAATGGTGGCCCGTAGTGTTTGGCACTTTAATTTGCAGTCCATCAAAAGGGCAGAGTGTGCTTTTGGGTGTTGGGCTGAAAACTGTAGATTGGCTCAAATTATCACCTTAACTGATTTTTAAAGCACTCCAAACCATGTTAAAATCGCTGGGTTTCTTCTTTCAGTGCAAAAAAACTAACCCTAGGCTCCATTTATTTTTTAAAGTTCTGCCACTGTCACTGAAAAACACAAGGAACCAAAAATGATCCACAAAATACATGTTACTAAATATGACTTAAATCTTCATTAAGTTAGACAAATAAATGTATTTGCTCAGTTCATAGCACAGGCCCAAAAGCTGGATGTGAACTGGCAAAGTCTGCCAGGAAAGCAATTTGTCTCCTAGGCAGCTTGACAGATAAGGAGTCTGTGAAACGCTTCTATTACATTCTTAATTTCTCTAACTACTGAATGGCTTTTTGTTTCATTCCTTTTACTAGATGCCTCCAGATTTTGATTTGGGCAAAGCTAAAAGGCAGGACTTTGAGCCTGCTATAGAAAAGGCAAGATACAGGAGCTGCTTGCAAAAGGCATGTGAGGGCCAGCAGCAGTTTTCTACAGCAACCCCTGGCAAATCTGACCAGTTAGAATCTTCCTTGAGCACTACTGAACAAGATCAGCAAAACAGGTTAGAGATCTAGTCCGATTTTAATTCACATTTTGTTACAGGCATCCATTCTGAGAGTTTTAGCATTCACAATAATGTCCCAGAATTGCACTTCAAATTTGCAGTCAGGGCTAATGTCTGATTTATTCTGATTTAGTAAGGGGTTGTTGTACATGAACTTGGGCATACTCAGATCTGAGTACTAGAGTTGTGACCGTCCAGAGAAAATAATTCAGGAAAGCACAGTACTCTTTCTCTGGAAGCAGATGAATTCTTCCAACACTGCTGTCAGGAAACGGTAGGATATTAAATGCTTCCTCCCTGTTACCCATGTGCTGCAGTCTTGGCAACATCCATGTCCATAAAGAGATGTAGATCCTAATGCCTCTTCCTCTCTCATCTAAACATCTAGTTGTGCACATTGGCTGTTCCCTGCCCTTACATGGAATCAGGTGGGAATGAAAGATGGGATGGGCTTTGTGTGAAGTGATGGGCTTCATGAAGTATGTCATAAACTCACTTCATGAGAAAATCCACGGCATTCAACCTCACTATTTTTTTTCTTCATCAAGAGAAAAGTGAGAAACCCACAATTCCCAACTGTGACAGAACTATTTAGTAGGGGGAGTGTGGATTAGATTCTTACGTAGGAGATCTGTCTAAATCTAAAATTATTCCTAGGCCGCATTTAAGGGTGGAACCTTTCAAGATGGCATCCAAAATAAAAACCACATGAAATGGATACAATAAAAGGTCCATAAAAACATGTTTCAATAAAATTCATGAAACCAAAGATTGCCTAAGATGCCACAAAAACATTAGAAATGGTTGTGGTATTTTTCTGAGTTTTATGGATTTCTCTGCCCAGATTATATATTTTATAATCCTTTGCACTCTTGGTACACTAGACATCTAAATTGCATCTGTAATTATCAAGGTTCTGTATATTCTATAGCAGAAAATTGAGAATTTTGCTTACCTTCATAAATATCCTACTTTTTTGCCAGTTTTTCTGAACAGTAGGGTATTTTCCTCTTCAACCACTAGGGGGTAAGCTTTTTCCTAGAGAAAAAAATTCAGCTTGATTAGGAGATATCTCCTACTTCCCTCTTAGAGCTAGACTCCACTGTCAATACAATGGGCCTGTTGACACATTGTGACAAGCCACGGTGGGTTAATTCACCTGTGCAGCTCCGTGACATACACTGGCAGCCATTTTGTTTAGGCACACTGGCACCCAACCTGTAGCTTAAACCTGAGGGAAATTCCACACCAGAAACTAGACTTGAAGAAAACCACTAGCCAAGCAGGAACAGGATGACCATCTGTTAAACAAGTAGAAGGAGAATTCATAATGATAAGGAAATAACTTAATTCTCCCTGCTTGTTACCAACCAGCAGTCCAGAACAATGGAGTTTAACAAAATCCAAGGAGGGAGAGAGATCTGGATTCAGTGTTGGGACACAGATTCCAACACCCTTCAGAAGTCAAAGGCTGCAAATGGCCCCTAAGGTGATAACTTTAAAAACAGTCTCGTATCAACTTAAAAACAGAGAAGACCACCTTTTAAACATCCGGAGAGCAGCGAAAGACTATTGTAAATCTATCAAAAGCAAGCCTAAGCAAAACAGTCTTTACAGGCAACCCAGAGCTAAGTAAAGATAAGGCCTAGTCTCTAGGTAGGACAGATCCAGAAACCTGCATCTATTTGCTGAGGAGACAGGAAGATGACTGGCTCCAGGAAGAATGTGGGAGGTGCTTCCTAGTCCATCTCTTGGCTGAGTCTTCTAGAGCCTACCTTCTACTGGACGGAGAGGAAAATGCCCCATTGTTTTGGACCACTGGATTGTGAGAAGTAGAGAGAATTAGAAATCTGAGGCAAGAGAAGCCTGCAGCTGAATACATTATGCAAAATTAATTACATGTGCATATAGTTACTTTGTATAGTATCACCTGTTCATAGAAGGCTATGCAGAACACCCAGAGGCCCTTTTGAGCATCCTTCTGTGATCTGAGATTTTGGGAGCATTGCCCACCTCTCTTTGCATGTATCTCTACAACCCAAAGGGCCTGATACTTCTGTGTGTTGATTTCAAAGAAAATGCTGAATTGTGTTAAATATCCAGTTCCATGATTGCGTTGCTTAGAATATAGACAGCCCTATTGCCACCTATGGCAAATTGTCACAATTTTTTTCTGGTATAAGCTGCTATCCATCCTGAGCAAGCATAGCTACGATATAGGGGGACAATACAGAGGTAACAACCCTTGGCCTGTGTTCTCTCATGGCAGGGTTTCTCTGGCTTTGGAGAATGATGCAACATACCACCGGAAATTACGGCAGAAGCAACTTCAGCAGCAGTTCAGACAGCAGATGCAGAAGAAACAGCAAATCCAGTCAAATACTCCAGCTTACAAAACAAGAGATCGAGGTAAAATGCCCATTAGAATCTGCATCTTCTATAGTATTAACATGCTCAGAATGGGCAGATAAGTGCCTAAGTAACAGGGATAACTCCTTAACTAACCATTAATGGTTATGTTAACTGTATCACCGTGAGAGGGGCAGCTGAAAGTGATGTTAAAGTGTAAATTGTATGTTCTCCCTGGGTGTGTCCCTTTTATAAAGGGGTGAAAATTGTGGCTTAAAGCTCAATATAAATCTGCTGCTGCTGCAACTAGCAATCAGTCATTTGTTGTTTTCTCAAAAAAGTGGCCAACTGTGCAAGTGTAAAGTTCAAAATAGCCAGTCTCTCAGTAATTATCACAAAAGGATTAAATCTTAGAGAAAACCAAAGATTGTGAGTGATATTTTAGGGCTGCACACGTCAGTTTGTTTAATCAGCAGATAATCAAGTAAAGGTGTAGTTGTTTAATCAGTAGAAGCCAATTTTAATTAGTGAAGGCAAATTTAAATGATGGAGCTGCAATTAAGGGCAAGAGTTACTCTTCGAGCTATCTTGGTTCTGGTATGCTACTGTAAGAGAATATCTTCAGTGATGTGTGTTTCTGGAAAATCTTGAAAGTTTTCTGATACCTGAATAGTTTTGGATTTTATTTAGCACGTATGACTTACTTTTAGTGAAGAAAACTAGTACTTGAGAGGCAAATAATGCACAATGTTTGTGCAAATAGTCTCAATCCAGATGCACTTGCACACTTCACTCATCTCAGCAATAGTAACTTCTTCTGTTATGTGTGTCCAGAAGCATGTAATCTCCCTGCCATGAAACACAGCACTTCAGCACAGCTGGAATCCACCGTGGAAGAGGAGTTGCTTGCAGGTGAATGTAGAACTATTAAGGTTCCTGTGTTAATTTTATGCTCTCTATAAATATCTCAGACTCTTTTCCAATAACCAAAAGTATTTGACTTGATATAATTTATTAGGGAAAAAAATCTATAAAGTGCATATAATGTACTTAGGCAGAGCAATTCTGTGGCTTCTCAGATGACATCAGAGGAGCCATAGAGTGGTGTGGATTTGCTGCCCCTCCCATTCCCAGAGGCCATAGACACAGCTACAACCTCAAGGGTGGGAATCCAAGTGCAGGTTTTTCCATCCCTCACAGTGGCTTTTCTTCTGAGGACACAAGCATCCTTGGAAGATGTTGGGGAGGGTAAAAGGGGGGTGGTCTGGAGAGCGAGGAGGGAAGGAAGAGGAAGCCTGGATCTGCTGAAGAGTCTCTCCATTTTCCACCCCCAGGTGATTGAGTGAGCTGGGCAGGCTGAGAGGCCCATGTAGCTCTAGATGGAACAACAGAGACTATAAAAACCTCTGTCCTCCTCCCACCCTGACTAGCTCTTGCCTACAGGGCTTTGGATAGACAGGGATCTGACATTAGAGCCCTCTACCTATTAATCATCAGTCCCTTACAATTGCACTCTATATGTCCAAGAATATTCAAAAGAAATTCAAAGCTTTACTTGGAAATTATTCTTATTGGAATACCTGAAATATTTAAAGATATGGCAACAGTTACATACACTTCCCTTACATTTAAAGGGGCAATGAAGGCACTGAAAAATAATACACTAATTTTAGTACACCTAAAATGTTATCGTAATTCCTAATTGTGTATCCAGGATTATAGCCAAAACAGGGCCCCTGAGCACCAAGAGGGAAACATCAGCGGGTAGTGTTTGCAAAAATACCCCAAAATCTTTTTTTTAAAACCTAGAGAGACAAAAAAGCCAAATGATGACTAAGCATGCTCATTAGCCATTGATAGACAGAGGACTGTGAATCTTGAGTGTTCAGGGGAAGTGTAACCCTGTCCAATACAGTCCAAATCCCTATTCCCCGATTTGCCTCTTGACTGACCAGGGGTGCCTCTCTCTTACCTGGATTAAGCGTCAGTTTGTTCGTCCTCATCTGGGGCTAGTTGGAATATTCATGTTAGCCACCTTGAGCCAAATTCACATAGACGGGCATTGCTTTGGAAGACTAGCTCCTTCATGTTGGGTTATATGGAGAGCCTCCTGTGATTGGGGCCAGAATGTCATTTTTCCATTGTCAGTAAAGTCAAAACAGCCACCATCCTGTCCCCCATCCATCCCCCCAACTTGAACCTTTGTGCAAATTGTCTCAATCCAGATACACTTGCACACTTCACTCATCTCAGCAACAGTAACCTCTTCTGTTATGTGTGTCCAGAAGCATGTAATCTCCCCGCCATGAAACACAGCACTTCAGCACTGCTGGAACCCACTGTAGAAGAGGAGTTCCTTGCAGGTGAGTGTAGAATTGCTGTGTGCCGACTGGTTCACCTTAAAACAACAGCTACTATAGAACACACAGAAGCCATGTGCATCATTTTCCCAGGAACTCCTTCCGAACTATCTGGTTTGATGCTGGGTGAGGACTGGACCTCAAGATTGTCCATACATGAGTTGACTTGGGGGTGGGGAGGGGAGCCAGGGGGCATTCTCAGAGAAGAATCAATGGGCACAAAAATGTTAAGCACCCTCTCACCCCTGTGGGCATTCACATCTACCTCCACCCTAAGTGTAGCAGCTTTTGTTACAGTTTAGGTCCAATAACAACCACAAGTGGAACTGAATGATCAGTAGTTGAGCTTTCACTGTTAATGTTTGACATGTTACAGATGACCCTGAACTTTGGGACCTGCCTTTGGAGGCCACTGATCTCAGCGTTGCCAACCACAATACAGCAACTGTGCCAGCCCAGCACCCATGCACACCTCTGGGAAAGTATCACATGATGACTCGCAGCAGAACACCACAAAGAATAAATCAGCAGAGATCATGTGCAAAACCTACACCCTGGCATCCCTCCACTAGCCCCAGACCTAATTTACCAGGTAAGCGAAAGGAGGAAGTGGAGAAGCAGGAAAATATGTCTGCAGAAACTGGATACTTTTGCATGTGTATGTAGCAGAGGAGCACAAGTGACTATGGCCGGGTTCATTCAACACGCTAACCCACACTCAGTGGTTGAGTGTGGGTTGTTGTTGAAACATGGGTTGTTGTGTTAACCGAACGCAGCATGTTTTTGGCAGGGTGGCTTGTTAACCATTTTTCTCAAACAGGCCACCTTGAGAACCCATGGTTTGTTGTTGGGTTGTGCAGGGTGGTTAACCTGCGGAAAACATGCTGCGTTCAGACAACATGATAAACCACAGTTCACCAATAACCCACACTCAACCACTGAGTGTGGGTTAGCATGTGGTGTCAACCCAGCCATACTCGCCATTCCTCAGTGAATGTGGTTGCAGTAAGTATGGGTTAGGGCCTGTAGACAGTAGGCCAGTTTGCACAATCATCATGAGTTAAACAAGCAATGGTGGTTTGTTTAAGCCACAGTGCATGCTGGGTGCCATTTGCCTAATAGCCCACCCAGGCACGGCTTGTCATGATGTGCTGACCTGGGCGGTATGGCTTGTTGGAGGGGGAAACAACTCTCAAATAACCCATGGGCTGTTGATGGCTTGTTTAACCCATGGTGATATACATGCTAGGTCAGTGGTGCATGTTGTCCATCCAGGCTTTTAGCTTAGGACATTCCGGGCCTGTTCACACATCACACTGACCTATGGTGGGTCATAAGCTACACAGAGTAGGTTGTTTGCAAACAACCTACTGCATTGCCATCAGACAATCAGGCAGACAAGCTACACAGCGTGGTTTATTTCTCCCTCCCCTTGCCCCTCCTCCTGTAGTCCTCCTGCCTGGCTGGCCAGGTATCCCAGCTTCCTTTGTGGTGGAAACCATATCCCACCATCCCTCGAGCTGCCTTTCCAAGCCTTTGCTGGTCCCCTGTCTCCTTTTGTGTGCCACAAAAAGGGGTGTGGGGCCTTCAGCCCCTTGAAACTTTGCAGGATCAGGATGAAATTTAATACACAGGTTCTCGCTTTGTGGAGCCACTACATGCACTATTGGATAAATGCATGACTTTGCTTTTTCATGGAAAAGTGAGGATTTAACCACAAGTGAAACAAACCGTTTGCTTCCCTTCCTGCTCCTACGCCCTCTTCCCCAATCCTTATTCTTTACCCGTTGCCCCAATTTTGCGTGCTCCCCCCTTACCAGTAGCAATCCAACAACACAGAATAAAAGGAAACTTTTTACTGGTGTATAAAACAGCTTATTTGGCTTGCTTAATACTGGGCTTCCTTAATACTGCCTTGAATCTGGCACTATTAAGAATCTACATGTGGAACATTCTACCAAAAGGGGTGGGGGGACTCCAACTCCTTGAAACTCCAGAAATTGGATGAAATTTAATATGCAGGTGCCCCTTACAGGGAGCTACCACATGCATTGCTGGATAATTGCACAACTGCTTTTTCATGGAAGAGTGAAGATTTATCCACAGGTGAAACTGTTTGGGAACTGTTTGGGAACAGCAGGGGGGGGGGGGGGAGATGATTTGGAGTCAGAGACACAGCTGAATGCAGCAGGAAAACAAGTTTGCTGAGAGATCGCTTGAGAGGAGCAGAGTGGTGGCAGCATTTTTGGCCATTCTTGCCAAGCAGCTCTGTAGGCGATCGCCATAACCCATGCTGGCGTGCCAGATGACACGCTAACCCACTGTAGGGAAAACAACCTCTACTGCAGACCGTGGGTTCTCAAGGTAGGTTGTTTGAAGGGAAACAAGCCACTGTGGGTGGAAAAACCGCTCACAGACAACAGGCTAACCTATCATGGGTTGTTCCAGAAAACCTATTGTGGGTTAGCGCGTCGTGCGAACCCAGTCACTAACTGACAGTCATCTAAGCCAGCCTTCCCCAACTTGGTGGAAGTTGGGGAGGGCTGATTTAAGCCATCTCCAGATCCTGTGGCGTGGAGAGATAAAAGGCCTCTTGCTACTTTTCCAGCCTGCAAATTAGATCCTCCAAACTTAGTGCCACATGCTCCCAGATAAATGTGTTTTAGGATGCAGTTCTAAGTTCAAGCCTAACTCACAAGAGAAAAAATTATATCCTGAAGAGAGAGATAACTGCTTGTTCCTCTGAGCTTCAGGTGAGAGAGCAAAAGTAGGCAAACTCTCGGTTGTATAAGAGCCTTTTAAAGGAAGTTTTCTCCTAAACAATTGTTTCCCTTTTTAGCTGAGTGCAGTCCATACAGGAAGAGCCAAGGAATGAAGAAGAGAAGACTGGAGCCCTCATAGCACAAGATGCATTACTTAAGTGTTATTTGTCCAGATCTTATCAGAACAAAATTTGGTTGGACAACGTTGCAGAATAGAGAATATTCTCCAGGCGTAACTACCTACAGCACTAAACAGGAAAAGGTTTTGTACGTGGCTTTTGCAATATTTGACTTCAATTCTACCTTTGGAAGATCACAGTCCTAGTATTTCATTCTATTAAGACTAAGATTTCATTCCATATGCAAATACAAACATTACTTTATAATTAACTTCCCTTATTTTAATGGGAGAAGAGCAGCGTTAACAAGGATGTGTCTTACATACAAACGTTTTATAAAGTACTGATTTGGATATGTGTTTCAGGATAAAGGCAAACTAGTTTTACACTTTAAACTAAAATTTGTCCTTGCCTCTAGAAAAATAAATAGAGCCAAAGTTTGCAGCCAGTGGGTGGGATGTGACTTTTTAGGGAAACATTAATAGTAATTGACTTTGGGGGAATAAAACAGTTTTAAGCCTTTGCCCCCTTGCAGCACTGGTGTGCTAGTTACGCAATACTAGCCCCTGTTATTAAAGGAATTAAAACTTTTTTTCACAATACTGTGTGTGTGTTTGTGTGTTCCATCTTAAAGGAACACGAGTCTTAGCTCTGAAAATGTCATAAACTACAGATGCACACTTTTTACCATTTGTTTCTCCTATTCTCTTTGAAATTAAGAAAAATGGTGAGCAACTATTTCAGTGTGAAGTATATTAACACATCTGCTGTGTAAGGGATTACTTGTGCTCAGAATGAATGAAAATGCATTTCAAAATATTTTTTATGTACAAGATGAGCAGTCTAGGTTGAGTCTTCCTTCTTAAAGCCAGTCAGCAGAGAACAGAGGTAGAATGCAGTATTTTGCAATCTAAAATATAAAGGTAGGATCTAGTGCTATCACATGTACTCTAATTCTGCTGCTTATGTAGCATCAGCACAAGAGCAGTACAGATTGTTGAACAACCCCTTCCCGGTACACTCCGCTGTGGGGGTCCCCAACCTTTTTGGACCCGTGGGCACATTTGGAATTTGAGAAACTGCTGTGGGCACCATCACAAAATGTTTCCTGTGGAGGATGTGGCTACTCACATAATGGCTGCCATGGGGGCCTGATTAGTTAAAAGTGAGCTAAAGAGGGATGTAGGAGAGAAATAGTGAGGCTGGGAGGGAGGGGGAAATAGCAAGGCAAAGGGGTGGAGGGGAGAGAAAGAAGACTGCGCTAACATTTCCCAAGAGTTTAATTACAACAATTTTTTTGAAGGGGCAGGGAGAAGAGAGCTTTGTGGCCACTGTTGGGGACACCCAGGGGACCCATGTTGGGGACCCATGTTGGGGACCACTTTTGTATGGGATTGCACTGAAAAGCCTCTCCATTTAACTGAAGATTGGTAGCTGCTGCCTGGCCAGTGGCTCCACACTGGCACCCACCCGAGAGTTGCAGCAACCCACCCTGCAAGCAAGAGAAGCTTTACACAGCAGCAGTCCAGAGCCATGGTCAAACCCATTGGCAGGGGTCTTCACTGCATTTTCTCTTCCCATCCCCAGGAGAATGCTGGCTTGTGTGTTTGCTTTTGAGTTGGTCAACCACAACTGGAAGGGTGAAGAATTCCTCTGTTCCTAAATGTGTTCCTTGAAAATAGAAACAAAACTTCAAAAAAGGAGAGACTTTCTCTGTTTGAGGCATCTTACCTTAAAACTTACTGTGGGGACTTAGATCATGCTGCTCCAGCAGCAGGCAGCCTGCAGCTCTGCATATGCTTGCACTCTACCTGCTGCTGGCTCCTCCTCCTCCCATATGTGGGGAATGTGTTGCAGCTGAGGCTATGAGAACTCCGTAGCACAATCATTATGGACTGCAACAGCAGCTGAAACTTGACTGGGCTTCTCCTTTTAGACTGAAGCATGCAAGGCTTCAATTCAGCTTTGAGAAACCAAACTGCTGGCTGGAAGCCACTCTTCACAACCACCTCAGAAGGCTCCTGGCAGTCCCCCATTTTGGCAGGGCAGCAGCAACCAGGGGGGAAAGGGGGGCAGGTAGAGGCAATGAACAGAGTGGCTGGTGGCAGTGGCAGGCGGGTGGACAAGGCCATCAGTAAGGGTGGGAGCGCTTACACTCCCCCCCCCCCAATCCACCACCTGAGCAAAGGCTTCACCTTACCTTATGATAGATAGGGCCCTGGCCCTTACTAAATTCCCAGGATTCTTTGGGGAAAGTTGCAAAGTTAATTTAATACAAAACTGAGTAATTGTACTGTAGATCTGTCCGGAAAGCTCATCTGTGTTCATACAACTGGTCAATTGTCTTGCTTCAACTGGCCTAAAAGGTGGTAGGGCGGGGGACCCAAGGTGGTGCCCACAGGCACCCCAAAATATTTTTTCTTCCATTTTTTTTAATCTATATAAATGGCTTTCTATGAAATGCATACAACATTCTAGCAATTATACATAGGCTTCAACAAAAGTGGACCAAATATCCAAATAAATACCCATTTGAAGGCAACATCTATATGCCACCCTTTCAAATACTGAAAGTGTTGTAAGGTCCTCAATCAATTGCATTATAGGGGGTGAGTGTTTATCCTTCTAATGTTGCAATAGCAGTCTTTTAGCTGTCAAAATGGTGCAGAGAATCCATTTGCGCTGACCATTTGTTAATTTCCATGAAGCAGGTAAATAATTTAAAGGTGCATGCACATCAGTGAATATTAAAGTTTGTTCTAATACACAATTTTTCTGTTTAATAACCTCCCTGCAAAAGGAAGGCAGTAATGGACATTGCCAAAACATGTTTAAAAGTAGCATTAGCTGTATTGCACCACCAGGGATTATCCGTTATTAAGGAGCCATTGTGGTGTCCAATAGACACAAAACAGAAGTTTTTCCTGAATAAGACGTAGCCTAAGATCCGTAGGTGTGAAAGGTAAGACACCAAAGCGGCGACCCATTGATTAGGCATTTTGTGGTGGTGCCCACAGCAGTATCTCAAATTCCAAAATGTGCCCATGTGTCCAAAAAGTTTGGGGACCCCTGCCATAGGCTGTGGCACAGACAACAGGGCTTCCCCCTTAGATTGTAACGGCTTGGAAGATTGTTATGGGGAAGGTGTTCCTTGAGGGAACCTAGTCCTGCGTTGCCATGACTAGGACATGGATAGCATAGATCTCAGTCATTAAGACTGAAAACAAGTGAGCGCACGTTATCATGCCTACTTTGTGGCAGAGTTGCCAGCAGATTTATACTTCACCTCCACTACATCCCTGAGTAGCCTTTCAGTAGTTCTGGTTGGTAATGGGTACTGAAAACTCATCCTGGTGGGGATGTAACACCTTCTGTGACAGTTTTATGAAGCACCTTCAAGCTAAAAATCGTTCAGTTTGAACATGGCGCCATTGTTGATAACAGTTCCTGTGGAGGTGGTGTCCAGAGCACCATCTAGTCCGGTTATGTAGGAACAATTTCAGCTGATGAGGCCTGAGGATGTGGCCAAAATACTTGGCGGAGTGCAGCTGGCCACTTGCCCATCAGCTGTTAACAGCTGGCTTTGGGGAGATTGACTGGGTGGCATCAGGAAATAATGCCTTTTTACAATAGGGAGTGGTCCCAGCCACTTTAAAAGAGGTGGTTGTGTGACACTCCTTCAGAAACCCTATCTGGACCCAGGGCATTTAAGCTAGCACCTAGCTGCTAATAACCCCTTTGGGGGTGAGGTCTTTGAGATGCTAGTTCAACTCCAAGCTCTTTTGGATGAAATGGATCTTCTAAATACATTGTAATCCAGGTTTAGACTTGTGGTTGGTACTGAAATGCCCTTGATCACTGTTATGGATGACCTTTGTCAGGGGAGAGACAAAGGGGAGTGTGACCCTGTTAATTCTCCTCAAACTCTTAGCAACTTTTGATACCATCAACCACGGTATCTTGCTGTTCCTAACTCTACAGACTGGGCGTGGGAGGTGATATGGTGCTCCCACTCCTACCTGCAGCCTGTTCCACAAGATAGCATTGAAGGGTTTTTTGCTGGACTCCATGGCTTTGGAGCTGTTGGGTTCCACAAGATTTTATTGTAAACCCCATGCTTTTTAACTTCAATATGAAGAGGTCAGTGTGTTTGGAATGAAATGCCATCAATATACAAATGATATACAGCTTTGTTTCTATTATCTGAGTCAGGTGAGGTCATCCACATGCTGAACCAGTGTCTAGACTTCGATGAGGGCTGGTAAACTGAAGTTGAGTCCTGACAAGGGATCCTGCAAGTAGATGTCGCATGTCTGGGAATTGGGTGTGCAACCTGTTCTAGACAGGTCTGCACTCCCCCTGAAAACAGGTCCATAGCCTGAGGGTACTCATTGATTCAGCTTTGTCACTTGAGGCCCAGGTGGGGTCAGCGTGCCTTTTACCAGCTCAGGATGGTTCAGCAGCTACAATTGTTCCGGGACAAGCGATAGCCTGGTCACAGTAGTCCATGACCTGGTGACCTCCCCACTGAATTATTGTAATGTGCTGCGCATGAGGCTGCCCTTGAAAATAACCCAGAAGCTTCAGCTAGTGCAGAATATGGCAAAATCACATTACACTGATTCTGAAGGAGCTGCACTAGCTACCTATTTTCTTTGAGCCAATTCAAGATGCTGATGCTTCCCTTTAAAGCCATAAACAGTTTGAGACGCAAATATCTGAAGGATCATCTTTCTCTGTATTAGCCTGCCTATCTCTTAAGATCTGCATGGGAGACTCTTATCCAATACACTGTGTAACAAGGGAGGGAGCCTTCTCTACTGTGGCACCCTGATGGTGGAATGCCCTCTTTTTGGAGCAGGAGTGGGCAATGTGCAGCTCCAGATGTTTAGGCCTACAACTCCCATCAGCCCTAGCCAGCATAGCCAATGGTGAGGGATAATGGGAGTTGTAGGGCAAAACATCTGGAGGGCCACAGTTGCCCACCCACTGGCACCAACATTACCATCTTTCTGGGACCGGGTCAAAACTGTTCTGTTTGCCTGAGCATTTTAAGCTGGGTTGTCCTATTGCATTTGCGGTCTTCTCAAATGCTTTAATGGTTATATTTTTGTTATTGTAGTCTGTATTTATATGATTGTAGTCATACTTATTGTATGTGATACCCGTTACGGATGAAGGGTGGTTTATAATTTCTTTTAATAAACAATTACCAAAATGTTCATGTAGACTGCTTCTGCAGAATGAATGGCCAACATTACAGCATCTCCCTGCCAAGCCCTTTTCAAATGCTGTGGCTTTGACATGGACTGCCACGGTGTGGAAGGACTTTTCAGCAGCCCATGTAACAGGCCAGTAATATTTTAACCAACCATACGTGCACTTCCCTTACAGCTTCTCTCTAAATTATGCATTAGGCTACTATTAATATTAACCAAAAGCCTTCTTTACATAACCTGGCTTCTTTGCCATTTGCTTGCTTTTCCATTACCATAGTCACAACCTTGAATAGAAACCTAAGTGCACCACAGCAATTTTCAGCTGAGGCAAGTACTGTTAAGGGACCTCATCAAAACAGAAGTCAAGCAGCAGAAGGGGGCATGCCCTGTTGTGTTTTGGAAAGCTAGCCTAAGCAAACCTATGTCGCTTTTGAAGTATCCTAGGTAATAGCCTATGAAGGGTTGAATAACTGTCTAGTGCAAAGATATTGTGCCATGAAATAAATGCTTAGGAGGAGGGCAACTTAACGTGTGTGAAGAAACATTAGAGCTTGTATCCAGTTGTATCTGTCCACTAATATGAAGGCTCTTTAAGCCAACTGATAGCTCCATGAAAGGTGTGGAAGCAACCGATTCCCCCTCCATCTCCCCAAATCTGCTCCAGAACCCTCTGGGAGGGGGCCCTTTAGAACAGAATGGGAGATGGCATGGCATAGAAGGGGAGGGGGTCTGGAGCTGAAAGGAGGAGTTTGTGAAACTGCCACCCTCCCTCTTCCATTAATGGAAGCTTACACTGGATCGAACAGCCTTCTGTGAGCAGAAAGACAACTGGATACAACCCTAGGCTTGCATCTCTGGCACATGTGCAAAATCTTTAGAAATACGTCCTGGTATATCTCTTTTGGGCTTCCCTAGTACAAGCAGGCTTGTGTATGCTGTCATTCCACAAAAGTAGAGAAAAAGTACTTAGGCTGAGAATTCCATTTCCTGATCATCTCAAGGGTCTTATTTTAAAACAACTTTTGAGCACTTATGGCTACAAAAGACATGTGTTTGAAAGTTCGTAGTCAATGCCAGCATCATTAGTTTTCTCAGAAGCCAAAGCTGTGACTAAATCTTCCAGTAATATTGTGATCATTGGTTGGAGGCACCTGCACTCTCCCCTCCAAACCTGAATGATTTGTTTGCTCTGTAGCATGATAGTAACAGGAGCTCACTGATAGTTGCTAAGCTTCAGAGCACAGAAGGAAGCAAAAGCCTATTTAAAATGAAAAACCACAGCTCAACAAAAGCAGGTTTGGTTTATTTGAATGATTTCGTTAAATATCTACAAAGAAGGTAACAAACTGCAGCGCAAAGCGCAATCATACAGGAAGCGCAATGCCTGGATTTAGTGCAAAACATACCATTAACTACGGCCAGGGAAGCCCAAGGTTTGAATTCATTTTATTTATTTTTTTACAGTGTACATTGTTAAATAATGTAAAGAAAACATCTGCAATTCAGAAACAGATATTGTGGAAAAAGGTACTCAAAGTGTAATATTAACACAAAATAATTTAACAGTTCAGTAGCATTAGTTAATTCTTCTTAGACCTCAGTTATTTCATCCACAGGAGGGAAATCAATGGTAAATAAAACCAGTACTTGCATAACTAAGTGAAAACCTGACCTCAAACATATTAAACCAAAATACCACCCTTGTGCAACACTCAGCTGACCAGTTCCTCTATCATGAAGTGGCATCTTTCATCATTACTCCTTCATACTTTCTGCACATGAACCTCAACTCACATTTTCTGTCTTCAGAGCTCTCAGCTACAGACCAGAAAGCACAGACTTTTTCATTAATTTCCTCTACAGGAAGCCTTATGCTTCCCCCACCACCACCTTTCCCATCACAATGGTGAGTTTTTCTTAAGTCTGAAAAGTTATTGAAACCCAGCCACCTGACTTCTTGCCTTTTGTGTTTCAGCCACCATGCCCAAGCCCTATCTATCTTCCTAACAAAGCCACTGTAAACTTCAACCTGAGGTGAAGGATGGAAAGAAAGACCTGTGCATATGTTTGAAGGAAGAGTGAAACAAGTACAGAAAGAACAAACTCCCTGGTAACCTTAGAGGAATTGGGGGGGGAGACATATTTTCCTAGTATACAAACTTCCAGACCAGCAGTAAAACTGCCTCCAAATACAAAGCAGAAGTACTTTGACCCTTCACAGCCTGCTGCAGCAATATAAAGTAATACTAGTTGGTTGCAGTATTTAATTTGAACAGGGAATCAGTATTTTAAGTTAGAAAGAAGGCGAGTGGAAAGTAGGAGATACAGTACACCTACTAGAAGGCAACACAGTTAGTTACAGTCCTGGTACCAGTTTTTAAGTCCTCTAGACATAGAATGAAAACAGGTTATTCTTTGAAGCTGGCTGTTTCAAGTGTATCCATCCCTGGCAATGGATGGTGCAGCAGGGTAAGCTACTGCTGGCCTTTCTGGATGGAATGAAGGGGGGAGCAAATCCCAGCAGACACTCTTCCCTCCCCAGAGTGATAGCTCCTACCCCTTAGCATGCACTGCCCTTACCAAAAACCTTTATAGCTTTAAAGTCAAATCATCCATGGGAGCTACCCTTTCAAAGACACCTTTTTCTCACTATTTCCTCTGTTCTCATTCAGCCCAGTTTTTCTCTGATTGGGGTATTTCAGCAGCCCTGCATTCATCTCTCATTGCTGCCGTTTCCCCCACCATTCTGTACCTTTATTCTTTCAACATACAGCTGCAGTAGCTCCCCCTCCAACACCTACTCTAGACACTATTACAGTATAAACATCCAATGTGTTAAGCCTTTGGTATTCCAGTGACTATGTCCAAATAACCTCCCTCTCCCCCATCTTTCTCTCTTCCTGTCTAAAGTCTGCTGGGAAGGTGATGCTAACTGCAGAAGCAATAAAAGTCCAAGGCACTAAAATATCCAGCAAGCATACTGGGAGAACAGACAAGTATTCAAGTACATTAAATTTATACAATTATACATTCACATTTATCTAATACAATGAAAATAAAAAGGAAAAAAGTTAAAGTGTCTCCAATAAGTATCAGGATATAGCTAGCTTTTTTCCCATTTTTTTCCTTTTTAACTGTTTAACCCTCTATACTCCACTCATTTTTTTTTAAACTACTGTTGTCCAACAACATTTATATATCACAGTGTTTCCACATCAAAACTGATGGTAAGTACATGTCCGCAGGGAACTTTAATTTTTTTTCTAAACAATTTAAATTGCTCTAATGCTGCAGTCAAAGCTGTTAATATCTTTTACTTAAAGCAGTAATGACCTATCTCAAAGCATGGGCTGTTCTGCAAGTCCACCTATGTGCCTCATCAGTTCAGGAACTTCGGTGTGATGGTTTGAAGAAAGAGACAAGATGGAAAAATAGACCACTTTCCCCCTAGGCCCAGTTCCTCAGAGCAAGACGAACAGCATACTAAAGACTCATGCTAGAACTAACAACTCTCCCAGCTCAACACATGTGGATTCAGCCTCTTAAGCCAAGTGAATTGGCTTGCATGATGACTTCCATCTTCGCACACTTTGCCATACATAAGAATGAGAAGAAGCATGTCCCATCATGGAAGATCCCGATCACCTTTCTCTCCCCATGTTCAGAATGGGGGGCTTTTCTTACTGAGAGCAGAGAGCAATGGTTAGAGGGGGAAATTCATCCCCTTTGGGCACTAGTAGCCAGTTCATTGCAGCCTAGTCATTGATTCAGGGCCCCATCTCCCCCCCGCCCCCCAGGTCTACCCAGCAGTGTGTCTGGGTCTCATTAAGTGGTCCGCAGGTTAGAACCAGGGGGGTTGCTGATAGATTTCTGCAAGTTGCTGATGTTGAAGCTTTGCAATGAGGCAGCTCCTACAGGCTGGAATTGGCCTAAAGGCTGTTGTGTTGGACCACCTGTCCCGCTCCAGGGAGCAACAAAGGGCACTGTTGGGAAACCGTACGGTTGAGGGGGGCACATGGCCTTTGTGAAGTGACCTAGGGAGGTAGCTGATGCTGCAGAGATGGGTGTAGCACCAAGGGAGGATGTCATCGAGATGCAGAGCTGGCTTGGTGCAGAGAACTTCCTTGCCATTCCTGGGCCCTAAAATAAAACCCAACCCAAGAACAAGTTATTTGAGAGTTGCTAAACAAATTATCCCATTCATACCCATTAAAACAGTAACTAGTACTATTCAATTAGCCTTTTCCGTCATATATGTGGCAGATCCTTCCATTAATAAGTTACAATGCCTCATCCTGTAGCTAGATATGACACCAAAAGGCAGCCAATACTCTTGTAGTATCAACACAGAACAAGAACTTACCTCATAATTCCCATGCCCCTTTCCTCCTTTTTTGCCGGAGAGGTTCATAGCATCACGAGCCCAGTTGTCCACTAGCTTGTGCAGGTCATCAGTAAAGGTCCCTTTTCGGCTAGAGGCAGGAGGCTGAGACTGAGGTGCCTGGCTGTTAGCTGTACCCCCAACAGTGTTTGTACTGCTGGTCCCTAGAAAAGCAAAGCAACAGCAGTTATTTAAACCTGATTGGATTATAGTTTCCTGAAGGCCATCAAAACTACAGCTACAATGGAAAATAGGAGAGAGCAAGAATTTAAAAAGCCATGCATATATATTCTACAATTCAGCACTAGGACATAATGAAAAGGAAGGGTTTTAGGGCTCAGCTAGCAATTTCTCTGCTATTAGGTTAATTATGTAATTGTGTGCTGTTTTCCAGATCAGTGGGTGGTCTGCAAAGTTGCCATTTTCCTCTGGAGAGTGAATTAGCTTTTGGTATTAATGACAGACCCATGATGAATAGTTTCCTTTACACTATCAACAGGCACCTATTATAGTGAGTTAATGCCACTGCCAACTCTGCCCCCTCAACGGAGTGGCAGGGAGCAGTGCGCTTGGCATGAACAGATGGCTTGTTCTGCAGATGGAGAGTATGAAGCCCCAGGGACTCATGACTGGAAAAGAACATTTGTACTACTGGTAGCAACCCTTCAGTGAAGATGGATCAAGAACCTGCTGGCTTAATGTCCAAACACAAGAATGCCAAAGGCACATGGCTAACAATTTCTCATGCTTCAGCGCAGATGGCGGCTGCCAGGGAAGCCTGCACATCCGGCTCCTAGGATTTCATACCACAAAATGCTCTCAATATATCTGAAAGAGAAACACAAAGAGCCATTTCCATTCAAAATATGGCACTTGGTAGAATAAGATAATAAGAATGAAGGAAAGCCCAATATATCCATGTTTCTGCTCTGGTGGCCATTCAGTGGCAAATCTGTAGTGGAATGGTATGGAAGAGAGATTTTGCTTGTCCACAATGGTTATTCAGAAATCAGCCATCAAAATGCAACAGTTTCTCATATGTGCTATGAAACAACCACCATGACCACCAAGATAGGACGCTATCCCCAATTTACAGAAAAGGAACTGAAGCCAACGTGGCCATTGTGTTGTCCAAGACTACACAGAAAGCCCAGTCTGAGAATCTAAAGTTCATGTATTTTACTGATCAAGAATAAAAGCTTCCCTTTTCAATACAAGGGGGGACAGTGTGTGTGTGTGTATGTACAACTCAACACAAAACAGCTTAGGAGACACCAATAGACTAGATATCACATCAGTTCCACCTAACTTGCTCCCAAGACTTGCACTGAAATACTGGAATCAAAGTTTTATTATTTTTTGTTTTGAAGAAAGCCAGGAAGGCACGAAGAGTCTCCACTGCACAAGACTAAATTTGTAAGCTCTGGTAATCTGTTCCTACTGCTTAGGAACTTGTAATTATAAGCAAAGTCAGTCACAGGTACTAGCAACTGAACTTTGGACCCCTGCTTATGAGGAATAAAACTGGCCTCCCTGAATCCAGGCCAGATTAGACATGAATACAAAACATCTTTATTGGTGACAGCAACTGAGCAAGGTGCTATTGCACTGTGAAATACAAACAAAGCAGGTAACACTAACTAAAGTGGTGAAAGAGGCAGCCCTCTTCCCAAACTGTACTGAGTAGGCAGAAGTGGTGCTCAGTTGCAT
Source organism: Heloderma suspectum (assembly GCF_057233095.1). NCBI lineage: Eukaryota > Metazoa > Chordata > Lepidosauria > Squamata > Helodermatidae > Heloderma > Heloderma suspectum. Next base: position 25,254,671 of record NC_139464.1, read on the forward strand.
GCATGGAGAAAAGATCTCTGCCCAGGTGAGGGAAAGGAATGAAGAGTGAAATACTAATAAGACCATAATTATATAACATGCATAGGAAACTATCTCTGATACAAAAAAAAATACAGCCATGTGGTGAGAGGAACTGGAACACTGATATACACCTATTGATAAAGGTACAGCCAGGATAATAACCAGTACAGATAATAGGTTATAGTGACATGGAGGGATGGGATGGAGGGGGACTCTTGACACAAGATACCAATAAATGTAACAGTGCATTCTGTGGTCAACAGTTTCATGCAGGGACTAGCACATATCCTTCAGCCCCTTCCTGATGGCCAGAATCTCCACTCTTGTTACTAAGTACAGTGCCCAGAGAATGAGTAAAAATAAAAAAGCCCAGATACTAGGCCAGCCTTCCCCATGGCCATGGTGGCTGAGAATGCTGGAAATTGTAGTCCCAATGCATCAGGAGGGCACCAGACTGGAGAAGGATGGCCTAGGCTAACTGGCAAACATGAGGGGAGACAAAACCTATCGTGTGAGATCATGTCTGGTAGCATTTGAGTTTTTCTTTTACAAGCTGTTCATAATGCACCAGGGTCTCTCTAACACAATAAGATAAGAGAGATTGCAATATTAAAAATATGAGCTTTATTGGAAAGCCTCTATCTCTGATCTGCTAAGAATTCTCAGATATTCAATCTACTGAACTAGCCATCAAGAAGAGTCTGACAAGCACTTAGATTGGACACAATGGAAAACAACCTCCCTCCAATCTTGCTCAGTCACAGCAAACGATACAGCATCTTATTTTGGCTCTTTATATCACTTAATAAAAGCAGAGGCTTCTCCCTTGGTCTGTGGGCCACATCATAGCATTCAAGCTCTTGAGCTCCCCTCCCCTTTAACCCTGCCAATCCGCTTCACTCTATGTACTGCCTCTTCATCAATAACAGTTCTCCTCATGTTGCAGGCACACTCTGAGGACATTTGGGTGCTTGTCCTTCCCCTTTAAGACACAGCAGCTCTCTCTGCAATTGGATCAGTGCTTAGGCAAACCTCTTTCAACATGGTCTTTGCAAGCAAATGGGAGATTTTGCCTTCCAGTCCAAGATGCTGCATGTTACTGGTGCTAATATACACTTCAGCATCATTACTCATCAGCGAGGAGTACACAGACTGGCTGATGGTCAAAGCAAATGCCTTTCCACAAAGGAACAGCTGTCATGAGGCGGCCAGGTCTGATGCCACATTAGTGCAGAAACACACATTAGGAGGGACAGAGACACACAAGAGACAGATGCTGTGCTCAAGACAGATTCAGGGAGGTTAAGCTTCAGGGATCAGAGGAAAACTCAAAACACAGCAGCTTGGCAATCAGAATTCAGAAGTAACCAAAAGGCAATAATTACTACAGAGCTGGTTGCAAGGGCAGACTTTTTTCACCATCTTCCCTGAAGCACAAAGAGAAAGCAATTTGTTAAACAGAAACAGTGAGAAACATTTAGTGTCAAGAAAACAGCACAAAAAGCCTGGTGAGGAAGAGGGGAGAACATAACAGTGCGCTGTCCCTTGGTGACACTGTTTTTAACTCTTTTGGGAGCTCTTCTAGCAAGAAACACAATGGCAGCATCCAACTGGAGGAAGTACATCAATATTCACATTTAGATACACTGCTGACTGCAATTTCACAAGTGTATTAGGACTGCAGTCTAATCATTTAACTCAACCTTAGATTCTGACCAGGCAAACAAACCAGTTCGGGTTAGTCTCTCAAACCCTTCAGGTTCTCTTTCTGATTCGAGAAACTGAAGTTCTAGCCAAGTTTGAATTGAAAGTCAAACCAAACCTGAACTGACACTGGATTAAGTCTTTAATTTCCCTCTACTGGTCTGACTTTTGTTTTTGACTGCAAAAGGAAAGACAAAAGATCTCCAAAGGCTACCTTGCTTTTTTGAGATATGTTAATAGAGTATGTTATAATGGTTGGATGATTAAGTTCTTCAAAGCATTGCTCTTTTCTAGAATGTCAGTGCCACCAGAGGAAAGAACATTCCTGTTGAACCTCTTCCACTTTGTCTCCAAGTGTACAGAGAAAACCGTATTTTATTGAGCCCAGCCTCCTAACGTCTAACAAGGACCTTCCCCCATCCCAGAGTCTATGACAGAAGGGCAGGTCAAAGTTGAGGAAAACAAAAAACCTGTAAATAAACTGAGCATCAAGCCAAGCCGTGCTTCCACAATCATTGCTTCCTTTTACAGGACAGCTGCAATAAACTGAGGTACAAAGCTGAAGGCATTCCTTTTGCCATTATCTCTATGCCCTACAATCCAGTTTCTATGTCTTCCCATCATAGCTCTTAGCCCACAAAGGGTACTTCTCACCATATCATGAAGGGTACTTCTCACCATATCATCACCACACACAAAAACTAGAGCAAGTGTGCAGTGGGAATTCGCCACATACTTGCTATTTATTCATTATTCTCCAAGGTAAAGAGAAGGACTTGTTTGTTCTCTATGATTTATCTTTTATTTCAATTGAATATTCTCCCAGAGCTAGTTCTTGGTCCTGGCTAAATCACCATTCTTTGCAGAGCCTTCTATCTGTCCCTTAAACTACCTGCTTTAAGAAAACCTTGCTGTTAAGAAGCCAGAGATGGGGAGAAGAACTGTGTGTTCTTCTGTGATTTTATTTTATTATGATTTGATAGTTTTTATAATCGTTGCTAGCCGCCTTGTAGATCCATATGGATCAAAAGGCAAGATGTAAATATTTTAATACATGAAAATACATGAAAATCATCATAGTAATCATAATAAAAATAGTTGCCCCAAACAGCTGAAAACCAAGTCCAATGAAGTCAAAGTAGTGCTGCAAAGTTCAGCTCCTAAAAGGTGATTTCTTCTAACTCCCTAATCATCTCATTATTGCCATTGCAGCTGTCCTTGTAGAAGGCCCTCTTGGAAACTGATGTTTTGTTTACTGACTTCAGACACAGAAGAATCCCTGGCCTGGCTGAGCTGCTGCTCAGTGCATATGGACAGATGCTCCTCATAAGTAGCACGTCCAAGGATCCTGCCTATACTGCAAGTCTGGAAGGAAGACTGCAGCATCAATATGTCATTCAGAAGAGTACATGAAATTTGGCATACAAATGTAAAACCCACCCATCCATTCTCACATATTTCATGGTCCTGCCTAGTTCAGCAGAGTTTGGAGGCAGACCCTATTAACTCTGTATTTTTGTACAGATGTTTTCCTATACTAGTAATTAAAAAAAGGGGATGGGCACACAAGAAAAGCTGGTTATTTCCCCCAAAGGGCTTTAACAAATAAGGTACAATGCACATGACCCCTAGAGAACAGGAATTAGCCACACACCTTTCTGAGCTGACTGTCATCTTGATTTGAAGCACTTCAACAGAAAAGCAATTGTCCAAGTGTTCCATCATGAACACTACTACCACAGCACATACATCTCTCAACCTTGCCAAATTGCTGTTGCATTCAGGTTGAAGCAATTAAACAGTCACTGCCATATAAATACTTGAACTCAAGCTGACAAAAATCAGCCCTGACAGGTAAACAGCTGGCCATGCCCTTCAGACTTGTGTGAATTGACCCCAAGTCTGCAGCACAGCCTTCAAGTTAACCACTAGGAAAGGACCAAACATCTGCATGCCTGTCATTACGGTCCCTGGGTAATCATTCCCTGCCATTCCTACCGTACTTCCCATGGGAAAGCCGATACAACTGAGGCAAGGCATCACAAGAACATCTTGCTACTTCAAGCTTCATTTAAAACATGAAGTACACAGCTGCCGCCACCAGAGCCTTTTGGCTGAGCAGCAGGATAACTATTTTAGAAGACTGGTTTAGAAGTATTGCAAGCGATACTTAAGAGCAACTCAGCCAAGCCCTGGGGTTGGAGAGATACAAGGAGGCAGATGTGAATGGACGGCATGTGACAACAGATCCAAGTTGCAGAAAACAAAAAGACGAGGAAGGAGTAAAGGTGTTACACACAAAGAGCCAAGCAGGGCGTACTCAGAAATCGGGTCCTCCTGCCACCAGGCTTGAATGTCACCCGCTCAGATGCACAGTTAAACTTCACACAGCCTGTGATAAAACAAAAACAAAAAGGGGGAAGAACAAGGAGAAGAGAAAAGACAGAACACAACTACACGATGTTAGAAAATTCTAGGCTGGAGTGGTGAAATGCACTAGCAAGACACGAGAGAAAGAGCCTCAACTGATAGAGGGACATCTGCAAGACACAGGGAGCCATGTCTTGTCTCTGCTCCCCAACGCCTCCGGCAACCCCAAAATATCATGTCTGTTCCCTACAACAGAACAGAGCTTTTCTCCAATAGGTAATCCAGCAGGAACAAGGTTGCATGCCACAAGCAATATAAATCGTAGCAAAGGCACACACTGACATCATACACTGCACAACTTGAAAAACACATGAGGTATAGGTTAGTAGGGCCCCTATGGTTAAAGAGAGGAACGAGCACAGACTCCTTTCTCTCTAGCAAGGTGGCTTGGAAGAACAGTAATATGAGTTGCCATATTCTATTCTTTTCTTTACCCATCTCCTTGTCTTAAATTCACACACTGCAACTTTGCAAAGACAATTATTTGATTTAAAAAATTCAGTGTAGAAAAATAGAGAACAAGTACATTAAGGAATGGATCTATTCTCAGAGTGCAATGTGCAAATTCAAGGAGGCCTCAAATGTAAAGCACGGAGTTGTCCACAGAACATACATTCTTAACCTGTTATAAGTAAGGTGGACAAGTCCCCACTTATCTAGGGTAAGCATATTCTTGCAGTATCTGCCTTAAGCTTTCCCCCTCCATCATCTCCTTACTGAAGCTGCAGAACATTGGAACCTTCACTATCATATCCTTAATCTTCACTTGCCAGTGGGCCAGGCCTCTCAGGCTCATCCTATGAAGGAGATAATCTGAATGAAGCAGGGCATTTAATCCCCCACCTCAATCCCCAGTTGGAGTCTGTCTCCTTGATGCTAATCTACGATATTTACCTTGGCCCGGCGCAGAAAGGCTTGGTATGGAAATGGCACCATCACTAGTAAAGGCAGAGTAGAGGTTCTCACTAGAAGGAGATGGTTTCAGGGGCTGTAACAGATGGTTCTGTCCTGTTTCTGGGACACTGCCAGGAGGGTGGAGGGTCTGCTGTTGGGGCAAGACCGAAGGTGCACTCTGAGCAGACAGATTGCCTGTGGGAGGTGTGGGGGGAGAAGCAAATCATTAGGACACTGGCAACTTGATGGGTAGTTTTCCCATCCCAGAGGAGACTCATGGTATTCATATTTCGCAATGTGAAGCATAATGTCTGCTGGCACATACAGGGAAGGTTTACCTATTAAACTGGACTGAAACCATCAAGAGTAAAAACCAGTGGAATAAACATCAAGGGTGAGAAAAGCAACTGAAAAATGAACACAGGACAAAAAGCAAAAGCTTTCACAGAATCGCTATACCCCTGTTTATGCCTAAGACCAGGAAGAATATTCAGACAAAGAGGCTATAGGTACACATTAAGACTAAGTTTATACCTGTTTCTATCCTGTAAGGTAAGAGAGGACTATTTATTTACATATTAATATCCCACCTTTAAAATATAATATTTTTGCAAGGTGGCTAACAGCACAGTAGTTACATGTCTTCACTGCACATACCCTACAGAAATACGTTGCAGTAAGTTATGTTTTGCCCTGTGTCACCTCTTGAATTATGATCTAAAAATATGAAGCACAAAGTGAAACTCCTAGAGGTACAACTTAAGCATTATGTAAGCACCAAATGGGTGTAGTTGGAATTGGACCAGGAATACCTGGATTTAAATCCCCAACCAGCAACTTGCTTTCAGTTTAACCTACATCACAGAAAATAGGAGGAAGGAACCAAGTACACTTCTGAGCTACTTCAGGAAAACAGGATAAAAATCAAATTCAGTGGCAGCCTGCAAGACGATGAACCTTTTCAGAAACCAAAGTAGAACCCCAGGAGTTTTCACCATAGCAAACCAAGTCCACGTTAGGCAGCCTGCTGGAAAAAAACAAACCATGACACACTAATGAGCCAACTGCCCTTGGCCATTTCTACTACAATCTTTAAGGTGCCTTACCCAAAATCTGAGGGCTCTTATTACCCTGGGAGCTGCTGCGGCTGGATCTGCTACTTTTTCCTTTTGTAGGTCTTCTCCGCCTCCCTGATAGAGGAGCAGCAGGAGGGATGATTACTGCTGGAGGCACCTTGCCCAGTTTTGTGTAAAGTTGTTCAATCTCCAACTTTTGGCGACTTTGAAGCTCTTGGATCTCTTTAAGGTGCCTAAAGAGCACAAAGACGGTATGTCATTACTTCCTCTCACAACACAAGATCTCTCCAAATTTGAATGGGTGAGAAGTGAATTCAAATTAGAGACTATTTGTTTTGGCATTATGGTATATAAATGGAACCTGAAACAGAATGTTACAATGTATTCCCATCCTGTAAGAAGAGCATTCCTGTTCAGGGCTTTAAACAGCCCAGAACAGTAGTCTTGTAGTGTTCAGATGAGGGGGGGACAGATTGGAAAAGATAAAGGAAATGAAGAACTTTATAGCTATATATAAAGGGGAGAGGGGAAGAGAATGCAGTTCTGGAGAGTGCAAAAATATCCTTTGGGGTGGGGTGGTTCCTTAATCAAACATCATGCATCTCCTCAATTTATCCCTGGTCACAATCACTATAAACTATGATGGGCTTGAGCAGGTAAATTCCCTCTCTTCCTCTACCCTCCATTTCTTCATTCTCCCTACCAGCCACCCTAACTGTTCTTAACCATACTTAATTGATAGTCACCATCTGCTTGACCTCTGGTTTCTTTAGCCTCTTTTTGTCTCCTGACTCAACTGTCATTAGATTCTGATGCCTTCTACAACAGGTCTGGGCAACTGCAGGAGGCCTAGGGGCCATCCCCCCGCCCCCCCCCCACATTTCGCTGCCACCAAATTCAGCAGTGCGGCGGGGGAAGGGTAGGAGCCGCATGTGGCCCACGGCTCACATATTACTCACCCCTGTTCTAGAAGCTCACAGGTTCTTGCCATGCAGGTTTAGGTTTAATTCTTTTAAACATGCCTAGGGAGTCCCCCAAGTATGTAATAACCAATACTGGCCCTCTTTTCCTTCTAAACTAATAGGCATTCAACCCCTGAATTTGCTATTAGCAGTTATTTCAGTAGCGTAACAGTTCCATACGTTTAGTCCATACAGAAAACACTGAAGAACTAGAGTGTCATTCACCCTTTTAGCGGAGCAGGTAAGACTGGGCTGTGACCCAGATGTCCCCAGTTCAAGTCTTGCCTCCCCCATGAACTAACTGGAGTGACCTTAGGTGAGCTACCTCGGCCTCTGCTTCCCAACTGTAATGAAGGGCTAAACAAGAACATCATGGTGTCTCTTCGTTGGCTTTTCGGTACCAGGCAAAGACCTTCCTTTTCTCTCAGGTTTTTAAATTTTTAACCTGCTATATGCTTTTGTCTGCCCAGTTGTTTTTAGAATTTTTTCTATCGCCATGGATGTTTTAGGTATTTTATTACTTGTTGCCTTTGATGTTTTTGGTCCCTGCTATTGAAAACAGTATTTTTCTGCTGTATTTAATTTTGATGGTATTTTATTTAGGTTTAACTATTTTATACTGTGCGCGCGTGTGTGTGTGTATACACACCCACGTCCATACACACGATAGACAGATACTGTGTATGTGTACATCACTTTGGCTATAGGGCAATTAAGTTAAACAAATAAACAAGCTGCATCTAGAAAAACAGGCAAGATCTTGTATACCTCACTGCAAAATTCCCTGCAAGTTTGCAGGCACCCTAACAAAGACTGTACAGAATGATTTTTAGTTAAATGAAGGAAAGCTTTCAGGTAAGCAATATTTCTTCTCATATGCTCCCATAAACAAATCTAAAAAACCCAAATCTTACTTCTCTCGCAATTGGCGCAGCTCACATTTCAAGTCTTCATCTTCAATTTCTGACTCATTATCACTGCTCATGTAGGAAGAGTTGAATGAGTTGCTAAGGCTCTGGACCGGAAGACTGATCTTTGACCCAGGTGGATGGAGAGAGTCTGGACTCCCAGAGCCATCATCCAACTCCTTCGCTGCACCCCTCAGGAAGGCAGCTTCCAGCTCAGATGATGGCCCATTCAGATGCAGAGAAGGCCTTCTCTCCACAAAGTCCGATTTAGAAGTGGTGCGTGGAGAAGAAACTTGCTCAGAGCCCATGGACAGAGGGACTATTGGGGGGACCTCTTTTTCCATACAGGACACATCATCTTGAGTTCTAGACACAGAAAAACGACCCACTTGGTCTGTTGTCGTCGTCACTTGGAAACGCCCAACCTTGGTTGGCTGCAACTGACTGGTGGACGTGTGTGTGAAAACTCCATCCGCTACATCTGCTGAGGTAACAGCAATGGCCTCAGCTGTCCCACTGGAGGTTGGCTTTACTACAGTACTCTCTGGGCTGCTACTAGACAAAGATGAGGACTCTGAGGTGGTTGTGTCAAAGTGCTTGGGTTTAATTCCACTCTCTTTCTGATCATCCACTGCCACTGACACCTAGATACAATGGAGACGTTATTAGTTTATTCACCTAAAAATATATACACATGCTTGCTCTCCCTCTCTCTCTCTCTCTCTCTCTCTCACACACACACACACACACAATCAGTGTGCATGGCACCTTATAGAGTATGAGAGGAGAGATACCTGTCCTAAGGAGCTATCTATCTAAAATTTGACACAGAGGAAGCAACAGAGGAAGTGAGGGGAGGTGGAAGCAGGGGTAAAACAGGGAAGCACTATGCAGTTGTTGCCATCACACATGCTTAGGATTTGGTACAGGCTGAGTTACAGTACAGACCGGGATTGCAGTGGTTGTGCCAAAGACTTCACGGAAAGGGCTGGGGTGATTTTTAAGCAGTGTTCTCTCTCCAGTCAAATACATACCTAGAGAAGAAGCCATTGATTACATTGGACCATTTGTTGCTGCTAAATACCATAATAAAAATGAAAATAGCCAATAGCTGAGTGGTCCAATGGTTTTGATTTCTCCTGTTTTATAAACCTGATGGGCATCTTTTAAGAATGTCTGTAATGTTTAGACAGTAGAGTTCTGAGATATTGCTGCCCCAGATCAGCCACGATAACTAGATACAGTATTTGCTCAACCTCAGTTCCCCCACCCCCACCCTACCTATAAAGTGATTAATCAAAACCACGGGGTGGCTGTAAAGATCGGCATGACAAACAGTGTAAAAGAACTCTGCTAAAATACCTGAAAACGGCCCATCTTAAGGACTGCAGCTCCTGAGGTGGTAGTTGTGGCACAACTTTCTGCATCCTGAGAATCTGAAACAGGAAGTGAAGATGAACTGATGCAAGTTCTTTGTCCTGCTACGTTTGGGAACAGAATTCTCTTGAGAAGAGCCATGTCAAATATCTGAGTTCCTAACATACTCTACAAAAAGGCATGTAGTATTTAGTTCACTCATTCCAGCAACTCAACTTTGTATGTCCAGTACATCATACTGGACATAACAAAAGCATGACACAATTCTGTGCTCATTCTTGTGTGGCCCTTAAAAGCTTAGTATATCCAAGGGAAACCTGAAAATATTGTTAGGTCATTAAGCCATTATAGAACTATTAGAAGAGGCATGTAAGGTGTTGTTACAAGTGTGAGAAAACACCTTCAAACCAAACTGCAATGGGAAAATGACATGTGCTATGCCTGCTTGAGCACAGCACTATCAAAACTTAAAGAGCAATGGATCAACTTGTTACCCCAAAATGCTACTAAACACAAACACATTATACTGAAAAAGAATGCATTTCTACAGGCCATTTCTGGTGAACACAGAGAAGTCCATCATCTGCCCTTTAACCGTGGCATGAACAGAATGCATGAACATAATTCCAGTTTTAACACTAGCAGACAGCAAGTTTTCCCTTTCAGCAATTGTTCATTTCAATAGATTCTTACCAGTATTTGTTGGCTGTTCTGGTGGAGACACCATTCCAGTAACTGTTGTAGAAGTCACAGATGGCAGAGGCTATGAAAATAAAACAAAAGTTATTTCATCATCGACATAGCCTATCCTTTTTTCTTTCGTTAATTCAGGACAATAATTTGCCTGTGACTATTCACAGAGTCTCAACCATTCTCTTAAGCCTCAGATACCAAAGCAAAGCACAGAAGAGTATCAAATGTAGCAAATCAAGTCCACTCACTTAGCAGCCTACCTAATTCTAATACTGACATATATAAGAACATCGCATTCCAAAGGACTCTGCCTCACAGCTTTTTCTCACAGCTTTTTCTTAAAGTTGAAAAAAAAGCTGCTTTGTTGTTGTTTATACAGGCCTTACATTCCGCAGAACACAAAATGACTTCCATACGACTACAGCATCTCTGTCGCCTGTTGCACAGATGGCAGACAGGCAGCCTTCACCCCAAAAGCTCTACTAAGGGCACAATCTGATGCCAGCTTAGACAGTAAAAAGCCATACTACTCCCAGCATGTCCAAGCCAGCATGGTGGCTGGGGAATGCTTGGATCTGTAGGACTTTTTTCTGTCTAAAAAGGCATAGGATTGCACCCTAAATCTATTAAGAATTGAAGAGCTTTTTCTAAACACTACAATTGATTTGTAGCAACAGATCCTAAAACCCCCCCACAAATAACCTTCCACTTTAACTTACCAAGTTCACAGAACATTTCTCACAAAACGTTCCCTGCTTTTGAAGCTTCAAAACAAAGGCTACAGAATTTAGCACATGTGTTAGAAGGGTATGTCCAAGCCTTAGGTCTACAGGTACAAGAGAGGATGCAAAGGCTTTTGCATGTGCAAACGGAGCCAGGGGACCAAGTATGTGATGCCAATTTTATACCCTGTCTTTTCATTTTAAAACACTCAATGCAGCTTACAACCATAATTAAAATACTACAAATAAACAATATAAAAGAAGAAATAAACCAAGGGCACCTAAGTTTAACGTCCACTTCTATTATGTGCCTGGAGCCCCCATGCACCAGAGTTTGTGAAAGCCTTTCTCTAAGCAGGGAGTTCAATTTTTTTTATTTGCCCACATACAGAGGTTGCTTATGCTCCAGAGCAGCCTTCCCCACCCTGGTGCCTTCCAGATGTTTAGGACCACAATTTCCAGCATTCCTGACCATTAACCATGCTGGCTGCGGCTGATGCAAGTTGAAGTCCAAAACATCTGGAGAGCACTCGGCTGGGAAAGGCTGCTTCAGGATTGTGAGGTGAGATGGTGAGAACCAACAAGCCTGACCGCTTCCTGCCCCCGGGAAGGAAACTTGCAAGTTCTGAACTCTTTGTAGAAGTCTTCCTTCTGCCCTGGGCTGCTGTCACATGTTGATGGTACTAGCCCACATGCAGGTGCGTAGTTTGAGCTTTTCAGTCAGTGGTTCAGCAAAAACTTACACAGGCAGGAGATGATGTTGTTGGGACCGTCTCTGGACTCAGAGCTCTTCTTAACTGAGCATCCAGGTCTTCCAGAGGTTGCTGAGACTGCAACAAGGAGGAATAATTAGCTGTTGCTTCTTAAAGCCTTCCTCAACACTTGACAACTTTAAAATAGTGAGATAAGAGATTTCTGAGGCGATATCAGAAATCCAGAGACAAAGCAGAAGACTATAGTACCCATTCCTTTTCAATCCTAGGAAGTTCATGAGACTGACTTTACCAATGGTTAATGTAATTTACAACAACAGGTTCTTTTGTTTTTTAAACTGCTAGAAGGGAGCCTAGAACTAAGCAGTTGTGCATTCTTAAGGCATGCCTGTCCACATCAACTTAAGGCACAAACACACTGAACCTCCTTCAGAATAGTTCTGTATGTGGCACCTTATGGACTCTTTTATAGTGACATGAACTTTACTTCAGATGTATAATGCAAAGTGAAAAGCAGGCTGATGTTTACATGGTATATACCGAGGCTGAGTACACCAAAAGTTTGGAGAAAGGTTATTTCTGTTTTCAACAGCTGAATGATGAGAAATGAGTAGGTGGAGGAACAAAATATTCAAACATTATATTCTGAAGATTACTAGCAAGTCAAGATGGGAGCCTGAAGAGGCAGCCTCTAATTCAATCCACTTACATCAATATTAATAAGTTACCCAAGGCAGATTCCCTTGAAATACAAATCTCTGAAATTTCACTGTTACATTAGGAATGCACTAGTAGTTAGTAAAACTACTAGTACATTCCTATCCAATGTAGCACTATACTAGTAGTTAGTAAAACTACTAGTAGTAAAACTACCAACATCAAACCCTTGAACTATTCAGGGGGCTATTAAGGTGCCAGATATCCTCAATACTACTTCGTACTGAGATGGCATATATTTGCCAACCTACGTCATATTTTCCATACCACTATTTACAAAACTTTCTATTGCATAGTTCACTTCTGTGCAGTAGGTGCATACTGAATGCCACTTGGCCACACAATGACCTGGTTCATACAGCACAACCAACAATGGGTAAAACAACCCACAGTTAGTAGGGGATGCACAGGAGCAAGGGAGTGCACTGCCTTCCACCCACTCACCGCTTCCACTTCATTTCCACTTTTGTAAACAGTGCAGGAACTGGTCATGATATGCAAACATGGAACTCTGGGTTGTTAAAGGGGAAACAACCCAGAGTTTTAACCCAACAACAAACCATGGGTTGAAACTCTGAGTTGTTTCCCCCTCAACAATCCAGAGTTCCCGGTTCATACATCACAACAAACAGCCAAGGAAGAGGGGATTCCTGGATTATTTACAAAAGCAGAAATGAAATGGAAGCAGTGAGCAGGTGGGAGGCAGTGCGCTTGCTTGTGACAACCCATGGGTTGTTGTTGTTATGTGTGAACCGGGTCAGTGAATCACATGACCAACATACAAGCCACTTACAACCACATCCACTCAGCCCATGTCTTGGCACATCAATTTGTTAAGGTAAATTGGCCCTTATTCTCCACTGGCAAAGGCAGTGGTTATATCAACTCTTGCTACATAGCACCCAATCTAGAAAAAGAGGCATCCATTTCATATGCATTCATTCAGTTCCATCCATCTGCTTCAGACACTAGGAAACCCCTCCATGGATTGTTTCATTCCCAGGGGACAAGACTCTGATAATGCATAACCCAACTTAATTGTACACACTGCATATTCCACACTCGTTGATTTGAAATGGAAGCAGAGAATCTGCTACCATGCATGCAATACCACATCCTAAGAATATTAGACTAATATTTTTGAGGAGTTACTTTCCATTATGTTTGCAGGACAAAGCCTGGAAATAGCTTTCCAGATCAGTAGGCAGCTCTGAAACCCATCAGCTGTCATTTTGGAAACTAGGTATTATCTTTACCCTAGCTGTGTCTCATGTTTTGTACAGCATCTGAAGCATTATGTTATAAAGGAGTAGAATTGGAATCAGAAAAAGATAGGCGTAAGTAAAAGTATACAAATATACCTTCAATGTGTACAATTTATTCAGAGTTCGACCCAGCCATGACTATAGTATAGTGATATTGATGCTCAGTGATTCTCAACAAGCCAGCATGGATAGTATTCAAGCTTTGGCTTAAAAGGTACATCTCTGATATAACATGAAGCGATTGATGAAGCAGCCAAAATTAATTTAAAATATCTGAAGATGTTTGCATGTTGACTTTATTGTACTTGCATGTGTTTGATACCTCATGAATTTATCTTAATACAAAGCTAAGAGAGATGTTTTAATAGGTTCTGCCAGCCCTCTTCCTCATGCCTAATATACAGTTACCTTTGACACATCTTAGCCTACACAGGCTTTGGTTCCTTTAGCTTATTGCTGGAACATCCACTCATTCCCTCAAGCTGGAGTCACAAGTTCATCTCAACTCCTTGAGTTGGTTCTTATTACCATTTATGGCTTCTCAAGCAGCTGGTAATTCCTTCAGTCTAAGGACACCAAGCACTGGACATACAATGCTTTGATGGTAGACTTGCCAGATATCTCAAAAGATTTAAAAGGAAGTAAGTGCTGACCCCAAAGAAGTACAACAGCTTTAAACCAATGCACAAAAAAGTTAAGCAGTGAACTGTTTATCTCTTTGGGAATTTGCACATTAGGGTAAACAATCCCCAAAGATAAAAGCAGCATCTAAATGTATTGAGATTATGTAAGAAAAGGTTACTCAGTAAAAACATGTGTAGGAAGTAATATCATGCAATAGAGTTTAATTTGAACATGCTGTTTGAAAAGAAAGAAAGGAAAAGCAGATAGCCATATAGCACCTGAGTTAGTGTAGGTCCCGGAAAGGGTGGCAGCTGCTCACTGGATGGAGTGCCAGCTGGAAGTTCAGAACCTACCGGTAGCGCCTATGAACAGATATGAAATTCAAGTTCAGTCAAAGAGAAAGATCATACATCATATAGAATAAAAGTATTTCCCTGTGGAGGCTTCAATACTCAAGAAGCATCATTAACACAGCTAATGTTTTTAAGTGTTAAAAAAGGTCATCATCTAATAGCCAAACAAAAAAGGCTAAACTTCAAAATGATGCTCAAAATACAAACAGTTTTGTTGACAACCACTGCAGTAAGTGGAATGTATGTTTCTTTCTGCTGGAGAAAGGGATATGCTGAAACATAGTAAGCATCTTGTGTTCTCTATTAAAGATGTTTCTATCTTCACCATCGTTTTGAGTTTTTACCTCTCTCTTTTTGCTTTCAGTTTCTTCTCTGCTGCCCCCTTCGCTGCTCATTTTCTGGCAACCATTTCTCTCTTGCTAAGATACTGGTATACAGTCAGGACCAGAAATATTGGAACAAGGATAACTGTTTGGGCAGTTGGCCTCTGTACACCACCACATTGAGATTGAAAGGAAACACACCCAGATGGGAGTGAAGTCAGGATTTTCAGCTGCAAATCAAGGGGTTTGACAAAAGTGGGGCACTAACCATTCGGGAAGTACAGCTGTTGGCATACATACACACCCATCGTTGGCAGCTCATAAGTAACGGAACAAACCAACATCATTTCAAACTTGAGGATCGTCTTTAATACCTGGATGAAAATCCGTTGCAGTCAATGACTGCCTGAAGTCTGGAACCCATGGACATGACCAAATGCTGAGTTTCCTCCCTCAAAATGCTTTGCCAGGCCTTTACTGCAGCTGCCTTCAGCTGCTGCTTGTTTGTGAGTCTTTCTGCCTTCAGTCTTGTCTTCAGTAAGTGAAAAGCATGCTCTATTGGGTTGAGATCAGGTGACTGACTTGGCCATTGAAGAACATCCCACCTCTTTGCCTGGAGAAACTCTTGGGTAGCTTTTGCTGTATGTTTCAGGTCATTATCTGTCTGCAATATGAAGTGGCGTGCTATCAGTTTGGCAGCATTGGGCTGAATCTGAGCAGAAAGTATAGCCCTATACACTTCAGAATTCATCCTGCTGCTTTTATCAGCAGTCAGGTCATCAATAAACACCAGTGACCCGGTTCCATTGGCAGCCATACATGCCCATGCCATAACGCTGCCTCCACCATGTTTGACAGATGATGTGGTATGCTTTGGATCATGAGCTGTTCCTTTCCTTCTCCATACTTTTCTCTTCCCATCATTCTGGTACAAGTTAATCTTGGTTTCATCAGTCCAAAGAATCTTATTCCAGAACTGGGCAGGCTTTTTTAGGTGTTTGCTGGCAAAGGCTAATCTGGCCTGTCTGTTCTTGAGCGTTACCACTGGTTTGCGCACCTTGTTGTGAAGCCTCCGTATTTACATTCATAAAGCCGTCTCTTGACTGTAGATGTTGACAATGACATGCCTACCTCCTCAAGAGCATTCTTGACCTGGCTAGATGTTGTGAAAGGTGTCACGGGCTCCTTGGAGGTCTCTCTCTGTCTAAACCAGTAGCCAAGTCCAGACGCAGACAAAGGAATTCCTTTCAAAGCTTTATTCTTCTTTTACAACTTAACAACTATACTGATTGCAACTAGATCTGAGCAGCACAGTACCTATGCCTTAAGTTGGAACAGTTGGTCCCCGTTTGAAAGGGAATTACTGGCAGACCCCTGAACTTAAGGACTAGGGAGAGTCCCTCCCCTTTTCCCTTGGAGCCTCTGGGCGCAGCCGTTGTTTGCGCACCAACCTGGCACTTCGCCTCCTTTCCGCGCCCTCCATCTGGCGCCGCTCTCTGCGTCTGCGTCGCGCATCCATCGAGTCTGCTATCTGTGCTTGGTCACTCCCTGGACTGCTAACTAAACTAGGAATGCTGGTGGGAGGAATCTCCGTCAGCTGTTGGTCCTGGGAAAGAGGAGCGCGCTCCTCTCCCAGGAGCGACTGCTCTTCCTCAGAATCAGAACTACTCTGGGATTCTGTGGGCTCAGTGTCCACCCTGACAAAAGGGTTCCTCTTCACCATGAGCAGCATTCTGCGGTCATCCACTTTAGTTGTTTTCCGTGGTCTTCCAGGCCTTTTGCTGTTGCTGAGCTTGCCAGTTAATTCCTTTTCAGGATGTTCCAAACTGTTGTGTTGGCCACTCCCAATGTTTTTGCTATCTCTCTGATGGGTTTATTTTGTTTCTTCAGCCTAATGATGGCCTCCCTCACTCGCATGGACACCTCTTTGGGCCTCATGTTGGGAGTTCCAGTGAACAGCTACCAAATGCAAATGTGAACTCCAGAACCACCTCCAGGCCTTTTATCTGCTTGATTGGTCATGGGGTACCCAGGAAACAGGCCACACCTGGCCATGCAGCTGCTTATCAGCCATTCATTCCATTACTTATGAGCCCCCAATGATGGGGGGGGGGTGTATGCCACTGGCTGTCCTTCCTGAAAGGTTAGTGCCCCACTTTTGTCAAACCCCTTGAATTACAGCTGAAAGTCCTGACTTCGCTCCCATCTGGGTGTGTTTCCTTTCAACGTCAATGTGGTGTACTGAGACTAACCGCCAAAACAGTTATCCTTGTTCCAGTATTTCTGGCCCTGACTGTAGTTCCCCCCATACCCACCAACTTATTGATACTGGGATCCTGGTAATTCTATTGCTAACTCACAGTGCAACATTAGTTATTAGAGGAGGGAGATCAACCTGCCCCACATCTAAGAGTAATTTAAACAAGGCAACACAGGTCAGGCAAAGGCTCTCTGAGGTCAATGCAACACCTGGCCTGACATGTCTCTGCTCCTAAAAACCACTTTATAACTTCTTCCTACTCAGATAATCTCCATGTAAGGAAAGTATGCTGCTGCTCTGCACAACAGCTTGCAATTCATGTAGTGGGGTTGGGGCGTGGGGGAGAAGAGATGAGACATTTGCATGCTTTTACACAACAGTGTACTCATTTTTCCTACAGAGATAACTAGTAGGCCCTGTGAATAAAAGTGCCAGGTGTGACAAAAACTTTAAGTAGTCTTCTCCAGACAATTCTTAAGTATCTTGAGAATACTAGTACTTAGTACTAAGTTAGACGTCGCAAATCATGTCTGTGATAGAGATTGTATTACAGAAATAGATAGTAGTTCTTCGAGTGGTCATCTATGCATTCACACATATGGGCTCTGTGCCTGTGGAGAACCTCCATGTGGGAAACTTCTATAGCTAAGGAATTTTGGCAGGAACCCTTCCCCCACCTTCCCAGTGCACATGTCCATAGTGGGTTCCCGCTTTTTCCTTCAGTTCCTTGAGACCACCATTGTGGCCTCGGAACTGAGAAGAAATACCTTCAGTACCTGACATCAAACTTGAGTATGATACTGAAGAAGGGACGGTGGGGTGGGTTGTGTGAATACACAGATGACCACTCGAAGAACTGCAGTTACAAGTAGCAACCTGTCTTTCTTCTTCGTGGTCTCTGTGCATCACATATAAGGGCAAGTAGCAAGCTAACTTCCAAGGAGGTGGGTCAGTGTCCTATTACAACACAGAGGAAAGGACAGCATGACCAAAAGTACAGTCAGCTCTAGCCCGAACACCCAGTCTGTAATGTCTAACAAAGGTTGACAGTGTTGACCAGGTTGCAGCACAGCATAGTTCAGGGACAGCAACCCCCCTGTCAAATGCAACCGACATCACTACTGCACAAGTTGAGTGAATTCAGACTTGGGCAGACAGTTCAAATCCAGCCAGCTCATACGATAACTCAGTAGTCTTGATGATCCAGGAAGTGAAGCACTAAGTCAAAAGTGGCTGGCCTTTACACTTGCCCCGGTAACAGATGGTGAGGTAGAAGTCCGAGTCCTCGACTTGTAAAAGGCCAGTGCATGTCAAACATCGAGTGAAGTCGATTCCCAGGGCACAGATGGAGAAGCAAAGAACACACACAGAATAATGTCCTGATTTAAATGAAATTCCAATACAACTTTGGGTAAGTAAGAAAGAAGGGTCCGGTGCAGGGACCACCTTGTCCTGGTGAAAGGTAAGGTAAGGCTGGTCTACTCTGAGCCCAAAGAGCTCCCTAGTATGTCATGCAGACATAACGGCCACCAGAAAAGCAAACTCCAGGAGAGAAGGCGCAAGTCCATGGTTGCCAATGGCTCAAAAGGCTTGGATGACAGCACCTTCAGCACCACAGACAGGCTACAGTGGAACGAACAGGTGGTGCCAGATTCCTCATCCCTTTTATTTTTATTATTTATTTTATTTTTATAAGTGAAATAAACAATACCAAAATTACCAACAACCTAATCAATACTTCAATTTCCCAACAGTACAATATTCTGATGAGGACACCACAATAACAAAGAGAAAAGAAAAAAGGGGGAAAAAAGAAAAAAAAGGGAAAAGGGAGGAGGAAAGGAAGTCAAGAAAAAAAATCCCTCCCCTTCCCTCCCCCTCCCCCTTAAAGAATTGAGTTTAAACTCCAACACCCCCTGGCCTCCGATGCCATTCTGTTTTAAAAACTATATCTATAATCTTAACAATCTTACACTTTAATAAACAACCTTACATTTCTATATCATATCATCAATCTTATATCAAAGAAACAGGTCTACAATTCATTCCCCAAAGCCTATATTATTAGTAATAATAATATTAATAATAATAATAAATATATATAGTATTATATAATAATAAAACTTAATATAAACCTTCAACCATCAGTAATATATTTTATACTAGATATATTATCTATTTTGAAATAAAAAATATAAAGAAAAGCAAGAAAGAATAAAAGATGAAAGAGAGTAAACCAATATATATATAATCATTTATCTTCTGAATTAGCCTGGATCATGTAGACTAAACACAAACAGTTAACAAAGCTTGTTTAAAGATTCCAGTTCATGGGGTTGTAACAGAATTCTCATGCAATTTTACATTCAGCCATGCCTCCGCTATTTCATGATTTAGAAACTTCTTCATCTGACCTTCTGACACAATACAAAGTGTAGCAGGATATTTTAAGTAATAATGTAAGTTCTTCATTTGTTTTGCCATATTCTTTGCTTTGATAAACTGCCTTCTTTTATTCGCCACCTCTTTGATGTAGTCTGGAAATAACAGAACTTTATCTTGTTTCCAGGAGAGGCTTCCAGCCTCCCTTGCCAAACACAGGATATAATCCTTTGTGGAGACTTTTGCAAATTGAGCTATGATCGTGTAATCAGTCCCCTTAGCATCTGGCACACAAAATACCTGCTCAACATCAAGTAAATAATCAGATGGGATAGGGAGTATCTCATGCAAAAGTTTATTCACAAAAATAGGCAATTTTACATCATTAGGCAAATTTTTAATCCCAATAATATGTACATTGGATCTTTTCGTGAAGGCCTCCAGTTGAGAAATTCTATCAGAGATATTTTTAAAACAAATCTGTGTTGTAGTTTCATTTCCTCCCACTCGGTCTTCCAGCTCGTTAATTTTTGTCTCCATTTTTTGCCGTGACACATTAATTAAATCTATAGCTCCTTGCAGGGCGGTGATGGAATTTTGGATTAAATTTTGACTTACTCCGTAAATTGTGAAGATAAAGTCTTTATCAGCGTAAATAATTCCCCTATATCTTCTGTTCTCAACAGTTTTGACACAGAGGATGCGGGGGGAGTTGATACCAGCTCCTTTCTTCTCCTTAGCGCATACATTTTTCTCTCAAACAGATCTTACAGGTCCTCAGGTGTTCTCAAATACTGTTAACATTTCTTAAATCATCTCTCAGAAGCTGGTGATATTTCTTAAAGCATATATTGTTTTGGGACACGTCAGCCCTGTTTTCTCCTATAAAATAGGAGTCTCAGTACAGCTTTTTGCGTTGGTAAAGCTCTGGGGAGATAACCCTGGAATCCAGCCCCCCCCCCCCTTGTGGAGGTTACTTTTCTCCAAGATGTTATCCAGAGCTGCTGCCTTGCCCCCCCCCCCGCCTTTCAATTCCAGGGGGGAGATGAAAAGGTTTTTCAACCTTTTAAAAAGCTGTTTGAGAAAGCTCCCAAGGAGCACCCGTGGAAAGCTGCCAGAGCAACATCGGTCCCAGCCAAAAGTCAGATTCCTCATCCCTTTTAGAAATCTCCTTGTTGTCAGACATTGAGGGGTTTTCAGTCTTCTCACGTGAGGGTGAAAAGCAGAGACAGTAGACAGATAAACTCTTAAAGATGACCACTTGAGTCCTTTCTCAAAAAAGGACAGAAGAAACAGGAGGATCTGGTGCAAGGAGCACCAGACCAGGTGAAAACTTTGAGCTTGAGTGAAAGAAGAGAAAGCAGCCCATTTCCTTGCATAGGAGCACTGCAAAGAAGGCTTCCGAGCGGCATCGTGGATCCTCTGTATTATGCAGGAATGGAGTCAGTCTCAGTCAGGCCAATCTTCCAGGCCATCAAACAAAGAATCATGAGGTCTGAATGCCAGACCATCCCCTTCTCCCTGGTGAGGAGAGATGGGTGAGAAGGGAAACGACAATATCACTCTTGAGGCATTCTGAATAGTGGAGTGAACCATAGTTGGCGAGGCCACCACAGCGTCATGATGATGCACTCAGTACCATTCATCCAGATCTTTGCCAGAACCCTCATAATCAAGAGAGGAGGAGGAAAAGGATAATACAACACTCCTGTCCATTGGAGAATGAAGGCATCTCCCAACAAACCCATGCCATGGCCTGCCCAACTGCAGAAGACTTGGCAAACAGCATTGTGTTGTGCGGCAAAGAGATCCACCTCCGGTGTGCCACAGAGGTGAAACACGTCCCTCAGGACTGATCTGTCTAGCTCCCATTTGTGGGAGATCAGCTTGGTCCAGTTGAGTTGGTCAGCCAAAACACTGTCCATTCCAGCAACATGGACTACATCCAGTCCAATCAGACAAGGTGAACACCACTGAAAGATCTCAAGAGTTAGGTCGAGGAGTGGAAGCGATCTCGTACCCCCTTTCTTGTTGAGATACACAACTGTAGTGTTGTCTGAAGTAACCTGGAGCAATCTGCCCACCAGGTCCAGCTCAAATGCCTGAAGAGCCTTTTTTATGGCTCTGAGCTCTAGAAGGTTGACATGTTGCTTCTGAGGCTGACAACTGCCCATGGACTGTGAGGCCCGAGCAGTGGGCTCCCCATCCCAAGAGCAACACATTTGTAGTTACTATTCAGGATGGCGAAGTCTGAAGGAAGGGCATGCCCTCCGACAGGTTGGCTGGTACCATGCACCACCATAAAGAGTTACTGATGTCCCGTGGAAGCAGCAGTTTGTTGTGGCAGGCATCCGTCTTGGTATCAAAGTTGTGTATAAGCCAGTTATGAAGAGACCTCATATTCAATTGAGCGTAGTGGACCACAGATGTTGTTGCAGCCATAAAGCCTAATAGACATTGGATCTTGAGCACTGAAGTGGGCTTGCAGTGATTTAGCTCTGATGCCAACAACATCAGCACGTCCATTCAATCGCAGGGAAGATACGCTCTGCCTGAGTGGGAGTCTACTAGCACCCCAATGAACTGTAGAGCCTGGGTAGGTTGCACATGAGACTTCTTGAGATTGAGGTAAAGTCCCAGGCTCTGAAGGAGATTGCAGGTCACCTCTCTTGACCAAAGAAGATAGCTCCATGTCGGTGCCACGAGAAACCAATCATCGATATACAGGTACACCTCAACACTTCGCATTTGAACATGGGAATGGACCACCGCCATACATTTGGGGAATTCCCTTGGAGCAGTGGTTAGGTTAAAAGGTAGCACCGGAACTGGTAGGCATCTGTATTGATGACAAAGTGGAGGTAACGCTGGTACAATTCTTCTATGGTAAAGTCGAAGTATGCGTCCTTGAAGTCAATAGAGGTGAACCAATCTCCTCTGGAAAGAAGAGGGAGTATCGGTGCTAGGAAACTCATACGGAACTTCCTGGGAGAGATGTAAAGGCTTAACTCCTGAAGGATCAGCCGAAGACCTCCATCTTTCTTCAGAACCGTAAAGTATCTCAAGTAAAACCCATCCTGAAGTTGAGCTGGCTGAATTGCTCCCTTCTCCAGTAGCTATGAACTTCGAGGTGGAGGACCTGGGATGGAGCGGTCACATGGTACCGAGCAGAGGAAGGGCGTCAAACTCGATCCTGTAGACCCTGAAGACTATGGAAAGGACCCAGGAATCCAATGTAAAGTTGGATCGGATTACAATGTAATGGTAGGAGGACAGAAGAGTTTCAAAGATGGGAAGACGAGCAGAGAGACAAAAGGAAGGGGGTCTAAGTCAAAGGTGCCGCTTGTTTCTGCTGTTAGTTTTGCCGGGATAGCCATGAAATTTCAAACTCAAGAAAGATTTTCCCAGTGTTGCTGGATGAGGATGTTGCTGCTGTGAGGACCTGGGTTGTTGAGGTTGGTACCTGGTAGACGAAGGTTGGAACCAACGCTTTTGTCTGGGTGCCAGTTGGGGCATGACTCCCATTTGACTGTTCCGAATCCAACGCATCATCAGTTTTCGCACTGAACCATCTGACCATGCAGTCTGACCATCCAAGGGAAGATCCTCGAAGCGTGCTCTAGTTCCCTGAAGAAGGCCAGCTGACCTCAACCAGGCATGGCGACGTAGAGCAATGGACCCAATGAGGGTCTCTGAATCGCAATCAACTTGATGAAACATATTTATTTGTTGCCTTGACAACTTTATTACCTCGGCTTGAAAAAGATGGCCTAATTCTTCTTATCATCCGGTAGATGTTCAAAGAGGCAGCCAGCTTCATCCCACAACAGTAGTTAATACCCCAACATCACTACCTGATAATTCGAAATTTTAAGGCCCATTGCTGTGGAGGACTATAGTCTCCGTCCAAATAGGTCAAGGTGCCTGCCTTCTTCAGCAGATGGAGAAGAATGTGCTTTCCAAGACTTTCCCTGTGCAGCCTCTACCACCACTGAGTTTGGAGTAGGGTGCTTGAGTAGGTAATCTGTGTTGGCTTCTTGCAAGCAATACATTCCCTCCAAGTGCTTTGACATTGGTTGCACAGTGGATGGGGCTTTTTGAGACTATTTTATAGTCTCTTCCAGGGCAGAAAGGAGGGGTATGGCAACAGGTTGAGACAGTTCAGCATTCACCACGTCAAAAGCTGCATGCTGCACCATGAAGGTTACTAGTTGGGTTTCCAAACCCAAAGATTGAGCCATTCTCATCATCTGATTGGAAAATTGTCCAAGGTCCTCTGACTGCGAGATGGCATTGTTCAACCCAACAACAGCATCAGGCGATGAAATGGACATTGGGCAAGAGGACTGAGATGTGATGTCAGACTCGATGGCCTTGTAGGCCCCTTCCAACCCTACTATTCTATGATTCTATGACTGATAGTCTTCCATACTGGAGAACAGTGATTGCCCTGGAGGTGCCTGTGGTGGAGCTTGTTTGTTGCCTTCCTTGCAGGGAAGCGAAGACTCGTCACAGTTGTTAAGCTATAACTGTGGCTGTAGCATAGCCAGTGGTTGCAGAAATGGCTGTAATGTAACTGGTAGTTGCACTGGTGGCTTTAGCATGGCCAGTGATTGGTCACAAAGCAAAGGTGTTGGTACCTGGATTGCTTGCTGCGACTGCGGAACAGGATTAGGGACCGAAGGAGGCATTCAAAAGGTATCCGCTTGATCTGGAGGTCTTGATAAGGTTGTTGATGGATGCCGATGGTAGCAACTCCCTCCTCAATATGGAAGGTCAGAATAGCAAAGGGGGTAGTACAGATCATATGGATCATACTGATCCTCATCCCAATCAAGAGGGTCTCCTGTATCAAGAATCCCATGTTGGACATCTCTCCTAATCAGAGAAAGGTGATCTGGACCGTTCTCTATCCCGGTTCCACTCGTAAAGACTAGTGGGATGATGTCTATTGAAAGAGGCAACTGAGTTTAGCAAATTCTGAGATCCCTGATGTCGGCCTCGAGATGTCCCGTACCATTGCAGCCGGTACTGATAAGGTGGCAAAGTGGATGGACCAGTTGGGGATTGGTCCCTGATCTCACCCTCTAATGTAGACATTATTAGAATGGGGCCCACCAGAGGCATCAGGGTCATCACTGGAATCGGTGAGAATAATATTGGTGGAGTGGGAGGTGCGGTTGTCAGTACAGGTGACCACATTTGGTCACTTGGCACTTGTGGAGCAATGGGAGACACGACCGGTAGTGGAGGTTGCTATTGATCCCAAGATGTCAAGCCAGAATCGGGAGGAGTGGTCAGAAATGAAGAACACACTCGATCCCAAGGTGGGGTTCTCTGCCATACTTTTCGGCTTCTCAACTGTTTCCAATGCTCATTTCCAAAGAGCAGCTTTCAATCGGTCAAAACGATTTTTCAAAGCAGGCAAGGCAAAGGCTTGGCAAAGAGGACAAGCCTCAACAGCATGCCCTTCTCTGAGGCAAAAAAAGGCAAAGAGAATGTCTATCAGTCGGCGGTAACTTACTCTCACAACGGACACACATCCTAAATGGCGCCTTAAGGGCCATATGTCTATGAGGGCAATCGCAAGATTGAAAAAAAAATCTAATAGAAATAAAAAGAATGCTAAGATTAAAGAGATAAATACTTTGATAGGTAAGAAGACAGAATAAAACCTCAACTTTGAAAACACTTTCGGATTGAACACAAGAGAAGTTCCCTCATGAGGCTACCACAATGGCAGTCTCAAGGAACTGAGGGAATAAGCAGGAACCTGCTAGGGATATGCACACTGGGACGGTGGGGGAAGCGTTCCTGCCAAAGTTCCTCAGATATAGAAGTTTCCTGAATCAAGGCTCTGTGCAGGCACTGAGCCCATATGTGTGATGCACAGATACCACAAAGAACCATAGTGTCTAATTCTTTTAACACCATATTCTTATGGTATTCACATTTAGAAACTCATTACCACCATACAACAAAGCGCTTGTTGTAACCATTTTCACACAATCTACTGAGAGTTTATTTTTTAAGCATCATGCTATGTTTTACACAGTGCTGAAGCTAGGCATCATCTGGAAAGAATAACCTCTCTTTCTATACAGGTAGCTTGCCATATAGCACTGCTCCACTCATCCTATGAAGCACAAGCAGAGCTAAAGTATTGGCAGGCTACTGTTATTGTAATTATTTGAAAGGCTGATCTAACCACCAACTGAAAGTACTAAAAAGCCTAACAAATGCTACACACACAGACACACACACACACACACACGCACGTTTGTGTGTGTGCATGCATGCACATGTTTGATTTAACTGGATTCATAAAAACTAGCACCCTACTGGTTGTTCTATTAAAAGGGGTTGGAACATGCAAATGCAAGGGGAAAACTTTGCAGAATGAGGCACATCAGCCTGACAGCAAAGCTAGAGAGTACATTCCAGCTAATTCCATCTTAATAGAAGTGAAAGCATCTACAAAATAAAGTGGAGGATTGCTGCACACTTACATCCCCTCTCAAAAATATGTAGCTGTTCAAAATTCGGTCAGGAATCATGTCCTTTTATTATACTTTTTGGTAAACAAGAAGAACTGATTGCTATCTACTTTCCACATTTAACAAGTGAGAAACACCTAATTCTATATTGTTTGATATAAAACATTGCCTAGACCCCAAATACTTAAGCCACCTCTTTTTCAATTGTAGTTCTTTTTCTAGAATCCATATCACTGGTATAGCCCATCTTTACCATGTGGTTACAGTAAACACAGCAAAACTGAGCCTTCATATTACAATATCCACTGTATATTCAGCCACTAATCAACAACTTCATCCCTAATTATTGAACTCACATCACAAACTAGCTCTACAGACCCATGAGGAGAACATTTCATCCATCCTCATACTCTTCCTACATATAAAACATGTTACAAATAAGCTCAGTCCTTTTGCTGGAGCTCTGCCAACTCCACATAGAAATATTATGACATGTATGCCCCATGTTTTCAACAACACTGATAGCAGGATCACTGCAAAGGCAGCTGGACAGTGTGGCCCATCTGTCCCACCTGAGGTTTAACAAAAGGCTGCAAAAAGCTGGCTTGGTCTAGTCTTAAACTCCACTGGATAATGCAAAGCAAGCCTCTGGGCTACAGTGTGTTTTACCAACGTGTATTGTGCAGCTTCTGTCATATGTATTTGTTTAGACAAGTCCGACCTATCCACTGTCACAAATCAGCCACTGAACCTTCCAATGTGTGCAGATGCATGTCCCCTAAAGATTCCCAAGACATCGTAAATAAAATTCTCAAATGTAATTGATCTATATTCTTTAAGGCAGCAATGTGCAACAATTGTTATCACAACTTTCCTAAGGTTTTTGCCTCACATTTGAAAAGCATGAATCAAACCATATCTGTTGGCCATACATAAGAAGAGCTCTGCTGGATCAGACCAAAGGCCTATTTAGTCCAGCATTATGTTCCCACAGTAGCCATTCAGGTGCCTATGAGAAGCACACAAGCAGGACATGAGTGCAATAGCACCCTCCCACTCATGTTCCCCAGCAACTGATATTCAGTGGCATAGTACCTCTGATTCTGGAAGTAATACACAGCCATCATAACTAGTAACCATTGATAGCCTTACCCTCCATAAATTTGTCCAATCAACTTTTAAAGCCATCCAAGTTGACAGCTATCACTACATCTTGTGGTAGCAAATTTCCTATGCAATGGAGTACTTCCTTTTATTTGTCCTGAATCCCACACCACTCTGCTTCATCGGATCACCCCCAGATTCAGGTATTATAAGGGGGCACTTCCTATCCACTTTCTCCACATCATGCATAATTCTATAAATCTCTATCATGCCCCCCACTTTACTCATCTTTTTTCTAACTAAAAAGCCCCCAACATGTAACCTTTCTTTACAGGGGAGTTACTAAAGCCCCTTGATCATTTCAGTTGGTTCTCAGCATGTGTGTGAACAGAAATGAAAACACAGTCCATGTTATTAGCTATATATTATTTCTTTCTTGTTTTACCCGAAGTGTGGTCATATACAAGTGATGTGACAAGCACCAGTACATAAAAGTATTACAGAGACAAATGGAGAGAGGAGGAAGAACTGAACCTACAATCAAGAAATGCACAAAGGACTAACCAAGGAAAGTATGGGTAAATGTTCTAGGTTAGCCTTCTTAGAAGGTGCCTCACTTAACAAGTTTAAAACACATTCATACGAACACTGAATTCCTTACCGGTACCCTGCTAAGAGGTGGCTTTGATGGAGGAGTCCCTGGTTTAACTGTTGTTGATGCAGTACAGCACGTTGCTGGGACACAGCTGCCTGGGGTGCCTGCTTGCCCAGGTGTGGCAACTGGCGTCATGACAGGTAAACCTGTTGGACCAAGCGTCAAACTGGTTGGTGGTATGCTGGTACTTGCAATGGCTGCCACAGGTTTTGTAGGTGCAACAGCAGTAGTTGGTAAGCCAGGCGTGACCGTAGTCTCCACTACTAGAGAGGTCTCCAGGGATACCGCTTGGTGAGCTGCACCAACACCACCATGTTCACTGAAGAGGGATCGCAGTTTTTCTTCCAGGGTTTTGATGTCATCTATGCCAGGTGCTTTTGGCTGAGCGTCAACGTCCCCTTCCAGACAGTGAGTATGAGGTTGATTAGGCAATGGAGCTGGTTGAGGCTGACTATGCATTAAAGTCTGCTGCACTGCAGGCACATTAGCTACTGGCTGTGCCAGTGGCGGGATGCCAGATAAAGGAACCTGGGATAATACTGGGATAGAGACTGCACCTCCTACTGGAGCTAAGCTAGATGAGGTAACTACAGGTGGGATGGGTAACGGCTGTACCACACCTGGCTGTGATATGGAGCTAGGCATATTTGATGCTACTGCAGAGGATACAGGTGCAGAAACAGGCAAGGGTATTTCACCTGTACTGCCTAGCTGTGGCTTTTCTGGGGACTGTTCACTTTCTGATCGTGGCTGCAGCACACTAACCACCACCATTTCTGCTAGGCTGGGGACAGAGCTGCTGGTATTCAAGTGAGAAGACTGCGAAACCATGCTCTGAGCCAAAGACACGGGGATCGTCGCTTGAGATACAGCACCTCCACCGCCTCCGCCCTGCTGAGACATCACAAATGGTGCCTTAACTCCTGATGTTGTAACACTAGGCCCTGTTGCTCCGACTTGTGGTAACGTTAGAGAAGCAGGGGTGCTAATACTAGGAACGATTTCTCCCATTCCAGAAGCCACCTGGGATGCAGTTGTTGATAAAAAAGAAGGTGCACTGATGCTGGAAGCCACTCCACTAATTAACTGTGCCCCAGACTGCAACACTGGTGGTGGAGAACTGGAGCCTGAAAATTCTTCACTCAATGGAAGCCCTGTGGTCACTTTTTCTATTGGCTGAGTCGCTACTAAAAAAACATCAGTGGAGGAAGGAAGTGACACTGAAGGACCAGTCATTGGTGTTGACGGCAGCCCCCCATTCAGACTTGAACTTAGAGATGGAAAAGGTGGCACAGCCTGGTTAAAAATTGGGGGAGCTGTGCTAGGTCCTTCTGGCATTTGACTGTGCTTAAGCTCTGAGAAAGCTTGCTGTAGGCTGAGCGATGATGCAGAATGAGAGAGATTCATCCCAGGGCCATGAGATGGGGACGCAGCAACTGAAAGGAAAAGAGGCAAAGTCAGCTTCTCTGGAAAAACTTGCTGAAGGCCATGCTAAGTACTTGCTAGGACAATAGGTGTTTGCATAAACTGTGCCCGTATTTAATTTCTAAAAGAAACTCCAACTCCCACAGGTTTGAGATATGTTGAGATGGGAAGCCACTACTTCTGTTCCTTCAATATGGCTCCACTGCTTCAGTGAAGCCACCACATATTCAGATCATAAGAACGTAAGAGCAATGCTGGATCAGACCGAAGACCTATCTAGTCCAGCATTTTGTACAGGGTGGTCAACCAGATGCCCATGGAAAGCCCACAAGCAGGATATGAGTGCAGTAGCACCTTTCTGCTTGTGATCCCAGCAACTGGCATACAGAGGCATACTGCCCTGATACTGGAAGTAGTATATACCCATCTTGACTAGTAGCCAAGTCACTGAGGGTTAAGATTAATATTTCTAAGAACTATGGGATACAAGCAACACATACGTGAGGTAGCTGATAGTTACTAGAGGCAGCTAGGTGTTAGTTTGTGGGTATGAAGATTAGTTCTCTTTACTGCAGTGTAACTTTCACAATGCTGCACACTCAAAAGGGGCGGGGAGATTGTGCCATAGTATAAAAGGAGGGGGAAAGGTTTACATTTTATTTATATTTACTTACAGTGTTACAGAGTGGTCTAATAAAGTTATCAGGGCAACCCAAAACACAGAATTTTTAAAAATTAAAATCCAATTAAAGAACCCAATGATACTATAAATACAGCATAAAAACAGTTGCAGGGAGTAAACAGAGCTTGAAGATAAAACAGATAAAAGGCCAGGGAAAATAAAAAGATCTTTGTCTGGCACCAAAATAATACCAAAGTAGGCACCAGGCAGGTCTCTCTGGGAGGGTATTCCACATCCTGGGCATCACCACTGAAAAGGGCCTCTCTTCCATAGCCACCCGCTGCACCTTACTAATCAGGAATACTCAAGAGAATGACCCCCAAAGAAGATCTGAGGGTCCAGATAGGTATATGTGGAGAGAGGCGGTACTTCAGGTACATGACAGTTTGTACTACAAGTAATTAATCCCTCATTGAAACAAACCCTGCTAAGATAAGGTTATGACCCAGTTCACACATAATGGCAGCAAAGTGTGGGTTAATTAACTCATGATTTGTGGGGGCATGCACCACCACCATTTTGTGTATGCAATCTCTGATTGCTATGTGATGTCTTAACCTGAACAGTATAGGTTAATTGTGGGTTAAACAACCCACAGTTAACCCACAAACAGATGTTAGATTAACTGTGGGTTGTTTAACCCACAATTAACCTATAGTGTCCAGGTTCAGATGTAACCTAGCAACCTCCGATCGGCCTGATTGGAGGTTGGATTTGCAAAATGGTGGCAGAATGTACCTGGTACGTGCAGTGGCAAATCTTGGGTTAGTTAATCCACAATTTGCTGCTGTTACATGCAAATGGACCCTCTCTCTGAAAGTGATATACAGTGGCATTATTTTAGTGATAAAATAAAATAGTGACCTGTGCTGGGAATGTTGGTGAACTCACCTATATCAAGAAGCTCATTTTCTGATGGAATGGAAGTGAAAAATGCTTGTTCTCGCAACCTACTTTCTGGAACAGGGCTGACAATAAACCTTCTTCCAGCAGAATGGACAACCTGAGTCAATGAATGAGGAGGAACACCTTAAATAAAATGGAGAAAGATATAGATTACAGCTGTGTAATTTCTTACTGACCTTTGTTCAATTTGCTGCAAGGAGCAAGCACTCTGGTACTGAACCAAGCAGTGATGGTCTTACACTATCTGGGATCCAAGCCAGCAATCCAAGATTGTACAAGAATTCAATAACCCTTACCTATTCTTTGCGGCATGGAAGACACAGGATCTGGTTGTTTGAAGTCTCCATCCAATTTCTGAAACAAATGAAAACAGTTCTTTTGCTGTATAAACCCAGTAGCAGAAATCAAGATATCAATGAGCCTTGAGACCTGCCACAGTAGGAATATTAAAATTACACAGTAGACAAACTTTTGTTTGGCCCTTTTTAGGCCATGTTATGCCTCCCCAACAAGCTACCTACGCTAACACATACGCTCACAACTGTTTGAACAAAGGCCATGTTCTTCCAGCAACTATAGTTCAGATGGTTCAGGTGGTTCAGATAACAGAGTTCCTTCTTTTCCAGCACTAACCAATTATAATAATTTCCAGAGGGTAGTCATGTTGCAGCAAAAACAACAAAGATTCTTGTGGCACCTTAAAGACTAACAAATTTATTCTGGCATAAGCTTTCATGGACTATATCTCGCTTGATCAGATGCATGGAGTATTATGCAGTGTTTCAGGTTTATGTACAGTACATATGGTTGAGGGGGTTGTGCGTGTGTGTAGAATTGTAAACAGTGAGGTCAAAAGGAAATTAAATGTAGTACGTACTAACAGTGACAATCACATTATTAACAGTGGTCGTTCACAGTACAATTGCCGCCAATAACACAAACATTCTGGTACTAGGTAAGCCAGTTAAGACATGTAGTGTGATAGAAACCCTTTATACGGATATAAGCCTCAAATGGTGACTGAGTTCATCAGCAGGTTCAATTCTAATTTAGTGGATTCTTGCTCTAATCTCCATTTGCTTTGCTCCACAATGGCCTCTTTAAGATCAGTGACAGAATGTCCTGGGAGGCTGAAGCACTCTCCCACTGGGTTTTGAATGTTGCCATTTCTGATGTCAGATTTGTGCTCATTTATTCTTTTCCACAGAGACTGGCCTGTCTATCCTGTAGAATGCAGACAGGCATTGCTAGCGGAAGATTGCATATATCACATTGGAAGATGAGCAAGTCAATGAACACCCAATGTTGTGGGTGCCGTTATTTGCTCCTGTAATAGTGTTTTCAGAGTAGATATGGGGACAGAACCAGCATCTGAGTTTATTGCAGGGTCTGGCCCCTGTGTTTGTATCCTTGTTATGAGGCCTGTTGTTGCTAGTGAATAGCTATTTTAGGATACAAGGCTGTCTATAAGAAAGTACAGGCCTACCACCCAAGGCCCATGAGAGGAAAGTGTCATTGTCCAGGACATTGTTCACAAGACTCTTTGTTGTTTCAATTATAATATGTTTACTTGCATGATATGAAACATGGCCCAGAAGCTTGGTCCTGCAATCCACTGTGACTACCAATGAGCTTCTAGGCCCAATTCAAGGTACTTGTTTTTACCTCCAAATCCCTTTAAGGCCTGAGGGAGTACTTCTCCCTATACACATCTATTCAGAAAGGCTGTGTTGGGAGAGTGTTTATCATTTAGGAGGCAAGAGTGGTGGGTACCCAAACAAGGCCTTCAATAGTGGCCACAGGTTTCTGGAATTCCCTTTCTAGGGAAGTGTTAGTTATACAACAACCTTCTGTCATTTCAAAGAGTGAAAAGCACTCTTTTTACTTAAAAAGACATTTTCATGATTACTGATCTTTATGATATTACGGTATTCTGAATGAAGAACTATCAGGATTGTAATATTCTGAAGTGGTAATATGACTGTGATGTTCACTTACAATTCTATGGACAGGATTTATGGTTTTATTTATTGCATAGATTGTGATTACTTGAAGGACTGCCTGAAGCCATACGAACATGCCCTGGCATTAAGATCTGCCTCAGAGGCCCTATTCGTAGGTCCACCTGTAAGATCAATTCAGCTGGTGGGCCTAAGCGATAGGGCCTTTTCAGCAATGGCACCCAGGCTCTCTTCCCACTGAGGTATGCATGGCCTCAAATTTTAATATTTTTTAAACTTCTAAACCCATTGCTGCCGCCGCCGCTGCCACCACCACCAGGCCTTCCTTGTGGACTTCTGCCTGGCAGACCGCCAGTCCCTGCAGGACCAGGACCCCAGGTACCGAGCCAGCTGTGCTGCTCCACCTGCCCCTCCCTGGAGGGGCTACATAAGCTGGCTGGCTGAGGTGGCCTGGGAGAGCCAGGGCCTGCAGGAGAAGCCACCACCACCACCACCACCGGGGAAGAGGCGTGCTTGCCGCCGCTGGGCCTGCTGCCGCCGCCGCTGGAACTGCTGCCGCCGCTGGGCCTGCTGCCGCCGCCGCTGGGCCTGCTGCCGCCGCCGCTGCCACCACCACCAGGCCTTCCTTGTGGACTTCTGCCTGGCAGACCGCCAGTCCCTGCAGGACCAGGCCCCCAGGTACCGAGCCAGCTGTGCTGCTCCACCTGCCCCTCCCTGGAGGGGCTACATAAGCTGGCTGGCTGAGGTGGCCTGGGAGAGCCAGGGCCTGCAGGAGAAGCCACCACCACCACCACCGGGGAAGAGGCGTGCTTGCAGCCGCTGGGCCTGCTGCCGCCGTCGCTGCTACCACCGCCACCAGGCCTTCCCTGTGGACTCCTGCCTGGCATTTTTAAGGGGATTTTAATTGTTTTGTTTGTTTGTTTTATTTTGTTGGGGGGGATTCTGTTGTGTTTTTAGGGGTGGGTAGCCTGCCTGATAGGCGGGAGCGAGGGGGCATGTGTCCACCTGATGGAGGCAGTGGGGGGAGTGTTGGGGGCCAGAACATACCGAGGCTGGGCGGCAGGCGCTGGCAGAGCGCTAGGGGCAGGCCATGCCAGCTAAGGGGAACAAGGGAGAGATGTGTAGTATCTGTCCCCTGCTCCGGGCCTGTCCAGAGCCAAAGGATGGCTGGGGGAGGCGTGACTCCATCTTCTGGCCTTCGTTTGCTGCTCTGCAATGCCAGGTCTGTTACCCAGAAAACCTCCCTCATCCATGACATGATCCTGGATGAGGGTGCAGACCTGGCATTTATTACGGAGACCTGGCTGGCCGAGGCTGCTGCTCCAACCCTTGCAGCCATGTGTCCAGCTGGATTTTCGTATGCACAGCAGCCGAGGGCTGGGGATCGGGGAGGGGGAGTGGCTGTTATCTACCGAGAGTCCTTGGTCTTCACCAGACCCCCTCTCCGGGAGACCAAGGTTGTTGAGTGCATGTACTGGAGGTTGGGCCCGAAGGGCAGTCTGGGGATTCTGCTCGTGTACCGTCCATCCCGCTGCACAACTGACTCCCTGGCTGAGGTGCTTGAGGTGGTCTCTGATGTGCGTGTACAGTCCCCTAACTTACTGGTGTTGGGGGACTTCAACGTACATTCGGAGGCCATCCTCACAGGAGCACCTCGAGACCATGGCCTCCTGGGAGCTGCACCATATTCTAACTGGGCCCACCCATGTAGCCGGTCATGCACTAGACCTTGTGTTTGTTTCTGGAGAAGCGGGGAGTGATCTGGAAGTCAGGGGTATATCCACCACCCCCTTGTCATGGTCAGATCACTATCTGGTGATGTTGGACTTCTCGGTTCCACAACCCCTCCGCAGGGGTGGAGGACCCATTAAAATGGTCCGCCCCAGGCGTCTTATGGATCCAAATGGATTCCTGAACGCGCTTGGGGATTCTCTGGGGCATGCCAACGGCCACTCGGTCGAGACCCTGGTGGGTGGCTGGAATGCCGCAATCACTGGGGCATTAGATCGGGTGGCTCCGAAACGCCCTCTCCCCCTGAACAGGGCTCGGACTGCACCATGGTTCAATCCGCGGTTACGAGCTCTGAAACAGGAGGTGAGACGGCTAGAGCGCCGGTGGCGGAAGTCTCGCTCCAAAGACGATCAGACACGGGCTAGACCTATATCTTCAGCCTATCACGTGGCGGTGAAGGCAGCAAAAAAGGAATATTATGCTGCCTCCATCGCGTCTGCAGAGTGCTGCCCCAGGGGGCTGTTCCAAGTGGTCCGGAGCCTGGTCGGTCCTGTGGCTCCGGAACCACTGGAGCATTCTAAGGCCTCCTGTGAGGCTTTGGCAAGGCACTTTGCAGATAAAATTGATCAGATTAGGTGTGTTACTCTGCACACTGTGGATACAGTTAGTGAGCAAGAGGCGGCCTGTGGCAAACCGGTTTTGTGGGATCGGTTCCAGCTTCTTCCTCCTGATGAAGTGGACAAGGTGCTTTCATCTGTAAGGCCAACCACCTGCTTACTTGATCCTTGCCCATCTTGGCTCATTATGAGCTGCAGAGAGAGACTGGGTGAGGGGATCAAGGCGGTGGTGAACGCCTCCCTTGAGGAGGGAGTGATGCCATCAGCCCTCAAGGAGGAAGTGATAAGACCGCTCTTAAAGAAGCCCTCCTTGGATCCTCAAGTTCTGAACAACTTTCGCCCAGTCTCAAATCTGCCATTTTTGGGCAAGGTGATTGAGCGGGTGGTGGCGGTGCAGTTGAAGGCACACTTGGAAGAAACTGATTATCTAGACCCATTTCAGTCGGGCTTCAGGCCTGGGCATGGGACAGAAACGGCCTTGGTCGCCTTGGTGGATGATATGAGGAGGGCTCTGGATAGGGGTGAATGCTCCTTCCTTGTTCTCCTCGACCTCTCAGCGGCTTTTGATACCGTTGACCACGGTATCCTCCTGGACCGCCTGGAGGGGTTGGGCATTGGAAACACTGTATTGCGGTGGTTCCAGTCCTTCCTCTCTGGCAGGTACCAGAGGGTAGCACTGGGAGAGGAGGTTTCGGACCCGTGGCCACTTACTTGTGGGGTGCCACAGGGTTCCATCCTCTCCCCGATGCTATTTAACATCTATGTGAAGCCACTGGGGGCTATCATCAGGAGGTTTGGGGTGCAGTGTCATCAATATGCGGATGACACTCAGCTCTACCTCTCATTCAAATCTTCACCAAGGTTGGCCGTAGAATCCCTGTCCAAATGTCTGGAGACGGTGAGTGGCTGGATGGGGAGGAATAAGCTGAAGCTCAACCCTGACAAGACCGAGGTACTTTTGGTGGGAGACAAGAGGAGGCTGGGGGATGTTGACCTGGTGTTGAATGGGGTACAGCTACCCTTGAAAGACCAGGTCCTCAGCCTGGGGGTCATTTTGGACTCCCAGCTGTCCATGGAGGCTCAGGTGTCAGCTGTGAGCCGGACAGCGCTGTATCAACTCCATCTGATACGGCGGCTGCGCCCCTACCTTCCCGACCATCTGCTCCCATCGGTAGTACATGCCCTGGTCTCCTCTCGTTTAGACTACTGTAATGCGCTCTACGTGGGGTTACCCTTGAAGACGGTTCGGAAACTGCAGCTGGTACAGAACGCGGCGGCTCGCCTGATTAAAGGCAGCCGCCGGCGAGATCACATCACTCCAGTGCTGAAGGAGTTGCACTGGTTACCAGTTGTTTTCCGGGCCAAATTCAAGGTGTTGGTTTTGACCTTTAAAACCCTATATGGTTCCGGCCCAGCCTATCTTAAGGAGTGCCTCCAGCAACACCAGACAGGCCGCTTAACAAGATCAGCCTCGGATGGCCTTCTCTCTGTCCCATCAGCCAGGACAGCTAGACTGGTGGGGACGAGGGAGAGGGCCTTCTCTGTGGTGGCCCCCACTCTGTGGAACTCCCTCCCTAGGGAACTCCGTCATGCCCCCTCTTTAATGAGCTTCCGTCGTGCATTAAAAACGTGGTTGTTCAGGCAGGCATTTGGGGTGGGTTAGGGTTTTTTTTTTAAAAAAAATTTATGGTAAAATTTTATTGTTTTAAATTGTTTATGGTGGGTTGTACATCGCCCAGAGTGGCTGGGTGACCAGTCAGATGGGTGATTAATAAATTTAATAAATAAATAAATAAATAAATAAAATCTTTTTCAGCTTGCTTTTTCTGGAGTTTTAACTGCTATGAGTTAAAATTGTGTTTATTTCTTTGTCTCGCTGTTGGGTGTATTTTATTTTAACTGGCCTTATTTTTTTAATTAACTGGGTACTGTTCTGTAATTGTTTTGATTGATTGATGCAGGATTTAAAATTGTATCATATGTTTTTCATATTTTATTATGTGAGTTGCCTTGTTAGGACTCTCTTAAAAAGTAGTATACAGATGATCATATAAATAAATAATTCTATTTCAAACTACTTTGAGTATATTTGGCAGAGCCAGCACAGAAATATATATCAGCACAATATTTTAAAGCAGCATTTAAATATTAAACACTTTATTAAAAAGTCATAATTACAAAAGAGAAAAAAGGGAGTGGAAGAAAAGAATAGTTAAAGCAAAACACTGCATAAACTAAAATAGAAGAAAAAGCCAAGAAGCAAGAATATCTATCAAGATAAGCCTAGAAAATATTATTTTTAAAATAGCAAGAACAAGATGAATACTGCAAGGGGGAGAAGAATACACTCCAGAACTGGGTAGTAGCATAAGAGAACAAAAATAAATAAATACATACATACATATCAAGTTTAACCAACAGATTTGGAAGTAGAGGAGCAAAGATTTTGGGGGAAGAAAGGTACAGAGTGAGGTACGGTGAGGAAAAACTTGAAGTGATATAAAAAGAAGTTTGAAAACAAAAGGAAGAAAAGCCTGTAAAGTCCAGGATACACAGTAGTTGAAAACAGGCACATGCAAAAATCTAAGACAAGCTGCAGAGTTAAAGCACACAAATAATATGAGAGGAAGACCATAAAGGAAGATAATTGCTTAAATCTAAACTTGAAATAGGAAAATTGTCTTATAGCTTTTACAGTATTATAAAATTGAAGGGACCAGATTCTGGAATTACTCAGAATATAAATGCAAGGCTGACCAAATGAAGTAGGAGAGAGGATAATTAACAATAAAAACTTACAGCCAGGTTTCAGGCCTGGGTAGAGGAATGGAGAAACATTATCAAGAGTGTAGAGAAAAAAGGTAAGAAATTCTGTCATTAAACATTCAGTTTGAGTTGATAGATACCTTTTGTCAAGACTCCTTGGCAAAAGCAGAAGGGTGGAAAGAAAATAGAGAAAATGTTCTGCACCAGAGACTCTGAGGCATTAAAAATCACATCCTTACCTGGTTCTGTATGCTGTCCATGCTTTGATCACCTTCGGGTTCCCCACTGGCATCTTCACTGAGCATTTCATCTGCTTTTTCTATAATATCTCGCACCTGCTCAACAAATGAATCTCTCTCTGTTGCCAAGATGAATTCATTTTGCACCTGCATATAAAATCAGAACTGTAATAGCTACGGACTTGTCTCTCACCAGGGGCAAGTAGCAATGGTCCCCTGAAAAGCACCAAAAAACAAACTATGCAGCACTATGAAAGCTACATGTGCAGCACTCTCTCTCCTAGCCTAAAAAGAACAACTGACCTTCAAACCTACAAGTGCTAGTTGAACTGGGTATGTAGCCTACTCAGCCATGCCTTTGTTTGGCATTTGTTGTTGTTCTTCAGTCGTTAAGTCATGCCCAACTCTTCGTGACCCCATGGACCATAGCACACCAGGCCTTCCTGTCCTCTGCTCTCTCCCGGAGCATGCTCAAGTTCATATTCATTGCATCGGTGATGCTATCTAGCCATCTCATCCTCTGCCGTCCCCTTCTCCTTTTGCCTTCAATCTTTCCCAGCATCAGGGTCTTTTCCAGGGAGTTTTCTCTTCACATTAGGTGGCCAAAATATTTGAGCTTCAGCTTCAGTATCTGTCCTTCCAATGAGCAGTCAGGGTTGATTTCCTTTAGGATTGACTGATTTGACCTCCTTGCAGTCCAGGGGACTCGTAAGAGTCTTCTCCAGCACCACAGTTCAAATTGTTTGGCATAGGAATGCTCATATACTACTTTCCGTATCCCACTATGGTGACTGCCTGTCTTATGGAGTTATAGCAAGAGAAGAAGGGATGAACAATCTGAACAAATGGTAGACATCTATTCTCAATGATTAAGAAGTTTCCAGGGGTCTTCTACTATGTTACTGGCCAGATTTTGTATACCGCTGTCCTAACATACAGTAGTTCTGGGAGTAAATACTTGTCACCAAATTCAAAGAGGTACAATTTCTCTGAAAAGGAATATGCATTTGGTTAATTGGCTAGCTGCTTGTCTCTTCTGGCTTATAACCCTTGAAAGCAAAACAGTTTAACAACTGTTTGACTGAAAAAAATTATAATTCTCAGGAAAAAGTTGATCCCTGTCTTTAGCAGCTCGATTTAAGCCTTGCAAGGGTTCCACCCTTAAAAGGTGGCCTAAAAATAATTTTAAATGCAGCAACTTTGGTCATTTCTAGATTGCAAATTGTGAGAGACTCAGCAGAACGGGCTACAGCAAGAAATATACCAAATGGAAATTCCTAGAGAGAGCAATTCAAATAGGGCAGCCTACTAAAGCTAATATTGTTAATACAGAAGTTTCCATCTGAACTTCTTACCATGATAGAGGCTATTTCCTCTGGATTGTCACCGTCCAAGTCAAATTTGAAAGTAACCATTTTTCTGTTGTGTGTCTCCAGCTGGCATTCCACAACCCGATCTCCTTTGTTTGAAACCTGGAACACAGAAATTCTGATATTCAAAATAAAAAGTAAATAGAGGGAAAGAATACCAATTGTAGATGGTCTGGGAGCAGTATGAAGAGAAAGGAAAATACAGTATCTAGGACAACTTTCTGGTTTCCAAACCTTTCAAACAGTTCCTTTAGAGGCTTTCAATGCCTTTTCTCATAACCAAAAAGAATGAAAACAGGCTGAAACTAGAGGAGAAATTCAGGATTCTGCCCTCAAGTGAAATTTCATACTTTCACACACACACACACACACACACACACACACACACGTGCGCACACACATACAACCATATCTTATTATTATTTAAAATGGAAAGTTGGGTACTTACCTTAAAGTTCCATTCCAATTCGGTGCTCAGGGGATATCCATTGTGGGTTAACTCCTCCTACTGCCCAGGACAGGCAAGGAACATGTGACCAAGCTTTTTGCCTTGGTCCTGGCCTCTGTGGCTCCTCCCAGCCAGTTCTTTTCTAGCCGAGCATTTGGACAGAGTAGCTATTGAGGAACTGTTAATGTAGTAATTTAAAAAACAGAAAGTAGAACAGAAAAGGTGGGGGGAACCCAGGCAAAGGCAAGGAATGAAGTTGGCTGGGAAGAGCCACAGAGGCCAAGACCAAGGCAAAAAGCTTGGTCACATGTTCCTTGCCTGTCCTGGGCAGTGGAAAGAGTTAACCCATGATGGATGTTTTCTTTGCAGTGGATGGGAATGGAAGCTTGATGCTGACAGGGTAAACGCACAGCTCAACAAGAAGTTGCTTAGAAAAAAAATCAGTCCACTCTGGTGTAAGCCACTATTAGCAGTTAAGACAGACATAAGCGGCACAGGCAACAATTTGTCAAAAGACTAGGTGGTGGCTGAATTCAGAGGTAACAAGCATGACTGTTGTTTTTTGTTATGAGGATGAAAAGGGACAAACCTCTGGCTACCTCCTCTCGTTCCTCAACATATAAAAGGAGATTCAAAGCTTTTGTTACGACTCAGGAACAAATGCTTACCAACAAATCAGGATCAAACTGTTTTGGAATACTGGCGGGAGCAAATCATAGCTTGCCACTAACTAGAAGTGGAAGTTTCCCATCTCCTTCCCTCACGTACAGGGAAAAGGGCAGGGACAACACATAAGGCCAAGGCTTGTGCCTGCTCATCTTCAGTGTTAAGAGAACAAGCCTCAGTGAGCATGAGGCTTGAGCACTCTGCTGCTTCCTTTCAGCACATCTGCAAGGAGACTGGGAAGCTTCCATTTCCGTTTTATATTAACTGCAATATTAGCATGTCATCCAAGCCCTAAACTTTAAAGTTAACTAAACCTAAGGGTAACTTGAAACAAGCCTGTCTCAAACCATCATTTATGAAGCTGGCTTGTTTCAACTAACCATCGTTAAGATGAACTACAGTTTAGCCTACTCAGCCATGCCTTTGTTTGGCATAGGAATGCTCATATACTACTTTCCGTCAGACTGTGGATGACTTGTTTAAACTACGATTAGTTTAAACAAGTCAATTTGATGAAGTATGGTTTGAAGTTGGCTTATTTCAACTAACTATAATTACGATTAAACTCTTTGTCCGGGTTTGGATGATACAGCAAGCCGCAGTTTATCTAAAATATTTAATCTAAAACAGAACAGAAAGTTTCCAAATTCCTCCTCATGGCCACACCAGAGGAGAATGGGAGCGCATTCAAGCCCAAAGCTCACTAGGGCTCATTCGCATAACATTAAACTATTTAATGACTGTGTACTAAAGGCTCTGTTTTAAGTACAGCATCACCAATTTAGGTAACTTACATTAAGAATTCTCAGTTTTGGACGTGTAGTCTTTTCATGGCGAGAGCGGCTGCGCACTGACTTTCGATAATGTCGTTTCGTAGTCCTCCCTTCATGTCTACCACTAGATGCTGGAACACTCTCATTGCAGTCACTTAAGCCTGAAGCAACATCTGAATGTGCACTGAAAAAAAGCCAGCAGCTAAAATCAGCAATATTTTCTATATTACCTGTAAAAATTGATTTCACTTCTAATATCACTCTCAACAGTAACTTGAGTGAACAGCATGTGGGAAAATTCTATCATCACATGTGTACTAGCGTAATGAATTACAAATATATTGATAGAACAGTCACTAAGTGCTTCTCTTGTATGATACTACATGCTTTAAGACTGACTTATCTCTTCAGTGACTCACATAAAAGGCATAGCATTTTTTTGTTTTTTAATTAGGTGTTGCAACAGGTCAAAAGTAGTTAGGTCAGGACATTATGCAAGAACCCAGTTGTACAAGGCTCACATATGCTGTGTGTCTGAGAAGCCTCACTGTTATTTGAAGAAAAGGGCCTTCTATCGGTTTACATGTAGAGGCAACTAAATAACCATCTCCAAGCTGAGAGATTTTAAGAGGATCAACTTTCTGCTATCATATATATCCAAATTCAAGTGCAATAATTCAGTATTTACCTGTCTATTGAGGAAACCAATGGAGTTGATTGTGAAGGCTGTTGCTGTACTGGTGGTTGAGGCTCTGGATGTGCTGTCTGAGTGACTGCAGAAGTACTCTGCAAAGATAAAAGCTTTCCCTTCAAGCATCTTATTAAGGAGCTCTTTTTGTAATCTCATCTCATAGTCCATCCATCTATATAACTAGAAGCTAGAAAGCACTCTCTCTAGATAATTTAAAAGCATCTAATCAGATCAAATTTTTAACCCACAAAGGGGTTCTCGTGCAAATTTGATAGGTCAACCATGTTATCACTAGATGAATGTGGTGCTACAGCTTGCCATGCAACCAGAAATCTTACTAGCAGAATGTGCAACAGAAAAGCCAATGCAGAGTGCAAAGACCATTCAAATCTCTCCCAGCAACAGCAGGGCTGCAGGGAACAGGTTTGGGGAGAGATTTTTTCAGTGACTACTGAGAGTAGCATGTCTTCAATATAAGGATTGGCATTACTAGCCAGAAGAGAAGTGCTAGCAAGGATTTTGCATCTGGCAGGCCCACTCACTTCCCAACAGCACAGCCAGGGGCAACAAGGTCTCCACATTGGCATCACATTCTGCTGTAAGAGAAATTCATTTTACGGATTAGCGTATGATTTTTAGCCTGATTCCAAAAATGGGAGTGGATTCAGAATTCATGCCCTGAAATTCAGCGTTGAAACACACGCACACAGCAACATGCAGAGAGTCCATTTACCTCTAATGCTGTCTGCTGCGAGGATGCAGAAGAAACCTGCTGTGTTAAAGCAGACTGTTGCACTTGAACCTGTCCTCCTAGACCGCCCAAAGAAACTAAAACATTCTGCTCCACATAAGGCTGCAACCTTGCGGCAAGATAGCCTGGCTGAGCCAATGCATCTGTGGGTAAGGGAGGGGATAGTACTGCAGAAGGGAGGCAAGCAGAGGCCACAGAAGAGGAAGCAATATTTGGATCTCCAGTATATTGCGCTGGTAGCCGAGGCGGGAAGCCCTGCGACAAATGAGGAAGCGAAGTTAGCGTATTTTAGGGTAA
The DNA here is from genome assembly GCF_057233095.1 of Heloderma suspectum. Taxonomy (NCBI): domain Eukaryota; kingdom Metazoa; phylum Chordata; class Lepidosauria; order Squamata; family Helodermatidae; genus Heloderma; species Heloderma suspectum. The sequence continues at coordinate 25,297,674 of NC_139464.1, forward strand.
TTTGAGGAATATAGTATGAACCAGATGGGAAAGGGGAAATTGCAAGCCAAGCTACTGTAAAGAATTTCCCCCCAACATGACCTAGTTAGACTTATTTCAGTACTTCCAGAGCAGAGTGCCTTTGACCCAACTTTACCTCCCAAGCCATTATGCAGTCTGGAGCAACAGTTTACCATGCAGCTAAAGAGAGGATGGATTAAAGTGATTTGTGTAGCAAACAAGTGCTTACCCTGTTTACAGCTCAAGACCTCCTTAATAGTTAAGTCTGAAAAAGCTGCTAGATAAACAGGTACCACTGAGGCCAGAGCAACAGAGCTCCATCTCAACAAATGCCCACTTGCTATTTCTCTTTTTACACGTAAAATGTATGAAATGCGAAAGTACTGTGACACACAGCAAGCAAACAACATTTTCTATGCTCCAGTTCAGAGAGACCATGTTGAACTGATGTTCACATTGTGAACTGCAGTGGCTAATACTACAAAATGAAAGAACCTTTATTTCTTTTGTTGAGCAGTTTATATTGTGTTCCAACTGAAAGTTTACCTTCTAGCAGTCAGAAGTTGAGAAATGACTGACCAACATTTCAAAATCTCATCACTGGAACCTGGAGATCTCAGCTTGCTTCTATCAACTGTGATAAAAGACTTGTCACCCTCCTTACATTCAAGCATGAGCTAGCCTTTACACATTGGCAGCTGCCAGCATGCTAGAAATTACACTTTCAATAAAAGCACCAATGCCAAAAAGAACCAATTACTAGTCAAATATTCAGTTTTAAATCAGTTTTCAGTGTACAAGGAACCCCATCTGGCCTACTTGCTCTCCTTTCAAATATTCCACAAGTAACTGTGCTCAGGACTTTTAGCAGGGTCTAAAGCACCAGAGGAACAGATGAGATTGCAGAGAGGGACTCTTGCCTAACTGCCACAATACCTGATACAGAGCTTCTGTAGCTGGAAGTGGTACTTCAGCAGTTTGTCCCAGAGTGGCTGGCAATCCCATGGACTGAACAGCTGGCTGCAGAAGCTGTGGGGCCACCTGGCTGGACAGCTGAGCCACAGGCTGCAGAAGAGTTGGAAGCTGGCTAGGAACAGCAGTTGAGCCCACAGGAATGGCAGCTGCAGCAGCAGATGTGGCCAGAGTGAGCAATGGCTGGTTAATGCCAGCTGCCATAGAGATGGGTAGAGACGGGAAGCAAGGCTGAGCCACCGACACATGAGGCGCTGCTATGGGCATCTGAGAGACTGAGAACTGTGGAACAAGGGGAGCTTGTAAGGGCTGTCCCAAAGGGAGAAAATGAGAGCCAATGGTCATGACTGGGGCAACTGAAGGCTGAGGAAGGGAAGGCGTTGCCATAGGTAACTGTGGTTCACCTTGGATGATCGGCACTGGCTGGGAAACAGGAAGCTGGGGAGGTAAAGAAAAATAGAGATAGACTTTTAGGAAGCAAGGTTGCAGGAAGCAGGCTTTTTAATGCATTAGTCCAAGTAAGAAAAATGTTTACATCACATTTAACAGAGGTAGATAGGAATATCTACAGGAATATAACAGAGGTAGGAATATGTTTGGCAGAGTGGCTGGGAAATTACTATTATCCAATTATATATCCATTTTTTTTTTTTACATTTGGGAAGACTTCTCACTATCAAAGGAGAATATCAAGATGATCAGAAGGTCAGAATGCAAACATGCCATCAGTTTATACAGAAAGGAATTTTGGAGAAGGATAACTGTTCCTTTTTTCATACCATTAAGAAAAGCTCCAAGCTCCCAGTTATCATCTGCTTATTTGGGGACATGAGCCTGATGTAACAGAGAATAAAAAGCCACTCAACCAGCATATAGAGAATAGGCTCCAGTTAGTGCCACAAAGCAGAGCAAGAAATGTAACAGGAATTCTTTTTAGAAAAGTTCAGTAAAATTGCCATAACATTTTAGTATTCCCAGGTTCCTAAGTTCACAGCACCATACATGTAGGGCTAATCTGGAGTCAGCAAAAAGCCTCTGGGCCAAGAAGTGAAGGAAGAAGTTGTAGAGAAAAGACCAGGAACATCTTGAGGAGTATGAGTTCGGACACTGAGCCAATGACACCAGTAAAATATATATGTACACACCAAATGTACTTTACCTTTTTCAGAAGCAGACCTATTATAACATTTCAGACTGGGGGTGGGCAACTTGTGATTTGGCGTACAACTCCCATCATCCCTCACCACTGGCTATGGGAGTTATAGGTGAAAACATCTGGAGGGCAACAGGTTGCCCACCCATTTTAGACCATGACAAAACTGAATACAGGCAAGTCTTCCCTCACTCTGTTTCTCCAATCTAAATGAAGGAGGACTTTGTTGCCAAAAGTTCAGGAAGTCCAAACAAAAGTCCTCTAGAAGTCAGCAAGTTGTAGTTTACCTGTGTCCCAGCTGCTACCTGAGGCATAGGCATTATTTGTGCTTGTTGTGAAACTGGCTGCAGTGGGGCAGCTCCACTGGAAACTGATGGCTGCTGAACTTGGTACTGCCCAGTCTGCTGAGAAGAGGCTGGTTGCTGCGTACTCTGTCACAGAAGAAATACAGATTATTTTCTCTGGTCAAAGCCACTATGTATCCATAAATATTGTGTAATAGTCCATCCTGTTTGGAGAATGCCTGAATTCCTGCTATGTTAAGGAATGTGCATGTTAGAATGTGCATTCTAATACCAGTTTTGTTTTAGAATACTACTGACAATACTAAAGTAGGTTTAACTTCAACCGTGATACTTCCTGAAATACAACTGAAGATCGACATAGCCTATGCAAGTACAGAGTTCCTAGGAAAAATATATCTATCTATACAGAGCTAACTTTGTATGGGGATGGGGGCAATCTGTAGCCCTCCAGATCTTGACATAGCTCCCATCAGCTCTAGTCAGCATGACTAACAGGCAGGGGTGATGAGAGTTGTAGTCCAACATCTGGCAAGGCACAGGTTGCCCACACCTGCACAAGAACAAAAATAGCAACGGGTACACAAATAAAGGCTTGGCTCAGATGTTAATGTTCCTGGTCCAACAAGCCATGGTTTGATGGAGCACGAATAAGTGATGGCCCCAAGTATTCCTTCCCAACTCTCCACCTTGCATGCCCAGCTTCAGAGCAGATTTCCTAGTTCATTCAATCACAGTTTCCTGCTTAATTCAAACTGAAATCTATGGTTTAAAGGTTCCCTACAAACCAGGATGAAAACACTGCTTGTAATCCAAGTTAATAGGAAACAAATGACCCACAGTTTTCAAATTCAGATATCATAGGAAACTATGGTCTCACAAATAAGGAAGTCTACTCTGAAGCCAGGTACACAGGGGAAAGGAGGGAGAGTTCAAATAGGTCACCTGTTCTTGCTCCAGGAAACCATGGAGCAAAGATAGCATGCAGAACAAAGCTCACATGCAAATGTGAAAGACTACATGCTATCTTCTCATACAAGATGAAGACCAACTGTAATACAGGCTTGATTTCTACAGTTAATTATTTTGAACACATTGCCAGGGGTGGATGGGGAAAATAGACAGCATAAATTAAAGCTAAAAGAATTATCATCAGCTGTATCTTGTGAGAAGGAAAGTAGTTAACTAGAAAATAAAGGAACTGCACTCAAGAACAGAGAAAAAAGGTTGTGTGGTTGTTACACAGCTGCCAAATTCACTTCATTATGCATTACTTTAACAATGAAGTATCACCTAACTAGGAGATAAACATTGAACGTGCTATAAAAGAACCATTTTGGATACCCTAAGTCAGTCTACAAAAATATATGGATAACAGCTGGCTCACCAATACCTGTTGACTTTGTTGCAGAACCTGGGATGATGTGCCCACCGATGAACCACTTGAGGCTGGCTGCCCTTGCATCTGTGTGTAAAGGAAGTAGACACAGATGGAATCAGATCATTAACCAACTTCTGTACTTAACTTAAGCCCCTGAATGAGGATGAATTACAGTAACAGTTTCCAGTAAATTAGAACCATATTTGTTATGAATATTCCACACTAAGTACTGGCACTGCAAGAATTCAGTGCATGGTTCTTGAAAATTCCCTTAATCAGCCAGTACTAGAGATGTGTGCATATCAAATTTCTATATGAGGCATTTCTGTCCCTCTATTCTCATCCTTCTGCAGTTTCTCGAACATTTGCCTCAAGCTATGCTAGTGCAAGTGGAGACAAAATGCTGAGCTATAGTTAGGTTTACTGAAGCCACTCAGCAAAAGGGAGAACAGAGAAAGCAAGCTTATTAAATACCTGATTTTCTAGCAAAATCTAAACAAATACTTAATGAGCTCTGTAAGAAATATATCCAAGGCCTGTCTTGGAACCCTAAACAGAAGCTTCTCAAGGCTGCCCAAAATATTGGTTTAATTCTGAGAAAAAGCATACAAAGCCAAAATGGTTTGCAAATAATAACTTCCCATTTTGAATGAGAAATTAAGGCAACAACAACAACAACAAGAAATGAATGGATGTAAAAAATCAAATTGGAATGGCAATGACCATCTTTGCAGAGTCATTCCCATCACAGTGAGATGTGCACCATGTACTGGGTTTTACCTCAGTATGTAATAGGAGATGGTATGTGCAAAGAGGAAAAATCAGCGTTAAGGCTTGTAATACCACAATGACAAGGTTGAATAAGGTAGCTTATTAACTGGACAGCTATACAAACAGGAAGAAAAAAAATATTGTGGTTTTTTTATTACCAAGGTAACAGTGGGTTTCCTTTAGCTGAGTTGAAAGTGAATGTAAGGTGTAGAATTGTTATTAAACAAGCATATTATATACACAAACTCACAGTAAGGATGAAATGTAGGGCAGAACTCTGGTCATCCTGAGGAAAAAAACTATTTCTTAAAATGGCGTGCAAGATACATCCTGAGAAATATGGAACCACTTTTAAGTGCTTCAGGTGGAATCTACTTCCCTCTTGTTTACATTCAAGATTCATTTTGCAAATAGTTTTCCACTTTTATTGTTTTTTCCCATTTGCAATTACCACAAAGGAACTTGTAAATGCAGCATTCCTGGGCTTCAGTTATCTGGTTCAGAGACCCACTTTTAGGACCCACTAAAATAGCAACAAGGAAGAAGTCACCAATACAATGTGAATAGAAGAATAATTTTGATCCTGTTATTAAAATACCGCTTTCAGTTAAAAGCGGGATTTTGTTTTTAGAAACATATTTACTTCCAAGGCTTCATATATAAATACTTGGCATTTACATAGCACTTTAAACACTCTAAGGTGCTTCACATACATTATCTCATTATCCTTACATCAGCCCTGTAAAGCAGGCCTGGATTATTATTCTCCTACTGCAGATGAAGGACTTAGTGTGAGAGTGGCTTGGCTGAGCACACCTAGTGAGTTCATAGCTGAGGCAATATTTGAACCAGGGCCTTCCCAACACTTAGCCACTCCTCTATACCAAGCTCTCTTACAAAGCTTATACCGTAGTTATAAGAGAATCAGTTTCTCCTATATCCTCCCCAAACCTTAAAGAGAAAGTTCCAACATAATTTGGTTTCCTTTATTTTGCGCTATCCAATACCTGTCTCACAACAGCTAACAACCAAACCCACGGATCCCATAGCAGGCAACTGGGCTACTACCACGTGGTGCTGGAAACTATGGTTTAACCTACCCAGTGGTGATACTGGTTTATGCCAGTGAAAAACACAATTTAAAAAAAATATCTAGATGTACTCTTCTTTGAGAGTTGCCTTACAAAACCCCTTTGTATGCCAGTTTTCCCCAACCTGGTGCCTCTGGATGTGTTGACTACAGCTCCCATCATCCCCAGCTAGTCTGTCCATGCTGGGGGTGATGGTGCAAGTTTGGGGAAGCCTGTTGTATATGCATTTTTGTTTTCTGGGCATTTTACTGGTACGGGATTTTTAAAAATTATATCCTCATGCTGCTTGCTTCCAAACAGAGATACTTCTAGCACCTTAATCCTAATCATTTATTTGGAAGTAGATCACATTGACACAATGGAATATCGTTCTGCTTAACTATGTTTATGACAGTGGAACTAGCCTGTCTCTAAGGCTATATAACGTTTTTCAGAGACTTGAAGGTGGTATAATACGGTCTTCATTATGACACACATCAATTTGCTTTGTCCTGCTAGTTTCTGATCAGAGGTTTTGCATATTTTTGAAGTGCTTCAATGTCACTTTTCCAAGGGAGGGTAGGGTAGGCCAGACTCCCATGTCTTATTGCCATCACTGCTCATACATACACATCTATGGTTGGCAATTAGAGGTAGAGATGTAAAATTGTCAGAAATGTTGAGGCCATGGGGGAGGGGGGATTTTTTCCTGAAAAAAATGGAAAGGTGGGGTGGGGGAATTTGAGATACATGCAGTACTTACTTTCTTATCAAACCTGAACTTATTTTACTTTTACTTTTAAAAGTATTGTTTGTAACTCAGCATGTATCATTGTAGTATTTGGCATATTTATGAAATTTACAGAGCAATTCTATGTATGTTTATTCAGAAGACAACTCCACTGCTGCAACCTATGCTACCTAGCTGTGGCATCTTCTGTTAACCTAAGCACGTGTCTCTAATTTTTGCCATCTGAAAAGTAGGGGAAAAAATAAAAAGTTGAAAACAGAAACCACAAATGTTGTGGTAAACAAAGGGAAGTATTATTTAGACAGAAAATCTCTATCAGTCACTATATTAAGGACTGATTAATAACAACTGAGTTAAACTTTGTAACTATAACTACATTGAAAATATTTTAAATAATAATAGTTCCTGTTAATAATAGTTCCTGTGAATACTGTAGACATCTAGAACACTAACAGCGCAATCCTATGTATATTTTAGACAGAAAATAGTCCTACAAATCCAGCATTCCCCAACCAGCCATGCTGGCAGAGAATGCTGAGAGTTGTGGGGCTTTTTACTGTCTAAACATGCATAGGATTGTGCCTTTAATGTTCTAGATGTCTACAATATTCACGGGAACTATTATTCTCTAATGCTGTAGATCGTTTTACTTAAAAGGTATAATAGGAAGATTTTTATGTAAGCAAAACCTTGTCTTATTAAGTATTTCATTCATCCCCAGAGAAAATATTTCACAGACATTCTTTTCAATGTCCCCCAAAATGTGTTTTCCATTGGAAAAAAAATTCAGTCCTTGAGGGGGGAAAGGGGGAACGCATCTTTTCCCCTGGGCCTTCATATCTCTAACGTGGGGGGTGGACACAGGGAAGTAATTTGGCCCAGAAATCGCCAGTTGTTAACTTCCACCACAATGAGATAGGAAAAACACCAGTGTGCATATAGCTATTGCACAACCTTCAATTCTAATCATCTGCATCCAACATGAAGTTTCCATCCCACATGTGTCAACAAGGGACATATTAAAATGTCGCTATTTCTGCAAATATGCTTATAGAGCCTATACTAAAGTACTGCTTTGATTAGTGCTTCATCCAGTCTACTACATCTTCAGGCTGTGAAAACAGTCTGAATTTCACTTACCTGAGCATCCAAAGTGAGCATCAGTTAAGTAAAAAGAAAGTTTTTCAATATTGTTTAAGGAGCAGCATTTGTTCCCAGACTGAGCAGCCCCACATGCCAAGGTTTTGCCAGCCATCCACACGTATTACACATACTGATCACATGGACACTCCTAATTAGGTAGGATAAGAAGAGCTTCAACAACTAACACATTTCTGGGGACACAGAATTCTAATCTCCAGTGTTGGAATAACTTGGGAGTGGGGGGAGATTAGGGAAAGGTCTGAATAAAATAAGGAATATAAGGAGCTTTGCACTATGCTGTCAGGAAAAACTAAAACCCCAAGAAATTCTGAAAGTATTTGTTCCTGTAACCTGAGGATAGAGTGCAGATGATCCCGATGAAACCAATGTTGAGAATGCCTGTTGAGATGAAGTTCCCTGTGGGAAATGGAAGAAGATCTGCGAATCTGGAAATGCCTTCTGAGCCAGCTGGGGAGCAGGCAGAGACAAGTCTAAACCATATGATGCAGATGCCCCACTGGGAGGGGGAGACAGAAAATCACTAGTGTCTGAGGAAGTCAACTGTGATGAGTCACTGGAGTATCCTGGGCTACCTTCTGGCCAGCTCTGTAGAACAGAACTGCCTCTAGGAAACATGAACTCAGGACCCAGATAGTTATACTGCTCCTCTGTTACAGGCTGAAGGCGACCAGGCTGTAGAATTGTTTGAGGGGATTCCTCCTGATTAAAATCTGTAGAGCCTCGACGATTTCTATAAACACGCTGGGATAAGATTGTACCTTCTCCTGCAGTCACATTAGGTGCCTGAACATGGAACTCAAACACACAACTTGTTCGTCCATCCCCACCATGAGTGAGTATGGCAGGCGCAGAATGAGAAACAAATACTGGGTGAAAATTCATCTTTGTGGCATCTGCGCTCAGTGGGGCTGACATGCTAGACAATGGTGATGGTGGATTCATTCCAGAATCCAGCCTCAAGTTCTGGATTTGTCTTGCCAGAAGAGTCTGCCCTGGTTGATACTCAAAGGCAGAACTCTGAAGAGGGCCACCTTGCAAATTTCTCTGTTCAGGAGCCTGTAGCAAGTGTTGCTCAGTCCCATGGGAATTATGGGATACCATATCATAGTGTTCTGGCAACTGGGACTGGTAGTGCATGCCCACTAAATACACTGCTTCTTGAGTCAACATGTTTGTAACATCCTTTGAAGGTGCTTGTCCAGCTCTGTAATCAGCCAACACTTGAGCAGACTCAATCACAGGGTTAGCCTGCATATGCTCTCCTGTAGATTTATGACCTGTGTCGCTCATTGTCACCAGTGCCTCTGGCATCCAAGTTGTTGGATTACCACCAGAGAGAAGTACACTCTGACCAGTCTTGAGCAAGGGCTGGAAGTGGCAAGTTTGGCCTTCAAGGACGGAGGTACTCTTGCGTCGTTGAGAAATGGCCACCCTTGAAGGACAGATGGGTGGTGGTGAGAAAGACACTGGCCGTTCATGAACGGTTGGAAAAAATACCTGGGAATCTGGGAATGTTGGGGTTCCCCCACACGGATGCACCATGGACTGAGGCTGTATTGACATGAACAAGACAAGTAATTCACACATTATAGAAGCATATCAGCATGTTCAGCTCAATAGGCAGCTAGCTCTTTTTAGTAACCTTATAGAATGGCTACGCCTAGTTCATGGTCAACACACAATGCTTTTAAGTGTTATACATATCCATTAAATACATCCATGGAAGATATTGGTGCCTATAGGAGTATTTGCTTTTGTTAGAAGCTGCTTTTCCTCCCAATAATATAAACAATTTGGTTAAGTGACTTCCTTTCATGAAAACATGGTTACTTCTCAATACATACTACTCTTTTGAAATCTAGTCCCTGAAAATTAGTTGACTACTGAGGAAGAAATTCTGCTTAGAATCTGGGAAGGAAGAAGAGATTCAGCTTCTTCAGAAACCTGACCTTTCACTAAGGTTTTTAAAAATCCCATTTGCTACAAATGAATACCATCTGTTAAGTGTTACACATTAGTGCACCACAGAGTGGATCCCTAATTCCCTACTTCATATTCAAAGCCTTCCCACAATCATCAGTGGGATCAGCATATAAAAAACAGTTAAATGCTTAGCTGCCCTTCTCCATGATGCTATGATTCCTTGGGCTCACTGTGTCAAAGATTTTATTTATAACTCCAGAAAAGCAGCAGCAAATTCTCATATGACACAATAAAAGTATAAAGTGAGGATTAATCCTGCACATTCTTTGTGACTAGAAGCCAGGTGGTTTTCTGTGCTGTAGGAAAGTGACTAACTCTCCTGCTCTAGTGGAATTTCACTTCAATCAAAACAAGCACAAATTAATAGAAAAGCCATTATCCTCCCCAAGTGGGAGAAACACAATCACATAATTTATAATGCTGTCAAGTAAAATTGACTAAATAGTCTCCAGAACAAACCAAATGCTACTAACCTTGTGAGTTATTAACTTGTTATAACTAAACTATTACTGTGCCAAAAAGAAAAGAAAAATCTAAGATCAACTCCAATTCTGCAAAGAGTATTGCAAAATTACAAGTATTTGGGCACGAAGTATTTTGAATATTTTGGCATTGTGGAAGGAGAGGAGAAATCTTGAGTGTGGGAGAAGACATTATAGGACAGAAATGAAGAGCCATACAGAAGAGAAAGGAGGTGTGCTTTCAGCTAATTGAGTCCCAGAACAATACTGCTTGCTCATAAATAACTTTTTTCCATAATGCTCAGGGCTAGAAACTTGTTTTCCACCCTTAAATGGCAGCTAGCATTCACACACAGATACACCAGTCCATGATTATCAGTGACACTGGCCTGGTTCACATCTAAGCCATGGTGAGGTTTATTGAAATCTAGCTTGTCATCTCTGAACCTATCTCCACAAACCATGGTTTATTAACCAGCTACAAACCACCAAAGAAGCCATGGTTTGTTGTTGGCTTCCAAAGTCTGGCTCGTTTAAACCATAGCTTGTAGTGATGTCTGAACCAAGAACTGTGTCTTATCCCTGGCTTGTTTGCACTGCTGTCTGTCCTGAAACAGAGGTGCCCAGCAAGAGCAGCCTGAAAACAAAATTGAACATTTGAAGGCTGGCAAAATGGGTGGGAGAGAAACAAACCAGAAATAGAGAAAACAAGCCATCGTTTCTTTTTTCATCTGCAAGAAAATTCATGGCTAAAGCAACAAACCATGGTTAACATAAACCATGGCTTAGTATGATGTGCAAATGCAGCCACTCTCATGGCTGCTGTCAGCTACATATGATTGGCAGAATTACTAGTTGCTGTCCAGAGATCAAAGTGGAGAACAGATTATCTAAATATATTAAACTATGACTACTATGTAGGTTGCTCTTTTACCCACATGGTACATTTAAGCATTTCCCTGAAACTTTGGGTGAATTCCCAGCTTTGAAAGGGGAAGATCAACTTTCCAGTAGCACAGGATAAATACAGTTTCCTTTTCTTTCTTATCTAATTCAAATAATGAAGCCAGGATGTATTTAGTGGTGACTTATCTTCAGTGTGCCAGGAGGCATACAGTGACATACAGGGTTGACAAAGAGGGAAGGCAGGCTGGAACGCCGATGCTTGCATGGAGAGGCGGTGTGCATGGGCAGGACACTCTCCAGGGCTTTGGAAAGCTTTTCACCAAAGGTTTCCTCGGGGGCAGTCCAAAGGTAGGAAGGAGAAAGAGGTGCAGATAACACTGATGGTGGAGTAGAAGGAGCACGGGGAAGGATTTGGGACAGAGGGGGGAAAGAAAGAGGGGAAGCACAAACTGACATGCTACAGCCATGTTGAGGCTAAGGAAGGAAACAAAAAGAAATGAACACAAATCATATGACTAATGAGCTGGAACTGAGGGAGACACATTAATGACAAAGGGCCGATGTGCATCGTAACATATAAGGTACCAAGGAATTTGCTGGCGACATCACATACAAGAAAGAGGATTATGTGCACCTCAGAGGACTGCAGGATTTTCTTCAAATGTCAAATTTCACTAGTGCCAAGTCTCCTACCACGCATACTTTACATATATGCAAGAAGAGGGTACCTGCTCTCAGTACGCAGCTCTATCAGAATGTACCAAAGTGATTTCCAGTACCAAGAAATTTGATGTCTGAAAGACCCCGGGGGTCTTAAGGGGGCCATCAGATGATCACACTGGTTTGGAATGGGCAATATGCTATGTGCACAGAAGTGGTCCTTCTGTTCAAATTTTAGTGTAACTGTCTTCAAGTATTTTTACTGAAACACCACACATTTGTTTCTAAAGTGGACTGATCTTGTAAATAAGGATTTGACTGGATACCTTTAGTTCTTTATTCAGCCAAGAATTATAAGACATCAAGAATCAGCCACATCAAAAATTGTGGAACAAGTTAAGCCTTTAATTTTAAACACAATTGTCAGACAGTCTTCTAAGAGAGGACTTCGTTAGAGAAAATAGTTGCTGCAATCTGCCTATACCCCAAAGTTCACTGGTTTATTTTTCAGATTAAAAAAACTTATAGGCATGAATTTATTCAATGTAATAATTCCTCCAGCAGCCAGGTCCTTTCTTTTGAAACATTTTCCTAGAGAATCTTTTAAAAAATGATCTGCCTGTTCCCAAGTCTTCTCGCCCACTGAAACTGCACTCAGAATTGAAACTTCCAGAACGGTCCCGATGGAGGTTTTTCTGGAAGTCCTCAATTCATTATCCAAACCTGCCCTGCTTAGAAGAACTGTTAGCATATAGAGAGCTACGGCTGTTGGAAGGTATAGAAATGTAACAAATAAATAAAATATCCCCCTAGTATTAGCCATGATTATTCAACCTTGAAGCAAGGCATGTAAAGATTGTTTAATGGGTTAGATCCAAGCTATGTCCTTGAACTGAAACATCGGAACTAAAATGATGTGAGCCAAATTAAAAAAGAAAAGCAAGTCCAAAATGTCTTATTTGATCATGGATTTAAAAGGGCACAAAACTTCATAAGTGCATTTGAAAAGACTGGAAGGGTGTTCTGTTTGTAAAGACTGGCAGGATTTTTTCTCCAAGGAAGAGTTACCTTCTCCAATAACTCTTGCCAATGTGATTCACAGGACTGAGTAGCCATAATAATGCAGATTACCAAACCAGAAATGCTGCATCCTCTAGATACGGGTTAGCTATTGGGGGACCAGTCACATTTTTGCCTGGCCAGACTCCACAAGCAGCAAGTTTTTATTAAATAATATTTTAAGGAGAGGTTTTCTAGAAGATCCCCAAAGTCAGCTCTGAAAACATACCAGAATGGGGTACTAAATAAAGGGTAACACAAATGAACACATGAAGTGGGAAAGGTAATTGTGCCCATGAGCAATTAAATGCAAGCTATAAATAAACAGCAACATAGAAGTGGGTTCATTTAAAGCTGTAGTATTCGCATGCAGCATTCTATAATGGCTAAGGAATCCTTACCTTCTCTAGCTGTAATTAAAAATTTACAACACATGTTCTCTTAACACACCCAGCGATTTTTTAAAGCTCAGCATGACTTTTCAGTCAGAAACTTCCTCACATAGCATTCATTGTACCTGCAGCTCAACAATGCTTGAAGCGAAGTATAACTCCAGGTACTCGTATACACAATATAAGCAAATGAATGGTAATGTTACTGCTGATGGCTCATGTTGCACATCTACACCAAGATTTGTTGCCTTCGTACATTCACATCCTAGATATTCTCTTTCCCAGTTGAAGCATCACAGAAAGGCATACTATACCTTTGCACATGTAGTTTTATATGCGCACTCACACCCATACAGTTGGGGGCTGTTCACACATAACAGTGGCAAATTGTGGGTTAATTAATTAACCCGTGATTTGCTGCAGTGCATTTCAGGTGCATTCTGCAGCCTTTTTGAATATTCAGGTCCTGATCAGGGGTTGTTACATGACATCTGAATCTGGACAGATTAACTGTGGATTAAACAACCCACAGTTAAGCCAACTACTAATTGTAGGTTTACTGTGGGTTGTTTAACCCATGATTAACCTGCAGTGTCCAGGTTCAAACATCACATAGCGAACCCCCATTCAGGAGCTGAATATTCAAAATGGCTGCAAAACACACCATTTTAATTAACCCACGATTCGCCACTGTTATGTGTGGACCAAGTCTGTATCTGCACATGTATTCAAGCCTCAGACTAGAGGTTTAAAGAAGTCTACACAAATTCAGAAATATGAAGCAAGGTTCTACACAGTATTTGCTCTGCTACTTCAGCTTCATGCTTACCACTGAAGATGTCTGGTATCCTCCAGGTTGTTGTGGTTGTGGCTGGCAAACAGGAACTCCATACCCTGGGGTTGGAACTGTAGCAATGGACTGTTCATGTTGGGAACCATAGGAAGCTGTCTGTTGGCTACTCACACATGATTCAGTAAAGAGAGATGATCCCTGGCCACTGTCAACTGTGCCATCAGCTATAAAGACCCAAAAAGTATGATTAGACTGCATTATAGGCTCATCATCTTATACCAAATCCAAGTTCTAAAACTGCTTAGAAATTACTTTCCACACGAAAGGGGAAGTAGAACACACTCATTGTTAATACTGGTAAGTACATCACTGCTCCACAGATCCTACAAAAATCAGAATCTGTGCTTATCTGGAATATTTCAGCAAGCACTATGATATCTAAGGAAGGTATGCACCATGAAAGCAGCAGGCAAAAACTAGAAAACAGAAGCTGTAAATCTTGCCCATAACTCCTTTTATTTCTAAGATCTCGAGATGATACCCATGCCATTTGTATTTTTCTCCCAAGCCAAACTGGCTACAAACCTGTCCTTATTAAACGTGAAAAGTTCATCAAGAAGCAGGGGCTGCATATTCAACCTTGGCACCCATGGGTTAAATAACCAGCAAGCTGCAACATGTCACCTGAACCCAATCAGTATCAAACTCCTGATTCCATGGTACATAACACACTGACTCCAAGCATGGTTATGATGTCTCAATAACCTTCTCCACATTAAAGGCAAATGTTGCTCCATCTGGATAAAAAATAAAAATAAAGCAACTAACATCCTCCAACATGGGGAAAGCTTAAAGCAAACGCCTAAGTTTGCATGTTTGTTTGTTTTTTTTTAGCAATACAGAGCTCATATCAACCCCAAAGATAATATGCCTAACTTCAAGATCGTGTGTCAGTCCTTCATTCTTTCATGATATTGTTTGTAATATTAAACACTAGATGCAGCCCATTTCAGCCAAACACTGGCTAAAGTTGATGATTCTTTTCATGTTTTGGTTGGCAGAGGTATGCCACATTGCAGCTTTATATTTTTTTATTGGATCTTCAGTATCCATGTTTGGATGTAACACTACGCCATTGTTTTTTGTCAGTTTGTTGAACAAGCCAGGATTCAGCTCACAGGCAAGCAAAAAACTTCCATTGGTTATACCTAATGTTTTGTTCCCCCACCTGCTGCCCTGCTATGAGTACCCAGCTGCTATCCTGAATACCTTTGCAGCAGCTGAGCACTGTTTCTCTTACTACTGGTCAGCTGCAGAAATGGGGCAGGAAACACAAACATTATCTTCCTCTTCAGAGATCTTTGACTGTGGCCCACCTGAGACAAACACAGTCGTAAAGTTTCCCTCCTCTCATTTCTAGACACAAAGAACAGAGGCTTGTGCCACTATCTCTCACTGCAAAACATCTGCCTGCCACCCAAAAATGGTGACTGGTCAGCAGTGAAGGAATACATGACATTTCTTTATTGGACACTCAACCATGCAGCCCTGGCTCCAAGAGAAATCCCCTTTCCCTTAGCTTTAGCAATCACTGCCTCCCAGCCTCCAGCCAAGCACACTAGAGGATATTTTTACCATTTATTACTATCAAATCATCAAACAAACCCAGGTAGCTGTTACCCCATTTCTGCCTCAGGAGAGAACTTCTCACCTGTGAATTATCACCCAAGTTCCCCAGTTGTAAACCATGTAAAATGATCGATTTCCACAGGCATATTTGAACATGTGAACACCAGCCTCTATAGCACACCTAAACACAGCTGAAGTTAGCACCCACTTCCCAAGCACTAATCCCTGTCTCCCATCCCTCTCAGACCCTTCCCTCACCATCTCTACTAATCCAGTCAATAAAGACAAATGTTTTGGTTTACTAAGAAACTTTACTGGATAGCACACAAAACAAGTGAAAGCAGTAACTTTTGTTAGTTATAACAGGAGCTTTGGAGAGGTTTACCAGAGAGAATTGTATGAAATGAATGGTTAGGGGTGCTGACCATTGCTGACCTATGCTGACCAGCATAGGTGTTCAGGAAAAGTCTCGGGGGCCCAGACCATGGATAACATGAGGGTAACTGCCTGTCAGGAGTGTCCTGGCGGCCTCTTTCAGTAGACTCCAATAGCCAACTCAAGACACTGACGGAAAGATTCTTTTCAAAGCTTTAATCCTTTTACATCTTAATGACTCTTTCAGATGCTAATCACCAATGACTAAAGCAAGGAACAGCAGAGAGGCCTAAGCTTCGAATAGGCAGTTGATCCCCATTTGAAAGAGAGTCACTTGAAGACCCAGAACTTATGGGCTAGGGAGAGATCCTCCCTCTTTCCCTTGGGTCCATGGGAGGTGGCCGTTGCTTGTGCGCCAAGCAGGCGCTACGCCTCCTTTTCGTGCCCTCCATCACTCGTCGCTCTCTGCGTCTGCGTCGAGCATCTAGCAAGCCTCGTTCCCGCACTTTCTCACTGCTAGGATCACTATCTATCTTAGGAATGCCAGCAGAAGGAATCTCTGCCAGCTGCTGTGCCTGTGAGGGATGAGCTGGCTCCTCTCCCATGGATTGCTGCTCCTCCTCAGAATCAGAAGTGCTCTGGGGCTCTATGGGCTGTTTCCACCCTGACACTGCCACAAATGAAATGGTCTAAACCACTGGATGTAGCTCAGTCGTACAGCACATGTTTCATATGCAGAAAGTCCCAGGTTTCATCCCCAGCATCTCCAAATAGGGCAGGAAAAAACCCTGCCTGAAACCCTGTTGAGCTGCTGCCAGTCAGTGTTGACAATACTGGGCTAGATGGACCAAGGGTCTAACTCGGTATAAGGCAGCTTACTATGTTCCACTTCTGATGGTCCATGCCTGACCAAGGCTGGCTACTTTGGACTGAGGGTTCCCTAGGCAAGCTGGTTAATCCAGCTATTCACCTGTGATAGGCACCACATTCTCCTGGTCACTCAGCCCAGAGAGGTCAGGGTTTTCTTCTGGGGAAATGCATGCACCCTCATCTCGCAGATGTTCTTGAGGATGCAACACATCACATTCACGTTAATAACAAGAACTTCCTAAATGTCCAAAAGACTTCCATCTTGACTTTAGCCATCCAAAGGCTCTTTTCACAGGCAGTCTGGCTCTACTTCAGTGGTTGAAATTCTTATCTATGATCATTCTACACAGTACAGTGCTATTAGCAAGGTCTGCAAGCAGAAAGCCTGGTCCATAGTAACTCTGGGGACTTGCCTGTAGTCCCTGCTACACTGTGTGTGCTGCCAATGAATTCCAGTTCAGCTAATGGGAAAAATGCTTTAACTCCAACCTAATTATGGAACAACATGCCAGCCTGGCTTCTATTACCAAAACCTAGTTGGACAAACGTCTCCTACATGTGCCTACTATTGCTGTTTGTGCAGCACCAAATTCAACCAGAGGGGCAGGTGGTGGTAGTCTTGGCCTGTAGGAATTTCAACTCTCCGGTCACGTATCTTGTCCAGCTGTCAGCCACTTTCAAATGACTGTACCTGGCGTTGTGATCTCAAAACAAGACAAGGATTATGTTGGTGTACTGACCACCCACTGCCTAACAATCTCCCTGCCTGAGCTGATGGAGGTGGTCTCAACTGTGGTTTTAAGTACTTCAGGACTGGTGGTCCTGGGGACTTCAGTGTTTATGCCGAGGCCTCCTTGGTGGGAGCAGCTCAGGATTTCATGGCTTCCATGTTAACCATTGGCCTGTATCAGCTATTATCTGGCCCAACACATGTGGCAGGATATACACTGCATCTGGTTTTCTATACAGGGTTAGATGATAATGATCTGTGGCATGGGAGCCAGGAATGACTCCAGTGACATGGACAGATCATTACCTGATCAGTTTTGACCTTTAGGCTGCCTGTATCCTCTGGAGGACTGCAGGACCAAATGTGATGGTCCATCCCAGGAAACTGATGAATCCAGATGGCTTTCCAAGGTCACTTGGGGAGCTTTCCTGCTGGTTTAGCTGGTGGTCCTTCTGAGTTCCTAGTCTCTGCTTGGAATTAGTAATTCAGATGGTACCCAAGCCCTCGATACAATCACTCCCAAATGTCCTTAGCCCAATTAGAGAGCAATATAAACTCCCTAGGATATTGGGGAGCTAAGGGTGATGAAACAGGGTCAATGATTAGAGCACAAATGGCAAAAGACTTGTGACAAATATGACCAAGCACAGTTAAGAATCCATCTTCAATTCTATTCTGTGGTAGTGAAGGTGGCAACAGAGATCTCACTTCGCCATCACTGTGTCTGCTCTATGTCTTCCAGTGGAGCTTTTTTGGATGGTGAAGGGGCTTCTTTGTGTGGGCCCTGGGATGCAACAACTTGAACCCTCAAAGACCTGCTGTGATTGATTTGCTGAACATTTTGTAGGCTTGTATCTATTCCAACTTAGACACCATTGATATGACAGAGTTAGAGATGAATGAATAAATAAATAGTAAAAGTATATGATCCCTTTACATTCCCCCCTCCCCCCTGCTAAAACAGAGCTAAGTAGGCTGACTGGAAAGGAAGGGCTTGTCAGTGAGGAGGTGAGCAGGGAAATGAACCTGTTGCCAAGCAGGTTGTGGAGGGCAAGGTCTGGAAAAGCACCCGTGAAACTCTTAGTTGCATGAGTGGTTGTGTTTTCTAACTGCTCTTGCCTCACATCTGTATAACCAGGCTGTATGCCATAACAAACTAGGATTAAGCCACAACAGCAAGATAATGCACGCAGAGATTCAAAAGCTAATTTCAAATCATGATTTCAGACAATGGTTCATTGGCCACAAACCATACTTAGCTGGTCAGGCCAGGTTTGAACATATAAACCACACTTAAGTTAAATAAGCCATGGTTTAGTATTATAGCCAAATGCGACCAGCACCTACTAAAATGCCAGGAACCACTTTGTTAGTAATTCAGATGGTACAACAACAGCATGTTCTCTTCCACAGAAAAATACAGTCTTTGTATCTGGCTAAGTGCTCTTGTGATCAAGATGTGAAGTCACCAGATTAACTCCTCTTTCAGGCACACAACAGGTTATCGCCAAGTTATCCTCAGTCTTAACGCTCCTCCCAGAGAAGCTCAGCCATTCAACACACACCCTGATTGCACCAGACACAGGTAGAAATCTTCCCCAGTGGCTGTAAACTTAAAAGGCACCATCTTAGTTAAACTACAGCATTTGCTCCAATAATGCCTTGCTGTGACATACAGGTGACTTTTCAGTTAGTTTTTCTATAACAAAGTTAGAAGTTGGCTGCTAGGCAGGAAGCAACTTTTAGAAGGCTCACAGACACATACTGTTCATCCTTATCACTCAGATACCTTTAGGGTAATGAGAGCTTTTCTCTATAAATCAAAAAGTTAATAATCTTCTAATCCTGTACACTTTGGGGCAAATAAATGAATGTTATTGGATCATGTCCCCCACTATGGACAGAAGTACCACTGTAAAATTCAATGTTCGTGTTACAGAGAACTTCTTGGACAATTCCAATATATTATCCAGTACATTTTTACTGTAACCTTCTAGATCCCCAATCACTGCTCTGCCTAGAATTTTTACATTTAAATATTTTTAGGCCACCCTTTAGGACATAGATCTCACAAGACAGCTTACAACCATCATATATAATACATTAAAACATCCAATAACTTAAATATAAAACAGCAGACTAAAAACTGTAGGCCAAAACCATTTCATAAAATTGCAGTTTAAACATTTCAGCAAGTTCACAAAAGCCCCACTAAAATCCTTATTCAAGACCATCTGAACCAAATGCATTTAAGACCCATCTGAAGGCCTGTACTATAAGAATCAAATGCATTCAGCTAGAAGGCAGTTCCACAACCAGGGATGAGTACCAATTGCAGCAAGGAAAACAAATCAACTGCCAAACTTGCACCTGCCCACACTCTCACCACAATAATGATGGGCTGTCCTTCCCCTGATGGGGAAACAGAGCGAACAGTTATAAGGACTGATCCAGCTTTTAGCCTCAGAAACCATAGCTCTGTAACACCACTCTCCCTCACCCTCCCAGAAGACTAAGTCAGGGATTGGGGAGAGCACACAACTTCTACAGTGCCACTAGCTGGGGAAAACACATTGCTGAGATTGCTCACTCCATTCAGTGAGCTTGGTGAACACCATACAGTATTTTGGAAGTCTGTTCTACTTCTGTGTTAAGCACTGTCAGTTGTATTCGTAAGCACAGAAAAAGAAATCCCCAGCTGCATTGTTCTCATCCATAGGTTGGGTGGGGGGAGGTTTGGGGGGGTTGTTTTGTCTTTTAAGGGTATCATGTTGAGGTGATTAGCTGCTTGATACAGATGGTGACAATCCTCTAAATAAGCTCTGCCAACTTTTAGTTGTGTCTGGGAGGCATGAAAACATCAGCAACAGTGCTTTGGGTTGTGCTGCAACTACTTCCTGATTGCAAGAGCTGCTTTAAGGTTGAGTGCTCACCTTTGAACATTAGCTGTGATGAGCCAGCAAAGATTGCACCGCATGTGCAAATTCTTCTTCTTTTTCAACAAAAGTGATAATACTGCATTCAACTTATAGTACCACTTCACTGGAATGAAATGTACCAGACGATATGCCATAGCCAACGCTAATCTGAGTTTACCTCCCACTGCCCAAGGGATCACCAAAGTTGTTTTTTTTTAAATGGTGGTCGGGTGGCATGTACAGACAATACTTACATAAGACAGAAATGCTGGGCTGCTGGAATTGCAGCTGTTGATGCTGATCAGCCTCTGGTTCCTCAGGCTCTACTTGTGTAGAAACAGATGTTGAAGTAGTGGAGATGGCACTGATGCCAGTGGCAGGCGTGGCATGTTTTGTTCCTTGCTGGGCAGCACCTGCTTGTTGCTGCTGCTCTATCTGCTGCTTCTGACTGACTTCTTCTTGCTTTCTTTTCTCCTGCTCTTCTCTCACCAACTGACGCTGCTCCCTCTTTCGCTTAATCAAGGACACTCTATCCTTTATAGCTTTGGCCATTGTCTTGTGATCCCCTTCACAGACATACCCAGATTCAACCTGAAAAGTGGATGGTTCACACCATCAGACAATGGTAAAGTTAGGTTTCTACAACTACATATTAAACACAAGAAAATGGAGTTAGGGTGCCAGTTTTTCAGTATTTCCCAGTAAGACATGTTATACTGTTTAAACAAAATTATCTTCTGAAAAAATCTTACTGAAAAAAGAAAATCAAGGCAGTATCCTTCCAAATATACTGAAAGATCCTGTCATAAAGAACAAGACGTCACCTGTAAAACAAAGAAAATCCCCACATGCAGACCAATGGGTGGCCCATATGCAATGGTGTATGAGCAACTAAATCAGCATACCCATTGAACAGTGTAGTCATCGTCAACAGCTATCAGTTCTGGAGCTATTAGTAACCCCCTAATAGATGACTGGTAGCATCAAAGATGGCTGCCCCAACCATCTGTTCAGAAGTACACACATGGACTCAATCCAGCATGGAGAACCACACTCTGAGCATTTGATGAGGGATCTTTTACCCAGTGCAGCATACTCTTGCATACATGGCAGTGATCTAGCAAGTGGATCTGCAGACAGGGAGTATACACATGTTGAACTCTTAAATGACCTGGGACCAGGTTATATAAAGGACTACCTACACCTGCACAGCCAATAAAATCACCTATGGAGGCCCTGCTCAAGGGCCCGCTAGTATGGTCCATAAGGCTGGTGAGCCCATTCTGTGGTGGCCCCATCTTTATGGAATGTCCTTCTGAGGGAATATGTCTGGCTCCCTCTCTTACTATTTTTAAACAGGCCTTAAAGACCTGAATGTTTCAGTCTCCTTTTAATTGAATATTGATGCTAGTCTTCTTTTTATAAACTGGAATTTTAAGTGCTAATATTTTTACTGAAGTGAAAGCTTTATGCTGTCTTAAGTTAATTACATTTCTATTTTTATACTTTCTACATTGTAAATTGCCTTGAGAAGACTTTGCCTTGAAATGTCATATAAACTAACACTGGGGATCTAACAACATCTGCCCCCCTCTCTTAACTGAAGAGAAGCTTGATGCAAAATCCTAACTACATTTAAATTTTTATCCTCCAAGGTAAAAAGTACAAAGTATGTTGGAAAGTGAGCAGATATGATGGAAGTGTTCTAAAATTTAGAACTTTTTGAAACAAGTGTTACAGTACTATTAAACTGACAATTGGATAGGAGTTGTTGAATTCCCTTTAGTAATCCTTCTGGGATATCATGTTTTGACATGCATCCATCGTACCTAAAGTAACTAGATAGACTATTAATGCTTCTAGAAAGCTCAAAGTGTACTGATAATTCTTTAGTCAAGAAAACTATGGGATTTAGCTATTACTGAAAAAATGTTTTTTTCCAGTGTACAGAAGGCAGATACAGCCCTTAATTTATGGACACAATATGGGTCTACTTAATGGTTCTGCCAATCCTTAAAGTAATTTTGCCTATCAAAAGTAATAAACCCTGATTAGAAAATGCTAAAGTTTGACACCATTTTACTTTGGGGCACATACTACAAGGGCTTGTGTGCACTCACAACTGTACTTCTGCACCTACTCCTCCAATACAGCAGCTCCTGCCATTGAAATCGCAGGCTTTTGCACAGTATGCAAGGGAAGTGGTTGGGGTAGGAGGAACAAAGTCAAAGCTACCTCTGCAGCAATGCTCAAGTTACAGAAGGGGAAGTGGGGGTCCAGCCCTCTTGCTTTTTGTGACTGCCCCTCCCCAGCTAATGTGTTTAGAAGGCCATAGGGGCAGGCATAATTTAGCTAAAATTGGGAAGAGGTAGAGGATGGGGCTGGTGGGTTTCATTAAGAGCTTCTGTACCTTCCCCCACATAATTCAATCAATGCCCTGCAACTCTATGTATCACAGCCTCTTTTCAAAGTGTTCATTTTTATGTCAGTAATCAAACTGCAAATAGGTCAAACAGCCTCTAAACCTCAGTTATTCAAGCGCTACACCTAGACAATCATCTAATCTCCTCATGACCTACCATTTCCTGTGCTACATCCTCTGGGACATCTCTCTCCAAGTCAAAAGAAAATTCTATCGCTTCATTGTCCTTGTATTTGCCCTTAAGTTTTTTAATGTCTTCAATTCGTAACCAGAGCTTAATAGCAATTTTCTCTCCATCATCTTCTTCTGCTAGCTCTACCCGCACACCAGTCTCTTCCTGGAAGAATGCATGATTCAGAAGGTCCTTGATAGCATACCTGAACGTAAGAGAAAGGAAAGAACAAAAGAGGGATGGAAAAAAAACAGAAGTAATGTTAAGCTTTCACCTAGGAGCACAGTACACAAAGCTATTCCCCCATTTTCCAACTGATCTGCACATATTCCATTTAAGAATTATATCTTGTTCCAAGACACACTGCATCAATGCCACTTAAAAAAAAAAGTAATAGTAGATGTTTGACTTTGGATATTTTGGAATACATACCTCTTTTCAAGATGTTTGTGCAGGTATGAACAGGGGCCTAGATTAACACACTCAATACCAGAGATTCTGCAACAAGTTGCATAGTTCTTGAAGTATGCAAATCATTTACATTTAGCTGGACATATAGTTTTTTCTGAATTGCTCTTGCCACATGCACCACTGTGGCCAAGCTATCCTTGTCCAGGAGAGGCCATAGCTGGTGAACCAGGGCACTCCAAGCTGCCATGACCACTTGGGACTCCAGTGACAATGAAGGATCTAGGAGTACCACCAGACTACAAACCTGATCTTTCAAAGGGAATGGAACCCCACCGAGAACAGGCAATAAGACTATCTCCCAGACTCGGGAACCACTCAGCTTCCCTCTTGCCAGGACTGAGCTTCAGTTAATTGGCCTTCATCCAGCCCATTACTGAGTCTAGGACTTGCACAGCCTCACCTGATTCAGATGTCACCGGGAGTCAGAGCTCTGTGTCATCAGCACGCTGATGGCATTTGGCTCCAAATCCCCTAATGACTGCTCCAAGCAGCTTCATATAGATGTTGAACAACACCAGGGACAAGATGATACTCTGCAAAAGCCCTGAGGAACCCTCAATTAGCAAAGGGCCAAGGAATGGTCATCCAACATTACTCTCTGATATCAACCCTGCAGGAAAGACCAGAACCACTGTAACACAGTGCCTCCAATGTTCAACCCACAGAGTTGATCCAGGAGGTTACCATGGATGATGATATCAAAAGCCAATGGGAGATCCAGCAGAATTGGCAGGGTCACACTCCCCGTCCCTCGACCAATAAAGGTAATCCATCAGGGCAGCCAAGGCTGATTCAGTCCTGCAACCAGGTTGAAACCCAGACTGGAATTGGTCTAGATAATCAGCATCCTCCCAGAGTGCTTGCAGTTGCTCTGCCGTACACTCTCAAGTACCTTCAAAAAGAGGGTATTTGAGACTGAGCGGTAGTTGTCAGATAGCACTGTGTCCAGAGTGGATTTCCTCAAGAGTGGTCACACCACTGCCTCCTTAAGGAGAGCAGGAACCACCCCTTCATGCAAAGAATGTATTTACCACTCCCTGGACCCACCCAGTCATATTCCCTTGGCTATCTTTTATTACCCAGCAAAGACAAGGATAAAGAGGGCACATGGTCGGTCACACTGCTGTAAGAATCTTGTCCATGTTATCAGGCCACAGCACCTGAAACTGATCCCACAAAATTGGGCAGATGGTGGCGTAGGACACTTCAACTGGAGCTGTGCTAACAACAGCATCAAGCTCATTGCAGAGACAAGCGATTTTGTCCTCAAAATGTGATGCCAAAAGGTCACAGTGGGTTCTTGAAGGACCAGGGATCCATTCACTTAGGGAGAGAGTTAACAACCCCTGGACCACCCAGAAGAGCTCCTCTGGATGGCTACTTGAGGACACAATGGAGGCAGCGAAGTACGCCTTCTTTGTAGCCTGCACCACCACACAACAGGCACAATTATGTGCTCTAGAACACGATCAGTTGTCTTCACTTCGAGTCTTAGGCCATTTGGGCTCTAGCTGATGTCCAGCCTGTTTCATTGATCACAGCTTCCCAATATACCAAGGAGCAGAACAGGCTCTACAGCACTAGATAGGGCACTCAGATGCAATCGAGCCGATGGCCCTCCGCATCTCACTGTTCCACAATGAAACTAGGGCCTCAGCTGGATCACCAGATCTCTCCACTGGAAAATCCCCAAGAGCATTCAGAAATCCATTGGATTCCATCCGTCTCCTGGGGCAGGCCATTCAAATGGGTCCCCTCATCCCTGTAGGAGGGAAGTAACACTGAATTCAAATCTCACCAGGAAACAGTCTGACCACCCCACCCCACCTCACCCCCATTTTCAGACTACTCATCTCACAGCTTGGAGCAAAGACCAAATCAAGGGTATATCCTGCTTCATGTGTCGGGCCATGCATTGGTTCAGTTGTCTCAAAATGAGACAACCCCATGGTTTGTTTTGGGGGGAGGGGGTAATTTTGTTGCTACTGTTGTTATATAATTGGGAGTCAGAAATTCTTGCCAATTTCTAGGTGCAGATCACCTAGAGATCTACCAGTAGACTGAGATCTACCTTCTGCCCACCCCTGACATAGTTGACCATTCAGAAATAACACGCTACACTACGTTATACTACAGAATACCTAAACGGTTTTAAATCAGAACTGCTCCACTTCTACTGCCTAGCTCAAGTGGAACAAATATTTACCTTTCATCTTTGTTTTGCCGGATACATCCTTCAATAATTTCCTTTACTTCAGGAATCGCTACTTTATCAAAGCTGGCTGGCTTGACCCCCTGAAAACACAGAAGCAGCAATGGAGAAATATGATAACAACAACAAAAACCCTATTTGCACCTCTGATGAAGTGTATCATAATAAATGGTGACATTCAGTTATAGCAAGACAGTTCCAAGTCACGTGATCAGTTAGCTTTGTTCTTTATGTACAGGAGATTCAAGGGTGATTTCACTCATGATTTCTCTCTCCAACTCACTAGCAAAGCAATTCTTTTCTTTTCAATAGCCAACAGATGAGCAATTTGTTCAGCCTCACTGACTTTACACATTCTACCATTTTCTTAGCTGAAATAGTTACAGTCAAGTGTGCAAAACCTGGACAAGCACTTAAAAGTAATAAATGTATGAACTTATGATCCTAATACTGAAAAAATAAGCTTATTCCTTCCTTGAACTTGCATTTTTGCCACTGCATTTTTAAATGTTGCTGCAACCCAGAGGACTAGAAACCAATTTTTAACCTTCCTACACCGTTTGTTTTGACAGAAGCAATCTGCTACTGTGATCCAATCGATCTCTTTAAAGACCTAGCTGGAGTTACAGATATGAACTATTTCAAAATTACTCCAGATTAACATTAAAAATAGATTTTATTGGTATAGCATTCCAAAAGTGTAGTCCAACACTAACTACTGAGGTACACTGGACCCCATAAGGTCAACTTTGTAACAAAAAAAGCACATAGAACAGTGAGCATCTATTTTGCTAATGGCAAAAACACTTGGGGCATGTGACTGAGGAAAATATACAAGCCATCAATTAGGAAATCCTCAATGGGCTACTGGGGAGCCCTGGAGGACAAAATAGAAGAAAAAGCAAAACAAAAATTTTAAAAAGCCAAGATGAAATAGTGAACTCACAATAAATAATGAATGGAAGGGATCCAATGTATCCAAATAGCCCCATACATTACACACACCCCACACACAAAAGAATATTACAAATAAGACATCAGTATGGCAAATTTGCACTGTTGTTGTTGTTGTTTATTCGTTCAGTCGCTTCCGACTCTTCGTGATTTCATGGACCAGCCCAGGCCAGAGCTTCCTATCGGCCGTCACCACCCCCAACTCCCCCAAGGTCGAGTCCGTCACCTCCAGAATATCTCCATCCATCTTGCCCTTGGTCGGCCCCTCTTCCTTTTGCCTTCCACTTTCCCTAGCATCAGCATCTTCTCCAGGGTAGCCTGTCTTCTCATTATGGGGCCAAAGTACTTCAGTTTTGCCTTTAATAAATTTGCACTATGTTGGTTTTATTTTGTGAAATGCCCAGAGAGCTTTGGCTATTGGGCAGTACAGAGATGTAATTAATTAATTAACTCCTGTGCCAAAATAAAGCCAACAGAGAAGAACTGACCCCCTACAGTAAGAATTCCTCTGGAGGTCAGACAGACCAGTGCAGTACTTCGTAATGGGGTATGTTTGTTTGTTTGTTTACACAGGGGAAATTTACACACAGGAAAAAAGATCTACTCCAGTGCACTTAAAGTGGTATAACCCATAAAAATGAATGGACCCTGATTAACTTAGACATTAGTAGTTTACCAGCTCATGATATTGGGATGATATTACTGCACCAGTTGCCAATTGCTTTCTGGGCTGAATTCAAGGTGTTGGTTTTAACCTTTAAAGCCCTAAACAGCTTAGGGCCTGACTATCTAACGGACCAGTTCTGGTCACCACACCTAAAAAGGATATTGTAGAGCTAGAAAAAGTGTAGAAAGGGGCAAGTAAACTGATCAAGGGGCTGAAGTAACTCCCCTATGAGGAAACATTATAACATCTGTTTAGCTTAGAGGAAAGACAAATGAGGGGAGACATGATAGAGATGTACAAAATTATGCAGGTGTAGAGAAAGTGCATAGGAGACATTTTCTCCCTCTCATAGTACTAGAACCCAGGGTCAGGACACATAAAAGGAAGTACTTCTTCACACAGCACATAGTTAAACTATGGAATTTATCACAAGATGTACCACAAGATGTAGTGACAGCCACCCATTTGGATAGTTTTAAAGGGGGATTAGAGGAATTCATGGAGGATAAGGCTATCAATGGCTACTAGTCCTGAAGGCTATATGCTACCTCCAGTATGAGTGGCAGTATGCCTACATACACTAGTTGCTGGGGAACAGGAGCGAGAGGGTGCTTTTGCATTCACGTCACAGGCAGCTGGTTTTATTTATTTATTTATTTATTTATTTATTTATTTATTTATTTATTTCTATACCGCCCAATAGCCGAAGCTCTCTGGGTGGTTCACAAAAACTAAAACCAAACAACACACAATAAAACAATTTAAAATATATAGAACATTAAAACCACAATATAACAATACAACCACAATAAAACCTAGCAGCAGTACAGGAATTTAAAATACAGATTAAAAACAGCAAAGATAAAAATTTAGAAAGCTAAAATGCCTGGGAAAATAAAAAGGTCTTCACCTGGCGCCGAAAGGAGTACAATGTAGGCGCCAGGCGAACCTCACTAGGGAGCTCATTCCAGAGCCGGGGTGCCACAACAGAAAAAGCCCTCCTCCTAGTAGCCACCCGCCTCACTTCCTTTGGCAGGGGCTCACGGAGAAGGGCTGCTGATGATGATCTTAAGGTCCGGGCAGGCACATATGGGAGGAGGCGATCCTTCAGGTAACCTGGCCCCAAGCCGTTAAGGGCTTTGAATGTTAACACCAGCACTTTGAATCGGGCCCGGAAATGGACCAGCAGCCAGTGCAGCTGGAAAAGTACTGGCATAATATGAGCTCGCAGGCCAGTCCCTGTTAACAATCTTGCTGCCCTATTTTGGACCAGCTGAAGTTTCCGGACCGTTTTCAAAGGCAGCCCCACGTATAACGCATTGCAGTAATCCAGACGAGAAGTTATCAGAGCATGGATAACTGTAGCTAGGCTATCTCTGTCCAGATAAGGGCGTAGTTGGTATACCAGCCTAAGCTGATAAAAAGTGCTCCGTGCCACTGAGTTCACCTGTGCCTCAAGTGACAGTTCTGGATCCAAGAGCACCCCTAAACTACGAACCTGATCCTTTAGGGGGAGTGCAACCCCCTCCAGAACAGGTTGATTATCACCTAGCCGGGCAGACGAACCACCCACTAACAGTACCTCCGTCTTGTCTGGATTGAGTTTCAGTTTATTGGCCCTCATCCAGTCCATTACCGTGCCCAGGCACTGGTTCAGAACAGCCACTGCCTCACCTGGTTTTGATGAGAAAGAGAGGTAGAGCTGGGTGTCATCCGCATATTGATGGCACCTCAGCCCACACCTCCGGATAACCTCCCCCAGCGGTTTCATGTAGATGTTAAACAGCATGGGGGATAGAATAGAGCCCTGTGGAACCCCATGGCACAATTGCCATGGCACAGAGCAATAATCCCCCAGCACCACCTTCTGGAATCGGCCATCCAAGTAGGAGCGGAACCACTGTAGTGCAGTGCCTCCAACTCCCAACCCAGACAACCTATCCAGAAGGATACCATGGTCGATGGTATCGAAAGCCGCTGAGAGGTCCAGGAGAATCAACAGGGTCGCACTCCCCCTGTCCCTCTCCCGGCAGAGGTCATCCCACAGGGCGACCAAGGCAGTTTCCGTTCCAAAACCAGGCCTGAAGCCCGATTGAAATGGATCTAGATAATCCGTTTCATTCAAGAGTGCCTGGAGCTGTCCTACAACCACCCGCTCAAGCACCTTGCCCAGGAAGGGGATGTTGGCCACTGGCCTATAATTGTTAACATCCTCTGGGTCCAGGTTAGGCTTTTTCAGGAGTGGTCTAATTACTGCCTCTTTTAAAGCGGCAGGCACCACTCCCTCTCTCAAGGAGGAATTTACAACCTCCTGGACCCAGCCGGACAACCCCTCCTTGTTTGATTTAATAAGCCATGAAGGGCAAGGGTCAAGCACACAAGTGGTCGATCGGACTTGGCCAAGCACCTTGTCCGCATCCTCAGGCCTCAGTAACTGAAACTCATCCAATAAAACTGGACCAGACGGTGCTCTGAACGCCTCTACCAATGGAACTGCATTAATCGTGGTGTCCAATTCATGACGAATCTGAGCGACTTTATCCTCAAAGTGCCGCGCAAACCCGTCACAGCGTGCTACCGAGGGTTCCACCGTCTCTCTCCCTGGCCCAGAATGTAACAGGCCGCGAACCACTCGGAAAAGCTCCGCCGGGCGACACTGTATGAACAAAATGTTGTACAAGATGGACCTTTGGTCTGATCCAACATGACTCTTATGTTCTTACCACCTTTCTCATTATGAACCCACCCACGTATCAAGGTCTGCAGGAGAGGCCCTTTTGAAGGCACCACTACCCACAGAGGCCCATTTGTCAGGCATGCATGAAAGGCTTTCTCTAGGGCTGCTCCCAACCTATGGTCTCCACTCCCCTCAATAACTACAATTGGCTTCCACTTTCCTCATTTTTAGAAACATCTTTTTAACTTATGTAGTTTTAATATTCTGTGTTAATTTTTAAAATTTTTATTGCTTTAAGATTTTGTTTTAATTGCTGTGAAATTAAAGCCTTGATGGCTTTTTAGTGTATATAGAAGAAGACGACGACGACAACGAAGAAGAAGAAGAAACAGCAACTCCACAGGACAACCGACCCCATAGTTGTTGAGTAGGATGTCGAGTATGAAGTGATTCAGGTTTGCTAAAAAATGTTTTACCAAAGAAGTGGTTTGCAATTTTTCCAGATTCAGGACTTATCCTTAATATCAATCGACAAAATGGGATCCAATTTTAGGGTTGTTGGGTTTTTTGGCTTATATACTGCTGCTTTTATTATATCCATCTCTATCCTCTCTCTTCCTTTGCTTTCTCATTCTCCTTCTGTCAGTGACCTGGTTCAGATGTAATGCTAAAATAGCTTAAAATACACAAGCCTGCTCTTCACTCCAGCACATCTGCTTCCATTTTAAACTAAGCTCAGTGTGTCCTTCTGTTTGAACCTGAAACTTTGGCTAGTTTAAGCTATGATTTATCCTAACAAGCCAGGATCATGGTTCCTGATCCTGGCTTCTTCAGTTTAAACTATTAAACGATAGTTTAAACTAACTTCATCTCTGGGTTTGGACAAAAAGGACAAATTGTGGGTAGTTTAAAATGGAAGCAGATGCTTCCCATCTCCTCCTTCTGATTGCATCTGAGAAGGAGGGAGCACAACCCCAAGGCTCATGGTTTTATGTCCAACACACATACACACACAGCATCTTTCCTTTTCAAAAGATGGTTGTGCTGCACCATCCCCCAAACTCATCAGTTGGACCAACACTTTAGACCATACAGAACATTTAGGTTTCAGAAAAGCATAGTAACTCTTGAACAAAGTATTCCCTCTCTGCATCTCCATCAAGAGTAGCTAGGTGTGTAAGTTAACAGTCCCAAAAGACTGCTGCTTCTTAGAAAGTTTCCAGCACACTTCTTAAATAAAGAAAGACTGCCATTAACTCACTGGGCAGGTTCACATGTAACAAGAAGCCACTGTGGAGGAATTTCCCTATGGAGGAGTTTAGTTGCCATGACTGCTACCATTTTGAATATTCAAGTCACAGCGAGAGCATACCGCAGCTTGTTGTTATGTGCAAACCTGGTGAGGGTGGGTTGTTGGGGTGTCTGACAAGCCACCCGCAACCCTAAAACAGCCCATGGGTTCTCAGTAGCTTGTCAAGTACCCCAACAACCCACCTTTGCTAGGTTCGCATGCAACAAGCTATGGTGCACCCCCGCTACAGCTTCAATATTCAAAATGGCAGCCACCACAGCAACAAAAAACCCCATAGGAAAATTCCCTCATGGTGGCTTCTTGTTACGTGTGAACCCAGTCTCTAAATAGCTTCTGCTTACGATTCCGTTTAATAAATTTCACTTAGTAGGCTATCTCTAACAGTAGGACTCTTTACCCTCTCCAAGGATACATTTTAGGTTTATCAGCTACTTACAACAATATACCCATACTTCACATGAGTGAGCAGTCACTCATAGCAAAATAAAGATTATGCCCAAAACACAGTGTTAAATGTCAAATATCTGTATATGAACACCTATAACCTCACCTTGATACTCCATATCCAAGATACCAACACACAAAGAAGCAACTTCTTCATTGACATGGTGCAAAACATTTCACTGAGGCAGGAGAAAGGGGGGGTCATATCAATAGATGTAACAGAATGGGATAGTATATTGCAAGCTAAAGTGTATGTTTACTGTAGGACCATGTGTATGTTTAACTCTTACATGATTAATATTTGATAAGGCCAGAATTACATTCACATGAGGTATAATTTATATGTTCTCTCTGACCTAGGCTCTACTTTACTTTGTAAATAAGCTTTTGTCCCAGAACATTTCCTAAACGAGCATGTATTTACAGAGGATTTAAATCCCTGTCCAAATTAGCACTTTGAGCAGTAAAATTATCTGGGTAGCAACAACCAACTTGGAATTTGGGGAACAATGCAAAAGATTAAAAACCTGTTGATATTATGAACTACAATTCAGTACAAGCTACTGTCTGACTGGGATTTCAAGACACATTTAATCACCATTTTGCCCTATTAAATTTACTTTTACAAGGGCACTTTTAATATCTTATCAGCAAAGGCCACAGGTCCCTGATAAATTGCTTCTACTCTTTTAGGAATACAAGTTTCAGTGAAAAGCACCCATGTTAATTGCATTACAGAAATAAACCCTGTTTCCCAGTTGCTCAGAAGGATCAGACATTTAGGTGGTGGATGGTGGGGAAGCAAATAAAGCTTACTCCTATCCAACTGCAACAGCATAAAGGGATTGATCACAGCAGCAAAAGTCATCTCTAAATACAAACAGAAGTGAACTCACAATCCAGACTGAAAACTCCTGGTCTTGTGCTTATGTTATTATGTAAAGCACCCTATACCCTGATGGCACACTACATAAATAAAGGTCCACATGCAACAATAACAAACCTGATCTTTAAAATCTTGATCAAATGAGTTAACTGATTAGATCTGCATAAATTTGCATATTACTAAAACAGTGATGAAGAAAACACATGCTTACCTTGTTTTTAGATGGTGAATATATATGTTGCAGCAGGCCCCATCTTAAGTAAAGGACAAATTCCCATTCCAAAATGGTGCCTGTTTTCTTCAGTTTTTATAAGTACTTAAAATAATTAACTTTTCCCCATTTTTAAATGTTAAGGGATTTAAGCCCTTTTTAACTAAAGAGGCATCCCCAGACTTCTTTTATATGTGACATCTGAGGTTTTAAATCCGTGGCTCAAAGATCTATCTTTTTAACTCAGTCTTTCCATTTAATACGTTTTGCACTCTACAATACTAGTGTCAATAATATACATTATTAATTGGACTGGATTCAAAGGCTTCCTTCTTCCAATGGCTTTTTCCATCAGAGGAAAGCAATCTTTGGGTCCAACCCTATGGATTGGAGCTAGGGAATCACATGTGGAATGCAACTTTGCCACCCTCCTCCCATTGGCAGTTCCCCAAAAAGCACCTTCCAAGGGTGGGGGATCCTCCTGAATGGGATGGGGGCTGAAGGGGGGGATTCCCCAAAATCAGAAGGATGCACTTCCTGTTTGTGGGAAGGGCTGCCACTTGATTTTCATTAATCTCTCCCTTCCCTCTCAGTACCCCACACCACAGCTCACCCCATTCAGGAGGATCCCCCAACCTTTGGAAGATGCTGGGGGGGCCAGGGACTGCCATGTGGAGGACCATAGTGTCACATTCTGCCAGCCCCTTTCCACATACATTTCTCTGGATCAAATCCATTGATTTAAATCAAATAATGCAAATGCTTTATTCAGTTTCTCAATGCCATTCAAGCATTAACATATACAAAGATAAAAAACAAACAAAACAGATGACCAGAGAAGTGTACTGGCTGAGAGGTAGAACTATAATTCTGTGTAATCTTTAGTTAAAATCTTGCTTCTGCCCTGAACTCACTAGGTGGCCTCAGGCAAGTCACTCTCTCAGCTTCAACTCCATCCATTCCCCCTGCCCCCAAATCAGCAATATGGGATTAATTATACTGGCTTACCTTTCAGGGTTTGTGTAAGGATTATTGGTGTAAAATGTGAAGCACTTTGAACACATGAAAGCACTATACAAATTCCAAGTATTATATTTTACAAATGCACCAATTAAAACAGCTAGTTAAAAACTAAAGCCACCACAGGTAGTTTTCATGCAACAGGACAGAGGAAATCCTAAGTGAATCAGACCTTCCATTCTCAACTGGTTTCCAAGTACATGAAGTAAGAGTCCAGCAATGGAACACTGACTTATTACAATACTTCCTCTCTAAAGACAATCCCCCAGATTGCATATTTGCTGCCTTTGCTCAGTTTTTCAGACGTTCCTGCTGCTATTATGTGTCACTTTTAAAAACTATAGTCTGCTCTGTCAGTTACATGCATTTTGCTAGATCAAACATTTTTTAAACCATGTAATACTCAAATAGAGTATTGCTCTCTGGGCCAATTCTCATCTTTCACATTGCTCAAATGGCACCCTGGGTTAATATGCCTGCACTAAGTCCAAGCTTTCTTCTCCAAGAGTTCAGAATGGCAAGTCAACAATAAACTGAAAAGCAACACATTATTTTCTACAGAACCAAAATGAGTTCTTAACTGCTCAACTAAGCACCAGAGTACAGAATCTATAGTGAAATGACAAGCATTAATATAGTATTTATCACATGAAAAAACCTTAATACTCAGTTTCTCAAGTATAATTTATTTACCTACAAGTCAAGTCAGCTTAAAGCACTCTTGTCCCTTCTATGCATATAGCATGAATACCTCCACTTAATGACAGGAGCTGAAACTTTCAATTCTGATAGAGCCAAACCTATATATCAGACACAGTTATAATTGGGTCCTGTGCCTCCTTCACTTGGTGTGCAAGAGAAGCTTTTCTCCTAGAACTCATATCAACTTCAAAATTGCACAACTCTAACTTTCCTATCCTTGTGTTCCTACGTAAGGACCATGTTCCCTTCCTAGTAGTATCTCTTCCACATAGCTGACCGATATGTTGATGCGCCCAGGACAGAGGCCAAGAAAACCCTGGTTTCTGCACATTCAGGTGATATATCACACTAAGTCCTTTTGTTACATTCTATTCCACTACATGGAGACCAAAATCCCTAGCCAGATGTACACAAAACTTGAGCCTCAGCTGTCCTTTCTCCAATTCCTTTGAGCTTAAAATGTCACATCTATACCCAAGACAACATACTCAAAATTTGAAACCAATATTGCCACTGTTTAACAACCTAAGTTGGAAAGTTATAGAACAGATCTAGACAAAGTTCTTTACAAAAGCATCCTGGCTCCGATTCATTGTGATCTGTCTTAAATAAAAGAAAGTCAGTAGAGCTGAAATTCTTACCTCTTTAGCACAGTCCTTGTGAGAACAGCAGCAGTGTGAATTTATGATGACAAATACTGGGCAAAAATCTCTCTTTGAAAGATCCATCAGGAAACACACACACACCGATTTGTGTACAAAAGTGTTTCAATTAGGAGAAGCGACTGTTAAATTCCACACTTAACGCACAGCAGAAGGAAAGCGGACATCAAGCTTTGAAGGAAGCATAGTCTCCTCTTCTACAAATTTGCTTTCCCTCATCCTGTGTGTCAGTCTGTAGAAATCAGAGCTCCGTTTAGAACCCTGCCTTCACTGCCCAAGCCCCTTGAGAGAGAGAGCAGTAATAAGTATCATGCAACAGGTTGGCCTGATTAGGGCTCCTCCCATTCACCCTCCCTTCACATTTCAGGCAGATTGGCGTTTTCTTTGGCAACACCCAAAGAGATGCTGTTCAAACTTCACCATAGCATCATGCAGCATATTAAATAGAACCCAAGTGAAACTGAAGTATCTTGATGATCTTCTATCACTTTTTCCAAGACAACTCAGTTTTATATAAGTAGCGCTAAGCTGAGAGTGCCACTGGGATGTTATTCAGTCAAATGAATAAATCCAATTATAGAATTCCTCCCCCTCTTAGCTGGCTTGCTTTATTCTTCGTAGGACATCACACAAACCATTTTCTGATTCTACTATGCCCTAGGAGCAAATAATGGAAATGTTCCCATCTTTAAAAGGAGCCCCTGCATTTATCTATGCCTGTAGATCTCTTACGCTGCTCCATGTCTCCTGGACTGGAGTAAAAGGGATTTTCACGACATCCACATGTAGTACTAGAAGAGCCTTCCCCAACCCTCCAGATGTTTTGGACTTCAACCACCATCAGCCCCAGCTAGCATAGCCAATGGTCAAGAATGCTGGGAACTGTAGTCTAAAACATCTGGAGGGCACCAGGTTGGGAAAGGCTGCACTAGAATATAGTTGAGTTTGTCAAGCACAAGAGTACTAGGACCAAGCAACTGAGCCTGAGAGCACTTCCAACACCCTCTTAGCCCTGTCCCTTCCCCAAGCTCCTGGGCAAGAATGACCATGCCACTGCCATTTCAGACCAACCCATCACTTGGCCACTCTAAGCAGTGCTCAGCTGATAACAGACACATCACAAGTGATTAAATTATTTTTGCTGAAAAAAGCACCAGTCTGCTAGATACTGAGTTGATGCAGAACTCTCTTGACATGGGTAGGAGGGGGGCAGGGATAACTGCAGGGCAGAGGGGAAGTTCTTTCTGATTTAAAAGAATTATGCCAGACTACAGTAATGTGTTGTACATGGGGCTACCTTTAAAGATGGTCCAGACACTTCAGTTGAAGCAAATTGTGGCCACCTGGGTTCTGATGTGCTGGTATTGACTTTTAAAACCCTAGATGGTTTGGGATTGGGTTACTTGAAGGACCTCCTTCCCCCTATCAACCTGTCTGCATTCTGAGGCTTGTTTCTGAGGCCTGGTTTGTATGAATACCTGTGAAAGCCATTAGGCTAGCTAGCACAACTGAAAGAGTTTTTTCAGCAGTGGCCCCATATTTCTTGAACTCTGTTCCAACTGGGATTCAACGGGCTCCATCTTGACAAGCCTTTCGGTGTGCACTGAAAATGTATTACTGCTGTTTTCTTTTCATAATGTTAAGAATTTTACTTGGGCGGTTTAGTGATATTTCTGTATTTTGTGATCTCTGGTTATTGGATGGAGTGCTATGCTATTGTTACCACTGGCTCCTGCTGTTCAATCTTATTGTTACTGGGTGTTTTGCTTTAATTGTGGTGTTTTTATATTGTTATAAATTGTTTAATTTATATATTTTTCCAGACAGCCTTGTAAGAAAATATTCTAAAACATGGGATACAAATGTATTAAATATATAAAAATAAGAAATTGTGTGCATGCCATATCCAGATCACATGTAACAATTGCATATGCATCTTTCAATGTTGGACAAATGTCAGGAAACCAAACCAGTTGCTGCTCACCAGTGACTGTTTGTGCACAATCTACATGCAGTTTCCTACATGAAAGCGCTAGGAAAGATATGATAGTTGAGATGGGCCTTACGGTTTCCCCAAAACAAGAGGCTTAAGTACAGAGCCTGAAAGGAATTTTACCCTAATTGCTTTAATCTCCTTTTGGACTTCGTCATTAATTATGTTAGCCCATGAACTTCAGAGTCAAGCTGCACAAACAAGGTACTTTTAAAAGTCTCCATTACTTTTTTGCTATGCTATTTTGGTACTGGTTTGAGCTAGATGGAGGCTGCTACAAATTAAAGGAATTTTTAAAAGAACCCATGATCCCAGTGGAAAACAAAATTGACCCCTCCCCACAAACCCCGAGGCAATACTATGCAAGGCAATTAATTTACTCCATGCCTAAGTGCAAACTCCTGTTATTAGTTACCCAGTCAGTGAGGCTTGCATGCGTAACCCCTTCCTTCCTGGTCTACAGCTTGCCCTATTAAACTCATCTTTTAAATGCCAAATTTTAAAAACTGATAGCTCTGCTGGCAGTGAAGCAAGACGATGCAGAGGGAGGGCATTTGCAGTTCAGTGCAGGGACAGACAAAACTCAAGAATCTCCTAATTAAGAACTTTGAAATCCATAGACACACAGGTTGCAGACAAACTAGAGAGGGTTCAGAGGAGGGCAACAAAGAGGAGACACTGAAAGAACTGGGCATGTTTAGCCTTGAGAAGAGAAGACTCAGGGGAGATATGATAGCACTCTTCAAGTACTTGAACAACCGCCACAGAGAGGAAGGCCAGGATCTCTTCTCGATCATCCCAGAGTGCAGGACACGGAATAATGGGCTCAACTTACAGGAAGCCAGATTCCGGTTGAACATCAGGAAAAAATTCCTCACTGTTAGAGCAATACGACAATGGAACCAACTACTTAGGGAGGTAGTGGGCTCTCCCATGCTGGAGGCATTCAAGATGAAGCTAGACAGCCATCTGTCAGGGATGCTTTGACTTGGATTCCTGCATCGAGCAGGGGGTAGTACTCAGGGGTCTTATAGGCCCTTTCCAACCCTACTGTTCTATGATTCTATGACAGCATCTCTTACCACATTACTTCTACACTTTACAGCAAATAGCTTCAGTCATGTATTACTTGGATACATAGAATGCAAATGTAATAATGTATGTATCACCACTTTGCTGCTTTGTCAATCCATACTAAATAACCAGGTTCACATCTTATTTTGATTGTTAGAACTGAATGTAACTGTTACAGCTTTGATGTACATGCAATAATAGGGCTCATTCACATACTTTTTTCAAATGTAACACTTGGCATTTGAAGTGTTCAGGAACACTTGAACATGTGAACTGCCTCCCTTAAAACTACGATGTTTGACATAATACAAAAGCTCCATCTGCAATATTTAATCTGTGATGGCTGTTTGCATCAAGTGTGGAAAATGCATGAGTGAATGTATCATTTTAAGAGGCAAATTATGAAATATATCAACTCAGTTCTCACTCCTAGACAATTAGCAGCATTCATATGGACAAATATGTACACTAATGGCCAAGTTACCATCCAAGGGCCAAACTACCCAATGAGGTGGTTCGCACATAATGTTGATTAACCCATGATTTGCTACAGCATGTGCCAGGTGCATTCTGCACCCTTTTTT
Organism: Heloderma suspectum; assembly: GCF_057233095.1. Taxonomy (NCBI): domain Eukaryota; kingdom Metazoa; phylum Chordata; class Lepidosauria; order Squamata; family Helodermatidae; genus Heloderma; species Heloderma suspectum. The sequence goes on from NC_139464.1 coordinate 25,336,477, forward strand.
AATATTCAACCCCTGATGGGGCCTGATACATGATGTCTGAACCAGGACACTATAGGTTAATTGTAGGTTAAACAACCCACAGTTAACCTAACTACTACTTGTAGGTTAACTGTGAGTTGTTTAGCCCACAATTAATCTACAGTGCCCAGGTTTGGACATCACACAGCAACTCCTGATGGGCGGTTGAATATTCAAAAAGGCCACAGCACATGCCATGGCAAACCATGGGTTAATCAATCCATTATTTTCCACAATTAAGTGCAAACTGGGTCAATATGTAAAATGCATGAATACATTTAACATGTCTGTTTAAAAAAATAGCTGCAAGGAGTCCAATCAAGACCCTACCTGCAGCACGTGAGCAGGGGGAATTTAACTCTTCACACATACCCATACCATAGTCAAAACTATCACTCTCTTTTCTCCCATGAGGGCAGCTGCTACGGGCATCCATGGCAGCTTCACTCCAAAGGGGAACAGCAGCCAATTTGCTGAGAATGCAGTATGAACGGAAAGCGTTAACTCCATTCCCAGCAAGCTTTATCAGCACCCTCCCCCTGCCACCCCCATAATGCACCAAAAAAAATGTCAAAATGCAAGCACGCATTTAATGTATTGTCTAGTTCAGCTCCAAGTTATATCAGTGCATGGCCAATACCAAAATCCAGCATTTTAATAACCAAATAAAATAGAATTATAGTACAAGATGGTCTCTGTATAAAGTATAGATTCTATGGAATTCCATCAAAGGCTACACACACTAGATGGAAACACTTTTACGCATACTTAAATAATCCAAAACTCGCATGGACCTCTCCAGAGTTTCATTTTCAGAAACTTTTCAACTGGCCTTGGTCTCCCTTTGACTCATTAAAAGGTAATTGAGTGCTAACTGTGGCTACAGTATCTCCCTTTTTTTCTTGTATGAGAGAACGTTCATGCTGTTATGAATATGCTCAGCATGCACATAAATAGCTAGGTCATTTTAGTTTCACAAATGAAAATAAAGGTAACTTAGGAAGCTTTAAGACAAGCTAGACTTAAACAATTACAATGTGAATTCTTCACACATACTGTGTTACACAAAATCCTCCATCAGCAAGTTATCAGTTTTTCTTCCATTCAGTCCTCCACTCCAGTGGTGGAAATCAGGACTTAATCTGAAAACCATTATCAGTCAGACCCAGAATCAATTACTTTAACCAGTCAGGCTCCTTTACATTGTGTTCTTTTTCACTAAATCCAAGCACAAATATTGAAGAGGCTTAATTATAATTTATTTATGTTTGAATTCACACATTCAATTATGGGACTTGTAGACCAAATTAACATGAAACGACCAACCATAGATTAATTAATTAACCTATGGTTAGCCAGGCCCTCTGCTTGCTCGTCACTTCCACTTTGCACCCGGTTTAGCAAACAACAAGGAACACCTCGCTTCTGAGTTGTTCGTCATGACATTCAAACCCAGCACTCTGTGTTGAGGAAGAAACAACACAGAGTTTTAACCCAACAACAAACCACAGGGTATTCCTGGATTGTTTGCTAAATCAACTGCAAAGCAGTGAGCAGCAAGCTGGGGGGAGGCAGTACACTCGCTTATGCACAGCCCCATCAACCCATGGGTTGTTGTTACATGTGAACAGGGTCACCCTAGCAGTTTTATTGCAATGATTCTGATAACAGATGTTCCTTTCAGCCCTGCAGAACTTCATTCATCTGTAGCAGCCTTGACTTGGAGAATGCTGCTTCCTTGTCTAGCACTACCACACTCTTCACCTGCTGTTCTTGCCCTCCCCACCCCCCCACCCCAAGCCTTCCTCCAAAATGTTATGGCATTTAGGTCCTTTTCTGTATTTAGGGGAAAAGGCTGTGATCTTAAACACACTTACATGGAAGTAAGTCCCACTGAACTCAACAGGACTTATTTCTGAGTAAACATCCATACCATCAGGGTAAAAATCCCTTATCTAACAATTAATGGGATTAATGTATGATCTTTGAACTTAAAGGTCTAGCATTTTAAGACAGATTTACGTTATTTCAACATATGCATATATTTGGTTGACCATAAATACAATCTATTGCCTACGTGGATAATAGTACTTAACACAAGGGTCTAAAACCTTGGAATCTCCAGTTATCTAAACCCAGTGTATTTTCCACACATAGTCCATGTCACCCTATTATATGTGCAAACAGCATTCCTATCTTATTTGGACATTCAGGGGAGTGTCTCAGACAGACAAATATGGTCTGAGAAGCCCTACAACACTGAAAGCCACTTGACGGCAAATGCAGTAAAATCTGGATCAGAAGTGCCATGGGACAAAAAAAGTTCTTCATAACAGATTCTGCATTGTAATTTAAAAGGAATAAAATAAAATGCAGAAAACTCAAGGACAGGCTGTCCTTTAACAGGTACCAAAACAATATGTCTTCATTCATGGTTAAGAACTTGTGTACCCCCAGGAGATTAGCAATAAACTCAGATCTTTTGAACACATTTGTATGGAAATACAGGAGGCCAGCATACCTGAGGTTTTAGCCCCAGGAGTTCTGCATACCTATGGAGTAGTTTGGAAGTTGCCTTACTCACTGTATTCACCAGAAGATTTTTTAAAAAACCTTTTGCTGGTACAATTACAGGTATGATTTCTGGATCTCAGATCTTTGCAATTCGTCTTGCCTCTGCACGAGTCTTTGAATGTTGAAGTAGAACCACAGAAGAATCTTAGAAGGGCACTAATAACTATCCTGACTTGTGCAACTGAATTGCTAATAGCTTTTGTTTTGCTTTTTTTCTCAGAATGTTTAGCACATACAGATGAAGCAGATTTTTCTTAAAATAGTTTCTGCTGAACCTTTATAGCTGTTTGCCCTGCTCAGCTGTGGACCTGATGGCTTTTTCCCAATTTCAGTATCACATTGCAGAAACCCCATTTCCTATTCAGTAATTTAATGGCATAAGTGAAATGAAATGGATTATACCCTTTTGTGTTCTTGGTTAAATTGGCCTGTCATGTTGGGTTATTGGCATGTGAAATGTCCATTCCAACTCAAAGCAGATTTGGCTCACAGAAAAGGCTTGACCTTCCTCTTTCCTAATTGCCTCAGCATACCAGATCACAAAGCACGTTTTTTCCCCTGTTCTGTAGCGCCACATCTACTTGGTTTCCAGCCTGAATTAATATCACACTGAAGAGTCCAATGTTTCTGTTCACCCCACCACCACCTGGATGAGCATTTCATTGCCCTCTGATAAAGGTGACAAAAGGAATCCTAGCCTTCCTCTCTAGCATGTTGCAGGGGAAGCGGTGGGGATCTAAGCACCTAGGCTACCTGCTACCCAGATATATCCCTGCTTCCCATCACTTGTTCCAAACCTTTGCAGCTGGACAGAGATTGTCCCTGACCTCCCAGCAGAGGGACAATGGAAGGCCAGGGGCTAAAGCTGCAATCCTATGTACACCTACCTGTAAGTAAGCCCCACTTAACACTGGGATTTATTTCCAAAATAAACATGCTTTGGAAAGGGTCCTGGTGACCACAGGTGTTGGTTTGGCTACCAAGGCGAGCCAAAATTCCTGGACTTTTGGTTAACCTGCTTTTCCTAGGTATATGGACAACAGGACAAAAGAAGTGCCAGCATGCTTTCTTCACGTCACTCACGTAAGAGACCGATTTCCAGAGTTAAAAGTTCAGTACTACAGGACATCAGTTAAAAGAAAGGAACATAAACAGAGACTTTAATAGTAGTTAATTGTTTTATATTTGGTTTCTGATTTTAATGGTTATCTTGTGTTTACAGTATCATCACTGTGTGTGGCACTTTACAGAGTAACAAAAAGAATAGTTCCTGCCTCCCAAAGAGCTTACAGTCTTGGTTTGACACAGGCAAAGCAATAGAGGGGAGGAAACAAACTAGGGTGAACTGAGAAAATGTATTCAATTCAGCTGAACACGTAGGCTTAGTTTCCATACAGGATGAAGAGTAAAGTGTTGTGCCTATGGCTTAACAGAAAAGGTAAGTTTTTGATAAGGGGTTTGAAGAGCCAACATCATGTAGGTGTTCTGGGAGGCAATTCCATGCAAGAGGGCAACAAAGAAGAAAAGGCAGACTATTTAAAGAAGCAGGCAACATTCAAACAGCTGAGGCTGGTGGAGTTAGAAGAGTGAAAGTTACACGTAGAAACATTTCAGAATACATGTATTGAGCAATAAGGGGGTAAGACAGTAGAGGATTTTAAAAGGTATCTGTCCTGCATTCCAGGAACAGAAAGCCAGAATAGCGATTTTAGGGATGCATAGGGTAGTATCCAATAGGGGCTATGCATGTGCAACCAGCCCCACCAGGCCTGCAACCGCATGCGCACAGCCCCATCAGTCCGGGATCGCACATGGCTGCAATATCGCGTTTCTGGGGGCAAGCCACGATACCTGCGAAAACATGCATTTCCAGAAGGGGCAGGTCGTGTGCCTTCCAGAAACACACATTTTCGACTGGGTTGGCGCTTGCCCCTGGAAGCGTGATATCGCCACCGCACGGTAGGATCCACGCATGGACCTGGGCTGGCGGGGTTGTGCGTGTGCTGACCAGGGTCAGTGGGGCTGCCACAGGCACACAGCCCCTACTGGATACTACCCTCACTGTGAGCAACAAGAGAAGTGAATGATTTTTGCAACAAACATATGGACAGACATGAGAGAGCTGAGTTATGATAGCAGAAGTCCAAAGGAGAGGTGGTTGCAGTCATGAGACTGAGCATGAGCCAGAGTTTTCACCAAGGGATGGAATAGTAGAGCCCTACTGTTATAACTGTACAGGGAAAAGAAATGGCAACAGGTTGAATATAGAGTAAAGGAGAGGGAGGTATCAAGGAAAGCCAAGACTCTGTGTCTGATCTAACAGAATGGATGGTAACCATGTCAATGGATACAGAGACATTTCAAGGAAAGAAAGGTTTGGTAAAGAGAGAGGGAAGCAAAGGAAGAGTTTCTTATGGAAACACTGAAAGAACAATAAGGTAGGAAGAGAACTAAGGACAAAAATCAAGGATACCTGGGGCAAAAACAGTCAAGCAAGAAAGAGTGATCACTGTATCAAAGGCAGCAGAAAGGTCAAGGAGAATCTTTGTAGAGATCTTTGGATTTGGCAAGAGGAGACTGGCGATTATGGTGAGGATATTTTGACCAGAGGGCAAAAGATAGATTAAGGGCATCAGGAGAAGATTTGGAGGGGACACAGCCAAAAGTAGCACACTCGGGGAGTCTGGATGCAAAGAGCAGAAAGTGAAATTGGACAGTAGTTGAGAGGGGCAGGATAGATCAAGAAACAGTATTTTTGAAATGTGAGGGCAGAATGGTGGCAATTTGGAAGGAGCCAGAGAAGGGTGATAGGTTGACTTTGTAGTGGAGAAAACATATAATGGTAGGAGAATAAGGCAGCCACAACTTTGAAGGGGATAAATTCAAGGGGGCAAATAGAGGAGTTAGACAAACACAACTCATCAAGTGAGATGGGAAATAAGAGGACAGTGGAGGGTGGTGTAGGAAGGAGTACAAACAGCAGGAAGAGGAAGTTAAGCATGGTGAAGGAGATCAGAGCAGACAGTTTCAATGTTTGACGGAACATTCATTTTTGGTGGAAATAATTTACTATTTAAATAAATTAAGTAAATTTAAGTATTTAAAATAAATAAATAAATTGATCGATCAATCACTGAATGAGGCAAAGTCTTGAGTGGAGAGCAAAGCGATAGGAGGTAGTAGGGCAGCTAGAAAAGAGGTATTAAGGACTCCTAGAATTGAAGTAAATCTCACACTCAGGATGAATCCAAGCCAAGAAGTTCAAATATAAATACATCAGATGGCACAGCTTTTTATAACCACCTTATAGGCTGTGTGCAGATGTTTACTTATAAACACCACAGTGGTTGCTTGGCAATGCTTGTCTACTAATATCTGCACTCCCCCAAAAGCCAACATTGGTAGCAAGCAAGAAAGGAGAAATTGGTATGTTAATTCCTCCCTCCCTGCTGCCTCTCTCTCTCTCTCTCTCTCTCACACACACACACGTACGTAAAGTAGGGAGAGCATTTTTAATTATGAAAGAAGTTAGCACCTACTCCAAGAAGCAGGTGAATATAGGCTGAATCTCTCAGTATTTAGATCCACCGAACTTCTGACTGCTGAGACACATTTCACTCTTGAACTTAGAAAGATTTGCTGTTCATCTGTAAGGCTAAAATTAGCCACCCTCAGAATAGGCCACTCTTTGTGATTCTGTATGAGTCACTGTTCTGAGCATGCCTCCTGACTGAGGGGAAGCAAGGTCAGAGCAGGAACTCATGTAGGTTCACAACAAAATTACCGTGGCAAGTAGATAATCCTATTGGATCTCTATTGGGAGTAACTGAATGATCAATTTGCACCCAGAACAGAGACATCCCAGCCTCACCTGCCCTCAGCAGAGGCCGACTGGAAGGAGGCATGGTCAGAGAAGTGAACCATACATAGATAATGCAACAAACTGTGTACTTTAGGCTCATGAGTATTTATTTCTTGTGACACATTAGCAATTTTGCTGCACACGCTACTGTGCTCTGTGAACACACAGTTTGGGGAAGGACCATAACTCAGGGATAGAGCATACGCCTTGCATGCCTGAGGTCTCAAGTTCAATCCTTGGCATCTTCAAGGAGGAATGGAAAAGACTCCTGCCTTTAACCCTGGAGAGCTGCTGCCAATCAGAGTTGACAATAATGTGCTAGATGGACTAATGGTCTGACTTGATATAAGGCAGCTTCTGATGCTCCTAGTTCGGGAATTATTGTTCTAGCGGTCAAACTAATTGCTCATCAAGTAAGAGGGTGGGCAAACAGAGTCAATAAATGTGTTACTTTGCTGCATTTCTAGGTCTGTTGATCCGTTCACTAGGTAATTATGCAAAATATTCCCTCTAGACACCTATGGAAAATATTCTTTATGGCATAGTAGGGCAAAGGTATTTAAATTCTTGCTTGCAACAACTTGTATAAACAAGCATTTGAAATCTGGTTAAGCAATGCGTATTGATATTTCTTTCATTCTGTAATGTATTTGTTAGATCAAGAGCTAATATTTCAAGCCAGAGTTTTCTAATCAAGGCACCCACTGACAGGGCCAAAAGATTTCCACTAATATCAGGTTTTATTTTGGTAGAGTGCCTTGTTATGCAACCTTACCTGAATGTAAACAGGGTGCCAGTAAACACTGGGATTAAATATCTGGTTTCTAAGTTATGTTCGGATGGTGGCTTTTCCTTTACGCAGCATTCAACCTTTAGCCCCTCAAGGAAAACTAGGAAAGGAAGCTTCCACATGTTTCCCACAAGTGACTGCATTCCCTCTTGCACTGTACGAAGCTATCCATCCTGTATCATTGAAGGAGGCAATCCTTTCTTATCTGTGGTAGCAGCTCTACCAATCAGTAGAGAGGTTTAGGAGACTTACGCTGGTCACTCGACGGTAGATCTGCGCAGCATTTTGACACTCAGAATAAGGATATTCAGACGTAGCCATCTCAAGCATACACATCCCAAAAGCATATACATCAACGGATTCATCGTATTTCTCCTCATACATCTCGGGTGCCATGAACTCTGGGGTACCTTAAATTAAAAGAACGATTCAGACTCTAAATGTCTCAAAGCGAGCAGAGGCTGCTGGCGTTACTCACCGCAGAAGGGAGTAGACGAGTAAACCTGTGAGAAAAGAAGAAGTGGAGGCAAAAAGAAGAGGGAGCACACCCTCAGTCATTCTTTTTCATCAATGTATCCCATGGGTCTTCCGTTGCAAGGCCTTTGCAAGAAGTGAGGCGCATATAAAGGTTTAAATGTTCCTTGTTTATGTATATTGCAGTGGAACAAAATAGGAAGCTTTTGTCATAATAAATGAACTAGTTGAACCCCAGGTTGAAGATAAATGGAGAAAAATTAAGTAAGAGACTAGCTAGGCTGTAAACCAAATACATGTTAGCCACACTTACCTTCCCTCCCTGTGAGAAAGGAGGTACAATGCTTGTTTCAGCATACCTGTCCGCCCTCTGCTGTAAAGAATTAGTACTGGCAAGAGTCCACAGCTAGTCTCTGACCTGTAACACTCCATTTACTTCTGAATACTGTCACTTTAAACAAAGCCTTGCAATGAAAAACCCTGTGTCTATGAATAAAGGCTTCTTTAAATTTATTTTTTTTAAATTTTCTGCAAAGGCCACTCACCAGAGCCCTTTTTACATACTTACCATTTCACCTGCAGTACATTTTATAGGCCTACTGCAGATACAGGAAATAGTGAGGGACATCCTACAGGCAAAAATACTCAGAAATATAGAGAGATTGAGTTACAGGCACAGAGCGTGAGATTCAACAAATCCTGAATTTAAAACAATTTGTAGCAGAGGCATTAAACCTAATGTATCAAGCCAATGTACCCTTCCATATGATGGGAAGCTGCACTGTATGATCAGAGATACTTAGAGCAGAAATTGCATATTTACGATAAGCAAAGAATTATTTCCTGCACGCAAACCAGATTTTATGCAACAGTACAGATCACTTTTTAAATCCTTATCCACCCTTCTATGGTTCAACAGTGTCCAAGCCTTATTTGAAAATGAACATAATAATGCAGTTATTTAAAAAAATCAAATATGGCAGTTTTCCAATTGGAAGTTGAACACAACATATAGGTGGGAGACTGTAGTGTTCAGGAAGCTGGTCATTTCCCATTGAATATTCTTCCTTTTCCACAAACATGTAATGTCTCTATACTGGCTGGAAAGCAGGAAACGTTTCATTGTGACAAAGGCCAAGATATTTTGCAAATGTGAATCTGAACCCCTAAAACAGATCTTCAAAAATGCCTACTGATTGCACTCTTAACCACATTGATAGGTGCAGACTAATAAGGGCCATCTTCTCCCTTGTTAACCTGCATCTTTCACACACAGAATAGCAGAACAGAGCTGTTAAAACCAATTCTCTGTTAATAGTCTCAGACCAGCTGACAAAGTTAAGTAGGATACTTAAACACAGCAGCCAAAAAAATTGGAAGTTTAAGGCAAAGTTTTGTTTGTTTTAAAGAATTTCTATTAAAACTTTTGTGCTTCCTCTTAATCCCAGCTTATAACCGTTATTTCACGGGATGTAAGTACTTTGGTTTTATCAAAAGTGTTCTGCTAGTTGTCACAGTCTATATGTCTAGGATTCTTCTAGAGATGATATCCAAATACCAGGAACCCATATTTTACAAGGCCTATGATTCTGGAGTTTAAGGATGAAGAACAAAAATAGGTGAAAAATAAAAACAGCTCAGAAGCAAGCTTATTTTGCTTTATGAGAGAAAAAGGTTCTGCTAGGGTATCCAAACTTTTAAATAAAAGTTGCCAGAACAGAACTGGAGCTTACCTATCACACTCTTGGCAAAGGAGGCTCGCTTCAAGGTTGCCAGACCCAAGTCTCCTATCTTGACTGATCCTGTAGGGCCAGTGATAAAGATGTTGTCACACTTCAAGTCACGGTGGATAATGGGAGGAGTGCGCGTGTGCAAGAACTGCAAACCCTTCAGTATTTGCCGGCACCAGCTTCGCAGTACTTTAATTTTCATCACTTTGAACCTTTTTAAGTATCTAAGAAAGAAGAGATAGAATAAAAATAAGCTTCATACTTATTCATGCAAACAGGTCATGACAAAAGCAGTTTTTCACATTCAATGAGGCAAACTCTACACCTGCAACTAAAGGACACTGGACAAAGAAAACTGCTGTAGTATTGGAAACCTGTTTTCCTTTTTTGACAGTAGTTCTATTTTTGTGACGGAAGAGAGATCAGGGAAGATTAAGTCTGCAGCACTTGTATTAACGTATTAAGCTCATGGGCTAGAATGTGAATGGTCACTATTGATAATGACCTAGTTCGCATGTAACAATAGCATTTGATGGCAAATCATGGGTTAATTAATCAACCAGGGATATGCGTCAAGTGCAAGCTGCTTCTGGTTTGCAGCAGCAACCTTCAAATGCCCCATTTGTAGGTTGTTAGTGCAACATCCAACCCCGGACATAGTAAACCCATGGTTTGTTCTTAGGTTAACTTTGTTACTTAGCCCATGAATAACTCAAAGTGTCTGGGTGTATTTTCTCCTCCAGTTCTCAATTTGTAGCACCTCTAATGTTGTGTATGCTATAGAATGCCCTTACAAAAAACTTTATGTTGGCAAAACTAGAACAGCCCTTAAAAATGTACAAGTGAACACCTGAGTAACATTAGGAATAACAGAACAGATGCTCCTTTTAGAGGGTTATTTTCAAGAATACACACACACAACTATAGATCTTGCCTTTGGGGTTATTGACAAGCTGCACATACCTATTGACAGGTTTTTGCTCCAGAGAAAGATGTTCTGGATGTTCAAAGCCCTAAACAACTTAGGACCAGGATACCTGAGAGAGCGCCTTCTCCCTTACCAACCTGCCTGGTCACTGCAGGCATGATCCTGGTGGTTCCACATGGACCTATGGCCCAATTAAAGCCCATCTGGAGAAGAGCCTTCAGGGTGGTAGCCCCCTTCCTATGGAACTCGCTGACTTTGGAGGTTAGGCAGGTGCTAATATTGTGCTGTTTCTGGCACCTCCTGAAACCATCTTTATTTTAAGAAGTCTTCCTTGACTGACCGGCCATGGTTTTAACAGAATTCTGTTTCTTCTTTAAAAAGAGTAATTCTTTTAACGTGAGATGTTTTGTTCTTTAATCCTATTTTGTATCTTTTACTGTTCACTGCTCCGAAATCTGTCTAAATATGGGGCGGTATACAAATGTGGTTGGTTGGTTGGTTGGTTGGTAGGTAGGTAGGTAGGTAGGTAAGTAAGTAAATAAATAAATAATCCAGCTCAAGAGTTTGTCACCTCTTGAGCTAAATGAAGATGCAGTTTACTTACCCCTGTTGTAGATGAGTGTTTGGAGAATACAAATGTAATATGGAAAAGGTCCACACAAATCAAGCGTGCAATGTGTTTTTTGTTATATGCATGAGCAAGTTATTTATGAGAAAACAGCATACAGCTTTCCCTCTCACATTAACATACATTGTTTAAATGTCCCCTGAGGCTCACTGGCAGCAAGATAAGGAACACTCTTTCATGCAGCTGACTTGATGGTGTATAAAGGATATAAAGGATAGCTACCACCTTTGTAAGGTGGCTTAGTTTGTTTGCAGCATTTGCATTTTATAAGCTATTCATTTTAAACATTATTAGTATAAGCCTATGGGCAGGATCCAATGGTGCCATTGCATGGGTGGCCAGATCCAGAATGCTCGTTTCTGGAAAGGCGCAACCTGTCCCCTCCAGAAACCAGCATTTCCAGTCATTTCAGGGCAAGCTCCCGGAAGCACAACATCACGGCCACCAGTGGTAGGGCCAGCCAAACACACCAGGAAAGGCAGATCTGGCTGCCCACACAAGGGCACCATCAGATCTTGCCCTTAGGCTTATACTAATAGCTTACAGTGATATTTTTGGTGTTCTGACTTTTTGTAATAACGTTGCCATTTTAGAAAATGATGTTCTTGTCTAGGCTTGTAACAGTAGTTTACAATGTCACTTATGTTGTCCCTTCCTCTTGTCCTTACTTTTACTATTTTTAAAAAATGATGTTTTAGTTCTCTTATAGCATTTTTTTTCCTTATAGCATTTACAACATTTTATTCATTGACACCTATATGTGAAGTTGAGGTCACTGACTGTGACTGAGGTCACTGTATAATTGTTATTTTCTCTAGATTGCCCTTGACGAAGGAGCTTTTGTCTCCAAAGCACTGGGCTCAAATAAAGAAGTTTTCCTTTGGCACCTTTGACAACATGTTCTTTTTTTTTTTTGTATTTCATTCAACTTGGGTGCTTCCCTTCTGGTTTTTGTCTGTCAACTTTTCAAGCCAACCTGTATATTGTTTAAGAAATGCAGGCTGCTTACCTGCAACTGTAGTTCTTTGAGTGGTCATCTGTGCATTCACATATATGGGCTCTGCGCCTGCACTGAGGAACGCTTTTGGTGGGAACCTTCCCGCACCTTCCACTGCACATGTCCCGGGGGTTCCTGCCCATTCCCTCAGTTCCTTGAGACCACCTAATGTGGCTTCAGACCCGAGGGAAACCAATTACTCCTCAGTACCAACATCAAATCTGACACTGAAACAGAACCAGGGACAATGGGAGGGTTGTGAGAATGCACAGATGACCACTTGAAGAACTACAGCTACAGGTAAGCAACCTGCATTTCTTCTTCGTGGTCTCTGTGCATCACACATATGAGCAATTAACAAGCTCACTTACCGGTGGTGGGTAGGTGTTTTACGCAAGGTTGATGACAGAACAGCTCGCCCAAACACATAGTCTGAACGTGCCTTGACATCGAGTTTGTAGTGCTTCACAAACGTTGACAGTTTCGTCGACTTCTCTGCCCTGCATAAGTCCGACAGCGGTAAGCCTTTGGTAAAAGCTGTAGACGTGGCTACTCCTTGAGGAGATTGCACTCCAATGTGAAAGGGGCACTCCAAGCCAGACAAATCATAGGCCAGGTTTGCACAATCCACCAAGCCAGTCTTTGGGAGGAGACAGGAGAGCGCTTCTTGGAACCACCACAACAAACAAAAAGATCCTGCATGGTACAGAATGGCTCTGTCCTGCATTTGTAAAAAGCCAATGCCCTCTTGACATCAAGAGCATGCAATTTTCTCTCCAGGTCAGAAGATGGGTCCTGGAAAAAAACTGGTAATGATATGGTTTGGTTAACGTGGAAATCAGAGACCACTTTCGGCGGAAAGTCAATGTCTCGTCTTAGGTTAACCTTGTCCTTGTGGAAAATCATGTAGGGATGATCCACTCGTAAGGCACAGATTTCACTTACACATCAAGAGGACATGATAACAACAAAAAAGCAACTTTCCACAAAAGGAGACGAAGGTCTGTCGTGGCCAGAGGTTCAAAGGGCTTTGACAGAAGGGCATTTAAGACAACAGAGAGACTCCACTGAGGAACCAGAGTTCGAACCAGAGGAGTGAAGTTCTTTAAACCTTGCAGGAATTGACAAGGAGTAAGGTGAATAAAAAGGGGAAAACCTTGAACTGGCCCTCTGTAACAAAAAAGAGTCGCCAAATAAACTGTTATGGATGAAAGTTTTAAACCTTTTTGAAATAAACTATGCAGAAGGAAAAGAACATTCTCAACCGATGCCTGAAGAGGATCGAACACAGGAAGATTTGCCAAATTAAAAAAAGACTACCACTTTACAGCACAGGACTGACGGGTACCCAGTTTCCTAGCCACATTCAGGATTGCCTGAACTCCAAGTCAAATTCAAGGAACAGCATTCATTGTCGAATCCTCCAAGCCATTAGCCTCAGAGTGTTGAGATCCAGGTGATGAATCCTGTCCCAGTCCCGAAAGATCAGGTCTGGAACTTGCGGAAGGTGCAAGAACTGTCTTCTTGACAGACACAGTAGGATTGGAAACCATGGCTGCCTTGGCCACCAAGGAGCAATTAGAAAGCAGTCCATCTTGTCATATGCTATCTTCTGGAGCACCTTGGAGAGAAGGGGAAAGGGCAGGAACAGATAAAAGTTCCACTCGCCACTATGTCTGGAACGCATCGCCCAAAGACGATCAATCTATCCCCGCTCTCGTGCAGAAGTGGGGGCACACGGCATTCATTGGTGTTGCGAACAGATCCATTGTGGAAAGGCCCCAGTCCAGGAAGAGATGATCCAAAATGCAAGCCGACATCTGCCACTTGTGAGGCAACTGTTACACTAGACTTAGGGCATCTGCCAAAACATTGTCTTGTCCAGCAATGTGAAGAGCGCTCAAAAAGAATTGTCCATTGGAAAATGTCCAGGGTGAGGTTTACAGGTCTGGAAGGGTGTGTCCCGCCTTGCTTTTGGATGTGCCACAAGACCGTCATATTGTAGGTCAGGATTTGTACATGTCAACCTCGAAGGTAAGGTTCAAAAGCTCGCATCGTTTTCCAAGCCACAAGAAACTCTAGGAAGTTTATGTGGCACTTCTTTCTTTTGCAGACCAGATGCCCCAAGTCCGCAATCGACCACAGTGGGCTCCCCAGTTGGAGAGAGATGCATCTGTCATCAGGATTCGTGTAGGAGATAGTTGGACGAAAGGCATGCCTTGATCCAAATTGTGCGGCTGCATCAACCAGAGCAGGGACGTCAACACTTCGTCTGGGATGGTGAGACGTCTATGCCAAGCATCCCAAGTGGAAACAAAGCTTCGAAGCAACCAGTTCTGCAGTGGTCGCATTTGAAGTCTTGCCCATCAAACAACTGCAACTGTAGCTGTCATATGACCCAGAATTTGAATGGTGTGGGCAGTGACCCAACGATGAAGGAAGCCTGTCTCCGCGAGTGTGACCAGCTGATCCTGCCAGTTTCAAGGAAGGTAAGCACATGCAACTGTCGAATCTAGTAGCACTCCTATAAACTGGAGATGTTGAGTAGGTTCCAGAGTTGATTTTTCTCCATTGACATAAAGACCCAGCACACCCAGAAGGCTCAAGAACAATCCTGATGGCGACTCTTCCGGTCTGAGCCATGTCGCCCTGGGAGCGTTCTTTGGACACTCCGCAGAACGCTCTCTCAAACAGTTTTTAAAAGGTGGAAAAACCTTTTCATCTTCCCCTGGAATTAAAAGGGGAAGCAAGAGCAGCATCTAGATGAAATCTTGGAAGAGTAACTTATTTTGCAAAGCAGCAGAAGGGCTGGACTCCAAGGTTAGTCTGCCAGAGCTTAGACACCGCTCAAAGTTGTTTTGAAACTCCTATCTAATTAGGAGAACACAGGGCTGACGAGTTCCAAATGTAGTTATTAGTGTTTATGGACTAAGGAATACCAACAATATTTGAGGACCTGCAAGATCTGTTTGAAGAGAAGGATGGCAACATCAAGGAGGAAAAAAGGAGCAGGATCTCTGCCAACTCCCACACACACACACCTCCTGTGGCAAAGGCTTCAAGAAGCGATGGAAATATAGAGGAGTTGCTTGCTCTGATAAAAACTTTGTCTTCACAATTTGCTGAACAAGCTAAGAGGCTGGATACAATTCAAAATTCCATCACCGCCCTGCAAGGGGCTGTGGACTTAATTAACACTTCTTGGCAAAAGATGGAGGTAAAGGTTAACGAGCTGCAAGATCAGGTGGCAACACAGGAGATTGCATCACAAGCTTTTTACAACAATTTGTCTGTCAGAATCTCCCGACTTGAGGCTTTCACGCACAGGGCAAATGTGTGTATTATTGGTATCAAAGATCTACCTACTGATGTAAATTTGTTTACTTTTGTAGATAAGTTTCTGCATGAGATACTCCCTGTGCCATCTGATTTACTTGACACTGAGCATACATTCCGTGTACCAAATGCCAAAGAGACTGATGGTATGATTATAGTTCAATTTGCAAGAATCTCCACAAAAAATTATATCCTGCGTTTGGCAAGGGGGGGAATCTTTTTTGGGGACCAAAACAAGATAGAGTTATGTTATTTCCGGATTACACCAAAGAAGTTGCTCATAAAAGAAAGCAATTTACCAAGGCGAGAAACTTGGCAAGACAAATGAACTTACAATATCAGTTAAAATATCCTGCTACATTTTGCATTTCTTTTGAAGGTCAGATGAAGAAGTTTCTAAATCATGAAATGGCGGAGGCGTGGCTAATCGGAAAAACACACGAGACTTCTGTTCCAGCCCCATGAACTGGAATTTATAAACATGTTTTGTCAATTGGCTATGTTTAGTCTGTAAGATCCAGCCAAGGCCAGAGATAACTGTTTATATATATCCGTCTTCTCTCTCTCTCTCTCTCTCTCTCTCTTTTAAACGGATATGATATACTGTACCTAAATCTACTGTGTGAGGGTGTATAGAAAAGTGCACACTCATTTATATAATTGGAAATGATACTATCTAAAATATAGATAGTACAAAATACATTAGTAATTGTATTTATCCTTTATAATTCTTTTCTTTTTAATTATTATTATTAATATTATCAATATTATGATACCAGGATTAGTAATATTTCTGGCTGGTTGATTTTAAGCTTTATTATTATATAGTGGCTAAAAGGCATTATATGGCCAATGGAAGTGAATTGTAAGCTGGCTTCCTTGTTATAAACCTGAAGATATATTGAAATTGATTTCTTATGCTGCATTGATTAGTAAGATTGGTAATATTATAATTTCTAAGTAGAGTGATATTTGAAGTTTATGTGTAATGTAGTTTATATTTTGCTTTGTTTTTCTTTATGTGTTTTTCTGTTTCTTTCCCCTTTGTCCTTCTCTCTCCTTTTTATATTTTCTCTTTCCCTTCTCTCTTTTTCCCCCTATTTTATTATTGATGGGTCCTCTTAAGAATACTGCAATGTTGGAAACTGTAGAAGATGATTATGTTGTTGGTGTTCTTTATTTCATTCATAAAGATAAAAGTAGAATAAAAAGATTTCAACAACAACAAAAAAGAATAATCCCGATGGCACGGTAAAGATCCCTTTTGGAGTCTGATACGAGGAGCCAGTCATCCAGGTAAGGATAAACCTCAATTCCCTGTAGTCTCAGATACGCACACACGACTGCCATACACTTTATAAAAACTTTCAGGGTGGTCGCCAGACCGATGGGCAGGACCCAAAACTGGAACATGTCGGTATCAATGATGAAGTGCAGGTACCAGTGGTGAGAGCCGCAATCGCTATATGAAAATATGTGTCCTTCAGGTTTATGGCAGCAAACCAAACTTTCTTTCAAAGAACTGGGAGAATTGTAGCCAACGTAATCATTCTGAACCTTCTGGGGGTGATTAACTTGTTTAAGTTCCTTAAGTCCATGATAGGACGGAGGCCTCCGTCCTGTTTCAGTACGGTGAAGTACCAAAAAAAGAAGCCGCTGTCTGGCTGGAATGGAAGGACTCTCTGGATAGCTCCTTTTTGAAGTAGAGCGGATGTCTCCAGAAGGAGGACTTGCAACGGTGGAGCAACACGAACAGTCCCGGGGGCGGGTTATGAAATTCTATCATGTAACCCTGAGCAATTATATCTAACACACAGGTGTCCGATGTTATTGCCCTCCAGGTTCACAGAAAAGGTGCTAGAATGGATCCAAACACAGGCCAACTGGGGAGGCTGGGGGTGGTAATTGTCAGAAAGTCAAAGTCAACACTTTGAAGATGACTCCGGCCTACCACGACCTTGACAAAAATTTGAAGACAAAGCAGGCTGTTTTTTCTAGTGTTTGGTAGACTGGTAGTGTTGGTATTGGTCAAACTGCTGTTTGGTTGCATACGGTTCAGCCGAAACCACTTGCAGCTCTTGTACTGGTGTTGTGCGGGTTGAGGGCCCAGGCCCATCTTATGGGCAGTTGTCTTTGCTTTCTGGACACAGTCCATTTGCTCATCTGTTTTGGAATTAAAGAGCCCTTTGCCATCAAAGGGTAAAATTTCTATTCGGGATCAGGCTTCAGGAATCAAGTCCGCGGACCTTAGCCAAGCATGCCTCCTGAGAGCGATGGCACCAACCATTGACTTGGCACTGCAGTCCACCTTATGCCAAGAGCTATTAATTTGCTGTCTCGACACAGCCTCAGCATGGAAGACCCTGGCAAGGTCCTTTTGGTTCTCTGGGAGGTAGGCACAAAGGGAGTCCATTTTTCCCCACAGTATCTGGCCATCAGATAATTGGCCACACGGAGTCCCAGGGCCGCCGAGGAATACATTTTCCTACCCAAAAGATCCAGTGTTCTCCCTTCCTTGTCAACAGGCAACACATGAGGTTTCTGTGACTGTCCCTGCGCCGATTCCACGATGATAAGAGTTGGGTTGCGGGTGTAAATGCCATAATGCTGCGTCCTTCTACTGCAGCCTATACAGGGACTCAAGGTTCTGCTTAGACGTCAGAACCATGGAAGATGGAGCCTTACAGGACTGTTGAACAGTCTGAAGAAGGGTTGGGAGGAAGGGTACCGCAACTGGTTTTGACAATTCGGTATGAACTGCATCGAAGACGGGGTCCTGAATTTGCTCCTCCAGCTGCTCTATTTCAATGCCCAAAGAATGGGCCATCCTGCTGATTTGCTAAGTGAATGTGAATATGTCCTCCGAAGAGAAGGTTCCCTCCTGGAATCCCACTACATCATCCAGAGATGGGATTGAAGGTGGGACAGACGAGTATGAAGATGGATCTGACTGGTAATCATCAGCGGAGTCATGATGTGAGGCTGTTCGTGGCACGGGGCCCGCAGGCAGGATCATCTGTGGTTCCAACACCAGAGCAATGAACAGGAATGAGGTGGCATGGGTGGAGGTACGAGGAACTCATCTCTCGCAGGAGGATGAGGAACAGTTTCCGATGCCCGTGGCAGACACCGAGGTGAGACTGCTCCCCTATATCTGGAGCGGTCAGATAAGTACTCTTGGTCCCGAAGGGTATGCCAGTCCTCGAAATGATAAGGCCACTGTGGAGGGAAAGACCATTCTGAACTCCTCTCCCAGTCACCATGAGGAGACCTTGACCTCTCGCTACAATGGTAACTGAAATGGCAATCCCCATAGGGAGAACAACACAGCCCAGGATGAAACCAATCCCGAGGAGGGAATGGGAGACAGCGACGTGGGGCTTCCTGCCTCATTGGTGACTGGCGCTCTGCGGATGGAGAAATCCCTCGATCCCAAGAGACTGGTAGTGGTGGAGAAAAACCCAAAATTTCACCCTCAGACACCGTCAACACCAGCTCGATGACTGGAGCGGTGGGTACTGGTGACAATACATGAATTGGTGAATCCAGCAAAGGAGGAGGTGCCAGAATAATTTCAGTAACCTTTTTCTTCTGCTTTTTAAGGCCATTCGATCCCAACGACTCTGGAATCTTTGCCTTTTTTGTAATCTTTCTTGTGACGAAGAGTGCTAAGGAGCGCACTGGAGTCGGAAGATCAGCCCGTTTGACAGAAGTTGTCAGGCGAGGGGACATCGACTTGGACGAAGGCATAGTCACCTCTGCTTTGTCCCTCGAAGAAGACCCTGCAGCATGCTCTGGATTCATAGCCAGTAACACTCTTCTCCACAGCTGTGCCTTAAGCCTATCCAATCTGTTCTTTTGTGCCTGTTTAATAAACGATTGGCACAGGGAACAAGAATAGGGTAGATGACCTTCACCCAAACAAAAAAGGCAGAGGAGTGAAGGTCAGTGGGGGGCAACTTACTCCCGCACTTGACAAACTGCCTTTGCAGCCATAAACGACACTACAGCTGGAGTCAACAAACGGACAAACGACGAAGGAAGATTTTATTTTTTTTTGGTGGAACAACGACAAAGACAGGGGAGAACAAACAAGAATAACAGAAAAAAACAAGTCCTCAGCAGCGGCAGCAGAAGAAAGAGACGCGGCAATTCTCTTTCTAACAGAGAGGAAGCTCAGAACAGACTACCCACTATAGCGGTCGAAAGAGAACAGGCGGGAACCCCCTGGGCCATGCACAGTGGACAGTCGGGGAGGGTTCCTGCCAAAAACGTTCCTCAGCTTTAGAAGCTTCCCAAATGAGACTCAGCGCAAGCACAGAGCCCATATGTGTGATGCACAAAGATCACGAAGATCTAATAATGATTTTTAAACAAACAAGAGTCTCTTTACTGTAGGCAACTAAAATAATTATTTTAAAGCAGCCCTTTCGTTTTCTATACATTCTAAAAATACACTGTGCCATCACTATAATATAGCAGACTATTTTAAGATCTTTTACTTGTTTTGATTTTAATCAATTAGCTTTACATAAATAATTTTGGTTACATTTATCTATTATGTTTCCTTTGAATACTCTGTTTACAAAAGACTTCAGAAGTGATGTTAGCTTAGAATAATGTCTGGAAAAGTCAGCAGTCCTGGCAGGTTTGCTGCAGGTCCCAAAAACTTTAAGAGAAGAGAACTGGCAACAGACAAGCATCTCCTAAGAGCCATGAATGTTAGCAAAGATCACAAAACTGAGCCAAACTACCTCTCTTGGAGGTGTCTTGTAGAATGAGCATGGAAAACTACTTAGTGATATATCAGCAGCAAATATTCAAGTAGTATCTGAGCTGAGAAAGCAAATAGCATACACCAGAAGCTCCCCTCCTCCATCCTTCACATTCATGCTTGCTTTCCAATATCTTCTCTCTCTCAATATTTATTCCATCTGCCTCTAATTTCCCTCTGAAAGCCTCTCTCAAATGCTTTTTACAGGCAGTTTTCACAGCAGGATTAATGTTTGTAATATAATTTCAAGGTCCCTCCTTTCAACTGCAGAAATTTCAGTAATGGGGATTGGTGTCAATCATCCTAAACTGGCAGCTGTCCAAATGGTTCTATCAAGACATGCTCTGGCAATGAAGTAGATAAGCAAAGATTAGAACATACATGGAACTGCTGTGGAATAATCATAATAACCAACTATTGAAGAATCAAAAAGCTAGTCACAAAATCCCAAAACTTGTCATGGATGGCGACACGGGGAGCAGCTTTTGAATTTTACATGGAAAACCTGTAAAGCAAGCAAGCAAGCCAGCCAGCCAGCCAGCCAATAGTATGTGTGTTTGTGTGCGTGCGCGCACACACACACACACATGTGTTTGTGTTTTGGGGGTTTCCTATAGGATACATCCTAAGGCTGAAGTAGCTTTATCAAGAAATTAAATTATTTTCTCTGGAAGCCAACCAGAATATTATTCACTTGTCCATCACAGGACAATGACTTTGTCTAGAGACACAAAAATTGTTGTCATTTTTTCCTCCAGATTTCCTCCAAGCAGGAGCCAAATGTCCAAAAGTCTCAGGAAATATCAAAACTACACATAGACTTGAGATAAAGAAAAACACAGAATCCCATATAAAATACACCAGCTTAAAAAGATGTTTCAACCATTCCTATTAATACAGACATTGCCATCCTCATGAACTCCAAAAACATTAAGATCTTTAGGAACTTTTAATTTGTTTGTCTAACTGTCAAGTAAAGGCAAGTTTAAACCTTAACCAAGGCTCCTGGCTGAGCTCTTCCAATTAATGTTTTAGTAACTAAGTGGTTGCTACAATGACTGCATAGCTGTCATTTACTACCAACAAAATCTTCTTTTCATTCAGAGTCGACATTCTTCAGCTTCTTCCCACAGTCTGGCCACTGTGATCCACACACTGGTAACCTCAAGACTGAATTACTATAATGCACTCTGTGTGGGGCTGCCCTTAGGGCTGGTTCAGAAGCTGCAGCTAATGCAGAAGGCAGCACCTAGGTTACCAACTGGGGTGCCTTACCGTGCACATATAACGCCTGTGCAAAAGGACCTACGCTAGCTGCCAGTCTGCTATCAAGCTAAGTTTACGGTGTTGGTATTAGTATACAAAGCCCTACTGAACTCAGGACTAGGTTACCTCAAGGAATGTCTCTCCCTGTACCAACCCCCAGATCACTATGATCTTCAGGGGAGGCTTTGTTGCCCATGCCACAGCAATGACATAGAGATGAGCCTTCTCTGTGGTGGTGCCTGCCCTGTGGAATTACCTCCCCTCTAAGGTACGTCAGGCCTCAAAGCTAGCATGTTTTAGTGATTTGTTGAAAACTTATCTGTTTCCTTTGCCTTTCCCCCAACCATGAGCTATCTTTGAACCAACTTCGAATATGATAATGCCGTGTTTATTCTGTATTTTTTGTAAACTGCTTTGGGATTTTTTCAAATGAGAAGTAGTATCTAAATATTGCTAATAATTAATTAACAACATCAGCACTTGGGAGGCTAGCGTTGCCACCACTAGCAAAAACAGACAGCAATGCAAGGACAGCAGTGAGTGTTTTGGTAGCAGTCCCCCAGAGAAGCTCATAGGAAGTCCACCTGTCATGAACTAGCGTGAGTGTGCCTTCCAAAGGCTAAACTATTTACTTGAGGGCTGGCAGGGAAAGTTAGAGCAGTAGCAGCAGGTGCAACCACAGCAGGGGAAAGCAAGGATTGGGGTTGTACTGATTGGACTATTAAGGAATGAGACTGCTGGCAGGAAGTAAAGGTTGTTGATGGAAATTTCCTTGGTGTGATGGGAAGACATTAGTTTGGCTGCAAGGAAGAGTACAATAGGCCATTGTCTGAAAGAGGGCTCAGAGGGAGAAGGCAGAATAAAACTGATTTATTCATGAATTGAGGAGTCTGCTCTTTTATTGAGTTTGCTCTTTTATTGATAGGTTAAATGATTAGTTATATTTTAATTGATGAATTGAATTACTAATGGATTTTTCTGTCAATTTGTTTTAACTTAATGGGTCTATTTATATTATTAGGACTGCAGTTATAATAACTTAGGATGTATTTGGGGGGAGTGGAGTTACCATAAGAGTTATAGTGGGTAATGGTTGAGGGCTTTTAATTCTGTTCTGTTGATTGCAATAAGTTATTTCATTTCAGTTTGATCTTATGGTCACTTGTAACTGCTGTAGGATAGAGATAAAATTGTGATGATCGACCCCCACAGAAACTACTGGATAGAGACAGTTTTCTGAGGTCTCTGGGGGAGTTTCCTGAAAATTTAACTGGCAGTCCTGTCAAAGCCCTTATCTATCTCTGGGATGGGGAGATGAGTTGGGCCATCAAAAGTCATGTCAGCTCCCTGGTATTCTGGAGAGCTGTATGCAAATGGTTGGGTTGACAATTAAAGCACACATGGCAAAAGACCTGTGACAAGCATGACCAAACACAGGTAAGGAATCATTATAGCGCTTGGTCTTGCAATGATTGTAGCAAAAAAATCTCCTCAGATGCTCCTGCAGCTGCTGAATGCTGGCTAGTGGAGCTTTTTTAAGTGGTGAAAAGCCTTTTGCATATGGTCTCAGGGAGTCAGCTGAGCCCACCATAACCAATTTGCATTTCATTTTGCAGATAAAACTGTTTGCAGTCATACCAACTTGGAACCCATAATTTTGAAAGAGTCAGAGAACTGCCTTTGGATCAGCTGACACTGTAGCTGTGTCAGGTTAGTTTACACAAACAACTGTCAGGTTAGTTTACACAAACAATTCTGTTTATACAACCTGAGTATGCAGGCAATCTGCTTGGAGGACTGAGGCCTACCACCTGCTCTCTAGATCCTTGTCCTCCCTGCTTATAAAACCTGCCAGGACTAGGCTTATCACCAGGACCTCGGAAGTAGCGTACGCTTTTTTGAAGGAAGGGGAGGTCCCTACTGCCCTTAAAAGGCTAGTGGCAAGCCCCCGTTAACAGAAAAAATCTGGATAAATCTCCATCCTTGACTAAGATACTGGAGAAAGAAGTGACATCTCCAGTCCAGGTAGTTTGGGATGATACCTTTTATCTGGATCCTTTCTAATCTGGCTTTCAGCCTGGATATGGGATGGAAACAACCTTGGTTGCCTTAGTGGATAATTTATGCCAGGGGATGGACAAGGGGAGTGCCTCCCTGTTATTTCTCCCAATCCTCTTGCCAGATTTTGATAACCTTGATCATGGTATCCTTCTGGTTCATCTGACCAGACTAGGGGTGGGAAGCACAGTATAATTGAGGCTCCAGTCAGTTTTGGCATGGTGAGCTCAGTCGGTGGTAATGGGAGATGTCTGTTTCACCTCATGGCCTTTGGCATTTAGGGTGCCACAAGTTTCCATCTTGTCCCCTCTGCTTTTTAACATCTACATGAAACCATTAGGGAAGTCATTCAGAGTTTTGGGCAAAAGTGTCATCTTTATGCAAATAACTCACAGCTCTACCTCTTGTCTCCATCTAGCAATCCCAGGGAAGCTGTGGAACTCCTTAACAGCTGTCTGAAGGCAGTTTTGGGATGGATAAGGGAGAACAAGCTGAAATTTAATCCAGACAAGATGGAGATAATGTGGGTAGGGGCTTCCAGGAGCACGATTTTGCATTAACACAAGGTGTGTGCTCCCCATATACCTTGTTTTAAAGGGAAAATGTGGCTTTTTTGCCACTGCCAAATTGCCGCCAAGTTTCAGTGGCAATTTGGCAGCAGTGGCAATTTCAGCCTCCAAAAAGTTCCTGGGGTTGGAAATTAGCCACTGAATGCTTGGAAGTTGCCCAACCCTGGTTTAAAGAAACCCTGGGTTGTTGTTACATGTGAACTGGGCCATTGTGTCTAATAATAGCATAGCACAGCCTTCTTTAAATATTTTCCTATGGATTTTTTTAAAAATCTTTTTAATTACATAATACCTTAGTACATGCCTGTACAACTTGTGATCCATCCATCTTGCTGCCTGTTTGGAGCTGCAAACAAACTGAGGGTTTAAGCACCTGGCAGACCACACTAAACAGCTGGTGGGATGATTGCAGCTCAGTGAATTACAAGTTGTACAGGCCTGCTTTCAAAAAAAGATCAAGGTTACAGAACAGATGTTGGGTTGGGGAGTTCCCTGCAAACTATTTGAGATTGTCATGGGAAAGAAAGGCATTTTGTTACTCTTTTAACTATGCCCATTTTGGGGTATAAGAAGACCTCATAAAGAACTAAAGTTGATATATTTCCACTAACTTCTCTAAAACTCTTTTCCATTACTTATTCATTCCATTAGTTTAACAGAATTTAGAGCATGACAGCTAACTCTTCCACACTATGCACTTCCACACAAAAATCTGGTTACAATTAAGGAGTTCTATTTCAAAAACAGTGTAGCTATTCAGAACTAAAATTCCCTAGTTGTACTGAATGAATTTATTCAATATATAATTCCATCCTGACTAAAAAAATATAAGGAAAAGTTGCCAATACTTTACTGACCACTAGAGGACTCCCTTGCTGCTTATTTTGCCTGGAATTCGAAGTATCTGCTATGTTGGAGACATGATATAGCTTGCCAAACTCAGACCTCAAAGGCTCTTCCATTTCTTCCTCACAGTACAGCACTGACAATGGTTCCAGACATTTCATAATTTAGAAGCCAGAAGGGAACATAGTGGTCATAATGCTGGATGTCCTTCTCAGAAACAGTCAACCAAAGACACTATAGCACATGTAAGTTTTTTGCCTGAACTGGGTTAATAATGTACTTTTCATTTATTTATTTTCATCTCCACATTTATCATTAATGTAGAGCACTAGCAAGCCTATACTCACGTTTTCAGAGTGCCAGATGTCATAAGCTCCGTAACCAGAACAATACACTTCTTTCCCTTGACCGTAGATTCCCAGGAATCGTAGAACCTAACAATGTTAGGATGCTGAAGCCCTTTTAGCATTTCAGCTTCCTCCTTGAACCGCTGCCGTTCTGACTTGGACAGCTTCCGATCCTAAAAGACAAAGACAAAAGAGCATACATCAAGAACTATAAGAAAAATAAAGTAAAATCAAATAATTATCCAAGGAAGGCCACAATTCTGAAATGCTTAACTCTTGGGGCAAGACTAAATATTACAGGAGACACAAAGCTGCTGCTGCTCAGAGTCTCCCAACCTCCAAAGTCAACAAGCGACAAAACATCACACTTTGCAAATTACCTGCACCTCACTGCTGACAGCTAATGGTGTCAAATGGTATTATGCTAAATATTACCAGTAAAGAGAAGAAAGATGCACCAAACGGCAGGAACTCTATGCCTTCTGTAATGTCTAGTTCTCCCATCAGGAACCCAGTTCTCCCACTACGAACCAAGTGTGCCTGCCACACCATTTATCCAGAACTTCTTGTGATCTGGTACCTCTGTTTTAAAAACCTATCTGAAGAATTTACTTCTGAATTTATTACAGACCTCTCAGACTTGAGCTGCAATCTTATGCACACAGTGCCATTTAACTAAGTGGGCTCATCCTCAATTAAACATGCACAGAATCAAACTGCATTTCTAGACATTGTTCAAGATACTTGCTGGGCTTATTAAGGGGTGGGGGAGAAATTTGTTAGGTTTGAATTTGAATGTGAACTTACCTAATTTTGCACTTTCAAACATATGTGTGAACTAAAATTTAGTGATCCTTCAAAGTCACACTTCTCTGAATTTTGGAAAATAGCTCACCAGTCAGAACATGCACAGAAAAATGTATATGTTAGGGGAAAGTGCACACAAAAATGTGGATGTTAATGAAAATAAACGCATCTTAGGGTAAATTGCTTGAAAAAATACAGTATTAGGCAAAAATGCATAAAAATGAGTGTACTGGGAGAAATGTGCACAACAATGCCTATGAATTTTTGTTCATACATTTTTATTTTTCTACATCAAATTGAATTGAACATCAAATTGATGTAGAAACAGGACAAAACAAACTGAAGACTAGAAAAATGAGAAACTGAGAGAAACCAAAATTGACAAAGCCATGCATCCTAGGCTTAACCTCCTTGTGCCTTGCCAACTAATTCACTACTGTTTGAAATTATCATTTTTCCTTAAAGTCATTAATTTAACATTCTTAAAAGGTTAGTATATGCTTCATCACTGTTCATAATCCTGTACAGGAAAAAGTTGAAAATTTCTACCAAATTTCCATGTACCCAAAACAAAGGGTATAGGACTGAAATCCACTCTTTAATTTGTCTTTGTTTAAATGCCACATTACAGCTAAATAAATTAAATTAATAGTGCAATTATACCTGTCTACCCAAAAGTCCCACTGATTTCAATAAATCTCAGCCTATATCAAGATTAGCCTGTCCCTAGAATCTATGAGATAACTAGGGATGTCAGAGAAATCCGCTGCCGATTCAAATGAGTCCGGATTCTTTGAAATCTGGCCTCAGGAATCCGCAGTGGATAGGGACCACTTACCTCTGCTCCAGGAGGACTGGCGGCTGAACAGCACTCGGCTACTTCTTCCAGCCAGAGCAGTTCGCCTCCTTCCTGCCCCTGCCTATTGCCTTTAAAAAAAAATTTTTTTAAATGGCGATGGGGGGGATGTGCCCATAGACATACGCAAATAAAGTCATGAATCTTGCGTATAAGTCTATGTGTCCATAGACATAGTGTCCATCTATGTGTCCACAGACATAAGCCCATAGACTTATACGCAAAATAGAGCGGTGAATCTTGCGTATAAGCCTATGGGCACATCCCCCTCCCCCATCGCCATTAAAAAAAAAAAAGACAGTTTTTTTAAAAGGTAATCGGCAGGGACAGGGAGGAGGCAAATGGGTCTGGCTGACAGGAGGGAAGGTAAGTGCCCCCAAGCCAGTCCCCCCCCCCCGGAATACAAGCAGAGCAGAACCGCTCTGGAGGATTCTGGGGGGGAGGACGGATCACCTCCCCCCCCCACGGATTCCCCACCAGAATTCGGTGGGGAATTCGTACACCCCTAGAGATAACAGAGATTAGACAAGGAAGACAGTGGCTGGAGTTACTAATTAGCTCAGCTACTGGGTAATACACAGTACCTTTACAAGTGTTGAAGTGTTGAGAGAAGAGGAAAGCAAACCCAAGACTATTTCACATGTGATTATTTCTCTATAGCAAATGACTTCCAAGTATTTTTTTCCCTACCTGTGCACACAGTAGAAAGCATTAATAAATGTGTGGGTTCTTAATATGCAGTGGTGTGCCAGAAATGTCATGTGTGAAACAGCCCTGTGAACTGTCTATATTACAGAACTGAAATCCTTAAAATAGGCTACCACATGAGGAGTAGGCAATGAATAGTTGCTGAATGTTCCAAAATTCAAGCAGTCCATCATCCCATTACTAGAATTTTAGGAGCTATTACTCAATAGAAGGCAATATGGTCTAAGTGGCTAATGCCTTGTAAATGCCATCCCATTGGCTACCGTCTACTTCTGCATCTAACATAGCAGGGCATAGTCAGGCTTTGGAAAGGCCTAAATTCTCTGCTTCTAATGAGCTACTGGCACCATGGAGGGGTGGAGGGAGGTCTAAATACACATTCGCCAAGTTTAGCAAAGACTTTACCTCAAAACATTTTGAAATTTAACTTATTATGATGATAAATCATTTGGCAACAGTTTTAAACTAAGCCTAAATGTAAGTGGCCTGTTGCATGCCACCATAACAGGCTGGGCCTGGTAAAGCTTTTCAGTGTTAGCTAGAGGTGAGTACCTTATGGCCTTCCAGATGTTTTGGCCTACAACTCCCATCAGCCAATGGTGGGGGGTTATGGGAGCTATAGGCCAAAAAATCTGAAGGGTCCCGAATTGCCCAGCCATGGTGTTAGCCATCAAGAATCAAAGAATTCAATCACTGAAATTCTCTTGTGCATCAAACAACTGCACCAAGGAGAGGAGCTCCTGATCTTGCAAAGCTCTGCAAAACAGAACGTAATCAACCTAGTTATAAAAGACTTTGGTGCATTCCTCTTTAACATTGTTATAGAACACAGAGTCTGGACTCAGTCCATTCATATAGTATACCTTATATTATGTCATCATCAGTGATCAGTAAGAAAGAGAGGTCAAATCTAAGTATCACAAGTGATGCTACAAACAGAAGCTGTTTATAAGGCAGTGTAATCTGAACAACCCGAAATAGGCAGCTTAGAAGCAAGAAGAGAGAAGAATAAATTCTGAGGTATCACAAATTAAACTCATAACTCACTAATAGAGATGACAAGAAAAACTGTGTTTGTGTACTTAATAGAAAAGATAATACAACAAGGGCTGCATGTATGCTGTGACTGCACAGGAACACAGGAAATGGAATTAGTCTTCCTGGGAATCTCAGCTCCCATGTAAATAAAGAGATCAATTTTGTAGCCCTTATGGTCACGAATATGCTTTTAAAAGTATGTAGGCAATACCTGTTGAAATCTTGGAAGTCAGAGAGGTTGCTGACTAAGCTTTTAGTGACTGATGGGAGGTTTCAATGTCCTTGCCCCTCCATTACTGATGAAACCAGAAATATACAAAAAGGGCAAGTTATTGAAATTTTCATGCTTCATATAGATGGTAGAAATCGGTTTTTCTTGACACAGAATTACTGGGTGGGTATTTTTTATTATTTCTTTTTAGCACAGAATACTCAACCCTGAATTCTGAGATGTATATTTATTTATGTTATATAAACACATGCATTAAGGATTTTTCCAAACTCTGGCATGAGCTATGACACAACGACAAAGAGCAGGAGTCCATAATTTTGCTCACCATGACAAGTGTTCCGTTACCCTCAGATGAGTTCTCAAAACAAGCCCCAGCCCTGCTCTTCAGCTTAGAGCCAATGCTAGGTGCAACAATTCCCCACAATTGTGCTAAGCTCCAAGGCATTCTGAGCACCTCCAAAGCTAGTGCAACTGGCAGATATGATCTCTTCCCAGACAAACAGCTCCAAGCTGAAGAGGAGGGATGGGGCTGACAGGCAGATTGCAGGAATGACTCCCCAGTTCTGAACTGGCGAGAAAGCAGGGGACTGTTCCTGGATAAGTTTCAGAAGGGGAGAGTTGTGGCAACCGCATATTTTTGATTGCCTATCAAGGCCAGCCTGAATGTGTGAACCCATCATGGGCATTTGTGTATTAGATCGTCTGCAAAACAAACAAACAAACAAAAACTCTGAAAAGGGTGCCAGAGATGCTGCAAACCTTTCAAGTTCTGAAGAAGTATCTCCACCCCAAAATCTGAAAAATGTGAACACTTACAGCAGGGGTGCACAGCCTCTTTCAGCCCAAGGGCTAAATTCCATTTTGGAGAAGCGGGGGGGGGGCACATTCCAATGGTTGGTGGGGCAAAGGGGAATTGCCAATAGTATAAAAATATCAGCATAGTTTAAAGTTCTTATTGCCGATTACTAAGCATTTCAACCTTTTAGAATGGGGAAAAGACTTCACAAAATCCAAGAAACCATCAAAACAATCGGTGGTTAGGGGAAGGGGTGTGGCCAAGGGAAGGGGCAAGGCCATTTAGGGAACCATACAGGGCTGGATTTAGACACCAGGCCTGAAGTTCTGCACCCCTAATTTACAGGGTGGGACTGGATCTTGTTCCTTTGAGTGATAGTGACCAATTTCCCCTAATTTCAGGTTTTATCATATCCCTACTAAGCTAACCTCTGTTTGTTATTGCGTGCCCATTCCCATTGTCCTTCAGCACTAATCCCCTCACTGGTAACAGTTATTGTGCTTTCCTATTACTACTTGGCTATGGTAATCTCTAAACCCATTGTATTCACTGGCAAAACCTTTACCTTTTCAAGAAATCCCAACTAAGTTTCAAAAACTAAGTACACAGACTACTTCTAATACTAAACAAGCAGAAGGCTACACAAACAGTTTTTTTAAGGGCTTTCAGGGCCTGGAAATGCCATCATACACAAAGAATTATTCATGCAGATTTGTTCTACAAATTTAGAAAACCAAGTAACCTAATCTGAGAAATTAAAATACACACGACCTTCCAGAAATCTAAATTTTACCACCACAACTCTTGTGGAAGTACTTTAGCAGAATACTTGTCCTACAACCATTCTTCCCTCAAATTAAGTGTTACAAATATATGCATGAGGGAAGAATTAATACCGCTTTTGTTGCTCAAAAAGCAGGTTCAAATTTGCTCTCTGAAGCAAACAATGGATTACACTTTCAGAAATGGGACAACTAATTTTTAACTGGTTAGACACACATTTTGGATCTTCTGCAACAGTTCTCTCAGCTTGCAAGGAATCAGGAAGCTCTATGTTTCCCCTGAAACATTTCCACTACTTCTCAGAGTTCTCCTTACAACGAGAAAGTAAAAATTTACACATTAAAAAAAAAAATCCCTACCGAAAAGACAGTAAAAACAGGCCAGTTTTATATGTTTCTTACGGCCTTTAATGTTTGGATCCTAACACGGAACTTTTGAGTTTAAGCTGCTTTCTCTGTTCTCAGCAGGGTGTGTTAGATGCTAACTTCATTCCAAAACCTTCTGGGGAGAAAGTAAAATAATGCACTTGAGCTGACAACATATTTAACACATACAGTTCCCTATTAGTGCGTGTAAAAATCAATTTTAAGGAATGGATAGTAGTCTTCAATGACACCCCACTATTTATTAATCCCTTTTTATTTGCCCCACAACATGAAAGATACTGCCTGTTTTGTAGCGTAGCAACTAACCATGCACTAAAAGTAATACACAGCCTTCATTTTTTATAGCTAGAAATCGTTAACTTTTTTCAGAAATGAAATCCCAAAGGATCATCTGAAACATGGATAATCACTTTTCTTCCTTGATAGCAAACCTAAAGGCCTCTTTCATATCCCCTTAACAGCATTGTCTTCTGAGCAAGTGGAAACAGATGCATGAAGCCTATTCTGTTAGTTCCTTCATTCCTTTCCACCCACATTAAATTGTTTTGACATTGTTCCAAGAGAAATGCAGCACTACCCAGCATGTGATCTGCACTAGGGCACTGAATGTGGACAGAAAATAAAAGAATCCATCAAAACAGTTCTAGCCTTTCTTGGCAATCTATATTTGACAGATATTCAACAGTGGAGACAGCATTCAGTATTAAAGATGGTCCACAATTTGTAACAGTAAACCCATTAAAATGAAGTTCACTTATATCACAGTACTAAT
Source organism: Heloderma suspectum (assembly GCF_057233095.1). Lineage (NCBI taxonomy): Eukaryota > Metazoa > Chordata > Lepidosauria > Squamata > Helodermatidae > Heloderma > Heloderma suspectum. The sequence goes on from NC_139464.1 coordinate 25,368,052, forward strand.
TATAGTGACAGTGAGAGACCTGCTTCCAAATAAATATGTTTAGAGTTCTATTTTTACAACAACTTCCATACTTTCTGCATCAAGCAGACAGACTGAAGAACATGCATATACCTAACAGACATTTATGGCAGCTAGGACTTCCTTCAAATACATCTCCCAGCTGGCTGCTAGATAAGAAGGATTTCCACTTGTAACATCAACTCCATTCAATTCCAAGGAATAGATTCCTCAAACTTTATAAGGAGAGAAATAGCAGCCCATTTCCCCAGCTTTCGTTGTGAACATTTTGTGAACCCACAAAACAAAGGTTCATTTTGTATATCTTAATACTATTTCTTCTTTAAATATCCCACCCTCTTTTACAATAAAAAGTGGTGTATGGGATTGGCAGCCTGTTAAATCGGGGGGGGGGGGCTTTTCCCACACGCTAGTCTCTGACAACATTCCTAGGCAGCATAAAAGTGGCAGGCATAAACTGACACCCCACCCCCGGTTTTCAAGAACTTAAAAAAAAAGAAATGTTTTCCTACCAAGTTTCTGCAAGTCTCCCAGGATGGAGCAACACACTATGACCATCTCTCTCTGGGCCTATTCTGGCACACTACATGCCCCTTTTATGAACAGGGTTATCTAGGTCTGGCATTAGGGTTCAGCATTATCCTGCACCTGCCAAAGCCCATGCCCCAAAATTGGGCCTCCAGCTCCTCCTCATCCCTGCTGATTGATATTCCACCATTTCCTCCTTATGGGGAGAGAACACAAGCTACAAAGGGAGAAAAGAAGGAAGGACAGCAACAGCCATTGCTTGCTTACTCACTTTCCTTCTCCCTCTGGGCAGCAGTGCTGATTAAAAGACTTTGAAAGCACAGGCAGAAGATGGTGAATGGCAGTGAGGACAAAACCACGAGATGGGGCGGCGGCCTTGCCCAAAGACACACATCCCAACCAGGAGGTGGTTGTTTCTTTTAACTTTACAGGCTTCTTTTCTACCCTAGGCCTTCTAAGCAGCTTAGTATAAAACTAAAATGTAACTCCTTGAACAAACTTCATTTAAAAATGAAAAGTATACTTATGCCAAAATTAACACAGCAGTTTGTTCCTGAGATAAATTCCTGGAACTCAAAAAATCTGAACAAGTATGTTTTTACTAATCACCTGGAAATTTTCAGTAAAGCAGGCCCAGTGTATCTCCCTTGGGAGTTCCACAATACAGACACTGCCCCAGAAAAAGCCCAATTTATAATAGAAGATAACTTCATTGCAGATGGCAGTGACAACCCAGAGCAATCTCTCCAGCTGATCTTAATTCACTGGGGTGAATTAAGCTGCCTTTGAGAGCTTATAAATTTTAAATGTACAGGACAATTTTAAAAGCACACATATGCATAATGCAGTACAAGAATCTCAGATTATAATTTTGTAAGCTGAGTACACTGATATTTTATAAATGACAGACACTTCCAAGAATTTCAGGAATTCAAGAACAACTGAAGTTTTCAGAATTTTGTTTTGTTTACAAGTAATAACAACTAGATATAAAAATAACGGCAAACATTCTAACAAGTGCTTAAACCTACGAAGTCTGATATAGTCAATAACAGACATCTACACAAAAGACACACTATCCTGCTTTTTTTTTTAAGGTAATTATATAATCAAAACAGTTGCTTTCCATGCTACTGAAAAAATAGCTAACACATTCAGTGAAGGTTTCATGCAACAAGCAAATCAGCAAACAATCCGATGTTTATAACACCTGTGTGCAATGTTCATAAACACAGGGGACTGGTAGGAACAGAACTGTTGCCTAGGAGAAATTTCTAGCTTCTATGAACCTGACAGCAGCACAATAAAAAAAAAATTTTAAGCTATTAATGAACTGAACAGAGTCCAAAAGGGGTCAGTGCCATATATTACCCTTTTTCACTCACAAAAATGAGATGTATTTAAACTCTCAATATAAAAAATAAACATGTGGCATTTAGCACCATTTTTTATATAAAATACATTTTTTTTTTGGAAAAATCTGTTTTAGAAATGCAGGGGAAACATATTGTGCTGAATAAATACAGTTCTTATCTGAATGACTGATAAGGTCACTGTTCAATGTTCAGTTTTGTGTTCAGATTCCATTTCCTCTTTACAAGGCTAATTGAAGGAAGCTGCCCTAGGAAAATATCATCTTCAAATAGAGCACTGAGTAATATTTGTAACTACCACCAGTTTGCCTGCTCATTTTTTCTATCCTATGACTAACAGGAATATAAGTAATATACTACTAACAACAGTATCACAAATATAGTTTGTCTTGCATGTAAACTTTGATTACATACAAACAAGCGAAAGCCCAAGTACATAAGAATGTATGAAAAGCCATGCTGGATCAGACCAAAGGCCTATCTACTCCAGCATTCTGTGCACACGGTGGCCAACCAGCTGCCTGGCTGAAGGCAACAAGTAGGACATGAGTACGTCTGAGGACCTCAAATGTATATTTAGAACTCAGTGAAGATCCAAGCTTGGGGATTCTGGAGTCATCTTTGTCAGTGGAAGCACAGGTAACCACAGTGGCACGGAGTGCCTTTGACCAGCTTCAGTGGGTATCTGGGCAGGGACAACCTGGTCTCAGTAGCCTATGTTCTAGTAACCTCCAAGTTAGATTACTGCAAAGCCCTCTACCTGGGGCTGCCCTTAAAGACAGTTCAGAACCTGCAGCTTGTGCAAAATGCAGCAGCCAGATTGACTGCAGGGACCAGAAGGACTGAACATAGAACATCAATTCTAGCCCATTTATACTGGCTACCTGTATGTTTCAGAACCCAATTCAAGGTGCTAGTTTTGATCTATACAGCCTTACACAGCTCAGGACTGAAATACCTAATGGAATGCCTCTCCCAATATGAACTTACCCATACCCTATAATTGTCATCCGAGGCCCTCCTTCAGGTGCTTCCTCCGAGGGAGGTTCAGTGGATGGCAACAAGGGATAGCACCTTCTCGGTGGTGGTCCCAATTGTGGAACACTCTCCCCACTGAGATCCACCTGGCCTAAACATTGCCATCCTTTTGGTGCCAAGTTAAGACTTTCCTCTACTCCCAGACATTTGACAGCATATGGTAAGGTTTTAACTGGTCCTGGGATTTTTATTATTGAATGCTTTAAATAGTTTTGTAAATACTTTTATTATGTTTTATATTGTATTTTTAAGGTTTTGATCTTTTGTAAACCACCCACAGAGCTCTACCTGTTGGCTGGTATAGAAATGTTGTGGTGTTGTTGCTATTATTATTATTATTATTATTGATGGTGAGGATGATGATAATGTTCTTATTCAAATAGTTCTGACAACAGACCAATGCATATATAGCAGACATTTATTTTCAAAGCAGAACTAATTTACTACATAAGATGCAAAGCTGGTACATAGAAAACAGATAGCTACAGAAGTGCACTAGGTGCTTTATAGTCTTGTTAGCCTATATCAATAATGCCTGCTTTTCTTTGAAGATGAATTGAGGGAGGTGGAAGTCTAACTTTTATAAATATATAAACGTGTCAGATTAGATAGTGTATTAAAGTGACAATCCATAAGGCTATGCTACTAAGTGCACTGGTATCTGTCATCTAACTTCTGTAACTGGTAAGATCACTGGGTAGTTTCATAATCCTATTGCAGTTTTTTTATAACTAGTGTTCAAGTCTAAAGCTAACAACTATTTTGCATACCAAAGCTTAAGAAAAAACTGTATGCCATCTCATGAAGAAATGTACAGAGCTGGTCCCCCCAACCCCCGGCAAAAGCCAAGGGTCAGCTTAGCAGAAACTAACTGGGTAGTTTTAGATAAGCTGCTATATCACAAACTCAGCACATGCGCACCCCCCACCCCGCTTACATATAAGAAACAAGAGGCCCTGTTTTGAATCTTCCTGCAGTTAATGTAATTCAGTTTATGCACAGAGTATGCCTTCTCAGCTGTGACAAAATTCCCTTCCTAGGGAGACCAGCTAAGCCCCATTTCTCTTAAGATGCAGGAAGCAGCTGAAAATGTTATTTTGTCAAGCCGCCTTTCTATGTTACAGTATGATTTTGCATATCTGAAAGAGGCAATGACTATGCTTTAGATTTTGATTGTGTTTTTTACCATTTTAGCTCATTGCAATGTAGATCTCTTAAATTGTCATGAGCGCTTTCAAATGTAGAAATACCTTTCACCTTCTTTCCAAGTTTTAAAAATATTAATCTCCCTTACAGGCTGGCTGTAAGGATTACTGAATTAATGCATTTGTATGGTTTTATCTTTTACCTTGCAAAACAAAAAGGGGACATTTGGTCTTACAAATAACCTATAGAGCTTGACTGTGGTAATGATACATACGGCCTAATAACAAGATGTTAAACGAATATATTTTGAATCTGAGCAGCATTAAGAGTTATAGCACCACCATAGCTTTACTATACTTTCTGACCCAGAAGCATTTAAACATTTAATAATAAACACAAAATATTTACGTGCACAAAGGGTAGTATCCAGTTGTGCCCCAGCGCTAGTGACATTGTGCTAGAATAAACCAACACTTGTGCAATGTATTGGGAAAAAGTGGTGATTTGGCAGTAAACCGCTGCTTTCTTCCAGTGCCATAGCAAGTGCTCATTATGTTTAGGCTAGTGCAACAACATCAGGGCTAGTGCTAGGGGCACAATTGGATACTACCCTAAGAATGAAAGGATGAGAAAGAATTCAAAGGAACAGAACTTAAAAGTATGACAGAGACTGGTTATTCTACAAGTATGTTGCAACCTGCAACTGGTTGGAACAAGAGAATGACCAGGAAAAGTTAGTACTATAAGGATGGGCAAAATGACCTAAATGCATCAGAGAGCAAGATACCTATGGAAGTTATTCATACTGGGACTTAAACGACAGAAAAGTCTGTTTCACATTACTTTGTATTTTAAGGCACACATTGTCCTTGGTTCTGTGCCATTATATTTGTCAATAGCCTGAATGGGAACAGTTTGGAGGCTGTTTCTCAGGATTCAAAACTACAACTCTGTAGGTTGTCATGGTCCAAGAGTGCTATATAATTGAGTCACTGCACCTTATTGCCTTCCTCCTTTAGAACACTATCTTCTGCCCCACTCAAGCATTTTATTATTTTTTCCAGTTAGCATAGTCTAACAGAAACCAGCTACAAAGCTCAAGTTTACACTTTACACTTTGAGAGGAAATGAGGAAAGTGGTATGCAAACACTAGCAGCATTTCCCCTTTTTTAAAAAAAGTATCATGCTTTTTGAACTTTTCCAAGTTTGAAGAGCAATTTGAAAGGTCTTTAGTGCCATCTTCCAGAAGAATAGCTGTGCAGAAACATTCAGGTACACAAAATATTTGTGAGTCATCTTCCCCCCTCCGCAATGCCCACCTTGCGGACTGTAGTCTAGATGACACAGTTAAATTATGTCTATTGCATGTTAAGGAATAAAGAAATACATGGTAGTTTACGCTTGCAATATCAACTGATACCAAGAACAATTTCTTGCCACGTGTTTACTATTCTGAACTGAACATTAATATACTCTTAAATTGAAATCGTGAGGCCTGTACGTATCTTGCGAGATATGAAACAGTAAAGATTAAAGACTGTCTTTAATCATTTGAGTTTGTTCACTGCTCCTCAGTAAGGTAAGTATTTAAGGATTTCTTCTAGGAAGTATTAAGAACCTACAAAACATCATGCGTATTACCCAAGTGAAGAATCCGAATGTCAAATAACTCTTACAGCCTCTAAATTATGTCTTACCAAAAAGGGGGGGATTTAAGATTCTGGCCTCTGCATTGATTATGAAGCTGCATTGATTATGAAGCAGATCAAAGAATCATATGACTTTTAAAAGAAAAGTGATATGGGGAGGTCAAACTGTTACCATGCCAATCCCTACAACACTGCCTGTATGATCAAGCCCTCTAACGTCCTGCAGAAATCAATAAAAATGTGACATAACACTGGAATGCAAGAGTTTGCATGTAGATTACAACAAATGTCTTATGTGGCTTTAGGCAAATTAATCTAATCTCCATGGTTTAATATCCCAGAATAAAACTTTATTTGTAGAACTTGGTAGCTTTTTACCACTTCTGAAGACATCTACACATGTGCATCTTGGATCACAATGTGCAAATACAAACTTGTAGTCATTCAGCACAAAAAAGCCACGCCATACCTGGCATTTGGCAATCCCCGTAAGGCAACAGGCAGCCATCTAGACTATAAACGCAGGAGATGTAAAAGCAGTTGACTCATCACTGAATGCCAACCATTACTTAACCATAACTTCCTCCACTAAGCCAAGATAGGAACAGCATTTTAATGCTTGCTAGAGTGCAAATGGTTGCCTCTCTCCTCAAAAAAAAATCAACAGCAGCAATTCACAACTTTTTGATGCACTTGCCATGGTACACGTCCAGAAGTCTCCTTTAATCCTTTCTGGAACAGGATAACATCTGTAGAGTAGATTTTCTCCCACTCAAAAGAAAGATGTTATCAGTTAGTACAGGGATAGGCCAATAGCAGATTGGGATCTACTAGTATATCTCTGCGTGAATTGCAGTACATCACCAAAGATTTCCAACTCCCAACTATTTAATAGCAACAACAGAAAGGCTGCAGCCCTAGGCACATACTTGCCTGATCCATGGGCAAGTTGTCTATCTTTGAGCCTCAATGTTCCCCATCAATAAAATCAGGTTATGCTTAACATTAGTGCTGATATGACTTGCTGTTCCTAAAAATTGCAAATTTTTAAAAAATCTGCCATGGCTGGCCATCTGTCTCTCAGCTTCATTATTCTCCCTCATCTGTAAAATATGAGCATTAACTGGTTCTCTTTGTGGAGCTCTGCTGGCCGATTTTAGACTTATTTTATTTATTTATTACATTTTTATACCGCCCCATAGCCGAAGTTCTCTGAGCGGTTTACAGAAGTTAAAACATTAAAATACAATATAAAAAGTTTAAAAGCTTTATGTGTTAGAATGCCTCATCTCTATTAATTCAGATGTAGATTTGTACTTGTATATGAAGTACACCCTGTATGGCTCCTGGGGAGCCCTGAGCTACCATTTGCATCATGCTTCACCTCCTGAGCCACTGTTTTGCACCTACCTCCAACTGGTGGATCTTGGGAGGCCCTGTAAAAATTAAGTAGATCCCACAAGTATGAAGTCTGCTCACCCCTGGCCTAACTAATAGCCTGGAAAGCCACAGTTCTAATTCTGCCTAGATTCAAATTTAATAATGGAAAGCTGCTTTTTTCCACAACAAATTTTCAAGTTCAGAAAGTGCTTCTGGTTTATTTAACTTACAACAATTATTCCCAAAGGATATGCTGCCAGGTTGGTAGCTGTGAGAAAATCAGGGACTTCTAGAATGGAACTTCCAGATCATGAAATATATCCAATACCTAACTATAATCCAGCCTTACAGGGATTAGGTATGGTATGAGGCACACAAGCAGGCTAGCACTCCATCCCTTCTCTGCACCCAGCATAGAAATCAAGCCACCAACCAGAGCAACGAAGCCCCTCCTCTGCACCTAGCATAAAAATTCAGTAGGATGCTACAGGAGGAACAGAGTTCTCCATCCCAAATTTACCAGCCCCCTAGCAGACCAGTAAACATTTTTCAGACTTGTAACATTTGTGGGCTTATTTTCAAGGCTGGTATAATCCTCTATAAAACCTGAATAACTTCCAACAAAATCAGGAAGGATTCAAATTGTCCCTGCAATCCCACACCTGGCTGTATTGTTTTTAATTCTCTGTTCCGCCGCTGGCTCCCCATTGCAGCAGGCAGCTGCTGCAATACTGCGCTAGGACCAGGAACTCCTGTCCAGCGCAGCAGCAGCAGCATTTTTAGAACTGCATGTGTAGTCCGCCCGGTGGGTCACACTCCCTTAGATCAGGGAAAACATTTCTTAAAACAAATGTAAAATTGGCTCAGCCCAGTCTCATAACCTGAAATAACCCCTCCCTTTTGCAGGAAGGGGGGTATACTGGGTGAAGGGGTAATCACCCAGGGGTGCGTTGCTGGCTGGCTCATTGGCTGAGCCAAGTCAGCCAATCAGACACTTTGAAAATAGTCATGAAAAGGAGAGAGACAGTTTGTTTGCTTTTTCTCTGTTTGCTTTGAGGAGCCAGCCCAGCCCAGCCCAGCCCTGGCATTTAAACTTGTTTAAATAGGGGAGGGGGGAGGGTATATAATTCATTTGTGAGTCTAGCTTGTAGTTATTTTCTGAGACTGGAAAAAATCCCATGTGTGAGACTGGAAAAATTACAAACTAGCTTATAGTTCATGTGTGAGTCTAAAAAATTACAAACTGGCTTATAATGCATTTACACAATGTTATGTCTTTAAAAGCCTCTGTGCCAGATGGATCGACGGCCAACTTTCATATCTTTAAAAGCTCCTATGTATAATGTCGGCCCCGCCTCCAGTGAACCCTTGGCTCCCCCTCTGCTGACCTGCTTTCCACCCCACCAGTCATATTGGCCATGAGCTGCCAATGGACAAAACATAAGAGTGCCTCCTTATGTGTCCCATTACAATCTCGAAGATCCAAAGAGGGCACCCTCTTAATGGTTTTATCTATGGATCAGATTCAGACAGCAAAGATGCGAAGAGACTGTGCTAGCAGTTGCTGCCCCCACATTATGGAACTCCTCTTTACTCCAGACTTTCTAAAGTCCAAGCCTGAGCACTGTATGAAATGTAAAACCAGTTTGGGCTGGCCATTGGGCTTAGGGTCAAGCAGTCTGGGTCAGGAAAAACTGGACAGGCTTCAGTGAAGGTTTTGATGAAATGTTCTTTCATCAAAATGAAAGAATACCATTACCTGTGGGCCATCCAACTTTTTTTAATTGTTTAAATTAAATGTTTAAAATCCTAAAATATTCTGAACACCATTCAAACAGTGGAATAATGGTACAAATTTAATAATGTATTCCACTAATCCCTAGTTCTAAGCAAATTCTACATTTTTGCCACTCTGTTGTTCAAATCTAGGAACATTACAGAAATACTAGCTGCCTGCATATATGAATGAAAACACATTCCCGTTTGGTAGGACAACATGAGCAAATACGGTTCAGTTGTTCATAATCCAGCTGTTACATAGACCCTGAAGAGAGATACCGATCTATGGAAATTGTCTTTTCTGTGGCCTGTAGGTTGATCTTCCTGTGTTTACTGCAAAGGTGACCCATTCATTGAGGCAAAGGAGATGGAGCCCCATTTCCTGTACCACCTGTGTCACACCTGTTGTGTAGCCACATAATTTTAGACACTGGACATAATGGTCTTGTGCAAGCCCTTTTTAGATGGCCATGTGTATTACTTCAGTTGCTAAGCACACAACTAACTTTTCTCTTCACACACCCCCACCACTCCATGCTTTACCTTCCTCATATGTTAGAACAAAACTGTTCACCGGTCTTGATATAAAAAAGAATAAAAATACTCTGAGCATGTGCAGTCTTGCATTTTAAACACACTTAAATCATAGCACCATCATAACTTTCCCTGCTGTGTAATGGGGTTTTCCAGCCGCTTTGTTGATGTTTACACTGTGATGTGGGCTCTGCCTATTGTGACCCTTGGCTCCACTTACCTATGGCTTAGCCAGCTGTTAATGGGCCTGTCCTTTGCCCCACCAGCCTCAGCGGGCACTAGCTATCTCTGGTTTAGTGAGAGGATGACACACACTTTTCTTTGCATCTTAAGAGTCAGTAAAATAGACTTCTGCTCTCTGGTGCATAACTAAGGGTGCAATCCTAAGCATGTTTAGACAGAAGAAAGTCCTACAACTCCCAGCATTCCCCAGCCAGCATAGCTGTGGAATGCTGGTAGTTGTAGGACTTTCTTCTGTCTAGGCATGCATAGGATTGCGCCCTAAATCCCTCTTGCCTGCATCCCACTTCTTTATATGGAGAATATAGGTTGGGTGCTGCCCTAACTTTTTCTGTGAGGCAAAATGAACAACGCTAGTTTTCAGCTTCAAGTAATATGACATCACGTGGATCCTTCAGAACAGCTTTAGCTAATACAACAAAAACAGTAAGCTGTTGTAGCGGCTGAAACAGCTAGATAGATCCTTTACTGACCTACTTGCCAAAAAAGCCCATCACAGAACAGGCTTGTAACATTGCAACCAGCTGCCAAACAGTAAGCTACTGTCTTAATAACCATGTTTTCCCATTTCGGAGGGGGGAGGGGGAGATTGCACCCAGAGATAGTAAGTAACACATCTACACTGTGAATTTCAAGTGTTCAAAATGATCCATGTACATGATTTCAATAATCCTTACAACAATTCTTTAAAATAAGTTGCTATTATCCCCATGTTATGAACCTGGGCTGAGCCTGGGAGAAAAGTGACTTCTTAAGGCCACTTGCTGCATTCATGACTGAGGAGAAATTTATACCAGGGGCCCCCCAACACTCAGCTCATACTCTAAACTCCTATTGCATTGGCTCTAGCAAATGTAAAATATTGCATTCAGGCAGGACTCCGAGAACACACAATTTTCTTTAACCTGTTTTGTAGCACTGTTCCTTGGACTCAAAGTAGCAACCATTTTAAGATATAAAAATGGCAGCATACAAGGTGATAAAATATGTTATAGCATGTCTGGTATTCATTCTGAGGAATGGAAAGCATGTAACTGGATCCACGATGTATACATTTTACCTTTGATCCCAACTCTGACACTTGAATATGTCATTCCATTTGAAGTCATAGAACTTACTTTTTTAGTACATGAAACATGACGAATAGGAATACTCTGTTCTTTTGTGCATGAATAGGTGGTTAGATAGGGAGCTGAGCAATACCACATAGCCACATATTACCTATTTCCATGTTGCTAAGATGTTTTGCAATGAAGTTCCCCCTTCTAACAAGTTTCAGCTACAATACTACCATATTTCAATAGATTACAAAAGCTTTTTAAAGACATTGCTGAGGACTCGTTAAAATGCAACTACCGAGCAGCAAGATTAGATAGACTGAAAGAACTGCATTAATGATAGCCTGAGTACTAGCACAACATAATAGGCCGAATGCACAAATCCAGAGCTTTCACTGGCTGCTGGTATTATGTCACTCAAAGTGACTGCACCAAAATATACCTGATAAGCATTTCTTCCCAACACCTTTACCCTTTTATCTACCCACTGCTATTTTTATTTGGGCCAAACACAACATAGCTAGGAAGGCAGCCAATGACCCTTGTTTTATACTTCACAGAATTTCAGCATGCACTACATTAATGCAAGAAAATCACAGAAGTCATCTATCCCCTTTTTTCTTGCGGGTGAAAATGTCTCCTTATACACATAATTCATACTAATACAGAACTAGAGGTGTAACATTTCCAAAAGTTTTGAAGCAGTAAAAAAACTGTGGGGGGGGGGGGTTGCAGAAAGAAATCAAATTTGGAGGGAAATTAATATATGCAATATTTACTTTCTAATGAAAGCTGAACTTATTTTACTGCTTTGACATAAAAGGCATCATTTAGAACTTGTTGTCATATAAAATTGTCTTTAGTGTATTTGTGAAATTTAAAAAGCAATTTTATTTATTTAAAATATTTTTAGGCTTACTTTGAGTCAAAATCCTCCCAAGGCTGCTTACACAAGAATCCTATGCATGTTTACTCAAAAGTAAGAGCCACTATGTTATTTGTAGCTTACTTCAGGTATCGTGCATAGATCTCGTTTTTTGATCAGGTAACCTCCCTTGTGGACTGTGGGAATGCTATGGACATAATATACCTCGATTTCAGCAAAGCTTTCGACAAAGTGCCCCATGATATCCTGATTTGCAAACTAGCTAAAAGTGGGCTAGATGAAACAACTATCAGGTGGATCCACAGTTGGCTACAGAATCGGACTCAAAGAGAGCTGATCAATGGGATCTTCTCAAACTGGGGAGAGGTAACGAGCGGGGTACCGCAGGGCTCAGTCTTAGGCCTAGTGCTCTTCAACATTTTTATTAATGACTTGGAGGAGGTGGTGCAGGGAATGCTGATCAAATCTGCAGATAACACAAAATTGGGTGGGATAGCTAATACCCTGGAAGACAGAAAAAAAATTCAAAGCAATCTTGATAGGCTGGAGTGCTGGGCAGAAAACAACAGAATGAAATTTAATAGGGATAAATGCCAAATTCTGCACCTAGGAAAAAGAAACCAAAGGCATAGTTACAAGATGGACGATACTTGGCTCAACAATACTACAAGCAAGAAGGATCTTAGAATTGTTGTCGATCACAAGCTGAATATGAGCCAACAATGTGATGTGGATGCAAAAAAGGCAAATGCTATTTGGGGCTGCATTAATAGAAGCATAGCTTCCAAATCCCAGGAAGTACTAGTTCCCCTCTACTCAGCACTGGTTAGGCCAAATCTTGAATACTGTGTCCAGTTCTGGGCGCCACACTTTAAGAAAGATGCCGGCAAACTGGAGAGGGTTCAGAGGAGGGCAACAAAAATGATCGGGGACTGGAAACAAAGCCCTATGAGGAGAGACTGAAAGAACTGGGCATGTTTAGCCTTGAGAAGAGAAGACTTCGGGGAGATATGATAGCGCTCTTCAAGTACTTGAACGATTGCCACAGACAGGAAGGCCAGGATCTCTTCTTGATCATCCCAGAGTGCAGGACACGGAATAATGGGATCAAGTTACAGGAAGTCAGATTCCAGCTGAACATCAGGAAAAACCTCCTGACTGTTAAAGCACTACAACAATGGAATCAATGACCTAGGGAGGTAGTGGGCTCTCCCACACTAGAGACATTCAAGATAAACCTGGACAGCCACTTGTCAGGAATGCTTTGACTTAAATTCCTGCACTGAGCAGGGGGTTGGATTCGATGGCCTTATAGGCCCCTTCCAACGCTACTATTCTATGATTCTATGATATATGTCAACGAATGAATGAATTCACATTTCTATGTATACTCAGAAGTAAGCCCCATTCCGTTCAGTGGGACTTACTCCCAGGTATTTGTATACTCTTCATTTGTACAAGCAAAACTGCAAACATACCCAATACCAGATTGCTGTAGGAGTTTGCCAGAAAAGTGGGAGTAAAAGCTGAAAACAGAAGCCATAAATGTTGTAGTAAACAAAGGAAACTGTATTATTTAGACAGAAAGTCTCATGTTGTTGTTTATTTGGTCAGTCACTTCCGACTCTTCATGACTTCATGGACCAGCCCACGCCAGAGCTTCCTGTCAGCCGTCGCCACCCCCAGCTCCCCCAAGGTCGAGTCCGTCACCTCCAGAATATCCTCCATCCACCTTGCCCTTGGTCGGCCCCTCTTCCTTTTGCCTTCCACTTTCCCTAGCATCAGCATCTTCTCCAGGGTATCCTGTCTTCTCATTATGTGGCCAAAGTACTTCAGTTTTGCCTTTAATATCATTCCCTCAAGTGAGCAGTCTGGCTTTCTTTCCTGGAGTATGGACTGGTTTGATCTTCTTGCAGTCCAAGGCACTCTCAGAATTTTCCTCCAGCACCACAGTTCAAAAGCATCTATCTTCCTTCACTCAGCCTTCCTTATGGTCCAGCTCTCGCAGCCATAGGTTACTACGGGGAATACCATTGCTTTAACTATGCGGACCTTTGTTGTCAGTGTAGAAAGTCTCATAGAGTCACAATATTAACAACTAGCAACATATTTGGACAAGTTAAATTGTTTAACACTGAACTCTACAGTAAATACAGCAGATTGTCTTACATAACAAATCTTTGTATTACACCTCGAGTAAAACCTTGTCTTAAAAAGCCTTTCACTCATTCCAAAAAAGAAAATATTTCATAAGAGTGATTTTTCACTATTCTTCTCATTTTTCTGTTAGAAACATTTTAAAAAATCTTAAGAACCTTATGTTCCACATTTCCCGCCTTTTCCCCCTGGGCCTTCACATCTCTACAGAGAATTCAGCAGTTTTTAATAATATTAGAGCATACAGCAGGAAAATCTGAAACTATTATATCTTTTGATCAGGAGAGCTTAATTTTTCATACAGCAGAGCACTAAGTACTAACTGAAATCCTAACATTAAAAAAAAGTAACAACCATTTGAAAGGAACAGTCTTATGTTTCTCCAGGTAATAAGGATGGATAGTGTGATACTAGCTGTCTAAAGGGGTGTAAGTTACAATTTTTTATCATTTCAGTATTCACTTGCAAAAATCCTGCTACACTACATACACGCAATTCCTCTAAGAACTATTCATCAGATTTATGACCATGCTTGTTCTCCCATTAAAGGATATTTTCAGTGGTTACCTAGCGCTTAACATTTTATGGTACTTTTAATTTCACATCATGTTCAACAGTGCATGTAAGAAAACAAATTAACATAGCCAATAGTAATTTCTAGGCTTCCAACCTTTTCTCCAAGTATAATCGACTTAACACAGGCTCATTTGAACTTGGATGTTGGCAGACACCTTTCCAAACATGGAGAAACAAAGTTAACCTTTTCCCCAGGATATGTGCACTGATTGAAATGAATCTTCATGCCAGTTCTGGAATGGTAGGTACAGGAACTCAGGCCTAACTGCAAATTGTGCCCTTTGGCCTGAGAGCAATTCGTCCTAACCCTAGACATGCAGGAAATTATTGTGGTTGCTCAGAGGTAAACAAAGCACTAGGAAAATAGATGAAGACTCTCTTTATGCTTCACCTCTCAACAGTAAGTACAGACACTAGAAGTAGGTTCCAAGGGCCAAGATGGGCCCAGGTTCAAGTTTAAACCCTTCCCCTCCTCCTGAACAGTTTTAGAAGATTGCTGTTTTAATAGAAACTTGTGTAAAACTATTACAACTTCAATTAAAAACAAAATTGATTTTTCTTCTACTCTCCCATGATTGAATACAGTGCTACAGCTTCATAAGTCCTTCAGAAGACTGGGGAAAGATTCTTAGATCTGTTAACAGTAAGCCTGCTAAACTGATTTGGAAGCTGCATAATCAGAACCCCATGATCATGATTAAAGAGAAGGAAAATTTTAAAGTAGGGTTTTCTCCCCTGGGAGGTTTCCTCCAAGTGAGGGATTTACATCATTCCAGCACTAAGCCTCCCTTCTGAAAAATTTTGCCAATAAAAGGCAACTGCATCAACACAGTTGTGATGAACAGATGTCTCTAATTTGTATCAAACGAACAGCCACAGCCTTTGAGAAGTGAAACTGCACACCGCCAATCGTCAAACCTCAATTATTTTTAGTAAATTACAGCAGTTTAATTTTCACATGAAATAATCATGGAGAGCTTATGATTAGGTCTATTTATGAGACACTGAATAAATTCAATAAATAATAAATATTTAGATTGACAAAACAAAAAGGTGTTTTAAAAATGCAGGAGAGTGTAAATGGAGTACCCTCAACAACTCAGAAAAAAATATTGTGACAGAATGCTACAACAGAGTAAGTAGTTCAGTTGAGTTCACAGGTGAGCACATTTACTTTCTTTTAGAAACAAGCAAATATAGACGAAGGGGTTCACAAGTGCACATTCCATTACGTTACAGCTGCAAAGTCTAGTACTTTTAAGTGAGCCATCTCAAATCAGCTAATATATATTATTTTAAATCTTTGCAACTGCTGCTAGTTTTTATTTTGGTTTTTATTTTATACTGTAGTTTTAAATTTTCAACCTTTATATTGTATTTTATCATGCTGTATTTTATGGTTTTAATTACTGTGAACTGCCCAGAAAGCTTTGGCTACTGGGTGATATAGAAATGAAATAAATAAATAAACCACTACAGATGGCACTTCCACATCACATTATATCACCTCAAATAATGTTTTTCAACAGTGTGCATATTTTACATCAAGTGTTGAGTAATCAAGTGATGAGAAATTAATACACGTGCATGTGTCAACTGCCTTTAAGAATGTTTTGTATCAGGCTGTACTGAAAAACTCCAGATTCCCAATAAAAGTCCCAAATTTTGTTACCTAGCCGTACCCTTATAAAATATAGTCCCTGCTCAGTCTTGCACATTTATTTTCTATTTAGTGCTGTATGATACTAACAATTCCATTCTGTGAGATCAACTCAATAATGAAAAGTCTTGGGCATTTAAGACAAGCAAAAGCACGTTTTATCCATTAGCACTTAAGAAACGTTTTGACAAAACTGAAGGATACTTTTTATTTCTGGACAAAAGGTACTATGAACACAGAGAGGCAAGGACAGCAGAATGGTTCACAAGTAAAACCTATCAACTCATAACAATTAGATTACCTTCACTGACAGTTCTAAGTTGGAAGCTTCTTAGAATCAGAACTACTATTTGACTGAACAGCTGGAATATTTTGTCACCATCTCTACAAAACTAGGGTACACGGTGCTGTTCTTCTAAGTAGTCACTGAACAAGCACTACAGTAACTAATTTAATACAATTTTTGCTACCATGTTATGGGCTGTTTACAAAAGCCATATGCTGTATGTTCAGAACTCCAACCCAGAATTTTAAAAAATGCATTCAAATTTAAAATGTAAGTTGAACAGAGATGAGAATAAACAACCCCTGATAAGAGTCAAATATTCCTGACTAACCTTTCTCTCATTCCAGGATATGTGATCATTACACAGGTAACAGTGATATGCATAAATGGGTTGAATGACAAATTCACTAGGTAGACATAGTGATGTATGAATGAACCAAGATAGTCAGCAAAAGTGTGGCACTGAACCCTAAATGGAAAAGGGTTCATTCAGACATAGTGATGTATGAATGAACCAAGATAGTCAGCAAAAGTGTGGCACTGAACCCTAAATGGAAAAGGGGCTCAAAGGTACGTAAGGATAGCAACTCTGAAATAATTCTGATAAATTAAGGATTTACAGAAATTACTAATCAATTAAGGTGATAACCTACAATACATGTTATAGCCCACCCTGCCCAGAAGGGTTTGCCCTGTTGTCTTTTTGGCACCAGGTGAAGACCTTCCTGTTCACCCACACCTTTTAAATAACTCATGTGGTCTAGGCGTCTCTGTTTTAAGGCCCAGTGGCACTGCTGCTGAGAAATTTCTGGAATAAGCCTTAGTAAATTCCTCAAGGCCCAGTTCCAAAACCTCACGGAGCCATTATGCTCACTATAAAGCCTTGACGAAGGTGTACTTATTTTCACTCCTGTTCTCATCACAGATTTGTTACAACAGTAATGTGACTTGCAAAGTGATCTGTACGTTGCCAAGAAAAGTCGTATCCTCCTTCCTTCAGTATCCTAAAAAGTGCACCTTCATCACAGTCTTGACAATATGCAAATGTTCTTAATTAACAAATAATCAACTAAAGCAGTCTAATCAGTCAACAGCCCTAATTAAAATGTCGTTTCTCAAAGAAACAATACCCTACATAAATTTGAAAATAACCCATAATTCAGCACCAGAATTGCTAACTGAAGTATATACATTGTACAATCTTTAGAACAGAGTATTTGTGTCTGCTCTCAGTATTACTCAAAATGTTTTAACTTTTAATAGTGCTGAGGAACTAGTGGATACATAATTTATGGACTAGGGATCAGAGATCAAGTCAAGTCATAATTACTAGGATCAGAATAAACTCCCCATTCACTAGAGCCCCTACATATTTTCTCCCAGTTGCCAGAGCCAACTAATGGAGCATTTCAGGCAATAAGGCAACAGGGACAATGACTTGCGTGAGGGTGGAGGGAAACTCATGATGAATCTGAACATTACAACCCATTTGATGGCCTATCCCACGGAAATGAAATTTTACTAATAAACTAGCTCCTCTGTACCGAAATGAACCTTCAGTAGCCCACTATGACAGTTTTGCAGAGTCCTTTGAAGATAAGATCATTCGCTTCCACTATGAACTCAACACCACCAACAATAAGCACCAACAGCCAACCTTTTGTCTGATTTTGTTGAATTAGTTTCAGTTGCTGACACCTGAGGACATGGACAGGATACTTGGCTCTACGCATTTTACAACATGTCCACTTGATCCATGTTTTTATTGGCACATATTGAAAATACAAGGAAGACAAAGACATTGTTTATTTACAATAAACATGCTTCCAAAAGGGAAACTCTCATTCCATCAAGCCTGACAGAGAAACTACAAACCAGTATCTAATCATGCCTTCCAACCCAAACTGATCAAGCAGGATGTGGTCATGCAGCTCCAGGTATTTCTGTATGAAATGGATCATCTAGAAGCATTTCAACTGGGCTCTCTGATTACGGTTCAGGACTGAGACTTCCTGGGTTGCCCTGCTTGAGGACCTTCACTTAGAGCAGGGGTAGGCCAATTTTTCAAGGTTGAGGATTGCATTCCCATATGAAAAAATGGTTGGGGGCCAGATACCAGAAGTAGGTGGAGCCACAGGCAAAAGTGGCCAGGGCCAACATAGGAGGGGCCACCCCTTCTCTTTTTCCTTTCCTCTCCCCATTCATTCATCATCCATTCATACTCTATCCCCCCACTCCCTCCGGCAGACATATACACCTATGGTCCGTTTTGAGTCCACTCGGCGTCAAGCCTTCAGTGTACTGGGTCCCCTCTCGGTGGAATTTCCTGCCTGTTGTCAGGAAGGCACTGGCATTGTTTTGTTTTCAGTACCAGCTGAATACATTTTTATTTAAACAAGCCTTCCCTCATTAACCAGCCATGGTTTTATTGATATAATTTGATTTTAAATATTTTTATTTTGTATTTTAATTCCTTTTTCTTTCTTTTTATTATTCACTGCTTGGGCATCTTGTTAGATACACAGCAGTATACAAATTCTGCAAAAACAAAACACCATGGCTTCCCCCACACCTCTGCCAGCCAGCCTGCCTGTGTGCTTGTCCTAGCATGCTCCATTCTTGCAGTACTTTCAGAAACATATCCTTTGCCAGAACAGAAATGCCAAATGGACACAGCAGCCCAACCATAGAGGGCACCAGATGGAGCACAAAGTGGAACCTCTACCTAGAGCTCTCTGTGGTCAGCCCTCTGAGCACAGTTTGCAGGGCACCTAGATGACACTCTGGTATGTGCATTCAGAAGGCCAATCTAAGAATGCACCAGCTTGATGCAAGCCTTAGCATAGGCCGCAGGGATGCCAGAAGCAGACCTCTTGCTGCTCTCCACAGCAATTTCAGCAGTTAATCAGCAGCAGAAGAGAACATTGGGGGTGGGGGGAACCTAGGCCGCTTGGGAAATCCCACCTAACCAATACTCACCAGATCCAAGTACTTGAGCTATTTAGATGATTTAGGCAGGATATTAACTTTTCGTGTGCTAAGGATTTTATGGGGTTTGGTATTATGTTGTACCAAATAGTATTTATTGATTATTATTATTTGAATTGTGGTTGCTCCCTACTTTGAAAACAAATCTAATAAATATTATATGGCAAACATTGCATTTTTACTGAACAAAAAATGTACTGTGAACAATGAGCCCAATGACTCGTAAACATTGTCATTCAAAGTTTCATTGGATAAGCTTTCCTGAAAGTATAATCATTGCTACATTTCTCTTTTAATTTTCAATAGTTTCAGGAATCCTGAAGCTTCTTTGTTAGATTATAACACATACATCTGATAATGGAAGTTTCATTATCATACGGCAGAGAACAATGATCTACAGAATGGTGGGCTACCTCTGTTTTATTACAATTTTAGCCCCTCACCCAGGAGAACTTTGTTATTGTGCTATGTGTAGGTGAGCAAGGCAGGCAAGGTATGTTTTTTTTACATGCTGTGCATTTTTTCTACGTCTCTTCACAGCTTTGAGTATAAAGCAAATATACTTGTTCAGAGAAGCTTATGCACATACCAGTCACTTATTAACGGCTCTGCAGTTAAATTGACAGTGCAGCTTCACTTTGCTTGGCTTCTCCCATTACCTCAAAATACTTGTCACACTGGTTCTATGAGGCACTTTCAATCCCTTCTCATCGTCTTAAACTATGGAGAGCTTTAAAAGCTTGAAAGACAAAGCCTATTTTACACAGGTGGGATAGGCAACTAGGGACCATACAGAAACCAGGATATCTATCAGGTAGTCCATCAGACCCTGTTAGTATTCTCTGAATCTCAGCTTCCTTTTAAAAAAAGAAAAAAGAGGCATTTAGCCATAATGAGTCTAAAGATATACTTAAATAGTACCAAAACTCTCATAACAATAGAAGTACAAAGATCTTCCAAAACACTGTATGGTTCAGACATATTGATCTCTGCTTATTAAGCCAAGATCATTACGTCTGCTCTCATTTCACATCTCACAAGTGTGAGAAGGAATTTCACAAATTTGCTTCTAGTATCATAGCACTCCACCCACCCTCTCCTTCAAATCTCATCCCAATTTGTTGCCTTCGGCCCTCCCCACTTCCCTTTTACTGTTCCCTGTAGAGCTGCTGCTCCTTTGCTCACAGAACCATCACACACATCCCGTGATCTTTTACCTCTCAATCTCTCCTGCTACTTGCCCTGACAGAAACATGGCTTCCCCACCCCCACCACAATTGCCTCCCTTTTCTGTAAGTCTCTCCTCCCACACACCTGATGCTGATATTCGAGGTGGTGATTCGTAGCCTTCTTCACTAATTCTGCCAGTTCCAGCCCCAGTCCCAGCCCCTGCCCATCCCCATGCTTTTCTATATTTGAATAAAATTTTGTGAAGCTGTTCTCCCCTGTGGATCTCCATGGTGCTGTTCTAGATCACCCTCCTGGCTCTCCTCACAAACTTTATTTCAGACCTTCTGGCTCACTTTCTCCCTCTCTGACAAGAACTCCACTCTTCTTTTTGGTGATTTCAACAAGTTGCGCTGGGAGTGCAGAGCCAAAGAGAAACACACTCCAGACTCTACCACTGGCCAGGGGGCCAAGGGCCACTGAACAGGTGCACCTCCACTTCCCAGGAAGAACATCATGGCAAGAGGGAAACCAGTCTGAACCCATCCATTGACCACCAAAGGAACCTCAGCAGGGAGAGCTTGTTTTCCTCCTTCCTGTCAGGAAAAAATAGTCAACTGCAACTGCCAGTTGCCCTAAGATTAAAAAGTAGAAAGGAAGCACTCCCTGGCCTAGTCCATCAGCCAAGGGATCAAGGGCTATGTGGGGTTAGGTATGGTGCAGCTGTACACCTAGGGCTAGGATCTATGGGCTTCTTGAAGCATTATTTTCTGCTCTATTGCTCCTGCCTTTAGTCACGAACAATTCATCTCTCTCACTCCCAGCCTTTCGTTCATGCTCTTGGGTAGCTGAACACCACTGGAGGACGACAAAAGTGTTAGGTGATTTCATCTATTATAAATTCATCCTTTCCTTCTTGTCTGCCATCTACCTAGCCAAACACTACTAACCATTTAATCCACTCCAGCTTTACAGATCCTCAATACCTCTTCTTTATCTTTGGTGCCCTGGCTAAGGCATGTCCCACTGTCTGCTTCCTCCTTGCTCTTCCCCCCAGATTTTTCCTCCTGTCAGGTTTCTCTTCCCCCTTCTTTTCCCTCATTTGACACGTCTCCTAACACTTTCCTCTTTCTCCCATCTCACTTGATGGGTTGACTACCCATCTAACCCCTCCAGATGATCTTTTGATCGCATTCTCTCTTAACTCCCAATTGCCATCTACCCTATTATCCCTCCCCTACACAGTTCCAATCCTACTGTGTTCAAACATGCTATTGTCTCCACTATTCTCAAGAAGCCATCCCTTGCTCAATTCTCCAACTACCAACCTATCTCTCGTCTACCTTTTGGTGCCACATTCTACGGGGGGGGGGGGGGTGCAGTTTATTTCTTTTGTTTTGACTCTCTCTCCTCCAATTCTATTCTTAAACCCTTCCAATCTGGCTTCTGTCACCTGCAGTCCACTAAAATGGCCCTCACAAAAATCACCAATGACCTCCTCACTACAAAATCTAAACATCTATGTTCATTCCTCATTCTTAACTGCTCAGTCATCTAAGAACTTAAGAACATAAGAAGAGCCATGTTGGATCAGACCAAGGGTCCATCTAGTCATAGAATCATAGAATAGTAGGGTTGGAAGGGGCCTACAAGGCCATCGAGTCCAACCCCCTGCTCAATGCAGGAATCCAAGTCAGAGCATCCCTGACAAATGGCTGTCCAGCCTCGTCTTAAAGGCCTCCAGTGTGGGAGAGCCCACCACCTCCCCAGGTAATTGGTTCCATTGCCGTATTGCTCTGACACTCAGGAAGTTTTTCCTGATGTTCAGCCGGAATCTGGCTTCCTGTAACTTGAGCCCATTATTCCGTGTCCTGCACTCTGGGATGATCAAGAAGAGATCCTGGCCTTCTTCTCTGTGACAACCTTTCAAGTACTTGAAGAGTGCTATCATATCTCCCCTCAGTCTTCTCTTCTCAAGGCTAAACATGCCCAGTTCTTTCAGTCTCTCTTCATAGGGCTTTGTTTCCAGTCCCCTGATCATCTTTGTTGCCCTCCTTTGAACCCTCTCCAGCTTGTCTGCATCCTTCTTAAAATGTGGTGCCCAGAACTGGACACAGTACTCCAGATGAGGCCTAACCAGTGCTGAGTAGAGGGGAACTAGTACTTCCCGGGATTTGGAAGCGATGCTTCTATTAATGCAGCCCAAAATAGCATTTGCCTTTTTTGCAGCCACATCACATTGTTGGCTCATATTCAGCTTGTGATCGACGACAATTCCAAGATCCTTCTCGCTCGTAGTGTGGTTGAGCCATGTATCCCCCATCTTGTAACTGTGCATTTGGTTTCTTTTTCCTAGGTGCAGAACTTGGCATTTGTCCCTATTAAATGCCATTCTGTTGTTTTCTGCCCAGCACTCCAGTCTATCCAGATCACTTTGAATTTTGTTTCTGTCTTCCAAAGTATTAGCTATCCCTCCCAATTTTGTGTCATCTGCAAATTTGATCAGCATTCCCTGCACCTCCTCCTCCAAGTCATTAATAAAAATGTTGAAGAGCACAGGGCCCAGGACTGAGCCCTGCGGTACCCCACTCGTTACCTCTCCCCAGCTTGAGAAGGTCCCATTGATAAGCACTCTTTGAGTCTGATTCTGTAGCCAACTGTGGATCCACCGGATCGTTGTTTCATCTAGCCCACTTCGAGCAAGTTTGCTCATCAGGATATCATGGGGCACTTTGTCGAAAGCTTTGCTGAAGTCGAGGTATATGATGTCTACAGCATTCCCACGGTCTACAAGGGAGGTGACTTGATCAAAAAATGAGATCAGATTTGTCTGGCAGGACTTGTTTTTGACAAATCCATGTTGGCTTCGAGTAATCACGGCATTGTTGTCAAGGTGCTTCCAGATGGATTGCTTTATGATCTGCTCCAGAATTTTCCCAGGGATTGATGTCAGACTGACTGGTCTGTAGTTCCCAGGTTCCTCCTTTTTACCCTTTTTGAAGATAGGGACAACGTTAGCCCTCCTCCAGTCATCTGGCACTTCCCCGGTCCTCCATGATTTCTCAAAGAGAATAGACAGCGGTTCTGAGAGTTCTTCTGCCAGTTCCTTTATGACTCTAGGATGCAGTTCATCTGGCCCTGGAGATTTGAACTCATTCAAAGTAATGAGGTGTTCCTTGACCAGATGCCTGTCGATCTCAAGCTGCAATCCTGCCCCTTCACCCTGTACTTCGCCTTTGCCAGGGGGGTCATAGACCCTCTTTTGGGAGAAGACTGAGCCAAAGTAGGAATTGAGCACCTCTGCCTTTTCTTTGTCATCTGTTATCATTTTGCCATCCTTATTTAATAGCTGAACAACCATTTCTTTCCTCTGCCTTTTACTATGCACGTAGCTGAAGAAAGCCTTTTTGTTGTTTTTAGCATCCCTCGCTAACCTCACCTCGTTCTCCGCTTTAGCCTTCCTGACGCCATCCCTGCAATTCTGTGCTACCTGCCTGTACTCTTCCTTTGTTACTTGGCCTTCTTTCCACTTCCTATATGTGTCCTTTTTTGTTTTCAGGTCATCCCTAAGCTTTTTGTGAAGCCACATTGGCTTCTTCTGTTGTCTTCCACCTTTTCTTCTTGTTGGAATTGTTTGTGATTGTGCCTTGAGAATTTCCTTTTTTAAAAGTTCCCACCCATCTTGGACTCCTTTTCTCGCTAGCATTGTTTGCCATGGGACCTTACTGATCATTGTTCTGAGTTTATTAAAATCAGCTTTCCTAAAATTCAGGGTACGCGTTTGAGTACACTCGGCTTTTGCTTCCCTTAGAACCAAGAACTCAAGTACAACATGGTCGCTTTCCCCCAGAGTTCCTGTAACTGCTACTTTATCCACTAAGTCATCTCTGTTGGTTAGGATCAAGTCAAGGATAGCCGATCCTCTAGTTCCTTCCTCTACTTTCTGTAGGAGGAAGTTATCCGCCACACAAGTCAGGAATTTCCTGGAGGGGCCATGTTTTGCAGAATTTGTCTCCCAACAAATATCGGGGAAATTGAAGTCCCCCATTACTACTACATCATGCTTCCTTAAAACATTGGCTATTTGCTTTTCAAAAGTTTCATCCTTGGCTTCTCCTTGATTGGGTGGCCGGTAGTAGACTCCGACCACCAGGTTCCTTTTATTCTTTGCTCCATTTATTTCAACCCAGATGCTCTCGATGGGGCTACCAAGCTCCTCCTCCTGTATTTCTGTGCAGAGATATGTATTTTTCACATACAGTGCAACCCTGCCTCCCTTTCTGTTCCTCCTGTTCTTTTTGAACAAGTTATATCCTTCAACTGCTGTATTCCAGTCATGAGAGTCATCCCACCAAGTCTCAGTTATACCTATCAAGTCATAATTTCCCTCCTGTATTAAGAGTTCAAGTTCGTTCTGTTTGTTTCCCATACTCTGGGCATTAGTATATAGACATCGAAGACCATGTGCTTCATAGTCTGGCTTTCTTCCTACATGTGTCTGAAGACTATTATTGGGCGCTATCAGCGCTGTTCTCTCCATTGCAGTGCATGCGCCTACGTCCATTGTTACCCCCAACATTACATCTCCCTTCCCCGTAGGATTCAGTTTAAAGCCCTCCTGATGAAGTTCTTCATGCTGTGGCCAAACACATTCTTCCCAGCCTTTGTGAGGTGCAACCCATCCCTAGCCAACAGCCCATCTTCCAGGAAGTATAGCCCGTGGTCCCAGAATCCAAATCTCTCTCGTCGGCACCACCTTCGTAGCCAGTCATTCACCCGGAGTATTTTTCGTTCCCTTTCTATCCCTCTTCTAACTACTGGAAGGATGGATGAGAAAACTATCTGGGCCCCAAAGTTCTTGAGTTTCCTTCCCAAAGCTTCAAAGTCTGACGTGATTTCTTCGTAGCTCCGCTTGGCGGTATCATTTGTTCCCACATGGATGAGAAGAAAGGGATACCTGTCAGTGGGCTTTATGAGTGCAGGCAACCTTTCAGTCACGTCTCTAATCTGTCCTCCCGGGAGACAACATACCTGGCGAGTCCACGGGTCTTCGCGACATACTTGGGTCTCGATCCCACGCAGCAAGGAGTCTCCCACTACTACCACTCTTCTCTTCTTCTTCTTGTAGGCCTGGGTTTCATCGCCTCTGTTTGACTGACCTTTAGCCTCTTGCTCACTCTCATGCAGGTTCCCCTGTGATTCTTCCTCTGCAGGCTGTCCTCCGGTCTCATCTGCAAGTACCTGGAATCGGTTCCACAGCTCCACCGCTTCCACTGGTGCAGAGTGGCGTCTAGTTCTTCTTCTCCTAACTGTCACCGTTTTCCAAGGAGTATCCTCTACTCCATTTTTCTTCTCCTCAGCATTTCCCACTTCTGCCTCATCTTGCTGTTGCTCTTCAAGCTTCTGGTCTGCCCTTTGCTGCTGTAGTTCCCCCATTCTGTCCAAGAACTCTTCGTGTTCTCTTATTCCCCGGAGGGTTGACAGTCGCCGCTCCAGTCCACTTTTTCCTCCAGCAGCGTGATCAACTTGCACTTGTTGCAGGTGTAGGCCATGTTGTTCTCAGGCAAGAAAACAAACATGGCACACACCTTGCAGGTCACC
Organism: Heloderma suspectum; assembly: GCF_057233095.1. Classification (NCBI taxonomy): domain Eukaryota; kingdom Metazoa; phylum Chordata; class Lepidosauria; order Squamata; family Helodermatidae; genus Heloderma; species Heloderma suspectum. Next base: position 25,394,117 of record NC_139464.1, read on the forward strand.
ACCACTGGAGAGTCTTGTCCTTCCATAGCCCCGTTTCCCTTTTTGTGTCCAGCTTTGTGATTGTTCTAGACTAGCCTGTGCCTGCTCCTCTACTCAGTAGAGGTTAAAAGCAGAGTCCCACTGGTGTGGAAGTGTGTGTTACAAGACAAATAAATGGGAAAAAGTTAGTTAAAAAAAAATGTTAGGGGCCTCCCCCTTGACCTCCCCTGCCGAACTCCCCTGGCCAACTCCTGTTTGCTCCCCCTGTTCGCTCGCTCTCTGGGAGCTTGCCTGCTTCTGTAGTCCCTGGACCAGCTGGAGCAGCTTGCTCTGCTCTGCTCTGCTCAGCTGGGAGGCGGGAAACAGACTGAAGCTTCCCGCCCAGTCAGCTGCTGGGAGTACTCAGGCCACACCCCTCCAATTCAGTTGGAGCTCTCAGAAGCTCCTGGTGAGCTCACAGCCAGTCAGAAGGATAAAGGGCAGCGCCCTGGGCTTCCTGCAACCCACTTACCTCTTAGCCTCTGTCTCCTTTGTCTCCTTTGTCTCTTCAACCACTGCAACTCCCCTGGCCAACTCCTGTTTGCTCCCCCTGTTCGCTCGCTCTGTTCGCTCGCTCTCTGGGAGCTTGCCTGCTTCTGTAGTCCCTGGACCAGCTGGAGCAGCTTGCTCTGCTCTGCTCTGCTCAGCTGGGAGGCGGGAAACAGACTGCCTGTTAGTCCAGCATTCCGGTCACACAGTGGCCAACCAGCTGTCAACCAGGAACCCACAAGCAGGGCATGAGCACAACAGTGCCCCAGCAACTGGTGTACATAGGCTCACTGCCTCTGGTACTGGAGGTAGCACATAGCCACTGAGACTAGTAGCCATTGACAGCCTTTTCCTTCAAGAATTTGTCCAACCCCCCTTTAAGGCCATCCAAATTGGTGGCCATCAGTACATCCTGTGGTAGCAAATTCCATAGTTTTAACTATGTGCTGTGTAAAAATACTTCCTTTTATCTGTCCTGAATCTCCCACCAATCAGCTTCATAGGATGACCCGAGGTTCTAGTATTTTGAGAGAGGGAGAAAAGTCTCCCTACCCACATTGGATAATTTTGTAGACCTCCATCATGTCTCCCCTTACCCTCCTTTTTTCCAATGTATTTTATTTTATTTTATTTATTTATTAATTAAATTTCTTAATCGCCCATCTGGCCGGTTACCCGGCCACTCTGGGCAACGTACAGTAATACAACAGTTTTAAACAATAAAATTCCACATTAAAACATTGTATTTCTAAAAATACCTTAATCCACCCCAAATGCCTGCCTGAACAACCATGATTTTAATGCATGGCAGAAGCTCATTAAAGAGGGGGCATGGCGGAGTTCCCTAGGGAGGGAGTTCCACAGAATGGGGGCCACCACAGAGAAGGCCCTCTCCCTCATCCTCACCAGCCTAGCTGTCCTGGCTAAAGAGCTAGTTCTAAGCTAAACAATCCCAGATGTTGTAAGCTTCTCTCATAAGGGAGATGCTCCAGCCCCTTGATCATTTTAGGAGCCCTTTTCTGCACTTATTGTTGTTGTTGTTGTTCAGTCGTTCAGTCGTGTCCGACTCTTCGTGACCCCATGGACCATAGCACGCCAGGCCTTCCTGTCCTGCGCTCTCTCCCGGAGCGTGCTCAAGTTCATATTCATTGCATCCGTGATGCTATCCAGCCATCTCATCCTCTGCCGTCCCCTTCTCCTTTTGCCTTCAGTCTTTCCCAGCATCAGGGTCTTTTCCAGAGAGTTTTCTCTTCGCATTAGGTGGCCAAAATATTGGAGCTTCAGCTTCATTATCTGTCCTTCCAATGAGCACTCAATGAGCACTCAATGAGCACTCAATGAGCACTCAATGAGCACTCAATGAGCACACTGTGGTGACCAGAACTGTGCACAGAATTCCAAGTGTGGTCGCACCATAGATTTGTAAAGGGACAGTATGATATTGGCAGTTTTATTCTCAATTCCTTTTCTAATTACGTCTAACATGGAGTTTGCCTTTTTTTTTTACAGCGACCACACAATGGGTTGACATCTTCATTGAGCTGTCCACCACACTCCCAAGATCTCTTTCCTGGCTGGTCAATTGTGTCCCAGAAATAGAGATGTGAAGGCCTTCACCTCTCTGGTCTGCATGGTATCACCTCCCTTACTTCAAATCTCTCAGAACTCTCTGTTCTGTGAAGGCTTTGGCAACTCTAGCTGCACTAGATCGGGGGAACCAAGCCTAAGTGTGACTTACTGAAACAATTACATATTCTTTCACAGTCTGCTCCTTCCTCCATCTCTGCTGTGCCAAATTTAGAATATATAGTCCTCAGGTTATCTATCTTCTTTATAAAGCACCATGGACACTGCATAAACAACCATGATTTTGTTGGGTTAAAGCTGGAAATATTAGGGCACTCTGTCATCTTTTAAACCTGTAGAATGCAAATTTAAAAATTCAGCTCGTGATACTCTTACAAGGTATCAGACTACTTTATTAGCCTAATGCCATACAAGACACAGTGTGAAAGATACACTGCTTATAGTAAATTATGTCTATTTAAGTGTATATAATTTGCTTTCAAGCTAAGATGTGGCACTCCAGCTCATTATACATTTCCAAAGAAGCCCCATATACTGAACTGTCCTATACCAAGTGTGAAAAGTCACACTTGAAACAAGCTGAACTGGAGATAACATTTTCAAGTTGCAGTTGCTATCCAAGGCAGCTAGACCTTCAGTATCTGTTTCTAGCAACCTAAAGGCTTTTGGCCAAAAAGCATTTCTGACAGCAATAATGTGCTAACTGAAGTCCCGGCAGCAATGTGGGTCTTAGGTACTACATTGTATCAGCTACACAAAGTGCTCCGGGTTGGTAACTGCTGATGTGAACAACTCTTCCTTCATTACATTTCCTACTGCTGCTGTTTGCTGAAGGAAATGCTCTCCAAAAGCACATTTTACCCAGACATAACCTAGCTACATTTCCTCTTATCAGCTACCTCTAGAAGTAGCACAGTTCAGAGCCCTGACAATAACTTCAATTGGACAAAACACAATACATTCTCATGACCCATGCTTATTTTGAAATGCCCTGTAGTCACATGTAGTTGTATTAATAAGCCTGGAGAAAAAAAAATACAAACAAGACAAGATGTAGTGCTTCTCGCTACAAAGTGATTGTCAATTCAAGTAACATGCAAACAAGTGCCAAAGTTAGACATTAGACAAAGTTAGATGACTTCCACAGTGCAAACCATTGAACCATGCTATAAGTTATTATGTAAACTGTAAGCCAAGCTAACATACTGTTCACCATACATGAGCAGGATGAAGGTTTTTACCCCCTCAGAAGATAGCTGTAGACACTACAATGCTCTACTCACCTACAACCACAAAAGGCAGTGTTAAGAAATAAATATGACACAGGAAGTTTCAAGATACATACAAAGTCTGACTTGATTTGTTCTGTCAAAACTAACGTTTTCCCCTCAGAGGGACAAAGAATGAGCATTCCTTAAGGATCAACTGCTTTTTTAAGCCTCTACAGTTTTATACCAGTTTGCCATGGCTCTTTAGCGGAGTGCATTTAGGCCCAAGTCAAACATAACAGGGCATCTCTTCACGAAAAATTTTTAAACCAGTTTGTTTTTACATTCATCTACAGGCTTACAACACTGTCATGATGTGTGTTAGTACAGTACTTCTACCCTAACAGAAACTCAAAGCAGAGGCATCTCAAAGTTGGATTTAATGCATACTTGAAGAAAAGCAGTCTCTGACATTTGTATACTAAAATATAAATGAAAGCACAAGACACTCAAGTTTTTCAAAATATAGGGTTTCACTACACAATCATTCTGAAGACCTAAACAAAACAAACCTAAAAACAAACAAACAAAGAAGCTGCTATTAACAGATGCAGATTACAGAAGTGTATGTGAATTTTTAAATCCTTAAAATAATCAGACTGAACTGCAGCTTATAATAGCAATAGTTAGGGGTTACAATTTGTGTGCCATCAGCCTTAGCAAGGATAAAGACTGAATGCTTTATTCTTGTCAAAAATGCATCCATAGCAGGCCATAAGCAGGTTACTGACAAAATTCAATGAAGCATATCATCATATTGGAAAGACTCTTAACCAAATGTAAGGGTAGTGAAACATGTAACAATTGGCCAGGCAAGGCAACACATACACACACATGGTTAACATTAACTAACAATACCCTTTAAATGCATTTAATTAAAATTATTATTAGTTATTACATTTCTGTACAGTCCCATAGACGAAGCTCTCTGGGCAGTTTACAAAATGGTCAAGAATCAAGGCTATGCTACTAGACTTGACACATTAACAGTGCCTAAAAGGTTAATGATGTCTCACATAATGTTTTCATCCAGATGAACATGTCCCAGCATGATTTTAAACTAATGACAAATCTTCAATACTGTCTTGTGGAGGTGGTATCTAGAGACACTTGTAGCAGACAACAGAGGTAACTGGCAGGTAACTATCTAATCCATACAGCAGATACATGAAACAATTACACTAGCTTGGTTGTGTGAAACTGTTATTACAGATCAGAGGTGGGCAACTTGTGGTCCTCCAGAAGTTTCATGGTGATGGAAAGAGCTTATCAAGGAGCAAAATATAGGCAGTTATTTGAGAAGACTTGAGTTTACCAAAGCATAGGAGAGAGAAGCTACAGTTCCTATCCTCACCATTGGCTATGCTGGCTAAGGCTGACAGGAGTTGTAGGCCAAAGTTGTCCACCCCTGTATATATCACAGTGCCTTATCACAGTAACCCATCTTCTTTAAATTGAGTCAAGCTCATCACTTGATCCCCACTGACTGCAAGTGCTTATGTGAACTGATTCTAGATTGGCAAACCAGGAGAAGATGAACAGGAAATTTGAGATAGCATTCAAATCTAAAAAGATGAACAGTGGTTTAAAAATTTCTCAATAAAATTGTTACAAAAATCAAATGAAAAACTGCTTTTCCTTAAAGAGGAAATTCTAACAATGAGGTTGAAACAGCATAGCCGCATCCTGCATTAAGGCTTTGTCTAATACTATGCAGAATCCAGGAACCAAACCTCTGGATGCAGGTGACAGGCAAAGTGATCCTGAGAATAATGACTAGGACATCCATTTCATTAGAAATTAATTTAATTCAATGGAGTCATTATGGCCTGATACTGTTTAGCTTCCCTCCCCTATGCTTTGGTAAACCCAAGGCTTATCAAATAACTGCCTATATTTTGCTCCTTGATAAGCACTTCCATCACCATGAAATCAGTCTAGAACAGCTCCAATATGGGAGTAGCTTGCCTGAAGCAACAGCAGTATCAAGTACATTTTGCATTAATTCCCTGTCTGACACAAAGTAATATTAGTGTTACTTCCATTGTAATTACATTGCTTTGCACCTGTATGCTATTACTCCCACACTGCAGGTGAAGGCATACAGAGTCTGTCTTTCTGATACTCTTCCAAGACAGAGAGAGCTTCACTGCAAATCCTATAAACAGCGTTGAAACCAACCTGTATCCAAAAAACAACTGAGTGGGTTGTTGATTGTTGAATTATTATTTTTTTAGATGAACCAGAATCAAGCCTGAATATTCTGAACCTAAAAATTGGAATTGAAGGTTAAACACAAAAAACAGTAGTCAGTTCAAAGTAAGTGGTTCAATAATCAGAAACTCAGGAGTCTGCGGGTGATAAGAACAGGTTTCTCATATTTTATGACCTAATTTTCGAATTCTAGCAACACTTCAAATGGTAAATCGTTTAACTTGAAGTTGCAATGTTATGTCTGGCTAGCTCATAATACGAGCAACTCCAGATAGTATGAAAATTTTAAAAAGTAAGACTCTTGATCAAAGCAAGACTCACAAAAGCATATGCCCCTTCATGGTGTTTTTGTTCTTTTAAATCAGCGAGACTCTCAGTAAAAATGAAACTAATACTATAAGAATTTCCTTGCTGGAGAAGACTAAGGTCCATCAAGTACAATGTTCTATTTCCATCAATGGCTAGCCAGATGCCCCTAAAAGCCAACAAAAGGGATAGCAATCTCCTGTTCTGCTTCCATCATCTGACACTCAGCACTATACCGTCACTAGAAATGGAGGTGCCATTTAACTAAAACAAATGACAATCTTTTAGTGGCACTATGTTGACATTAACCACTTCAAACATTTCATTTACCAGTTAGAAAAGTGGAATATAGGTATTTTCAACGAAACTGAAAGTTTTAAAAGACCCTTTTAAAAGCTATCTAAGCTTGTGGCAGCTATCACCACATCTTGTGGTTCCATAAAATTCATTATGCACTGTATGAATAAATACCTTATTTACCCAGAACCTACTACCAATCCACTTTTAGTCGTCTCCAAGTTCTACTACAGTGAGAAAAAATTTATCTGCTCTCTCCAACCATTCGTAGTTTTATAATCGTATCATGCCCCTCCTCCAGCAGTTTTTTGGCCTTTCCTCACAGGAAGGTACTCCAAGCTCTTAATCATTTAGGATGCAATCTTATGCATGTTTAGACAGAAAAAAATCCACAACTCCTAGCAACCCCCAGCCACAGGGCATTCTGGGAGTTGCAGGACTTTTCTCTCTCTAAAGATGCATAGGATTGCACCCTTTTGCAATTCTGTGATACCCTTATGGAGAAGAGGTAAGCAGAACTTCACACAGTATTTCAACTGTGGCATAGCCACATATCTATATAACAGGATTATACTTATATTCTTCACAGCTGGGAGAGAAAAAAGGTGCCAAAACTGAGATGTGCCAAAATTGTTTTTCTCTTCCTACTATGCTTCAGCCCTGGCTGATTTGACCTTTGTGCATATAAATACCATGCTTAAAAAGAAGTTTCTCTCAAGTTATTTACTAGTGTATTTCTTATAGGAGTTACATGGAGATCCTCCCAACAGACATTAATCTGTATGTTTTTTTTCTGTATAGGAGTGGCTGAAACAGTAAACTGGTTTGGACACTTTAACTGAAGTGTCCAAGCCAGAACTGAACCAGTGTTAAAAAAAATGACTAACAAACCAAAACTTAACCCAATTTTTAATAGGTCAATCTTCTGCCTACTGGTTCCATGGTTCATTTGACAACGGTGCAATGTTTCTAATGCAAGTCCAGGTACAGTTCCTGATCTCCACGTGTGTCATTTCAGAACAAGCCAATGTCAAGAGAAATGATCTGAAGTATAATTTAGTATAGAAAGGAAAGGTTCCTCCTATGCAAGCACCGAGTCACTGCTGACTCCTAGAGGGACGCTGCTTTCGCTGGTGTTTTCATGGTAGACTGTAGCGGGGTGGTTTGCCATTGCCTTCCCCAGTTGTGACTACCTTTCCCCCAGCAAGCTGGATACTCATTTTACCGACCTCGGAAGGATGGAAGGCTGAGTCAACCTGAGCCAGCTACCTGGGACCCAGCTTCCACTGGGATCGAACTCAGGTTGTGGGGAGAGTTTCAGTTGCAATACTGCCACTATCACTCTACTTGGGTCCTAATCATCACAAACTGAGTTCTATGAATGGAACAGGTCTTTCTTGCCTCCATCTTCCTGCTGAAAGGAACAGGGAGATGTCTTCCCTAACAGGGCAAATAGCAGCTTCAAAAGTAGGTGGAAGGAAGTGGTTTTTCCATCAAATGACAGCATAGGATTACACCCTCCCAGTCTAAACCATTGCCACACAGCTGCTTTTTACCAATATTTAGAGATATGCAAGGCCCGATTAAAGGTCTGATCTCTATCATCTCATCTAATTTGCCATCCAGCTTTCATTCAGTTCATGCATAAAAAGTCTCTTCCCAGAAAAACAAATCCTGTTAAGTTCCCAGGTTCAATTAAAAAAGTGTGTTTTTTTAATGTGAAAAAAGCATTTAAATCATTATTGTCTTCTCTCCAAAATAAAGCTAGGCCCAGACACTGCAGATCTGGTGACTGAGTTTGGATGTCACAGGGAACCATGGTTTAAGAAACAAGGGTATATTGCCGAAGCTGGGCATGCAATGGGAGAAGAGAGTAGAAAAAGGCATAGCTCATTCCAATAAATTGTGTTTGGTCAGACAGATATTACAATGTCAGAACCCGGCCCGAAAGTCAGTCTCTCTCTCTCTCTCTCTCTCTCTCTCTCTCACACACACACACGAGTATAAATATTATATCATGTTACAATATGGATATTCTAGTAATCGCTAGCTCTTGGATCCCCAATCCAATGCCTACGCGCATCACAGTGCCCGCAGACACCTCCCTTCTCACCCTCAGGGCTCCCTGTCCCTCCTTGGTTTTTTGGGACTGGCAGGCTGGCACTTCAGCATCATCTTTTTTTCCAAGAACGCCTCTGAGGCCCATGTGGAGCTCATAGTTATTCTTAGAAAATGAGAACAGCAGGTGGCTGCAGGCCAGCACGCTCTTTTGAAGCACACCTAGCCATCTCCCCCAAAACAAAGAATGCCTTTGTTTTTGTTTTGTTTGGTGTAGTGTGTTGCCTGAGGGTTGTTTTTTTTTTTAATATGTGCCCCCTTTGGGGGGAGGGTGCATTCTGTCTAGGGTTTTGTGGGGGTTCACCACGGGGGTTATTTTGGTGTGTATGGTGTGTGTGTGTGTGTCTGTTCTGAGCGCATGTGTTTCTCCACCTTCTGTGAAATTGGTATTTTGCAGTTTTTGGAGAGCAAATTGGTATTTGAGGCTGACTCCACCTCTGCTTGTACTCAGTTCTTTGGCCATGTTTCTTGTCTCTGAGCCTCATTGTTTTACCTTCTATGAAATGGATGTTTGAGTAGAAACCTTTGAGTTTTGGAGCTCAGACCCCACCTCTGCTTTGTAATCTTGGGTAATTTCTTTTCTTTTAGCTTCACTGGTTAGCCTTCTGGGAACTGGGTATTTTTGACAGACCACACCTACTGCAGCAGCCATTCCGTGACTGAGTTAGCCACAGCCCATGGCACCCATTTTGTGACTGCACCAACACTCAAAATTCCAAATGTGCTCACTGGCTCCCGAAGGAGGGGAAGGCCCTTACTAAAATGAACAATAGGAGAGAGTGGACTCTCAGGAAAATATGAAATTTAAACTTAGTCACCAGATAAAAGTCACCATTTCACAAATAAAAACTGTAGTGGGAAATGAAGGTAAATTCACTCACCCCAAATCAGGAAGGTTAAACTTATGGAGGGTTAGAAATGTACAGACATTAAGGGATAATTTATCATGTGAGGTTAGACTGATAGAGATGAAGGGATTGGTAATCAAAAAGAAATGTAAGATTTAGGATGAGGCCTCCCATCTCTTGAGACCTTTGACACCAACAGCTGTTAGATTCCAGGAACAGTTTCTAATTCTGCTTTGAGTTGAGAGGCAAAAAAAAAAGACAAAGTAGGTAGTACAGCTCTCCCAATCAAAAGACAGATATAGTGGAACCAAGCCCCCCCAAAAAGGAATAATTATCTCTAGGTAGTGAGAGGATTGCACCTATACAGTTATGTCCTATAAAGTATGTCTCCTAAGGCTCAAGAATCATTTCTAGATCATTAGAAGTATCACTTCTAATGATCTAGCAAAACTCAGGACTAGTCGAGTATGAGAAAGCATACATTCTTCTCTCTCAGATGTAAGAAAAATGAAAGATCTACATCTAATGTCCATTCTGACACCTGCTCTGACTCTCTTAGAAGTCTGGGTATGAAAACTAAAGATATGATACAAATCAAAATATGACAGGCCGGTAAAGCTCTGCTCTAATTCTCAGAGAATGACAACCAAGCTGTTGCATGAACATAAGAGGCTCATAAAACGACTATGAAATCAAAGTCATGTATGTTACTCCATCCATTACCTCTAACACCCCCAACTATCAAATGCTGAACCTTATTGAGGTCATCCATGTAACAATTTCACTGACCCGGCAGAAATTAAATTGAGACAATCAGTATCTAAACATAGTTCACTGCAAAAATACTGACCTATTGCACAGGGTTGTTTGAAAGCTTATCAAACACTTAACTATAACACTGCATTACTATTAAAGCTAAAAATGGAAGCAAATCTTGTAGAACCTCTAAACTGCTATATTCACACACCATCATGGCAGCCGGTGAAGCACAATGCATAGTTACTACCATTATGTACATCTAAAACATGTAACAGGAAAGAAAACTAGAATAGTTGATTTATACTATCCAGTATGCATTGGTTTCTCTATATATTCTCTTTACCACACAGAGCATTAGCCACACTGCTACCCTGAGAGCTATACCCTGAGAGCTATGCCAACTATGATTCCGGATCCTCTTAAAACATCAGTTCTTTTCACTTATCCCAGAGGAAGGGCTTAACCAGCATTGCAGCTCAGTGAGTCTTCAACAGACACAGCAGCAGACTGACTCATTCCAACCACATGAAGACCAATATAAACACAAATGTATTCCATATTGCAATGTTCCTCAACCTGGTGCGCTCCAGATGTTTTGAACTACAACTCCCAGAATTCCTGACCATTGATCATGCTGGCTGGGGCTGATGGGAGCTGAAGTCCAAAACAACTGGAGTGCACCAGGTATGGGAAAGTTGCCATATTGTATACTACCCAAACACCTTTTCGGACATTTGGGAAAAACCTCCCCATAAAAGACATGTCTATGTTAACATATGTACATTTTGGGTTGGTATGACTTAGACCTACTCTTAATTTCAACCATACCGTGAAAGCGAGCGATTATACTCAGGCCTACAAAACGCAGTATTTAACAGAGATATAATTGCCATAAATTGTAGTTTACATATACATGTATGACTACAGGCTTGATTTGTGTATAATTATTAGATACCGTATTAATCATCCAAAATACATCTCTCATACCTGCTGTGGTTGATAATGGCATAGTCAATGCTGCAATGATCATAATTTGTGTGTGACTACTCCAATACCCCTATACAAGCAGACCCCTAACTCTTATATGACACTGTATGCCCATTCAACCACACACTATCCAGAAGTTGATCTTAACAATAACCCAATTTAAGATGGAATTTTGAGTTTAAATATATTAAATCATACAAATAAAACTGAATCCCTTATCTTCTAATTCTCTCTGCTCCTCCCTCCTTCATCCCTGCCCCCCACATATTCTCTCTCTCTCTCTCTCACACACACACACACACACACACACACGCGCGGGGGGAAAAATGAGGGAAATGTCACTGCTAACGTAAAGCATTATAAATATGGTACAATACATCTTTTTTAATATTACTGAGCAAATAATTAATATTGCTATCAACTGAACAGCATGGAAATGGACTTTCTATTTAATGGAAAAATAAAAAATTTTAATGAAAAATTATGAGGCTTGCTTTTCAAACCTTTGGGACATGTTGTAGTGGATGGTGGCCTTGTCTTCAAGTAAATTATCTCACCCAGCATCCTCACAAGTAAACAGAGTCAAAACAAATCCATTAATTTCACAAGCTTAATCTGGGCAAGTACTGGGGGGGGGGGAATCTGCTGATCTGGACAGAGGGATGCAACTTGTTATTGGACAGGGTCCCACTTCCCCTGAAGAACCAAGTTCGTACCTTGGTGGTTCTTTTGGACTCATCACTGCCTATGAAGCACAAGTGGCAGCAGTAGCAAGCAGTGACTTCTATCGATTGTAGTTGGTACATCAGCTGTGACCCTATGTAGGGAAAGTGGACCTGGCCTCACTGATACATGCCCTTATTACAACTAGAGTGGCCTACTGTAATGAGCTATAATAAGGTACTGCCTTTGAAAACAACTTAAAAACTTCAGCTGGTGCGCATTCCCATTGGGACTAGATGGTAAAATCATATTACACTATTCCCATCATATCACACCAATGCATTAGTTGCCAGTGCATTTCTGGGCCCAATACAAAGTGCTAGTTTTGACCTTTAAAGTCCTAAACAGGTTGGGTCCAAAGTATTTGAAGAATGGCCTACATCTCTATGAACCTATCCATGTTTTAAGATCAGTTTCACAGGCCCTAGTCATTGGCCCTCCACCAAGATTAAAAAGATTGGCAAACATTAGAGATAGGACCTTCTCGGTGGTAGTCCCTATCCTATAGAGTTATTTCCCAATAGATGTATGGCTGGCCCATCTGTGGCTGCTTTAGTTTTTAAAAAATCTAAAAATTTAAGGGCACAATCCTATGGCCGCTAGTCAGTGGCTAGACAGCCATAGGATACATCAGTTCCCAGGAATCAACCATAACCCCCTCCCGCGCTGCCTCATTAGCAGCGCAGAACAGCCCTGCACTCCGTGCTCAGAAGAGGAGTGCGGAGCTGCAAAAACGGGGCATTCCAGGGCAAGGAAATCGGAAATCCAGTATGACACATCCAACATGTTAACCAGGCGCCACTTCCCCCGCTCCGCCTTCCCACGGCTAGACAGCCGAAATTGGGTATATTGGATAAATATATTTTAGAACTCCAGTCTAGTATATTGGATAAATATATTTTAGAACTCCAGCCTAGTCTGGCACACCAGCACATATAAAAACACATATAAAACTACATTTTATGAAGATGCTTGAAACAAATGGCATATACATTTAATACAGACCAAAGTTTATTTTTTGTTTATTCTCAAACAAAGTAGGGCAAACAGATACTTTCTTACTACTCTCATCCCTGGAATTCACATCTGTCTTACATCATATGCAAAGTGAGCTTCGGTATCCCACTAGGGGCAAGACAGCTGCCCAACAAGCTAGTGTAACATAGTGGCTAAAAGATTACAAAACAGAAAGTCCTGGGTCAGATCTTGCTTCTATCAAGTACTCTTTGTCCAGGTTCGGATGATCACAGTGGCTTCTCCCCCTGCTCCTGCATGTCCACTGTTTACATGACTGTGTTGTCCGAACATGGCACAGCAGGAGTGGCTTCATACCCACCCTACAACCCACGACTTGCAGTAGGATTGTAGGGTGGGTACGAAGCCACCCCCAGAATGCTGCACACTGTTTGGATGCAGCACAGGTAATTAAGTAAACGACAGGTGTACACGTGGCACTCATGAGGAAGCCATGATGGCATCTTTTCCCCCGTGATCATCTGAACATCCCCTTTAGGTTGCCTTGACAACCCACTCTCTCAACTTCAGCCTAGGGATAATACTGGCCTCCCTTACAGGGCTACTGTAAAGATTACAAAACCATCTGAAGCACTGAAATGCTAAGTAATCTAACATACTGCACAATTTGACACAGCAGCATTGCAAGTTCTATACTAGAAATGAAATTGTTGGCAATCTCAGATAGGATGGTCCATTCCTGTCTCTACAGCAAAGCAGAAAGGGCAGGGGGTGGGCCTGGGGAAATGGAATATTTTCACCTTCTGTTGTTTCCATAAAGTCATAGTATCTTGCATATATTTCTAGGACAACTTTATCACTATTGTATAATTAAAATACACATTTAAGTTGAATTAGTATCTTAATAGCCTTCAGCAGCCTTGCCCAACCTGGTCCTTCCAGATGTGTTGGACTACAACTGCTATCTGGAGGGATGAGGTTGGACAAGGCTGGCCTACAGGCTTTGCCTGTCATCCAAAAGCAACTGTTCTGCTCTAATGTCTCTAGTAGGGCTTCAGAGACATAGCCTCGAGGCTGCTATTGGCTTAGTTAACAAAGGCAGACCAGCTTTGGGATGAGCAGTAAAGTTCTGAGAGTGACTGGCAAGAGGAGTTTTGAAGGGCTTTAGAATACCAGTGCTAAACAGAGCTTTTTAGTTCCAGAGAATAGCAAGGAGAGACAAGAAGGCCTTCTTAAATGAACAATGCAAAGAAATCGAGGAAAACAACAGAATGGGAAAGACTAGAGATCTCTTCAAGAAAACTGGAGATCTCAAGGGAACGTTTTGTGCAAAGATGGGCATGATAAAGGACAAAGAAGGCAGGGACCTCACAGAAGCAGATGAGATTAAGAAGAGGTGGCAAGAATACACAGAAGAACTATACAGGAAAGATCTTAATGTCCCTGATAGCCATGATAGTGCGGCCACTGAACTTGAGCCGGACATCCTCGAGAGTGAAGTCAAGTGGGCCTTAGGAAGCATTAGTAACAACAAAGCTAGCGGAGATGACAGTCTTCCAGCTGAGCTATTTAAAATCCTAAAAGATGATGCTGTTAAAGTGCTGCATTCAATATGCCAACAAATTTGGAACACTCAACAATGGCCACAAGACTGGAAAAGGTCAGTTTACATTCCAATTCCAAAGAAGGGCAACGCCAAAGAGTGTTCAAACTACCGCACAATTGCGCTCATTTCACATGCCAGCAAGGTGATGCTCAAAATCCTACAAGCTAGGCTTCAGCAGTATGCAAACCGAGAACTACCGGAAGTACAAGCTGGGTTTCGAAGAGGCAGAGGAACTAGAGATCAAATCGCCAACATTCGCTGGGTCATGGAGAAAGCAAGAGAATTCCAGAAAAACGTCTATTTCTGCTTCATTGACTACACTAAAGCCTTTGATTGTGTGGATCACAACAAACTGTGGCAAATTCTTAAAGTGATGGGAGTACCAGACCACCTTACCTGTCTCCTGAGAAACCTGTACGAGGGTCAAGAAGCAACAGTAAGAACCAGACATGGAACAACCGAGTGGTTCAAAATTGGGAAAGGAGTACGACAAGGCTGCATATTGTCACCCTGCTTATTTAACTTATATGCAGAGTACATCATGAGAAACGCCGGGTTGGATGAATCAGAGGTCGGAATTAAGATTGCCGGGAGAATTATCAACAACCTCCGATATGCAGACGATACCACCCTAATGGCAGAAAGCGAAGAGGATCTCAACAGCCTCTTGTTGAGGGTGAAAGAGGAGAGTGCAAAAGCTGGTTTGAAACTCAACATTAAAAAAACCAAGATCATGGCATCTGGCCCCATCACTTCCTGGCACATAGAAGGGGAAGAAATGGAAGCAGTGACAGATTTTACTTTCTTGGGCTCCAAGATCACCGCAGACGGTGACTGTAGCCATGAAATTAAAAGACGCTTGCTCCTTGGGAGGAAAGCTATGGCCAACCTAGACAGCATAGTAAGAAGCAGAGACATCACCTTGCCGGCAAAGGTCAGTCTAATCAAAGCTATGGTTTTCCCAGTAGTAATGTATGGCTGTGAGAGCTGGACTATAAGGAAGGCTGAGCGCCGAAGAATTGATGCTTTCGAACTGTGGTGCTGGAGAAGACTCTTACGAGTCCCCTGGATTGCAAGGAGGTCAAATCAGTCCATCCTAAAGGAAATCAACCCTGACTGCTCATTGGAAGGACAGATACTGAAGCTGAAGCTCCAATATTTTGGCCACCTAATGCGAAGAGAAAACTCTCTGGAAAAGACCCTGATGCTGGGAAAGACTGAAGGCAAAAGGAGAAGGGGACGACAGAGGATGAGATGGCTAGATAGCATCACCGATGCAATGAATATGAACTTGAGCACACTCCGGGAGAAAGCGCAGGACAGGAAGGCCTGGCGTGCTATGGTCCATGGGGTCACGAAGAGTCGGACACGACTGAACGACTGAACAACAACAAATTGCTTTTATGCCACTATATTTCAAAAATAACCTTCAGTTGAGGTTTTCAGAACATTTCAATGGAAATTCACTGGTTACACAGAAAGATACTTCCTATATATGGTGTAAGAAACATTGGTTCAGACTACACAAAGACCTGGTTCACATGTAATGGCAGCAAATCGTGGGTTAACCCACAATTTTCCAAAGCACATGCCACCACTTTGCACATACAACTTCCAATCAGAGTTTGCTCTGTGTTATCCAAACCTGGGCACTATAGGTTAATTGTGCATCAGACGAACTACAGTTAACCTATGATTAACCTATAGTGTCCCAGTTCAGAAGACACAGAGCAACCCCTGTTCAGAGGCTGCATATGCAAAATGGCAGCGATGCTCACCCAGCACACATTGCGGCACATCTTGGGTTAATTAAAGCATGATTTGCCGGTACTTATGAACAGGCCCAAAGGGTTGGCTCCTTGGTGAGTAACAGAAGTCTCCACAGCAATCCAGTACCAAAGTATGTCTCAGCACGATAAGCTAATTACTTCACAGGTGTGCTTTCAGCACATATGAATTAAATATCTATTATGTAGATTGATTCAATGAAAAGGAAGGAGGGACTTAACTGGAGTTTATGGCCTACACCCAATACTTTAGTTACATAAATGAATAATCAATTGCATACTTAACTTCCTCTGACCTACAGGGCTAAATTTAGTACTGAAGGCAAAAGGACTTCTGCCTATTAACCACAGTATTGAGTTTTGAAGGCTGTTAACTAAAGAACGTATTATGAAAAACCAATTGGCAAACCACTGCAGAATTAACATCAAATACTTAAACATTTTAGTTCCTATACCATACGCCTATAGAATAATCATGTCAGATTGGTTTTACTCTACTAATGATGATTTTATATTTAACCATGTGTGTCACATTTAAGAAATGAACTTGTAGCAGTTTTTGGCATCTAATACAACTTGGCAAAGAAGCTTCTGATTCCAAGCAGAGAAAGACGATTCACACACTGGAAACAAAGCATTTTGAAGTAGGGCAACATACTGAACCTACTTACCCCACATCTACATCCCGGTAAGCCAGGATTTTAGAACGATTTCCATTGGAAAGTACCAAAATCCTTTATTTTTCAAATTATTTACACCTTTCCATACAAAGAAGCAATACTGAAACTGGGAATTTCGTACAGGCTTCCTGTATAATAGCAATTACTGTTACATCTAAGAGATATCCACTTGTCTTCATAGCAAGTACTCTTATCAAAGCAAGAGGTACTACATTCACATTATACTAGAAATATTACTTGCTTATATGAATATTCGGGGCACATTCTGAATATTCATATAAGCAAATAATAATGTAGTCCCACAATCTCCTGAAAGTATGATCTTGATTAGCAACTGTAAATTAAGTGTACAGTTGAGCTAGCAGCATAGTATATAAATATAATGCATCTTTCAAGGATTTTATATTATTCGTATTATGCTGTTTATTGCCACTGATACATTTCAATTTGATGTTTATCTTGTTTTTAATTTTTTGTAAGCCACCTTTGTAAGGAGCTATCCTAAATGCAGGGAATAAATATATAAATTAAAATAATAACAAATATGTTCAGACAGATAATTCGATACAGAACTGTATTTTAAAATTCTTTTAAAATTTAATTGTTTATGAAATTGTACTTTAAAAATCCTATGAACTAAAATAATTCAACATCTGTAATAGACTCACTGGCTGGATTCACACGACTGGGGAAGGAAAATAAGCCACTGTAGCTTACTTTCCCACCCTGCATGTGCCGGCCGCCAGCCCCATAATTACCCTCACTGGGCGTGGCCTGTTGTGTTGTCCCAACCCAGGGAAGGTGGGCCGTGGGGGTGGATTACAAGCCACCCTGCAACACTAGAACAATCCATGGGTTCCAGGGTGGTTTGTAAACCCACACACTCACCCCCCACCAGGTCTGACAACACGACAAAATGCACCCAGTGAGAGTAATTATGGTAATTACGCAGCACGCATGGGGTGGGAAAATAAGCTACAGTGGCTTATTTTCTTTCCTCAGTCGTGCAAACTTGGTCAACTTCTCACCTCTCTTTTCCAAAGGCTTTCAAGAAACTTTTATATTTAAGGAGCTGAAAGAGCACAGTACTTGGGAGTTGAGGATATTAAGTACTTTCATTACAAACATTTTTCATACAGCA
Organism: Heloderma suspectum; assembly: GCF_057233095.1. Classification (NCBI taxonomy): domain Eukaryota; kingdom Metazoa; phylum Chordata; class Lepidosauria; order Squamata; family Helodermatidae; genus Heloderma; species Heloderma suspectum. Next base: position 25,411,920 of record NC_139464.1, read on the forward strand.
CTTCAGGGAGTTCTCTGCTTTCATCTGTTCTCTCACCAGAAAGCCTGCTGAATCTCACCATAACCAGAAAATGCCTAACTAGATGAGGGAGATTCCATTTAAAAGTGACATAGTAGCAAAAGTTAGTTACAAAACAGGAAAAAAAAGGATATGTCTCTCAATCCCCCTTTTGGTTTTATCCATGAGCAAAAAGGTATGATTAAATTATTAAGATGGGAGCAGTCCTAGGAGAAAAGAGCATATTGTGTTCAAGTAAAATGAAGTAATCTAATGATAACAAGTCCAATCAATCTACCTTAAAAGTTAATTTCATCTAGAACTCAAATTTGACATCACAATCAAATTCTCAGTAAAACTATATTCACCATTAGTTGCTCACAGTCTTCAAGAGCTAGCACATCCTAATACAAATTCAAAGACAGGATGCACATCCAACCCCCACAATCTGTTCTGCACCCCAGACTAGCCTACAGACAATTACACTGTGATCAATGGGCATAATTGCTACTCCAGTGCAGCTGTCAGCCTGCACACTTGATTCCTGCTTCAAAGGGCATTTTTCCTCAATCTAAAAAAAGCTCCAACTCTGATTAAGGCCAAAGCAGAAACACAGCAAGGCCCAGGCAAGTTACCAGTGCAGACAAACTCTAATATCAGATGACAATCAATTTGTTCCTAGAACAAACCTTCAACTGGTGCTATCAGAAGTCTGCTTTGAAGCAATTTCCCTTTAAGCAAGCACTTAAGTGAAACTTAGGTCCTATCTACATTACATGTTTGCCACAGGTTAGTGATGAATTGATGATTTATAGCTAAACAGCTGATTTGCAGCATCTCTACTAACATCAAGAAAACAGCATATGTACAGTTCAAGGTTGAAATTTAATCAAATCTAGAAAAGGAAACCACAGAGAAGTGGCTCTCCCACACTGGAGGCATTCAAGATGAGGCTGGACAGCCATATGTCGGGGATGCTCTGACTTGGATTCCTGCATTGAGCAGGGGGTTGGACTTGATGGTCTTGTAGGCCCCTTCCAACCCTAGTATTCTATGATTCTAACTTTATCTCCTCCTCATTCCACCTGCCCCCACATCATTTTGTCCACTCTGCCTGAGTTTGTTTCAAACACTGACCCTGAAACAAACTAATACAAATTGAGATATCTCTACCCTTAGTTAGCCAGGTTTAAAAATACGTTCTCTGAAAAGCAGCTATTATTATTTACATTACTGAAGCTTAATGTATTTAGAATATCCTTATACTGCTTTTCATACAAAATTTTACAACATATACTGCAGCTAACAACTTAATTAGTGAGCAGGGCAGAGTATATAACTACCTCTCAATGCGTTTGGAAAATCTTGACACTGATTTTTCACTACCCTTCTCCATCTTTCTTTAAATAGAAAGAGTCACTTTACTTCATGTATTTACTACTGAATCTGGTAGATCTAGTGCCACAGTTCTAACACAGCAACTTGTTTCCTAGACTCAGTTTAAACAAACCATTCTTGCAGTCTTTGCTGCAGACTGTGAAGTACAAAAAATTGCTAAGCCACCATTATGTTCAATTTACGGCTGGTGTGACACACTAGGTACCCAACAAGGAGGAACTGCTACTGGCCCAATTACAAAGATGGCTACTAAATTTGTGTAAGTTGTTCACTAAAAGGTACTTGCATTATATTATCTAAACCAGTACACCTACATGCATGCACGCACAGATTTGCTAGCGAGCAGCCAACCTGCGGACTGCTGAACACAATATGATCCTTATCAGGTTCGCATAATCCTTTACTGGTCCATAGAATACATATATACATCACCTTAAGAAATCCTAATTTATGTTTCTGCTTTACTTTAAACATTAATTTGTTTAGATGGACTGATTAAAGCCATTTCACGCTAGACAGGGCAAACCAGGTACACTGGTATTTGCTGTAACAAATAATGTGTTATGGGGAGACTTGCTTCTTCAAGCATGAAGTGGACATAAATTGGGGAGGAACCATAGCCATAATCTTTCAATGTATGTCCATACCATGGAGTTATACATTTTGCCCTACACACATTACCTTTTACTACAGCAAACTATAGCATATCTGTTGTTGTATTACATATGAAAAGGGGGGAACAACCAACATAACCTATGGATTGTTATTAAAGGGCAAACTGTATTAACAACATTTTATTTATTTTCAATTAAACACACTAACATATTAGAAACAATGTACTTAAGCCGGCAATATCATGATCAAACATAGGTTGAGTAGAAAGTGGTAAGATGAGGTTTTTGCATCACTTTAACAGAGATGCAACTACATTCTGAGACTTTCTCAGCTCCAGAGAAGTTATTTTCCATTTTCTTCGCGTGGTACTATCTTATAAGTTGGACTCATCTCTAGTCAATATGAAAGTATTACCTATAGCCTTTTCTTAAAATGTTCTCTTAAAACACTGTAATTTAACAGCAGATCTGAAATGAAGCTCAACAGACCTCTGAACCGAAGCTACAAAAAAACTACACCCAAGTCCTAGTTTGAGAGCTTCCATTTAGCCTTAACAGATGCTATGACAGAACCCAATTATCATCCTTCTGCTGATAGAAGGCTTCCATTAGTGGAACAGAGAGGGAGCAGTGTTCAGCAAAATGAAGTGGAGATTGGGAGATCCTCCAGAGCAGATTTTTGGGATCACAGGGCTGCATGAAGGAGTTGGAATTGCTGAACATTGCCCCAACCTGCTGACAGAAGCCTTCCCTCAGCAAAGGGAAACTAGTCAGATTCTAGTAAATGAAGTTTCCTAAAATAAATGAAGTTTCTTCACTTAAAGTAAATGAAGTTTCCTAAAGTACCTTTACCATACACACAAAAATGCTGCCAAGGTATCATTTAAAAGATAACCAAGATCAGTCATACTCTCCTATGAATGACACATAGGAATAGAGCCCTTCCCTTGGGACTTTCAATTTGGCAGTGCGGGAGTGCCTACCCTAACCCAGAAGGCAAGTTGACACCTTCCTATTACCTGCAGCTCACACCAAGCAACCTCCACTGTGGTCTCAGTGTCCAGGCCCTTGTAGACAGTCTTGAAGGAGCCTCTGCCAATCTCGATGTCAAACTTAAGAAAACGACCATCTGGAGAAAAGGCCACAGCTTTGGTCTCAAGCTCCTCAATATCTTCCTGCTGCTTACTCCGCTCTTCTTGCAGATCCCGGGCAGAAGCAACATTGCTTCCCGCTGTACTGGTAGGAGGCAGCGGGGTGGCCTCTAATCCCTCCTCCTTGGTCAGCAGCGGGGCAACGTCCTTTGCTACTAGCAGCTCTTGACCAGGCTGCCCCTCTGCGGGTGGAGGCAGCGGCGGTGGCTGCTGCAGCAGGAGCGTGGGGGCCTGGCTGGCGGTGACAGAAGTGCACACGGCTTGGAGGACGAACTCGGGAGGCGAGCCCAGCACCGGCGGGATGCTCCCCGGGGCGGCATCAGCAGGGGGAGGCGCTGCGGGCTGCAGCCGCGGAAGCTCCAGAGCAGTCGCGTTAGAGTCGCAGATGACGCTCCGGCGGAAAAAGCGGTGCTCGGTGGCTGCCGCGCCGCGGCTGTCCTTGTCCATGGTGTGGCGGCGGCGGCGATACTCCTCGCTGCGGCCCCCGCCACCTTCCGAGCCCTCAGGGTCTCCGGCGGCGGCGGCAGTAATGGCGGCGGCTACCCCCAGCTTCTCGCCAACGGAGCTGTCCGAGCTGGAGCCGTTCTTGGGCGGCGGCGGCGGCGCCAGGAAGCGGGGAGTTGCCGCCGCCGCCGCCGCCGCCGCCGCGCCGCTCTCCGGAGCGCCCCCCGACATGGTGCCGAGCAAGGGACAGAAAGGCGGCGAGGGCGCGGGAGAAGCAGCAGCAGCAGCCGCGGTTGCCGCTGCAGCAACCGACTCGAGAAGGGTCACTGCTCGGCGGGGAGCTGCTCTTGCTGCTGCGCCGGCGGCGGCAGAGGAGGCTCTCGGAGGCTCCTCGCCGCGAGGAGACAAGGCGGCGGCGGCGGCTGCCGCCGCTGAGGGAGCAGAGCGGGCTGGGCCGTCGGCGGGGTGGCTCCGCGCTCAGCGTCCGCATCCATCCTGCTGCAGCGGGGAGCCAAGCAGCAGGGCCGACATGGAGCAGCAGCGAAGGATGGGAAGGGGCGAGATGGGGAAGGGCCGGGCAAGAGCCGCGGCAGGCCCCGGGCCGGGGCGGGGCGGGGTGGGGCGGGGTGCGAGGCTGGGGCAGGCCCTTCCCGGCCGGGGCCGCGCCCGCGCGCTGCCTCGTCCCGCTCCTTGCCTCCGCCGAGTCAGTCAGAGCCCGCCGCTCGCTCAGGGCCCCGGCGCGCCCTCGACGCCGTGGCCGGTTGCCGCCGCCGTTCCGCTGCCTTCGTGCGTCCCCTCACGCGATGCCGGGGCCGCCGCTCCTCCTCCTCCTCTCTTTCGTCCTCGCCCAGAAGAGAAGGCGGAGGCCACCCCGCACCTCACGCCCCGACAGCGACTGGCCTCAGAGGCGGGGAGAGAAGGGGGGAAGCGATATAAAAGGAACAGCCGCGCCTGCCTCCTCCGCCTCAGGTTCTTCCCGTCCTTCCTCCCCTCCCGCTCCTGAGGGGAGTGGGGGATGGGCCTCTTACTGCCGCCTCTCCCAGCCCGGGGAAACTAGCCGCGCCAAATGGCGACTGCATCCGAAACCAACACTCACTCTCCCTCTCACTCGCAGTGAACGCGAGCGAGCGAGCGAGCGAGCAAGAGAGACAGGCTGAGAGGCCACGCCCCCCTTTTTCCGTCCGCACTCCACCACGCCTGCGTCAACACCGCCTCGCCTTCGCGTCTAGTCTGGGAGATGTAGTTCTAGCCTGCCTCTGAAGCATCGAGCCGCGGCGCAGCCTGCAGGTCCCATGATGCAGTAGGAAAGCGCGTTAGTGAGATTGAATTACATTGTGGGAGTTGTAGTTTTCCTTTTACAGATGACTGGGAAGCTTTGTTTTTTCTTTTGCTCGGTGCCTCACTTCATCCCCTGACAGTGCGTCGTAAGCAGAGGGCTACGTAGGACGGGGAGGTACTATCTGTGGATTAATTCTGAAGAAGTAAAAGTGTTTCCCATCATGCTTAGATCCTCTAGTTTTCACTTCTAGTAGAAGATGTAAACTTTTAAAAGTGAAAAAAATGTGCACCTTCACTTATACACAGCAGGCGTGGATTTTGCAGGATTGTTTGAAAGTTCTTATTTTGCAATCTACGTTGGTTGTAGAAGGATACTGCTTATTAATAAAGCCCCGAAGTAACGCAAACGTTTGTGGTTTTTAGGAACAAAGATCTTTTTAGGCTGCAGTCTTATGCAAACTTACTTGGAAGTAAGCCCCAATGAACATAGTACGACTTACTTCTAAGTAACTTGGCTTTCAATTGCAGGGTACAGAGGGGATCAGAAGCACCCACTTCCTGTTTTAAACTAAGAGTTTATCTATGTCCAAATTGCACGGGGCGGGGGGGACGACGACACTCTGGTTGGTTTAAACTGGGGTTTGTTAAAATAAGCCAGGGTCAAACTGCCTCTCTCATGCTTGCTCACATAGCACTAAACTGTGGTTTGGTATTTTCTTCAAAATAGGCCACTGGGTTGCTTTGATTGGTCGTTGGCTCATGTTAATAGTTATGTGGCTCTTGTTAATTCACTCTGGCGAGTGAAGAAACAACCGCTGACTAAAGCCCATGTAAACCAGCTCCAAGGCAATTTCTTATATCCTGTCCTTAACACAAGACAATGTTCCTAAGCCTCCCACATGTAGTTTATTTCACAGTACATATATGGCTGTGAAACTCCCTGCCAAGGCTTAAGTTTGCCCCCTCTCTGCTGGCAGGTAAAAGACCACTTTATTCAAGCAGGCCTTTGGTGTCTAGGCAGGTCTGTTCAGCTGGATGCTGTTTTTACTGTGTTGTTGAGTTTTTACTCGTTTTTAATTGTGCTTTAATGTATTTACTTGTTGTTTTTCAGTGAATATAAGCTGCCTTGAGTGCCATTTTTTGTAGAAAGGCAGGGTACAAATCAAATAAATAAATAAATAAATAATAGCAAGGAAGCCATCATCTGCAGTTCCATTTTGCATGTCCATATGGTGAAAGAAGCAATTGCACCATCATCATATGTGGCAAGCCACACATGAAACTGATGCAGTATCCTAACGTGATGTCTTAAGTGCCCTTTATAGTTAACAAAATGTGAATGTGTCGATGTACAGTACACTAAACCTATCAGGAGTCAAATATGAATTTGGAGATTTCTTAGCAATCTTCCAACTTAGTATTTGTGTTTCAGTGGTGACATCCCAGTGGAGACATCTCACAGTTCCTACCTTAATACTTTCCACAATAATTTTAAAATATTTTTATTAAAATTTCCACGTAATGACTGAGAGGAAAGGATTGGTTTGGCTGGATATTGCTCATATTGGGTTGGATCCAGACTTAGGATCCGTGGCCTTTTGGCCTCATTGTGTGCAATTTTGTTCTCCGCGTGTGTGTGTGTGAGTGTGTGTGTGTATGCTAACTGACAAAAACACTTCATGCATGTGATGAAGTGAACTTCAGCCCACGAAACCTTATGCCATGGCAAATGTGTTACTCTTTAAGGTACCACAAGACTTTATACAGACTAACACAACCACCCCTCAGGATTATGAAAACAGATTTTGTATCTGCAGGAGATTTAGAATCTGCAGTTGCAGGGGAACTGTGGATCATCTTCATTATTTGTTCAAAAGTCATCTGAACAACTCAGGAAGAAAAGAACTATTGATCCCTGTTCTTGCTGGAATATAGTTTTGGACGCTGCACATAAGATTTGTCTTCTGTTAGAAGATGTTAATGAGAGGTCAGGTAAAGGCGGCTGCTCTGCAAGAGTGAGAGTTAAGTTTCACAAGAATCCTTTGGAAAGCAATGCAGCTGCAGACAATGGGTTGTATGTATCCAATGCTGGTCTAACTTAAGACCCATTCATTTCACTGGGTCTACTCTAAGCAGTACTAATGTTGGGTACAACCTAATTTATTTTAATAAGAACTTTAAAAGGTACCTGATAATGTAGACATTTATTGACAATTCCTTCACTGCATAATTTGGCTCCATACTATTGTACTGAATGGTTAAAATAATCTGTCTAGCTAATATTTAATTGTTGCCATCATAGGTTGATTTCCAGATGTGTATGTTTTGGTGTTGTGCACGCTGAATCTTTCTGAGAACTAAGTCAGTAAGGAGCAATCCTATCTGGATCAACAGTCACCTCTGAGCCCAGGGGCGACCACCTATCCAGTGCAGGGTGGGAGGAGTGGTGAGGAGCGGATCTCCTCACCACTCCTCCCATCCTCCTTTCACAGCTTGACAGCCGATTTCGGCTATCTAGCCGCAGGACCTCGGAGCGCGGGAAGCGGCGGCTGGATGATACATAGGATGTGTCGTACTGGCATTTCCAACCTCCCTGCCCCACCCTGCCCCCGGGTACACTCCATTTTCGTTGCTCCGCGCTGCTCTAACGAGCACAGATTGTGGAGCCGATCCACGCTGCCTACAAGGCAGCGCACTGGGGGAGGGTCAGTTGTCCAAGAACCAACCTCAGAGCACGGGCTCTGAGGTCGGTTCCCGGAAACCGACCTATCCTATGGCCATCTAGCCGCTGACTAGCAGCCATAGGATTGTGCCCTAATACATTCAAATAAATTAAGTTCAGAACATTTAATTCCAAATATCCAGCCTAAGAATCCAGCACAGAAGATTCTGAAATAAGTTGAATGCAAATTTAAAACTGTACTGCTGAAGAAGAATAGCCAGCATTAACATCTATTAGAAACATTGTGAATAGGGGAAACCAAGGATGGTCTAACAGTGTGTACAATGTTTATCTATACCAAGTTCCTTTTTTGGAGTAGTATTTTCTTTTCCTCACAACAACAGTCCAATTAAATCAAGGAAACTGGAGGATTTTCATAAGTAAGAAAAGAAGCCTTTTGCTTGGTATATTCTATAATAAGCCTATTCGAAACCAGCTATTCTTTTAAATATGTGTATTATTTTAGCATTATATAAAGCAGCTATGGAGTGTTCGTTAAATACTTAATTACACTAACATGATTAAGATCAGGAAACTGTGTGCTGCATCTAATGTAATGAGATCTGAAGTCAGCATGCTTCAACAGAATACAAATAACTTTGAGGGTATTGCAAAAGAACTGTATACACAAGGGCCCCCGATGGATTCTTCTTTATATGTCTATTGACTGGAACTTTCTCTCCATGACTGGTGAACTGAATATAAGAGCAGGCAATTAATAAGAAAACAAGTGCTTAAAATTCACCTGCACTCACCACCACCTCTCCTTAGGGCAGTCATAAAGGCAAAGTACCTCATTAGTTTTAAACTGAACAGGGTTATCAATTATAGAAGTGAAAACCCTTTCCCATCATTGCAAATGAAGAATTATCCATAGCTTATAAAACAAAAAAGTACTCCAGTAAAATTTAACTTCTTGTCTATTTTATACATCTAAAATGGTGGCCATTTTCTATGCCGAGGCATATGTAGTGTCTGTGAGGAGTGCTGATGCTGGGCTTAGGTGCTTGAGTTTTAATGCTGTGGAAGAATTGTTAGAGCAGGATACTCCCCTGTTTTGTATTAATTTGTACATGTTTATAACACCATTGATTCCAAAATGCAGACTCCATGGTTTTCAACATCAGTAACTTTTTCCTCCCCCACCCCTTTTTGCTTTGTGTACCATCTTGCCTGATGAAGCGTTCTGGAGGGCTTGAAAGCCTGCACCATATTTTGTAATCTTCGAGTGGCCTAATAAAAGTATTAATGGTGATAGGGAATTTGGAAATGTTCTTTTGGGATTTTTCATTGGGCCAGCATGGCTACCTTTGCATTTTAATAGACTTACAGTATAGCAAAACTGGATTCATCCATTATATCAAGATTTTATCAGAAAGTAACTTTTGTTGTGTAAAGGTTCATATATGTTGTCTTTTATAATTAAATACTGTCTTGTTTTCTAAAGCACTGAATTGTGAACTCTATATCTGTAAAGAACTGTAGCTAATCTACCCCTGTCTCTTCTGCTGAAGCAAGGATCAGCCTTTGTATTCAAACATTCATGTAGCCTGATCCTACAGAGAGTTAAGTGTCCCTAAACCCACTGAAATCAATGGGTTTACCGAACTCCGCAGAGGATTGCAGCCATGCAAGGCAATCCTATACATGTTACTCAGACATAAGTCCCATTGAATTCAGTCAGTGTTACTCTATACTAAGTGTGTTTAGGACTGAATTTTAATAGATTAGCTCATTGCCTATGATCAGTCAACCAGCTTATAGTATACCACCAGCAAAGGATTAAGAGGCATTAGGCTAGAGTTGCCTGCAAGCTCAAAGAAACACTTCTAGTGGTGAGGTTGTGAACCCATCAAAATAATCAGCCAGGTTGATCTGGAGAAGTATCTTCCTAGTTCTGAAAAGGATAACTACTTGGGCCTTAATATTATATTCCTATGCCCACTTACCCCTTCATGGATCACTGCCTTGTTGTGGCGAAGGGGCTTGCGTAACTCAGTGAAGCCATAAGCTATGCCGTGCAGGGCCACCCAAGACGGATAGGTCATGGTGGAGAGTTCAGACAAAATGTGGTCCACTGGAGAAGGAAATGGCAACCCACTCCAGTATTCTTGCCAAGAAAACCCCATGGAATGTATCACAAGGCTAAAAGAGATGACGCCGGAAGATGAGCCCCTCAGGTCTGAAGGTGACCAATATACTACTGGGGAACAGCAGAGGGTATTTTCAAGTAGCGCCAGAAAGAGTGAAGCAGCTGGGCCAAAGCCGAAAGGACACTCAGCTGTGGATGTGTCTGGCGGTGAAAAGAAAATCCGATGCTGTAAAGAACAATATTGTTTAGGAACCTGGAATGTCAGATCAATGAATCAAGGTAAGCTGGAGGTGGTCAAACATGAGATGGCAAGACTGAACATCAACATCTTGGGAATCAGCGAACTAAAATGGACAAGCATGGGCGAATTTAATTCAGGTGACCATCATATCTACTACTGTGGGCAAGAATCCCTGAGAAGAAATGGAGTAGCACTCATAGTCAACAAAAGGGTGGGAAAAGCAGTACTGGGGTACAATCTCAAAAACAATAGAATGATCTCAGTACGAATCCAAGGCAAACCATTCAACATCACAGTAATTCAAATCTATGCCCCAACCACTGAGGCCGAAGAAGCTGAGGTTGATTGGTTCTATGAAAACCTACAACACCTTCTAGAACTAACACCAAAAAAAGATGTCCTCTTCATCATAGGGGATTGGAATGCCAAAGTAGGAAGTCAAGAAATCACCAGGATAACAGGCAAGCATGGCCTTGGTGTACAAAATGATGCAGGACAAAGGCTAATAGAGTTTTGTCAAGAGTAAAAACAAGATCTGGAGCTGACTGTGGCTCAGATCATGAGCTGCTTCTTGCAAAATTTCGGCTTAAATTGAAGAACGTAGGGAAAACCATTAAACCATTCAGGTATGACCTAAATCATATCCCTTATGAATATACAGTGGAGGTGAGGAACAGATTTCAAGGATTAGACCTGATAGACAGAGTGCCTGAGGAACTATGGACAGAGGTCCGTAACATTGTTCAGGAGGCAGCAACTCAATCCATCCCAAGGAAAAAGAAATGCAAGAAAGCCAAGTGGCTGTCTGATGAGGCTTTACAAGTCGCTGAGGAAAGAAGGGAAGCGAAAAGCAAGGGAGAAAGGGGAAGATATATCCAACTGAATGCGGAGTTCCAGAGAATAGCAAGGAGAGACAAGAAGGCCTTCTTAAATGAACAATGCAAAGAAATCGAGGAAAACAATAGAATGGGAAAGACTAGAGATCTTTTCAAGAAAATTGGAGATCTCAAGGGAACGTTTTGTGCAAAGACGGGCATGGTAAAGGACAAAGAAGGCAGGGACCTAACAGAAGCAGAAGAGATTAAGAAGAGGTGGAAGGAATACACAGAAGAACTATACAGGAAATATCTTAATGTCCCTGATTGCCATGATAGTGCAGTCACTGAATTTGAGCCGGACATCCTAGAGAGTGAAGTCAAGTGGGCCTTAGGAAGCATTACTAACAACAAAGCTAGCGGAGATGACAGTATTCCCGCTGAGCTATTTAAAATCCTAAAAGATGATGCTGTTAAAGTGCTGCATTCAATATGCCAACAAATTTGGAACACTCAACAGTGGCTACAAGACTGGAAAAGGTCAGTTTACATTCCAATTCCAAAGAAGGGCAATGCCAAAGAGTGTTCAAACTACCGCACAATTGCGCTCATTTCACATGCCAGCAAGGTTATGCTCAAAATCCTTCAAGCTAGGCTTCAGCAGCATGTGAACCGAGAACTACCGGAAGTACAAACTGGGTTTCGAAGAGGCAGAGGAACTAGAGATCAAATCGCCAACATTTGCTGGATCATGGAGAAAGCAAGAGAATTCCAGCTGTGACAGCTGGACTATAAGGAAGGCTGAGTGCCGAAGAATCGATGCTTTCGAACTGTGGTGCTGGAGAAGACTCTTACGAGTCCCCTGGACTGCAAGGAGGTCAAATCAGTCAATCCTAAAGGAAATCAACCCTGAGTGCTCATTGGAAGGACAGATACTGAAGCTGAAGCTCCAATATTTTGGCCACCTAATGCGAAGAGAAAACTCCCTGGAAAAGACCCTGATGCTGGGAAAGACTGAAGGCAAAAGGGGAAGGGGACGGCAGAGGATGAGATGGCTAGATAGCATCACCAATGCAATGAATATGAATTTAAGCACACTCCGGGAGAGAGCGGAGGACAGGAAAGCCTAGCGTGCTATGGTCCATGGGGTCACGAAGAGTCGGACACGACTGAACGACTGAACAACAACATGCCCACTTATTTGGGAGTGAATCCTACTGAAGTCAGTGGAACTTACTCCTAAGCAAACAGGTTTCACAAATCATGAAAGAACTACCAACCAACCTCATGCTTGCAGCAGAATACTCCACCCAGGTGGCAACGTGTCAAGAAAACACACACAGCAGGAAGTAATTCACAGATGGGTGCCCCAATTCCAGTGAAACCAATGAGATGTGTTACATGTCAGCCAAGATGCATCGTTATAATGAATGCTAATATGAAACGGTATGCAGTCCAACCCTACCCACATATACATGGGAGTAAGTCCCAGCTTACTCTGAAATAAGTGTGCAGTAGATTGTGGTCTTAATTAAAAAGCATTGTTTGCATATATTTACATACAAGGTAGGAATGAAAGTGAATACAAGTTGTATCTGACAGGAACAGCTGCCTATCCTGAGTCAGACCACTGTCCATCTAGTTCAGTATTGTCTATGACATGGGTGGGCAACTTCCGCTGGTCCAGGGGTCAATTCCTCCCCAAAACTGTTGCCATGATGCTGCCGAATTCAGCAGCATATCAGCAGAAAAGAAACCATTTTGTTGTTAAACGTGGCACATAGGGAGAGCACGTGCCTTGTGTTAACGCAAAAGCGTGCTTCACAAAGTTTCCAGAGCATGCAATTTTGGTGTAAGACACCCGTTCATCTTGTTTAACAGCAAAACTGTGGATTTTTTGCTGCTGGTGCGCTGCCAAATTTCAGCAGTTCATGCAATGTGGTAGGGGTGGCAGGGGCTGCAAAGAAGGCCTGGGGGACACATATAGCCCATCCCTGGTCTACAATAACTAACAGGCAGCAACTCTGCCGTGTTTCAGATATCAGTCTTTCCCAGCCCTCACTGGAGATGCCAGGGATTGAATCTGGGTCCTTTTGCCTGTAAAACATGTGCATGTACTACTGTCCTTCACTAATGAAAAGAATAAAGGGCGTTAGAGAGTTGTCAGAACTAGACTTATTTATGGAAACTTGGTCTCCGTTCGTATCTTGCGTAAACAAAGACCCTTTTGTGTTGAGAATACAGATCCATCACCTTTCATTTTGGAGAGATACTATCACTTGAAAAGAGAATGAAAACCATAAGTGGAATAATTTGTAAGCTATACAACATATTGTAGAATATAGACTGTTTAAAAAAAAATAGCATGTACTTGTTGCAAATGTTATTCTTTATTGTTTTGTATTGGCTAGTTGGAAATAAATGTAATTTGGAAGGGGAAGGAGCCAAAATGTAACTTGGAAGTGAAAATGCTGGATAGGTTTTTTTATTTTTTATTAGGGGACTCAGAAAAATCAATTAGACTGGATTTTGTCATGTTTTGTTTACTTCTGTACACATTTTGTAAAATAAATACCTAAGGCCTTCTATCAGAAGCTCCTTCATCTATAAACAGGGTGGCCACTTACACATCACCAAAGAAAAGGATCGAAGAGGATACCAATTCGCATAATAGTTACATATGCTAATGTACATATATAAATGCAAATTTATAAATAATAACTAAAATTTAAATAGAAATACATTTCACCATAGTGAGGAAAACTGAGTAGGTGACCTCCTGTGTGCCTGCTCAGTCCACTGTCAAGCCTACTGCTAACTGTTGATGGGCAGCTTCAAGGCCCCTGCTCTCCCTTCTTATGGCTCTCCAGCTTTAACACAGACTTGTACTGGACAGTCAATCAAATAGAGGTTACCTTCAAATAGAGCACTGTCCTCTGACAGCTCTTTAAATAGAGAACTGTCCTCTCTAAAGCAGAACACCCGGTCAACCTATGTGCAATCCTATATATGACCACTCAGAAGTAAGCCCCATTTAGTTCAGTAGGACTTATCTCAGGTATGTGGATATAGGATTGCACCCTACTTTACTTTGGAGGGTGGGGTTCTTTTTCCCCGAGGCTTCATTTTACTCAAGAATTTCCAGAACTGCTGTAGGAGTCTTTAAATATTAAAAAAAATCTAAATTATTCTATTACATCATATGTAGAAAATACATATATGGCAAAGCCCAGTTTGCCTTTGTGTAATGTGTGAAATGGCCCTGAATGTTCTTGGTATCCTGGAATGTGTTTGGGGTGCCTAAATCTTTTTAAAACTTCTTCCTAAGCATGATCAGAAATTAAATAATCTGCTGTAACTGGTTTATGAAGAGCTCAGTCATGCCACTTCTGAACCCAAATTCAAACCTGCCAGTACTTGAAAATCCAGAAGGGCCTATTTCTGTCCCTACATGCTCTCCAGTCTCCCAACCCATGTAGACATTCTTCCCATATTATGCTTTTAGAGATATGAGTGACTTGCATGAGCAAGTTTATGGCCTGAAAGTGTGCAGCCCGATTCTATGCATATTTACCCAGTAGGAAATCCCACCGAGTTCATTATGACTTACTCCCAAGAAATTATGTTTAGAATTGTTGCCCTAATGTTTGGTCTACAGCATAGATCACCAGGATATATCAAATTTATAAATGAAAGAGGAAGTTTCCTCTTTACTGGCTCCCCCCGCCCCCAACTCGGCCCAAGAAAAGGAGGAAGTGGGGACATTTTACATTGCTTTTGTTACTCCTTTTCACATACAGCCTATGGCACTCTAGCTGTAACGATAATTTGGAACAGCTTTATTGGCCCCAGCCTTAGAGGCACAGTTTAGATCTTGTGATATCCGACAAGTCTAAGAACAGATCCTTAAAGCTTCTTTTTTTTCTTAACTTTCAGGAGAAATAATGTTTCAGTAGCTCTACCTCTTTCTAAGAAGCACTTAGACTGGATGCAACACATAAAATAGAGTTCGATATGAATGAGCTATATAGAAGGAAGCTGGTAGTCTGTGGGTTTGGCTGACTGTATTTCTAAATGTTGGCAAGAAATTGCTAAGATTAGTGCAGTGAGTGGATGGTGGAACCTGAGCTTAGAATAAAGTTGCCAGATCAAAGTGGAAGATATGAGACACTGCAGTTGAGGTGGTTGCTTTATGGACCTGTAAAGTTTTGACTATCCATTATGTAATTTCGGACAATGCTGTGCTGCCAAAAGAGGACAATTATTTAAATAAGAACATATCAATCAGCACTGCACACATCCATTAATTTAACAGTGATTCTCTCTGGACAGAACCCAAGGAACAGTAGCTCTGCAAGGAGGTGGGGCTTAGGGGTTATAATAAAGATTTTTCAACACACTAGCCAAACTACAATTTCCAGAATTGGGGCGGGGGAGCGGGGGCAGAGCCATGATGGTTAAACATGTGTATATTTGCACTGTAGCTATCCCTGTACAGACATATGAAAATCCCAGTTTAGGTTCTCTTTCTTGACTTCTGGACAACGGAAGAACTCATTTTGTCATAATTAAATAGAGAAAATAAATGGAATGGAATAAAAAATAAGCAAATCAGAATGTGCATGCAGGCACATTCAAAACATATAAAAATAACAAGATTTTCACCCAGTTGGGATGATCCCCTAGGATTCATAAGTACTAGATACATATTTGTAAGGTCTACTTAGCTGTGAATAGTCTTTGAACAATTTATTTCATAGTCTTACATCAGGGCCATCATGCCTGCAAGGAAGCAAGAAATCAAATTACAGAGCATGTACATTTATCTGTAATGCATGCAGCCAGTAAAAATAATCACTCAAATTAAACAAATAAAAATAAACACCATTTACCCAAGATAAATTTTAAGTGTGTGTTGCATTACATCTTATTGTATTAAAATGGCAAAGACAGCAGGTTTACTGGCTTTCTCCCTCATTTTCCTTGTATGGCAGCTAATAATTGCAATTTGGATAGTGTACAGAATCCTCATGCCCATTCATGCCTGTGGTGTATTTGTCTGCAGAGTGAATATTGTAGAATCATGGGTGTCAGGTGCCTGAGTGGGATGCCTGCTCTACCACATTTATTTTTGCCAGGATTCCACCCCCCAACCCCACCCCACACACACACACTCTCTCTCTCTCTCTCTCTTAAGGTGAAGAGCTTTATGCTTTCCAGCTGCACTGCAATCAAGCACAGGGTCAAGGTTCTTTATCAACAAGCACAGGAAAAAGAAGGGAGAACATAGACGAATGACCTGGAAATATAGATGCTGGATACTATGCTTTTACTCGGTTTTGTTGGTGCTGCCGTGGAGCAGACCCTTTTCTAGCTTTCCTGCCAGCAACAGCTTCTTATTAGTCAAATCATCCTTCACCGATGATGCTAGGGATTTCATTATTAATGCTTTTCAGTCTTCCATTTCTTAAAAAACAACAACCAGGTTTAATTCCTTACCGCAGTACTCCACTATTAAATACCCTTCATTCACTCAGCCATTCCCATGTCCTTCATTTTCACTCCCCCTTGCAATAAAATTAGCAGCTAAAAAAGTAGGCTGAGCTCCTGTACCTGCAATGAATTAATTCATTAATCCATGCATTTTAGGGTGCAATCCCATTGATTGTGGAGGTGTCCAGTCATGCAATGCAGGGCAGGAGGAGTGGCGGAGGTGATCTTTGCTCCCGGTCCTCCTGCCCTGCAGATTTCACTAGACAGGCTTCCCAGGACATCTAGGGAGGGCGCTTTGGCAGGGGAGGGAAGGAGGCTGGAGGGGACTCAGAATAACTCATATCCTGGCCTCACTGGGCTCCTCCCCCCCTACTAGAACACCCCCTTTCCTCCTCCTCCAAGGTCACTTTCCTGATCTCAGAGGGCAGCGCTGCCTGCCTCCAACCTCGGAAGGTGGAATCTGAACAATCTTATGATCCCTGGGATCATATAATTGCTTTCTTAAAGTATTTTTATACTGCCTGTCATGTACAACGTATCCAGGCAGTTTACTATACTAAAAATATAATGCAAATATAAATTAGGCTCAAACAACCACTACACAATCAAACCAGCGGCCATGAATTATGGCAGGTATTCTAAATCAACACATTCCGAGCCAAAGAAGAAAGGTCTCGACATGCTTCTAAAAGGTAACAGAGCTGACACATGTTTTCTTTCAGGGGGAGGGTGTTCCAGAGAGTGGGCTCCATCATGGGAAATGCCCTCTTCTTGGTTGCTGCCAGATGGACATTGGCAGAATGTGGTACAACCAAGAGTACCTCTGATGATGATTAGAGCGGTCAGGCAGATTTATATGGGAGGTGTTCTCTCAAATATCCTAGTCCCAAGTTGTTTAGGGCTTTATAAGTGAATTCCAAAACCTTAAACCTGGCCCAGTATCAAATTGGCAGTCACTGCGGTTCTTTCAACAAGGTTGTTACGTGGCAACGTCTGGGCATGTCACTCAGCCGCCTTGCTCGCTCCTAAGCGGCGTTCTGCTCTAGCTGCAGCTCCTGGACCAAGCATAAGAGCAGCCCACACATAGATCACATTACAGTAGTCTAGACAAGAGATTACCAATGCATGGGTTATCATGGCTAAGCTATCTCTGTCCAGGAATGGCCATAGCTGGCACACCACCCAAAGCTGGTAAAAGGCACTCCTTGTCTTAGCAGCCACTTGGGACTCCCTCCAGGGATAGTTCTATGAGCAGCCCTGGACTACATACCTGCTCCTTCAGAATTAGTACAATGCTGTCCAGAACAGGTAACCTGCCTAATTTCTGGACCTGGGAACCACCCACCTACAAGACTTCCATCCAGCATTCATTCATTCCATTTCTATACCACCCAGTAGTCGAAGCTCTCTAACCAGTTCACAACAATTAAAACCATAAAATACAACCCAATAACATACAAAAGTTTAAAATGAAAATAAAAATAAAACCTAGAAGCACTGCAAAGATTTAAAATACACTAGCAGATTTAAAACAACAGAAACCAAAAGGCTAAAATGCCTGGGAAAGTAAGGTCTTGACCTAGTGCCAAAAAGACCACAACGGAGGTGCCAGGCGAGTCTCTCTGGGGAGCTCATTCCACAACAGGGGTGCCACAGGAGAAATGGCCCTCTCCTTAGTAGCTGCTCACCTCACTTCATTTGGTGGGGGCTTCTGTAGAAGGACTGTGGAAGACTACCTTAGAGCCTGGGCAGGTTTATGTGTACAAGAGGGAATTTCAGTTAATGAAGCTTTTCACACTCCTGCATGACAAGCTGCACCTGCCAAAATCCCCCCTTCTGCACAATTATTAAATGTTCAAGAGCTCTCTCTCCCTTTGCATCTGGTCACTCTACCTTCCACCCATGCCTTTAGGTTCATATTTCTTGGCTATTTTGAGCTTACCACATGACAAAATAATTGGTATCTTCTTTTCCCAGTCTCCACTTTTATTGTCATCTGAGCTCTGAGATAATCCCTGATATTTTTACTTTGTTGGACCCATTCATATGACAATTACCTTCTGTGTGACTGTTTTTTTTCCTCTCTCACACACACATACCCCCCCACCCCAAGTTTATTATATGCATTTGGTAAAGGGGTTGTCTAGGGTTGCCAACACATAAACCCCCCCTGCTCCTATGCTTTTCACAGAATTGGAAATTTCCTTGAAGATGGAGATTTTAACCGTAGCTTGATCTGTAGAAATCAGCAGGTGAAGCTTTGATGGGATGGAGGTGAGCCTTATCATCTGCTAATGTCTGCAATTAAAGGCTCAGAAATAGGAACCAGTGAAAATCTGGCAACCCTAGAATTGTCTGGGAAAGCTCCAACCCTACCTCAGGAATTAAAATTAATATTGTCTAGAAATAAGAGTTTATTACTGAAAAGGGAATGTAGCAAAATCTGATGGTGATAATTTGATTAAGGATGCTATAATTATTTCAAAACCTTCATGGGTCATTGCTATGTTTTTGGAAAAGTGCCTTACTGACCCTAACCGCATGTTTTATTAATTTGTGCATTTTATTGCCTAGAATGTTATACCACATTTCTTTGTTTCCCTTTTCAGAGCAAGTTAATCTGTTTCCCCTTTTAGGATTATTTTTTGTTCCAACAGAAACAGGTGAAACAACAGCATTTTGAAAAATAGGAAAAACTGACCACAAAAGCTGGCAGAGGCATTGCTGCAGGTGTACTACCTTAAAACAAAGTGATTTTAAACTATTCAGAAAGCTGTTCATGTTAAAGCCTCACTTCAGACAAATAATATGATTAGTGACAAATTTGTAATATGGTGTCAAAATGGGTATAATTTTAAGGGGCCATGTGAAGAGAGGATTAATATATTGCATGGACCCGGTGTGGGGGTGGGAATATATGGAGTGTAGAGAGATACATGGCACCTTCATGGGGTTCCTCTTAATGGAGGCTTCTCCCAGTGTCAGAGGTATGTTTTGTCCTCACTATAAAGTAGAATGTCCCACATATATCAATCAGTGTTGGCTCCTAGGCATGAATGGCAGCAATTATCTTATGTGGGAAAAAGTAAAGGTTTACACCTGGATACATCACTGATGGATCCCTTCCCCCAGCAGTGTTGCTGGGCTATTTACTATGACCTATAGAACTCAACAGACCAGTTCAGACGTCATGCTAAACCATAGTTTAGTTTGTTGTGTCACTGAAACTCAACAAACTGTAGTTAATCTTAACTGTGGTTAATCTGGAGACAAAACCACTTCAAACCATGGCATACGAAGCTGGCTTGTTTCAACAAACCATAGTTAAGATTAACTGCAGTTTAGGGTTTGCGGCCTTGCTGGAGGAGGAAAGTGGACCAGCTGAACACACAAGCCTCACCTAGGCTCATTCTTGTCACACTGTGCTGTGTTTTAGGATGATATCTGAACATAACCACTTAGAGCCACTACAGACTGAGCCTAAGTGGAAGTGGAGTAATTACTCAATTATAACACCTGGGCCCCAACTACTTGGGGCTTTTACTCCAGTTCTACCCCATCCCCAAATCGGCAGTGTCAAATGACGCATGCTGCTCTCCGTAGCTAGCCCGGCGTTTCTTGCCCTAAATCCGGGTTTTTTTCAAAGTCATTTTGTGTCAGATTTTCCTGTCACAGCGATTTCGGTGCTGTTTGGGAGTGTGACCTCAGCTGGCCTCGGTGTGGGCTGGTGGAAGTGGTGCTGATTGCCGGAAGGGAAAGTAGTGTGGGTTGTGGGCAGAGCAGAGGGGTAAACATGTCTACGTGGAAGTAACTCACTGCCTTCAGTTCCACTTTGCTGAGTACAGGAGCAGCCCTGCTGCTTTGAAACTGTGCTGTTGTGAACATGGGCTCAGTCGGTGCCTCTCACTTTAAATAGTCATTGAGCTGGGGCGGGGGGAGCCAGCCTTGCTGTTTTAAAACTGCGGCTACGAAAGAGGCCAGCTAAGAAACGGTGGACGCCTGTTGACTCGAAGCCACACAGCTAAGAAAGGGTGGATGCCAGGGTGGATGATTTTCATGAACATGTACTCAGAAGTATGTCATTGAGCCCATGTTTGTGTGTGTGGGGGGAGAAGCCTGTTGATGGAGCAGTTAATATACATCAAAGACAACATGCTAGTTGCTCTCCCTCCTCGCTGGCTCTGCGCTCTCTGCTCTCAGCACCACTTGCGCTCCTGCTCATTCTGCTTAGTCTCCGGGTGGCAGCAACTGCCTGCTTCCCTGCCCACCTTATGTGTGTGTGTATGTGGGGTTTGTCATGAATGTCTGCTTGTAAGCATGTCCTCCATTGTATTTAGTTGAACATGTGAGGGAGGGGGAGCAAACCTCCGCTCATTGGCTGCCCCACACCTACGCAATTGCTGGCGTTCATTTCTACTTGTGGCGGGACTCGCCCACCCCACCCCAACTAATACAGCTTCAGTTCCTGTATATACCACAAAAGTGGAGGAATTCAGCACTGTGTGTACCGTGGAAAGAGCTAATTTGATTCTGTGAAAACGCAAGTTTTGCCCAAATCGTTTCACAAAGCATTTTCATTTAGATTGGCCCTTGGTATCTGTGATAGAAGATCTGAGGATGCTGAACATTATTCCTTCCCAGAACTACAACTCCAGAGTTCCATCGGAGAATCATGACCAAAACCCAGTCCCAAGGGACGGGGGGAGGGAAGGGGAATCAGCTATGGGGCAGTAAAGGACAGGTACAGGGAGGGTCCATAGGCCTTCACCAGAATACTGTAGTATGCTGTACTTGCATCCTACCTTGCAGATCCTGCATAGAACAGGGGGTTGGGCTAGAGCAGGGATGGGCAGAAGGTAGACTGATAGATCCCTGTGTGGTTTGCAGATCAGCAAAGATTCCTGACTCCCGGTGGTTTTAAAACAGCAAAAAGAAAAAGGCCCTTTCCCTCTCCTAAATAAAGCTGCTAAAAATCAAGAAAACTTGAGTGGGAATCAAAAGCAGATTTGTGTGGGAAAGGATTTGTGCACAAGCTCCATTTCTGCTAATGAACACAGATTCCTGAGTGCAGCATGTTATCAGAGACACTTTTTTTCTCAGTTCTATGTCCACCTTCCCGAGACATTCTTTTGGTTCCAGATGGTGGACCATCTAGTGGAAAACAAGGTAGATCCCACAAGCTTAAAATCTGCCCACCCGTGGACTAGATGACCTCTTTTTCTCTAAGACCAGACCCCCAGCCCTTGGCTTTAGACATGACAAGGTAGACCTGAACTTAAACAGGCCATTGTCACATGTAATTTGATCTGAAGTCCATTACTTAGCCTTGCAAGCTAGTGGGACTGTATGATTAGGTCTAAGACCCCTCTTTAGAACCTTAATGATCCTTAATGTGAATACTGACATACGCCTTTTTAAGACACACACATGTGCAAACACACACAACCTAAACTAGCATTTCCCTCCAGAATTTCTAGTTCAGGGGTGGGCAGAATGGAGATTAGATCTCCTGGCCTGGAAAAACTCTGGGTGATTTGTAAAAGACTGGCAAGGATTTCTGACTCCCAACTGTTTAACAATACCAACAGGAAAATGACTTTCACTGGGCCCGAAATTATACTGCTGAAATTAAGAAAACTTAGAACAAGTAGCAGTGGATTTTTGTGCAGAAGGACTGTGAACTTCATTTAGTTCTGGTACTCAAAACAAATTCCTGGCTTATAATTCTTTAATTTTAATTGTATCTTTTGTACCTGGCTCCAGTTGGTGGATCTCTGGTTTTTAGTAAAAAAAAGAAAGGGGGGAAAAAGGGCCCACAAACCTAACATCTTTCCAGCCCAGATCTAGTTTGTTCCCCTGATTGAAGGTGACTTCTACCCAATTCAGCTAAGATCCAGATGATTGTGATACTATGGGCTGAATTCAGTCCAGATTCACCTTCGGGCACCCTATCGCTACGCTACATTTAAGGGGCTTTCTGGTGGTGTTCCAAAAAGCCAGATCCAGCCTTTAGTGGTGTACACACACACAACCACCTCAACAATGACCAAAACCGCTGAAAGCCAGAACAGCCTTACTGCAGATGTCACACATACTGAAGTGGTTGTGAGCATTGAGACCCACAATAATTTATGACACAAAGTTCAAACTTCAGTAAATTGCTAGAAAATGTTTCTGTCACCAAAGCAATGCACAGTTGTTCTTGTCAAGCAGCCTTGAGTCTAACCAATGCGAAGTTTCTAGATGAGGGCATTTTTTTTAGGAGGTGACAAAAACTATGCAAGTATTTCAAATAATTAACTAACACCTATTTTTGAGACCTTCATCTTGGAAACAGCTTTCTGGTTAATCTCAGGGTTTCCATAGAAATACTCATATAACCAAAGGCAATTCAACAACTGTTTCTGATAGATCAGCAACGTCACCTGCAGCCTGCAAGAGCTGAATTGCCTTTCACTTTTTGACATAAATCCGTTTCAGTCTTATCAGGTTGTTCCATCATAAACCAGTGTAACAGAGAGGAGAATCAGGCTCTTGGTGGTGAAACAGCATTGACAGTTTGTTGTTGTTGTTGTTGTTGTTGTTGTTCAGTCGTTCAGTCGTGTCCGACTCTTCGTGACCCCTTGGACCACAGCACGCCAGGCCTTCCTGTCCTGCGCTCTCTCCCGGACCGTGCTCAAGTCCATATTCATTGCATCCGTGATGCTATCTAGCCATCTCATCCTCTGTCGTCCCCTTCTCCTTTGGCCTTCAGTCTTTCCCAGCATCAGGGTCTTTTCCAGAGAGTTTTCTCTTCGCATTAGGTGGCCAAAATATTGGAGCTTCAGCTTCAGTATCTGTCCTTCCAATGAGCACTCCGGGTTGATTTCCTTTAGGATGGACTGATTTGACCTCCTTGCAGTCCAGGGGACTCGTAAGAGTCTTCTCCAGCACCACAGTTCGAAAGCATCGATTCTTCGGCGCTCAGCCTTCCTTATAGTCCAGCTCTCACAGCCATACGTTACTACTGGGAAAACCATAGCTTTGATTAGACGGACCTTTGTCGGCAAGGTGATGTCTCTGCTTCTTACTATGCTGTCTAGGTTTGCCATAGCTTTCCTCCCAAGGAGCAAGCGTCTTTTAATTTCATGGCTACAGTCACCGTCTGCGGTGATCTTGGAGCCCAAGAAAGTAAAATCTGTCACTGCTTCCATTTCTTCCCCTTCTATATGCCAGGAAGTGATAGGGCCAGATGAAATGTTATCTTCCAAGCTGTATTTAAATGTTTACAAATATACACAATCCACATGATCCAGAGAAAGAATATGTAATATGTGCAATCCTATGCACATCTACTTAGACGTCAGTCCCATGCAGTTCACTGAGACTTACTCCCAGGTTAGGGCATATAGGATTGCAGCCTAACTGTGTTGATGATCCTGTACATACTTACTTGGGAGTAAGTTCCATTGACCACAATGGAACTGAGTTTTAAGGAAACAGAGGATCAAACTGCATATCCTGTAGAGCAGGGGTAGGCAACCTGGTGCCCTCCAGATGTCTTGGACTATAACTCCCTCCAGCCCCAGCATGGCCAATGGTCAGGGTTTATGGGAGTTGTAGTCCAAAACATTGGGAGGGCACCAGGTTAGGAAAGGTTGCTCTGTGTGTTCAGGAAGGATCTTCCTGTAGAGCTTTCCTGTCTGGATTCGCTTTTAAACAGCAATGTTAATTTTAAGCAGCAAGGTTAATTACTAACTGTATAGATAATATTTTCTAAATATTTAATTTGCTATACTGTTTTATTATGTTCCTCTTTAAACTGTTGTTAACTACCTTGTGCCTTGGGAAGATAAAATAAAAGTTTAAATAAAATAAAAGATTAAAATAAGCAAACAGATCTGACAACAGGAGGTCAAGATCATGGGGTCTCATCCAAGGCCTGTGCCCCAACAAGAGGTCCATGGTCTGTGCCTAGGGTGGCTAAATGCAAAAGAGGGTAGCCTCCTGCAAGAGAGAATTTCGATAGGTGTAGCTGTAGGAATGCTGTCCTCTTTTGCTCCATCTGCCCCACCTGTGCCTATGGCCCAGTGGCTGCTGCTTGACCTCCCCACCTTGCTGATTGCTTCTCTGCCATCCCCCACTCAGAGGGAAATAAGGCAAACAGTGAGAGGACTGAGGAGAATTAGTGGCTGCAGACAATGCCGTTTGCTCCCGTAGCTGCCCTTTCCCTCTGGGTGCCAGTGACTGATGGCAATGACACTGCTTTGGCAGGACAGCCAGAAGGGCAAGTGGGAAAAGGCAGTGAGGAAATGGAGATCTTGTCCAAGAGTCTCTTAGCACCCAGAGCCAGCACTATAAATCCATTTAAGTGGCATTAAAGACTACACTCTTACACACATTTACTTGGGAGCGAGTCCCATTGTAACAAGTGGGGCTTATGTCTGAATAAAGATGCATAGCCTCAAGCTACAAATGTACTTAACTTTTTTTTTTCTTGATTGTTCCATAGGAAGACATTTGGGAGGAAGTTGCCCAAATGAAGGCATAGAGCTTTTCTACACAAGGCATTTATTATGCGCTCATCATTCCCTACTCACAGTTGTTTATGGGTTCTTTAGAAGACATTGTGACCCTCCAGTTTCGCTTCTGTGTCTAACCAGCGCTTTCCACAAGATTTTTTTAGAGCAGGGAAAATGCGGCATTTAATTGTGAAAGCCAAAGAAAGCACGGTTTCCTCTTGTGTATTTGCCCTATTCTGCTGTACCACAGTGCCACCTAGAGGTTATGTTATGGAAATACTCAGATTTTAAGACTGTAACAAAACTGAAAATAGATACAGTGCATTAACAATTGATTAACAGCCTTGTGTAGAAAAGCTCATGTTCCCTTGAAACTTGTTTACATAAAATTATTCTATGAAACCCACTGCTTGCATAGCAGTGTTTGAGGTGGCCATATGATTAGAGCATTATTAGAGAATGCATGGATGATACCAAGGGGTAAACACAAAGTGTTCCTTTTCATATCAACTTCTCTATTTAGTAGCTGCTCTGTTCACAATACACATTTTGGATGGGACTTATCTGGGAGAATTTTGGATCTATGTATATAGTCCTAACACTGTGTATATCCTCTGTTAAGAATTAATTCTTCTTTCTGAGAGCTGAAAGCAAACAAACACTTTCTCCTGAAACAGAGTTTTTTTTTTATTAGGCTCTCTTTCTGACAGTGACTTCCTGTCAAAGTGTTGCCACAGCCATCCTACAATAATTCCATCCTTCTCCCCACAAGCTGTCCCATGTCACTGCTGGCAACCAGGTAAAAATAGGTGTTACAGGATATGTAACCTCAGTTAAACTTCCATCACAGATTCACCTAGGCTAATGGAACACCACTTGCCTGATACATCGTATTGAGGAATATTCATGGAACTTCAATTGGGAGACTGTAAACAAAATGGAGCAGTCCCATTTGCCTTCCAAATGATCCTGCTGTAGAGCAATGTTAGCATAAACTATTCTGCAATATCGCAGCTATGAAAATCTGTCTGGAATCCAACAGCAGCTTAAGGGTCCATCCAGAGACAAATCATGTAGCAGGATCATAGCTTAATGACTTATTTTATTATTATGGGGGGTTATTTAAAAAATTAAAACATATTCACATTGTTTTTATGCTTTTTGCTGCGATTTTATTCCCTGGGCTCTGCTTCTCAGCACCTTCTTTCTTTTTATTTATTTGCTCTCACTGATCGCGGCATTACTTACCCTTTCTGTTGTTTAATCAGATCGGTTTGCAAACCTCTATCGACATCCATGACGTCATCACGTGAGGTATACTGTTGTACATCTTCAGCAACATCACATCAGTTATCACAGCCAATCACAGCAATGAGATCAGGGATGGGCCATAGCTCTGCATGCAGAAGGTCCCGGTTTCAATCCTTGGTTTTTCCAGGTAGGGCTAGGAAAGAATCCTGCCTGGAGAGCCACGGCCAGTCAGTGTTGACAATGCTGGGCTTGATGGATCAATGCTTCCTTAGAGTTCTGACTTGTTCTGATTGAAACCCAGAACAGATTCACCACCCCAGTGGCATTGGGGACACCAGCCTCCACGGGTCAGACTCAGTATAAGGCAGCTTCCTATGTTCCTATGAGAGGAATGAGCCTAAGGAAAGGGGGGACAACAATACCAAAAACGGTTCCTAGAAGCAGCATCAGCTAGGAAAATAAAATGGTGCCAAACAGCATCAAAACAATGCATGCGTTCAGTGAGGTGGTGGTGGTTTTTAGTGATTAGTTCTACTGATTTTATAATATGCAAATATTGAAATAAGCATTAACATTATTTTAATATTTCTTACAGCCCTAATGTTCAGTTCATGGCCACTTTTTATGGCTGTTCCTTTTAATTCTGTTGTTTTAATGTTGTGTGTTTATAATGTATTACTTTCTTTCTTTTGTGAGCCTCTCTGGATACCTATTCATAGAAGTGTGGTGTATACATATTAAATAATAATATCCTTCAGGTGGAGATAATAATAATTCTAGTAGAGTTAGAAAAGAGCCAGAGCCAGAAAAGAGCCAGAGCCAGTGTAGTGTAGTGGCAAGAGTGTTGGGCTGGGGGTCGGGAGATCCGGGTTCTAGTCCCCACTCGGCCATGGAAGCTCACTGGGTGACTTTGGGCCAGTCACACACTCTCAGCCCAACCTACCTCACAGGGTTGTTGTTGTGAGGATAAAATGGAGAGGAGGAGGATAATGTAAGCCGCCTTGGGTTCCTTGCAAGAGGAATAAAGGCGGGATATAAATGCAATAATAAATAAATAAATAAAAAGATGTCTGCCTGAATTCTTGGTAAATTGCTGCCAAAGTAAGAAGCACTGGGCTAGATGGACGACTGACCCCCAAGATAGAACATGGCAGCTCCTTGTATTAGTTTAACCAGTCTTCACAGGGATGTATCCATGGCACCAGATACAGCGATGCTGTAAACTGCTCCTAGAAGGAGCGCCTGGTAATGAACATATAAAGCTACAGCAGTGAGATTAAAGACTTCTGCTTGTAAAATAGTCAGACTGCGAGCATCTCTACACCATCCTAAAATCCTGCATTTAAAATGGGGCTTTCTGCCTCCATTTTAAATGCAGGACCAAGATGACTCCCTTTTTCACCCGCTTCCTCCCCCCCTCCCTCCCCCCTTCTCCCAGTATCTGAGTCTTCCATCCTCTTTCATGGATCTCGCTCCTCTTCTTGCCGCTTTTCCTCTTTTCACAGAGGGAACTCAAGCAGAACACAATGGGGGAATTCGATATCTCATTCTCTGGGATCTATTTAAAAATGGAACAAAGGGCATTTAGTGCAGGAGACACCATGGAGGGTCACGGTGTCATCTAAAGAGCCTGTCATCTAAAGAGCCCGCAAACTTCCGTGAGAGAGCCATCTTAATAGCAGGATAAAATCTCCATGTGAAGAAAGCCTCCCTCCTAAGGCCCCCGGGCAATACCTGCGGAAGAGACAACTCCCAACGTTTATCCTGGTTTGACCCTAGAGTAAAGCACAACTTCCATATGTTTTCATTGATTATTTCAATTTTGTTTTATTTTATTTGCTATGTTGTGATTATATCATTGCTCCTTCTTGTTAAAAAACAAAATAGCTGTTCTGCAGGATAGGTTTTCGTGGAAAACTAAGCACTCCTTTCTGTATAATATGTTCAGACTGCTCCTCAGTGTGATTTTTCAAATGAAACAGAACATGGATGCAAACGTTCATACCCCAGATTTATTAAAAGTCAAAGGTACGTATTTTAAAATCCCTTAAATTTTAATGGGGTACATTTGTAATGCAGATCTCCGTAGACCTCCAGGGAAGAATGACTATTTGGTAAGCATCCTGGAACAGATCCGATTGTTTCAGCTGAATTCACTATATTGAGTAGACTAATCATGATAACCCTATGGGCTTTTCTATGCAAGGCATTTATTGTGTGCTTGCCCTGCTCACAGTTTTTTATGGGTTCTTTAGACGACGTCATGACCCTCCAGTTTCGCTTCTTTATCTAACAGCACTTTTCGGGGGGGGGGGGTGTTAGAGCAGGGAAATTGCAGCATTTAATTGTGAAAGTGAAAGAAAGCACAATTTCCTCTTGTGTAGTTGTGCTATTCCACTATACCACCGTTCCACCTAGAGATTATGTAGTGAAAAAGCTGGAAAGGTAACACTCATCATGTAGTGCTCGGATCTCAATTCTGTGATGAAACCAAAAGGAGACACAGCAGATTAACAGCCAATTAACAGTCTTTTGTAAAAAGCTCTCTATATTACTTCTGGTACCAGGGACAGTATACTTCTGAATACCAGTTGCTGGGGAACATGAGTGAGCGGGGGTGCTGTTCCATTCATGTCCTGCTTGAGGGCTTCTTGTAAGCATGTGGGCTTCACACAGACCACTGTAAGACCAGAATGCTGGACTAGAAAGATCAGCCTTCCCCAACCTGGTGCTCTCCAGATATGTTGGACTACAACTCCCAGCATGCCCCAGCCAACATGGCCTTTAGTTTGATCCAGTAGGGCTCTTCTTATGTCCTTAGGTTGTGGTAGAGATAAGAACATAAGAAGAGCCATGCTGAACTAGACTGAAGGCCTATCTCGTCCAGCATTCTGTTCACATAGTGACCAATCAGATATCTATGGGAAGCCCATAAGCAGGGCATGAATGCAATAGCATCCTCCTGCTTGTGTTCCTCACAAACTGGTATACAGAGGCATACTATCTCCGATATTGGAGGTAGCATATTGCCATCAGTAATATTGACACATTTACCATATTTCACAGCCTTATTCTCCATGAATTTGTCTAATCCTAATTAGGTTAATACCACAAGGGAAGGAAATTCTGCCATTCAAGATCTGCCTGCATTTCTCTCTCATCCCCATCCCCTGCATTTCACACTGTGCAAAACTCCCATATAAGATAATACTCCTGCCATAGACCTTCCCTCTCATAGGTCAGGATGCAAAAAGCACAATATGCACACCTACAAGTGTGCTTACTTATGCGTGCATGGGGAATTTCACAATGTTCACTTTTGGTCATCGCTTCCTGTGCTGCTTTGCAGTGGGAAGATTCCTTGACCTCAGTATTGGGGTCGGGGTGGGTTTGGAGTGGGGAGCAGCACAAGGGATTAATGTGAGGAGTGCTATGTATGTAAAGGGGGGGAGTCCCTGCATGTACATAGTCCTTTGGACCCAAGCCATACACTTTTAAACAGAGCCCCCGAACTCAAAACAACTTCCCCGAAACCTAGCCATTGTGCATTTCACTGTTCAGCACTCAGCAACTGCACTTGCCAAGTAACAATACTGAGATTACTCATTAAAAGACTTGACAGCAAATATGATGATTTTTAAAAGATCATGTCAAATAGGATAAGGCTCTTTCATTCTTGCCTGCAGGGCAAATACTCTGCCAAAAACAGCACATGAAAAAACTGGCAGCGTTAAATTCATATACTCTCAACTGCCATTTTTCTACATGGTGCTTTACAACTGCAAAAACCAGATGTGACATTTCTATCCTTCCTTTTCCTCCAAGGAGACTAGAGTAGATCTATGGGGTTCTCAGGCAGTCTCCCATCCAGGTACTGGCTACACTCAGACCTACTTAACTGAACTAAATCAGGTGCCTTCAAATACTTGTTTGGGCCCAGAAAATACTCAAACAGCAAAGAAAAAAGCTTAATGAATCTCAGCTTTGACTTTTCTACACCCCTCCGTTCTCCCTTTGATCCTTTTTCCGTTTACGTTTTGCTGCGGGATAATCTGGAAAATGATCTTCTGTGTTAATATCTCATCTCTTTTTATCTTTCAGCCCCTAAAGCTATTCTCATTTACTTTATATATTCTTATATATGAGAGAACTGTAGGCTGCCTGAGACTTACAGCTGCAGGGGTACAGTAATAACAATGAGCAGGTATCACCAAAGCTGCAAACTCATCCAAGATCACAGTGTCACAGGATAGCCAATAAGGTTAAGCCATTACAGACTCATTGACCGTATTCTATCCTAGGTAAATTGGCAAGAAACACTATGAAAGCTAAAATTGTTAAACACAGAGAAGAACAAGCCTTCCTGAAGATAAATCAGAATGGCTTCTACCAACATTTTAGAATTCTTTGAGAATATCAAACATGTAGACAGGTGCAATCTGGTAGACATTAAATAGGTGGGCTTCCCAAAAGGTTTTGATTAAGTCCCTCACCAAGGGCTCCTGAGCAAACATAGTCGCTGGATAAGGGTCCTTTTCTGGATGGTAAATGGTCTGAGAATAGGAAGAAGATAATTGTGGTTCCAGTAATTTGAAGAAGGGAATAATCCACCAAAGGTTTTTGTGGAAAGAATCCTACATATTTGATATTCAGAAGCCCTATTCAGTCACTTTCCTCAACGGTAAACTCTACATGTGAGGAGGGGGAGTGGGGATAAGTGCACTAGCTCCATTCCCTCCCTCACCATTCCCTTCACCCTCTACACCCTCTCACCACTACACCACACTGGAGAGCCAGTGTGGTGTAGTGGTAAGAGTGTTGGACTGGGAACCTGGAGATCCGGGTTCTAGTCCCCACTTGGCCATGGAAGCTCACTGGGTGACTTTGGGCCCATCACAGAAACGTTACCCCATTTTCCCTGCTCTAAAAAAACCTAGGGAAGTGCTCTTAAAAACAGAAGTGAAACTAGAGGATCGCAACCGATCTAAAGAACCCGTAAACAGCTGAAAGGAATCACAAGTGGACAATACATGCCTTGTAGAAAAGCTGTCTGCAGACAAGAGGCTCCCCTATTTCTGCAACTTCCCCCACAAGATTTTAGAAATCAGGTTTAGAATCCAGGATTCTAAAATCTCAGGAAGAGCCTCCATGGAATGGAAGTCTCTCTCCTCTGCAAATCATTACCCTCCACATGTGGAGGGTAACGAGAATGGGCGGGGAGGGCAAGGCTAGTGAGCTCATCCCTTCTCCCCCTCCTGATGTATAGAGTTTACATGTGAGGAGAATGACTGAATGGGGCTTTAGCTTTCTCAGAAAACAAAAGGCCATCTACTCTCAATGTCCTACAGACTGATTCTACATCATCTAAGCACAGGAAAGAACAGATGTATCGAAGTAAAGCACCTTCAGAGCAATGGCTCTCTGTTGCTCAAGCAAGCCAAGTGACATGTTACAGAAGAAGACGACCATGACCCCAAAACATGGCCAATCTTGAGAAATTCCGTTCTGCCTGCAAATATGGTGGTTGGCTCATCCACTCAGTGATTACAAAACACTGCAATTATCACTGCTGGGCAGACCCAGTTATGTACTTATTACCTGCCTTGTCAGTCTTCTTTTCTCCTGTCTTGTTAAATTTATTTGAGCTCAAAAGGTATGCACCCAAATGAGCTCATTTCCACTCAATTTGCGGTTTCCATATTTTAATTGTTCTCCATGGTGCAATTGCACAACTCCGTCAGTTTGTTAGATAATCTCCTAGAGATTACACAATTCTCATAAAGAATATCATTTTTAGAAAGACCATAAGATGAAAACTTCCTTATTCTGAGTTTAGTCCACTGGTCTACCTGTCCCAGGCAGGGATGCACAAATGCACTCACTGGGGGCACTGTGGTGACCGCCCCTCCCTGCTCTGGCGAGCATCTCTTCCCTCTGCTCTGACTTGACTGAAAGAGGTGATGAAGTAATAACAACAAAGCTTTGTCAGGTTTTCAGGTTGTTTAACTGCTATTAACTGGATGAGATTTCCTCAAATCTAAAAGGTGTGGAAATATAGGAAGCTGGGAAAGTCACCCTGAAGGAGGATTTGAAGGCTGGGTGGGACCAATTATCTTATATCTGCTAATCAATCAGCAGAGATTCAAGACTAAAAATAAAGGAGAGAGGAAGGAGAGCTAAACTTGATTTCTTTTTCATTCTCTCTTTTTCCTGGGTAAGTAAGCCCTTCCAGTCACAGGTCAGACTAGCAGGCAGAGGCCTCTGGTGGCTCTGATGGCAATGGGGCGGTGAATCCACTCTGGGTTTCAGTCAGAACCAATCAGAACTCTAAAGGACCTATCCAAGGATTTTTTAAAGAATGGTGGACTAATAGAATTTGAAGATGTTTATAGACAAAATAATCATTTGTCTATTTTTGGATTAGGAATTGCCTTTATTAGATAGAATGATAGATGATAGATGGACAGACCGACCAACCGACCATTAACTAAATTTGATAATGTACTCCTTTAAAAAGAACAGTAAAAGGGAATGTCATCTAAAATCTATAATACCCTTTTTGATTTAGCTAATTATAGGAGTAAGGCTAAACCTAAGTGGGAAAGCAAATTTCAAATAACAATTACAGAAAAACAATGGAATTAAATGTGTATTTATAACTATAAAATTCATTGGATGTAGCTGCAAAATATAATTTTATAAAATTATCTATTTTTGGTAACTGACTCCCAAGAGACTGCAAAAGATATATAATTTAACGTTGGCAAAATGTTGGAGATGTGGATTTGATGGTGCTGATTTTTTCTACATTTGGTGGAATTGTAAGGAAATTAATAGATTCTGGATGCAAGCTGTGGATTTTATAAAAAAAGGTAATCGGTTGTAGTCTGCCTATGAGCCCTTTGGTTCTATTAGCAGACAATATTAATGGGTTTGTAAAGAAAGAAGAGAATGGACCAACTGCTAATATATTAGTTTCAGCCCAGATTCTTATTACAAAATTTTGGAAAAAGAAAGAAACACCACCACTTCAGTTATGGGAAAACAGCATATGGCAAGGAGTATTAATGTATAAAATAACTCTATATTAAAAAAATTGGGAAGGTAGAGCAGCAAAGGAAGACTCATTGAGACAGTGAAGTAAATTTATTATTTATTAGAAAAGAAGAAATAAACACAATAGTTTAAGACGTTCTGGAAGAAGTGGAGGGAGCAATCTTATGGCCACTAGTCAGTCGCTAGACAGCCATAGGATATGTGGTTTTCCAGGACCCGATCTCTGAGCCCACACTTCAAAGTTGGTTCCCAGAGAACCGGCCTTACCCCCCTTCCGTGCTGCCTCGCAGGCAGTGCGGAATAGCCCTGAGCTCCGAGCTCAGAAGAGGAGCACGGAGGAGCCAAAACAGGGCTTTTCAGGGCGGGGAAAGCAGAAATTCTGGTATCACACATCCTGTGTTTCATCCGGCAGCCTCCTCCCCTGCTCCACCTTCCCGCAGCTAGAGAGCCAAAATCGGCTGTCTAGCCGCAAATGCAGGGCAGGAGAAGCGCAGAGGGAATGATCCCCTCCATGCTTCTCCTGCCCTGCACTGGATAGGTGGTCGCCTCCAAGTTTGGAGGCAGCCGCCTATCCCCATAGGATTGCACCCTTAATTATTGAAAAACAGAGTATTCAAGATAGGGTAATAAATATTCTTATTTTTGATGTACTCTTTATTGTTGGAAATCTTATGGAGAATAACTTTTATTATGACTATGGTTGTGATGATGATGATTAGGTTATATTACCTCTGGCTCCTTTATTACTTGACTCTGATAGTATATTCGTATATTGTATTGTTCTTCCTTTTCTAAATAATAATTTGTAAAAAAAATCAGAGACCTTTCTCCAAGTGTCTCCTCCAAGAGAGGCTTGGAAGATGGCAATAAGGGAGAGGGACTTCTCAGTGGTGTCCCCACCCCGATTTTGGAATGCTCTCCCCACTGAGGTCTGCCTGATGCCAACACTGTCATCTTTTCAGTGCCTGGTTAAGACTGTCCTCTACTCCCAGGCATTAGATGGCATGTGACTGAGTTTTTATGTCACTTGTTTCTTTCAGGTTCATTATCTTATTGTAACTGCTTTAGCTGTTTAAATTGTTTTACATTTTGTATGTTAGAAATTTTATATTATATTTTTATTATCCTGTATTGTGGTGTGTATTTTTGTGAACCGTCCAGAGAGCTTTGGCTATTGAGCAGTATAGAAATCAAAACACTAATAATATTAATAATAATACTTTAATCCGCTTCTGGATTGAAAAATATTATTAAATCAATTAGATGTTTTTATTTATCTCACCATTTTTCCAATGTGTAGAGCTTACTGGTCAAGGTGTCATGATGAGATGAGTGAACAATATAACTGCAGAAACAGGAAACATATGAGGTGGAATGTAAGATCCTTATCAAGTGGATACTGACAGAAATTTGGCTTAGGAATGTTACCTAAGCTGAGTACTGACATCTTTTATGATGCCATGAGAAAGAAACACCAAGAGCCCATATCAAATGAAGAAAGCACAGCATTCCATTAGCATTCATCAACCACTTTCCAAATCACCCCAATGATTTCTCCATTATGTGCGTCATACCCAGGGCAGATTCTTTCCTAGCCGTAGTCCCTGATGCCCTCTCTGTAATGGTTCAAACACACCCTCCATTTCATTAGGAAAGAGATCACACACACACAAAAAACCCTGCCATTATTGTAATGCCTTGCCCTTTGTTTAAATCTATCGTGCGACCACACTCAGAACATTGTGTATAGATGTCTGGTTGCTACATATTGTTGAGATGGGAAAGGTGCAAAAAAGGGTAACCAAAATGGCCAAGGGCCTGGAGCAACTCCCCTAGGATAACAAGTTACAACATTTGGGTCCTTTTAATTTAGAAAAAAGGGTAAGGAGAGATAGGATAGAAGTGTATAAAATTATGCATGGTGTGGAGAAAGTAGATAGAGATAAGTTTTTCTCCTCTCATAATCCCACGGTCATCCCATGAAGCTGAATGGTGGGAGATTCAGGGCAGATCAAAGGACACAGAAGAGGCAGGGAGCCTGGTGGGTGCTAGGAGGCTTGTCAGCAGGTGCATTGGTGCCCATGGGCACACTGGAGACCCCAGGGGTAGTACCATTACTCCTCATGATCTGGACACGATACCTTTCTTGATGCAGCCTAGAACTCCATTAGCCTTTTTAGTCACTGCATCACACTGCTGACTCATGTTTAGCTTGTGGTCTACTAAAACCTCAAGATCGTTTTCCTATGTACAGCTATGTACACCTATGTCAAGCCAGGTGTCCCCTAATCCTGTATTTGTTCACCTGAATTTTCCTACCTCAATGTAGAACCAATGCCAGCTCCAGGTTTTTGAGGGTCCGTAGGCAATACACCCTCAATGGACCTCCTCCCTCAGTGAGTCTACCTTCTCACCATGATTGTCACCAGCTGCTCTTGTTCCTCCAGCGGTGTAGTGGTGGCAGGTCGCGCCGGGGCTTTGCTCTGGCACTTTTTTTGAAGCCAGTGCCCAGCCGGATCACAGTCTGCTAGGGAAGGAGGAGGGAGCAGAGGAAGTGCAGGCAGCTGCCTCTTGTCTACTACGCAGAGCTGGCCAGAAAAAAGGAGTGAGAGAGAGAGGGAGCCGAAGGATTACTGCAGCCTCTTCTCCCCCCCCCCCACTTCTCCTCCTCAGCTGTTGGCTTCTCCACTGGATCCTGCTCTGTGCCTGCATGCCTGGCCCTACCCTCACCCCCTGCAAAACCCACCTGTTCAGGGCTACTGCTGCTGCTGGCCACCGCAGCAGCGGGGGCAGGGGGGACTGCCACCGCCACCATTATTTACTTATGGGGCAGGGCAGGTGGCTGGTTTGTGCCAGTTTTTAGGATTTATCACACAATCTTATGCATGTTTACTCAGAGGTCAGTCCCACTATGTTCAATTGCCAATTGGGCTTTCTCCCAGGTAAGTGCGTGTAGGACTGCAGCCTTAGCTGCCTCCCCAGGATCTCTGTAAATTTAATTTGAAGTAAACACCCATTGGATTGCACTGTTAATTCTTGAACATTAATTTCTACAGTAGGCAGAATTGTCAAATGCTCTGTCAGCTACACTTTTTGGTACAAGGTTGGCATGTATCTGGGCAAACAACCCGTGGTGGAGAGAAGGGAAACAGAAAAAAATCAGCTGAGGGGAGAGGAGAAAGAAGGTGTGTGTGTGTGTGTGTGTGTTTTAATCCATCTGGGTATGTGGACGTTTCTGTTGCAGGATGGGAGAGATATAATGAAGGAGCTTAGGGAAGGCTAATGGGTAATGTCGGGGCGCTACGGGAGTGTGCAAGGGGGCTGTTTAAATGAGAAAGGCTCTGTCCTTGAGGGCTGAGTTGAGAGGGTGAAGCTTCCACAGAGCTTCATATCATATTTTGAAAATCTAAAATGTTTGTGTTTGAGTGTGTGTGTGTGAGTGAGTGAAAAAGATTAACACCCTTGCATTTTTTCTTAGACATCCAACTGAAATACCACTGCCTTACTCTCAGCCGCACTGTTTTTCGATCCCAATTGAAGGCTGCATATCTTACAAGGTTGTACAATCTTAGAAGGGGGCGTGGCTGTGACTGTCACAAAGGGACCCTGCACTTCTGAATTTGCCACTACATTACTGTACTCCTCCACCTCTTTCTCATCATTGCTTCTACTTGCTTGCTTGCTTGCTTGCTTGCTAGGCAAAGAGCTAGTGAGCAAGTAGGCCATGGCATCTACTGCTCATCCTTCTCACCATCACTGCTGTCTGGGCAAGAGCAAGAGGCAGGCAAACAAGTAGGCCTCAATGATGTGGAGAAGGAATAAGGGGAACAACTCAGGGGCTCTTATCAGGGGCCTCTGCTGGAGTGTGGGCCCTTGGCAGATGCCTAACCATGCCTACTCTTGACGCCAGCCCTGTGCGAAAAAGTGACAGTATCCTGAACATTTGTGTTGTGATTTGTAAAAATCTCATGGTAACCATAAATATACGTGCTCCTGAGAAATAATCACATCTAACCACAAGCATGTCAGCAGCAAGGGAAAATACCTCCCTTCCTGCTCTCCCTAAATGGAGCTCCTGGTTAGCTATGGTTAAACTGATGGAAATGTTCCCTTTGACTCTAATTTTTATTCTGCTCTTTACGTCAGCATACATCTGGGCTGCAGAATCTCAGGCCTGGAGCCCAGTTCTGGCCCAGCTGGCGTCCCAGTCTGGCTTCCTTCATAGGAACATCGGAAGCTGCCTTATACCAGTATTGTCAACACTGACTGGCAGCAGCAGCTCTCCAGGGTTTCAGGCAGGATTCTTTCCTAGCCCTACCTGGGGATGCCGGGCATCAACCCTGGGACCTTCTGCATGCAAAGCAGGTGCTCCACTACTGAGCTATGGCCCTTCCCCCCAACTTCCGGTCATTGCGATGATTTGCTACCCTTTGTGCACTGTTTTGCCCTTTCTAAAAGGTTGAAGTGCCTCTCCTAGTGCTTAGTCACCGGCAGTAAGTGCTTTAAGTTAAAATATACTGCTATTTTTGTTTGTTTTCGTTGGCTTTGCCCCTTTTGCTTTCAGCTCCATCCACCACTGGAATGCAGCCCCTGAGAGCTTGTCTGAAATGGAATTCAGCCCTCGGGCTGAAAGAGGTTCTGCAACCCTGGTATACAGGGTTCTCCCCTCCTTTTTATTCTCAGAACAATCCCGTGAGATAGGTTACGCTGAGAGATTGTGACTGGCCCAAGGTCATGCAGCAAGCTTCATGGCTGAGTGGGGATTTCAGCCTGTGTCCCCAGTCCTAGTCCACTACATCACACCAGGAGGCAGCCAGATGGCACAATCCAGAGGAATCATTTGGGCACGCTCAAGTACTTATGCATACCCAGCAAAACCTGGCTCCTTTTCTTTATAACTCTGGCATCTCCTCCCCCATCAGCCCAGCAACCACAGTGCAACAATCCACATTTTTTAATCCTTCCATTTAAAAGTGACCTGTCCACTGCAAGGGGAAATGCTGTTTGAGGAAAAAAGAAAAAAGAAAAAAAAACAAGTCATAAGCTCTGCTAGGCACATGGAATTATTTTCTGCAGTTCTTTGAACTGTGCCCATTGTTAGAAAGTGTCTCCTACATTTACCTTTCTGCAGCACAAAGCCCATTAATTTAAAGTGTTGTAATGAAATTTGTCATGTAATCTTTATTGGTCAACAAAAGCAAACAACATCTTATCTTCAAGTCTTTTTCACAAGTTGCAACAACAGATCTACGTGGAAAGAACAGATAGTTATGCTGACAAAAGTCTTCCCATGCCTCCACCCTGTCCCACATCTGATGAAATAAATCAAGCACTATGTTGTTCATAGCTGGGAAAGAGATCATGACTAGCATTATCTCATTTACCGTTCAGTATACTACCCACAGTAACTGTTGGACTGACTCACACCCATTTGGCACAGAAGGGTTCAATTTGCAAATTCCTCTGCTTTAAGGTGAATTAACTCTC
The DNA here is from genome assembly GCF_057233095.1 of Heloderma suspectum. NCBI lineage: Eukaryota > Metazoa > Chordata > Lepidosauria > Squamata > Helodermatidae > Heloderma > Heloderma suspectum. The sequence goes on from NC_139464.1 coordinate 25,450,460, forward strand.
AGGAATGCTCTTGGGAGATACCACTGTACTAAATGGTGGCTCAGGAAGGGATCCTTGGTATGAGAACGGAAGCGCTGCAAGTGGGTCCTTATTTTAAGCTGTGAAATGTTAGAAGGTAAGATGTATGTATATTTACTTATGTAAAGCATTTCTATCCCACTCTTCAGGCAGAAAGCCTCCCAAAGCAGATTACTAATTAATAAAAACAAGACAATCTAAAAAGATATGACACAAAAGGAAAGTGGGGTGGGGAGGGAAAAGGAAAACAAGAAAACACAAGCATCAGTTCTGTTATAGGGTTCCTGTAATGACCAGCTGTGATGGAAATAGGCAATTCACAATTCAAAAACAGGCCTCAGCAAGCCTCCAAGAAATAACTTGGTGACCCAACCTTCCTTGAAATGGTTTCAACCAGAAGTTGGTGGTTTTATAGTGGAGGTGTTGAACCTCTTTAAGTCCGTGGGCCCTGTTCAGTTTCCAAGAAGTTCTCAGGGGCCACATTCCAGTGTTGGGCAGGGCTGAAGGCAAAACAGGGAGAGTGAAAGGGGGACAGGGCCAAAATACCCAAAATACCAGCATAGTTTAGCGTAAGACGCTTAGTGCCAACAACTACGTCACAGGAGAAGCATTTCACCTTTTAGAACCATGGGAAAAACACTGCAAATGCTGAAAAACCACCAAATGATCAGCAGTCAGGGAAAGGGGTGTGGCCACCTGGGGACACCAGCTGGGATGGATTTGGACCACAGGCCTGAGGTTTTTTCACCCCTGTGTTACAAGATGGAGCCCCAGCCTTCTGGAGCCTAAATTTAACTCTTGTAGCGCTGCATAGCGGCTATGAAGCACTGTGGAGTGATTTGCTGCCGAATTACAGCAGCAAACCAACTGTTTAAATAAGTCATATTTGGAGGGTGTCCCACAGACTGTGGGGCACGCCTAGAAAATGGCCCCCAGACCTCCCGCAGTTGCCCACCCCTGATACATACTTTAAGTACATAAAATAAATGTAATTAGGTATTTTCTCAGTCCACTTTCTAAGGCGGAGCACCTCCCCTGCTCCGCCTTCCTGCAGCTAGACAGCTGAAATCGGCTGTCTAGCTGCAAATGCAGGGCAGGAGAAGCATGGAGGGAATGACCTCCGTGCTTTTCCTGCTCTGTTTTGGATAGGTGGTCGGCTCTGAGTTTGGAGGCAGCCGCCTATCCCCATAGGATTGTACCCTTAATCTTGCATATATGTTCAAGCACAAGCCTGCCCTTCTTGCCAGCATCTAAAAGGGAGGCCCTACTCAAAATCAATTCCTTTTGCTTCTTAGCAACATAGGACACTGCCTTATACTGAGTCAGACCATTAGCCTGTCTTTCTTATACTGACAATGGCTCTGTAGCCAATAGTCTTCAGCTAATAGTCTTTATTATTATTATATTAATAATAATATTATTAATATAATATATATATTATAATATATAATATATTATTAATAATATTATTATTTATTATTATGGGGCCGCGGTGGCTTAGTGGTTAAGACGCTGAACTGCAGACTGGAAGGTCGGCAGGTCAGCAGTTTGAGAGCCACGTGCTGCGTGACGCAGTGAACTCCCGTTTTCAGTCCCAGCTTCTGCCAACCTAGCAGTTCGAAAGCAAGAAATTGCAAGTAGATAAACAGGTACCGCCTCGGCGGGAAAGGTAACAGCGTTCCGTGCACCTCGGTGTTCAGTCATGCCGGCCACATGACCACGGGAGCGTCTTCGGACAGCGCTGGCTCTTCGGCTTAGAAACGGGGATGAGCACCGCACCCTAGAGTCGGACACGACTGGTTGGGGACACCTTTACCTTTAATAGTCTTCTCCAGCTTACCTGGAGATGCCAGGGGCTAAACCTGGGACCTTTTGTATACAAAGTATATGCTCCACCAGTGACCTACAGCAGATTGCAAATTACTCAAGGATGGCCCACGTCCAGAGGTCAGGGCACTGCATTGCCCTCCCAGTCCCCACCAGGAGCTACACCACGCTAAGGAATACTAGGGAACAGTTTGTTACCATGAAATGCCATCAAAAGCCTTCTTCTCAGGGGCGACAGTTCAGTTTCTTCAATGTTGTCACAAGATGATGTTACTTTTTCTCTCTCTTCTAGAGTGTCTTATCTTTAGCCATGTTTTCTAAAGTTAACTCTGAACTGGGATTAAGCTTTCTTTCACCAGCACCCTGGCATGCTTTATGCCTGTGTGGGAGTGGGGAGGCCTTCAGTCTGTTGGCTGACACAGTCACCTCTGCTATACACAAACCGTGCTCAAGCTCCTTGGATCTCAGTTTATGTTTACCTCCCCATCTGTGACAGTAGTAGTAAAACCTTGGCCAAGGGCCCCCTGGTGTCATATTCAGCCTCTCAACACTCACAGCCATGCTGGGTCCTAGCCCAAACACTCTAGGAGTTTCCAGTGTTTGAAATGTAGTAGCCCTTCTACTCCATTTCCACAAACACCAAGCCAAAGGAATCAAAACAAACTAACACTGGGGAGTCCGCTTGGGTCACTTTAACTGGTCTATAAACAGCATCTCCAGCCTCAGCAGTTCTGCCTTGCAGAGGTCCTTTCGACCTCAATCTGACACTTCAGGAACTAGTGTGAAGCAATGCTTGTTTAATTCAGACAAGCAAACAGAGCAAAGGAGAGGAGAGATCATGAAGGATTACCATATGAATGGACACCTCCATTTCCTTTGGGTACTGCTTGATAAAAACTGTTCTTTCTCACGTAAGTCACAGCTCTTGAAAACTCATACATCACATATTTAGGAAACATTGCATCTGTGCTCCCCTAACTCTCACAAAAGCAGCTTAATATGTTTAGGTAGTTGGCAGTGAATGGGAAAATAAGGGCATTTCAACTGAGCAACAACAAAAACAGCATCTTGAATTAGTTGACAGCTCTAATTTAAAATAACCTCGTGATATCTGGAAAGCATATGTTTTAGTAATCATATCCATTGGCTCAACAGATCTAGGAGGGAATGCTGCTTGGCAGAGTTTCAAGGAATGACCTCATCTGAACAGTTAGCTTTCACCACTTGATAGCACTGTGCTTCCCTTTGCCTCCCCACTAACTTTTTTTTGGCTAAACAAAGTTCATGAATACCTATCCCTATGGAGTCCGCTCTGATGTCTAAACTCACTTTGGCTTGTTGTCTGCCTAAACCAGCCTCCCCCAGCTCTCTGTTATCCATGCTACCTGTGGGATGATGGAAGTTGTAGTCTAACACATCTGGAGGACTCCAGATTAGGGCCAAAGTGTTTGCCACCAGAGAAGGGATACACAGAGAGACTGTTTGCAGGGTCTGAGAAGAGTTGCAGCAAGACAAGGGATTACAGAATAATCTATGGCAGGATGTGAAAGAGCTGAATTGCTTGGCTTAAGGAGCCCAGTCTGAAAGCTTAAGGTCATGGTTTCTCATATGGTTTGTTTGATGTTTGGACAGATCCTGCAAGTGTGTTTTGTGTTCCTGCAGTTCTCTCTCTTGAATTAATCTGAGTGGTAGCACACTTTTCAGGACCTTTTAGGGCGCAATCCTATGCATGTTTAAACAGAAAAAAGTCCTTCAACTCCCAGCATTCCCCAGCCAGCCATCCTGACCAGGGGAATGCTGGGAGTTGTACAACTTTTTTTCTGTCTCAACATGTATAGGATTGCACCTTTAATGACTTGAGCTTTGGCAGTTGCCTGACTTCCTTATTGCATTATCTTTTGGCCTTGGCAGAGTCTCCAGTAGTCATATTCTTCCAATTCTATCTAGACAGTCTGGATTTAATAGACCTCTAGTTTATCACCCACACGTGTATCTCAACTCTGCATTGAATTCTACTGCTTAAAGCAGGCATGAAGAACCTCTTTCCGCCTGAGGACTGAATTGGAGAAGCTCTCGGGGCCTGCATTCCAGTGGGAGATGGGCCAAAGGTAAAGGGGTTGAAGGCAAAGGCAAAAGGGGAGGCACCAACAGTTTTAAAAAAGCAACAGCATATTGTCATTGGAGGGCGCAACCCTATGGGGATAGTCAGCCACTTCCGAACTCAGAGGTGACTAACTATCCAATGCAGGGCGGGCAGAGCATGGAGGGGATCTTCTCCTTTGCACTCCAGCCGCCCTGCATTTGTGGCTAGATGGCCAATTTTGGCTGTCTAGTCAGGGTGCCTCGAAGTGGGGGGGGGGAGATGGCGCATAGGAAGCATCATAACAGCACTTCCATTGCCCCTCCTGTCCCCAACCCCAGGAACGCCCCCCCTTTCCCCTGTTCCATGCTGCTCCTACGAGCGCAGAGCTGGGGACGAACTGTGCCCCCTACGATGTGGCAGGGGAGGGGGAGGGGAGGTGGTTTTCTGGGAACTGACCTCAGAGCGGTGGCTCCAAGCTCAGTTCCCAGAAAATGACTAATCCTATGGTCACTAATCCTATGGCCAACTAGTCACTGTCTAGCAGCCATAGGATTGCGCTCTAAAGCCTTTATTACCAGTAGCTAAGCCATAGGAGAGATATTTCAACATTTTAGAACAGGAAAAAAACTGCATAAAAGCCAGGAAACCACCAAATAATAAGGGGTTGGGGGAAAGGGGGAGGGCCACATTGGGACCCCAGGAGGGCCAAATTTGACCTGAGTTTCCCCACCCCAGGCTTAAAAGCTTCAAAGAGTTACTGCTGCTCTTCCTCCCCTTTTCAGTCATGAGCTCACCCTGAGCTGCTTTCAACCTTCCCATACAGGGTCTCTAAGAATAACCCCCTAGCCATGACTATTAGTATCCTCCAAGAATAACACCTAGTATTTATGTAACACTTCAGAGAGTTCAGTGAACTTCACAATATGCGATGACCACAATAATTACATGTCAAGTATTATTATCCCTATATTGCAAATTGAGGACTAAGCTAAGACAGAACACCTTACCTAAAGCTGACCAGACAGTTCATGGCACAGGCAAACTTTGAATCAGGGAGTCATGATGCAGCCACTCTGCTGAACCTAAGCAGGTGGGATCTGGTCAGTACCTGGATGAGATTGGCTAGGAATAGGGATGTATGGATTTTGTTACATCCATTCCGTCTGTCTTTTGTGGATTGTCAGACGTCTTTAGTTCTGTCATCCGCTCATTGACAGAATTTGATTTTTTTAAGGGAAAGGATTTAAAATAATTTAATTCTACTTGCACATATGCACATTAGCGCTAATGTGCATTACCACAACTGTGCACGTGTGTCCTCAAGTCAGTGGAATCAGTGTGACTTGGAAAAAAACGATCCACTGTGGAATTTGCAGATCGGATTCATAGACATCCAAACTCATTTGAATCTGTTGCGGATTTCTCCAGCATCCTTACCTTGGAATAACATATATTCTGCCTTGAGTTCTGTAATGGAAGAAAGATGGGATAAAAATGTATTAAATACATTTAAAAATAAATAATATGATGTACTAGCCAACACCCCTTCATGGATCACTGCCTTGTTGTGGTGAAGGGGCTTGCGTAACTCAGTGAAGCCGTAAGCTATGCCGTGCAGGGCCACCCAAGACGGACAGGTCATGGCAGAGAGTTCTGACAAAATGTGGTCCACTGGAGAAGGAAATGGCAACCCACTCCAGTATTCTTGCCAAGAAAACCCCATGGAACGTATCACAAGGCTAAAAGAGATGACGCCGGAAGATGAGCCCCTCAGGTCTGAAGGTGACCAATATACTACTGGGGAAGAGCAGAGGGTATTTCCAAGTAGCGCCAGAAAGAGTGAAGCATCTGGGCCAAAGCCGAAAGGACACTCAGCTGTGGATGTGTCTGGTGGTGAAAAGAAAATCCAATGCTGTAAAGAACAATATTGTTTAGGAACCTGGAATGTCAGATCAATGAATCAAGGTAAGCTGGAGGTGGTCAAACATGAGATGGCAAGATTGAACAACGACATCTTGGGAATCAGCGAACTAAAATGGACAGGCATGGGCGAATTTAATTCAGGTGACCATCATATCTACAACTGTGGGCAAGAATCCCTTAGAAGAAATGGAGCAGCACTCATAGTCAACAAAAGGGTGGGAAAAGCAGTACTGGGGTAAAATCTAAAAACATTAGAATGATCTCAGTACGAATCCAAGGCAAACCATTCAACATCACAGTAATTCAAGTCTATGCCCCAACCACTGAGGCCGAAGAAGCTGAGGTTGATTGGTTCTATGAAGACCTACAACACCTTCTAAAACTAACACCAAAAAAAGATGTTCTCTTCATCATAGGGGATTGGAATGCTAAAGTAGGAAGTCAAGAAATCACTGGAATAACAGGCAGGCATGGCCTTGGTGTACAAAATGAAGCAGGACAAAGGCTAATAGAGTTTTACCAAGAGAACACGCTGATCATAGCAAACACTCTTTTCCAACAGCACAAGAGGCGACTCTACACATGGACGTCACCAGATGGTCAATATCAAAATCAGATTGATTATGTCCTTTGCAGCCAAAGATGGAGAAGCGCCATACAGTCAGTAAAAACAAGACCTGGAGCTGACTGTGGCTCAGATCATGAGCTGCTTCTTGCAAAATTTCGGCTTAAATGGAAGAACGTAGGGAAAACCACTAAACCATTCAGGTATGACCTAAATCATATCCCCTATGAATATACAGTGGAGGTGAGGAATAGATTTCAGGGATTAGACCTGATAGACAGAGTGCCTGAGGAACTATGGACGGAGGTCTGTAACATTGTTCAGGAGGCAGCAACTAAATCCATCCCAAAGAAAAAGAAATGCAAGAAAGCAAAGTCGCTGTCTGATGAGGCTTTACAAGTAGCTGAGGAAAGAAGGGAAGTGAAAAGCAAGGGAGAAAGGGAAAGATATATCCAACTGAATGCAGAGTTCCAGAGAATAGCAAGGAGAGATAAGAAGGCCTTCTTAAATGAACAATGCAAAGAAATTGAGGAAAACAACAGAATGGGAAAGAGTAGAGATCTCTTCAAGAAAATCGGAGATCTCAAGGGAACGTTTTGTGCAAAGACGGGCATGATAAAGGACAAAGAAGGCAGGGACCTAACAGAAGCAGATGAGATTAAGAAGAGGTGGCAAGAATACACAGAAGAACTATACAGGAAAGATCTTAATGTCCCTGATAGCCATGATAGTGCGGTCACTGAACTTGAGCCAGACATCCTAGAGAGTGAAGTCAAGTTGGCCTTAGGAAGCATTACTGATAACAAAGCTAGCGGAGATGACAGTCTTCCAGCTGAGCTATTTAAAATCCTAAAAGATGATGCTGTTAAAGTGCTGCACTCAATATGCCAACAAATTTGGAACACTCAACAGTGGCCACAAGACTGGAAAAGGTCAGTTTACGTTCCAATTCCAAAGAAGGGCAATGCCAAAGAGTGTTCAAACTACCGCACAATTGCGCTCATTTCACATGCCAGCAAGGTGATGCTCAAAATCCTACAAGCTAGGCTTCAGCAGTATGCAAACCGAGAACTACCGGAAGTACAAGCTGGGTTTCGAAGAGGCAGAGGAACTAGAGATCAAATCGCCAACATTCGCTGGGTCATGGAGAAAGCAAGAGAATTCCAGAAAAACGTCTATTTCTGCTTCATTGACTACGCTAAAGCCTTTGATTGTGTGGATCACAACAAACTGTGGCAAATTCTTAAAGAGATGGGAGTACCAGACCACCTTACCTGTCTCCTGAGAAACCTGTATGAGGGTCAAGAAGCAACAGTAAGAACCAGACATGGAACAACCAAGTGGTTCAAAATTGGGAAAGGAGTACGACAAGGCTGCATATTGTCACCCTGCTTATTTAACTTATATGCAGAGTACATCATGAGAAACGCCGGGTTGGATGAATCACAGGTCGGAATTAAGATTGCCGGGAGAATTATCAACAACCTCCAATATGCAGACGATACCACCCTAATGGCAGAAAGCGAAGAGGATCTCAACAGCCTCTTGTTGAGGGTGAAAGAGGAGAGTGCAAAAGCTGGTTTGAAACTCAACATTAAAAAAACAAAGATCATGGCATCTGGCCCCATCACCTCCTGGCATATAGAAGGGGAAGAAATGGGAGCAGTGACAGATTTTATTTTCTTGGGCTCCAAGATCACTGCAGATGGTGACTGTAGCCATGAAATTAAAAGATGCTTGCTCCTTGGGAGGAAAGCTATGGCAAACCTAGACAGCATAGTAAGAAACAGAGACATCACCTTACTGACAAAGGTCCGTCTAATCAAAGCTATGGTTTTCCAGTAGTAATGTATGGCTGTGAGAGCTGGACTATAAAGAAGGCTGAGCGCCGAAGAATTGATGCTTTCGAACTGTGGTGCTGGAGAAGACTCTTACGAGTCCCCCGGACTGCAAGGAGGTCAAATCAGTCAATCTTAAAGGAAATCAACCCTGAGTGCTCATTGGAAAGACAGATAGCGAAGCTGAAGCTCCAATATTTTGGCCACCTAATGCGAAGAGAAAACTCCCTGGAAAAGACCCTGATGCTGGGAAAGACTGAAGGCAAAAGGAGAAGGGGACAGCAGAGGATGAGATGACTAGATAGCATCACCGATGCAATGAATATGGACTTGAGCACGCTCCGGAAGAGAGCGCAGGGCAGGAAGGCCTGGCGTGCTATGGTCCATGGGGTCATGAAGAGTCGGACACTACTGAACGACTGAACAACAACTAGCCAACAGCATATGCATATGCAAGTGTGTGTGAGTATGTGTGAGTGTGTGTGCATGAATTAATGAATTGATGAAGAAATTAATTTTCAGTGGCTCCTCTGAAGTTCAAATCCATCCTGGGATTTTCTGCAAGGAAGAAACAATTCTTTTAAAGTAAGCTTTTAGTGGGTAGAGTTTGATGTGTACTTTAATCTTTGTGTTATTTATTTAACCTTTACCTTGCTCATATTTTATCAAAGCTCAGAGCAGCTCAGAATAAGTTTAAAACAACAACAAAAGCTTTAAAAACACAATTGAAATGTACTAAAAATTAAATAGTAAATATAAAAGTATTTTTAACCCACACACCCATTTTTTAAAAAGCTCAGAGTAGTTTGCAGAAATAAGAACCACTGAAACAATAATGAATTCCTTAAACACAATTAAATACATACTTTAAAATAATATAGTAAAGATGTTTTAAAACCACAGTAAACATTCTATAACCAATACCAGCTCTTTTACTACAGAAATATTTCTCCATAGCTTTCCCAACAGTGATATTTTACAGTACTTGCAAAATGTCTGTAAAGCTGGGTTTTGGCAGGCCTCCCTTAAGAGCTAATTCCACAGTTTCAAGACCACTACTGGTAAATGGCTTGGTTCATTTTTTTTAGTACTATGAAGAAGGCAGCTAATTCAGCTGATGTTAAAAACTGTGCATATGTGAAAAGAAGTCTTCAGTGTAACATGGGAGATCCACATTCAGATCTCCTGACATATTTTTCTTTGCTTAAAAGTTGGTGGTGGTGGTGGGGAGCACTGGTTTGGATTGACACAGGGGTTAACCCCCTTTCCCCTGCACCATTTCCCCAATTTTAAATTCCCCTAAGTTGCAATTAGCCATGGAGGGGGAGTGGGGGGAGAGACCGGTACCGATATTGTACTAGGAATGGGTAAGAATTTTGTTTCAGTTAATTTCTGATATCAATTTACCAACATTCAGAACGTTGGGTGTGGAAAGAACTTGAGATTTAAAATATTTAAATGCAGGAGAAACCAAATCTAACAGATTCGTTCATCGAGGCCCAGGGTTTTGAGTGCTTAGCTCTTAAAAATCTGGGCTTGCGTCCCTGTGTATTACACCATATTAGTGCTTAATTAGGGTTGGCACCTCTCTTTTTCTCATAGACTCCCCATCTTTAAAAGCTGGTACAACATGGTCCTTCCCAGCCCTGACGCAAGGTATCTCATCACCTGAGGCGAGAACACGCGATGCCTGCTGCCAGCCAGCTACTGCCTCCTCCTCCACCTCACCCCCTTTCCCAGCAGAGGGGATCTTGCAAAAGCTCACCCAAACTTTCACAAGAGCTTGTCTGAACTCTTGTGGGGCCTAGCTGAGCTCTGGCGAGATCCACGGCTGCAGTAAGGGGAAACGGGGGGCAGGCAGCTACTCCAGAGAGCCCCACCAGCCACTCTCTCATTGAGGCAAATGCCACATTGGGAGAGTGGCTGGTGGGACTCTCCAGAGCACCCGCTGGAGGCAGCAGTGTTGGTGGGCCTCCTGGCAGGGGCGGGGAGGAGCAACATTATTCGCTGCTTCTCCCACTTTGCCACCTGATGCGGGTGTGTCAGGATGCGTAATGGAAGGCCGACCCTGGCCCTCTCCATGCTGGGAATAGTTGTAACCACTGAATTTGGCCAGTGCAGATGGAAGAACATTTTGTTTCAGTTCGTTTTTTTAATTCTTCATATTCAGGATGGAAAGAACTTGAGATTTAAAAAACGTGAATGTGTGAGAAAGCAAAACTGAATCATCCATCCCTGTCTTTCCCTCCATCCATGGCTACTGCCTTCAGGAGGATTTAAACTGGGCTCAGGGGAAGGGTTAGCCCCACTCCCCCAGCCCTATGTGCCATAGCCCTGCTCCAAACCGCCAAGCTCCTTGGTTGTTTTTAAGCAAAGCAAAAGACATTGAGAGGTCTAGTCGTGCGTGTCCCATAGTTTGGTTCTAAGTGTGTAGCACTCAGCAGTCTGTATATTTTCCAGGTCTATGTAAGGTTCCACCCTTAGAGGCAGTCTAAAAATGAATAAGGTAATAAACAAAACATTTTACTTATGTCTGTACCACGCTTTTAATGCTCAAAAAGCTGCCTGTAGGTTATCATCCGCACTGCGAGCTGCACCTGGAAGCAACCTGATAGTCAGCGCAGTCGCTGCAGCCTTAGCTTTGCATACTCCCTCCAACCCTCACCTGTTGCAGGGCCATTAGGCAGAGTGAGGTGGACACCTCAGGCAGCTGGTTTTGGGGAGACTTGTTTGCTACTTAATTTACAATTATCCTGTTTTTACTGTCAGGGAGGGGGAGAGGTACTTGTGGGATTTTCTGCCTCAGATGCCACAGTCACGTGACCAGCCTTGGGCACTGTGCACCGTGGTGGTGGTAACGGTCGGGTGCCATTCACTGCTCGGCCGCAGGCAGGAAAACATCTTAGGCTGGCTCTGCCTGTTGGAAGGCAGGTCGCCATTTTCTGCATCCGCTGGCTCTCCCCAGCAACCTGCTCAGGCAGCCCCACATGACAGAACAAATGGCAAAGACATTCCTGGTCACCATCATTACCTGAAAATCTAGTTATAGCTCTAGATCTGAGAACACCCTCAGGCTGCGGACAGAGTTAATATTTTCGGAATTATTAACAAGGTGGAGTCTTGCAATCATTTGTGATGAGCGTAGTGCATGGGGCACAGGGAGGAAGAAAACCCTCCGTTCTTTCTTTTGCCACTTTTTGTGTGTGCAAAATATCATTTTCTGGAAAGTCCCTTCATGATCTGATCCAAACCATCTTACGCCAATGGATACCCAAAATAAATGTTTGTGTGTGCGCATGCACGTGCACATACAAACGGCCCATCAGATACTCTTTGAATGTTGACATTTACCAGTCAGTATTCACATTTTAGCAGGCCTGTCAATAATTTAAAGCAAAGTGGCAAGAACCATCAACAGAACAATCTTATGGTCCATATAGATGACAGGTTATGGCAGGTTTCCTCTCCTGAGGCCTTAGACACTGCTACAACCTTGGGAGAGGAAATCCCAACAGGGGTTCCCTGCCTCCACCCCACCCCATACAGCCACCATGGTAAGCCACACAGTAAGGGTTGGGGAGCTTAAGAAGGGGGCTTGCAAGTTGGTAAGGATCAGAGAGAACATGGGTCCACAGAATCCACAAGCCTCTCTGTTCCTGGCTATGTCTCTAGGTAAACCAGCTCAGAGACCTGTCCAGCTAAAAATAACTGACAGAAGGATGGAAGATGTTGCTCCCACCCTGCCTGGCAGGGCATAGGATAGATGGAGGGCTCCAAACTCAGAATCCTCTGTCTATGGAGCACCAACCTCTTAGGACTGCGCTCTGAGTGCCAGAAGCTACAGACTGGATTTCATCCTTAATCATTTGTGGATAAAATATTAATAGTCACCGTAATAGGGCCTTCATAATACAATCCATTTTCTGACAGTTGCCAATAGATCACATAATTGTGTGTATCGGCCAATGACCAATTACATTCTCCTGTCATCATTCACCAGTAAATGTTGTCACCCCAAATACGAGGCATCCCACAGTTTGCCTGATGGCCCATCTAGCTCAATACTGACCCCTCTCTCTGGCAGCAACTCTCTAAGGGACCAGGCACAGATAGATCTTTTTCATCTCTGCTCCCTGAGATCAAACACATTTCTCACGGTCTGACTTTATCACCTCTGATAGTGATGTTCGAACTGATTAATGCTTACTTGTGCATTAGAAGATTCCCCCCCCACACACACACACACACAAGCATGCTTCGTTGAAAACATCACTGCAGGCCATTGCTCTTGAACAATTCCCAGTGCTATAAAAAGGATACAAAACATTTCTTCTCCCTGAAGATTAATTAAAAGAAACATAATAGACCCAGTTCACATGATCATGGCATGGTTAAGAAGCCACGGTGGCTTGTTAACCATACTACACATGCTGGTCACATGCCGGTAATTTCCCTAATTACTCTCACTGGCATAGCTTGTTTGAGGGAGCAGCAACTCTCAAATAACCCATGGGCTATTGTTGGGCTATTTGAGAGTTTCTGCCACGCCCCCCAAACAAGCCACACACCCAGGTTTGGATGACACAGCAACCTGTGCCAGCAATGGTAATAAAGGAAATCCGGCCAGCACACAACTGTCATGCATGGTGGGGGAAATAAGCCACCGTGGCTTATCTCCCTTGCTTCGATCATGCAAACTGTGTTTTGATGACTGCTTATACTAGTCAGAAATTTACATACTGCGCTGTGGTGCTGTGCACATACAAGATGATGCAGATGCTTTGGATTGTGCTCTTTGGTTGCTAGTTTTTCTCAAATGTGTCCCATATGTAGGGATGTACGGATTATGGAAAACCTGCTCCATCTGTGTTTCGAGGATTGTCAGGTGCCTTTTGTTTTGTCATCTGTTCACAGACAGATTTGAATTTTTTTTCATTATGTGGAAAAATACATAAATTATTCCGTAAGAGGGTTCGCAACAGTTTACATAATTTACCTTAGTACGCAACATTTCGCATATTGTCCCCCATTCCATTAAACTTTTCCCCACGTATATTTACCAGTCTCAGCAGAAAGTTGTGTATTTTCCTAAGAATAAATATGCATACATTTTGGGAAAATTAAAAAAAAGATCCAGAAGTCCATGGCCTGAGGAGGTAGGTCCACAGATTCTGCAGGTCAGATTCTTAGAAATCCAAGCTCATTTTAGTCCATCTCGAATTTCTCCAGTATCCCTACCCATATGTTGGAGTTTAATCTCAACAATGGTAGAACATGTAGGAGAGCTAACATTAAGGAAGTATCCAAGGCAGTTTAGGTTGAACAGTCAGACATTTATTAAAGCACATCACAGCTGAGGGAGAGGCAGATGATACTGTGTCTCACCAAAACAAAGAAAAGAAAACAGGATGCATTTATACAGACTGAAAGTTGGAGAATAAAGAAAATACACTACACATGCTCAAGAGCTAATTTAACTCAGCAACAGTCTTATCAGCACAGCTGCCCGCTTATCTTCAAGGACAAGCTCCTTTGGTGGATAGGAATTTTCTGCTTATATTGAGAAAGTTACACTATGTTCTCATGGTCGGACACACACACACTCAATCCCATCAGGCACCTCACCTGAACCAAACTACTTACAAGGCCTAGTCAGGCCTACCTTCCCACTAGTCTCCTCACAAGTTGTTTTGACCGAAAGTGTGCTGCATTAAATACATTAAAAATAAATAAATCATTGCTGAATGCCTCTTAATGTAGTAGAGTGTTCTGTTTAACGATTAAGCTGTGCGATGACTTTTGAGCCAACCTCTTCACTGTTAACCCACTGCTGAGGACAGGGTAACGAAGCCCTTTTCTGACACTCAAACCAGAATGCCTATTTCCGTTTGATCTCCATAAAGCTTCTGAGTGTAGGCCATGCAAGCCTTGCACATTTTTGCTACTGTAGTAAAATATCAAAAGACTCACCCCATGTCACACCCACTTTGAGCTGAAGCATTGTTAAACACACACACGCACACACACACACGGTTGGAAGTTATAGGCAAGAAAATGGTGACCTCTTTGGAATCTGCTGTCTCAAGCTACTGTTTCCAGTGTGCTCATGGTAAATGAGTCTGGCTCACCCCACGTTTAACACAAAATGTTGGCTTTGCATGAGGTTTTTTTGTTGTTGTTGCTGTAACTCCTTTATTTATCCATTTTCTGTTATTGGACAGAAGGAGGCTCCATCGTACACCACAGTCCTGAATATAATTATTGCTCTTACTGCTATATTAGCATAAAAGCAATGGAAGCCCAAAGAGGAATTATTGGTTTGGGGGCTGGGGCCATAATGAAATCGGAAAAACCACAGAGTTTTATTTCTTAATTACACCTATACTGAGTTTACCTTTTTCTTAAGTGGTTTAAGGCAAATGACAGGACCCAAATCCTGTCAAACTTGCCTCCTCACCAGCCCTTCGCCTCAGTGTGAGCTAACTGTGGGAATATTAAGTGATGAGGAAAGACTCTGCAGTTGCTTCTGTGTTTTTACTTCACAAGTAGGACCTGCAACAAAGTTGCATTGTATCCTTGTTGTGTATTTGAGTGTGTACTGTCCCATTACAAGATTTCCCCCTCCTACAGTTGTTAGAGGCGTAATCACATGACTACTGGGATAGGGCTTCAGTTCAGAGCAAGCAGCTAAGCAGACAACGGCTCTCCTCTTGGCAGGCAGGACCAGGCCTCAGCAAGGCCTAGATGTCTCCTAGAGACTTAAGGTTAACTACTGTTTATTGTTGGACAATTATTAAAGTCTAGTTATTGTTAGCTAGTCTTGTGCTTTGTTCTCACTATACAACAATCCTCCTCGTAGGAGTGCTGCTGTTCAGGTTCCTGCCACTCATTTGGCTGGTTCGCACATCACAATAAACCATGCTGAAAACAAGCCATGGTGAATTGGTTAATCGCTCGCTAAGCCACGTTGCTGCCGACAGATGATCAGGCACTTGCCAGCTTGCCATGGTTTGTTTCCCCTTTGTCCTCCCACTCGCTCCCTGCACATATCCTAGGAGCCTTTGCGACTCAACTCCTGTATATTTGATGAGATTCCCCCCACCCTTTCTTGCCTTGCAAAGTACTTGCATTGACATATATATGCCATATCTTGGGTGAGGCGGGGGCTTACCTTACTTTTTAGGACAAGGTGGCTGAGGGTTTTATTTTCTTTCTTTAACACTTAAAAAAGCCTCCTTGGCTGCTCCTTGCAGTAGGGGCAACAGAAGAACGTTCCTCTTCCTAGTACAGCTACATGTGTATGCATGATTGACTGGAAACAAAGCCCTATGAAGAGAGACTGAAAGAACTGGGCATGTTTAGCCTTGAGAAGAGAAGACTCAGGGGAGATACGATAGTGCTCTTCAAGTACTTGAAAGGTTGTTGCAGAGAGGAAGGCCAGGATCTCTTCTTGATCATCCCAGAGTGCAGGATGTGGAATAATGGGCTCAAGTTCCAGGAAGCCAGATTCCAGCTGAACATCAGGAGAAACTTCCTGACTGTTAGAACAATACGACAATGGAACCAATTACCTAGGGAGGTGGTGGGCTCTCCCACACTGGAGGCATTCAGGACGAGGCTGACAGCCATCTGTCAGGGATGCTTTGACTTGGATTCCTGCACTGAGCAGGGGGTTGGGCTCGATGGCCTTGTAGGCCCCTTCCAACCATACTATTCTATGATTCTGTGATTCTGTGACTTACCTCTGGTTAAGCACAGGCATCCTCAATTCAGGACCATGGCGATTCAGGAGGGGGGATTTAAGCTTTCCCTCCTCCTGTTTTCATGCTGAAATCCCCACCACACAGGGAATGGATTAAAAAAGAGAGAGAGAGACATTTCTCTTTTTTTAACCTCCCCTCATGAGGGGGGGGGGGTTTCAGCATGAAAATAGGAAAGAGGAAAGCTTAAATCTCCCCTCCCGAATTGCCATGGTCCTGAATTTGGGTGCACACACTTTCCCAGAGGTAAGTCCATCATGCATACACACGTAGCTATGCTAACTTGGCTCTCAAGGGGATAAAGCCTGTTGCTGTCAAATGAAATGCAGAGCTGGAGGAGGGGCAGAGGGCACTGTGAGGAGTGGCCGGGCTTTTGACTGCTCTTGCGAGGCGGCTCTGTAGCCCTTTCTGACAACATATGCACAAGCGACTCTGCTGGATTCAGACATCATGACAAGGTGGAGAGTAATTTCTGAATATTGCCCTTGGCACTGTAGGAAGTGGCTATGCATGACAGGGCCTTTCCAATCTTGGTGCCTCAGTTGTAGTATATTTTCCCAAAATAGGCCTATCTCGCTCCATCTCTGCCTATCTTTCAGTGTATAGTAATACCTCTATTTCAGAAGGCTTTTTGGGATATCACAACTTATGTCTGCTGATGTTTCACTTGTGGTAATGTCTATTTTCTGGCTAAGTTGGTTATTATTTTCTGGCTAAGTTGGACCCCTTCATGGATCACTGCCTTGTTGTGGCGAAGGGGCTTGCGTAACTCAGTGAAGCCATAAGCTATGCCGTGCAGGGCCACCCAAGACAGACAGGTCATGGCGGAGAGTTCTGACAAAATGTGGTCCACTGGAGAAGGAAATGGCAACCCACTCCAGTATTCTTGCCAAGAAAACCCCATGGAACGTATCACAAGGCTAAAAGATATGATGCCGGAAGATGAGCCCCTCAGGTCGGGGCTGAGGGGCTCATAGACAGAGTGCCTGAGGAACTACGGATGGAGGTCTGTAACATTGTTCAGGAGGCAGCAACTAAATCCATCCCAAAGAAAAAGAAATGCAAGAAAGCAAAGTGGCTGTCTGATGAGGCTTTACAAGTAGCTCACGAAAGAAGGGAAGCGAAAAGCAAGGGAGAAAGGGGAAGATATACCCAACTGAATGCAGAGTTCCAGAGAATAGCAAGGAGAGACAAGAAGGCCTTCTTAAATGAACAATGCAAAGAAATCGAGGAAAACAATAGAATGGAAAAGACTAGAGATCTCTTCAAGAAAATCGGAGATCTCAAGGGAACGTTTTGTGCAAAGACGGGCATGATAAAGGACAAAGAAGGCAGGGACCTAACAGAAGCAGATGAGATTAAGAAGAGGTGGCAAGAATACACAGAAGAACTATACAGGAAAGATCTTAATGTCCCTGATAGCCATGATAGTGCGGTCACTGAACTTGAGCCAGACATCCTAGAGAGTGAAGTCAAGTGGGCCTTAGGAAGCATTACTAACAACAAAGCTAGCGGAGATGACAGTCTTCCAGCTGAACTATTTAAAATCCTAAAAGATGATGCTGTTAAAGTGCTGCACTCAATATGCCAACAAATTTGGAACACTCAACAGTGGCCACAAGACTGGAAAAGGTCAGTTTACATTCCAGTTCCAAAGAAGGGCAATGCCAAAGAGTGTTCAAACTACCGTACAATTGCGCTCATTTGATATGCCAGCAAGATTATGCTCAAAATCCTATAAGCTAGGCTTCAGCAGCATGTGAACTACCAGAAGTACAAACTGGGTTTTGAAGAGGCAGAGGAACTAGAGATCAAATCGCCAACATTTGCTGGATCATGGAGAAAGCAAGAGAATTCCAGAAAAACGTCTATTTCTGCTTCATTGACTACGCTAAAGCCTTTGATTGTGTGGATCACAACAAACTGTGGCAAATTCTTAAAGAGATGGGAGTACCAGACCACCTTACCTGTCTTCTGAGAAACCTGTACGAGGGTCAAGAAGCAACAGTAAGAACCGGACATGGAACAACCGATTGGTTCAAAATTGGGAAAGGACTACGACAAGGCTGTATATTGTCACCCTGCTTATTTAACTTATATGCAGAGTACATCATGAGAAACGCCAGGTTGGATGAATCACAGGTCGGAATTAAGATTGCCGGGAGAATTATCAACAACCTCAGATACGCAGACTATACCATCCTAATGGCAGAAAGCAAAGAGGATCTAAGGAGCCTCTTGTTGAGGGTGAAAGAGGAGAGTGCAAAAGCTGGTTTGAAACTCAACATTAAAAAAACTAAGATCATGGCATCTGGCCCCATCACTTCCTGGCATATAGAAGGGGAAGAAATGGAAGCAGTGACAGATTTTATTTTCATGGGCTCCAAGATCACCTCAGATGGTGACTGTAGCCATGAAATTAAAGGCGCTTGCTCCTTGGGAGGAAAGCTATGGCCAACCTAGACAGCATAGTAAGAAGCAGAGACATCACCTTGCCGACAAAGGTCCGTCTAATCAAAGCTATGGTTTTCCCAGTAGCAACGTATGGCTGTGAGAGCTGGACTATAAGGAAGGCTGAGCGCCGAAGAATTGATGCCTTCGAACTGTGGTACTGGAGAAGACTCTTACAAGTCCCCTGGACTGCAAGGAGGTCACATCAGTCAATCCTAAAGGAAATCAACCCTGACTGCTCATTGGAAGGACAGATACTGAAGCTGAAGCTCAAATATTTTGGCCACCTAATGCGAAGAGAAAACTCCCTGGAAAAGACCCTGATGCTGGGAAAGATTGAAGGCAAAAGGAGAAGGGGACGACAGAGGATGAAATGGCTAGATAGCATCACTGATGCAATTAATATGGACTTGAGCACACTCCGGGAAAGAGTGGAGGACAGGAAGGCCTGGCATGCCATCGTCCATGGGGTCACGAAGAGTCGGATACGACTTAACGACTGAACAACAACAATGTCTTTTTTCTGGCTAAGTTGGTTATTTTTAATCCTATAAAAGTTGGTTATTTTAATCCACTAACGATGGGTGTGTGTGTATGCCACTGGCTGTACTTCCTGAATGGTTAGTGCCCCACTTTTGTCAAACCCCTTGAATGACAGCTGAAAGTCCTGACTTCGCTCCCATCTGGGTGTGTTTCCTTTCAACTTCAATGTGGTGGTGTACAGAGGCCAACTGCCAAAACAGTTATCCTTGTTCCAATATTTCTGGCCCTGACTGTATGTGATAGATCCTCCTGAACTACTCAACATCATGAGTTAAATCTCAATGAGCAAGTGGGTTATCTGTCTATCTGCATGATTGCTGCAGTGAATGCAGTATTGTTTACTTAAAGAGCAATCCTATGGCCATTAGACGCCATCTAGGCGGCCATCAGATTTTTTGGCTTCTGGAAACCGAGGTCGTCTGACCTCGGTTTGCAGAAACTGCTCTCCCTGCCCCCACCCTCTTGTAGCTGGCATTATTCTTTCTGCACCACTGCCATCTCCACATTTGGAAACAGAGTGCAGAGATGGGGTAAAGGGGGTGGTCCCGGGGGTGGGTAGGAAAGGAGACCATGGAAGCTGCTTTACATAGCTTCCTATCGGGTCTCCAGGCCTGTTCCCTCCCCGAAGCGGGGTCTAGATGCGTTAAAATGCACATCTAGCTGCAAATTCAGGGTGGGCGGGGTGCAGAGGAGAGGATCCCCTCCATGCTCCATCTGCCCTATTGTCAGGGTGGAAACTGTGCCGATAGAACCCCAGAGCAGTTCTGATTCTGAGGAGGATCAGCAATCTGTGGGAGAGGAGCCAGCCCATCCCTCACAGGCACAGCAGCTGGCAGAGATTCCTCCTGCCGGCATTCCTGAGATAGATAGTGATCCTAGCAGTGAGAAAGTGCGGGAATGGGGCTTGCTAGACGCTCGATGCAGATGCAAGGAGCGACGAGCGATGGAGGGCGCGGAAAGGAGGCGTAGTGCCCGTTTGGTGCGCAAGCAACGGCCGCCTCCCGTGGACCCATGGGAAAGAGGGAGGATCTCTCCCTAGCCCATAAGTTCAGGGTCTTCAAGTTACTCTCCTTCAAACGGGGATCAACTGTCTACTTGGAGCATAGGCTACTCTGCTGTTCCTTGCTTAGTCGCTGGTGATTAGCATCTGAAAGAGTCATTAAGTTGTAAAAGGATTAAAGCCTTGAAAAGAATCCTTTCATCTGTGTCTTGAGTTGGCTATTGGAGTCTACTGAAAGAGGCCGCTAGGGCACTCCTGACACCTATATTGGATAGTCGGTAGCCTCCGATTTCAGAGGCTACTATCTCAATAGGATTGGACCCTTAGTAAGTTTTATTGCTAACAATAATAATCATTAGCAATAATTATTATTATTAATAGGAATGAACATTAGAAATATGATTTTATATTTTATATAATTTCTGTCATGGAAATCCAAACAACAATCTTCTAATAAATTAAGAGTGCAATCCTGTGCATGTTTAGCATGGCTGGCTGGAGGGTTGCTGGGAGTTGTAGGACTTTTGTTCTTTCTGAATATGCATAGGATTGTGCCCTAAATCTACAGTCCTATATCCACTTATATGGGACCAGGCCCCATTAAATGGGACTTACTTCTGGTAGATATGTATTTGGGAAGGGCCATAGCTCAGTGGTAGAGCACATGCTTTGCATGCAGAAGGCTCCAGTTTCAATCCCCGGCATCTCCAGGTAGGGCTGGGAAGAATCCTGCCTGAAACCCAGCACAGCTGCTGCCAGTCAGGATCAATAATACTACTTAGATGGACCTTTGGTCTGACTCATTATAGGGCAAGTTCCTATGTTCCTATGTATGGGATTGCAACGTAAATTAAACAAAATTCAGATAACATCAGAAGTGCATGTGCATTATGAAAAAAAAACTATTGGATCCTGTACAATAAGTTATAAATACTGTATTCTATCAATTATGTATTAAAACTTTTTTTAAACCAGCATCCTTGTAGATACCAGGGTAAGGTATATAAATTAAGGTAATAATAATATAATAGAAACATAGTCAGAACTAACTTTACCTGGTTTGGGTACATATGCAATTTCCCCCTCCCAGGACTGTCAGCATGGGGTTTTGAATGAGAAAAAAACAATGCTGACTTGGCATGACTGCACCCATGCGCTCATACACATTTCATGCGTCATGCCAAACAAGAGAGCGATGTCCTTGAAAAGAGATAATAAAATATCCAGCGTTGTGCGGGGTCAGAAACCATCTGGCTCTCCTTCGCCCCCACCCCTTCTCAAATAAATTAGCATTATAAGTTGACTAGTAGTGGTGAAAGGGCATCTTTACAAAAATCAGGCCTGGCTGAACAGCAGGAATGTGCGTGCACATGCACACACACACACACAGCACTGAAAAGAAAACAGCCAAGGTGGTTGGTTACTGCAACCCAATGCTTCTCCTTTCAGCACCAGACCCTTAAAAGGCGGCGGGGGGGGGGGGGGAAGCACCATATCTTCCCTGCCTCCTGCACAGCACCAGTGGTAAGCTTAATGGGGCAGGGAGGACATGCAGTGGGGCTGTTCACCCAACACGCTAACCCACACTCAGTGGTTGAGTGTGGGCTGTCGTTGAACCATGGATTAGCGTGTTTGAACGCAGCACACTTTCTGTAGGGTAGCTAGTTAACCATGCAGTGTGGCTTGTTAACCACTCTGAACAACCCAACAACAAACCGTGGGTTCTCAAGGTGGCTTGTTCGAGAAAAATAATTCAGACTGCATAGTTAACAAACCAACCTGCGGAAAATGGCCTGGGTTCATACAACATGCTAAACCATGGTACAACAAACATCCATGGTTCAACAACAGCCCACACTCAACCACTGAGTATGGGTTAGCGTGTTGTGTGAACCCGTCACTGATTGCACCCAGGAAATATTTTTTCTGTCAAGAGCCCAGCACTGAAAGAAACACCAGACCAGGTGCCTGTTCCTGCCAACTGGTAAGCTAGGGTAGTGAGGCCGTCACCTGCCAGAGTATAACTTTGTTTCCCCCGGGGGTGGGGGGAAGCATAGGGCAACTCATCTGGATCCCTTCAGACCTGGGGTGTGTTTCCACTGGCAACTTACTCCAGCCTGGCTGCATGTTGAGGCTGTGCAGTTTACATGAAGTCGTGGCCATCCAGCAGACATCCTGGAGTTTATCGCAGAAAAACCGGTTTTTCTGAGACTGGTTATAGTCCGACTTTTCCTCTTTACTTCAGCTCGGTTACAGTCCTGTTGGGGTGTGTTCCATTACCTGCACTCACGATGGTATCATAGTCCTGCCCATGGGGGCATGTAGCTCTGCCCATGAGGGTGTGGCACTCACCTGCCTGCAACCTCACTGACCCAACCCTTTCCCTCCCTGTTTTCTGGAAGTTTCAACGCCTTCTTGGAGCAGGATGCCAAGGGACCAACTTTTAAAAAATACATTGAAAATAAGCGCAAGATCACTAGTGCGTATAAGCATGCTATCGTGGGCTAGCAAGTGCTCCCACTACAGCCTGAAAATAAGTTTGATCTCAGGTCGCTTCCCCAGAACTACATGTGGGGAGGATCCATGGCTAATATTCCTTTGTGTCCTTTGGTCCCCTTTTGCAAGCTTCATAGTTCAGCTTTCATATATTACATTGTAAGGTGCATACCCTCCATGTCAATATCTTGCTATTGCTCTATCACAAAATGGCACTAACACGCATTTGCACTATCATGAGATAGCGCATTAGTGCATTAGTTCAGGGGCGCCTGCTGACTCCTGTTGTAGTCAATGAGGTTTGTCCCCAAAAATGCACTATCATGCAGTTGCGCTATTGTGTGCTAGCACATTTATTCAGGGATGCCTGCTAATGCGGTAGCCTGGTATTTAGAGGGAAAGTAAAAAAATGGGCAGAATGGGGCATTGGTCTGGGAAGTCTACTCAGAAGTAAATCCCGTTGTGGTCAGTGAGGCTTGTTCCTGAGATTGCCATTAAGGGAAGTAGAGCCTGGAGCGGGGAGCCTCTCCTCTTGGTTGAGCAGCCCCTGCCAGTCTGGTGATGTTCACTTCCAGTCCCCTCACCCGACCCGGAAGTACGTTTCCATCAGGGATTTATAACGGAGTGGTGCAGGCCTTCGTGGAGCCATGCGCAGAGCCCTGCCGATTCCATGAAAACGCTGGTATTCCTTCGTTTGCTTCACCCTTCCATTTTTGTGGAAGCATGGCCCTGGTCCAGTGCCTGGCAAAAACTGATTAAAACAGGGGTAGGCGCCATGGTGCTCGTGGACATCAGAATGCGCCTGGATACCTTTCTTGGCACCCACCGGGGTGCCCTACTCCTCCTTCCACCTTTTTTAAAATTAACAAATCTCCTTACCAGCAGCTGGGTTGCTTCAAAGCAAAGTGAGGGCCTGCAGCCGCTGCTATCTTCCTTTCTCATGAATGCCTCTGAGCCACATGTAGGGCTCAGAGACATTCTTAGGTAATGGAGACGGCAGTTGGTGGCAGGCCAATGCTGTCCGCTGCATTGTGCCCAGCTACCAAGAAAAAGGAAAGATAAAAGAAAGAGGGATTCCTGTTCAGCTGGGGACAGGGGTGTGACTAAAGAGACAAGTGGCGCACAAGGGAGAGAGCAGTGGGGTGGGGAGGGAGCTGTTTTTCTAGTAATGCCCATGACAGTTTCGCAAATTGTCAAATGTCCCCATGGGTCCAAAAAAAGTTGCCTACCCTTGGATTAATTTATATATATCTAAGATATTAGATATATACAGCATTGCTGCTGTTTCATTCATTTTATCTATTTTCTTAACCATTTGTTGTTTTTCTGATGGTTTTATGAGGGAGCAATCCTACAGCTGCTAGACAGTGGCTAGATGGCCATAGGATATGGTGTTTTCTGGGAACCGACCTCCCCGCACTTCCACACTGAACAGCCCTGTCCTATGCACGCGCATGAGGAGCGTGGAGTGGCTGGAAAGGGGTGTGGCTGGGTGTGTTCCGGGGCAGGGAGAGCATAGCTGCCTGTACGACACATCCTATGTGTCGTACAGCAGCCTCCTTCCCCACTCTGTGCTCCTGCAGCTAGACAGCTGCAATTGGCTGGCTGTCTAGCCAAAAAAGCAGGGCAGGAGGAGCACAGAGGGAATGATCCCCTCCATGCTTCTCCCACCCTGCTTTGGATAGACGGTCACCTCTGAGTTCAGAGGCGGCCGCCTATCTCGCTAGGATTGCTCTCTTCTTTTTTTTACTGTTGTCAGCCACTGTGGATTCTTTTTAAAAAAGAAAAGCAAAATACGAATAGTTAAAATCCATAGTAAGTTATAGCGAAAGAGGAAAAGGGCAGGTGAAGGCAACAGCTGAGACACTGCAAGATGTCTGGCTAGCTCTGGAAAGCTTTGTACTTCTTTAATGATGCACTCCGCAATCCCCCGCTCTGCATTTTAGTTCTGCGTTTTCACCCATCTAGCTGAGGTGTCAGGGAGGGGGCGGGAAGGAGGCTGAGGAAGGCTGGGGATAGCTCATATCCCTGCTTCCCCAGTCCCCTCCATGCCCATGGGAATGCCCCCTTTCTGTCCTCTCTGAGGTTGGCTTTGTGAATTTGAAGAGGCAGCTGGCGTGGTTCTCTCCATGCCGGGTGTGAGGGGGAGGGGGGGAGCTTAGACTCCTGGG
Source organism: Heloderma suspectum (assembly GCF_057233095.1). Taxonomy (NCBI): domain Eukaryota; kingdom Metazoa; phylum Chordata; class Lepidosauria; order Squamata; family Helodermatidae; genus Heloderma; species Heloderma suspectum. The sequence goes on from NC_139464.1 coordinate 25,475,135, forward strand.
TCGGAGGTCAGAGCACTGACTGACTCCAACCTTGGATCCAGGAATCCGAAGTATCCTATCCCGCCCCCAAGACTGTCTATGGGCCATAAGGTTGCTCTCCCCACTGCATTGATATGTTATTATAAGCAACAAATTGTACAGAAAAACCATCAGTTTTGACCAACCCTAAAACAAATCTGATTTGTATGGATGCTACATTTTAAATCTAAAAAATTTAGAAACCAGAACAATAAATAAGAAACAAAACTATATTTCTGGCTCACTTAGCATGTATTTCTGAACATGGTAAAAGCCATGTGTGCTCTTAGAACAATAGGAAGTCTAGAAGAAAAACTATCTGCCCAAATTCACACATCCGGCACTACAAAGGTTCAATTGAAGACATCTTCAAAAACAAAATATCTGCTACTAATGTTACAAATCATGTGCAAGTGGAACACATTTTCACAAGCTTTCTTGGTTCAGCTGCAGGATGCTAGGAACAAATGAGAAGTAGTCAAAACAGATTAAGGGTAACCTCTGATCTGGAAATGTTTACAGGTGAAATGCACATTTAAGATCAGCTATTTGACTGATCTAAAGCCCATTTATTAAGTTAATGACAAGAAGGTTTTTTGCTAATACAAAGGAGGTAGCCCTCATCAGAGAGCTAGAAAGATATGCATAAAAAAATGTTTGCTAAAACTATTAGGCACATAAGGTTTTGAAACAGGAATCCTAGAATTCAGGCCCTACTTTCTTGCTGCCTTTTGCATCAGAACTGCTGATCAGAAGAGAGAAGTACAGGCAATTAAAGCCAGGACGACTTCTTCTCCTTCTCCTTCTCCTTCCTCTTCCTCTTCTTCTTCTTCTTGATCAGAGCCCAGAATTCTTCTGGTCTTGAGAATGAGGTAACTACAGAAAGTTAATTCCATGCCACTACCTGCTACAAAGCAATTTCTTGCTCAGAAAGCTTACCTGTTTTCAGTACTTGCTGGCCCTTCAACTTGGGTGCCTGGTAACATCACAAAGGTAACATCACCTGGAAGAATTTTGTTATACCTTCTTGTAAGTGTCCAAACATTTTATGCCCTTTGTGTAGCTGCATGGTACTAGGGAGGTTCAAACAAACACACTCAATAAAGACATGATGGGGTAGCAGGAATGTGGCCATCTGCCACTCCTACCTCCCCAACACCCACACATTTGGCAGTGGTGATTAAGTGGAGGAGCCCCCAGGACTGCCCCCTTTTCCCCTTCTCCATGCTCCGTTTTTGAGCACCGAGACATAGCTGGCGCAGAGAGAACCAGGCCAGCTATGAGGGGAAGGGGAGTGTAGTTTCTGGGAAGTGAGGTTGGAGCCAGGGCTTCAACTTCAGGTCCCAGAAACCGACAGATCCTATGGCCCTCTAGACAGTGTCTAGTGACCATAGGGTTGCTCCCTTATTTGATTCCACTTGTTTGCTAGGCAACATTCCCCCGCCCCTCTTTGTGATCTCTGTTTGCATCAAAGGATCTCTGATGCATCTAGAGCAATTAATTAGCCTTGCATCCTCAATGACCTCTGATATTGTGCCTACTACCTGATTCTAAGGACAAATTAACCCTTTGGTGTGGTCCTCTGCCATCACTATTCCAACCATTTGGACAGCCCTGTTGTAACCTATGTAAAGAACATTTTTGTTTTCTAAATGTCTAATTATCCCATCTATTGGTGGATAGCAAGACTGTTTGTATGAACCAGAAATGGGGAAACGTTTTGAGCCTGAGGGCCACATTTGCTTGTAGGCAAGCATTCCTGTGGTTTGTGGGGCAAGAGGCAAAGAAGGCAGGGCCAGAGGCAAAGGTGCAAGGCATTCGCTCACAGAGAATTACTTACTCTCACCTCTCCACCAGCTGGTAGGGGGAAGAGATCACATGGATGTTCCCTGCAATCTCCCGTCCCCATGCTGCCCATGGACTAGGACTAGGTTTAAACCTCACCTTCAGCATGATCTTCCTCTCCTGACGCCGCTCAGCTAAGAACTTGAAAATAGCTGAGCAGCAGGGAAAAGGGGGGCTCCATATCAGACTCCATAGCCTCATTTTCCCTGGTGCTCAGCTGTTTTCTAACAATATTGAGGAGGGAGATTGTGGGGAGGGATTGGATGGGGAAGCCCTGCAGGCCACATCCACCCTAGAAGCCAGATGTTTCCCACCTCTGGTATAAACAATCTTTTCCTGTTGTGCATAGAAACCTGGGTCTTTCTCTTCCAAAACATCAGGAACTGGCACAGCCAGAGACGAGGGGTTGCATAGTGTGGAGTTGTGTTTCAATGAAATATTATTGGAATGACTGAGGTCTACTTCAGAAAAATAGCAGATGAATTGATAAACCTCTGTCTGGACTGGACCATTTCAGGCTCAAGGGGAGTAGGTGGTTTTGCATTATGGAATGTTCCTCTGTATAAGCAAAAGAATCCCTTCACAAAGGGAACTAGTTTCTTGGGGACATGGCTAGGCTTGAACCCTTCCCTCTGACATTTAGTTTTGTATGTGTAGTAATTTCCCCCACCCCCCATGGGAGAAAATTCCCTCATATGAGCCCTCACCTGCAGACTGGTGGTACAGTCCAAAGGAAGGTGTACTGCCTCATTTCCTGTTTTTGAGAACAGTGGATCAGTGTTGTGTCTATTCAGCCAGGGCCAAACCATTTGTTACAATACACTCTCTTTTAGGTTGAAAAGCATCTTCAAGAGGAAGCAATTGTGAGTGGAGAAGCTGCAATGCATATAAGTCTATGTATGCTTAACCCTTTCCCAAACCCACCTGTCATGGAAGCTAGACAAAGTCATCAGAAAGCTAGACAAGGACGTCATTGTCTTAAAGAAGAGAGCAACAGGAAACTCCTGACTCCAGCCAGATACAGCCACTTAGTGACTAAACTAACCCCGAGTGCTCATTGGAAGGACAGATACTGAAGCTGAAGCTCAAATATTTTGGCCACCTAATGCGAAAAGAAAACTCTCTGGAAAAGACCCTGATGCTGGGAAAGACTGAAGGCAAAAGGAGAAGGGGACGGCAGAGGATGAGATGACTAGATAGCATCACCGATGCAATGAATATGGACTTGAGCACGCTCCGGGAGAGAGCGCAGGACAGGAAGGCCTGGCGTGCTATGGTCCATGGGGTCACAAAGAGTCGGACACGACTAAACGACTGAACAACAACACTCTGGGAAAGAGCGGAGGACAGGAAGGCCTGGCGTGCTATGGTCCATGGGGTCACGAAGAGTCGGACACGTCTGAACGACTGAACAACAACAATCCATGCACCATAGTTTTCCTCACTCTCTTTGGGTTAAATTGTTTCTAAGTGTTAGTTGTTTCCTGGTCAGTTACAATCCGTCACCTGGACTGCAGCAAAATGTTCAATGTACTTTTAGAAGAGCTGTTAGTTACCTTTTTAACGTTGTTCTGAGGATCGGCACCAGACTCCAGTGAGCCCTTGGCATAGTGCTGCTTACAGGCTAGTGCTGCTGCCGCCGCCGCCGCCACCACCTCCCCGCCGAAGCCCCTCCCTCCTGATTCTTTTCTGCCTGGCAGGGTCTCTCCCTTGCCAGTCCTGCTGGCAAAGCACCACAACACCTGGCTGGCCAAGACTTTAGGACCCATGCGCGCGCATATATATTTGAGTCGCAGCAATCTGAACCAATCAGATGCTGCCTTTGGGAGTTCACTGCCAGTGAGGGTATAGAAGTGACATAAAGACTGCCCTGTGCCCTTATTGGTCATGTCTCCACCCCAAGGCAGTGTCTGATTGGTTCAGATTGCTGCTATCCCTCTCTCTCTCTCTCTCAATGGGGTGCTGCAGGGCCCGAAGGCTTGGGCACAAATGAAGAAAGATGGTGGTGGCGGTGGCAGCAGCAGAAGGTTCAGAAGCAGGGATAGGCCTTTCCAATCCTTCAGCAGCTGCCCAGCTATGCTAACCCCTGCTGAGGATGCTCTCCTAACCCAAATTGCCCTGTCCTTTAAGCAGGCTGCATTATTTGAGTTAGCTCACTAATATTCCTAATGAATATGCAGTGGAGGTGAAGAATAGATTTAAGGGACTAGATTTAGTAGATAGGGTCCCGGAAGAACTATGGACAGAAGTTCGCAACATTGTTCAGGAAGCGGCAACAAAAAACATCCCAAAGAAAAAGAAAACCAAGAAGGCAAGATGGCTGTCCGCTGAGACACTGGAAGCAGCCCAAGAAAGAAGGAAAGCAAAAGGCAACAGTGATAGGGGGAGATATGCCCAATTAAATGCAAGATTTCAGAGGTTAGCCAGAAGAGATAAGGAATTATTTTTAAACAAGCAATGCACGGAAGCAGAAGAAGATAATAGAATAGGAAGGACAAGAGACCTCTTCCAGAAAATTAGGAACATCGGAGGTAAATTCCAGGCAAAAATGGGTATGATCAAAAACAAAGATGGCAAGGACCTAACAGAAGCAGAAGAGATCAAGAAAAGGTGGCAAGAATATACGGAAGATCTGTATAGGAAGGATAATAATATCGGGGATAGATTTGATGGTGTGGTCAGTGAGCTAGAGCCAGACATCCTGAAGAGTGAGGTTGAATGGGCCTTAAGAAGCATTGCTAATAACAAGGCAGCAGGAGATGACGGTATCCCAGCTGAACTGTTTAAAATCTTGCAAGATGACGCTGTCAAGGTGATGCATGCCATATGCCAGCAAATTTGGAAAACACAAGAATGGCCAACAGATTGGAAAAAATCAACTTATATCCCCATACCAAAAAAGGGAAGCACCAAGGAATGTTCAAATTATCGAACAGTGGCACTTATTTCACATGCCAGTAAGACAATGCTCAAGATCTTGCAAGGTAGACTCCAGCAATTCATGGAATGAGAATTGCCAGATGTACAAGCTGGGTTTCAAAAAGGCAGAGGAACTAGAGACCAAATTGCCAATATCCGCTAGATAATGGAGAAAGCCAGGGAGTTCCAGAAAAATATCTATTTCTGTTTTATTGACTACTCTAAAGCCTTTGACTGTATGGATCGTAACAAACTGTGGCAAGTTCTTGGTGGTATGGGGATACCAAGTCATCTTGTCTGCCTCCTGAGGAATCTGTATAACGACCAAGTAGCAACAGTAAGAACAGACCACGGAACAACGGACTCACCCTACCTCTCACCCTACCTATTCAACCTGTACGCAGAACACATCATGCGACGTGCTGGGCTTGATGAAGCCAAGGCTGGAGTTAAAATCGCTGAAAGAAGCATTAACAATCTCAGATATGCAGATGATACCACTTTGATGGCTGAAAGTGAGGAGGAGCTGAGGAACCTTATGACAAAGGTGAAAGAAGAAAGTGCAAAAGCTGGGTTGCAGTTAAACCTCAAAAAAACCAAGATTATGGCAACCAGCTTGATTGATAACTGGCAAATAGAGGGAGAAAACGTGGAGGCAGTGACAGACTTTGTCTTTCTAGGTGCAAAGATTACTGCAGACGCTGACTGCAGCCAGGAAATCAGAAGACGTTTACTTCTTGGGAGGACAGCAATGACAAATCTTGATAAAATAGTGAAGAGCAGAGACATCACACTGACAACAAAGGTCCGCATAGTTAAAGCAATGGTATTCCCCGTAGTAACCTATGGCTGCGAGAGCTGGACCGTAAGGAAGGCTGAGCGAAGGAAGATAGATACTTTTGAACTGTGGTGCTGCAGGAAAATTCTGAGAGTGCCTTGGACTGCAAGAAGATCAAACCAGTCCATCCTCCAGGAAATCAAGCCAGACTGCTCACTTGAGGGAATGATATTAAAGGCAAAACTGAAGTACTTTGGCCACATAATGAGAAGACAGGATACCCTGGAGAAGATGCTGATGCTAGGGAAAGTGGAAGGCAAAAGGAAGAGGGGCCGACCAAGGGCAAGATGGATGGATGATATTCTGGAGGTGACGGACTTGACCTTGGGGGAGCTGGGGGTGGCGATGGCCAACAGGAAGCTCTGCCGTGGGCTGGTCCATGAAGTCACGAAGAGTTGGAAGCGACTGACCGAATAAACAACAAAATTTTTTGAGTTGTAAATATAAAGAGAAGATAAGCTACCTGTTTAGGTATTTGAATGTGGATATGACTGGGTATTGGATAAACCCTGAACTTAATTCTAAGTACTGAGCCAGGCTGGCTCTTATCTGAAGTGGCTCTATAAGTGGCTACAGATGCTATGATTGATAGTGTCAGATTTTCCCTCATCACCTTATCAGGAGAATCAGGTAGACTGAAGGGAGAGATTAAAGGTTTCTTCTTTGTTTTACTTGTAGCATTACCTTGAGAAGAAAGGAAGAATAATATGGTGTCAGCTTGACGAAAGTAGAAGGAAAACCCCATAAGTACTGTTTCAGATCTTTTATCGTTTTGCCTCTTTATATATAAACTTGGGATGTAATCCAACCAAAGCTAAACAGTTTTAAGACCAGTTGGTTTCAAAAGAAGAGTCAAGCACTTGTTAAAGGCTGCTGTCCCAATACACACTGAACTCTATGGGTAGACATGCATAGGATTGAGTAGATATGCATAGGATTGCACTACAAACCTTTCCAAACCAAAATAAACGGAGCATCAATTTTTTTAGCAATTGCTTGAACAACAACTTTACTCTCCCACTGAAATAAATTGTGCTTAAAATAGCTTAACTTTGGCTGTTGTTTGTTTGTTTGTTGCCAGTGGGTTTTTTCAGAGATAATTGAGATGGGAGGCAGGTGGGTCGATGAACGTGTGGTTGCTACTCAGTTGTTGCATGGGATTTAGGCCTCGGCTGTTAGGATGTATCACAGTTTCCCTAGCACTGAAAGCACAAAACCTTGCCGCTAGCAAAATGCTGTGTCCTGTCGTCCCCCCGTCCGTCCGTCCCCCCCCAGTCAGGTAGCATACGCCTTGTGAGATTGTTAGTACCATGTCAATTAGCATGTGGCTGCATGACTACCTCTTTGGGTATTCGTTATTATTATTTTTTACCAGTTCAGGATGGTGGCTCCAGTGATGTCACCTCCTCCCAATGCCCACACCATTGAAGCTGCATTTTCTTTCATTGCTCCTTTAAAAGCTGAGCAATTTTCTGGTGTGCCACTTAGGAATTAAAGTACTCGTATAGCCCAAAGCAACAGCAACAACAATGCCCCTGTTGCTTTGGAAAATATTTCAGCATAGGTTCTTTTTTTCAGGCTTGGCACTCTTCCTCTCCAGGGATAGAGCATGCACACTTTTTCTCTTCTTCAAATGGTGAAGAGGAGGAGTTCTAAACCAGCTTTCCTCATGTATAGCATTTATTATCAGTGTCTCCAAGGTTTAAGGCAGTGATAGAATTCTAAAGAGTTACTAGCACAGTTATGGGAATAAGAACAGGCATGTAAAACTTTCTACATTTCTCTCTCTCTCTCCTTGTCCAGTGAGAAAATGGTAACGCTGAAACTGGCCAGATAATCAAGATTGTTGATGTAGTTAGAAGCAGTAGTTACCGTTGAGAAGTATAATCTTGCTGAGTCACACATTTATGTTATTCATTCCCTCTGCCTACTCCTTGTGCCTTAAGGTAGTTTATCACAGAGAAAAGGGGATACAATAATAGACAACTTGTCTGAGAGCTAGGTCTGATGTCTAAGGTCTTGTATTCTGAAAACATGGATGTAAGCTGAATTTAATTGTGCCAATGGGAACAGGTTTGCTGACTGGGCAAAGAAAGTGCTATATGTGATAACGCAGGCATTGTATGTCTATAATAGCCCGTTCTTATCAACTCTACCTCTTTGTCATGCTCGGAGCTCCCACACACTCGAAGCATGCCAAAGGACCAGTTGACCTTTCCTGGTAGGTGCACATGAATGACTTCAGCGTGTGCAGGTAGCTGCAATCACACCGTGATAGAGTTGTGTGACCCAACACCTCCATGTGGGGGCTGAGTTTGCTGTTGCTGTGTCTTTGGTCATTGTGATGGCCCGTTTTAAAGCCAAACAGCTTGAACTGGAGGAATAAGATAAACAACAACGTCAAGTGTGGGGAAAAACAAAGTCTTGTGGCACTTTAAAGGCAAATATGTGTATTTGTGTTAGTCTTTAAGGTCCCACAAGAATTTTTGTTTTTGCTGCAGCAAACTACCTTGGCTACCCCTCTGGAAAGTGTGTGTGTGTGCATGTGTGTGTGTGTGTGTAAATTTTAAATATTCCTTTATGGATTTATCATCCCATTGTTTGAGTTGAGGTTATATGCTTCTAGATTCCCACTTCCCCATTTCCTCACCCCTACACTTTCTTTCATCTTTTACCCCTCTAGTGAGGGATCCTTCCTCAGAATCAGGTGCTGTACAAGGAGGGGTGTCTCTGGAGATTGCCCACAGTAGAGGCGATCTCTAGGGACATCCTCTCCCACATTGTCTGGCTCTGAGGAAGGAGCCCTCAAGTCAGGCATTTGGGCATGGCTGCCTCTCTGAAGAGCTGGGCTGGCTGCTTTTCTGGATGATGCAGCTCTTCAGACAACTTGGCCACCCTACAGAGCAGGCAGTGGTGGCGGCAATGCGGGAGATAGGGAGACAGATGCATAGGGCAGGGGGGAAGAGGGAGACATTCAGGGGAGGGGAAGGAAGGGGCCAGCAGCAATGGTGACCAGCAGTGGCACATGGGCTTTCTCTCCTCAGATGGCAGGAGTTTGCACTGGCACTGGTTGAGTTCTTTCATGCTTGGGTCATCTTAATAAATGTTAATGCTTACAGAAGACCTGGGTGCCCTGAGATTTATCTAAATACATGCATAAGCAACAGATATTCCATGAAAACAATGAAGAGTTTTGTGACACAAGCCATACCCGATATTGCAACTGGTTAGGAATTATGGGAGTTGTAGACTGCGGCAAACTGGTTTTGTGGGATCAGTTCCAGCTTCTTCCTTCTGATGAAGTGGACAAGGTGCTTTCATCTGTAAGGCCGACCTCCTGCTTACTTGATCCTTGCCCATCTTGGCTCATTATGAGCTGCAGAGAGAGGCTGGGTGAAGGGATCAGGGTGGTGGTGAACGCCTCCCTTGAGGAGAGAGTGATGCCATCAGCTCTCAAGGAGACCGTGATAAGACCGCTTTTTAAAAAGCCCTCCTTGGATCCCCAAGTTTTGAACAATTTTCACCCAGTTTCAAATCTGCCATTTTGAGGCAAGGTGATTGAGCAGGTGGTGGCGATGCAGTTGAAAGCACACTTGGAAGAAGCCGATTATCTGGATCCATTTCAATCAGGCTTCAGGCCTGGGCATGGGACAGAAACGGCCTTGGTTGCCTTGGTGGATGATATGAGAAGGGCTTTGGATAGGGGCGAATGCTCCTTCCTTGTTCTCCTTGACCTCTCAGTGGCTTTTGATACCATTGACCACGGTATCCTCCTGGACCGCCTGGAGGGGTTGGGCATTGGACACACTATATTACGGTGGTTCCAGTCCTTCCTCTCCAGCAGGTACCAGAGGGTAGCACTGGGAGAGGAGGTTTCGGACCCATGGCCGCTCACTTGTGGGGTGCCACAGGGTTCCGTCCTCTCCCCAATGCTATTTAACATCTATGTGAAGCTGCTGGGGGCTATAATCAGGAGGTTTGGGGTGCAGTGTCATCAATATGCGGATGACAAGCAGCTCTACCTCTCATTCAAATCTTCACCAAGGTTGGCCATAGAATCCCTGTCCAAATGTCTGGAGATGGTGAGTGGCTGGATGGGGAGGAATAAGCTGAAGCTGAACCCTGACAAGACCGGGGTACTTTTGGTGGGAGACAAGAGGAGGTTGGGGGATGTTGACCTGGTGTTGAATGGGGTATGGCTTCCCTTGAAAGACCAGGTCCGCAGCCTGGGGGTCATTTTAGACTCCCAGCTGTCCATGGAGGCTCAGGTGTCAGCTGTGAGCTGGACAGCGTTGTACCAACTCCATCTGATACGGCAGCTGTGCCCCTACCTTCCTGACCATCTGCTCCCCTCGGTAGTACATAGGGATGGCAGAGAATTCCGCCACGGATCTCGGTGAGGCCGAATGCCAGTGCATTCGGCCCCCCAAAATCTGTGGCAGAACGGCCTGCCCCCTGCCCCCCCACGGATCCCCCCTGGGACGAGACTTACCTGGGACGAATCTTCCGGGTGGTGGTGGCGGCGGCGGCGGCGGCAGCAGCAGCAGCTGCGGCGGCTGGTCTTCCGACCAGCTGCCGCCGCCACCATTTGCAGTTTTGTTTTTTTTTTAACAAAGACGTGATAGGCTACGTAAGTTTTTACGTAGCCTAAAATGTCTGGGTAAAATAAAAAAGGCGTACGCAAATGGTGGCGGCTACGGCCGCCGCCATTTGCGTTCCTTATTTTGGGCTGTCTTAGTCTACGTAAATATTTACGTAGACTAAGACAACGAAAATAAGGGGAACGCAAATAGCGTCCACTACACTATTTGCGTTCCCCTTATTTTCGCCGTCTTAGTCTACGTAAATATTTACGTAGACTAAGATGTCAAAAATAAGGAACGCAAATGGCGGCGGCCATAGCTGCCACCAGTTGCGTACGCGGTTTTGTTTTGTTTTCCCCAGAGCCCTCCGCGGCCGGAAATCCGGCTGCGGATGGCTCTGTCCTGGCTGGGCCTGGCTGGCTGCTCCGCGGAGCTGCCGCGGAGCACAGCCGGCCGCAGAGGATTCTGGGGGGGGAGGAACGGATCGCCTCCCCCCCGTCGAGGATTTCGGGGGGAGGGACGGAACGCCTCCCCCCCATCAACATAATCCGCGAAAGGTGACTTTCGTACATCCCTAGCCCTGGTCTCCTCTCATCTAGACTACTGTAATGCGCTCTACATGGGGTTACCCTTGAAGATGGTTCGGAAGCCGCAGCTGGTACAGAATGTGGTGGCTCACATAATTAAAGGCAGCCGCTGGCATGATCACATCACTCCGGTGCTGAAGGAGTTGCACTGGTTACCAGTTGTTTTCCGGGCCAAATTCAAGGTGTTGGTTTTGACCTTTAAAACCCTATATGGTTCCAGCCCAGCCTATCTTAAGGAGCACCTCCAGCAACACCAGACAGGCCACTTAACAAGATCAGCCTCGGATGGCCTTCTCTCTGTCCCATCAGCCAGGACAGCTAGGCTGGTGAGGACAAGGGAGAGGGCTTCTCTGTGGTGACCCCCACTGTGGAACTCCCTCCCTAGGGAACTCCACCAATCCCCTTCTTTAATGAGCTTCTGCCGTGCATTAAAAATGTGGTTGTACAGGCAGGCATTTTTTAGAAATATGATGTTTTAATGTAGAATTTTATTGTTTTAAAACTGTTAGTATTGCTGTACATCGCCCAGAGTGGCGGTGACCAGCCAGATGGGTGATTAATAAATTGAATGAATGAATGAATGACTAAAACATCCAGAGGGCTCCAGGCTGGGGTAGGCTGATATACAGTATATACTTGAGATGTTCTATAACATTCCATACATCTGATGAAGTGGGCTATGGTCCACGAAAGCGCATGCCAGAATACATTTGTTACTTTTTAAGTGCCACAAGACTCTTTGCTGCTTTTGCTGCAATGGACTAGCATGTCTACCCTCTGGAAATTAAGACATTACATGGTGTCAGAAGTCAGCTTGACTTTTTAAATGGAAAGCTCTTGAGAGACCCTGATCTCACCCTGGAGAAAGTATTTGAAATATACTGTGCAGCTGAAGTAACAAGGTGCAGACCATGGCAACTTCCCTAATATTTTGCAAAGAACTGCCTGCAGTATATACAACTGATAAGGAATGTGGATGGATTCCTGTAAGGGCTCTTGAATCTGAGAAATCACCATCTAAATGTAGACATAATGAAACCAGAAGTCACGTGCCCTGGCAGTGCTAGCTGAAGTGTCAAAGGATGGTCCTGGAGCATGCCTGCTTCAGGGAAATAGACCAGTGTCTTATGGTTCCAGATCTCTTAGTTTGCCAGAGAAAAACTATGCAAAAACAGAGAAAGAACTGCTTGCAATCCTGTATGCAATGAGGAAGTTCCAATGAGGAAGTTCCATCAGTATGTATTTGGCAAAGTTGCTATAGTTCACACTGACCACAGACACTTAGTAGCATTTTAGGAAGCCAACTGGTGGTGCCCCTGCTCTCCTGCAGCACATGCTTGTACAATGTCAGAGATGTCATCTTAATGTAGTGTACATCTCAGGCAAGCTGATGCATTTTGCTGACGTGCTGACTTGAGCTACTGAAGGCCTTCCCATATCGGAGAAGGATTCTGTGTTTGTCTGTGAAATTCATGCCCTAAGTGCTCTGGCCATGGATCCTGGTGGAGCAACTACCATATGGGAAGCTACAAAGCAGGATTCCCAGCTCCAGGTGGTGATAGTGCTCACAAAGCATGGATGGCCACAATATTTGAAAGATATTTCTCCTACTGCAAAACCCTTCTGGACTGTATGGGATTAAGTGACCCTGGTTGAACATATTGGTGGTAATTTGAGGGATTAATTCACCCATTAATTGTGGGGATGCGTAGGTGCTGCTTCCAATTTCCATCAATAACCTATGAATGTGGCATTTGTAGGTTCTTTCTGTGATGTACAAACCTGGGCACTTGGGGTTGTTTGTGGTTTAAACAACCCCAAGTTAATCCATGCTTTGTTCTTGGATTAACTTTGGGTTGTTTAACCCATAAATATCCCCAAGTACCCAGGTTCAGCCATCATGGAAACAACCTACAAATGCAGCATTTGTAGATTTTTGCTGGAAACCAGAAGTGGCTCATGTGCAGTGTACATCCCCACAATTTGTGAGTTAGTTACTGTCCTCTCTCAACTCTTTCTAAGTATCCTCTTAATGGAATAAAATTTATGTATATTTGCTATATAATAAAATGCACAAAAAAGGAAGAACAACCTGTCCATTCTCCAGCAGTCTGCTGGGTGGGCTATCCACCACTGGCTTATGGCTCCCAACAAATTACCCCCCAAGGAATGCAACCCTTGATAGAAAAAAGGTTGTACCCTTTTGGTATAGAAGGCAAGAATCAGGCAGAAAGCCTGCTCTCTAACCACATCTTGCCCAGCTATCACTCTGATGTGCAAAAATTCATCACAGAACATTTCTCTTGAATCATAGCTTATTCCATTAGAGCTAGAAATGTGCTTCTTTTAAATGATGAAAATTGGGGTTTCCAACCGGTGAATTTAGCATTTGGAATTCTGATGTTTTCTCTTCTCCTGACATTGCTGCTATTGTGGAGCTGAATCACTTAGTAGTTACGGGATTGTCATGGGAAGCTCTGCCGTATTCAAAAGTGGCTTTACCCTGGCGCAGCATTAGTCAGCTAGTTGCAAGGAATGAATACAAATACACACATACATACGTCTTTGTTCCATGACCCACTAATCACTAGTGGGTCTTGATTTCTATTTCTGAGCTGCTGATCTAGAAGACATAAACAATAGTTAACAAAACCTTCTGGTATCAGTTTTGAAGCCTTTCAGATTCTCCTGTACAAACTGTGGTATGGAATGTTCCTGTTCAGAGTTCTAGTCAGTGATGTCCCAGGAAACTCCATTCCCACCCCCATTTTTAGTGTTTTCCCACTTCCAGGTGTCAGTCAATATTCCATAACTACTGAGCATGCTCTGTGCTCATTGTGCTGTTTTTTTGTTGGGGGGGGGGGTTTCTGGTGTTTCTCCACTTTTAGTCCTCCCCCCCCTCAATACTTTTTAAACTTCTGCAAAATCCGCGGTTTCTCCAAGCCTGCTGATACTTTCCTCTTGTGTGTGAATGGTGCTGTGTTGGCTATGTAAGGATCCATACTCGGAGGGTGTTTGTTAGAGGTATACAGGATGACGGGTGGCCAACATTTGAACCAAAGTGTGTGCCTGTTCTATTATTACTTCAGCCTTCTGTTAAGAATTTCTATGAAGTGAAAATTTTAACTTGCTATTTCCTGCAGATAAAGGTACAGAGATAAATTCAAAAGTTGGCAATCCTATTTGTAATTAGTGGTCCAAATTTCTCCTGCTTTCTCTTCTTGGGTTTCATTGGGTAGTTTTACCTAGTAGTTGGAAGGTATGAACCAGATGATCCTCTTCCTCTGGTTTAGGGTCCTGTTGTTGAATGGCTGAATTTGGGGGCAACATATTCCCCTATCCCCCCCACACACACACACACACCAGGAGCCTGCATTTTGTAACTTCTTGCCTGATGAAAAGATCTGGAGATCTTGAAAGCTTGCACATTTTTTGTGATCTTTGACTTGGCCTAATAAAGGTATGACACTATATGGATTTTGGATTTTTTTCTTATGGCCAACGTGGCTGCCTTTGTTTTTTGTATAACTTGGAGAATAGACAATTCAGCCATTTAGCTGCAGGGGTGTGTTTCCACACTATCGGCTTCACTTCTTGTCCAACTTTGTTGCAATGTTTCCCCAATCACATCTTCTCCCTCACGTGTTTCCATGTCCTAAAACACCCGGTTTATCATCGTTGTACTCTGGGGGTCTGCGCTGTTTCCACGGAGCCCTAATCGTGTTATTCTCTTGATGGCTGGTTGGAGTCTTTTTGGAGTGGGTTGGGTCTGCTTACCCTGTTTTCCCGCCCCTTCTGCCCCACTGATGTTTCTCGCTCTGGCCAGTCTCCAGCCCTTTTGTTTTGCTTTAGAGAAGGAGCGAAAAATCAAAGCGCTGTGTCTGGAGCATCCTCCGCTTTTAAACCTTCCTTGTTGCCCCTAAAATGGGGATTTAAAGCGCAATTGTGCATTAATGAATTGGAGAAAAATCAAAGCACTGTGTCTGGAGCATCCCCCGCTTTTAAACTTTCCTTGTCGCCCCTAAAATGGGGATTTAAAGCACCAATTGTTAATGAATTGGTGAAAAAGCAAAGTGCTGTGTCTGGAGCATCCATCACCCCGTTAAACCTTCTTTCTTGCCCCTAAAACGAGGATTTAAGCTGCAATTGTGCAAAGGGACGATAAAGCAAAGTGTTGTGGCCAGTCTCCTCTCTGCCTTCCCAGCCCTTTTGTTTTGCTTTAGAGAAGGAGCGAGAAATCACAGCGTTGTGTCTGGAGCATCCCACACCCCTTTAAACTTTCTTTCTTGCCCCTAAAACAGGTGCTTATGTGTGCATCTTTTCATTTCTGCCTGACTGCTCACTCCAGGATCATCTCCCCCTCTCCTTCACGCAACTTCATTTTTCCCGCCTCCTCAGCCGTGTTTCCAGGACAACGGAAGGAGAAGCTAATGGAGGAGTTCGGGATTTTTAAAAAGGAATCAGCTTGGCTGTAAAGAGAGGCCTTACCCCTCTCCCCCCGTTTCTCCTTTCCCCTGCAAGTCCAGATGCACCTGCATTTCAGGAGCAAGCCTCATTGAGCACAATGGGAGTTACTTCTGAGTAGACACACATGCTTGTGCTGGGAATGGTGGGGGCGGGGAGAACACAGTGAGGGAAACTAGCCCTCATTTTAACCCAAAGGACCTCATTGACCACAAGGGGAGTTACTTCTGAGGAGACAGTAATGGGTTTGTTGTGGGAAAGAGAGCAAAACCAGCCCCCATTTTAACGCACAGGATCTCTGTATGGAAGCTGTGAATGAGTTACGTTCTAAGGCAATGGACTGAAGCCTCGAGATCACGCTTAATAGCATTTAAGGAATTGGGCTTAAAAGTGTGCCATTTCAATTGAGGGGAATCTCAGCCTCATCCACCACAGTGGGAGTTACATCTGAGGAGTCACTAATGGGTTTGTTGTGGGAAAGAGACTGAAACCAGCCCGCATTTTAATGCATAGGATCTCTATATGGAAGCTATGAATGAGTTATGTCCTAAGGCAATGGACGGAAGCCTCCAGATTGCACTAAATCGCATTTCAAGAATTGAGGGCTTTGATATGTGCCCTGTCAGTTGAGGGGTTTCTCTGTAATTTCTGTGGTCATTGAGAGGGCAAGCCTCATTCAGCACAATGGGAGATCCCACCCACCTCTGACTGGGGTCATGGGCTGTGTTCTAGTGCTTATTTTCAATGATGTTTTAAAAGTTGGTCCCTCAGTATCCTGCTCCAAAATGGCAATGAAACTTCTGGAAAACAGGGAGGGAAAGGGTTGGGTCACTGAGGTCAGAGCGACACACCCACAAAGGCTGGGCTACATGCCCCATGGGCAGGACTATGATACCGGACCCAGTGCGATTGTGGAAACAGGTCAGTAATGGAGCCGCGGTAAGCTGGAAAAGTTGGACTATAAGCAGTCTTATAAGCTGGGGCTGAATGGCCACAACGTCATGGAAAAACAGAGACCTCACCGAGCAGCCAGGTTGGAGTAAATTGCTGGTGGAAACACAGCCCAGGACCCAACACTGTAGAAAGAGGATTTTACACCACCTAAGCTGGGACTCCATTCTCTGAAGGTTCATCGCCTCCAAGTTCTAGGTAAAACTACCCAGTTTGGCTTCTATTTACTCTTTTTTTTTAACCTAGCACAGCATCTAAATTTATACCCCGGCTCTGGAATGAGCTCCCTAGTGAGGTTCGCCTGGCGCCTACATTGTATTCCTTTTGGCGCCAGGTGAAGACCTTTTTATTTTCCCAGGCATTTTAGCATTTTAGCTTTCTAAATTTTTATCTTTGCTGTTTTAAATCTGTATTTTAAACTCCTGCACTGCTGCTAGGTTTTATTGTGGTTGTATTGTTATATTGTGGTTTTAATGGTCTGTATATTTTAAATTGTTTTATTGTGTGTTGCTTGGATTTAATTTTTGTGAACCGCCCAGAGAGCTTCGGCTATTGGGCAGTATAGAAATGAAATAAATAAATAAATAAAATTTCCAGTTTTGGTAATATAAAGTTGGCCTAGTTGAGCTCTACTTCTGTTTTCCACTAACCAAGCAACCTGCCTGGTTCACCCTGGATGGAGACAGTTTTGAGTTAATAGCAGGATTTTATATTTTCACAAATGGAGGATCTACAGTTGTCTGATACTTTATTCTTCCCAGTGGTCCTGGGGCACTGAAACCTGAAACCATCACATCACCAGGCAGAGCCCAGTTTGAATGTCTGCAATCCCTTCTCCATATCATCTTAAGATTCTGACCATACAGACATCCTGACTACAACATCCAGTCAGCCTCTTTCACCCCTTCCTATTCCCCTTGCCCCTACCAACCTGCTTTTTTATAACACCTTGCCTGAGGAAAAGATCTGGAGACCTCAAAAGATTGCACATTTTTTGTGATCTTTGAGTTGGCTTAATAAAGATATCCCAGTATATGGATTTGGGAATTTTTATTATGGCTAACAGGGCTGCTTTTGGTTTTTGTATATAATGAAAACAATATATAAAGAAAAGTGTAAGTTTACATAGGTATAGTAGGAGCCACTTATCCATATGAACTTTGGCTGTTAATTGAAAGTTGGACTCTGCGTCCCTCCCCTCTTCTTTCTTCAGCTTGACCCATTCCTCACTTCCTCCTTAGTTCCTTGTGGAATTTATGGTTTAACCACAAAACTTTAAATGACCTAGTGTTTCAGATAGTCCTGCTTCCTTGACTACTCTTATCCAAGAAAGATAACAGTAATTTTCTTTGAAGGCTGGCAATTCACCCAAGCAGACTTCCCCTTAATTATGGTGTGTGATATGAGTTCCCACTCTCAAATACAGGGTTTCTTCACATCCTTGCACCTTGTGCAATCATTTGCACATGTGAAAAAATATGTGGTTACAATCAAACTAGCCATTCACACTGGCAACAACATTTTTGTATGGTCACAAAGGTGTACAATTACACCTCCCCTCTCAAATAGTTACTGATTCCCCATTTTTAGGTCAGCTGCTGGTAAAAATTTTAAGTCATGCCATTGGTTTTTCTGAAGCTGCGGTAAGAAGTTGAAAATTTGTCCTGTACTGCTTTCAAACTGTGGTGCTGGAGAAGACTCTTACGAGTCCCCTGGACTGCAAGGAGGTCAAATCAGTCAGTCCTAAAGGAAATCAACCCTGAGTGCTCATTGGAAGGACAGATACTGAAGCTGAAGCTCAAATATTTTGGCCACCTAATGCGAAGAGAAAACTCCCTGGAAAAGACCCTGATGCTGGGAAAGACTGAAGGCAAAAGGAGAAGGGGACGGCAGAGGATGAGATGGCTAGATAGCATCACCGATGCAATGAATATGAACCTAAGCACACTCCGGGAGAGAGCGGAGGAAAGGAAGGCCTGGCGTGCTATGGTCCATGGGGTCACGAAGAGTCGGACACAACTGAATGACTGAACAACAACAACTATACCCCTAGAGGTGAGGAGGACACATTGCACCAGAAGAAGCCAGTGGACCAAGAGTCACACTGAATTACTGTTTATTTAGAACAATATTCCATCAGGTTTGATTGGGTGGAGGGATGTCAAGGAGTCCATGGTGAGTGTGAGCGAAGCCCTAGTGCTGATTTTTAATGACCACCTTAAGAAGCCAGCTTTCAAGATTGTTGAAGCAATATTTCTAACCCTCATGGTTGCACATATATGCTTGAAAATAGGATGGAAAATATATGAAAAGATTAAGGGGGGGGAGGGAGGCATAAGTAATAAACTTTGAATTTGTGGTTTGTCTTTACATTCCTATGGTTTTTTAAAAGTATCATATATTGAGATTTTCAAGTTATTGATAGTTGCTGGTTACAAAAACAATAGTCACCAACAGTAGTTTGGCATGTGCTATGTCCATAACAATGGGTAGTCTCCAATGTTAGTCCTACTTAGAGTAGACTCATTGAAATGAATGTAATTTAGGCTAGTCTTGACTAACTTAAGCCCCATTCATTTCAATTGGTCTACTCTGAGAAGGACTAACATTGGATACTACCCAATGATGTGCAAATTATATTGATCACAGGGGGTTAAGACGAATTATAACAGCCTTCCAGCTTACAAAATACTTCTGATGTGGCCCTCAGAGCTGAACAAATGTAATTCTTACAGTGTCACAATAATACTGTTAAAAACCTGTATTTTCTTTTCTTTTCCTGCTAGATAAATATGATTGCAACATCATTCTTATGTTGGGTATATTTTGTCTGAATCTGGTTTTCTACAGGCCTTAAATGGAATAGACACATCGCTCTGTCTTCTGTGTTTTGAGAACCTTTGCTATTCATGCTACATGCTTCCACCCCAAAGGCTTTTTTGTAAGCCTTTGGTTTGGCTTCAGACTCTCAGAGAAGTCAGAATTCTTTGTACTAATATGCTTCTACATAATGACTCTTCCATGAGAAAAGAGAAACTGGGGGTTTGCTTTGATGCAGACATTCAGAAGATATGAAGGGGGTTATTCTGTGTCTAGCTTAATTTGTTAGAGTATTCTGGAGGCAATATAAGATTATTATGCTCCAGACCATCTCTGGAGAAAACATCAAATGGACTGTGGGAGTAAAGTGCGGTATCCAGATAAGCACCGGAGTTCATTGGTATTAAAACCTTGTTTTTATACCTGTGCTGATCTAGTCTGAATTTAATTGTCAGATTTATTTTTTAAGTCGCTAGACTTTTTATTCCTTCCTTATATTTTGGGCTTGTCATGGTGAAAGAGAGATATCTACTGACAGTGACATTTTGCCCAGGCCTTTTTAGAGATACTCTTTTGAAAGTACTGGCATAGCATAAATTCTGTTCAGTTTTTTCAGTAGCAAGACCAATGTGTATGATGGCTGCCAGAGATATATAAATTATCCACTGATTACTCGCAAGTTTTCATGTATTTCTGTTGCACCATTTTCTTGAATACTTTTAAGAAAACAAATCTTAACCATGGAAATGCTCTGGGTTACCGCACTCAGAGGAGGAATATAAGCACTACTCAAGTTGAGTGAGGAGTCCCAACACTTTGTCTCTGGATATGCATTCACACGAACATCATAGCATATGAACTAGGTGATCCCAGATTCAGCTGGCAGCAATTTCTATGACTGCAGCAGCTGGAAAAATTGCTGCCATGATCACAGGATTGATCACAAGACTGTAGTTGATCACAAGTTGAACAGCCAGCAGTGTGATATGGCTGCAAAAAAGGCGAATGTGATTTTGTTGTTGTTGTTTATTCGGTCAGTCGCTTCCGACTCTTTGTGACTTCATGGACCAGCCCATGCCAGAGCTTCCTGTCGGCCATTGCCACCCCCAGCTCCCCCAAGGTCGAGTCCGTCACCTCCAGAATATCATCTATCCACCTTGCCCTTGGTCGGCCCCTCTTCCTTTTGCCTTCCACTTTCCCTAGCATCAGCATCTTCTCCAGGGTATCCTGTCTTCTCATTATGTGGCCAAAGTACTTCAGTTTTGCCTTTAATATCCTTCCCTCAAGTGAGCAGTCTGGCTTTATTTCCTGGAGGATGGACTGGTTTGATCTTCTTGCAGTCCAAGGCACTCTCAGAATTTTCCTCCAACACCACAGTTCAAAAGCATCTATCTTCCTTCGCTCAGCCTTCCTTATGGTCCAGCTCTCGCAGCCATAGGTTACTACGGGGAATACCATTGCTTTAACTATGCGGACCTTTGTTGTCAGTGTGATGTCTCTGCTCTTCACTATTTTATCAAGATTTGTCATTGCTGTCCTCCCAAGAAGTAAACGTCTTCTGATTTCCTGGCTGCAGTCAGTGTCTGCAGTAATCTTTGCGCCTAGAAAGACAAAGTCTGTCACTGCCTCCACGTTTTCTCCCTCTATTTGCCAGTTATCAATCAAGCTGGTTGCCATAATCTTGGTTTTTTTTGAGTTTTAACTGCAACTCAGCTTTTGCACTTTCTTCTTTCACCTTCATCACCTAAAATGTGATTTTAGGCTGCATTAATAGAAACATAGTTTCAAAGTCACGGGGAGCAATAGTTCCAGTTTATTCTGGACTAGTTAGACCTCATCTTGAGTACTGTGACCAATTCTCGGCGTCACACTTTAAGAAGGATATAGACAAATTGGAACAGGTTCAGATGAGGGCAACGAAGATAGTCAGTCGTAAGAAAAACATGTCCTGTTGACAGGTTGAAGGAGCTGGGTATGTTCAGCTTGGAGAAGAGAAGACTAAGGCGGGATGTGATAGCACTATTCAAATACTTGAAAGATTTCTTGACAACCCTATAACATGATGAAGACCAACAGTGCCACCTGGAGTGTCTGTGATTTGGCACCCCCTGCAATGAAGTCCTGAATAGAACACACATCCTGTATTTTATTCCAGATACACATTCTTAGGTTAATCCCCTTTTCACAATAACCCATCTGGTCAAAACTGGCCAGTTCTGTTGTGATGTATGTCTAGAGAAGTCATTAACACATTAAGGAGGCAAAAGCAGTCTCTATGTTTCTGACTGGCTATCTGGCCCACTTATAGCAGAGCTTTTCTCAAAACCGCACCAAAAAACAATCTACTTTTTTTAAAGAGACTGGCTTTTACTGGCCTCAGAGTCCCATAAATAACTGAGGCTTCAGCCTTAGTCTTACCCTTTTTGGAACCACCCGGATCAGGCATCCAAAGATGCTTTTATGCTCTCTGAACATCTTTCCGGCAAGAACTCCTCATATGCTCTGAAACCATTTTATCTGGTTCTACTCAACCAGATAAAATTTGACTAGTGGAGGGAACAATCCTGTGGCCACTAGTCAGCTGCTAGACGGCCATAGGATATCTGGTTTTCTGGGAACCAACCTCCGAGCCCAAATGGGGCATTCCGGGGGCATTCTAGGGTGGGGAAGGCAGCAATGCTGACATAACATATGGCAGCCTCCTCCCCCACTCCACCCTTCTGCAGCTAGACAGCTGATATTGGCTGTCTAGCCGAAAATGCAGGGCAGAAGCACTGTGTCAGGAACGCCTTGGCGGCCTCTCTCAGTAGATTCCAATAGTCAACTCAGGACACAGACGAAAGGGAATTTTTTTCAAAGCTTTAATCCCATTACAGCTTAATGACTCTTTCAGATGCTAATCACCAGCGGCTAAAGCAAAGAAACAGCAGCGTGGACTATGCTTCAGGCAGGCAGTTGATCCCCATTTGAAAGAGAGTCACTTGAAGACCCAGAACTTATGGGCTAGGGAGAGATCCTCCCTCTTTCCCTTGGGTCCATGGGAGGCGGCCATTGCTTGTGCGCCAAACGGGCGCTACGCCTCCTTTCTGCGCCCTCCATCGCTCGTCACTCTTTGCGTCTGCATCGAGTGTCTAAGAAGCCCCCCTCCCGCACTCTCTCACTGCCTGGGTTACTATCTATCTCAGGAATGCCGGCAGGAGGAATCTCTGCCAGGTGCTGAGCCTGTGAGGGATGAGCTGGCTCCACTCCCACGGATGGCTGTTCCTCCTCAGAATCAGAAGTGCTCTGGGGCTCTCTGGGCTCAGTTTCCACCCTGACACACTGAAGGAATGATCCCCTCCATGCTTCTCCTGCCCTGCATTGAGTAGGCGGTTGCCTCCGAGTTCAGAGGCAGCTGCCTATCTGCATAGGATTGCGCCCTAAATTGTCTTTATTGATTTTTATTGGCAAGACTGTTGGGTGATTGTTTCTGTTGCCTTTCCCCAAATTCCTGGACATTTGGCTTCTTTGCCTTTAAAAGGCATTTCTCTGGAATTTCTCACTAAAACCTTCTCTTTGTGCGAAAACTGCATTTTTCTAAGCTTATCCTTGTGATCTTAGGATATTTCACAAGGTTTTGTTAAGTTCTGTTTTCTCTGAGGTCACTATTTCATATTTCTAGAGTTGGGCTGGACTTAAAGGAGAGGTTCTTGGGCTTGGAAACTCCTCAAGCAGCTGTACAGACTGAAGTGTTTAGGCTAGAATCAGCCTGTGATGGCAACCTATCAGGATTCTTTTTGGGGAACCCTTACAAAAGAGAGGGGATCTCTCCCCCAATCTGTGTCAGGCTGTCACAGAGAAAAGGGAACAGATTTGCCCTCTCCTGCCTCGGAAAACAGGACAAGATATAATGGGTTTAAGTTACAAGAAGGTAGATTTTGGTTGAACATTAGGACAAACTTCTTGATGGTAAGTGCAGTTTGATAATGAAACCAATTACCTAGAAGGTTTTCTCGTGGACTTTCCCTTGTTGGAGGTCTCCAAGCAGAGGTTGGATAGCCTTCTCTTGGAGATGCTCTAGCTCTGGGTTTCTTGCTTGAAGCAGAGGGTTGGAATAGACGACCTACAAGACTCCTCCAATTCAGTGATTCTTTTGTCCTTGCAAACTGATGCCTCAGGATGGCTTGTTTGTACAGCAAAAGCTGTTCTGTAGAAATATAGTGCATCATATTTCTAAAGAATAACTTACACGTGGAGAGATTCATAGACCCTACAAACATGCATCTTCCTGCTAATGTTGGGTCAGCCAGTGGAGTTCATAGCTGACTGGGAATTTGAACCTGGATTTTGTTAGTCCCTACACCATGCTGACAAAGATTGCTGCTGGAATCTGTACGGCAATGTTTTGGAGTTTGTAGTCTGATTAAGATAGCCTAGAGCCCATTCTGGTGCCTTCGAGATGCTTTGCCCTTCAACTCCCACCAGCCCCAGCCAGTATGGCCGATGGTCAGGCATGCTGGGATTTGTAGTCCAACAACATCTCAAGGGTACCAGACTGGGGAAGTCTGATGTGCAGGGTCTGTTTGAACACTCCATGTGTGTAGTGTATCTGTGGCTTCCACAATTCTAGTGATGGTGGTGGTTTGAAAAAGTATGCCCACCATAATGGGATTTCAGGTGGCTACTAGTGCTGATGGAGGAGATGCCTCACACTTAGCGGTGGTTGGGTACAAGAGACAGGGCCTTAACTGTGGTGGAGCCGAGACACTGGAACACCTTGCCTAACTAAAGAAAGTTGGCTGGCCACACCATTGCTCGCCAAAAGGCCCATCTTTTCTAGCAGATGTTGTTATGTGTGACTTTTTAGTTAGGTTTCTGACTGCTGCTGTTTTTAAATGGTTTGACTTGTTACTTTTAATATGTCCCCTGTGCCTAACCCCTGCCACCCTTTTAATGTCTGATTTTGGTATCTTATTTCTCTATAGATCTCTTTGCTGCCTTGGATATATTGCCTCTATAGAAAGGCAAAATTTAAAAAATGGTAAAAGCAAATGTTGATCAGGGAGGGTCAAAGCTCAGTGGCAGAGCACATGTTTTGCATGCAGAAGGTTCTAGGTTCGATCCCCAGCATCTCCAGGTGTGGCTGGAAAAGACTCCTGTTTGATACCCTAGAGAGCCACTCTCAGGCAGTGCAGACAATACTGACAATACTGAGCCAAATTGGGCCAATGGTCTGTCTTGGTATAAGGCAGCTTCCTATGATCTGAAACAAAGATATAAGTAGCATAGTATTCACACACAGAGCATCCTGGCTGGATTGTTTTCACCTGTTTAGCACTTTTTGCATCTAGTAGTAATTCACCTTGCATTTGAGCCCAGAAATTAAATGCAAAGAGCAACCACAGCTGCAAGTGTCAACCTGGGGTTCATGCCTTTACCCATAAAAGTGTATTTGGTCCCCAGGAAGGCTCACCTGGCACCTACCTTGAAGTCATTTCGCCACCACGCAAAGACCTTTTTATTTTCCCAGGCTTTTAAACTGTACCTTTTTTAAGACTTTGAGTAGATGGGATAACTGAATTTGTTCTGCCATGCTTCTGTATGATGTGTGTGTTTGTTTTTAACCTGCTACTGCTACTGCTGCTGCGTTTAATGTTTGATATTTTGATGGTGTATTTTATGTTGATTTTAGTTTTTAATGTAAGCTGCCCTGGGAACATGGCAGGAAATAAATTAAAAGGGCTGAATTGACAAAGAAAACTGCAGGAGGGCCCATACCTTATTGGGAAAGCTCATGCTTTTCACGTAGATGGTCCCAGCTCATACCTGGCATTTCTCATTACACGAATTTCAGGGATCAACACCTCTGCTTGAGTCCCTGGGGAGCTGTTGCTAATACTGGACTAGATGGACCAATGGTCTGAACTTCAGTGGCCTCTTTTACAGAGAACAGTCTGGTGTACATATTCCTATGCACACCATTTGCTGGGGAATATGGGCGGGAAGGTCTGCTGTTGCACGCATGTCCTGCTTGTGGTTTCCTGATCAACAACTGGCCACTGTGTAAAGAGAATGCTGGACTCTTGGTCTGATCTAGCAGGGCTCTTCTGATGTTCTTATATTCTTAGTCCTCTATTTGAAGGGCTGTGAAAGAGCCATCCTCTAGTTTAAAGGCATCCTCTAATTGAAGGGCAGTTCAAGTCCAGTTTAAAGATAAAGGACCATCAGAAGGAAGATTGAAGTTGCCAATCAACAGTTCCTGGACAGCAGACTCAGCAAAGCACTCAGGTCACCTGGTCACAGCCTTCCACATTATGGTGAGTTGTATTGTATTTCTATATAAATTATAATAATAATTTCCAAATTTGCATCTACCTATCTATAAAGTAGCCTATGCAATGGTTATGCAAATCGGTGTGATCTTTTGTCCTCTTTTTTTTTGGTGGTGCGTTTTCTTCCGCGGGCGGGGGGGATTCATAAGTGGCCACCCTAGGTCTGGCTTGATAAAAGGCAGCATCTTGCTCACTTCCCCCACCTGTGCTGCAGCAAAAATTCATGCTCGCTTGCAGCAAGTGGTAGAAGGGGATGTTTCGAGAGAGACCACCGCAGCTGCAGGGCCTCTTTTGCTGCTTTTTAGAGATACAGCTATGAATGCCAGCCGCAGCTGGCAACTCTACATGCGATCCCCAGACCAGATTTTGGTGGGTCAGAAGTGGCCCCCAAAGTTAAGAGCCTGGAGTGGAGAGTGCTTCTCTGCTTGTCTTTTTAGCAGCCAACGAGCGTGACTGAGGTGCGGAAACTGTGTCAACAGCCCGATGTGACTGAAGCCATCTGCACACAAGGGCTTTGTAGCTTCAGGCTGCCTTGAGGATCCATGCCCAAAGCTTGTCTGGTCTGTGCCATGAGCTCCTTGGTACGTTGCGAGCATCACAGAATCAGTGACCTCACAGGGCCCAGCTGGATCCAGGAGACATGGAGACATGTAGTCATGGCTAACATGACAGGAGGACCTTTCAGCATCTTAAGAGACGACAAAGGATTTGCGTGCCACGGCTTCCACCACCACCCCTTCTGCTCTCCTCCCCCACCCCCAAAGCTGAGGAAGCTGAGAGTCCCACATCATGCGGATGAATAGCAGGTCTGTTCCAGCAGCTGTGCTTTCCCTCCCACCCAGCAAATGCACTGGAGAATCCAGAAAGCTGCAGAGACTTGATCTCTTGTGCAGGCTCAAGAGGACTGAAGGGAAAACCTGGGAAGCCAAAGGATGGGATCGGAAGGAGAAATGATCAACCTTCATGTGAGTCCATCTTGGGCATACTAAGGGGGGTGGGGTGGCATGAAGGACAGTGGCTTCATCTCCTGTCGGTCATTCCTCTCTTTTGGTTTTTCCTGGTTTATTCTGAAGTCTCTTTCTGGAGTTTTCTCTCTTTTCCCCTGTATTTTCTCTCTTTTTGGTGTCAAACTGAGCACAGGATCATCACCCCACTCTCAGTGGTCCAATTAGGTAATTTTAGACTCTGGACAATGGTCTTATAGGCTCCCCACCCACACCCACCCCATTAGATAGTAATTCTGGATGTACAGGCCTTACAGGTGAGGGGGGATCCAATTTAGATGGCAATCACTTGCTTCAAAAAGCGATAAGCAAAGCCCTGCTGCATTTGGGGCCCTCCTGCTGATTCTGAGGAGGGGGGTGCGGACGTTTGCCCCAGAGTCCTGTCTTGATGACACCACTGCCCATTCTGCTCATCCAGAGGCTGATTAGCTTCTGCTGATAGCAAAGAGAATTGGGACGCCAAAGGAGAGCTGCCCAGTATGTTCTTAGAAAGAGCTTTTCTTGAGCGAAGCAAGAGAAGGCAAGTGCCTAATTTACAAGCCGGGAAACATCATTCCATCTCTGCCCTTCCTCACAAAGCTCTTCTGTGCTTGATTAGAAAAAGTTCCCAACCCAAGGCATGAGGAAAAAGAAATAAACATTGAAACTGCTAAACGAGAGAGGAGAGACATGAGTTCCAACCTGGGGTTCTAGGGAAACAAAACTTCTTGATCTGGCCCTTTTAGCCTCCTATGTTTCTGTTCCTTAATGTTTGTTTGCTGAGGAATGGTGCTTCCTAGAACTCTGCATATCTTGAAAGGGGTAAATTATTGCAGATGGATTGAATTTTTTTTAGTTAAAAAACAAAACAAAAAACCACACACACAGAAACCCCAGGCCAGAAAAGAAGTCACCAAAGCAAAAAAGGGGAGAGTTCAGCTGAGGAGTTTTAAGTTTGCTACAACTGGAGTAGGGCAGACCACAGCATGACTTTTAACAGATGCTGAGGTAGTGCGTATGGCAGATTTCCCCATTCTTGCAACCTCCAAATGTGCCAGATTGCAAGTCCCATCATATCCACTGATATGAGGCTAGCTGACACAATGGGAGTTGTAGTCTAACTCATCTGGAGGGCACCAGATTGGGGAAGGCTGACATATGGTAACCCAGCTTTGTTCCAAACAGAGAAAAGTAAGTACTTCAAACCACAAATAATCAGCCAATAGTAGTAAGGACTGAATCACTTTGGATTATATATATGAAGAATGTTACATTTGAATGCTCCCCCATATAAACTTTCTGCAAATAGACAACTAGCATATCAGGAAGAGAGATTCTAGCCCAGCCCCTTTGCCTGCTGTGCTGGCTTTCTACTCTTGGGGAGAGCATTTGAAAAGGTGATGTCCTTTCATCTGCATTCTGAAGTGGTGCAATCCGTTCACCCAATTCTGCTGTAGGTGTAACACCAGGCCTGAGGAAATGCTGTTCGGGCTGAGCCAGGAACCCTGATAGAATATTAGTAGCAATGGGGATATCTACATTGCAAATATTTGTTTCATTAGTGCCAGTTTAATTGTCATTGCTACCCCCCACAAGAATCCTGGGCGCTGGAGTTTGCTGAGGGTTTTGAACATTCAGTAAACTAAAGGTCAACCTAGATAAGATGGAAGCACTGTTGGTGGGTGGTCCATCTGAGCTGGGAGGTGGACTTCAGCCCCTTCTGGACAGGGCTGCACACCTTCTGAAGGATCAGGTTCACAGTCTGGGGGTGGTATTGTCTTTGAAGGCTCAGAAAGCTTCTATGGTATGAAGGACCTTTCAGCAGATGACACTGATGTGGTAGCCCCAGCCCATCCTGAGCAGAGGCAGCCACAGTTGTCTATGCAGTAATAACATCCTGTTTGGACTACTGCAATGTATTATACATGGGGCTGCCTTTGAAGAGTTCTCCGGAACAGCAATTCATCCAAAATGGACTACTGATTTGGGACCAAGCGAAGGGAACACATGACACATCTTGCCAAGTTTAAAACAACTGCATTGGCTCCCAGTCTGTTTCAAAGTGCTGGTTTTAATCGAAAGCCCTAAATGGCTGGTGACCTAGGTACTGCAAGGACTACCTTCTCCCATGGGAATCTTCCCAGTATCTGCCTTCTCCTCCAGGTCCCCTCACCACTGGATGTGAGGTGATTGGGCAGCAGTAGGGTGCCCCAACCAAGAAGGCTTTGGAATTCTCTACTGAGGGAGGCTTGCCTATGGCAGAATCTGATTTCTTTTTAGTGCCACATGAAGACTTTTTAATTTGCCCATGCTTTTAAGATCAGTTAGTTTTATTTTGTTTCAACACTGGAATAGTGCCTGCACTCTCTCTAATGCAGGGGCCCCCAAGCTTTCTTGACCTGCCACCACAAAATGCCTAACCAGTGGATCGCGGCTTTGGTGTCCACCTGTTGCGTCTATGGATCTTAGGCTGAGTCTTATTCAGCAAAAATGTTTGTTTCGTGTTTATTGGACACCACAATGTCTCTTTAATAAGGGATTGTCTAATTCAGCTAATTGCTGGCGGTGCAATGCATTGAATGCTTCATTTAAACACAAGTTTTGGCAATGTCCAGTAGGTAGTTCATTTGGGGAGGTGGTTATTACATTGATGGATTTTGTACTGGAGCAGTCTTAATATTCACTGATATATACTGATTCACTGATGATTTACCAGCTTCATGGAAATTAACAAATGGTCAGCGTTAATGGATTCTCTGCACCCATTTGACAGCTAATAGACTGATATTACAACTCGGGAAGGATAAACACTCACTTCCTATAACGCAATGGATTGTGGACCTTAATGCTTTCAGTATATGAACAGGTGGCGCCACCTTCAAATGGATACTTATTTGGATATTTGGTCTGCTTTCGTTGAAGCCTATGTATAATTGCTAGAAGATTGTATGTGTTTCATATGTATTCATTGCTATGGATATATATAAATCCATGTACGCATATTTAAAAAATGGGAATTTTTTTTTTTTTTTAAGTTTTGCGGCTGCCTGCAGGCACCACAATGGGAACCCCCTCATGGGCAGGTTTCCGTGTTGGAAACCCCTGGTCTAATGTCTTTGTATGTTTCGTTTGCTTTGTTTATTGATACAGTCTTTTGTAAGCCTCTGGGTTTATTTTTAGACTGAAGAGGGAGATTTTAACTCCCCCCAACAAATAAACCAACAAATAAATATATTGAATATTGCGCCCCCTGCGAACTATAGTTCCCAGAATTCCCTGGGGCAAGGGGATGATACTAAATCTCTTAAGTCTGCATATGCCCTCTATTAGAACCGAAAATTAGAAATGCCGCCGTTCACATGAGCATTTTTACAGGCCTTGGGTCTTTGAATCTTTATAAGACAGAGCAGATATGGTGCTGAAGCTACTATCAGAACATCTCTGGTGGAACCTCAATGTTCAGAGGCAGTATGCCTGTGAACTACCAGTTGCTGGGCAACAACAGCAGGAGAGAGCTATTTCATTTAGGTCCTGCTTGTGGGCTTCCAAGAGGCATCTAGTTACTGACCATTGTGGGAAACAAAATGCTGGACGAAATGTTGCTGTTAGGCAGTTGAGGCAACTCAGATGCTGGGGGGTGGGGGCAGTGGGGAGAGAGCGGTGGCGAGGTGCCAGAGGACAAAGCTGAGTGTGCCACTCGGTCTGCCCTGTCCTCAGATATGGTGCAGGCCAGAGTCCTGTCACCAGTGTTTTAATGGATTATTTATTTTGTATTTTAAAGTTGGTTGCAATCCACTTTGAGAGAGCTTTTACCCTGAAAGTGGGTGAGAAATCAAACAATAGCAATAACAGCAACAACACAACAACAACTGCTGGTCTGAACAGCATCTGTATATGGAATGTTGCCATCTTGTCCTTCACTTCCAGGGTGACACATCTTGTCTTTCACCTCAGGAGGGTCACCATGTTGTATACCCTGGTGTTGGGAGTCATCTTGCCCTTCACACCAGGCATCTAAGTATTTTGGAATGGCCGTACTGGTCTTTTGGTCTCACCTAGTAGGGCTCCTATATTAAGCTGTCTTTCCCCCTTCCAACCCCACCTTTTTTGGTGAAGCCCTTAGATCTCCCCCCCCCCCACACACCTTTCTTGGTCTTCCTTCTGGCCATGGATCAAATGGTGTCAAAAATAAGATTAGCGACCTGATCCTCTACAAGTGTACTTGGAATAAATTCTTAGTAAATGTGTTTGGAATCATGATGTAAGTGTGATATTAATATAAAGCTGAATATTGATTTGGGAAAGTGAACCATGTAGTCGATTCACTTCTGTTTTATGCAAGTGTCTGAGTAATTACTGTAGAAAGTGATCTTGGATGTCACACATGGAAAAGGTTGGGAGGGAGAAACTGTTTCTTTCAAGTAAAGCTCAAAGGATGGTTTTAAAAACTAGTAAAACTCAGTACTTCTTGGTGATACTCCAGTTCAAGCAGGAAAGAGAACCTCTGAGTATTAGCCTGGAAACCCGTTGAATATGAATAGTCTCTTGTCAAGAAAGCCTGAACTTGAAGGGAGAGAAAAAATGAGTCAGAAAGTGTTACAGAGGGAGCAGAGCTGAGAAGTATAAACTGGAGAAAGTCTTAAGCAACCCTTCTGCGTCTAAACCACCTCCTTCAACAACTTAACAACCATCATATAGAAGTTTGCCACCTCTCCCTAAGGGAAAGAACAAAGGTGATCACTACTTATTTCCCTGCAAGTAAGTCCAGAAAAGTGACTAAGGGCTCCTTTACACTGGGCTTTTATCCTGTGATTGAGACTGCTCCTTCACGGACGTTTGCAGGCTCTTTACATGATGCCGTGATCATTCAAGGCGTCTCCTGCACTAAATGCCCTTTGTTCTGTTTGTAAATAGATCACAGATAATGAGCTATCAAATTACCCCATTGTGTTCCGCTTCAGTTTCCTCCATGAAAAGAGTAAAAGCAGCAAGAAGAGGAGCGAGAACAATGAAAGATGATGGAAGACTCAGATACAGGGAGAAGGAGGAGGAAGAGGGTGGGGGAAAAGGAAGCACGTGAAAGGGAGTTGTGATCCTGCATTTAAAACGGAAGCAGAAAGCCCCGTTTTAAATGCAGGATTTTAGGCTGGTATAGAGATGCCCTAAGGGCACAATCCTTTGCATATTTAAACAGAAAAAAGTCCTACAATTCCAGCATGCCCCTGCCAGCCCTGCTGGTGCTGAGAACTGTAGGACTTTTTTCTGTCTAAACATGCATAGGATTGCACCCTAATTCATTCAGGGTGTTACTAGCATGCCTGCGCATGCATGTTTATTTACATAATTGGAATAAACATAGCTAGGCTAGGCTTCTTTGTGGAAGTTGTGGGCAGTTACGGGCTTGAAAAGGCCCAATTTCTTGTTTTTCAAAGACTTAGATGTACAGTATTATTTATTTATTTATTTATTTATTACATTTATATCCCACCTTTTTTCCTCCAAGGAACTCAAGGTGGCGTACATAATCCTCCTCCTCCTCCATTTTATCCTCACAACAACAACCCTGTGAGGTGGGTTGGGCTGAGAGTATGTGACTGGCCCAAAGTCACCCAGTGAGCTTCCATGGCCGAGTGGGGACTAGAACCCGGATCTCCCGACTCCCAGCCCAGCACTCTAGCCACTACACCATGCTGGCTCAAATAAAGCTTGTTCTCCATTACTCTAGACTAAATATAATAATTTTTAAAATTAGGGACTCTCTGCAGCTCCATAGCTGTACACATTAACCATTACAAAGTATAGAAGAGCATTTATCATAGAATCATAGAATAGTAGGGTTGGAAGGGGCCTATAAGACCATCAGGTCTAACCCCTTGCTCATTGCAGGAATCCAAGTCAGAGCATCCCTGACAGATGGCTGTCCAGCCTCATTTACTCTTGCCCCATTTAATGCGCTGCCACTGGAACTATTAAATGGATGAT
This sequence comes from Heloderma suspectum, assembly GCF_057233095.1. Lineage (NCBI taxonomy): Eukaryota > Metazoa > Chordata > Lepidosauria > Squamata > Helodermatidae > Heloderma > Heloderma suspectum. Next base: position 25,507,436 of record NC_139464.1, read on the forward strand.
TCACTAAGATTCCGGTTAGTGAACGTATATGTTTCTGTGGTGCTGGAGTAACAGAATCGGTTGAACACATTCTCTTATATTGTAACTTCTATAGGGAATGCAGAGAAAAGCTAATTTCCCCACTGTTAACAGCCTTCCCAGAAAACAGTGCCACCACATTGGTATCAATCTGTTTAAGGGATGTGCCTTCTTGGGTCACTGGAAGGGTTGCCAGTTTTTTAATGATTTCAGTGCAGATTAGGAAAAAACTGTTGTTATTTTCTTGAGAGAAGGAATCTCATAAATTGTACTTTGTTCCTGTATGAGTTTTAACTGTGTTTTATATTGATTTTGCTGGTCTGTGACCATGATAAATGAATTCATTCATCCAATAACAATAAATATAGCAACCAGCATCACAGAGTTCTTATGTGGACAAAATAAAAGGTAATGATTATAGAACATTTTATTACAATGTTAAAAGTGTTACCTGACTGCTAAATAATCATGCTTTTGGAAGAGTAAGCAAGTAGCTTTTTCATATGCAAAATATGTTTCATTTTAATTGAAAATCACATATTCTCAAACGTGGCCAGTGCCATACTGAAGTAATTATCCAACTGAGGAAGGCACTATTTCCTAATTTGACTAGATTTGTATTTAATAAAATATACGGCATATCAAACTGATAAGGAGCAGAATTAAAATGACAAAAGTGCATTGTCTAGTGTCTAGTCAAAATTAAGCACTTCAGCAGCTTAAGCCTAGCCATGTTCGCTTGGTAACACATCCCACTGCTTTCAGTATATTTAGGTTTGTAGGCAGTCTTGGTCCAATTGCATTCATTGAGAAAGTTAAGCACATGATTAATTCTCTCTAATTGAAATTGGTGGGATTAAAAAGTGCTTGACTTTGGCTGGATTGTTCCAAAATTCCATTTACCTCTCCTAAGCAACCAGAAAGAGGGTTATTGTTTTTTCTGCCCTTCATATGGGAAGTACTCCTCCTTACTTATGGTGTAGCATCTGTCACACATTTTAGTGCTACTCAAGGGTGCTAAATCTGAGTATTTTAAACAAGTGTGTGGTTTAATTTTGTTGTTGTTGAACGGAACTGCCACATTTCACAGTACTGAATTAGTATTATATCAATTGTGAAATCTGCAGTAGTCACAGACATGGGAAAGAGGTGGCAGCATTAATGACTGGATAGTGGGTTTTCTTGCCTTGAATTGTTGGTTTGTGGGGCTCCAACGTACACCCAAAGCTCTGTCTGTCCAGGAGTTCCCCTTTTTGTTTAGTCTTAGAGGAGTGTTAGGAGTACAGAACACCATGCTGCTTAACCCAGGATTTGTGTATGGACATGGGTTGCAAAATGTGACATTGGGACAGACTCTGAATTAAGAATAATTGACGTATTAAAAAGGGAGAGAATCATCTGCAAAGTGGAAGGCACTGAATCTGTAAATTAAAATGTCAATACTCAACATACTAATTCGGTCTCATTAAATATAATAAAATCCACTTAGTAATTTTATTATATTAAATGGGATATAAATGTCACAAATAAATACCTTTATTTACAAGTACATATGTTTAGGAGCAGGTTATTCAGGCCAATTCACATTCTTGTTTTGCATTCGGTTGTTATAGATATCCCTGTATGAAATTCATGCTTGGCGAATCAGTTGTGAATGGGGTGTGCATGTTTAAATAGCTGCTTCCCCATCGCTGTTTTCCCTGCAATGTACATGGAAGCAGCGACTAGGAAAGGGTGAACTTCCTGGCCTCTGTGTATCTTGCCAAGGAAAATAGCCATTTAAATATGCATATGCAGTTCAAATGGGGAGTGCTACACATGTGCTTTTTACTGTGGGATCTGTACCCGAGTATCTGAGTTTTGGACCCTTGGGCAAAATGCCCTCTGTGCAGCTCCTTCTTTGGATTGGTTCACCTCCACCCTGCTGCTATCACCATTCACTTGCCCTTCATGCCTGGAACCAATACACACCAGAGGGTCCATGCCTGGACCCAATGCACACACCAATACACACTTGGATAGCTCCTTTAGAGTTCTGACTGAAATCCCAAGTGGATTCATCCCACCCCCCCTGACATCGGAATCACCAGCCTCCACTCCTCCTCCTCCTCCTGGCTCCTATCACAGCTCATTTGGTCAGAGCGGGCAGGTAAACAGACAGCAAGGAGGAGGATCAGCAGCAGGTTCAGGAGGTTCTGGGGGCTAACAGTGGCCCCCCTGCAGGTGTGTGAGCCTTGTGAGTTGCCTGACAATGCCAACTCCTGATGCTGGCCCAAGTATGTTGTTGTTCAGTCGTTCAGTCGTGTCCGACTCTTCGTGACCCCATGGACCATAGCACGCCAGGCCTTCCTGTCCTGCGCTCTCTCCCGGAGCGTGCTCAAGTTCATATTCATTGCATCCGTGATGCTATCTAGCCATCTCATCCTCTGCCGTCCCCTTCTCCTTTTGCCTTCAGTCTTTCCCAGCATCAGCGTCTTTTCCAGGGAGTTTTCTCTTCGCATTAGGTGGCCAAAATATTGGAGCTTCAGCTTCATTATCTGTCCTTCCAATGAGCACTCAGGGTTGATTTCCTTTAGGATGGACTGATTTGACCTCCTTGCAGTCCAGGGCACTCGTAAGAGTCTTCTCCAGCACCACAGTTCGAAAGCATCAATTCTTCGGCGCTCAGCCTTCCTTATAGTCCAGCTCTCACAGCCATACATTACTACTGGGAAAACCATAGCTTTGATTAGACGGACCTTTGTCGGCAAGGTGATGTCTCTGCTTTGTCGGCAAGGTGATGTCTCTGCTCGGCAAGGTGATGTCTCTGGCCCAAGTATACCAAGTATAAAAAGCAAAGGTGTGAAACAGTTTTTCCTTGGATTAAATAGAACAAACAGAAAGCCCAATCTCTTCAATCATTTTTTTAAACAGGAAACTAGGCCTCACAACATTTGCACAAGATGTTTCTGGATATGTGCCAATTGTTGACAATTAAGCTGTAATGGCCTATGGCTTAAAATAAAATAAAATAAAGAAATTGTCAGAAGGCCTGTGGATTTCACTGTTGTTGGTTTTACAGGAGGTCAGAGAATAAGGGAGCAATCCTAGGGGTGACCGCTTATCCAGTGCAGGGAGGGAGGAGTGGTGAGGAGCGGATCTCCTCCTTGCTTCCCTGCCCTGCTTTCTGAGCTAGACAGCCAATTTCGGCTGTCCAGTGGCGGGACCTCAGAGCACGGGAAGTGGTGGCCAGACAACATAGGATGTGTCGTACCAGCATTTCCGACCTCCCCACCCTGCCCCTAGGAACACCCCATTTTTGCTGCTCTGTGCTGCTCTTACGAGCATGGAGTGCGGGGCTGATCCTCACTGCCTACATGGCGGCGCAGGAGGTGGTGGGGGTCGGTTACCAGAAACCGACCTATCCTATGGCTGTCTAGCTGCTGACTAGTGGCCATAGGATTCCCCCTTAAAATACTTTTAAAAATGAGTATTTACAACATCCAGAGCTCTTTTCTCCACTTAGAAGGGGCTTTACAAATCTCCTGCTTCAGCTACTGAATTGTGAGGAGAAGAAAGAGCTGCATCCTATGATGTAATATAGACAAGACATATTCTGGGCAGGATGGCAGGAATACAGGCAGGACCTTTTGGAGTCAGAAACTTGACTCCTGACCAGCAAACTGTATGGAATTTTAAAATTTATTATGCCTTTAAGAGCACAATCCTATGCATGTTTAGACAGAAAAAGCTCTAGCAAGCATGGGGAATGCTTGTAGGACTTTTTTCTGTCTAAACATGCATAATATCACACCCTAAACTGCCCAATAACCCATGTTCTCTTGCAGTGGACAATACATTAAACTACAATTCTTACACTCCCAGGATTCTTCCCCAATCTGGTGCTTTCTAGATGTTTTAGACTACAACTCCCACAATCCATTCTGGCTGAGGCTGATACAAATTGCAGTCTAAAACATCTGGAGGGCACCAGATTGGGGAAGGTTGTCAGATCTCATCCCAGAGGAGCATATTTAGCAGATTTTTTTTTTCTGTAGGAAAATTGCAGGGATACTTACATAGTAAGCTCAGAATGCCAAAAAGTAATGGCATGATCCTGCCAAAGTAAAGCACTTTAAGTTCTGTTCATTTCAATGGTATAGTTAAGCACTTTCTTAAATTTCTCCTACTGAAATTAATGGGGCCTGAAAGTGCCTGATGTCAGGAAAAAGCCTAATGGCTGACAATCTCTGTCTGGTATGAGCAACTGTTCAGACTACATATGCACAGGTCAAATGCCTTGCTTTGCATCTGACATCCTGAAATCTAAAATAGCACCCCTGCACAGCAAGATCCCATTTTTACTCTGATGAAAATCCCACGGATTCAGTGGGATGATAAGGCTGCAATCCTTTATTACCTGGGAGTGAGTCCCATTGAAATCAATGGGGCTTTCTTCTGAGTGATGTATATGGTTGCACTGTAATTGTGCTGTGGTTTGCAACCTAACCTCTGGGGTCACTGGAGGGAGAGGAAATGATAGATAGGCAACCCTCCATCATGCCTGCTCCAGCTCCAGCTCCAGCTGAGAGTGCCCCTCTCTCCAGTTACTGGTGAGGCCATCCGGAAGCAAGATATGGCAATTTTAAACTGCTGCTACTGTTTCTGCAACGTTTATTATTTTATTGATGGGATGTTATCTTGATATGATTTGATTACATGTTGTAAGCTGCGTTGGGTGTGTGAAAAAGCAGAAAGGTAAGATATAAATACTATAGACAAAAACCATCATCCTCTTATTTGGTCAAGTATATCACGGGCACCAGGCACCTGGAGTTAATACAGTCACACAAAACAACCTTCCAGACTCTGCTTGAAATGTGGAACCATGTCAGTTGAATGTGGTGGTTCCCTAGGTCAGGCATGGGCAGAAGGTAGACCGGGATCTACTAGTAGATCATTGGGTGATTTCTGACTCCAGTTGTTTAACAACGGCATTAACAAAATGACATCTCCCCCCCACCACCACCATCACCACCACAACCCCACGATTATATTGCTGAAAAGAAGAAAGGTGGGTGGGGTAGGGTAGGGTAACCAAGAATGGATTTTTGTGTTGAAGGGACTGTTAGCTCATTTCTGGTACTCAAAACAAATTCCTGGTTCAGAATTCTTTATTTCTAAGCATCTTGGGGCATGCTGGGAGTTGTAGGACTTTTTTCTGTCTAAATGCACATAGGATTGCGCCCTTAGTGTATGTATTTTGCACCAGGTTCTGACTGGTGGATCGTGGGCAGTGGGAGCTGGTGGCTCTGATGTCAGTGGGACAGTGAATCCTGCCTGGATTTCAGTCAGAACCAGTCAGAACTCTAAAGGAGCTCCTTCAGAGTTCTGACTGGTTCTGACGAACCCAGAGCAGATTCACCACCCCACTGCCATCGGAGCCATCAGCCTCCATTGATCTCAGGATTCTAGTAAGAAACAAAGAAGATCCCTCAAGCCTGGAGTCTTCCCATCCCTGTTCTAGGTGCCCCAAATAGTAACTCAACCAATTCTGAATGTTTCTTCCCTTTATTATTCACTTGTTAATATTGAGGGTGGGTGGGTTATGCTCAAACACTTTTGTATGAGTGTTTGTGCATCCGTATGAAGACATGATGCATTAACCGTGCTCTCTGCTGTTCATTATTTGTTGTTTTGTTTTTAAATTACTAGTCCCTCTTGTGTGCAAATTGGAATCATCAGTTCCAGGAAGTAGGACATGTACTTTATGATTTAAGTGCCTCTTTTGACATACCAGAAGTACCAACTAGGAAATAACTGAAATGACTAGCTTGTATGTGCAACAGCTGAAATTTGTTTTCACAAACTATTCAGAAAATATCACATGCTTTTACAAGGATCCAGATGGATCTGACTGTACTTTGTAGTCAATGTATACAGTCATTTTAATTTATTTCCAAAGGACACAATGTGACTTGTTCTGGAATAGCCCAACAGGGTCTCTCGTTGTATTGGTCCTATAGAATAAGTGCCTTATTAATCTTTCTCTGGGCCACATTGGCCCACACTGTGTGCTGCAAAGATATTGACAGAAATGCTGCAGCTTCACTTGCAGAGTGCAGCAGTATATATGGAAGACAGAAGAGGGCTTCTGTACCAAGGCACTATATTAAGTTCCCCTTAGCTCCCCAAAACAAAGTTTTGGGCAAGGCTCAGACAGATCTATGTTCATTCCACAAATCCACACATCTGCATTGCATAAGAGCAAAAATGCTAATTTGTAATCCACCTTTGGCATTACGACTTAAAGCACAGGTGGGCTAGAAATCTAATAGTAAATAAATGAAAGTAAATAAATTGGTTCTAGGTTCAGAATTCAGCAACCTGCAAATTTCAGTTTTTTTAAAGTAGGTTTCTAGTCCTTAAAGCTGCAAAGATAAGCTTAAATGTGAGTACTGCAGTCCTATACACACTTACTTGGGAATAAGTCCCGTTGAACCCAATGGGATTACTTCTATTATAGGATTGCACTGGCAGACCATTGCTCCATCTACTATTATCAACACTGACAGGCAGCGGCTCTCCAGCATTTCAAGCAAGAGTTTTTCCTGCCCTACCGGGAGATGCTGGGGATAAAAGTCAGTGGTTAGGTTGTTGGTTGAGGGGTTTCCAATGTTTGGGGGCCAGGTCTTCACTGCCTTGCATAGCTTTTGCCACATTTCATGACCAGTCAATGAACTATGCAAATAATCACATACAGGTTAGTTTAATTGACAGAACTTCTATAAGCCACAGGATGCAGTTTTTCTTGGTGCAGAATTTAGATCTTTAAAGAATAGTGCAGAGTATACATAAGGCTATCATTACAGGGCTTTCTTCAAAATGGAAAAGCCTACATACACACACACACACACACACACACACGCACACACTGTAATTTTCTTCATGCTACTGACAATATAGTGAGTGGTATTTGCTGGCCAATGAAAGAGATGTCTGTTTCTTTGCTTCTGTGGCTTTAAATATGTGGCTTCAGAGTGGTTACAAAGTCTTTGCCTTGAAAGCATGTTTGTTTACTCCTCTGGGAATGGTCAGTTTGTGCATGCTTTCTAATGCAACAGAGCCCTTTGCCTTTATTTAATGATTTTTTTTTTTTTTAGAAATGTGACCATCTGAAGTTGCTGACCATTCCATGCCTCTCTCTAGTAGATTTAGCCATGGCCTGTTAGGTCCAAACTAAACCATATGTGACACTGGAGATCTGTGATAAGATCTCTTTAGGGAGCAGGGAGAGGGGTTTAAGTGTTTCAACAGGAAAAATGGAGGGCAGCACTAATTCCACAGCGGAAAAAGGAAAGAGGCAAACCACACAAAGTATTGGGGAGAAACAGTGTGGTTTTATTTTTAAAAGCACTCCAGTTTTCTGTTTTGCCTAATGTGTTTCTAGCATAGTCAAAGGCAAATAGTCATCTCTTGCCTCCTGAGTGAGGAATTTCATTGTCCCCTTCTAAAGGGCAAAGACACTTGTTATTTGGGAGACAAGAAGTGACTGAGTTATACTTGAAATGTGTTAGTCATACACAACAGAAAATCTTAGTGCTTTTGCAAATAAAATTACACTCTTTCCTACAGCACCTTCAGTTTGCCTCTTTTTCTTTTCTGCACTCAACCACTGCTCCAACTTACTTCATGAAGGGTGACCATGTGTCCTACTTTGAAGAGGGCGGTCCTCTATTTGAAGGCGCCTCTATTTAAAGGGCTGTCCAATCCAAGTCTGCTTAAAGATAAAACACACTAAGAAGGGAGAGCCAGCAGGAGCCTTCAAGTTGCACCCGGACGGCAGACTGAGCAGGCACACAGGAGGTCATCTGGTTCCAGGGCTCCTCACCTGTGGAGGCTGGTGGCTCCAATTTCGGTGGGGCTGTGAATCCAGCCAGAACTCTAAGGAAGCTATTCAAGGTGCTGAGCATATTTTGCGGATCGGATTCATCACTTTGGACAGCTCCTTTAGAGTTCTGGCTGGTTTTGACTGAAGCCCAGAATGGATGCACAGCCCCACTGAATTGGAGCCCCTAGCTGCCACTGCTCCCCACTATGGTGAGACATATTGATGATCAAAGCCCAGTGTGGCTTATTTAACCCACAATGAGGCACAGTGCCTGTGGGCACCAGGTTGCCTATTCAAGCCCCGGCCACAGGGGCTTGAATAGTCGTCTGAACCTGGGTGGCGGGGGTTGTCTGAAAGTTAATCAACACTCAAATAACTCATGGTCTTGTATGGTTATTTGAGGGTTGTTTAACCCTCAAACAACTCCTGCTACCCAGGTTCGGATGACAAAACAAACTGTGCCAACCCCCCACTGGGTGTGCTGAATATTCAAAATAGCTGCCTGCCTGCATTGCAAGCCACCATGGCTTAAATAAACCACAGTATGCTGCGGTGATTGATTGTGCGAACCAGCCCACTGTATTTTATTTAAATGATAGGCATTACTTCTCAATTTGCAGCTACTCATATAAATTAGCATATGAAAATGTTTATTTATTTATTACATTTATATCCTGCCTTTTTTCCTCCAAGGAACTCAAGGCAGCATACATGGTCCTGCTCCTCCATTTTGTCCTCACAACAACAACCCTGTGAGGTAGGTTGGGCTGTTATGCAAAGCAGCGTTCTCTTTTGTCCTCTGCTTTGGCGATGCATTCCCTCTTTGTTGGTGATATATCGGTGGCCACCCCTTATAATACCTAGTTTTCTCCCACACCTCTGTAGCTAATAGCCGCTGGAGGAGGGCAAATTCCATCAGGGAAAGAGTTAGCCTCTCTCCTCCCTGCTGCTACAACCCAATCCAAATTGCACTCTCCTGCAAGGCTAAAAAAGGTTTTGAAAATGTGTTAGGATCATTCTCCTTCATCACAAGTAGTTTGGCCTTCAGACAATGCCAGGATTTATAAACACATTTCTAGGATGAGATTTTGCATTTATCTGAGCTTACTATCCAAGGTTCTCATGTGTTTTACAATTATTTATTATTGTTTATGGTGTCCTCATGTGCAGGGAAACAACAAGAACACTATATGATTTGCCGTTTACAGTGGGAAAACTCAAGAATTTTTCACAATCTAAAGCTGCAATCTTGTTCACATACATGAGAGCAAGTCCCATTGAACAAAGTGGAACATACTTCTGAGTAAACATATTTAGGCTCAGGTTGTACAAATGGTGTTTAAATTCCTGCATCTATAAATCAAAAGAAAGGGTTATATTGATCACAGTGTACATTTGATCTAAAAATAACTCACTTCCACCTTCTGCGTTGTGTCAACAATGTTCAGAAGTCTAACAGTAGATATTAAAGCTGCAAATTCGTATGCAGACTGTCCTGGAAGTAAGCTCCACTGTGGGAGGTTTCCCACTCCCGCTCCTCCTGTAAGTGGTGAAAGAGTGGAGAGAAAGAAAGAAATGGGAGGGAACATGTCCAGAGTGTGTATGGGACTTGTCCAAACAGGAAAGCCAAGCCTGGCCCAGATAATAAAGCCAATATATTGGTAACATAGGACGTGGAGCTGAAATTATGTCAGTTCCACTATTCACATCATCTTGTGACTGTCCTCTGCACTATGAATTGTTCCTCAAATAGCCTAACATTGTGATGCTAGAGATCTTGGGCTTATGACAATATGCACGTTATCGCCAAGAAGGGAAATTTTTGTAAGTCACTACTCATTTGATCTTTGTTCTATAATCGCACTGTGATATTTCTCTCCCATTCTCTAATATTTCCACTACCTTGTGTATTCATAAAGGAAGGCTCTTGGGAGTGATGTTCTGCAGTCTGGAGAAATAGCATCTACAAAATGTCACTCTGCTGGAATATGCAGAGACAGAGAGAATATATGTTAGAGAGCTAGTGTAGGAGCTAAGAGCATGAGTTGAGAAATCCCCATATCTCAATGGACGTGGCAAGAGGGTGGAACTGGACATGGTGAGAGAAGCACAGCCACCCTGTCAGGACTCCATTTTGCTTTCCTCTTCTCTTCCTCATAATATCTTGTCCCACCCGTCTCACATCATTGGCTATTTGCCAAAGAGGTGGGGACAATGCCCAGTGCTCTGACATCACATCATTGTGCCATGACCCCCAAACCCAGCCCCTTGTACCACCCTGAGGAAGATACAGATGAGGATGAAATACAGGATGCCTCACTCATGCACTCCTCCTGGGCCCTTCTGACCTGAGGATATGGCCTTTCCACTTTATTCATACTCAGAAGGTCAGCCCCCAGTAATATCCGCATTCTCTTTGTGCCACAGAAGCCAGCACTTGCAGAATCAGACAAGGGCCCTTTAAGACAGCACAGCCAGCTCCTACAAAGAGGCAGAGCCAACTACAGTACAGACCTTACCAGCCTATGTAAAGCTTCAAATGGCATCAGCTCTCTGCTAAGACAACATCAGCTGCCCAGGGTCCTGCTTAGAGGTACCTGCCTTGACTTGCTTGGGAAAGTGTGTTTGACTGCTTCCACTTCCCCTGTGAGCTCAACAAGACAATTTGTTTTGTCTTAGCAGATAGCTGTTCTGCTAAACTACATGCTACAAAGAAAAGGGAGGAAAAAACATTGAGTTCCATCCCTAGTTGTGAGCTCTCTAGGGCCCCATCTACATGGGGCTTTTACTCTGGTTCTACTCCACTCCCAAGTTGATAGTGTCAGATGACTCATGCTGTGCTCTGTAACTAGCCCGGCATTTCTTTCCCCAAATCTTTTTTTCCCCCAAACTTTTTAAACAGATTTTCCTGTCACAGTGGCTTCAGTGCTGTGTGACCTCAGCTGGCTTCAGTGTGGGCTGGTGGAAGCAGCGCTGATTGGCAGAAAGGAAAGTAACATGCAGCAGGGGTGGGGGGAAGGCAGAGGGGTAAACATGTCTACCTGGAAGTAACTCACTGCCTTCAGTTCCACTTTGCTGAGTACAGGAGCAGCCCTGCTGCTTTGAAGCTGTGCTGTTGTGAACATGGGCTCAGTTGGTGCCTCTCACTTTAAATAGTCACTGAGCTGGGGGGGGGGGCGCAGCCCTGCTGTTTTAAAACTGTGCAGCTACGAAAGAGCCCAGCTAAGAAATGGTGGACACCTGTTGATTCGAAGCTGCACAGCTAAGACAGGGTGGATGCCAGGGTGGATGATTTTCATGAACATGTACTCAGAAGCACGTCATTGAGCCCATGTTTGTGTGTGTGGGGGGGAAAGCCTGTTGATGGAGCAGTTAATATGCATCAAAGACAACGTGCTAGTCGCTCTCCCTCCTTGCTGGCTCCGCGCTCTCTGCTCTCAGCGCCTCTTGCACTCCTGCTCATTCTGCTTAGACTCCGGGTGGCAGCAACTGCCTGCTTGCCTGCCCACCTTATAAATGTGCGTGTGTATGTGGGGTTTGTCATGAATGTCTACTTGTAAGCAAGTCCTCCACTGCACTTCGTTGAACACGTTGGCTGCCACTTTTTCAAAATCTGTATTTTATTAATTTTAATAATACTTGCCAACCAATACAATTGCTTTTAAGCAAAATCATATGGATGTTTTTTTCTCCATCCCCATTGAATTCTCTAGTCTTCCCTTTTCCCTTTAGCACAAACCTTGCCATTTCAAACCTTCCATAACAGTTCCTCCTAATTAAAAACTGTTCATTTAAACTTTTAATTCATCCCCAGGCCATTCACATATTCAATCACTATTCATACCTTCATACACCAACAAAGAGATAAATAAGTAGGAACAGCTACATGAGTGTGTGGAGGAAGATGGAAAGGGGGAGAAGCCTTCTTTTATGCTATGTATGTTTCCATATATTTTCTCCCATATTTCTCTTCCATACCTTGATGTTTATGTCCTACTTCTTTTTTTGGCTGCTAGGTCCAGTAATGCTTAAAATCCCAGTAGCTGCATCTGGTTTTAGTTTTGTCTTCCCATTTTACACAGTTCCTGCCTTTTAGCTACCCAAGGTGAACTTCTTTATCTATTTATTAATTATCTCCACTGAAACCGATGTTGTCATCAGGACCTGCTTATTGCTGCTGATGCTGTTGTTCATCAGACTGAACTTTCCACCATCGAGACCAGTGACGAGAGGGCGGGGTGGAGGAATCATTCCAACTATGCTTCAGAATTGCAACTGGCTTCTGTGTGAACGTTGTTAATTACAGCCAATTGCCTATTAAGCTGTTAAAGCACTTGATTAGATAGAACAATGGACTTGGCTAACGATATTTGAGATCTGAATTTGGATGCCACTGGTGGGCTGCCAACATTGTATGTGGATGTTCTAAGTGAGCTGCATTGTGCTAATGCTATTGCTGCTGCCCCATGATTGAGTGGGGTTATTATCTGCCACTGTACCAACTGCGTCATGCAGACGCTATTCACAGGCTTCCACCTGGGCTGGTCATTTTGCTGGACTAGAGCAAGAAAAACATTAAGTGACTAGGAGTATGCCTTATCGTTGCTAGTCGGCACCAGCTCCAGGTTTTTGAGGTCCCTTAGGCAAAACACCCAGTGGTCCTCCTAGCACAGTGAAACAGCTGGTAAAGAGGTAGGGAGAGGAATAGCGAGGAAAATGGTTGGGGGAGAGAAATAGAAGGCTAGAGGCTGGGAGTGGAGAAGGGAGGAAGAGCGCAAAGGGGAAAGGTCTGTGTGGATGGAAGAAGATTGGGAGGGCCGGGAAGCAACTTTTTCCATTTTTTCCTTCCCCCCCACAGGCTCTAGCCTCGCTGTTTCTCTCCCTGCAACCTCTTGACTACCTAGGCCCCGACAGCAGCCATTATGTGGCTAGCCACATCCTCCATGGGAGCCATTTTGTGGTAGTGCCCACAGCAGTTTCTCAATTTCCCGAATGTACCCGTGGTTCCAAAAAGGTTGGGGACCCCTGAAGTAGACAGTGGCATCCATCGCTCCTCCTCCTCACCGCAACCACTGTCTGGGCCAGAGCAAGATGCGGGTGAAAAAGCAGGTTGTGAGGCTGAGGAGGAGCAACTTCAGGGGGCTCTTGTCAGTGGGCCCTAGCTGGCGTGTGGGCTGTTGGCAGGTTCCCAACCATGCCTGTTTTGATGCCGGCCCTGTTGCTAGGCAATTATGACATGCTTTGTTGGTTTTCTTCCAAACCTAGCAGAGTAACTGGCATGTGGAGGGAGCATGAGTCTCAAGTCTCTGTCCAGAGCACCTAACAATGTTGATATATTCCCTCTGCAGACTTTATGCTGCACAGCAATTGTGCATCTTGTTGTTGTTGTTGTTCAGTCGTTCAGTCGTGTCCGACTCTTCGTGACCCCATGGACCATAGCACGCCAGGCCTTCCTGTCCTGCGCTCTCTCCCGGAGTGTGCTCAAGTTCATAATTGTGCATCTTACCCCACAGAATACTCACCCATTTTTATTGATAACTTTTTACAACAGGGAATCTTGTTGACACCCTCTGTGGAAGGGCTACAGCGCCACGCCTCAGCCCAAACCAAGAGATAAAACAACTAAAAATGCTTTACTTCTGATGCTGTGTTCAGAGGCCCATGAAATTACTGTACAAGTAAGCTTTTAAAATGCAAAGCCAAGAGGCTTATTTAAAAGCCTGGCACACATTATCATGCTATTAATTTCTTTAGTGCCACCTGCAGGCACCGTGGAAAGTGATAATTTTCTAACAGGTAGAGCATTTCCCCTTATAGTTCTGAATAAACTAAGTAGCTTTGCCCACATTGGTCAGAATATTGAACTGTATTGTATAAGTGATTAATTTAATTTTAAGTTTGGAATAAGAAATAATGTTATTGATGTAATTATTACTCCTCACAGACAGACTCCAATTACCTCCTGGCTTCCCTGTGGCATAGAGCTAAGAAACATGGGCACAATACAGAAGTGAGGCACTCCCCGAGTTTTCCAGAACTGGAACCGCCATACCGTGCTCTTTTGCTCTTAGTGGTTTTGAGCCATTTGGGGCTGCAGACTGAACGTTTTCCAGAAACATGATGCCTTTCCAGGTTCTAGGGGGGCCTGACCAGCCCACTGGTTCCCCCAGCTAGATAGGGCAGTAAAGACTTTCAGGTCAGGCTTAGTGTCATGCATATGAAGGAGTTTACATCAGAATAATGTACATTGTTTTGTTGTTTATTATTAATTTTCATCATTTTTAGTCACTTTGTGTAGTTGGCTGATTCTGCTGGGAAATGGGCATGTGGGGATTACTCTCCCTGCAAGTCTGTTTCCCAGCAGAATCTGCACCCATCAGCCCTCCAGGCCAAAGTCCAACCAATCAAGAGGATAGTTTCTTGTTACTTTCTGCAAGCCAAGTTTCTATTTCCTGAGATAATACTTTTTCTCTCCCTTCTTATGATCTTTTCTTGAACTTTACAGTCTCCTGCTCTTCTGGGCACAAGGTCCAGACCTCTACATTCTAAGGAAACATTTGACCTCCAATATACACATAAAAAAGTAAAGGTGTCCCCAACCAGTCGTGTCCGACTCTAGGGTGTGGTGCTCATCTCCATTTTTAAGCCGAAGAGCCAGCGCTGTCTGAAGACGCTTCCGTGGTCTACACACACACAATTTAATCCCAAAATATCCCCAAACCAAACACAAAAATGGAGGACAGTTCTGTTCCTCCACAAGAGTCAAGAGATGGTCTCTTTCCTGGCCTTGTCTGTCTAAAACCCTGGAGGCAGATCTTAGTTTCAACTGTTGCATGTATAACATTTTCTCTGTACAATATGCAGAGCTAATGATGAGCAAATCTCAAAATGTTTGATTGCTTTAATAAAACAGCATAACACTGTGTACCATCAGGTTACATTCATCCATTATGTAACCCCCACTGAAGCTAATAGAGTTAAAGGGATTAATTTAGTCTCAAGGGTAACAATCAGGCTGAAAAATCTTGTGACAACAGGCTCTGTCATGAGCGTATCCTTGCGAAGCAGGAGTAACATCTTTATTATCAGCGTCTATATTTGCAGTGGCAAGGCCAAGAGAGAGGGATGAAGCAATTCAGATGAAGCATGCACAATCCTGTGCATGTTTACTCTGAAGTAAGTCTCTCTGGGTGGGAGCGCATGATCAGGGAGGGAAAATAAGTCACCATAATTACCCTCGCCAGGTGTGGCTTGTTATGACATCTGAACCTAGCAACAGTGGGTGGCAGGGCTGGTTTACCAACTGCTCTGCAACCCTAGAACAAGCCATGGGTTCTGGGGTGGTTTACAAACCTGCACCAGGTTTGGATGGCACAACAAGCTGTGCCTGGCAAGGGTATTATGGTAATCAGGTGGTGTGTGACCGGCCGGCACGGGACAGGAAAATAAGCCACGGTGGCTTATTTTCCATCCCCAAACATGCAGACCCCGTCACTGAGTTCAATGGGGCTTCCTCCCAAGTAAACATGCACAGGATTTCAGTCGCAGTTTTGGCAAGCCCCAAGGAGAATCCGTAGACTCCCTGGATATTTATATTTGTATCCTGCCATTCTGTTATATATATTCCAAGTAGCTAACATGCAGATTATAAACTCCATGATAAAACACAGACATCCAAAACAAACAAATCACTATTAAAATCTCACAGTTAAGTTTACAGGGCACGTCTGCAATCTGTCTGGGAGTCAGCTCCACTGAACTCATTTTTGCTTGGTTCTGACTGCATAGGTTCAATTTATTGTAAAATATATTTAAAGCTTTCACAAATAATCTTCAGCCAGCTAAAATGCAACCTTCAGTTTTTAATTAGAAATGCAAGCAATCTTTCCAAGATCTGTTACTGTTTGAACAGTTAGTGTGAAGGAGAAATCCTGTCAAAGAAAAGGAAAGAAGTATCCAACTTCTGCTTCATTATTTTCCTCATTTTTCAGCTTCCTCTGTGCTAAAGCATCACAGAGGTTCATCACATGAGGCTGAAATCCCACATCCTTACCGGGGCTTTCTGCTTCTGGATTCTTTGACGGATTATGACTGGCTCCTATACATGGGTGGACACATAGTTTGAATAAAGGAAAGTCCTTCAGCAAGTTCTATATGTTTCATTATGTTTCATTTTGCAGCCACTAGATGGCACTGTGATAATAGCGCTTTACCGTCATTACACAAGCTGATAGAATGGATTAATATCCCTTGTTGCTTTATCTCTGATCTTTTCGAAAGCAGGATAAAGGGGTACAAGTGTCGGAGACGTCCTGGAGGTCGATGACGTCATGTAAAGGACCTGCAAACTTCCACGAGTGGCCAGTCATGAGTGTGCAATAAATCACTCATGTTGAAATGCTCACAACCAATAGAAAACTTGAAAGCCTCATTATTACCTCATTCACTTGCCAGAGCAATGAGAATCCATCAGTTACCCTGGCACTCTGGTAGATGTAATCTCTCCTGCTTTGGAAAAAGTCCCAGAGCTGTGCTCTCCTGCTATACAACTGGTATCTATACATAAGGGAACTCTTTACCCTCTTGCATTGAGAAGGAGAGATTAAGAACATAAGAAGAGTCAGGCTGGATCAGACCAAAGGCCTATCTAGTCCAGCAATTTGTTCCCATAGTGGCCACCCAGATAAGGACATAAGAAGAGCCATGGTGGATCAGGCCAATGATCCATCTTGTCCAGCTTTCGTTCACATATTGGCCAACCAGCTGCCTGCAGGAAACCCACAAGCAGGACATGAGTGCAACAGCACCATCCTTCCCATGTTCCCCAGCAACTAGTGTGCAAAGGCATACTGCCTCTGACACTGGAGATAGCATATAGCTATCATGAGTAGTAGCCATTGATAGCCTTCCTCAGTAATTTCTCCAATTCCCTTTTAAAGCTCTCCAAAGTGGTGGCCCTCACTACCTTGTGGAAGTGAATTCCATAGTTTAACTCTGCTCTGTGTGA
This sequence comes from Heloderma suspectum, assembly GCF_057233095.1. Lineage (NCBI taxonomy): Eukaryota > Metazoa > Chordata > Lepidosauria > Squamata > Helodermatidae > Heloderma > Heloderma suspectum. Next base: position 25,524,331 of record NC_139464.1, read on the forward strand.
AGAAGGACTTCCTTTTATCTGTCGTGAAGCTCAAACCAATCAGCTTCATGGGATGACCAGGGTTCTAGTATGATGAGAGAGGGAGAAAAATGTCTTCCTCTGGGAACCCCACAAACAGGACATGGGTGCAAAAGCACCCTCTTGCTTGTGTTCCCCGGCAACTGTATACAGATGCATTTGTTGTTCAGTCGTTCAGTCGTGTCCGACTCTTCGTGACCCCATGGACCATAGCACGCCAGGCCTTCCTGTCCTGCGCTCTCTCCCGGAGCGTGCTCAAGTTCATATTCATTGCATCGGTGATGCTATCTAGCCATCTCATCCTCTGCCGTCCCCTTCTCCTTTTGCCTTCAGTCTTTCCCAGCATCAGGGTCTTTTCCAGGGAGTTTTCTCTTCGCATTAGGTGGCCAAAATATTGGAGCTTCAGCTTCATTATCTGTCCTTCCAATGAGCACTCAGGGTTGATTTCCTTTAGGATGGACTGATTTGACCCCCTTGCAGTCCAGGGCACTCGTAAGAGTCTTCTCCAGCACCACAGTTCGAAAGCATCAATTCTTCGGCGCTCAGCCTTCCTTATAGTCCAGCTCTCACAGCCATACATTACTACTGGGAAAACCATAGCTTTGATTAGACGGACCTTTATCGGCAAGGTGATGTCTCTGCTTCTTACTATGCTGTCTAGGTTGGCCATAGCTTTCCTCCCAAGGAGCAAGCATCTTTTAATTTCATGGCTACAGTCACCGTCTGCGGTGATCTTGGAGCCCAAGCAAGTAAAATCTGTCACTGCTTCCATTTCTTCCCCTTCTATATGCCAGGAAGTGATGGGGCCAGATGCCATGATCTTTGTTTTTTTAATGTTGAGTTTCAAACCAGCTTTTGCACTCTCCTCTTTCACCCTCAACAAGAGGCTCTTTAGATCCTCTTCGCTTTCTGCCATTAGGGTGGTATCGTCTGCGCACCTGAGGTTGTTGATAATTCTCCCAGCAATCTTAATTCCGACCTGTGATTCATCCAACCCGGCATTTCTCATGATGTACTCTGCATATAAGTTAAATAAGCAGGGTGACAATATGCAGCCTTGTCGTACTCCTTTCCCAATTTTGAACCACTTGGTTGTTCCATGTCTGGTTCTTACTGTTGCTTCTTGACCCTCGTACGGGTTTCTCAGGAGACAGGTAAGGTGGTCTGGTACTCCCATCACTTTAAGAATTTGCCACAGTTTGTTGTGATCCACACAATCAAAGGCTTTAGCTTAGTCAATGAAGCAGAAATAGACGTTTTTCTGGAATTCTCTTGCTTTCTCCATGATGCAGCGAATGTTGGCGATTTGATCTCTAGTTCCTCTGCCTCTTCAAAACCCAGCTTGTACTTCCGGTAGTTCTCGGTTCGCATACTGCTGAAGCCTAGCTTGTAGGATTTTGAGCATCACCTTGCTGGCATGTGAAATGAGCGCAATGGTGCGGTAGTTTGAACACTCTTTGGCGTTGCCCTTCTTTGGAATTGGAATGTAAACTGACCTTTTCCAGTCTTGTGGCCACTGTTGAGTGTTCCAGATTTGTTGGCATATTGAATGCAGCACTTTAACAGCATCATCTTTTAGGATTTTAAATAGCTCGGCTGGAAGACTGTCATCTCCGCTAGCTTTATTGTTACTAATGCTTCCTAAGGCCCACTTGACTTCACTCTCTAGGATGTCCGGCTCAAGTTCAGTGACCGCACTATCATGGCTATCAGGGACATTCAGATCTTTCCTGTATAGTTCTTCTGTGTATTCTTGCCACCTCTTCTTAATCTCATCTGCTTCTGTTAGGTCCCTGCCTTCTTTGTCCTTTATCATGCCCGTCTTTGCACAAAACGTTCCCTTGAGATCTTCAATTTTCTTGAAGAGATCTATAGTCTTTCCCATTCTGTTGTTTTCCTCGATTTCTTTGCATTGTTCACTTAAGAAGGCCTTCTTGTCTCTCCTTGCTATTCTCTGGAACTCTGCATTCAGTTGGGTATATCTTCCCCTTTCTCCCTTGCTTTTCGCTTCCCTTCTTTCGTGAGCTACTTGTAAAGCCTCATCAGACAGCCACTTTGCTTTCTTGCATTTCTTTTTCTTTGGGATGGATTTCGTTGCTGCCTCCTGAACAATGTTACGGACCTCCGTCCATAGTTCCTCAGGCACTCTGTCTATCAGGTCTAATCCCTGAAATCTATTCCTTACCTCTACTGTATATTCATCAGGGATATGATTTAGGTCATACCTGAACGGTTTAGTGGTTTTCCCGACGTTCTTCCATTTAAGCCGAAATTTTGCAAGAAGCAGCTCATGATCTGAGCCACAGTCAGCTCCAGGTCTTGTTTTTACTGACTGTATGGAGCTTCTCCATCTTTGGCTGCAAAGGACATAATCAATCTGATTTTGATATTGACCATCTGGTGACGTCCATGTGTAGAGTCGCCTCTTGTGCTGTTGGAAAAGAGTGTTTGCTATGATCAGCATGTTCTCTTGGCAAAACTCTATTAGCTTTTGTCCTGCTTCATTTTGTACACCAAGGCCATGCCTGCCTGTTATCCCGGTGATTTCTTGACTTCCTACTTTAGCATTCCAATCCCCTATGATGAAGAGGACGTCTTTTTTTGGTGTTAGTTCTAGAAGGTGTTGTAGGTCTTCATAGAACCGATCAACCTCAGCTTCTTCGGCCTCAGTGGTTGGGGCATAGACTTGAATTACTGTGATGTTGAATGGTTTGCCTTGGATTCGTACTGAGATCATTCTATCATTTTTAAGATTGTACCCCAGTACTGCTTTTCCCACCCTTTTGTTGACTATGAGTGCTACTCCATTTCTTCTAAGGGATTCTTGCCCACAGCAGTAGATATGATGGTCACCTGAATTAAATTCGCCCATGCCTGTCCATTTGAGTTCGCTGACTCCCAAGATGTCGATGTTCAATCTTGCCATCTCATGTTTGACCACCTCCAGCTTACCTTGATTCATTGATCAGACATTCCAGGTTCCTAAACAATATTGTTCTTTACAGCATCGGATTTTCTTTTCCCCACCAGACACATCCACAGCTGAGTATCCTTTCGGCTTTGGCCCAGCCGCTTCACTCTTTCTGGCGCTACTTGGAAATACCCTCTGCTCTTCCCCAGTAGCATATTGGACACCTTCCGACCTGAGGGGCTCATCTTCCAGCGTCATCTCTTTTAGCCTTGTGATACGTTCCATGGGGTTTTCTTGGCAAGAATACTGGAGTGGGTTGCCATTTCCTTCTCCAGTGGACCACATTTTGTCAGAACTCTCTGCCATGACCTGTCCGTCTTGGGTTGCCCTGCACGGCATAGCTTATGGCTTCACTGAGTTACGCAAGCCCCTTCGCCACAACAAGGCAGTGATCCATGAAGGGGTACAGATGCATACTGCCTCTAATAGTGGAGGTAATATATAGCCATCATGACCAGTAGCCATTGATCGCCTGTTCATAAGAACATAAGAAGAGCCCTGCTGGATCAGACCAAGGGTCCATCTAGTCCAGCATTCTGTTCACACAGTGGCCAACCAGCTGCCGACTGGGAACCCAGAAGCAGGGCATGAGCGCAACAGCAACCTCCCACCCATGTTCCCCAGCAACTGGTCTACATAGGCTCACTGCCTCTGGTACTGGAGGTAGCACATAGCAATCAGAACTAGTAACCACTGATAGCCTTTTCCTCCAGGAATTTGTCCACTCCCTCCCATCTTAAAGCCATCCAAATTGGTGGCCATCACTACTTCCTGTGGTAGTGAGTTCCATAGTTTAACTATGCGCTGTGTGAAGAAGTAGTTCCTTTTATCTGTCCTGAATCTCTGACCAGTCAGCTTCAGAGGATAACCCCAGGTTCTAGTATTATGAGAGAGGGAGAAAAATGTCTCCCTATCTACATTCTCCACATCATGCATAATTTTGTAGACCTCTATCATGTCTCCCCTTACCCTCCTTTTTTCCAAGCTAAACGATCTCAGCTGTTGTAACCTTCTCTCATAGGGGAGATGCTTCAGCCCCATGATAATTTTAGTTGTCCTTTTCTGCACCTTTTCCTTAAGCTTGATGCTGTGCAGCTGAAGGGACATCACTCCTTGATCTCTGGAATGCAAGCTGGTGATGCCAGCGTCCTTTGCATTGAGTGGCACCACTTTTCTGCAGAAAGGCTATGCGTCAGCACAGCTGTGGCAAGACCATGAACGAAGGGGCAGTTCAGAAAAACAAGGCCAGCTGACATAGGCAAAATAAACACACACACACACATTCACACACACACGCGCGCGCGCACACACACGGGATGGGACACAAACACCCTCCCTGTGACACCCCTGTCCATCCCACCCCAGTTTGTTTATCTGGTTTTTTACTACAGGTCATTAGTCTGTGCTGGTTCTTTATTGTTTGTCTTGGGGTATCTCTGAAAAAATGCATTCCCTGGCCTGTTTAGCAATATTTTAAAAGGCTCATCCAAATAGTAAACAGACAGCCTGACCCAGAGCAAAAGTTGCAGACTAGATAAGGGTCCTGTGCTCTTCATTTCCCCTGATTTTTATGGGCTTTTACTTTACTTTAAACTTTTACTTTACTTTTTGTAGAACTTTGCACCCATTCTGTAGATGTTATCCTCAACACATAACTTAAGTGATGAGAGTAACTTTCACATAGTTGGCGCAATCCATATAATGTTAAGTACTCTTGAAGGCACATTCGTATAAATGAAATGAAAGGCCACATTTAATTGTCATCCCATTTATTTCAATGGGATTAACGGTTTTGGGATTGTGCTTAGTGTGCTCTGTGTATATTCTGAGGTGCACCAATAATTCCTGTGTCAACAGGTTCTCTCTTCTGCTGCAATGGAAGGAGCATTCCATGCATTAATTTTTTTATATGTATGGAACAGTCTGTCCATTCCATTCAAGTAAATGGAGAAACACTTGTACACGCAGGGGAACTCCTCCATCAGCAATGGCTTCTTGGATGGGTGCACGTGTGATGAATATTTAAGATTAGAGTACCAGTTTTGAAGGGGACGACAGAGGATGAGATGGCTAGATAGCGTCACCGATGCAATGAATATGAACTTGAGCACACTCCGGGATAGAGCGCAGGACAGGAAGGCCTGGCGTGCTATGGTCCATGGGGTCACGAAGAGTCGGACACGACTGAACGACTGAACAACAACAACCAGTTTTGAAGGAGCTAAGCATGTTCCTTCTAAGGAAAAAATGAATGGGACTGAAGTCCAAATACATGTTTTTGAGGATTTCATCCTTGTGTACATCACAGTTGTGATGTACGCTATTGTGATGTTTTTTACATCCTTAAAAACAACAACGACCTTGACATTTTAACTAGAATAAGCCCTCTTTTTAATGCCCTGCTCACTTAGGGCGCGATCCTAAGCATGTTTAGACAGAAAAAAAGTCCTAAAACTTCCATTATGCCTCAGCCAGCTATGCTAGGAGTTGTAGGACTTTTTTCTGTCTAAACATGCATAGGATTGTACCCTTAAAGACTAAAGGGGACTAGACTGTCTGAAGGCTGGCAAGAAAACCCATAAGCCATATATGGAGTAGTCTTAACCTTGCCCATTTGGCACCCTCCAGACATGTACGACTACAATTCCCATAATTCCCAGACAGCATGGGCCATGCTGGTAGGGGATAGTGGGAGTTGTAGTCCATCCCATCGACATGGCACCAGGTTGATAATGGCTGGTTTTAGTTCAAAGTTGTAGCTTTTTTTTTTTTTTAAGTTAAAATTTGAAAGAGCCTAGACAAAAATAACCCTGATGGAAATATTTTCTTAGCAGTAAATCAGCATTGCCCAAGTGCATTACCGAACATATGAGGGTGGGTTTTTCTTTTGCTGTGTTGGAAGGAATTCTCTGGACATGCCCAAAGGTACAGTTTGTTCCTCGTTCCTATGTCGCAAATTCCAGAACTGAGCCTCACCGGGTCTGCATGACCTCTGGGCCAAATAGCCCTCCAATGACCATCCATCAGATTTGCAGACCTCACTGGTCCTGCGGTTGATTTCCCAACGCCAGTAGGAAAGCAACACGGTGATTTTACTTAATGGAGTGGCTGCCTGGAACTCAGGGAACTGGGCCAGCTTGGTGGTGAGCTCAGGTATTTACCCTTTGGGTGGGGAACACTTTCATTGAACAGGTCACTTTAAAGCTCTTTCCCCTGGCTCATTCACATAATGTATAAACAGGAGTGTCTTGGCACTGGTGGAAGCAGCTGACTTCACCGTTTGGCCAGCTGCAGGGAAAGGTGTCTCTATGGCAGTGACAGTGTAGAGACAACACAGAGAGGGAAGAGACATGTGGCTGTGTTGTTACTGAGGCAGAGCGAAGCAGTGTGCTCATTTCCATGGCCGATCCAAGACTGTTTTATGTTAGCGAAATGCTTGGTGTTGTGACAGGCAGGTTGTGGGCGGAAGAGGGCTTGAGGAAGGGTGCTGTGCAAAGAGGCACACATTTGTACCTCCTTGCAAGAGCCCTGTAAGGGAAGGTAGGGAGAGACACCCAGGCCCAAATAGCATGTTACATTAAAGGCATCCTCACATTTGCTTATGTGTGTGTATGTGTGTGTGTATGTGTGTGTGTGTGTGTGTGTGTGTGTTTTAAAAAGCAAACATGGTAGGGGCAGTCAGGCTCAAGACCATGGGAGCAGGGAGGGAAGGGAACACTCCCCCCCCATGCCACATTCTTGACAAAAAAGGACCCCTGGAAGCTGCTGTTTTCCAGGAGAAAAGCTGCTGTTGGCCCCAGTTTCAGGACTACAGGGCAGGTTTTGAACTGTGGAAGTTCCAGGTCTAATTGAGTCCTAATAAATGCATGGCAAAGTATTGGAACGTGTATTAGGTCAAGCATTTATCAGAAGATGGGGTTTTAGGACTATGCATGTAATGGAGATTATTTGTTAATTTTGGAGCACTTATAGGCAGACAAGGGGACAATGGTACTGGAAAGGCCAATTATTATGAAAGCTCATAGTTTTAAAGCAGCTGCATTGATCTGAGGTGAGGCCCCTGCAGAATAAATTTTAATAGGTTTAACCTTCCTGAGGAGGTTCCATAAAAACAAGATTGCATGTTGCCAAGTTCAACTGCACAGGAAAAGGATAGGAAAGATTCTGCTAAATAAACAGATATTCCCTTGACTGGCAAGGTCTCTGTGCTTTGTAGGAATGTAGAATGGTGGAGATTTATTATGATGAATAATAATTTCATGTGTTAAAGGGAACAAAGTTCTCCCCTTTCTCTTTGATGAGGTGCATATATGCGCAGCTAAATTGGACAGTAATTATACAAGGACACTCCCTTGACTACTTAATGCAGCCTTCTCCAACCTGGTGCCCTTGAGATGTGTTGAGCTACAGCTCCCATTATCCCCAGCCAGCATGCTGAATGAGGATGGTGGCGATTGCAGTATCACACATCTCAAGGGCCCCAGGTTGGAGAAGGCTGCTTTAATGGAAAGTTGGACATTTTCACAAGCACGTGGATTTGATGATGAAATAGGTGGTTGTTGCCCACAAACGCGCATTGCGCAATTAACCATTTAGGGGCCAAGAATGCAAACCGCTGCTCTGCTCAACATGAGCTGCTTTTCTCCTTTGCCCATGGCAGGTCTCTGCATGTTGCAAATGAGTTGTCTGGATAATTTGCCATAAGCAAAAGCTTATGTTTTGTATGTCATCACTCACCATATTGAAAGGGCTTACTCCACCAAACATTTGCTGTGACTCTGGGTTTATATTTCCTCTCTCCAGGGAACTCTGGGAATAGAACTGTAGTTCTGCAGGGGGAGAGCAAGGAATCTCTAACACAACGTTTAGCGTCCTTGTCCAACAGATTCCTAGGATTCTTTGAGGGATGCCTTGACAGTTAAACTGGTTGGTATAAATGTGATATAGATTTGTATGTATATATGCCTGATTAAAAGCAATGTAAGTGGAAAATGAGAATAGTTCCAACACAGAGAAAAAATAGCATGTCAGGGAGAAAACTAGACAGAAACCTTCTTCCTGATTTGCTAGTTTTATATACACAGGGAGATTGTGTGTTTTTTGTAGCTCAGGAAACATTTAATCAAGTAGGCGAATGGTATGTCTGAAGCAGACTGCACTGGCATATCCTGTGACATCTTTAACTCTCAGGGCTTTTCTGCACAAGGCATTTATCTTGCGCTCATCATTCCCTACTCACAGTTGTTTACAGGTTCTTTGGATGACAATGTCATGACCCTCCAGTTTTACTTCTGTGTCTAAAGAGCACTTTCAGTTAGTTTTTTTAGAGCAGGGAAAATGCGGCATTTAATTGTAAAAGCAAAAGAAAACACTTTTATCACTTGTGTATTTGCACTATTCCACTATGCCACAGTGCCACCTAGGTGTTATACAGTGGAAAAGCAGGGAAGGAAACATTATTCGTGTAGTGCTCAGAGCTCAATTCTGTGATGAAACCGGAAATAGATATAGCAGAGCTGCCATGTTAATTTCCTACAATCTAGGGTGACCATGTGCCCTACTTTACAGAGGACAAACCTCTCTTTTGGAAAGCTGACAGTGGACAGTCCTCTATTTGACAGTGTCCTCTGTTTGATGGGCTGTCCAGTCCAACTCTGATTTAAAAACAAAGAACCATACGAAGGGGAGAGCAGGTAGGGGCTTTGAAGCTGCCCATCAACTGTTAGCAGTTCCTGGATAGCAAACAGACTGAGCAGCTCACCTAGTCAGTCTTCTCCACTATACTGAGATGCCTTGTATTTCGATTTAAATTTATTTATTTATTTATTTCTATACCGCCCAATAGCCGAAGCTCTCTGGGCGGTTCACAAAAATTAAATAATGGCTAGTATTTCTGAATTTGCACCTATACATATAAATTTGCCTACGCAAATGTTATGCAAATTGGTCTCCCCTTTTGTCCTCTTTTTTGGCAACACATTTCCTATTTTTTGGCATTACGTATGTAGCTACCCTACGCAATGTCTTGGCATAGCATAGTCCTGGGGCATTGTAATAAATTAAAGTGTTAGCTCCCCGTTTCCAAGAGCTAATTCAGAACACTGCTGCTGCCTTTGTTGTTGCCAAGTAAGCCCACCAGGGCCTACCAACGTAGGAGGAGACCCAGCACAGGACATACCCAAGGGCCCTCTCAAAAATGGACAATGTCTTACAGAGTTGGTGTGGCAGAACCCATCCTCCATGGGATGGACTCCCCAGCACTCAGCTGGGGAGTTGCAGTTGGGCTTTATGGTGTTTGAGCTTGGGCCAGGTTTCAGGCTCTTTCCCACCATGTTCCACACCCAGTTACAACGATCTGCCTCAAAGTAAGACCTTAAAAAAGCACGTTGCATTGTTTTTCACTGTTGCCTTTAAACCTTTCCCTTGCCTGATCCTTCATCCCCCTTTCCTTGGAAAGGAACATCTGAATGTACATCTCACAAAAACATGCTATTTATTTATTGTGTTTCTATACCATTCAATAGCCAGAGCATTCTGGGTGGTTCACAAAATATTATTATTATTATTATTATTAAATTTATTAACCGCCCATCTGGCTGGTAACCCAGCCACTCTGGGCGATGTACAACATACAATAAAACAGTTTAAAACAATTAAATTTTACAGTAAAAACATTTTCTAAAATACCCTAACCCACCCCAAATGCCTGCCTGAACAACCACGTTTTTAATGCACGACGGAAGCTCATTAAAGAGGGGGCATGGCGGAGTTCCCTAGGGAGGGAGTTCCACAGAGTGGGGGCCACCACAGAAAAGGCCCTCTCCCTCATCCCCACCAGTCTAGCTATCCTGGCTGATGGGACAGAGAGAAGGCCATCCGAGGCTGATCTTGTTAAGCGGCCTGTCTGGTGCTGCTGGAGGCGCTCCTTAAGATAGGCTGGGCCAGAACCATATAGGGTTTTAAAATAGAGGTTAAACTATAAATATAAGAACATAATAAAATATAACATAAAAACCTTAAAAACCCAATAATATTAAAGCAAAGTAAAAGCAACTGCAGAGGACAACTGCACAACAAAAACCTAAAAAGGACTCAATTTTAAAAACTGAAAGATTAAAAGCCTGGGAGAATAAAAAGGTCTTCACCTGGTATTGAAAAGTCTCTGTGGGGAGCCACTACTGAAAAGCCCTTAAAAACATATGTTTCATTTAGAAAATTGCCTACATTCAACATTTTATATCTTGTTTTCAAGGTTGCTTAACTACACAAGTATTTCTATTAAAATTCCAATAATCTTGACCAAAGTTCAGTATACAAAACAAAGAATACTATGTTTCAGATCTCCACTTCAGCCACAAAGGTGGGAAAAGCAGGTTTATCAATGGCTACTAACCGTGACTGCTAAATGGAACCTCCACATTCAGAGGCAGTATATCTCTGAGTACTTGATGCTGGGGAGAAACAACTGGAGGCGTGTTAACTCCTCACAAATAAGACATGGAGGAATCTGGCAAGCTACTCTTGCAAACAGGAAGCTAGACTAGAGGAACCCTTGGTGTGATCCAGCAGGGTTCTTTTTATGTTCATCAGATAAACAGGTTTGCAATTTTATGTGCTCAACAAATTGATATTTTTGCTAGGAACTGATGTAATGATGAAATGGAGGCGATGATAAAGTTCTTTGTCCTCAACCCGTAAAACAGTATCTCCTATAATTTTATCTCATCTTTGAAGGTGATAAGATAAAATCCTAGCATCTGGTGGTCGTTCTGGAGTTTGTTTCAATTTGGTGCTAATATTGTGGGGCATTTCCCGATTAATATGCCTTCGCTCCTGTGCAGCTGAGCTAATCGTCCAGGCATGCCTCCTACACATTTCCTTGTGGCAGATAAATATTGGAATAGAATAAGGCACAATGACTAAACTACAGACTGCAATCCAATTCTGCTGTATTTAGTTACACATAGCAGTTGCTAAGAAAGAGTTCTAGAGCTGGAGTCCTCCTTAAAGGGACACTTTAGCACAGGGGTGAAGAACATGTGACCTTCCAGAAGGGATTGGACTGCAACTCCTGTCAGTCCTCACCATTGGCTATGCTGGTGATGTATAGTCATTGGCTGCATTCACACGACACGATAAACCACAATGGTTTATTTTTCTGAATTAGCCATATGATGGTTTATCGTGTTGTCTGTGAGCGGTTTCCCCAACCAGGCTGGTTTATTTAGCCAAAATAAGCCACCCTGATAAAATATGGTCTGCAGTGAGGTTTACTTTAACCGTCATGGCTTACCGTGTCGTCTGGCACTCCAGTGTGGTTTAAACAGATCGCTTACAGAGTCATCTGGCAAGAGTGGTCAAAACTGCTGCTGACGCTCTGCTCCTCTCAGGCGATTTCAGTTACTGAGATCTCCATAGCAACAGATTGCACGCTCCACCCATCTCTGCCCTCACCCCTCCCTCAGTGGTATGCTCTGCAAACTTCCAAGGTGTCAAACCCCCACATTTCCCATGGAGAGGCATAGCCGCACAGAGTTTTAGTTCTGCCTCGGGTGCCTCCCCATGATGGGAACCTGTGTATGAAATTTTGTTCCTTTCCTGCAAACTTCCAAGGGTTTAGCGCTGCCTTTTTGTTGGGGGGGCAGGGGAAAAGGGTGATGTGAGGAGAGGTGGGGAGCACTGCAGGTTGGGTGGGGTGATGGCAGTGGGGGTGCAGGTGAGCAGAGTGGAAGGGAAAAGCATGGAAATCTGGCTGGGGACTGGGGCGGTGGGGAGCAGGGCGGCGCAGCTTGGGTAGGGTGATTGCAGTGGGAGTGTGGGTAAGGATCGATGCTGGGGTGAGATTGGTGGCAAAAAGGCAGAGACAGAAGAAGATGCTCCCTCCCACGCAGCTGACCAATCAGGGAGAGAAAAGGAAGCTGGAATACCATCCCCGCCAGGAGGGAGGACTACAGAGGAGGGGCAAGGGGGGGGGGAATAAACTACTCTGCGTAATTTATTTGTCCGATTGTGTGAGGGATCACTGTAGCTTATTCTCCAAATAAGCTACTGTGAGTAGCTTATAAACCACAATGGCTTCAAGGGACGTGTGAACCTGCCCTTTGCATGACTTGTGACCAAAATTTTAGCTAAGTTCTGCTTGAGGATTGAAAGTTGCTTGTTTTCTGAAAAGAAATGACATACACCCAAGTTTAATTAGTCAAGCATTGTTATTGCTGTTTCTTTGCCAACTCCTATTTAATTAAGTCTTCTTTTCTTCTTCTTGCTATTCTTCTTTTGCTGCTATTCCTTTGCTAGGAAAAACCCCACAGCAATCCAGGCAGAGTAACAAATTCACCACAAAACTAAGTAATCTACCCCTTCGTTCTGTCCTTCTGTTTGTGCAGAGGGCTTCTGGAATCAATCCAAATCCCTTGTGTTTTTATAGCATTCATATTGCAATAGTTCCTGCCAACCTAGCAGTTCGAAAGCAAGAAATTGCAAGTAGATAAATAGGTACTGCCTCGGTGGGAAAGGTAACAGCGTTCCGTGCACCTCGGTGTTCAGTCATGCCGGCCACATGACCACGGAAGCGTCTTTGGACAGCGCTGGCTCTTCGGCTTAGAAACGGGGATGAGCACCGCACCCTAGAGTCGGACGTGACTGGTTGGGGACACCTTTACCTTTTTATTGCAATAGTATGCTTTAAAATCTAGAGTTCTGTATTCTCACGATTCATTACTAGACTAATCTCATAAGGGAGCAGGGAGGAAATATGAAACCTGTATGGCAAGGGAGGGCAATTTGTGGCCAGATGTTTCAACCTACATCTCCCATCATTCCTCACCATTAGCTATGCTGCCTAGGGCTAATGGGAGTTGTAGGCCAGAATACCTAGAGGGCCACAAGTTGCCCGCCCCTGTTGAATGGAGATTGGTATCGTTTGAATTTCATTTGCACAGGACTTGGAGAACAGGGTGCCCACACTTATGCACTGCCAAAAAAGAGGAAATGCGTCACCAAAAAAGGGGACACAGATTTGCATTAAAAAAATCACATATGCTAATTTATATGCAAATTTAGAAATAATTACTAATTTAATTTATATGGAAATACAACATATATCACCATAGTAGGGAAGACTGTGATCAGGTGAGCTGAGTACCTGCTTAGTGTGCTGTTGATTGGTAACTTCAAGACTCCGACTGGCTTTTCCTTCTCATGGTTTGTTATCTTTAAACTTGGTTGGACTGGACAGTCCTTCAAACAGAGCACATCTTCAAATAGAGAACTGTAAAGCAGAACACATGGCCACCCTACAGAGCTTCCATTCTTAACTACTTAACACATCTTTAGAAGGAAGTGTGGTTAGAATGCTGGGAGGAATAGTGAGTGTCCTTAAGACACAGAGAAATAGAGTACTTCGTAGTGTTCCTGCATATCGCTGAGAGTGGGAGGCCTTGCTACGCTCTGGGCTTGACCAGTTTGTGCTTCCAGTGACCTATGTGTCTGCTGATTAAAGTTATATAAGAGAGAATTAAGGTTATGAGTAGTTACAGCTGATTTAGAACATCCTGTTCAGAGCTGCAGCATGCAACATTAGACTGTACATGTATTAAAAATTAGGCTGCAGTAAGGTTGCTATTTCTCTCGCTGCTATTAAAGCAGTGATGTTAAATCAGCCCTGGCTGAAGACTCCAGAAGGAGAAGCTGATTGCTCTTTGCTGTGCCGGAGAAAGCACTTCATTGGGATTCTCAATGGATTCACGTTTCCCTCCCTTTATTAGCCAGCAAGATCCCTTAACAATGAATTGGTTCACTGTACTGCATACTTCTCAATTCCTGGGGCAGTGACAACTTTCTGAGACAGCAGTTCCCGAGGCTTGTTTTCCTTTAGATGAGGGAGCTCTGGAGATTGATGGCAATTTTGTAATATTTGCTTCATTTACAAATATAAAAGCAGAACATAAGTCGAGGCGGTCGGCAGGCATTCTTATAAGGCAGTGGATCCTCTGTCCCGCATCAGATCCCAGAAGGGCCTTCAGTCTTTCGCCAACTCACAGCTCTTGCTCTACATTTGCCTCTCTCTCTTCCAAACTGGTTCTGTCTGTGTACAGCTACAGACTCTCTCTCTCTCCCCCCACCCTTAGTGGTGGAGGTATCACATTCCACAACCCTTTGATTCTTGACTCTATGATTTCTGTGAGTAGAACTATTGATGCCTTCCAGATGTTTTGGATTACAACTCCCAGCATTCCTGACCCCTGGCCATACTGGCGGAGACTGATGGGAGTTGAAGTCTCAAAAATCTGGAGGGTACCAGTTCGGAGGAAGATGGACTACAGGCTTCTCTACACCGGTGTTTTGTTCTGCTTTCATAATTCCTCAAACATGGAATTTCCCAGGTGCTTTACATTACATCATTGTCCTCCAGCGTTTTTCCCACACTTTCCCCTTTCTTGTCCTGTGCTATTTCAGTACAGTGGTGGTATTTTCTCTGGTTGCGCTATGAAAGCGCCAGCACCAACCCATATACTTGTACCATGGCAAAATGAGGTGCTGTGTGTGGGCGGTTGAGGGGTGTGTGGTTATGATGACGACAGCAGTGGCGATGATGGGGCGGGAGTGTCATCCTGCCACGCCTGCCTTGTGGCCTTCAGCCTCCTTGTCATTCCGTACTGTTTGCTGGCTAGGGATGTACGAAACCCCCTTACCTGGAGTCCGCGGGGGTTCTGCAGGGGGGGGAGGCGATCCGTCCGTCTCCCCTGGTATCCTTGCTGGCTGGCTCCGCTCCGCGGCGAGTCCGCAGAGCTGCCGGCCGGCTCTGGCTGCTGGTGGACGTCCGGCTGCTGGGATGCAAATGGCGTCCGACGTAGCAGACGCCATTTGTGTCCCTCCTTTTTGCCATGACAGGCTATGTAAATCTTTAAGTAGCCTATCATGGCAAAGAGCAGGGACGCAAATGGCGTAGCAGACGCTATTTGCGTCCCTGCTCTTTGCCGTGATAGGCTACTTAAAGATTTACATAGCCTATCATGGCAAAGAGCAGGAACAGAAATGGCATAGCGGACGCCATTTGCATCCCTGCTCTTTGCCGTGATAGGTTACTTAAAGATTTATGTAGCCTATCACGGCAAAGAGAAGGGATGTAAATGGCATCCGCAATGCCGGATGCCATTTTCTTCTACAGACTGGCAGTGGATGGCAGTGGACAGACCGGACCTGGCCGGTGGCAGGTAGGATCCGTTCTGGGGCAACTTCATGGGGTGGCGGAGGTGGGTGGCCCGTTCAGCCATGGACTCCGAGGGGCCAGATTTGAAAGAATCCGACCTCATTGGAGTCCGTGGCGGAATTCTCTAACATCCCTACTGCTGGCACAGCATGGTACAGTGGGAGTCTGTGAGTGTGGTGGAGCAGCGGAGTGGCATCGCATCAATCATCGCATCGCTGAGCGCGCCAAGAACGCAGATATCACTGGCTATCTGCCGGCTGCTGCGCTACCACCCCACCTCGGCCGCCGGTCTACCGCTGTACCACCATGCTGTGACGCCATAACTGCAGAGATATGACTCTGACTTATGTTACCCAGCAGAATGGCTGGTGCTCCGCCAGGCAACCCAAGCAAAAGCCATGTCTCTGGGGATCATGTGTTTGCCTTGCTTCCTGTCTGTCCTTACTGCGTGGCTGTGTCAATCACAATGAAGCAACCAATAATCCGTGAGAGAAGGGAAAGGGGCAGGCACCATGGAGATAATTGCGCGAGTCACCCACCGCGTGTAAGGGTTTGTCTCGCAGCATTAACGATGTTTACAAGACACTCCGCCACTCCATGAGAAGATGATAAGTGGAATGTGGCGAGGTAAAAACAGCCAATGTACAGAGCCCAGGCTTGAGCAGGAAGTAGAAACAGCGATACGGTGTTGGGATAAACTGGTTGTGTGGAAGCCCGACATCATTGGCTATGTTGGCTGGGACTCATGGAAGTTTTAGTTCAAAATGGCTGGAGGGCACCATATGGGCAGAGATGACTCATCATTATTTCTCCCACTAGACAAAGGGACTGAGGGAGCCAGGAAACCAAAGGAAAAGCTTGCAGTTTTTGAAGTGAGACCAAAGAGATCCTTTCTGCAAGAATCCTATGGTGCTGGTGGTTCCCCTAGAAACCTAACGGCAGAATGGTATCTGTTGGAATGTTAATGCTGTAAGACCCCATTTATGCTTAGCTGATATATGTGTGGAAATAAACCACATATCACAAAACATCATACACTCCCAGTGCCCTCATTCTTAGGAAACATACTCCTGGAGTTCTCACCACCTGGAGAACTGCAGTGCAGGTACATAATATTATTGATTCACTAATTGGAATAAACATTACAGTATGTGTGATATTTCCACTGATGCACGCAAAGAACTCTACGTGAGCAAGGGCTTCTCAGTTGACTTCCATGTTGAGGGAAGCTCCACATATATGCATGGAGTTCTGTGTCCCCAGTGAGACACAGAACTCCAACATGGTGCAGAAATCAATGGAAAAGCTTGCTCAGGCAGAAGAACTGTGTGCACATTGGAATATACATGAAGGTTTGGTTCAAAGCCACTGCCTGGATCAAGACAGGTGTGCAGTTTAATGACATTAATGTAAACAACCTTTCTATAGGGGACATCTGCAATAAAAATGAATTAAAATCCAATATTTTGATTCTGTGATTAATGCTTTCAAGTCCTGCCCCTTGATTAACACCACAATCCTAAGTAGGTTTACACAGAAGCAAGGTCTCTGAGGGAAATAGGCCTTACTCTCTGGTAAGCATGCATAGGATTGCAGCCGAAGAGTTTCAGTGCTCTCTGAGGTGCACACAGATCTGCTGTGTCTGTTGGGATCTCCATTCACTTCAATAGAAGGAGGTGATCCAATTTGCAAGAATGGATCAGTTCCCTACATGGAGAGCCAGTGTGGTGTAGTGGTGAGAGTGTTGGACTGGAAGCAGGAAGATCTGGGTCCTAGTCCCCACTCGGAAGCTCATTGGGTGACTTTGGGCCAGTCACAGACTCTCAGCCCAGCCTACCTCACAGGACTGTTGTGAGGATAAAATGGAGAGGAAGACGATTATGTATGCTGCCTTGGGTTTCTTAAGGAGGAAAAAAGGTGGGATATAAATAAAAAAAATGAAAGGAAATACCACTGTACTAGGCACCAACATTTAAGGATATAAAATATAGAAGGGACAGCTAGATAAGATGGAGCCAAAGGGTAGGATACCATCTGTAACCCATTTAAGCTGACAGTAAAAGAGCTGGGCTATCCTTGAAGGAGGGTTTTTTTTTTTTGTGGGCAGGGTGTTGCTCCAGTTTTACCAATGTATTGGGAAAATAATGTCTTTCCAGACTGGCATTTCAGTTTTAGATAGAGAGGTTCCACTGTATGTATGCATGTATGTATGTATTACATTTCTATACCACCCAATAGCTGAAGCTAGTTTCAATCAATTAGATCTTTGTCTTACATAGGTACAAGTCAAACTAGTTTCTTCTTTTTAACAAAGAAGAGAAGTTGAATTATTTTCCATTGCCAAGATTATCACTTGCAAAAACTATGTTTTTGCTTCAGATTTTTTCAACGTTTGGGGTGGGGGAAAAACTTTGTTGGAATCTGAATCAAAGACCTGGGCACCGGCCAACAGTCTGTATTGAAAGAGTGCATGTTGGCTGTAGGAATGGGTTATTGGTTGCACTGAAAAGTAACAGATGCAAACTTCAGCTCAATATGGGTCATGCCCATAAGAGTTTCCAATAACTTCTCCAGCGCCTCTGGCAAAGGGCAGCTCTTGGTTTCTGTCCTAGAAACATGACACAGTTTTGGCTTACACTGTGATGGGAGTGAGTATGCAGTGCCGTGGTGTGTTTTTTTTAAATGCTGAATTGTTAAATGTGAGGAAATTTGCAAGTGGGAATTGAAGTTGGAGATGGCTTGCAGATGTTGTGTTGGAGGCAACATTTGCCTGCATGTATTATTTCTCAAAACCTCCTTCCCAAAGGCTGTATTTTATGATAGGCAGCCATCTTCAGCCCCCCCCCCTCTCCGCTGAGGAATACACTGCCACACTCATGTAAAATAATAATGATTTGAATGTGAAGTGAAAGATTATTTCCTCTTGACCTACTTCCTAAGCAGAGCTCAGTCAGTGCTCTTCTGTTTGGGAAGGTAAACCCCCCCCCCCAAACTAAATAAAAATCCATTCACATTTCTCAGATTCCACGTGTTGCTTAGGTCAACCACACAGCCAATGACTTGCTCCTGATCACCAGTTTCCTTAAGGATTTCCTTCCATCTTCTGGAAACACCCAAAGCATCAGACTGGAAGCTTGACTTTCGGCTCCAAACTAGATATGATGGTGGCAAGTGCATTTGCTTAAATCCCAGTCTGCCTTGGCCATGTATAAGATGGGAGGGGGTGATGGAGAAGATAAGGGGCAGATTTTTAGTAGAAGAGGTGCATGTTAATCTTCCGAGGGCAAGGCTGGGCAGAAGGTAGATCAGGATCTACTGGTAGACATTGGGGGGGGGGGATTTCCAGTAGTAGATCAGCAAGGGTTTCTGACTCCCAATTGTCAAAAATAGCAACAACTAAAACATACCCCCCTCCAGCAAATTTGGTTCCTGAAAAAGAATGTGTGGGGGAAAACCAGGAGTGGATTTTTGTCTGAAGGAATTTTTTACCCTGTTTCTAATAAAAAAGGTAAAGGTAAAGGTGTCCCCAACCAGTCGTGTCCGATTCTAGGGTATGGTGCTCATCTCCATTTCTAAGCCGAAGAGCCAGCGCTGTCCGAAGATGCTTCCGTGGTCATGTGGCCGGCATGACTGAACACCGAGGTGCACAGAACGCTGCTGCCTTTCCCGCCGAAGCGGTACCTATTTATCTACTTACAATTTCTTGCTTTCGAACTGCTAGGTTGGCAGGAGCTGGGACTGAAGATGGGAGCTCACTCCGTCCCGCGACACTCAGGTCTCGAACTGCTGTTCTGCCGACCTTCCGGTCTGCAGTTCAGCGTCTTAACCACTGATCATAAATTCCTAGGCTGAGTATGTGCTCCGAGGCACCCTTTTCCTTGATTCTTGGCTTCTGTCTGCCCACCAGAGCCACTATTTTGCATCAGGCCCTGGTTGATGGATCTCAGGGTCCTAGTAAAAAACAAAAACAAAGTAGATCCCACAAGCCAGACCACTGCCCACCCCTGGCCTGGAGTGGTTATGCAGCCCGAGGCCCGTGTGAGATATTGAAGGCTCTGCCACTTACCTACAAGCATACAGTATGTGGGGTTTGGGTGAGCAGTGTGTCAGAGTAGGGACCAGTGGTATGCGCAGGAGCTATGGGGGCCTAAGGCAAATCCCTCCAGCTGCCCCACCCCTGGGCAGTTCTGGGTGCATGCAGGTGATGAGCACTGAACTTGCCCAACACCCAAAGCCTACCTCCCCATAAGCTCTGCCCTCCCCCAAATGCTTTTTGCCCAGCTGAGCTGGTCTCAGAGCTCACAGTATGAGATAAGTGCCTGGTGGTGATGGAGGAGACAGACTGCAAGGAGGAAAACTAAAGGTGGGGGAGTGTTTAGCACCCCCTGCCTTAGGGCTCAATCCTAAGGTGCATGCCTGGCTGGGGAATGCTGGAGGTGTAGGACCTTTTTCTGTCTAAACATGCATAGGATTGTGCTCTTAGTGCCTTAGTTGCTGTACAAATTAGACTCCTTGCCCCTTGCAAGTCTTCAAGCAGATACAGGCTTATAAGTGTGTCCCTCTTAGAGAACTAAACCAGGTCTTTGTTTTATTTAGTTGCCATTCAGCAACACTGTACTTTCTTTGTTAAGCAAGAGAGGAGGGTCAACATTACTTACCTATGAACCATATCTTTCTGAACGATACTCATAGGTTGTATTCCTATGTGATGAACCGTCTGGAGTGCTTCTGAAGGAGTGATTCCTTCCCCTGCACCACTCTCATGCATTTAATGTTCAAGAACTACATTCCGCACCAGCAATGATGTGGGGCAGGAAGTATTTCGCGGGAAATTTTCCAGAACGAAATTTCCCAGTGCGTTATTTTTCCATGGAAAATTTTCCGTTTCATAAGTTCATTAATAAAAATGAATGTATGCCAATTTCAAATAGACTAGTAGGCAAGCCTAGCAATTTCAAAGTTGCAGTTAATGTGTTTTCTTCAGGTAATTATCTATGCCAAGTTTGTGAGAGGATATATCATTGTAATACATATATGTCTCAGAGTGAAATGGAACTAATAAACAGTGACAGTGAAACTGAAGGTGCCCCAACAACTTTAGTGGAAGAGATTTGAAATTTGATTTCTGTTGAAATAGATGAGTGGTTGTCAACATATCATGCACATTTCTTTGAATTGCTAAAATTAGTGTGTCAACAGTTTTCAGTACCTTTAGTTTTTTCCTTAATTTTAAACATTGCAAGGAAAGTACATTTTTTTCTCTTTAAATTTTTACAAGTAGTCCAATAAAAAACTTCTACATAATATAACATGTAAATCACATTAAGTGTGATTTAATTTCCCCTCAAATATCAAATACTTGTGGTGCACTGGGACAAAAAATAACATTGGGTCCTCTTTTTTTAGCTTTGCTCACTAAATACAAATAAAATAAACATGTTAAATTAGATCTCTCTAGAGCAAGGGTGGGCAACTTGTGGCCTTCCAGGTGTTTTGGCCTACATCTCCCATCAGCTCTAGCCAGCATAGGTAATGGTGAAGGATGATGGGAGTTTTAGGCCAAAACATCTGGAGAGCCACAGGTTTGCCACCCCTGCTTTAGGGCAGCAGAACATTTTCCAAAGCAAACTAGTTTTCTTCTGATTTTCTTGGGGTTTGAACTCGATGGTCTTATAGGCCCCCTCCAACCCTACTATTCTATGCTTCTTCCTATACTAATGAACTTAATTTGCATTGTAAAATTTCAGATACAACTGCAAATTTTCCTATGCAAATGGCCCCATGCAAATTAACCTAATTTGCACTGGCAAGTTTATTGGAAAAATTTCCAGAAAATGTTCAAGAAAACCCACATCACCACACCAGGAGAATCATATTCTATGAAGTTAGCTGGGGATATTCCTTAATTCTCCTCTGCTCCACTTTCTAGAGAGGAAGTAGTTCTCTCTCTCTGTGATGAGCAGAGGTGCCCTAGGAACCAAGCCCAATTCTTGGGAAAGACTAGAGCTGAGCAGTAGAGCACATGCTTTGTATGCAAAAGCTCCGGGTTCAGTTCCCGAGCCTGGTGCACTCTGAGTGTGTTGAACTACAGCTCCCACCAACTCCTGTTGGCCATGGTGGCTGGGGGTTGGTGGGAGTTGTGGTTTGGCACATCTGGGGGATTGACAGGTTGGGGTAGGCTGCTCTGGCATAGTAGCAAAAGACACCTGACCCCTCAATCCTTCTGACTAGCCTCATTGCCTGTCTGGGATTGTAGGTTAGAACACTTGTAGAGGGCTGTTCCAACCTCCTGAACCCTTTGAAAGGCAGGGAAAGGGTTCTAGAGGAAAAAGGCCTGGTAGAGGGGCAGGACTCCTTGGAGAGAAACACGGGAGCAGTCAGAAGGAGGTTCTGTAATCAGTATGAGGAGGGGGCTCCCCCCCAGGGCATTTTAGCAGCACTGCCCTTTAGGAATGATTCTAGGAGCCCTGCCAGAAGAATCTGGATGAATAGTTATATTTTAATATCATTCATTGTATTTTGTTAATGTTTCTTCATGTTATTTGTTAAGCCATCCAGAAAGGATTTTTATCCTGAAAGGCGGGATGTAAATCATTGAAATAAATAAGCAATATAATAAATAGACTACACGTGGCCAACACGTGGCCAGTGGGCCGTACGCAGCTCTTGCAGGCCTTCCATGCAGCCCATGCAGGTGCTCAAGTGAAAGATCAGGAATTTCACATTTGAGTTCTTTAAGAACTCTTGAGCAGATACCATCTGGATCTGGAGATCAGCTTGTTTTCAAGGGTTTTCAATGAAGGTCTAGAATGTCATATCTTGTCTCCATCTAGAACGTCACCTCTTGTCAGAAAGGTTCCTCAAACTCCCTTCCTGAAAATATCAGTTAAGGCATGGTTATCTGTCCTACATCTTCTGCAGTGAAAACATACACAAAGAATTAATTAAGTTTCTCTGGAAATCTCCTTAGCCTCTTTTAACCCTGTTGTCATCCAATGCGGTCTGACTCCCTCCCTAGCCAGTTTCTTGCTTCTGATGTATTTAGATATATTTGATGGTCTTGATGTTATTAGCGATATGGTCCTCAAAATCCTTTTTTGCATCCCTTATTGTCTGCTTGCATTTCTTTGTGCAAGTCTATGGTCTTTTTCATTAGTGTTGTTTGGACATAATTTCAATTTTCTGAAGGAAGCCTTCTTTTCTCTTTATTTTCCTTGATACTGCCTGTTAACCATGGTGGTGACCTCCTGGACTAATTATTTTTGGGACCTGTGGGAGAATCTGCCCATTATGAGGTTTCTAGCTTGTTTGACTTGACATTCTTGTTACAGACTGGGAGGGGGGTGACTTTCTCTACTGATGGACCCCTTCTTTACAAAGGTTCCCCCCAAATATTTACTGATAGATTGCCACCAATCAAGATTAATTTCCTGACACACCCTAGTCTGTCCAGCTACTCGGGGAGTTTCTGAGCCCCATTGCCAAGGACCCCTCTCTTCAGTCCAGACCTAGGAAAACAGAAAAAGAAAGGCACTTTGGATTTTCTTGAGGCCAAAGCCCTGCAATGCAGAACTTAACAAAAACCTCATGAAAATCCTAAAAACACAAGCAGTAGTTTTGTAACTATGCAGTCCTTTATGAGGGGAAGCGTTTTTAGTGAGAAAGTCCCTTTTAAAACAACACAGCCAAATTTACAAATATAAAAAAGGAGTTTATTGGGGGGGGGATGGAAATGGGGGGAAGTGTAAGGGGAAAGGGAAATGGGGGGGGGATGGCAACAATCACATGCAGACAGAATTCCAATAAAATTAAAAGGACAACTTAGCTAGTTATATGTTACCTACTTAAATAGTAGGTTCCAGAGCATATTATGCAGAGTTCACTGCAGAGAAATGATCTGAGAGCAAGAGAGAGAGCATCATGGCCTCTGATTAGATGTTATTAGGAAGGCTCATGGGGAGTGAGCAAACTCTTACTTTTATGGTAATCTGAGTTTAGTAAAAGCCACCCCCTTAGTAGAGACTGATTGTTGGCTTGTCCAATAATGTGATACTCTATACATTTTTTATGTCAGAGGCCTACTCAGCAAATCAGAAAATTACTTATTGGCAGGACTCACCTCTGTAATAACTGTACATTTACATCTCAAAAATGCCAGTCAGTTTAAAATAGATGGCCCATTATAAAAAAAAAAGAGCGTAAGTTTTTGGATGCATATTGGAGAACAAAAAGGTGAGTTAAGCCTATTCAAGTCTCCCAGCATGGTGCCAACTTACCAGACCCCTAGGGGGCACTGCTGAGTTACATCAGAATTAGAGGTTTGTTTGTCACAGCCCTCTTTCACATACAAAGTGAGGCCATCCCCTTGTGAGGCTATCCCCTATACTCCCCTCCCTGCCCTTCCTACAGAGTTTGTATCCAGTGAATTTACTGTGATCTCACTGGTTCTCTCTATTCTACCAGTGTCCCATTATATTCATTCTGTCTATTGTTGTTGTTCAGTCATTAAGTTGTGTCCGACTCTTCGTGACATAGCACGCCAGGCCTTCCTGTCCTCCGCTCTCTCCCGGAGCGTGCTCAAGTTCATATTCATTGCATCGGTGATGCTATCTAGCCATCTCATCCTCTGCCTTCCCCTTCTCCTTTTGTCTTCAATCTTTCCCAGCATCAGGGTCTTTTCCAGTGAGTTTTCTCTTCGCATTAGGTGGCCAAAATATTTGAGCTTCATCTTCAGTATCTGTCCTTCCAATGAGCACTCGGGGTTGATTTCCTTTAGGATTGACTGATTTGACCTCCTTGCAGTCCAGGGGACTCGTAAGAGTCTTCTCCAGCACCACAGTTCGAAAGCATCAATTCTTCGGCGCACAGCCTTCCTTATAGTCCAGCTCTCACAGCCATACATTACTACTGAGAAAACCATAGCTTTGATTATACAGACCTTTGTCAGCAAGGTGATGTCTCTGCTTCTTACTATGCTGTCTAGGTTTGCCATAGCTTTCCTCCCAAGGAGCAAGCGTCTTTTAATTTCATGGCTACAGTCTCCGTCTGCAGTGATCTTGGAGCCCAAGAAAATAAAATCTGTCACTGCTTCCATTTCTTCCCCTTCTATATGCCAGGAAGTGATGGGGCCAGATGCCATGATCTTAGTTTTTTTAATGTTGAGTTTCAAACCAGCTTTTGCACTCTCTTTCACCCTCAACAAGGGCTCTTTAGATCCTCTTCGCTTTCTGCCATCAGGGTGGTATCGTCTGCGTATCTGAGGTTGTTGATAATTCTCCCAGCAATCTTAATTCCGACCTGTGATTCATCCAACCCGGCATTTCTCATAATGTACTCTGCATTTAAGTTAAATAAGCAGGGTGACAACATACAGCCTTGTCATACTATTTTCCCAATTTTGAACCAATCGGTTGTTCCATGTCTGGTTCTTACTGTTGCTTCTTGACCCTCGTACAGGTTTCTCAGGAGACAGGTAAGGTGGTCTGGTACTCCCATCTCTTTAAGAATTTGCCACAGTTTGTTGTGATCCACACAATCAAAGGCTTTAGCGTAGTCAATGAAGCAGAAATAGACGTTTTTCTGGAATTCTCTTGCTTTCTCCATGATCCAGCAAATGTTGGCGATTTGATCTCTAGTTCCTCTGCCTCTTCGAAACCCCGCTTGTACTTCCAGTAGTTCTCGGTTCACATACTGCTGAAGCCTAGCTTGAAGGATTTTGAACATAACCTTGCTGGCATGTGAAATGAGCCACAATTGTATGGTAGTTTGAACACTCTTTGGCATTGTCCTTCTTTGGAATTGGAATGTAAACTGACCTTTTCCAGTCTTGTGGCCATTGTTGAGTGTTCCAAATTTGTTGGCATATTGAGTGCAGCACTTTAACAGCATCATCTTTTAGGATTTTAAATAGCTCAGCTGGAAGACTGTCATCTCCGCTAGCTTTGTTGTTAGTAATGCTTCCTAAGGCCCACTTGACTTCACTCTTTAGGATGTCTGGCTCAAGTTCAGTGACTGCACTATCATGGCTATCAGGGACATTAAGATCTTTCCTGTATAGTTCTTCTGTGTATTCTTTCCACCTCTTCTTAATCTCATCTGCTTCGGTTAGGTCCCTGCCTTCTTTGTCCTTTACCATGCCCATCTTTGCACAAAACGTTCCCTTGAGATCTCCAATTTTCTTGAAAAGATCTCTAGTCTTTCCCATTCTATTGTTTTCCTCGATTTCTTTGCATTGTTCATTTAAGAAGGCCTTCTTGTCTCTCCTTGCTATTGTCTGGAACTCTGCATTCAGTTGGATATATCTTCCCCTTTCTCCCTTGCTTTTTGCTTCCCTTCTTTCCTCAACTACTTGTAAAGCCTCATCAGACAGCCACTTGGCTTTCTTGCATTTCTTTTTCTTTGGGATGGGTTTAGTTGCTGCCTCCTGAACAATGTTACGGACCTCTGTCCATAGTTCCTCAGGCACTCTGTCTATCAGGTCTAATCCCTGAAATCTATTCCTCACCTCCACTGTATATTCATAAGGGATATGATTTAGGTCATACCTGAATGGTTTAGTGGTTTTCCCTACGTTCTTCCATTTAAGCCGAAATTTTGCAAGAAGCAGCTCATGATCTGAGCCACAGTCAGCTCCAGGTCTTGTTTTTACTGACTGTATGGAGCTTCTCCATCTTTGGCTGCAAAGGACATAATCAATCTGATTTCGATATTGACCATCTGGTGATGTCCATGTGTAGAGTCGCCTCTTGTGCTGTTGGAAAAAGAGTGTTTGCTATGATCAGCGTGTTCTCTTGGCAAAACTCTATTAGCCTTTGTCCTGCTTCATTTTGTACACCAAGGCCATGCTTGCCTGTTATCCGGGTGATTTCTTGACTTCCTACTTTGGCATTCCAATCCCCTATGATGAAGAGGACATCTTTTTTTGGTGTTAGTTCTAGAAGGTGTTGTAGGTCTTCATAGAACCGATCAACCTCAGCTTCTTCGGCCTCAGTGGTTGGGGCATAGACTTGAATTACTGTGATGTTGAATGGTTTGCCTTGGATTCGTACTGAGATCATTGTATTGTTTTTGAGATTGTACCCCAGTACTGCTTTTCCACCCTTTTGTTGACTATGAGTGCTACTCCATTTCTTCTAAGGGATTCTTGCCCACAGTAGTAGATATAATGGTCACCTGAATTAAATTCGCCCATGCTTGTCCATTTTAGTTCGCTGATTCCCAAGTTGTTGATGTTCAATCTTGCCATCTCATGTTTGACCACCTCCAGCTTACCTTGATTCATTGATCTTACATTCCAGGTTCCTAAACAATATTGTTCTTTACAGCGTTGGACTTTCTTTTCCCCACCAGACACATCCACAGCTGAGTGTCCTTTCGGCTTTGGCCCAGCCGCTTCACTCTTTCTGGCCCTAGTTGGAATTTCCCTCTGCTCTTCCCCAGTAGTATATTGGACACCTTCCGACCTGAGGGGCTCATCTTCTGGCATCATCTCTTTTAGCCCTGTGATACGTTCCATGGGGTTTTCTTGGCAGGAATACTGGAGTGGGTTGCCATTTCCTTCTCCAGTGGACCACATTTTGTCAGAACTCTCCATGACCTGTCCATCTTGGGTGGCCCTGCACGGCATAGCTTATGGCTTCACTGGGTTATACAAGCCCCTTCACCACAACAAGGCAGTGATCCATGAAGGGGCATTCTGTCTATGATCTCGTTTAAAACCAAGCACTCCAACTCCCTCATCTTTACTTGGAGACTTCTAGCATTAGCATATAAACAGTTATATGCCATGCCCCTCTCCAAATGTCTCTGGCATGTGCATTTCCCCCTACGGCGCTTTTATGATTTAATGGAATATCCATGTAAATACTAAGAGGCAGTATTCCTCTGAGTACTGGAGGGTGGGGGTAAACTTCAGGGCACTGCCACACCCTGTCGAGTCTGCTTGTATGAGCATGTCAGAGTCATCTGGCTGGCTGTGGTAGGAAGCGGAATGCTAGACTAGATGGGTCATGGCCTGATCCAGCGAGGCTCCTGCTGCTTCCATAGCACCCTTAATTGGCCATGTCCTTTTTTGAAGGCCAATCTAGGCATGACGACTGTGTTTCTTGACGAACACAGAACTCCTCTAATCATGTAGACAGAGGCAAAGGGGAATTGGGTTTTGTTTTAAAAGCAAGAGAGATTCACCGGCCAGAAGAGCAAGACTCCCTCCCATGGCTTACCTCCCTGCAACCCTCCCCAGTACTTTCCCCCAGCTGCGGTCACTTCCAGAATCAGAGATGGTCTGAAGAGAAAATACCCTGGGGTGGGTGGGAGACAGACTGTGGGGAGACACGCCTTAGGTGGGAGGGAGGGCTCTACACTCATCAACACACACATGTTTTTTGCTGATCAAAATGGGGGGCGAGAACAATGCTGCACACCCCTGCCTGAAGGTGCCCAGAGTGGTGGACTTAATTTCTCAAAGCACACGCCATCTCCTCTCATGGCAGCGGAGGCTGGTGGCTCTGATGTCAGTGGGGCGGTGAATTCGCTCCAGGTTTCAGTCAGAACTCTAAAGTAGCTATGCAAGGTGTGGATAGTTCCTTTAGAGTTCTAACTGGTTCTGACTGAAACCCAGAGCGGATTTATGAACCCACTGACATCGGAGCCACCAGCCTCCACTGTCTCATGGTACACTAAGGTGGCCCAACCCAACTCATAGGGTTGTATGCAATGTTAGTCCTACTTAGAATAGACCCACTGAAATGCGTGGGATGTAAGGAGTTAACATTGGATACAACTCGATGTTCGGTAATCACTGCCTTTAGTGGATCCTTGGGGTGTTTATATCTTCTTAGTGGTTTGGTTTTCCTGCTTTCACTTGTGGTGGTGCCAGGATCCTAGGTTTCGTTTAGCTATGGTAGAACAGTGCAAAACAATCACATTCGAAGAGCATTCATTAGTATGCATAGACAAGTCCTTGGTAAGCAGCAGTTACATTAAGTATCTGGAATATAAATGAACATTAATGTACTTGGAAAGATTATTCCAGAAAAAAAAAATGAGAGCAAAGCATTTCAGATTTACCCCCCAGCACCACCTGCTGGTTAGCCCATATGTGTGTTGCTTTGTTTGTTTAAAAAAAAAAAATAAGGGAAGGAGAAAGAGAAGTTAGAGAAGGCAAGAGTAGAAATGAGAGTGAGAAACAGAAAAAACAGAGATAGATAGATAGATAGATAGACCGACCGACAGACAGACAGACATAAATGGTAACAAAATGGTAAGAGAGTCCATTTTGCAGGTGGTGGTAAATGCTGGGCAACTCAATACCAGTTGCTAAGGGACCGTAGTAGCACTAGGGTACTGTTGCATTTACATCCTGCTTGTTGGCTTCTCATTAGGACATCTGGTGTCCACTGTGGGAGCAGAATGCTGGACTAAACAGGGCTTGGGTCTGATTCAGCACAGCTCTTCTTGTGTTCTTATGGCTTACAAAGTTTAACTTGTTCACTCCTTCCGGTGTTCATACAAGAGTGAATGTGTGAATCCTGTGTCTCCTCTTCCTGAATTATTCTGAGATAACAGTTAAATGAACCTGCTTTATAGCAAGTCAGACCATTGGGCTATCTAGGCCAGTATTATTATCTCTCCTGACAGGAAGTGACACCAGCAAGGCTGGTCCGAGACATTTTGCTGCCTGAGGCAGAGCAGCAAATATGCCCCCTCCCGCATCAAGATGCGTCGTACCCACAGCACTTCTCCTTCTCCCTGGCAATAAAGGTACAATAATAATAAATTAAATAATCAACTGTTTTGCCTTTCATGACAGCCAAAATCAGTTGCCTGAAGCTGCTGCCTCACTCTGCCTAACGGTAGGGCCAGCCTACCCTTTGTATCAACATCTGTGGAACTAGTTAGGAGAGTTGGGGTAGTGGACAGGAAGAATAACTCAGTGACATAGAGGGAAGGTACAGATTAAGGGAACAGCTGCCAGGAAGTGACACCCGACAACAGTACAGAAACAGAGCAGGAGGAGTGCAGAGTGAGGGAGTTGGAAGCAGGCTTGGTTAAATAAAGGACTTTGTGTGTTTTTTAATGCCTGCAGGATTCTTTAGTGCATGGGGGGGGCATTGTGGCCCTCCAGATTTTTGGTCTACAACCCCCATCAGTCCTAGCCAGCATAGTCAATGGACAGGAATGGTTGGAGCAGTAGATGAAAACATCTCGTGGGCCACAAGTTACCCATACCTGCTTTAGTGGTTGCGAACACCACTTCAAACACCATTAGGAGGCAATCCTATGCCCCTTTAGACTGAAGAAGGTTCTGCAACTCCCAGCATTCCCCAGCCTGGCTGGGGAATGCTGGGAGTTGTAGGACTTTTTTCTGAATAAACAGGCATTAGATTGCGCCCTTAAGTTCTTTCACTGGGCCCACTTAAATCCTTTGAAGTGGAGATGCCATGAACTGAAAACTAGGAATCTGGGGCATGTAACGTCTCTCAAGGAGGAAAACGTTCCTTTTTCTAGCTAAGTGCAGGCAAATGTTTTCAACACTTTCATCTTATTTTACACTCCCACCAAACTGTCTACATATAGGGTTGGATCCAGACTTCAACATACTTTGAGTAGACCCATTGAAATCAGTGGGACCTAAGTTACTCATCACTATTTTTCCCCATTGATTTCAATAAAAGGTAAAGGTGTCCCCAACCAGTCGTGTCCGACTCTAGGGTGTGGTGCTCATCTCCATTTCTAAGCCAAAGAGCCAGCGCTGTCCAAAGACGCTTCTGTGGTCATATGGCTGGCATGACTGAACACCAAGGTGCACGGAATGCTGTCACCTTTCCCGCCGAAGCGGTACCTATTTATCTACTTGCAATTTCTTGCTTTCGAACTGCTAGGTTGGCAGAAGCTGGGACTGAAGACGGGAGCTCACTCCGTCACACAGCACTCGGGTCTTGAACTGCTGTCCTGCTGACCTTCCGGTCTGCAGTTCAGCGTCTTAACCACTAAGTGCTCAAAATATGACAAAGTTGGGATCCAACCCAGAGTTGGGTTCCATATTTATTTATTACATTTCTGTAGACCATCTTCTGCCACCGTGGAACTCAAGACAATCCAGGTGACCAGACCCAAATCTGCTGCATCATGGGCCTTCTTCAGACTGTGCCCTTCTGCCTTCATGGAAAGCTACATATGCATGAGAGCCTCCTAGTAATTAGGTTTCAGTGCACGACGGTGTCCAAGTGGAGTTGAAAAATGAGCTTCATGAAGAAAAAGACCATCCATCCATTATTCTCTTCTGCTGCTTCAAACAATTCCTCTTGCTGTCAGGGAGATCACAAGAAGAGGCAGCAACCTGAGAAATAGCTCAGTGAACCCTTTGTTAGGGTGTCTGCAGTGCAAGTTCCATTAAAGCCATCAGTCATTTCAGATTGGGTCAAGAGTTTATACAGTGGGTATATCTTGATTTTCCAATTGTGTCAGAAATGTGTGTGTGTGTGTGTGTGTGTGTGTATACGCCCGCTTTGACAATAGGGACATTCCAGGGCAAGCCCTAGCTTTTCACTGGAGACAATCTCACCTTCATATTTGCCCACAAAAGAGGTAAAATGATATATTTCAAGGGAAGAACTGGTGTTTTTGTAAACTTAAGAGAGTTTGAACTTTATGAGGTTTTGCAGGAATTCAGAGCACAAAATAAAGATGAGACAGGTTTTTACATGTCCCTAGCTATTACTGTTTGGCAATAGTATGAGGGGGCTTGCCTAGATTCAGTGGCCAAAAATGCAAAAAGGTGGGGTCCTATAGAATTGCAGATTTTTATGCAATTTGCCCATAGTTTTTATGTTCCATCCAGTTGACAACCAGTGAACCATCACTTTTTGTGTTCCACTTCCAGAGGAGGTGGCAGTTGTGCAAAAGCATTAAAGAAATGCCATTTCCCCCCCTCTGCAACAGTATGGTTGAGCATAACAACATATGAAAGCCTGGCTGGATCAGACCAAATCAGATGCCTCCAAGAAGCCTGCAAGGAGAACATGAGGGCAAAAGCCACCTCACTTTGGTGTTCCCCACCAGCTGGACAGGAGGCTGCATATTACCATAATGACCAATAGCCATTGACAGGCCTCATATCTGAGGGGTTGCCTAGCAAGTTCTCTCTGGTGGGCCCTTTCTTACATTGGTCCCCCCATCCCCACTGAGCTTATCTGCTGGAGTGGGAAACAGCAGCAGGTATCACAATTTTAATTTCCCATAATTCCATGGATTCATGCTCCTTCAGGGGCATTGTGGGTAATTAAAATGGTAGGTGGTTCGAGGACCCAGCTGCCCAGTGCAGGGGCCCAAGCTCAGTATCAGACACGGGCCCTTCCAATATACTGGGGCCCTGTCAGCTGCTCAAGGATGCCAGATACTGCATGCCAGCTCTAAATACACCTGGCCTCCACGAATTTGTCTATTCCCCTTTTCGAGCCTTCTAAGCTAGCGGCCCTCACTGTGTCTCGTGGCAGCAAATTCCATAAATTAAGTACGCACTGTGTGAAGAAGTACTTCCTTTTTGTTTGTCCAGAATCTCCTGCCAATCAGTTTAACTGGATGACCCTGAGTTCTACTGTGATGAGATTGGCTTCAATCCATCTGAAGTTACTTGTGACTTAAGTCCCAATTCACTTTTGGGTAAAATAAGCATTGGTCAAAACGCATCAGACAATCTTCATCTAATAAATGCAGGGTTTCAAGCAATAAACTGAAGCCTCCTTTCTCCTTTGTTTCTTAGGGCTAGTGCTCTTTTCCGTTATTAGAGTTCTTTCTTTTATGAATTTGTACTATTGCAATTCTATGCATCTTATTAATTTAGCACAATCTTAAGTCTACTCAGGAGTAAGTCCCATTGAATTCAATGGGCTTAGTCTTAGGTAAGTATCCATAGTATTACAGCACTTGCAATCTTATGCTTCCAAGTAGCAACGGTAAGAACAGACCACGGAACAACGTACTGGTTTAAGATTGGGAAAGGAGTATGGCAGGGTTGTATACTCTCACCCTACCTATTCAACCTGTACGCAGAACACATCATGTGATGTGCTGGGCTTGATGAAGCCAAGGCTGGAGTTAAAATCCCTGGGAGAAACATTAACAATCTCAGATATGCAGATGATACCACTTTGATGGCTGAAAGCGAGGAGGAGCTGAGGAACCTTATGACAAAGGTGAAAGAAGAAAGTGCAAAAGCTGTGTTGCAGTTAAACCTCAAAAAAACAAGATTATGGCAACCAGCTTGATTGATAACTGGCAAATAGAGGGAGAAAATGTGGAGGCAGTGACAGACTTTGTCTTTCTAGGCGCAAAGATTACTGCAGACGCTGACTGCAGCCAGGAAATCAGAGGATGTTTACTTCTTCGGAGGAGAGCAATGACAAATCTTGATAAAATAGTGAAGAGCAGAGACATCACGCTGACAACAAAGGTCCGCATAGTTAAAGCAATGGTATTCCCCGTAGTAACCTATGGCTGCGAGAGCTGGACCATAAGGAAAGCTGAGCGAAGGAAGATAGATGCTTTTGAACTGTGGTGTTGGAGGAAAAATCTGAGAGTTTTGTACAAAGGGAAGCATCTGCAAGAAGGTCAAACCAGTCCATACTCCAGGAAATAAAGCCAGACTGCTCACTTGAGGGAATTATATTAAAGGCAAAACTGAAGTACTTTGGCCACATAATGAGAAGACAGGATACCCTGGAGAAGATGCTGATGCTAGGGAAAGTGGAAGGCAAAAGGAAGAGGGGCCAACCAAGGGCAAGATGGATGGAGGATGTTCTGGA
This sequence comes from Heloderma suspectum, assembly GCF_057233095.1. Lineage (NCBI taxonomy): Eukaryota > Metazoa > Chordata > Lepidosauria > Squamata > Helodermatidae > Heloderma > Heloderma suspectum. The sequence goes on from NC_139464.1 coordinate 25,557,335, forward strand.
GGTGACGGACTCAACCTTGGGGGAGCAGGGGGTGGCGACGGCCGACAGGAAGCTCTAGCATGAGCTGATCCATGAAATCACGAAGAGTCGGAAGCGACTGAGCGAATAAACAACAACAATCTTATGCTTAGTAGACGTGCATATGATCGCACTGATAGGCGGCAATCCTATATCCACTTACTCGGGAATAAGCCCCATTGAGCTCAATGGGAGTTACTTCTGAAGAGACAGATATAGCATTGCAATGTTACTTATTTTATTTCTTGGATTTGTACCCTGCCTTCTGGCCCAAGCCCTCAGAGCAATATATAATAAGTATAAAATGTAAAATTGTCTATTGTAAAACTATCTTAGTTTCAACCGTCTTAATTTCATCTGCTAATTTCTTCTGGGAGGAATTTGACCTGGCTCCTGATGGTCTTGTCTCATGATCCCTTCTTTTCGGGCAAACTTCATCAAATGTTTCAGGTTCTGTAGGAGTATGTGGCAGTATTTGCACAAGTTCAGCATTTATTAAGAAAAATAATCTGAACATGCAGTTCTGGGAGGAGGAAGCATGTATGGGGAAAACACAAAGTAGATTAGTACAAAGGGAAGCGTGTGACAAATGAAGGGTGCTTCCAGCTCAGACTTTTATTATGCAGTCTCCCTGCTCATTCACATAATTTTATGGAGGGTCCATTTGTTGTTATCTTCAATTTGTAACCCCCTCATGTTTTTCCACTGCTACTTCCATCTTTTTCCTTACCTCAGAAAACCCGTTAATGAGGTAAAGATTGAATAGCTGCACAGTGTCCTTTAGTGCCAGGAGCCCTCCATCTGGAAGCACCCCTAAACTTCAGAGCACATTTCTGAAGTTGTGAGTGTACTGTGGATTGTATATATAAGTTGCCAAAGTAGGAATCGGAGGCAGCAGAAGTGAAAAGGAGAGGCAAGGAAGTTGAAATGGAAAAGTTCATGTTGATAGGTGGGAGGGAACATCCCGCCAGGTTCCACCCACCAGTGTAAATGGCAGGTTGCGCTATGTAGTGAAAGAAAAACGGTCTGTGTAAAGAACTGATTTAAATCCCGCAAAGAACCTGGAAGCAGAAACCCCAGTAAGCTACAGGATAAAAAGCCTGGTGTGGTGAAGCCCCTTGACTCAGAAGGACTTCAGTAGAACTCAATATGCCAATAGATGCTTGCAGAATTCTTTGAAAGAATAATAGCATTTCAGAGCATTCAGAAAGTTCTGCCTTTTGCTTAATTTTACCATGAAAATTAGAGGGACACAACATTCCATGCTAGGACATCTTAGTGATCACAAGTGTTCACTGGGCAATCACAGATTTCTCTCAGTGTTCAAAAAGGAGACAAATCCCACGTTGCTGTGCTCTCTCTCCCTACACAAATCCACAACTCTGCAGTCTTGGAGGAAATGTAGACCTTGTTTCTAAACTTCACAGACAGAGTCTGCAAATGGAACCACATTTGTCTGTCAGAAGACACGTACTTGAAACTTTGGATGTAAATGCTATTTATGCTCTCCTTAGTATTTTGGGGCACGTGTTGTGCAGACCTGAGAATGTAGTTGTCATCTCTACACATTTATCTTTGTAAGAAGAACTCTTGTAGTACTCAACGTCTCTTTAACTTTTCATAGATCCCCCTGCCCTCATCTCCTGCTAACCTACTTTTAATTTTGCAAGGTGTTTCTAATTTAGTCTCTTAGGCGACGTTAAGCACTGTTGGAGAGAAATCAGCCATGACTGCTAAATAGGTCTGATCTGAATACATGCAGCTTCTATATCCTGGTTTTTAAAATAATTATTCTAGATAATCCTCCTCGCCAATACACATGACAGTTCTCATATTAGACAGGATTTCCCCCGGGAGCTACAGTAAATGAAACTGCATTAGCAAGTTGTGAGAGCTTCTGCCAAGCATTTTTTATCCTCATGTTCATTTGAAGATACTTTAATAGCAAGGAAATGAGGCCTCTCCAATCCTCATGCCTTAAGGAAAAAGAAAAATAATTTTTCCTCCTAAGACCATCTCTCTGCTCAACTGAACATCAGTCAATGCCAGCATCATAATTTTGTCCAAACACCATAAAATATTCTGCAAGGCTGGTCCTACCATTAGGCAGAGCAAGGCGGTCATCTCAGGCAGCTAATTTGGGTTTCACAAAAGGGCAGCAAATGTTTAGTTATTTATTATTGTTGTATTTTTAAGGAGGTGGAGAGCTTTCCAACACAAGGCTGTTAATCGGCTGTATCTACTTTTGGTTTAGTAGCAGAATTGAGATCCTACACAAGGAGCATTTCCTTTCCTGCTTTTCCACTATATAACCTCTAGGTGGTACTGTGGTATAGCGGAATAGTGCAAATACACAAGAGGACATTGCACTTCCTTTGTCTTTTGCAATTAAATGCCGCATTTTCCCCTGCTCTAAAAAAGCTCTTCAAAACTGCTGGGTAGATACAGAAGCAAAACTGGAGGGTCATGATGTCATCTAAAGAACCCACAAATAACCATGAGTAGGGAATGACAAGTACACTTGTGGCATTTTCTGAAGAGCCTGGAGTCACTTGTGGGATTTTCTGCCCCAGCAACAAAATAACTTGGGTACTATGTACCTTAGCTTTGGTGTGGGGACATGCAGGGGCACCGTTTGCTGCTCCACCTCAGGCAGCAACATGCCTTGGGCTGCCCTATAGAAAAGGCTAACAAACAGATTTTTAGAAGTTTTAAGACAGATAATTTATGCTGCCTTTCTGCTATGTTCTTATGTTCTGATTATACAGTTATTAAAGGGATTGTTGTTGTTGTTGTTCAGTCGTTCAGTCGTGTCCGACTCTTCGTGACCCCATGGACCATAGCACGCCAGGCCTTCCTGTCCTGCGCTCTCTCCCGGAGCGTGCTCAAGTTCATATTCATTGCATCCGTGATGCTATCTAGCCATCTCATCCTCTGCCGTCCCCTTCTCCTTTTGCCTTCAGTCTTTCCCAGCATCAGCGTCTTTTCCAGGGAGTTTTCTCTTCGCATTAGGTGGCCAAAATATTGGAGCTTCAGCTTCATTATCTGTCCTTCCAATGAGCAGTCAGGGTTGATTTCCTTTAGGATGGACTGATTTGACCTCCTTGCAGTCCAGGGGACTCATAAGAGTCTTCTCCAGCACCACAGTTCGAAAGCATCAATTCTTCGGCGCTCAGCCTTCCTTATAGTCCAGCTCTCACAGCCATACATTACTACTGGGAAAACCATAGCTTTGATTAGACGGACCTTTGTCGGCAAGGTGATGTCTCTGCTTCTTACTATGCTGTCTAGGTTGGCCATAGCTTTCCTCCCAAGGAGCAAGCGTCTTTTACTTTCATGGCTACAGTCACCGTCTGTGGTGATCTTGGAGCCCAAGAAAGTAAAATCTGTCACTGCTTCCATTTCTTCCCCTTCTATATGCCAGGAAGTGATAGGGCCAGATGACATGATCTTAGTTTTTTTAATGTTGAGTTTCAAACCAGCTTTTGCACTCTCCTCTTTCACCCTCAACAAGAGGCTCTTGAGATCCTCTTCGCTTTCTGCCATTAGGGTGGTATCGTCTGCATATCGGAGGTTGTTGATAATTCTCCCGGCAATCTTAATTCCGACCTCTGATTCATCCAACCCGGCATTTCTCATGATGTACTCTGCATATAAGTTAAATAAGCAGGGTGACAATATGCAGCCTTGTCGTACTCCTTTCCCAATTTTGAACCACTCGGTTGTTCCATGTCTGGTTCTTACTGTTGCTTCTTGACCCGCGTACAGGTTTCTCAGGAGACAGGTAAGGTGGTCTGGTACTCCCATCACTTTAAGAATTTGCCACAGTTTGTTGTGATCCACACAATCAAAGGCTTTAGCGTAGTCAGTGAAGCAGAAATAGACGTTTTTCTGGAATTCTCATTAAAGGGATTAGGCAAGTTAATTGAGGATAGATCTACGAACAGCTATTAGCCATGATAATTACACAGCACCTCCATGTTCACAGGCAGGATACCACTATATATTAATTGCTGACCTGGGGAGGAGGGGCAACAGCGAGGACGGCTACTGCTTTCATGCTCTGCATCTTGGGGTATGTGGCCAACTCTTATGGAAAACAGGATGCTGGCTGGATGGATCTTTAGTCTGCGCCAGCAGAACTCGTCTTGTGTTCTTATGCAGATTTCTCCAACCGGGTGCCCTCCAGATATGTTGGATGGCAACTCTCATAATTCCCAGCTAGCTTGGTGCTCTTTTTATTTGTTTCAACTTGTAAAAATTTATTTTGTGTTTTTTATTTGTGGTTTTAATCTATTTGTTTTTGATTGTTTTAACTAAATTTGTTTTAATCCTATTTTTTAATTACTATTAGCTGCCTTCAGTGCCGTTTTGTCTGATGGAAAGGTGGGGGTACACATCAATAAACAACTGAAAATAATAATACAACTCCCATAATCTCTAGCCCAGCACGGCCATCGGCTATGCTGGCTAGGGATAATGGGAATTTTAGTCCAACACATCTGGAGGGCACCAGGTTGGAGAAGGCTGTGTTAACCCAACAGGCAACTAATATACTTGCTTTGGTTTACGTTTATGTAAAATTCTTAGAAAGCCATATATATATATATATATATATATATATATATGGAATGTACATGCATTGAAATTGATATATTCAGATCTATGTAGCTACATTTTTTTTCTTTTTCTTTTGTTGTTGAAATTTTACAATAAAAAAATTAATTATACTAATTATACAAACAACAACAACCCCAAAGGCAACTTTGGGAGAAAACAATCAATAAAACATCTGTGAGGGCTTGTCTGTACAAGGTTATATAGGTTTGATATCAGGTTAACTGTCATGACATCTGCCAAAGAGTCCTGGAAACTAGTTTCGTGAGGGCATTGAGCTGTTCTCTTTGAGAAGCTCTGGCCTAGCCCTCCCCTCAACTCCTTATAGAAGTATAATGCCCAAAGTTCCAGGGGAAAGAGAATGGCTATTAAACTTGTAGGCCAGCCTTCTGCAACCTGGGCTACAACATTATGCTGGCTGGGGATGATAGGTGTCATAGTCTAACACATTTAGAGGGCACCAGGTTGGGTGAGGGTACTGTAGGCTGATCAGCTCTGCGTGTGAGATAGCCAAGCAAGAGAAACAAAAGGGTTACCATGAGGAATGTGTAGAGAGGGGTTTAAAAAGGGGGAGAGGCGGGGAGAAAGTAGAGTTAAAGAAGGTCGTGCTGAGTGCGCACTTGATCTGTCAGGCAACGTTTCTCCAAATATCCAAGTCAGACAGCTGAGAAGCAGAATCCTGTTTCAATGTCAGCCAAAGGGCAAGGGGGAGAAGGGAGTAAGAGGGTGTGAGTCCACAGGAAACCTTCCCCCTCCGAATCTCTTGCGGGCCTGATCTTCTCACTCAAGAACAGTTGGTGTTACCTCCTGTGAGCCACAGCAGGGAGATGGGTTGGTCTCAAATATCTGTGGCGAAAAGCATGTGTCCTCATTCTTTGCTCATGCTGAGGTTTCAATTTAATCTGCCTTTTCACAGTGTGAATTGTCAAGTGTGTGTGTGCCCAGTTGTCATACCCGCTCTGAAGCAGGTGAACCCTTTATACCTGCTGAGGAGATCCAGCAGGGCCAGAGTTCCCATTTCAGGTGGGTGGGTCAGACTTTAAGTTAAGGCGTGATCTGTGTAGATGCAGCACAGGACAAATTGCCTTAGGGCACAATCCTATGCATTTTAGACAGAAATAAGTCCTTCAACTCCCAGTATTCCCCGGCCAGCCATTCCCCGTTCACCCTTAGCATCAAGAGTGTTATAGACAGCCAGTGTGGTGTACTGGTTAGAATCTTGGTCTCGGTCTGAAGCATACTGGGTTGACTTCAGGCCAGGCACTGACTCTCAGCCTAACCTACCTCACAGGCTTGTTGTGAGGATAAAATGGACAAGAGGAGGATCATGTACACCGCCTTGGGCACCTTGGAGGAAAAGGTGGGATATAAGTGTAACAAATAGGTAAATAATCATACATAATGATGTGCTAGAAATTTGGCTGGGTGGACTAATGCTGCACTCTGTGGTTTTAATTTTTGTGAACTGCCCAGAGAGCTTCGGCTATTGGGTGGTATAGAAATAAATACATACATACATACACACACACACACACACACACACACACACGGTGATTGTGGAGATAAATTAATAAAGTCTACTACACAGTAAAATTGGGGAAAATAATAATAAAAGCAGCAAAAAGTATCTTGCAAATAAAATTGAGACATTGACACTACAAACGCATCCATCTTTACTCAGGAGTATTTGCAGGTGGAGGGCTCATAGTGCTAACTAGCAGAACGCAACAATCCTGTCTTCTTTCCCTTAATATATTTTCTGTGGTAAGAAAAAATACAGAAGAAGCAGTGGGAAAACACAGGAGGGTTACAAGTCATGGTGGTTCTGGCTGACCTGAACTTGACAAAAGGTGGTTGTCCCTGTAAAAGTCTGTGAGGCAGGTCGATGGTGCTATAAAATTCTCATCTGGAAGTACCCTCAGAAGTAAGTCCCATTCATTTCAGTGCGATTTCTTTCCTAGCAAGTGTGCATAGGATTGCAAACTAAATTTCTCGTTTCTTAAATATGTCTAGAAGTGTAGCGCCAAGGATGTGTGCTTTACATTTATCCACAGCCTTATTGTGGAAGTTCAAAATTAATGTATGATAAAACTGAGAAACTCTGATCCCTCAGATGTACCAATTTCCTCACTATGTGTACTATTGATAGTTGGCAAGTACTGAGCTATGCTAGTGTAGTGGTTAAGACATGGAACTGTGGACCTCTGCCATAAAATGCAGTAGATGGCCTTTGGTAGGCCACTGTTCTCTTAGTCTTTGTCTTCCCACCTGGTGTATGAGGATAATTATATTGACCTACCTGGCTGAGATGATGGGAGTTTGGATACTTACTTGGGAATGATGAGCTCCACTGAACAAAATGGGACTTCTGAGCAAGCAGGCATATGGTTGTGATGCACATATGTAAAGATCTTCACCGGAGGCCCTTCTAGGGTGGCCATGTGTCCTACTCTGCAGAGGACAGTCCTCTTTTTGAAAACATCTCCAGTTTAAAGCTAAAGAACATGAAGAAAGGAGAACAGAAGCTTTGAAATTGCCCATGAACACTTAGCATCTGGACAGTTCACAGAGCAGGCATGCAACTCACCTGGTCACAGTCTTCTCCACTGTACTTCTATTTAAACTATGGTGATTATTTCTAAATGTGCATATATATACTATACATTAGCATATGCTAATTTTATGCGAATATGTGCCATACTGCTTGGTGATGCCTTTCCTCTTTTAGGTGATGTGTAAGTGGCCACCCTAGGGTACTGCTGCCCTTAGGTGGGTGGTGACTTAAGAGAGGGTATTTCGGCTGTGGCACAACTTCTCTGGAATGCTTTGCCTAGGGAGACTTGCCTGGTGCATACACTTATGTCCTTTCAGCCCAAGATAAGAGATGTTTATTTTTCTGTGCCTTATAAAACATCAGATTCCCTAGGTGTAATTGTCCTAGTCTGGTGTAGCAAAAACAACAAAACAAATGCATTTGGCATAAACATTTGTGAGCTAGAGTCCATTTCAATCTGCAGCCCTAATATTTTTATTATAATCCCTGCTGTTTTTAATATTGTTCCTTGTTGTTTTATGGAGGATATATTGCTTGTTGTTTTTAACTTGCTTTTTTCGACTGTAAGCCACGCTGATGCCTTTTTACTGAAGGGCAGGGTAAAGTTGTATGAACAAGCAAATGAAAATACTACATTTAATCTAATATTGGAACATATCTGTCAAATTGTACCAATGCCTGGAAGGTCTTTTCTGAAAGACAGTGGGTAAAAATATTTAAAATAAAACAAAACAAAAGAATATGTTTCTCCTTTAAGTACAATGGCCAGTTTCTTTTTATCAGTATGTATGTATTTATTCGTGGTGTGTGCTGAGTCGTGGGGCTTTTCTGCATGAAGCACTTATCATGCGCTCGTGCTCATTATGTAAATAACTCAAAGTTGTTTACAGGTTCTTTAGATGATGTCATGTCACTCCAGTTTCGCTTCTGTGTTTAACCAGCACTATCAACAAGTTTTTTAGATTAGGGAAAATGCAGCATTTAATTGTGAAAGTGAAAGAAAGCATCATATCTTCTTGGTATTTGCACTATTCTGCTATACCACAGTGCCACCTAGAGGTTATGTAACCAAAAAATCAGGAAAGGAAATGCTCCTCTTGTAGTGCTTGGATCTCAGTTCTGTGGCAAAACCAAAAGTAGATACAGCTGATAACCAGCCTTGTGTAGAAAAGCTCTTTAATGAATGCTGTAGCATAACCTTTGGCTGTCTCTATTTTTATCTTAAACAAGAAATGCTATTTTGGCACTGAATTTTGAATGTGATAGAAGTCAGGAACAGCAATTAGTGTATCTAAATATAAGAACGTGTTTTGTAGTTGTTATGCAAATGCACATTTGGAAGATAAGGTCTTGGAAAGTTTGAATGGGGCAGCAGCCCCAAAAACAGCTTCCTCAGGCTGAGTACTTTACAACTCTGCTATGAGGAGTTACACACTCCCATCAAATTTAAAATAACAAAATATATATTCTTCTGACATATGTTGGGGAAGAGCATGATTAAATACAGTGCTGGATCTTATAGCTGTGTTCACTGAATTTTGAAATGTTAGAAATGCCTAGGATTTGAGGATGTGTAACAGGAGATCATTACTTTGTGGTGGTGCTGGAGCTTGAGCACCTCAGTGACACCATGAGCTAAACTGTGAAGGGACACCCAAGATATTAAAGGCAAAACTGAAGTACTTTGGCCACATAATGAGAAGACAGGATACCCTGGGGAAGATGCTGATGCTAGGGAAAGTGGAAGGCAAAAGGAAGAGGGGCCGACCAAGGGCAAAGTGGATGGATGATATTCTGGAGGTGACGGGCTCGACTTTGGGGGAGCTGGGGGTGGCGACGGCCGACAGGAAGCTCTGGCGTGGGCTGGTCCATGAAGTCACGAAGAGTCGGAAGCGACTGACCGAATAAACAACAACAACAACAACAACAAAATCACATTCGCCTTTTTTGCAGCCATATCACACTGCTGACTCTGTTCAACTTGTGATCAACTACAGTCTTGTGATCAATCCTGTGATTGAAGGAAAGCTGAGCGAAGGAAGATAGATGCTTTTGAACTGTGGTGCTGGAGGAAAATTCTGAGAGTGCCTTGGACTGCAAGAAGATCAAACTCCAGGAAATAAAGCCTGACTGCTCACTTGAGGGAATTATATTAAAGGCAAAACTGAAGTAGTTTGGCCACATAATGAGAAGACAGGACACCCTGGAGAAGATGCTGATGCTAGGGAAAGTGGAAGGCAAAAGGAAGAGGGGCTGACCAAGGGCAAGATGGATGGGTGATATTCTGGAGGTGACGGACTTGACCTTGGGGGAGCTGGGGGTGGCGGCGGCCGACAGGAAGCTCTGGCGTGGGCTGGTCCATGAAATCACAAAGAGTCGGAAGCAACTGACTGAATAAACAACAACAAGAGATAAATGCACACAATGGGTCCACTTGCATACCAGCAGGTCCTACCACTAGCTGCAGTTCTAAAAGCAGACCAGAATGAGTGGCACCACTTGTTTCTGGAATGGGGCAGGTCACCGGAGTGTGCAGAAGGAAGCTCCACTGACCACAAATGTTTCCGCTTGTTTCCTGGGTTGCTTTTTGAATCATTAGCTTTCTGATGTGGGAGTGGTGGATCTTGCTGGTGCAATGGAATGAGTGGAAATGCAGCGGCTGTATTGGATACTGCCCAGTGTTGACATCCAAGAGTGCAATCCTATGTATGTTGACTCAAAAGTAATTCCCACTGAGTTTGGTGGGGCTTACTCCCAGGCAAGTCAGTATAGGGTTGCAGCCTAAATGTGCAAAATAAGCATTCCCAAATAAAGCCTGCTGGATATGATCCAAGCCACCATTATACTAAGCTGGACCATTGGTCTATCTTGTATTGCCCACTCCAGCTGACAGCATGGCTCTTCAAAGTCCCTGGCAATAGACATCTTTCCCAGCCTTGATTCCTGAGATAATTTTAACAAGAAATGCCAGGATGGAACTTAGAACTTCCTTCATGCAACACATGTGGTCTGCCACCGATCTTCTCACTGATTTCACTCAGAGCGGTTAAGCATGCGCTTAACCCTCCTACTAAACTCATTCGAATATATAAGGGCTTAATTTTGGCCCAAATGCACCTGTTGTGGTTGTGAGAGCAGGCTCATTGCCAGGCTATAGCATATCCAGAAACGTGTAAATATAAACAGGAATATGAATTGGCATTAATCTTGAGCCATCCCTATGATTTCTTTTTTCCACCAAGGTTGTTTGCAACAGTATCTAGGACATTAATCTTTGCATACTTTTGCACACACCCATCCCATCCCAGGTCATGCTGTAACCTAATACGCTGGATGCTGTGGGCTCTCCCTCAGAGTGTCAGTGTACTGTTTCTTATGGCTGACCCAGGTCAAGTTCAGGTCAGCCAGAAGGCAACACATGATGGCCTCCTGGAGCGTGGATCCTGGCAAGGTATTGTTCTTTTTAGCAGGGGACTTAAGCAGTGAACTCAAACTCAGAAGTCCATCATCTTTTTCACTTCCTCCTTTCAGCCTATTCATAATTTCCTTGGGTCTCTGAAGAACCAATGGCTTTGTTTAGGGTGGCCATGGGTGTCATTGCGTTAATGCAAATTGCATAGTGCTAGCGTAAGGGATCTCTAGTGCAACACCAAATGCATTAGCTTGCGCAATGGGTTTTCCAAGGAATCCCATTGTGCAAGCTAATGCCATTGGCGTTGCACTAGGGGTCCTTTACACCAGCATGACATAATTTGCATTAGCACAATGACATCATTGGATACTGCCTCATGTGTCCTACCTTACAGAGGAAAGTCCTCTATTTGAAGGCATCCTCTGTCTGAAGGCCTCTCCAGTCCAAGTACGGTTTGACAATAAAGAACCATAAGAAGAGAAACGGGACTTGAAGCTACCATCCACCAACAGTTACTGCCTGGACAGCTGACGGAACAGGTAGACGCACAGGTCACCTGCTCACAGTCTTCACTACAGTGAGATGTATTCTATTTCTATTTAAATTACAGTGATTATTTCCAAATTTACATCTAGACGTATACATTACCTATGCAAATTTTATGCAAAGCTGTGTCCTCTTTTGTCTTCTCAGTAAGAGGCCACCCTAGTTCAGTTTAGTCCACACATAACCAAACATGCTTGTCAGGGGAACTGGACTCTAAGAATAGTCTCACCATCCTTGAAGAATTCAACATCCAGCATATATGCTCTAGGTAAGAAAGGCTGTTCTTAGTTCTTCTTCACAGGTTAAAGTCTGGGTCACAGGTACACGTGTAGCCTCGAGGGTGACACTGACATTCGCCATGATCCTAACCATCTGCATCTTCTCCAGTTCCAGGTTCAATTTAAAGTGCTGGTATTGACCCTTATAGCCCTAAACAGGCTGGGACCAGGCTATCTGATGGATTGCTTACACCCATATGCATTTAACACAGTGCTAGATCAGTTTCAGAGGCCCTGGTCTCTGGCCAATTATTAATTAAGATCAGATTGACGGGTGCCAGCGACAGGACCATTTCGGCAGTCGTACCACAGTTTTGGAACTCCCTCCCCAGGAAAATGAGGGAAGCCTTTGGACATGCTGTCTTTGGACAATGCTGCGAAGACCGTTTTGTTCTGCAAATCTTTGTACGAGGAAGTCTTAACGTCTCTATCCTGAGTCCCAGGTTCTATTTTAAAGCATTAATACTGATGTATATGATGTCCCTTTTAATTCTTTTTAATTTACTCATATTGTAAGCCGCTATAGAAAGATTTGATTTGGAAAGTCAGGATATAAATGAATAAAGCACACAAAGCTGACTGAAAAGTAGGACCACTGATGTGTTAAATCATCTCAATATAGCTAGAAGCAGGCATGCTCCACATGTGCATCTCTGTTCGGACGAGGAACACTGCATGCAGCAGTATGAGAGTCTTAAAAAAACAATTTTGGACAATACAGACATATCTAATGAAGATACAGATACTATAAATAGCTATTTTATGTATTTTAGGAATTTTTACTTTGCCCTACACACACACGCATGCACGCGCACACTTTCCCAGAGCAGTTTACAATAAACATTTAAAAAATACTATAATGCAACAAAATGCTAAAATGTACACACAGAAACAACAGTCAAATGTAACACCGCAGCTAATAACTGAAAAATTACCACATTAAAAAAAAAAAAACTTGAGGTACAATCCATGGCTGGCTGGGGCATGCTGGCAGTTGTAGGCCTTTTTTTCTGCCTAAACATGCATAGGGTTGCACTTTTAGTTATACAAAGAAACTTCAAGGACACAGATATATTAATCCAATGAAGATTAAGGTAACATTAAAGGCATGTCAACAAGTCACCAGTGTTTATGAAATCTATCAAGTGGAGCTTGAGTCAATGGCAAGCAATCCACATAATCTAGAAAAGGATACCTGGTGGTGTAGAATGTTTCTGGCTCAGCCTATCCCTCCGCTTCCCTCACTTGATTAGTTAACTTTTCCATTATTAAGTGATTCCACAGGCATTTAAACCACATGGCAATACTAGGATTCGATGGGCCTTCCTGGTTGGTTGCTGTTTTAGTTCTTACTGCCATTAAGAATGCCACATTAAGTCTTTGTGCAAGATAACCTGCTGATCTAATCGGGAAAACCCCCCCACTCCAGAATGGAAACATCGGGGTCTTTGATACAGTCTATTTCATCATCTTATCAAGTTCATAAAACGTGAAGCCCCCAAATTCCCTTTTGGGGCCAGAATTGCCACATGCGCATTCCAGGCTCTTGACACCCTTCCCAACGTTTTGCGGGTGCTGTTCCTCACCCCACCCAGCAGTGGGTTCCTGCACTAGACCTCGTGAGTTCTAACCCAAATGTTATGGCCACAATGTGGAAATAGCTGGAAAGGCTGCTGCTACATTGGGGGCATTTCTACACCAGCCTAAAATCCTGCATTTAAAACGGGGCTTTGTGCTTCCATTTTAAATGCAGGATCACGACTGATTCCCTTTACATGCGCTCCCTTCCCTCCCCCCTTCTCCCCGTATCTGAGCCTTCCATTATCTTTAATTGATCTTGCTCCTCTTCTTGCCGCTTTAAGTCTTTTCACAGAGGAAATTGAAGCGGAACACAAGCAGGATAATTCGATAGCTCATTATGGGCGATCTATTTAAAAAAGGAACAAAGGGCATTTAGTGCAGGAGGGTCATGGCAGGGTGACGGCGTCATGTAAAGAGCCCGCAAACTTCCATGAAGGACCCATCTCAGTCGCAGGATAAAAGCTCTTGTGTGATGAAGCCCTGGGGCTGCCTCCATGCAGGGCTATGAAAGCCGCTGATAAAACATGTCAGCTGATTATTATTTCTACAGCACCATCGAGACCCTACTGGTGAGATTTTGTCTTCTTCCCTTTAAAGGGCAAGCACCCTTGCAAAATATGAGGCTACTCATGAAACTCCCTTGAGGTTTAGTCAAGTGCTGTGCTGTGTGTGTGTGTGTGTTGCTCTTCAAGAAACACGAATCCAAAGCTGCTCTGAGTGCATGGATGTCCTCCTTGACTGGGCATCAGTTCCCCAGCCCTTCTGCTGCCATGATGGCTTGTCAGACAATGCCATTCCACACCTTTACCCCAGCCAGCAGTGGAGGCTGGTGACTCCAACGTGTCACCACAGTGGGGCTGTGGATCCACTTTAGGTTTCAGTCAGAACTAGCCAGGAGCCTCATGTGGCACAGAGTGGTAGGCGGCAGTATTGCAACCGAAACTCTCCCCATGGCCTGAGTTCGATCCCAGAGGAAGCCGGGTCTCGGGTAGCCGGCTCAGGTCGACTCAGCCTTCCATCCTTCCGAGGTCGGTAAAATGAGTACCCAGCTTGCTGGGGGAAAGGTAGTCATGACTGGAGAAGGCAATGGCAAACCACCCTGCTATAGTCTGCCATGAAAATGCCAGCACAAGTGGCGTCCCTCTAGGGGTCAGTAATGACCCAGTGCTTGCACAGGAGGAACCTTTCCTTTTTTTCCAGAACTAGCCAGAACTCTAAAGTTATCCAAGGTGCTGAATTTATTTTGGGGACTGGGTTCAGCACCCTGGATAGCTCCTTTAGAGTTCTGACTGGTTCTGATTGAAACCCAGAGTGGATCCATGGCCCCACTGATATCAGAGTCACCAGCTTCCACTGCCAGCCTGCGGTGGATCTGCTGAATTAGGTGACCCACAGGCTCTAATGGCAGGACCCTTCTCTCCGTAAACGTGTATGTGTGTACATATGTGTGTGTTTGTGTGTGACATCTTCTACAGGACCCAAGACTACAGGGCCTCCCTTACTCTGTAACATTCAGCCTTTCTACCTGAGACTACTGAAGAGCATTATTATGAATTAATGCTAATGAGTGCTAGAGTAATTAGTGAAGGGGTGGGGGCTTGTGCAGGTTTTCCCTGTTCTAAAAGGTTGAAATGCCTCTTCTAAGTCTTAGTTACTGACACAAAGAGCTTTAAGCTAAAAAATGCTGGTCTTTTTTGGGCCCACCCCCCTTTGGCTTCAGTCCTGCCCACCACTGGAATGCAGCCTCCGAGATCTTCTCCAAAATTCAATCCAGTTCTCAGGCTGAAAGGGATTCTCTATCCTGGAATTAGTGTTTTTTGGCATCAATTTAAGACAGTTTTTATTGCCCCATTCTTCCTCTTTTTTGTAAGTTGCTTTGGGAGTGTTCTTTTAAGTTGAAAAGCGGCTAATAGATTTAGATAGATGAATGATAGATACCGTAGATTAGAATACTTCCCAGATACGTTCAGCTCTCTCATCTGAGCACGAAAGGGATGGAGTTTGCCAGGTTTTGACCTAAGCATTGAAGACTAAGGGCTAAAGTTCTCCTTAATCTGGTTCCACCTGTACTTCATGCTTCCTGGAAAGCACACACTCATTTTGGTGTTGCTGCAGCAACTGGAGGAGGAAGAATGTTGTGCTAAAAATAGTGGCAACTGTGGCTTCTGGGTTCTTCTGCATAATAAGGATATACAGTCAGGGCCAGAAATATCAGAACAAGGATAACTGTTTTGGCAGTTGGCCTCTGTACATCACCACATTGAAGTTGAAAGGAAACACACCCAGATGGGAGCGAAGTCAGGACTTTGAGCTGTAATTCAAGGGGTTTGACAAAAGTGGGGCACTAACCATTCAGGAAGGACAGCCAGTGGCATACACACACCCCCACCGTTGATGGCTCATAAGTAACGGAACAAACCAATATCATTTCAAACTTAAGGGTTGCCTTTAATACCTGGATGAAAATCCGTTGCAGTCAATGACTGCCTGAAGTCTGGAACCCATGGACATGACCAAATGCTGAGTTTCCTCCCTCAAGATGCTTTGCCAGGCCTTTACTGCAGCTGCCTTTGGCTGCTGCTTGTTTGTGGGTCTTTCTGCCTTCAGCCTTGTCTTCAGTAAGTGAAAAGCATGCTCTATTGGGTGGAGATCAGGTGACTGACTTGGCCATAGAAGAACATCCCACTTCTTTGCCTGGAGAAACTCTTGGGTAGCTTTTGCTTTATGTTTTGGGTCATTATCCATCTGTCATATGAAGCGGCGTCCTATCAGTTTGGCAGCATTTGGCTGAACCTGAGCAGAAAGTATAGCCCTATACACTTCAGAATTCATCCTGCTGCTTTTATCAGCAGTCAGGTCATCAATAAACACCAGTGACCCGGTTCCATTGGCAGCCATACATGTCCATGCCATAACACTGCCTCTACCATGTTTGACAGATGATGTGGTATGCTTTGGCTCATGAGCTGTTCCTTTCCTTCTCCATACTTTTCTCTTCCCATCATTTTGGTAAAGTTAATCTTGGTTTCATCAGTCCAAAGAATCTTATTCCAGAACTGGGCAGGCTTTTTTAGGTGTTTGCTGGCAAAGGCTAATCTGGCCTGTCTGTTCTTGAGCGTCACCACTAGTTTGCACCTTGTTGTGAAGCCTCTGTATTTACATTCATAAAGCTGTCTCTTGACTATAGATGTTGACAATGACATGCCTACCTCCGCAAGAGTGTTCTTGACCTGGCTAGATGTTGTGAAAGGGTTCCTCTTCAACATGAGCGGTCATCCACTGTAGTTGTTTTCCGTAGTCTTCCAGGCCTTTTGCTTTTGCTGAGCTTGCCAGTTAATTCCTTCTTTTTTAGGATGTTCCAAACTGTTGTGTTGGCCACTCCCAATGTTTTTGCTATGTCTCTGATGGGTTTATGTTGTTTCCTCAGCCTAATGATGGCCTCCTTCACTCACATGGACACCTCTTTGGACCTCATGTTGGGAGTTCCAGTGAACAGCTACCAAATGCAAATGTAACATTCAGAACCACCTCCAGGCCTTTTCTCTACTTGATTGGTCATTGGGTACCCAGGAAACAGGCCACCCCTGGCCATGCAGCTGCTTGTCAGCCATTCGTTCCATTATTTATGAGCCACCAATGATGGGGGCTCATCATTGTACTTCCTGAATGGTTAGTGTCCCACTTTTGTCAAACCCCTTGAATTACAGCTGAAAGTCCTGACTTCACTCCTATCTGAGTGTGTTTCCTTTCAACTTCAGTGTGGTGGTATACAGAGGCCAACTGCCAAAACAGTTATCCTTGTTCCAATATTTCTGGCCCTGACTGTATTTGAGGGCTCCTTAAAGATGGGCCCTGGATATGGTACATCTACAATGCCTCCTCGAACAGGGGTGGTGAACCTCAGGCCTGCAGGCCAAATACCTGGGATCCCCACTCAGTCCTGTCAGGCTTACCCTGGTGGCCAGACCCCTTTGTCCTGGCCACATTATCTTTCCCCTTCCCCTGCCTGCTGATCATTTGGTGGTTTCCCAGCTTTTGCGCGGGTCCCCTCCAGCTTCTAAAAGGTTGAAATGTCTCTCCTGGGGCTCAGTTACCAGCTTTAAGCTATGCTGGTATTTTTGGCTCCACCTCTTTTGCCTTTGGCCCTGGCCACTTTGCCTTGGCCCCACCCACCGCTGGAATGTGGTCCCCGAGAGCTTCTCTGAAATTGAATTTGGACCTGAAATAGGTGTAACGCTCCTGTCCTACAAGACCAAAGATGTTCCTTTCTGTTTATACTTCAGCCTGCAATCCTATTTCAACATCAGCAGTGTATGATGACAGGATGAGTGCAAGGGGAGACCATTAATCTCCATTTAATTCCTATGGAATGACTCCATGCTTTTTAAGTGTGCCAAGTAGGCTGTAAAACTGTCCACTGACATCCTTGTGTCTTGATTTACCTGTGCTTGAAATGTTGTACACTGCGAAACCACAGCCAAGGCTCATTCTTGTCATTCATTTCAAGTTGTTCCATGGGAGCGGAATGTTTTAAGCAGGGGGGTGGGGGTGGGAGGCAACTTTTGAATATTTGCTTAAGCTCACATTTGGGAGCACTCTTCATCTCCCACTTGATCACTGTCAGCAGCCCTTTTCTCCCTCATGGCAGTGATAATGAAAATGCACATTTGAGGAGTGTGTAGCTCTGTGAAACCTAAATCAAACACTCCAAAGCAGAAGCAGAACTTTTAAACCTCTGAGCTTCAGTTTCTGCATTTACAACAGGGGTAGGCAAACCAGCTCTCTTTCCATCTTAGAAGGGTGGTAAAGATATGGGGTGTTTTTGGAGGGCTTCTGCCAAACCAAGCCCCCCAACCTGAGCTCGAATTAGCTGGTATGTTCTCACAAGAGAATTGTTACCATAGCTCTTTGCCTTTATTGTTGTTTACAATTGTTGTTTTATATGATAATTTAAAAACATTATTTGGGGGTATTAATTTTACGGTTAACCACTGCAGGGCCTCAGCTGCAAAATGGTCTACAGATTTAATACACAAACAAATAAGAAATGAGGTGGCAATTCTATACAAACTTATCTGGAAGGAAGCCTTATTAAACTTAGTGGGGCTTAGTTCCGAGTAGAAACGCATAGGATTGCGCTGTAAACATGGAATTATTTTTTATTGGTGCAAAAGCAAAAATGCAGCTTACCTGAATGAGAGTGATCTCACTTAGGTGTTTTCCTAATTTGCAAGAACTCTTCGGGGAGGCTTTGTTGAAGTAACAGCTCATGTTTCAGGAAATGTTGCAGAAATGTTAACAATGGTTAACAATCCAGAGCATGAAGTCAATGGGACTTACATGCAAATCAAATGCTTCTGTTCCATCAATGATAATGGGACTTATAATACACCTAAGGTAGGAGTCAGACCGTAGGTCCATCTAGCTCAATATTGTCTCTGCATTCAGGGCACAATCCTACACATGTTTAGACAGAAAACAGGCCTACAACTCCCAGCATGCCCCAGCTGGCTAGATCTGGAGAAGTGCAAAATCCGAAGGATAACTGTTCCAGTCAGCACATGTGTCTGGGAGGTGGATGATCAGGTTGGTTGGCTTCAAAATGTGGAGCAAACAAGATCCTTGAGCATTCCATGCACAGAGTGCTTTTCCCCACCAGGGGTTATGAGTTTTAGTCCTAGATGTGTCTTTAGTTATGACTGACTGTTCAAAGTTGTTTTTAGTTATATGTTGTTTGTATATATTGACTGTGTGCTTTTATGTAAATGGCTTTTAAATGTTTTATATTGTATTTAATGATTTTAACTTCTATAAACCGCCCAGACAGCTTCGGCTATGGGGTGGTATAGAAATGTAAATAATAATAATAACAACAACAACAAAACAACAACTACTACTACTACTACAAACCCCATCATCCTTGGCAAGAAATGACACCCTGCACCTTCTTTGTAGCCAGCGAGAGGCTGTGCATGCTTGTATTAGGGGACGGCTTGATTCTTTAAACAGGGGTGTGTACATTTTTGAGCACCCCTATTTCAAACAATTGCCCTAAAAATGAAACCAGAATTCAAATAAGTGTTTTTCAAATGCACTGCTTTTTTGCAACTTAGGGCACAATCCTACATATGTTCAGAGAGAGAAAAGTCCTACAACTCTCAGCATTCCCTGCCTGCCATGCAGGCTGGGTCATGCTGGGAGCTGTAGGCCTTTACCCTCTCTAAACATTCATGGGATTGCACCCTTGCTGGCTTTTATGAAGGATTCATTTCTAGCCCTATCTGGAGATGCCAGGGTTTGAACGTGGGCCCTTTTAATTGCAAAGTATGTGCCCTACCACTGAGCTACTTCCTCTGAATTGTACCTTCTGTTCTTAGTACAAGTTTCACGTATGCTCCAATGTGCATACTCTGCCCCTATTTAAGCAGGCTTCTCTATTCATTTCAGCCAGTCTCTATGCATTTATCCTTTAAGGTACACAGAGTTCGCTGCATTGAAGTCCCCCAAGGGGCTGTTGGATCAGGGGAAAATGTATATATCACAGTAGGTATACATAAGTTGAAAGGTTGAAAGTGGGGGATCTAACGCTAATACATAGTCAGCACATTTTTCTGGGAGTCCAAAATTCTTATGAAACTTAAAAAGGGGGGGGGGAGGGGAGAAAAAAATAATATATCTTTCATTTAAAGACACATTACAGAAACTAGAATGTATTTCAGCAGAATATGAAAGGTATATTATGTTTTTAAAATCTCATGATGGTTAATATAATATTATGCTTTGGAACTATGGAACATTGCGATTGGCAGCTCCCCTTGGCTCTTGAATAGCCCAACTGAGAACACCTTGCTTGTGTACAGGGACTTTTCAATGTCAGTGTCCATTTTATTTATATACTGCTTTCTCATTGTATGCTCAAGGCAGTTCACAATGCCTAAAATAAGAATTGCCAGATTTCTTGAATATGTGTGTATTTATATGTTTTAAATGCAGGTCAATCCTTTATTTATTTACAGTATTTTTACCCCTCTCTTCAGCCAAGAAAGGCTCCCAGACTGTCTCACAAAGATTAATAATGAGACATTCCCCGCCTTCAGGGTTACAAACTAAAAGATATGGCACAAAAGGAAAAAGGATTGGGAGGGAGGAGAAAAAAAGAAGCAGCAAAACCTCAGGTGCCAGTTCTTAGTTTTGAAGTTCTTATAGGTGTGCTTTCTGGCAGGAAAAGGCCAAACAAGTTCCCTGCAGCTGTTCCTTCTCTGGCGGATGTATGGGCCTAGGTTGGTCTTCCCCTTGCCAGGTTGTCCTTCCTGGGAGGGAGGGGGTGCAACCTTCCACTGGCCTCTGATTGTCTGGCGAATGGGTGAGGCCAGAGTCTGCAGTCCCAGGGAACTGTCAGTTGGACAGGTTAGTGGCAGATTGGGTTGCTGGGATAAAATCAAGATTTGATGGCATTTCAGTGCCAGATGTGTTTAAAAAGATGGATTCCTTTTGTTCTGTTAAGTTGTTGGTTGGGAAGCAGGAACAAGCTTTTGCAATAAGGGAGCGTTTTACATTCCTAGTCTGCATCTTGCCTTCTGGCTCAAATTCCAGTGGAGACCTCAGCGCTAAACAGATTCTGTATCTCCCTCTTCAGACATCTCTGTCTGGGTGTACAGCCTTAAAGTCCCTGTACCCCCGCACCCAATGTACATGTTGCCTCTTTTGTTTCCTGTGTGTGAAACTGCCCGAGTCTCTGTGTGTGTTTTATTTGGCATTCCAGAGCGGCTTGCTTGGAATTAATGGCCTTTTAATAAAGTTCCTCCACAGCTAGTCTCTGCCAGCAGACACACACAAAGAGGAGTATTTATCATTCACATGATCTCTGTCTTTCTGTCTCATGCTCTTCTGTTGTCCTTTTGCTTCTTCCCTCACTACCTAAAGTCCTGAAAGTGGGTAATAACAATCGTATGCTTTGGGGTAACCCAGGGGATATGAACAGCCCACAATATATATATATATATTTTAAATGGCAACAACTTCCACAGGGGGTAGCTGTATCAGTCTGTTGCAAACAAAAGACAAACAAACTAACAAAGCAACTTGTGGCATCTTAACAATGAACAGATTTATGGTGACATGAACTTTCATGGACTACAGTTCACTTCATCATATGCATGCAGTGTTATCCTCACTAGACAAATATATTCATCACAGAGCTGGAAGGGGTTGCGGGAAGTGGGGAAAAAGAGGTATACTCCTAGGGGGCAGAGATTCGGTGGGGCCCGGCCCAGGCTGCAACCCTATAACCATGAGGGGAAAAATGGTGCTACTTTGTAGTACTGTTTGATTATATCAATGGAAACCTATTTCCCTGTATTTATGTATTTATTGTCCAGATCTTGTGAGATTTGCTGTAGCCAATCAGACACAGTGTTAAAACAAATGACATTCTGAGCAGTGAGTTGCTGGCCTAGAGCTTGTTCTAAGGTCTGGACTTTTCTAGACAAGGTTTTTAACCCACCACTTGACTGCTGTTTCTGCTTCTGGATTCTTTGAGGGATTAAGATCGGATATCTACACATGTTTTTCCCCTTCTCTGCCTTTCTGTGTGTTCTGCTACATAAAACCTAGGTGGTGGTGTTGTTAGATAAAAAGTCCTTGCTTTCGGTTTAGAAGAAAAGAATGCCAGGCAGGCAGCAGTGGATCCAACACTATTTTATTGAACGTTTTGCAAAACGGGTGCAGAGCAGTCTGGACCCCGAGACACATGTGCAAAAGCCCTTTATATCATATCGCTTCTATTGTTCTTACCAGTAACCAATGAAACAGTTAGTACATCGGCTCACTAAGTTAATATCCAATAAACAGTCACTATCAGCTTACCAAGCCGTTAGTCATGAGTGCGTCGGTATGATTCCCTTTTTGCTCCGCCTATATTTTCCCGCCACTCGGGCTCTTACGTAACTTGAGACGCCAATGGTTATGGAGTCTCCTTTTTTTTCTAACAATTCCCTCCTTTAAGTCTTTATTCACGTCTTAAAGCATTTAAAACGGAGTTTCTTTATCAGCACAATAAAGCAAGAGCATCTGTTTTGACAGAGCGGTTTCAATTAACCGCTGGGATAAGCCTCTAGCGCAGGGGATAATGCAACAACCAAATAACACTAAAACTCCTATCATCACTACAAGCGAAATAAGGATTGAGGCAGCTAGGTGTTTCCATTTTCCAAACCATCTCTCCAACCAGTCAGTCACGGGGTTGTTAATCCCTGAATTCTCGGCTAATTCTTCAGACAAGGCGGTGAGACCCTGCAAAGCCCTTGTTACCGTGCCATCTGGGGCAGTGTTGTTAGGGATGAAGGTGCAACACCGTCCACCTAGCATGACACAAACCCCTCCTTTTTCTGCTAACATCATATCAAGAACACGCCGATTTTCCCAAGCCATTTGGCTGGTGGCATCTAGCTGCTCAGCCAATCCTTTTACAGCATCTCGAGTATAGTTTATAAACCTCTGTTGATTATAATAAACGTAATTGATCCAATCTACATTTTTGTTAATGGTCACCCACCAAAACAGGGTAGATTCAAATCCTGCAGAAATTTGATTTCTTCCTTTGAACTCATCTGGCACTCCCCTTGGTACTCCTATGGAGTCAATATATATTTGATCATCAAAAGGGGTTACTGATCGTTTCTGCCGGGGTTGGCCAGTCTTCTCTGCTGGATGGTATGCAATTGAAAAGGGGACTGCCAACTGAACTAACCCACAAGCTCCGGACCAATTGGAGGGCAATACCTCATACAACTCTAGGCCACCACAATACCACCAGAGATCAGCTCGTGGGATTGAAAGGGAATTATTCCTAAAGCGGGTAGAATTAACACATCTTACTTTACTCGTCAGGTTCCCTATACGCCCCTCTGTGTCTGCAAGGTTTCGGTGTATGCATCCGGTATGGTTTCTTCTTTGCAGGAAGACTGTGGAAGGTCTGACACGATCCTTTGATTTGAGTGGGGGGTATAATTTATTGAGGGTCTGGCATTCCTCCTCTCCCCATGCATCAGGGTGTTGGAACAAACGGATCACGCAGGTGAGGAGGGAAGGAGTGTCCCATCCCAGTGGAAAGGGCAGCACCTTTGCTACAGATCTCCCTGTGGCACAAACAAAACAGTCAGACTTATTTAAAGACTTGGCTGTATACTTTATTCACTCTAACCACACATTATCAGTTTCCTCTGTTATTGGGATCCCTAACCTGGTTCTCCAGGGACGCCTCTCTTTCTCAGGGATCTGTACCAGAAGTGGTCTGAGGGGTGTTGGTGTGACATTTCGGGGTTTTATCTTAAAGCTGTCAAGCCCAAGTCCTTGAGGTATCACCATCCACGTTAATATTTCTTTAACCAACATTACCAACACCACCCACAATACTTGCTTCATATTACAAGTTTTTTGTAATTCGAACCCGAGCTTTTCCCAGATGTTGTGACTTGTATATTACAGGCGATTGTGGCTCCTGGATGGCTTCTTCGCCTGTGTCCTTGGCAGCTTCCAGAGGGGTGCCAGGGAGCAAAGGACCGTTGCCTGTGTCCTCCTGTTCTTTCCAAGTGACAGAAGGAAGCGAGGGTCGCTTAAATGGCTTTATCCGGCTGCAATGTGTCCATTTACTAGAACCCACAAGCTTTACACACGAGTGGCTGGTTGGTCCCACCAAATAAGGCCCCTCCCACCTTCCTTTAAAGCTTCTTTATTCCACTTTTTCAGCAACACCTCGTCTCCTGTCTGGAAGAGATGGATAGGTGCATCTAACGGCAGTCTCTGAAACGGAACGGAATAAGCTCGTAGCTGTGAAAGAACAGACTGTAGAGAAGTCAACTGATCCCTTAGCATCTGATCACCCACCTCCCACTTGACTTCCTCCCTCCTTCCGCAGTGTACCCGAGGCGGGAACCCAAACATCAGTTCAAAGGGGGACAATTTTATGTCCTTTCTTGGCATCCTTCGAAGCTTCGTTAAAGCTATTGGCAGAGCCTCAACCCAAGTGAGCTTCACCCCTTGTTGGAGTTTGGTTAAAGTCTCCTTGAGGCTCCGATTGATTCTTTCAACCTGTCCACTTGCCTGGGGCCTCCAGGGGCAATGTAAATGCCACTCTACTCTCCGAGCTTGTGCCAGCCCCCGTGTAATAACTGAGGTGAAATGTGAGCCCTGATCGGACTCTATAACTTCGGGCAGGGAGAACCGGGGCACCACCTCCTGTAACAATTTAGCAACAACAGTTTTAGCTTGGCAGTTCCTACATGGAAACGCCTCTACCCACCCTGTCATTTGACATACTATTACAAGCAAATACCTGTAACCCCTACATGGTGGCATCTCAGCAAAATCAATCTGTGCCCTCTGGAAAGGATAGTAGGCCCATGGTCGCCCTCCTTTTGGAGGAGGGGGTGCCCTGGGAGGGTTGGTTTTCTGGCAGACTTCATAGGTTGCGGCTAGTCGGTGGGCGCATACAGTTAAGCCAGGGGAGACAAACAGCCTCTTGCAATAGTCAATCATGGCTGATGCTCCAGGGTGTCCAAGAGAATGGTGAACTTGCTCTAGAACAACCCTCTGCAGGGTCTGTGGAAGAAGCAGTCTTCCATCTGTCATCTGGATCCATCCGTCATCGCAGGGACTTATTCCGTGTTCTTGTGCCATCCGTAACTCAGCAGGGGAGTATGTGGGGCGCTCTTTTCTTTTGGGTAGAATGAGGAATGTTCCTTGGATTCCCTCTCTGGCTGCTCTTTTTGCGGCCTCATCTGCCTTCTGGTTTCCCTGTCTCCATTTTTCCTCTTTTTCTTTCCCGTGGGCTCGGACGTGGACAACAGCTACTTGTGAGGGTAGCTGGAGGGCATCCAGAAGATCCACTATTAGGCCGCCATTAGCCACTGGAGATCCGTTTGCTGTAAGGAATCCCCTCTCTTTCCACAGTTGCCCATGAGCATGCACAACGGCGAAGGCATTTTTGCTATCGGTATAAATATTTACTCGCTTTCCCTTGCTGGCTTGCAGGGCTCTTGTCAGGGCTACCAGTTCAGCGGATTGGGCGGAGAAATGAGGAGGCAGCCTTTCCTCACGCACACTTTCCTCTAGAGTAACGATAGCCGCGCCTGTGTAGCGCCTTCCATCCAGCATATAGCTAGATCCATCTACAAACAGATCTCTGGCTCCCTCTATTGGTTCATCCTCAAGGTCCGGTCGGCCTTTGGTGTCTAGGTCTAATACTTCAAGGCAGTCATGATCTGGGAGTCCTGATCCGTTTGTGCCCAGTAATGTTGGCAGTAGTGTGGCGATATTAAAGCTGGAGCAAGCCTTAAAAGTGAGGTTTTCGTTTGTTAGTAAACCTATTTCATATCGGGAATGCCGGGCTGGGTTGAGAAATTTGCTTCCTCCTCCTGATCCCAAAATTTGTGGCACTCCATGCGGCACCCAAACTTCAATGGGTCCTCCCATTGTCATTTTCTCCGCTTCAGCACAAACCAGAGCCGTTGCCGCTACTGCCCTTAGGCAACTTGGCCATCCTCGTGCTACGACATCTAGGACCTTGGAGTAATATCCCACTGGTCTCCAAGAGGGCCCTTTTCGCTGGCAAAGCACTCCCGAAGCTATGCCCTTATTTTCATGCACATAAAGTCTAAATGGCCGGCTGGGATTTGGTATGGCTAGAGCAGGTGGTGACACAAGAGCAGCTTTAAGACTGAGAAAAGACTTATTCATTTCCTTAGTCCATTTCCATTTATCCAGTCTATCTTTCTGCAGCGCCTCATACAGCGGCCGCGCTGTCTCCCCATAGTTTGCTATCCATAGTCGGCAGAATCCGGTCAACCCCAGGTAGGCCCTCAATTCGCGGGGGGACTTAGGGACAGGAGTGTCACGGATGACTTCAACTCTTTCTTGCCCTAGGCTCCGAGTCCCTTTAGTTATGTGGTAGCCTAGGAATTTTACAGTTGGTTGGGCCAACTGAACTTTTTCTTTTGACACTTTATACCCCCCCCCCCTGCTAGATAGTTGAGGAGGGAAACCGTCCCACTCAGGCACGCATTCTTGGCCTTGGCTGAAATCAGGAGGTCGTCACAGTACTGGAGGAGATGCACCTCTGAGTGCTGCTGGACCCAGGGTTCAAGATCCTTTTGGAGCTGCTGGCCAAAGACCACCGGTGAGAGATTCAGCCCCTGAGGGATGACTGTCCATGCTAATTGAACTTTTGACCCCCCCCCCCGGGCTTTCCCATTCAAAGGCGAACAAAGGCCTTGAATCAGGGTGGAGGGGGATGCTGAAAAAGGCGTCTTTTAGGTCTATGACAGTGAACCAGGCGTGCTCTTCCGGAATTCCTACAAGGAGGGTGTGTGGGTTGGGGACCACAGGATGGGGGGCCTCGATCTGCTGATTAATGAGCCGGAGGTCTTGCACTAAGCGAAAGCCCTTGCCCCCCCTCCCCTTTTTGGCACAGCGATGATGGGCGTGTTATAGGGGGACATTATCTCAATGAGCCGGCCTTCTTCTCGGAGCTTTGTTATTACTGGTTGTAGGCCCTCCTTTCCTTGGCGGGAAAGGGGATACTGTTTCACATGAACAGGCCTTGCTCCCTCCTTGAGGGGAATTTTGTATGGTGCTGCCGACTTGGCACGAGAGGCCCCTCCAATCCCGGCCCAAGCTAGAGGGTTGACTCTGTTTTCTATTAAGCTCCAGTCCTCGGTGGCCTCTGGGGTGGATTCTTCTGCAACCTTCAAAAGGGCCATTTGGTAGTTACTACTCTGCTGTTTAGGGAGCCGTATCTCCATCCTTCCGTCAGGAGTAAAAGCAATCTCAATTTGGAGTTTAGTCAATAAGTCCCTCCCTAGCAATGCCACCGGACAGGAGGGGGTACAGACAAATGCATGTTCTAGGTGTGTTTTCCCAACCTTGGTGAACAGGGGACGAGAGAGGGGCACTTGGGTTGCCCTTCCCTCGACCCCCATTATGGTGGTGAACCCCCCACCTCCCGTTGGGGGCTCACTGAGGGGGAGGATGGACAGGGTGGCCCCTGTGTCCACAAGGGCTTTGTAGGAGCGGCCCCCAACCTTTATTTTGACCATGGGGTCCCATCTTGCCTCAGAGACGGCTAAGAGGGGGCCGGGCCCCGGTCTGTCCTAATCTCTTTCCTGTTCATACAGAACTCTCTGCTCTTCTCCCGTATTTTCCCCTCTCTCTTTCTGCTTCAAAGCCTCACAGTCACGCTTCCAGTGCCCCATTTTCTTACAAAAGGCACATTGATCTTTCCCCAGGGGAGATCCTTTCCTTCCCCCTTTCCTCCCCTTCCTAGCTCCCTCCTTGTCAGGTTTAAGAACCGCAGCAAGGAGCTTGGCCTGCCTCTTGTCTTTTTCTTTTCCTTCTTCTTCTTCTCGCCTCTCATAAACCTTTTGAGCTACTTCAACTAAAACTCCTAGGTCAGCTGCCAACCCTCCTTCAACTTTTTGCAACTTCTTTCTGATGTCCTGGCAGCTATTTCCCACGAACTGAGTCGTGAGGATCCTTAAATTATTTGGATGATTCAAGTCAATGTCAGTATATTTAGCGAAGGCTTCCCTCAGCCTTTGGAGGAACACAGCAGGAGGTTCGTTTTTGTCTTGCTTTAGAGTCAGGACTTTTTGCAAATTGGGGGCCCTTCTCGCGGCTTGCTTCATGCCTGCTAAAATGAGTCGAAAATAGTCAGCATGTAAGCGTCTATGTGCCGCTGTGGCCACCCCCCAATTGGGTCGCCCTGTGGGCAGAACCTCCACCGTCTCCTCCTCAGTTGCCTGGGGATTTTCCTCCCTATACTTGGCTCGTGCCCCCACAAGGATGGTTGGCTTTTGGCTGAGAAAACAGGTGCTCAATAGCATTTGTGTATCGTCCCATGTGGGGTTGTGAGTAAGCCTCACATTCTCCATCAGAGACAGGAGTGGCCCGGGATCCTCTTCAAAGGAGGGGTTAAATTGTTTCCAATTATACAAATCAGATGTTGTGAATGGGACATAAACAAACATCGTCCCTTGAGGATGTTGGGCGGTAGGGTCGGGGACTTCTCTGATGGGGAAGGTGAACTTCACTGGTGGTTGGGGGTCCTTTCGCAGGTTGTAGTTAGGTCCCCCTTTTGCCTCTCTCTGTAGGACCTCCAATCTTTCCTCTAGGGAATATAGACGATCTTGGAGAGTGTCCTGGCGTTCAACTAGAGGGGTGGGGTCCTCTGGTACTATTTCATGAGAGGGGTCCTTCTCGGGGGCATCTAACTGCTGGGCGGGCCCCTCAGGAGAGGGTGGTGGTTGCAACGAGCGCCCTGCGACGGCTGTCCCGTAGGGAGGAGGAAGCAGTAGGTCCTCCGGTGCCGTGGCCATGACCCTGGGTGGTCCTTCTTTTGGTGGTTTCCTTTTGACCACCATGGGAAGGGCAAGGGACATGCATTTAACAACCCACGGAGCAGGCCTGCCGCCAAGGGGCACACAAGTTGCCCACGAATCAATATAAGGGAACTGGTCCCAACTTCCCCTCTGTGCTACTATTGTTCGCACATCAGATACCAAGGTTGGGTCAAAAGACCCCTCGGGTGGCCATTTGGGTTCTAATATTGGCCATTCCTGGGTGCAAAAAAAGACAAGACGATCCTTTGTCATCTTAGTTCCATAATCCTGCTTAAAATGTGACCAATTGCGCAAACAACACTCCAAGGGCGTATGGGACTTCTTCGCAGACTTAGATTGGGACCCGCCCATGACGGTGGGAATTTCAGTCAGCAATTCTTGCGCTTCGCCCTCCTCTGACCTAGCCGGTCTCCGGGGTAAGGAAATGCAGATCGGGGCTCCTCACTCGCTTCGCCCGTAGGCGTCTCACACAATCACAAACACACCACCGTCCCGCGTTTATCCCCTAATGTAAGCTGTTTCACTTACCCCAAAAGCCTCTTCTGTCCTGCCCGCAGCTGCGTCCAGCTGCTTATTGATCCACTGCCGGTGCCTAAAAGGAGTGATCACGTCTCCCTCTTCCTCTGGCGTTGGTCCCCAGGCGCTTCTGCCGCCACCGTCGTGAGGAGAAGGCAGTATAAAACAACCGCCTGTGGCCACTTCTCCTCCGCGGCCCCTCGGCTCAGCGCGAAGGGGACGCGCCCCGAAGCAGGATCCGAGTCACGGCACCAAATTGTTAGATAAAAAGTCCTTGCTTTCGGTTTAGAAGAAAAGAATGCCAGGCAGGCAGCAGTGGATCCAACACTATTTTATTGAACGTTTTGCAAAACGGGTGCAGAGCAGTCTGGACCCCGAGACACGTGTGCAAAAGCCCTTTATATCATATCACTTCTATTGTTCTTACCAGTAACCAATGAAACAGTTAGTACATCGGCTCACTAAGTTAATATCCAATAAACAGTCACTATCAGCTTACCAAGCCGTTAGTCATGAGTGCGTCGGTATGATTCCCTTTTTGCTCCGCCTATATTTTCCCGCCACTTGGGCTCTTACGTAACTTGAGACGCCAATGGTTATGGAGTCTCCTTTTTTTTCTAACATTGTGGTATAGCAGAACTGTGCAAGTACATTAGATAGCATTTCATTCCGCCATTCCCCCAAATCTTGGATTTTCCCTGGTCAACCCTGCAAAAATGCTTGGAAAGCACAGGAGAGGCCTTGGAGGATGACACCATCATCTAAAGCACCCACAAAGTACCATGAGAGAGGAATGGCAAGCACACAAATAAAAGCCTCATCTAGAAAAGACTTGGAAATACCCTCTGCTCTTCCCCAGTAGCATATTGGACACCTTCCGACCTGAGGGGCTCATCTTCCGGCGTCATCTCTTTTAGCCTTGTGATACGTTCCATGGGGTTTTCTTGGCAAGAATACTGGAGTGGGTTGCCATTTCCTTCTCCAGTGGACCACATTTTGTCAGAACTCTCTGCCATGACCTGTCCGTCTTGGGTGGCCCTGCACGGCATAGCTTATGGCTTCACTGAGTTACGCAAGCCCCTTCGCCACAACAAGGCAGTGATCGGGATAACAGGCAGGCATGGCCTTGGTGTACAAAATGAAGCAGGACAGAAGCTAATTGAGTTTTGCCAAGAGAACATGCTGATCATAGCAAACACTCTTTTCCAACAGCACAAGAGGCGACTCTACACATGGACGTCACCAGATGGTCAATATCGAAATCAGATTGATTATGTCCTTTGCAGCCAAAGATGGAGAAGCTCCATACAGTCAGTAAAAACAAGACCTGGAGCTGACTGTGGCTCAGATCATGAGCTGCTTCTTGCAAAATTTCGGCTTAAATTGAAGAACGTCGGGAAAACCACTAAACCGTTCAGGTATGACCTAAATCATATCCCTGATGAATATACAGTGGAGGTGAGGAATAGATTTCAGGGATTAGACCTGATAGACAGAGTGCCTGAGGAACTATGGACGGAGGTCCGTAACATTGTTCAGGAGGCAGCAACGAAATCCATCCCAAAGAAAAAGAAATGCAAGAAAGCAAAGTGGCTGTCTGATGAAGCTTTACAAGTAGCTCACGAAAGAAGGGAAGCGAAAAGCAAGGGAGAAAGGGGAAGATATACCCAACTGAATGCAGAGTTCCAGAGAATAGCAAGGAGAGACAAGAAGGCCTTCTTAAATGAACAATGCAAAGAAATCGAGGAAAACAACAGAATGGGAAAGACTAGAGATCTCTTCAAGAAAATTGGAGATCTCAAGGGAACGTTTTGTGCAAAGACGGGCATGATAAAGGACAAAGAAGGCAGGGACCTAACAGAAGCAGATGAGATTAAGAAGAGGTAGAAAGAATACACAGAAGAACTATACAGGAAAGATCTGAATGTCCCTGATAGCCATGATAGTGCGGTCACTGAACTTGAGCCGGACATCCTAGAGAGTGAAGTCAAGTGGGCCTTAGGAAGCATTACTAACAACAAAGCTAGCGGAGATGACAGTATTCCAGCCGAGCTATTTAAAATCCTAAAAGATGATGCTGTTAAAGTGCTGCATTCAATATGCCAACAAATCTGGAACACTCAACAGTGGCCACAAGACTGGAAAAGGTCAGTTTACATTCCAATTCCAAAGAAGGGCAACGCCAAAGAGTGTTCAAACTACCGCACCATTGCGCTCATTTCACATGCCAGCAAGGTGATGCTCAAAATCCTACAAGCTAGGCTTCAGCAGTATGCGAACCGAGAACTACCGGAAGTACAAGCTGGGTTTAGAAGAGGCAGAGGAACTAGAGATCAAATCGCCAACATTCGCTGCATCACGGAGAAAGCAAGAGAATTCCAGAAAAACGTCTATTTCTGCTTCATTGACTACGCTAAATCCTTGGATTGTGTGGATCACAACAAACTGTGGCAAATTCTTAAAGTGATGGGAGTACCAGACCACCTTACCTGTCTCCTGAGAAACCCGTACGAGGGTCAAGAAGCAACAGTAAGAACCAGACATGGAACAACCGATTGGTTCAAAATTGGGAAAGGAGTACGACAAGGCTGCATATTGTCACCCTGCTTATTTAACTTATATGCAGAGTACATCTTGAGAAATGCCGGGTTGGATGAATCACAGGTCGGAATTAAGATTGCTGGGAGAATTATCAACAACCTCCGATATGCAGACGATACCACCCTAATGGCAGAAAGCGAAGAGGATCTCAAGAGCCTCTTGTTGAGGGTGAAAGAGGAGAGTGCAAAAGCTGGTTTGAAACTCAACATTAAAAAAACGAAGATCATGGCATCTGGCCCCATCACTTCCTGGCATATAGAAGGGGAAGAAATGGAAGCGGTGACAGATTTTACTTTCTTGGGCTCCAAGATCACCGCAGACGGTGACTGTAGCCATGAAATTAAAAGACGCTTGCTCCTTGGGAGGAAAGCTATGGCCAACCTAGACAGCATAGTAAGAAGCAGAGACATCACCTTGCCGACAAAGGTCCGTCTAATCAAAGCTATGGTTTTCCCAGTAGTAATGTATGGCTGTGAGAGCTGGACTATAAGGAAGGCTGAGCGCCGAAGAATTGATGCTTTCGAACTGTGGTGCTGGAGAAGACTCTTACGAGTCCCCTGGACTGCAAGGAGGTCAAATCAGTCCATCCTAAAGGAAATCAACCCTGAGTGCTCATTGGAAGGACAGATAATGAAGCTGAAGCTCCAATATTTTGGCCACCTAATGCGAAGAGAAAACTCCCTGGAAAAGACGCTGATGCTGGGAAAGACTGAAGGCAAAAGGAGAAGGGGACGGCAGAGGATGAGATGGCTAGATAGCATCACGGATGCAATGAATATGAACTTGAGCACGCTCCGGGAGAGAGCGCAGGACAGGAAGGCCTGGCGTGCTATGGTCCATGGGGTCACGAAGAGTCGGACACGACTGAACGACTGAACAACAACAACTAGAAAAGACCACTGTGTTTATGCAGTTAAACTCTGCTTAAAGATGGGAGAGAGAGAGAGAAAGAGAAATGCGTGCTTCCCTATGTGACATTCTCTCTCAAAAACTGCCACTCCCAGAGTTCCTTTACACAGGAAGGAGGAGGGATATGTGATGGGAGGAATAAAACACCACAATAATCAGGGACATTGTATTAAAATCTGAATGGAAAAAGTTTTAAAGTCTGAATGGACACCGCCTCCCCCCCCCCCATGAGGAATACAATAATCAAACAACCAGAGACAAATGCATCCAGCTAACCAGACTAGACTGTGTCCCTGTTTTATCCTTTATCTGAGCAATATCTTTCCGTCATTGGTCCACCTCTCTCAAAGAGTTCTCCACTTCCAGCAGCTCTGACTCTATTGTTCTTCCAGCACTCTGGCCTTATTTTCTCCTTCTCCTCACTCTTGCTTTCTTCTTCTAACTCTCTAATTCTCTGCCTCTTGACTTTCATCTTCTGAAAAAATTATCTCCCCAGCTTCAACCAATCAGGGGGTAGTTTCTTGTTCATTTCTGCCCACAAAGTTTCCGTTTCCCAAGTTAAACCTTCCTTCTTGTTCTGTTGATTCTGTTTAATTTTATGACCTCCTGCTTCCTGGGCTAAATATCCTGACCCTTATCATCTAAACTGGGCATTTAATCTCTGAACTATTAACCTTTTGGCTGAAACTGACTAGCCCCACTCTCCCAAAAGGATTTAACTCCATTTTACAATACCAAAATCACAAGCAGAATGCCAAAATGGAGAGCTTATGTTCCTTCCCAATAGCCCAGGCAGAAAGTTAACTTTGCACAGTAGGAAAAATTAAAGGAATAATTCACCAAGATTCATTTTTTGAATTATTGTTTCTTTTATTATCAGACATAAACAAAAGCCACAAAGAAATGTGTCCTCCTGCAAATCCATTTGTTTTTTGCAAAGGCATTATCACCTGAAAAAACAACTAGACACCAATTACCACTCATCAAGTAGGAAAATTTAACAAAATTGCAAAATGCAGCTCATTGTTGGTGTTAGAACTATGTGCATCTTGTGTTGTTCTGTATTATAATGTTGTTATTGTGCTTCTAAAAAACCGAATACCATTATTTTTTAAAAGATATGCATATTGACTATTCACAATAGCAGTAATAGATGAAGGACAGAAATTCAGCATCTGATGAAGGGGGCTCTAGAACATGAAAAGATACGCAACAATAAATCCTTGCCAGCTGTAATGAATTTTGCCTATAAAAGCAGCAGCCATATTTGGGGTTGGTTTACAGCTTGAAAGTCCTCCTCCTGCCCCCACTGTCCTACTTGTGTGTTTTTGCATGTGAGGAAGAAGTGAGAAGTTTTCTGGGAATCAGAGCTATAATTTACAGAATCTTTTTTACCATGTCAGAAGGGAAGTTGGACTGCCATTCAATAATTTATCTTTATTTATTTAAACACATTTGTATATCACCTTTCTGCCAAGGCATCCAAGGTGGTCTACAGTTTTAACATAGTAAAAGAAACAGATGTTCTGTCTGTCTGTCTGTCTGTCTGTCTATCTATCTATCTATCTATCTATCTATCTCAGGCCGAGTGAAGGTTTCTTCAGCTGATGGCGTGACCTCCCTGGCCTGGATATCCTCAGGAAAAAAACAAGGAGAAAGGAAAATGGAGAAGCACCATAATAAACTTTTTTCTATAGGCACCTGGGATTTCTCCATTTTCCTTTCTCCTTGTGTTTTCCTGCATATGTGCCTCCCCTCTTCTTTTTATCCTGGATTCCCTCAGGACAGTGTGGTTTGTCATGACTGCTCTGTCTTAAGTAGCCCTGGTGAAGGTGGGGTAGGGGCTGTGCCAACCGTTCTCTCAGGCCACTGATGCTCTCTTCAGGAGCTGAAGGCATAAGGTCCCTGTCCTGGCCTACATTGTCACTCTTTTTTTCAAAATGGATTTTTTTTATAATTCAGAAGCTCAGTCCAGAATAAAGCTGGAAGCTAGTTTGTCCATATCTTTTGTGGAAGTAGTATGGCATGCCTGAACAAATTCAGTCAGCCCTGCCTTTAGGACTTTCAATTTTTAAAATCTGTGTAGGGCATAAAGGGGCTTTTTGAGAGGGAAATGAGCAACCGTGAGTATGCTTAAAACAATAACAGCTACTGCTATTAAGGAGACTTGTGTCAGT
This sequence comes from Heloderma suspectum, assembly GCF_057233095.1. Lineage (NCBI taxonomy): Eukaryota > Metazoa > Chordata > Lepidosauria > Squamata > Helodermatidae > Heloderma > Heloderma suspectum. The sequence goes on from NC_139464.1 coordinate 25,591,939, forward strand.
GTTCTTGACTGTCATGACTGACTGCTCTGAAAACCACAATTGTGCACAGGTGAAGAAGCTCTAATGACCATTAGGCATTGTGGTGACCTCTTCTCCAGCGTTGTAACAATCAAACAGATGTGACTAGGCATTCATGATTCGAATGTGGTTGCAGGAAACCCCTTGAAGTACTCCAGATAGCACCCAAAATGTTTTTATATCTCCAGCAGTCATACATTTTAATCTGGTTCTCTTCTGACAACGTTTGCTGCGTCCCAATGGCCGGTGGGCCCATTTGTTGGTAGTACATGGAGGCCGCTGGCTTGAGGTTGCCCAGGGCTCCCCCATGCGGCCATGCTGAGAAGAACATGACATAACTTTAGTTGAACCAACTTTAAGAACCAACCACCAAGCAGTGATGGAGTTTTGCTTAATTCTTTCTTGGGTTCAACGTTAAATAAGAAAAAATGGAAAAAGTGGAGGCTAGGGAGAGAGAGAGAAAAGATGTTGCTGGTGGTGGGCATAACTTCGGAGAAGCTGGGGGCCAACGTCCATTCCCTGCCACTGCAGTCACTGCCACTGATTTGCTGCTGAATTTCGGCAGCAATTTGGCAGCGAGAAAAAAGCAGTGTTTCCCCTTTAAATTCAAATGATGCATATGGGAACAAGCACACACCTTACTATTTTAAAGGGAAATCTGGCAGTAATTTGGTGGTGTGGTGGCAGCAGTTTGGAGGTGGGGGGACACAGAAAAGGATGGGGACCTCGCATGCAGTATGCGGGCTGCATGTTGGCCACCTCTGTGTTACAATATTGAGACCAGTGCTTGAGGCAGATGGCCTCAGCGGCTTCTCCCACTCCCTGAGTGAGACCACCTCCTCTTCATTCCTGTCACCACGGCCCTTTTGCTTATCCTCCTCCTCTGTTTCTGGTCTGCACAGCCACTCAGAAGGAGAGGATGAGGTGATGGGAGGCTGCTACTCCTTCTCTTGCCACTGCTCAGAGAGGCAGCAGCAACAGCACGCAGGAGGAGCAGTGAGGTCACATCAGGGGGCTCCAGGGATCGGCACTGGACTTTGCTGGGGTGTGAGCCCTTGCAGGTGCCCAGCAATGCCAACCCCTGGTGCTGGCCTTGCATAACATGGTGATCCAGGAAGTTATTTGCATATGAGTTAGGTCATTATGTCCTGTCCAGTGCAAAAGATCACAGGGAGTGGAGGCTGATGGCTCTGATGTCAGTGGGGTGGGGAATCCGCCCTGAGCCTATATGGGGGATTGGGTTCAGCACTTTGGATAGCTGCTTTAGAGCTCTGACTGGTTCTGCCTGAAACCCAGCCCCACTGACATCAGAGCCTCCACTGATCACAGGATGTATGAAGGCATTCTGCGACAAGGGTTCAGGGGTCCCTTTGGAAATATAAAAGCCAGAAGTTATTAGAATCTGTCTGTCCCTCTAATCGGACAGAGGGCCCTGCTTAATCTAATTGTCTGCTACCTCCTCCCACATTCCGTCTTAAGACTGTGATTATTTATTTTATTTGAAACATTTGTATCCCGCCCTATATCATTAACATCTCAGGGCGGCGTACAGATAAAATCAATTTAAACAGTATAAAACAATGAATAATTTAAAGTGCTACAAGCATATTAAACCATTAAACAAGCTAATACCAATTAGAAAATCCAAAACAATAGAACATATTTATTGTTTTATAAACATGCCGAATGTACAGAATACACGGCTTCAACTTCCCCCTCCTCCTAAACTTTGCATAACATTTAGTCTAGCCTTCTGCAACCGCACCCTCCAGATGTACTAGACTATAACTCTGATGGCCACACTGCCTGGGGATGATGGGAGTTGTAGTCTGGCACACCTGGAGGCACATCTCTAGGGCACACCTGTCACATCTGGAGGGTACCAAGCCAGGGAAGGCTGATGTAGGCTGATGAAGAGTTCTGGAGGACTTAAAAGCTTGGTGACCATTTTGTGACATTGCCCTCCTACGGATTCTTGGAATATAGAATATTGGGCTTTTGCACTCAGTTGGTCTTCTTCTCCGATTCATAACAACCTTCCTCTTCCTCCTCTAGGCCTCTAATCCTGGCTCCGGGATGGAAAATATAATCAACATAAACCATTATGCTACGAAGAAGAGCGTGGCGGAGAGCATGCTGGATGTGGCTCTGTTCATGGCCAATGCTGCACAGCTGAAGGCGGTGCTGGAACAGGGGCCGTCGTTCCAATATTATGCTGCCCTGACGGCACTCATCACCATTTCCCTCTTCTTCCAGACAGCCATTGGGATCCTCCTTATAGTTATGGGTAAGCGTCTTCTTTCTGCATCCCACCAGGGGCTTTCATATTCGTACCAGGAAAGGTGATATGGAGCAGAGGGCCTTGTTTCTAGACCCTCGCTGTAGTTTGTTTAAATTATATAGTGCAGAGCTGGCTCAAAGTAGATATTAGAAAGCCAGTGTGTTGTAGTGGTTTTAGCATTGGACTGAAACTCAGGAGACCCGGGTTCTAGTCCCCACTCTTCCATGAAGTTCACTGGGTGACTTTGGGCCAGGCACTGACTCTTAGCCTGACCTACCTCACAGGGTTGTTGTGAGGCTAAAAAGGGAGAGGAGAAAGATCATGTACACCACCTTTGGTTCCTTGAAGGGAAGGGTTCACTCCCTGCCTAGACCCCATCTCTTAAAGCTTTCACTCCCAAGGTCGTCTGTCTTCCTCTTTTTCACCAGCTGTGCACATTCCTGTGTGCTGCCCCCTATGGTTATATACAGAGGGCTACAGTCTCTGGAACTGTCCGGCCGGCTTCCAGGTCGGCCCCTGGCATGATAAGCACACAGGCCTGTCTTTCTCTCCTAATGTGTTCGGCATGGAAAGGAATGACAGGGTCATGAACTCGGGCTACATGCAGCTGCATCAATAGGATCTCGTTTCTATATATAGGGCCTGATTGTGAATGTTCTCCAGCATATGCTGCTCCTGTTGGCTTCCAGCCCCTTGTCAGAATAACTGCACTCGGGCTTTTCGTAGAGAACCAAAGCCATTGAAAAGTAAGAAATTGTTTTGTGCCTCAGCAACATCTTCTTTTTTAATGACCATTTTTGATGGTTGATTTTGGTGTTTTTGATTTATCCCATTTTGAAGATATAGCTGCAGACAGGGCATTTCACAAGGGACATGACCGCAACACAACACAGGTTTTGCCACTGACTGCATGCTTGGCAGCACTGGCAGCAACTCCTGGCTCTGTGAAGAGTGTAACCTGGATGGATGATAATGTATTTTCTGACATCTGTTTGCCACATTCATGCTTTATGTTTTAGGGCTAAACAAAACGCTATGTTAAACGCATTATGCGCGGGTGATCCTAACATGTGTTTTTACTTTACTATAAGTGGGCAGGGAGGTGATCTAGATTGGGACCACTACATATAGATGGGGGAACGTCCCAGCCACGTTCCCCCTTAAATTTGTCCCCTCCCCACATGGGGGCTAAAAAAAGAAAAAAGAAAAACTAAATTGGCATCAATGGAGTTTTTTCTCTCTAGGGGAGGAAACAGCTGGGTGGGAAGGTTTGACCTTCCCTACCCACATCCAGTGGTCCCAATCCAGTTTGGGTCCACAAGCACTTATGCTAAAGATTTTTTGTTTTTTTTAAAGTGTTTAGGTAGCATGTAATTTAGCCCTTAGATGTACATCAAGAAAGCCTAATGCACTGTCCACTTCGTCAAGCTGTGAGGGGCAGCACTAATTGGGTTTGGAGGAGACGTTGTTGAGACTTATGGTGTTTTTGTAATATTTGATTTATTTGCAAATTTGCGCAGGTGGAGGCAAGCAGCCCTAGCAGGTAGTAAAGCCATTGCCCACATCAGATCCCCAGAGAGACCCCGAAGAGGCCTTTACCCTTCAGCTAACTCCCTGCTGCTCTGTTTCTCTCTCAGACTGCAGTTTCCTTCACACACACCATAAGACAACCCCCCACCCCCCCAACGGTAGCTTTAGGGATGAGTCACCTTTCCCTTTGGCCTCTCCTTATAATTGAGAAAAATCTCCAACTATTTCCTAGCCATCATTGGCTTCTATTAAGAGACGTTTCCTGGCCATTCCAGATAGATAGATAGATAGATGATAGATAGATAGATAGATAGATAGATAGATAGATAGATTTATTACAATAAAAAATCAGTATATATAAAATGTACAATAATTACACACAGTGTAGATAATTATACAGAAATTCAAAAGGACTAACATGACCCTGATGTATTAGCCAAGTGGGATATTACTATTTTACCAGAAGTTTGCATTAAGCACTAGCCACTGCACAAAACCTGGCCACCGTATCTGTAATCTGAGAGTCTTGATCAGAAAGAACAAAAAGATAAAATTCATTAGATCTGCCTGGCATTTTTTTTGGTAAAATAGGTGTAATAAAAACACAATGAATATCTCAGTGAAAGGAACAATGTAATAGCATACGCCCAACAGTTTCCACTTGCCCTCCATCACAGGGGCTTGTGTCTTCATGGTATGGCAACTTCCGATATCTTCCCTCTAAAAGCATGGAAGGTAAAAAATTAAAACTATCTAATGTAAACGCTTTTCTAAATTTGGGAATTATTAAATTAGTCAAATAATTTGTAGGCGCAAGTACCATATTCTCAGATAAGGGATATTTTGTGACAGAGCTTAAATGGATCTGTAGTTCTAGATCCCATATTCATTGCTTAATAGCTACGTTGGCTTTAGAATATCCAAGGGCTATTAAACTGCCTGGCCATTCTGGACTTTTCACATGGCTATTTGCTTAACAAAATTTGTGGCTGGCATGGCTTGGCCAATGACCATGAAGGAACATGAACCAGCCATTCTGGCCCACTGTTTTGTCCAAACCTCAGACTCATTTGTGGCAATGTGATAGGAAACTCATAGTAGTATAAAACGGGCCTACAACTGCAACCATTGGCATACTTTGGTTCAAGTTTATTTTTATGCTGCTTTTCAACCAAACGTGGTGCACCACATCCTAAAATACAATAAAAGACTTACTGGGGACAATTAAATATAATAGGTTTGGGGGACTTAGAGCAGTCATGCATCAGGCTTTTCCTGCAAAGCTTGATGGAGATGTAGAGCAGACAACTCATCCAGATATGGCCCTTCGAAGCCAGGACTTGGTAGACTGACCCCATGGGTGGCCAACAGGCAGCAGGGTAAAGAAGGAAAATACCAACATTTGTTAAAGGATGGAGAAAAACATAACATTTTCAGAGCAATTTCTCCCATAGGACTTTGGTTGCTCTGTTTCCAGTCTGGCTAAATAGTTATTGCTATTTATTACAGTTAGAACCTGCTCCCCCTCCAAGCAACTCAAATACACGGTTCTTCCCCACCTTTCTCCCTTCACAACAGTCCTTCACAGAAGGTTGGGTTGACAGTGACTGGATCGAGGTCACCCTGGCAAACTCCATGGTGAGTGGGCACCTGACCCCGGGTCCCCCCAGTCATAGTCCAAGCATCACAAGACCACACTAGCTCTCAAAGACCAGACTTAATATGATGGTGAGTTCAAAGGCTTGCTTGCACCCAGCGGAGGCCGGTAGCTCCGATGTCAGTGGGGCAGTGACACTTCTTGCACTTAAATGCCAGGTACAGAGAAAAAAGTTTTTTTAAAAAGAGAGAAAATGATCTTTAAATGGCAGAGCAATGCAGTGGGGGTGAGTGATTGTTCTTGCACATTTTTTTAAAAAGGATGCATGCCTGCATTTTGAAACTTTGTATACAAATTGTGTTCTGCTAAAGACAGTGTGGTGCAGTGGTTAGAGAAGGACCAGGGAGATGCGAGTTCAAATCCTCACTCAGCCATGAAGCTCATTGGGTGACATTGGGTCCAGGTAGTGTCTCTCTCTTACCTCACAGAGTGTTGTTGTGAGGAAATTGGGCATGCAGGGGAAGAATCAGGTATACTGCCTTGATCTTTTTGGAGGAAGGGCAGGACAAAAATGTCATAAATATTCAAGAAACGATAATATGATTCAGTGACTTTTTCCTGTTGTATTTATTTTTTAAGCACCTTCTGCAGAAGGTGTCATTAAACGAGGTGGGCAGGGATGGAGACTTCATGAGTCAGAATATTTTTGGGACACAGGGAGGACAATGGGGCCCCTCGCTCTGAACTCTGCCTTTGGTCTGCATTCCATCCTCATAGCTCGGTTGAACCTGAATGATGTGGCGAAGCAACAGCGCCTGGACTTGCTCAACAACATTGCCACCGTCCTGGTCTTCATCACGGTCATTGTCAACATCTTCATTACGGCTTTTGGTGTGCAGAAGACAGGGCTCTATCCAAGTTATGGTCGGAGACTGTACTGAGCCCTGAAAGGGTAAGAAAGGGCTGAGCCCCTGGGCATGCTGACACCTCCCTCCTATTTCTCAGTGGCTGCTTGTTGGCGCCAGTCCTGTCAGAGGGAGCGGTGTATCTTATGGATCTTATTTTCATTTGCCTTTAAGGGCACAATGCTATGCATGTTTAGACAGAAAGATGTCCTACAACTCCCAGCATTCCCCAGCCAGCATGGCTGGCTGGGGAATGCTGGGAATTGTAGGACTTTTTTCTGTCTAAACATGCATAGCATTGTGCCTTAAGATGCTTAAATAGAAGCAAATATTTTTTTTGCAATGGTTTGGGTCTTACTTGTTATCAAATGCTGACAAGGGCATTCAGGGAGACTCAGAAAACTAAAAAAATGCAGAAGACAATCAATATGTAATTACAATTTAAACCAATGAAACTGATCACAGGCTAAAAACAGCTGGATAACACGGACAGAGATGTGGGATTATCTCCAAAGGTTCTTCTGAAACAACTTTGTTAACCTTCCTCAGGGAATTTGCCTAATGAGATCTCTAGGAAGGGAGTTCCAGAGTGGAGGTCCCTGCATCTATACATAGAAATTAGCATATGCTAAATTTTATGCAAATTGGTGCCATCTTTTTCTGGTGATGCATTCCCTTTTTTGGTGATTCATTAAGCAGCCACCCTACCCCCACTTTCTATGCCACAGGTTGCCCTTCCATGGCATCAGACCACTAACTACCATCAGCGCCAGCTCTAGGTTTCGGAGGGCCCTTGGGCAAGGCACCCTCCATGGGCCCCCTCCCTCAGGGAGTCGACCTTCCCAACACCTTTGTCACCATCTGCTCTTGCTCCTCCTCCTCTTCCTCATCATTGCCACCACTTGCTCGCTTGACAGGCAGAGAGCCAGGGAGCGAGTAGGCTGTGGTATCTACTGTTCCTCCTTCTCACCTCTACCGTTGCTTGGGCCAGGGTGAGAGGCAGGTGAACAAGCAGGTTACAGTGCTGAAGAGGAGCAAGTCCAGGGGGCTCTTGTCAGTGGGCCTCTGCTGGGGTGTGGTCCCTTGGCAGGTGCCCAGCTATGCCCACACTTGACACCGGCCCTGGCTACCATCTTTCAAGGGCTACATTTGGAATAGCTGTCTTGAAATCCTGCTTTACATCTTTGTCAAGCATTGCTGGGAAAGGTAGGATGCAGAACTGCCCTGAGCCCTTTTGCTTTTCCTTGCAGGCTGGAGCACATGGCAAATGACTGGGATACCTTCCTATACTTTTACTGACCTCAGACCTGACGTGCCGTGCAACTACTTGGGTCAAGCCTGTTACAAGCATGTGGGAGCTGCTCCATGTGGGCGTTTCTGCAATGTGTGTGCAGCTCTGAAGAGTTGAAAAATTGTTTTCAAATCAGAAGCAGCATCTCTTTGTTCCATCTATATAAGATCTCCCCCTGACTTCCCCAGCCCACGTGTCTGGGTTTAGCCTTTTTGTTGCCATCACCCTGTAACATTCAGTTCTGCACAAAGATGACATGATATACTTCATTAATAGTAACAAGGGGTATGATAGTAACAGGGGTATTAGCATTAACATAAGCTCTTGAATATAACTGCAAAACCTGCCACAATTGGTCAGCAACAAACATTAGATCAGAGATTTTCAATCCGTATCTGAAGAGACACTAATGAGCTTTTCTACATGAGGCTGTGAATTGCTGTATCGACTTTTGGTTTTGTCGCAGAATTGAGATCCAAGCTCTACACAAAGCACTTTTCCTTTCCTGGTTTTCTGCTATATAACCTCTAGGTGGAGCTGTGTTATAGCAGAATTGTGCAAATACACAAGTGGAAACAGCGCTTTCAGAAATAATGCCCCATTCCAAAAAAACCCACGAAAGTGCTCTGAAAAATCAGATGCAAAACTGCTGGATCCTGACATCATCTAAAGAATCTGTAAAGAACTGTAAGGAAACACAAGTGCACAATAAATGCCTCCTGTAGAAAAGCTCAGTGTGTCATGAAGCATGAGAAAACAGCTAGCATGCCAGGAGGGAAAGAACACACACACAAATGATACCATCTGTCATGTGCACACACCCAGAGAAGAGGCTGTCCATTGTGCTTCTGCCTGGAAGCAAGCAAAACAAGTACAGTAAATCAGTCAGAGAGTAATTTTTTTCCAGTTGATGTCTCATTTCTGCATTGGATCAAACACTCTCAGTGCAGAGATACAGCAGGGTTACAGCTCTCAGAGCCAGAATAATGACTCACACAGGAACGCACATTATGGGCTCCTCTGAGGACAGGTAGCTATTGCTCTAAAAGTAAACATTTTCAAGTGTAAGAATGAAGTATACTGCCAATTTTAGTTCAGAGAAAAGCCTGCCCCAGTTACCAACTTTGAGGAAAAAAAGCTTTAGAAGACAAACATCTCTCACCTGATCCAGCAGTCAGCAGTGGCACAGAGTCCCTAGCACAGACATGGAGCTCCCCTGCTAGCCAAGGCTCCCATGTTATGCTCAGCAGGATATGCAATCTGCACACAAAAGTGCATTAGAATTGAGCCACTTCTCCCTAAATTCAAATGGCTATATGTAGGATATGAATCTTAATTCTGGTTTTATATCTTTTATGTTAGTTATGCTGAAATACAGATCTGATCAAAATAACCAGCATATACCTGGTGAAGAATAAATTACATTGTAAACCTCCACTAGTTTTAATAATAATGTTCATGGATGTGCAAAATATTTTGTGGCTGTTCAAGTTAACCTTGTATTTGTAAGTAGTGCAGTGTTCTGGACACTCCACTGCACAACCTACTGTTGCCCTTTGTCTACTTCTATATTATTTTAAAAGGATTTGCAATGTTGCTATCCCACTTAGAACTGGAACATCTTTTGCATATTCCAGGTATTATTTGCTTTCTCATTATTTATTAAAGTATATTTTATCCAACGTTAATTGGTTTGTGCAACTAGTTGCTATTGTTCCATGCAGGGGATGGCAAATGAGAATCTTACAACAACCAGGATTCTGTTTAGATCTCATGAATGATAGAAAAGTGTACAAGCACCCTGATCTGAAAGTAGAGAGGTTCTATGTGCGTATCACTGATCCCACTGGAGCAAAGGGGGAAGTCACCTTTGTATCTATCTAGCCCACTGGATACTCAGGAGGTGCTGTTCCAGTAATGCTTGGTATAAAACACTAAGGTAAGGATACCTCCAGGTATGACAGAAATAGCCTCTGAGTGATTTCAGCCAGAACACAAGTCATTTTGTAGTCCTATTGCACATTTAGGGTGCTTCCAGAGGGATGGCTCCTTGTGCTAACAACCAAGATATTCTGGTAAGAAAAAAAAATGGAAGAAGTAGTGGAAAGACATGAGAGGCTTACAACTGGAAGGCATTGTCTGGACCTCTCCCCCATAAAATTCTGTGAATGAGGTAGGGTGATTGCACAATAAAAACCTCATCTAGAAGTACCCCCCAGTTAGCATGTTCTTGTATGGCTTGACATGCAGGTGGGTTTCAGCAAGAACATAGGTGATATTGCAGTCCTACAGCGCATCCAGATAGTAGGGTCCCATAGTTATTGCACACCTCCACAAGTGCAGGTTGTATCCTGGGAGAAAGTAAATCTCTGCAAAAACCCTGTTATGGGCAGCGCATTGACGAATGAATGCTGCTATTGGCAAAATTAATTTTGTTTGCACATTCAGGCCAGCAATGCCCAGCAGTAAAGAGAGGAGAAGAAGTGAAATACAGAGTGGACCTTCTGAAACCCATCTCAGGTTAACCACCAGTGTGGGCCTTGAATGGGATGGGAAGAAGAAAAAATTCTATTTGTCCTACTGTAACATTATTTGGTGGAGTGGGACAAAAGCTCCCAAATATTCCCCTCTTCATAGTAATCACATCACTAATAAATGGGAAATAAGATATTTCTTTCTATAAATTTATACCCGCTATTCAATAAAGGCAAAAAGGGGAAAGGCAAGCTCTAATATCACTGGAGAATCATACAGGCAGGCAAAAAGACCCAACACGTTCTTTCTTTCAGTAAGAAATCTATATTTATTAACTGACTGAGGTGTTTCTGTTCCTATTGTAAGTAAGAAAAGGGTTAGGAATCATCTTTAAGGCACACATTTCCGAGGCGATGTACAGAATTTAAATATACAAGACAACATTTGATTGTAAAAGGAGGAGAGGTACTTCAAAGAAGGTAACATTGACAGTGATGACTGTGGAAAAACAATATATTCAGACAACAGATTCTTTCAGCACAGTCCCCTTCATTTCTGTCTCCTGCCTTGACTGGATAGCAAAAGTCATGATTCCCACACCCAGTATTTGATGGGGCAGGGAGTGACATCCGGTAAGAAAAATCTTAGTTGATTAATTGCACAACTTAATCAATTACATCTGCACACATTAAAATGTGATTAAACAGTACTTCTGAAATTATAAACAAAGCCTACTTTGTTTTTGGATGATGCTCGTACATTTCTCATCAGACCCCACCTTTGAAGAGGCTATGTCCCTCTCTGTGGGCGAACATTTTATTGGGGAACTCAATTCCCATAACCACTTTTTACATCATAAAGTTACCACTACATGTTTTTTAGCCATCATGCTCACATGGTATGCATGGTATTTATCACAGAGTTAACATTATGTTTGTACCTGCAACTTTAAAAATGGAAAAGGCATGGATTAGATGTGCAAAATGAAAGCCGTGAACCTTGGCCATTAAAAATAAATCCTGTGCCAGGCAGTGGCCAACTTTAGATGAACATATATTTAAATAAATTAACATGACACGAGTAGTGCCTGTGTTCCTCTGACAGGAAACAGCGAATGCATGCGCTGTCGCTACCCGTTTGGTTTCCTACATTTAGAAATGGGCAGTATTCACAAAGCTTGAGGGTATCTAAAAACTTTCCTTCTTGTATGGAAGAAATACACCAATCCTTGGATGGCTGGGGGAGGGACTAGAGCTTATTGTATCCATTTTTCACAGCTCTGAACCAAATGGTCTCCTTTCCACATGGTATTTTTTACACGACAATGCAGGTAAGCTACAAGCCCTGAAGTGCCCAGCTTTATGGGCAGTGGTGGTTAGGCCAGTGGGGACAGGATCCCCTAGTCTGTACTGTATTGGCCCAAGTCTGCCTGGTTCCATTTTTTAACCCTAAACTCCACCTTGGAGTGCACAAGCAGCTGGCTCCAAGATGTGTTATGATTTATCCTCTATAATTGGCCTTAATGCCCAGAAGCTTATTGTGCCCCATGCATGGCCCCTCCAGGGAGGAAATAATCAAAGCTCTTTGAAATGAAGTAGCCAAGAAGACACCTCCCTGGGCATGGTCATCTGTCCCTTTGAGATTCAAGGTTTTCTCAGTCTGATCTACAATACATGTACTTGCCTGAATCAATCAGGATAGGATGATAATTAATTCAGGATGCAACGGTCAACAAGGTCTTGGCCTTTATAAATAACTATTATCAAGATTCCTCCCCTCCCCGCCCCACCCTCTGTATTTAAGTTGTGCATTCACTCCTGGAAATGTGGAGCTTATTTCCGTACCTCAGAGGATGCACATTCTACTGTTTCCCCAGTCAGAACAGCAGTCTTGTCCAGAAGGGTGATACACTGATCCTGAACTGAAATCACTGCGTTGTCTCCCTGACTCAAGTAGCTGGGATCCAGATTCCCAAATAACCCTTTCCTTTTTCTTATGGAGCTCCTTGACACCAAGCACACAGTACGTGAATCTTCAAAGTCTACAAGTGGAAGGTTTGTGACTTATCAGCCACCACCATCACTAGGCAAGGGAGCAGGGTGGAAGGGCCCGATTCTTGAATGGCCTGCCACTGCCCATTGCTTGTCTCAGGACAAAGACGCATATATGTGGTCTCTCCCCGCCCCGCCCCCAACAACTTAATCCTCCTGCATCACAGAATCAACCCAGCTATGCATTTTACATAGACCTGCTATCCATATTGCTTGGTGTGGAATCTGTTACAAGGAAGTTGACTGGTTTGTTTCCTGAAGATGTGTCATGCCCAAATCTTGCATCAACTAGCACAAAAGAAGGACTCCTCTCTGGTCCTTCCACAACTGCAATGCAGAAACTTCCTTTTCTTACATGGATGCAAGGATACCTGTTCTTTGTGCAGAATCAATAGCAGAATATAATCCTATCTTAAATTATCTTACCCAAAAGAGTATATTCTGCCGTTCAAAATTATTTTCCCCTAGGTGGTGGCTTGTAACACATTACAATAAAAATGCAAACCAACCAATAACGTCAAAACTACGTAATAAATAGGGAAAAACATACGAATGCTATTTAACTCAATGGGACTTACTTCTGAGTGGAACTACCTAGAATTGCACTGTAAATGAATCTCCCAAGTGCCAGGCTACATACAGATAGGATTCAAAGAAGAGTTGGTGATCTCATGTTCATATTTCCAGTTCCCTGTGTTCTCTATGCCACATTCCATAAACAGAATTCTGTGACAGCAACTGACTCAGATCCTGGCATGGTTTCAGCCTCATCTGACCGTAATTCAACCAAATGGGCTGTTGATTAACCCAAGAAAGATGCAGGCAGTCACATGGGAAAGGCACATCAGTTTTACTGTAAGGCCCATGTTCCTTTTGCTGTACCTGGGTAGAACATGATATGTGTTAACTGGGGAGAGGAACAAACTAGCTCCTTAAATATGTCCTGATTGGGCTGGTGCTCAGATAAGCGGGCACAGCACACACTGGAGAACTGATTGACTTTGGCCCAAAGGCATGAATTTCAGAATATGTTTTCTTTTGTTCAAGTATCTCAAAAAAGAAGAAGCTGCATCTTTATAAATAATTCAAAGTTGATATAATGTGTGCTGGAGAAGACTCTTACGAGTCCCCTGGACGGCAAGGAGGTCAAACCAGTCAATCCTAAAGGAAATCAACCTTGACTGCTCATTGGAAGGACAGATTCTGAAGCTGAAGGTCAAATATCTTGGCCACCTAATGCAAAGAGAAAACTCCCTGGAAAAGACCCTGATGCTGGGAAGGATTGAAGGCAAAAGGAGAAGGGGATGGCAGAGGATGAAATGGCTAGATAGCATCACCGATGCAATGAATATGAACTTGAGCACACTCCGGGAGAGAGCGGAGGACAGGAAGGCCTGGCGTGCTCTGGTCCATGGGGTCACGAAGAGTCGGACACGACTTAATGACTGAACAATATTCCTCTTGCTAACTTACTGTGCGAGGTACTCCAGGTCTGACAGCTTTTCATTTGTACCCATTCACCAGAACATTCTGTCTTCTCATGGTAGAAAAGTTGTCCTTCAATTATCAGAGGCCCTCTAGGACACTGTGTGCCACAGAAATCTGGTGGTTTGGGGGACTCTAATGGTTCACTTGGGTGGAAGAACAGTGTCATTACTTTTGCATTTTGCTTTTAATAAGTTAAATTAGAAAGAAATAGGAAGACACTATAAAAAGAGTTTTTTGTGGGGAGCGGGCTCTTATGGTTGGGTAAGAATCCATAATGTATGCTTTTTGCTTATAAGAAGTGCTCCTGTGACATGTTGGTAGGAAAGGCTTTTTTCACACTTCAAAAGCCATGATCTGGATGGAAAATGCTAGAGGTAGGATTGTTTTCTTCCCAATTCGTAGGAGTGCAAATGTGCGTCATTTCTTGAGTGGCCGTCGGTTCCACATGCCCCGCTTGGAGTGAAAGTGGTGAAAGAAGTTCCTGAGAGAGAGTCGTTCCACCTCCATGCCGGCCTGAAAGATTCTGTGAGAGGAGAGGGAAAAATATTTCAACCAGAGACTAATTAGAATTATTTGAACCTAACCTTGCTTGGATGGCGAGAGAAGTTCTATGGATACGATTTCTCTTGGCATGGTACTGGAATACTGGAAAAAGCTGCCTCTGCCAAAAACCTCCCACCTCGAGTAGTTTAAGGTATGGATACCCTCATCCTGGGATCTAGCAGCCTTAAGGCTGTTCTCACAAGTGACACTTAAACTGGGTTTTGTATTTCTTGTGCCTATAATTCAAATGTAAAATAGATACTGGCTCCAGTGTATGTTTGCTTTAAATTCTGGGACCTTTTCTCTTTTCTATCCTACACTGCCAATATTCACAAGTGACATGGCTCCAGACGAAAATGTGAAAATTCAGTAAGACCAGCTCTATGGGATACTGAGACAATTGTAGCAACACAGCTATCTGATGGAAGGGGGTTATATTTTTAAATTTGGTTTTGTTTTGCAACCCAAAACCTTTATTTGTTCAATTATGAGTGATTCAGAGACAGAAATGTCACACACACACACACACTCACACACACGTGTGTGTGTGTGTGTGACTAACCTTGGGATATAGCAAGCTACAAATAAATTATTTTAAAAGTTTTCTTTTAATTGTGAAGCAAGTGAATAGCAAGGAAAAGAGTCTCTGAATAGTTAGAGGCAGTAGATTTATCTCTGTTTCATCTCCATTGTCACGGTAAGGACTATACATAGTTGTGGGCCCTTAAATGTTTCAGCAGTGCCATGGGATGAACTCAGAGAACGGCTTCTGTGCTATTGCTGTAACATTTAAAGGGCATTTAAACAATTGTATAAAGAACAGCATGGTAATTATGAGGTATGCAGAGATGGATGAGTTCTGTACTCTGTTAAACTATATGGGAACTTGAGGTCGTATGCAAGGGAGCCTGAGTACAGTAATCAAGCTTCACTGCCGCTGTAATGCGAGGGTTCCTTATCTAGGGTATGAATTCAGCCTGTAAAATGGCACAGAATATTCTTGACGGTATGAACAAGTCCTCCGCCTGTAGAGGTCACCCTGGTGTTATCTGGAGCTGAACTACTAAGCCCATCTACAGAGACATATACGCACATCCTCACTTACCTGTCCAAGAGTTCCCAGTCCTCTCCTCCCCATTTCTCCCTGAACTCGTCGGTGTTCATCCCTCCAATACGAAACAGATCAGACTTGTATATACCCAGGAGGCCAAAGCCATTCACTTCCCAGTAGCCTATAAAGGCAAAATGCAGAGTAACAGCCACATCTACATTCTTTACTAAAATATAACTTCTCAGACCCACCTGTGGCATCTATTTGCACAAACGTATAGCAGATGAATAGGCAAAGAACCACACCCCTCCCTCTCCTTCTCTCAACCCACAAAATCCCTCAAATCAGCAGCAGCATCAAGGTGGAATTTTAATAGCAAGCAATTGCCTATATAAAGATCTTAAGGAGTTCCAACTGCTCTTCACTGGGATATAATATGATGCCATACATGGTCCCGCATGAATATGGCTTCATAAAGTCTCCCCCAATCCTGTTCTTATAATGGCCTACTCCTCAGTTAGCTACCACCAAGTGGTAGACAACCAGCATGTCAGGAAGAAGGTTAGGTTGGAGTCCTTTCCCCTGGCATGCTACTTTTCTATGAGCAAGGACTTCTTTTCTGTTTTTGGACGGAGGAGCCTTTAGTCATGTGAGTTTTCAGCTGCAAGTCTGAAGTGCTATAGCTCAGATACAGGTTTACCACATCAGTGAGAACTAGGCTAGTGTGAATTAAACTTCATGGCACAGTAATCACGTGACTGCAATACTTCACACCAACTCCAAATAAAAATCCTGACATGAAACATTTCAGGATCATCTCATATACAACTTTGGGTTTTATATGCATTTTTCATATGAAAGAAGGCTGCCTGCTGTTCTGCTGGCACTATAGGAACCAGTATGCCAAAAGCTGTGCTCCTGCTACCCGAAAGTAAATTCTATTGAAATCATCGGGGCTTATTTTTAATCAAATATGTTCATGATGGAAGCAATTATCACTTTGTTACTGAGTGTGTCTCTAGTGTTTAAATTCCATCACTGTTTCTGAAAGGCCTGTTCTAGGAAGTGTGAGAATCAGGCTTTTGTGAGTATTACAGGATGCTTTAAGAGTAAATCAATTCATATTAAATGAACCAGATATGAGGGGAGAGAAAGAGAAATGTGACACTAATGTTAAAATATTGATTTCATACAACTAAAAATCATTTGTTCTTTTCCCTAAGGGTGAATGTATTTATTACATTCATATCCTATCCTTCCTCCCAAGGCGCTCAGGAATTGGAGGTTGTTGGGAGAAGAACAATCTAGGTTCGCACGTTGAAAACAACCCATGTTTTGTTAACTGTGGCCTGTTGTGAATAAACAGGCGTAAGCTGACTCCCACCCGCCTCTGCTGATGCGCCATCCTTGGGCTGTTTATTGTTACATCTGAACCCTGAATTGGACGTTGTTGGGGGAGGAACAACCCTGACTCGTAACCCAAAAACAAACCATGGGTTACAAGTCTGTATTGTTCTTTTCCCAACAACCTCCAATTCTGGGTTCAGATATCATGATAAACAACCCAGGGATGTAATGTCTCTGTTTAACAACCCAGGGTTGGAGTGTTTAACTCAGCGGAAGTAGGTGGAAGCCAACACGCCTGCTCACTTCTTGTTCCTGGATACCCTGGGTTTGTTTAAACCCTGGGCAGCCATGACATGCAAACTGGGCCATAAACTTGTCCCTAACTCTCTTCTTGTGTAGATTATGTTACAAGACAGTGACTGGCCTAATGTCAATAAGTAAGTTTTATAGATGAGCAGGGATTTGAACCTAGGTATTCACAATCTAAATCCTGTGCTCATCACTGCACCACATTGGCCCCTGTAGACAAACATTTTATCATGTCTCAATTAAAATTTGGTAGGGTTCCACAAGCCAAGTGGCATCACTTCAGCAGCCAGATCTAGGCCACCAGCCACAGCTGCACACACCCTGCTATACCGGACAAAAAGGAGAGTATTCAACGTAGTTAAGGCCTTGGCAAAGTTAAATGTGGCAAAATCTGCATTTTGGATTTTTTAGTTTTACCAGTCTGAGAATACGTGATCTGTAACTGTGAACCTCTTACTGCTAAATACAGAGAACTAGCTATGAGGTCACTTGTAAAAATGCACTTCTGGCTCCTAGACCACCACTTGGAGAATACAATAACCCCGGAGAAGCAGGCTGTCCCAGTCCTACACTCTCTTATGTATGAAACCAGTTACAGCAATCACCACGGGGCTAGACCATGAACTCCATTAAGTCTGTTCAATGTTTTGTTGATAATGAGGGAGAAAAATGTCCAGAAAATATGTGTTTTCCACAAGAGCCTTCCCCCCACAAATTCCTCACCATCAGGCCATTGTGGAGATGCACCACACTGCAGCCTCATAACCATGGGTGCAAAAGCCATTTTCCCTTCCACGCAGTGCTTCCGAATTGAGTCAATGATCCCTGCTGGGAAATGGATGTGCAAATCACACAGGAAAATGATGCTATGGAAATCCTGTAAGTAGAGATACAGAGCTGTCAGACCATTATCCCCACAGCTCATCATATTCAAGAGGTGTGCACATGCTTATGTGGAAAGACTTGCAAAAACATCCAAGGAAGAAACAAACAGACACAGAATCATTATATCATCATTAGTGCAGCAAACGCTGCTCTAAGATGATATCCCATATATAAAACATCCCTGTCAGATGCCTGCCCCATGTTTTTGTGAAAGCTTGCATGAAGTTTTCTTTATTCACCTTTTATATGTAGCTTTTCTCACTGCTAAATCTCTCTTACGGTTGGGAAGTTTAACTCAAGTATTTAACCTAAATCTAATCTAATCTCCTCTCCTTTGTCCATTGTCCTATTCTCAGGAGAACTAGTTTGCTCTTCTTTCTAATATCCATCTAAATATCTGAAAGGATCTACATATTGTCCCCACCCTCCCGCCCACCTCCTTCAGCACTAAACACAACCAGCTTCTTCAAGCTTTGCTCATGTGATTTGCCTTCTTTCAGGAAAAGTGCACAGCCAGAGCAATCCTGCCATATGTCATGGAGAGCTCTGATCACAGAGCCTCTGATGAATCCAAAGCTCTGCCGAAGCAAGTCCAGTAAGGCAGAATAGAAGGAGGAGCAGCAGTTCCACTCCCCTGCCCCCATGGTCATTAAAAACAATGACCTCCCATTAAACCAAAAGCAGAGAATTCATATATGGTAGCTCCAGGGCTGGCATAGCTTAGCAGCAGCTTTGGGGGCAGGTCTGGGGGCCAGGGGAGCTGTGAATCTTTTGAGTCCACAGCCTTTCCCCACACACCCACTGACCCATTCCTGGCATGCCTCCTTTCCCCCTAACCCCACTCTGACCATTACTGCTCCAATGTTAGAGAGGTAAGGACTGTGGGGGTTTCTGAGGGGGCTGGGAAGAGGTATCCCAGGTCAAATCTCCCCCTTTGAAGGTGGACCTCCCTCTCCACCCTCGGAGGGAGATCTGAAAAATCCTATGGCCCCTGGGACACTTTCCCAGGGACCACAGCATTGCAGCCTAAAGTTATCATTATTTTAGAGCCTTTTTTCATCCTACAGGAACCACCTAACTTTCTGCAGCTGGGATTCCCTGGTCCACCCTCACTCACCTTCACAAGGTCTATCCCAGCCTGCAGGCCTGCAGAGCGCTCAAAATTCCCTGTCAGCCGCAAGTACTGGTACCTGAGAAGTCAGACGAGAACTGGGTTATATTTTTACTGACAAAACAAACCCTCTCCTACTCAGAGAAGTAGCCGCAGTCAGACAATCCTCCACCGTGCTGGGCTCCAGCTCCAGCTGAGAGCCCCTCCTGCTGCTGAGGCCATCATAGGGAGAAGCAGCAACAGCCCTTCCACTGTGTCTGTGAACTTCGCAACTTAAGCATCTGCCTTCACAAGTTGTAAACCAAATTGTAAATTGATTCAAGAGCTCTATAAAGAGGAGTGGCATGCTGGAAAATGGGAGCATACATAGTACTTTAAAAGCTTTGTATAAATCTTAGAAATGCAGGAGTATTGTGATGCTGGGTAAAGAAAAAAAGACACCTGCAGGTTTAGCTCTTGTATGAAAGTCTGCAATAAATGTCTGTTTCAAAGAGCCCAACTGCTAAGCAATCAGGAGTGGCTTCTCCCACTGTCTCCCTTCTGAAGCATAAATTCTGAGTCTAACCATGATTAACTCTGTAGCCACATTAACTGCTGTCAAAGCTAACAATGGTTTCTGCTTATCCCAGGATTTGAAACCATGGTTTAAAGAACCTAGGTTAAGCTAATACTGCTGCACCGTTACAAGATCCAGCAGGGTATTAACTATGGTTAGAGCTAACTAGGATTCCTGTTTAACCGAGGATCTTTAAATTGTGGCTGCACATCCTGACTTAAACAAAGAACTCCAGGCTGTCTGGCAACAGCAGTGGTTAAACCCAGCAGAGGAAATTTGCACTTCAGAAGGAAGGGCAGTGCATAGCTGCACAGTCCACTACTAAATGCTTAACCAGTAAGGACTGTCATGACTGCATCCGTCGCTTATATCTTCCGTGTACAGTGGCCCATGTGCCTGTTTGTAGACGTGTTTGCTGTAAGACACATATTCTCACCTGTGCAAGCTGGACCTTTTCAGAGCCTTTTCTACATCCATGTCATCACTGCTGTAGTCTGTGATAATGACATTGAAGTTGGGGTCCTTAGTGACCCTAAACAGCTCCTCCATGTCAGAAATGAACTGCAGCACCCAGCGTGCCTGGTTTTTCACTGATTGACAGAAGGAAGAAGGGGAAGAAGAGGATGAGAGTAAAGCTGCTTTTAAGGAAGATCCTATGTGCCAAATAGACAAGACGCACATTCTGTTTTTGCTTCCTATTCAAAACAGGGACGCTATGAAGGTGGTGGGCGGTGTAACATTGTGGTAGAACACATACCTTATATGCATAAGGCTCTGTGTTCTTTGCAAATGTAGCTCTATAGCACTACAGGATAGGGTGCAAATAGAGAGACTTGAGTAAAGTAATGAAACTGTCGGCTCTAGTCCTTGACTTGGCAGTGTGCCTTGTCCAACCCCAGGCAGAATCTTTAGTGGGCTATCTGGACTATGCCAGAAGAAAACTTGCCAGGCATCAGCACCTAGTTCACCAGATGATGCAGTCAATGATGCAGTGGCATTTGCCCAGGGCTATCAGTGCACAAACAGATTTCAAAATTCTGCACCAAGGAAAGCCACGTTCTGTGACAAGGAAAGCCAAGAACTGTATAAATTATACAAATTAAACAAGCTTGCATAATTTATTTTATTGTGCATAATTTATTCTGGTCTTTTCTTAATCAAACCTTCAAAAATTATTCTGATTTTGCTAGTTATGGGGATGGCAAGGAGTTTACAAGAAGCTCCATCTACTGACCACTGAAAGTTTCCTTCAGGAACACCTTTTGGACACATGGTCTAAGGGCACATGGAGCTAGGCAGGTTTAGGTCTGGTCAGTGCTTGGATGGGAGATCAGCTAGGAACCCTACAATAGATGAGCCAATGTACACCAGTTGCTGGGGAACATGGGTGGGAGGGTGCTGTTGCACCCATGCCCTGCTTGTGGGTTCCCAATTGACAGCTGGTTGGCCACTGTGTGAACAGAATGCTGGACTGGATGGGCCCTTGGGCTGATCCAGCATGGCTCTTCTCATGATGAAAGGTGGTATATATGTCATAAATAAATAAGTAAGAAGCTTCACAACCATAAGTTGTTTTACAAAAAACCCACCAGCTATGAAATTCTTAAGATGCTGGCTTCTTAGACAAATACCACACATGTGGCTTTTCTGTGCTCCTATGGAATACACACAGCATGAGTCCTTTTGTTGAAATGACATCACTTGGTACTGGAGTGAAAACATAGATCCAGATACCATGGTGGTTCAGTTCTAGTACCTTAGGTTGGATATTTTGTCCTAGTAGCATTTAGGGTATGTGACAGAGAATGCTAAGTCTCTGATATGTGACTTCTGGAAGGATAAGAAAGAGGACTAGGTCATTAGCCAGACACTGAAAGTTACTACGAGAGTAATTAGGTTTGCCAAATGTAAACCAAAAACACTGTTATATAAAGTATAGTATAACAGCAAAACACAAGGGGAAATTAGCCAAATTCCACCATTCTGGTTATTTTGACAATATCCAAAATGATTAGTTAATCATAAAGCTATCACTCTCCCACCCCTCCACTTACCTGGCACTATGAAATGGACAACTGCACGGTGATTCCAGTAAAAGGCCGATGGCCAGCACAGGACTGGCTCATTGGCACTGGCCATCAGGTGACGCCGGTGGCCCCATGCCAGGTCTTTCATAATCTTCTCCTCGTCACTGCTGCCACCATGCCAGTTCCGTGCAAAGATATATTCTGAGATTCGGACACGCCGTTTTCCCCGCTCCAACAGCTCCAGCTCCAGAAGGTAACGGCTGCCACGTATGTGGTCCTGCCGCTTCTCTATGTTCACGATGCGCCGTAGCTGGAATTGCCTGCAATTGGTAGCAGCATGTTTGCACCCCAGGACTTTGGGGGGTGTCTGACCTAGTGAAACTCCACAGACCTGATGCATATAAACCCTGCAAGGGCTGCACAGCACCCTTTGCCTGATTCATTGCAGTTTGCACTAGAAAACATCAGCCAAATGCTCTCAACACACGCACCATCCCAGTGCTTCCACAAATATGCCCATCCACCCAGCCTCCCTACAAAATGTCAGGTCTGAGGAGCTCCTAGGGCAGAGGTGCAGGACCTCTTTCAGTTCAAGGGCCGAATTCCACTCCTGGGAAGCTCTCAAGGACTGCATGCGAGCAGGGGTGGGGCTGAAGGCAAAAGGAGTGGGGACAAAATACCAGGTTATTTTTTACTTGATGCTTTTATTGCCAGTAACGAAACCTTAGAAGAGGCATTTCTCTTTTAGAAGAAGGAAAAAACAGCACAAAAGTCAGGAAATCGGGGTGGGAGGGAGAGAAAAGAAAGGGGGCACGGCCATCTGGGGAACCTGGAAGGCCTGACTGTGACCCCAGGCAGGCCAGAATTGGCCCACAGATCTGAGGTTCTACACCCCTACCCAAAAGCAATTTTGGACCAGAATTAAACACTTTAGTGTGAATACCCCCTTTCATTCCTTTCCTGTTGTATCACCATCCTCTTCTGTATCACCATTAGATATTTGCTCTATCACCATCCTGCTGTATGGATCATCATCACCATCACCTTCTTGCTGTACCATCATCCTTTCCTGTATCACCATCACATATATGCTACAGCCCACAGTCCCACCCTCAGCTTCTCGGCTTGTCAAGTGCCTAGGAGAGACTGCCCGGAAGGTCTAGCCCCATGCAGCTAAAATCAGCATCCTGGCTTGAACAGCCTGTTGTTCCCTTCAGTGACTAGTGCAGGGGTGGGCAACATACAGCCCCCCAAACCCTGGGGGCCGCATCCTTCCTGGGGGCTCTCAACATGGCTGCCCAGTAGAAATGCCAAAAGATTAGGGAAAGTGGAAGTGGGGGCTCACACCCCATATTCCTAGCTCCCCCAAGGCTACAGCAAAACATACCCAACATTCTTCTGTAATGATCCACTCTTCATTTCACAATGAGGTCTGGGGGCATTCCTAGCTAGACCCCAAGAGTCCAAAATATAAATCCCATCATATATTCTGTGCTACACTTCCTATATGAGTAAAGTTCAGTGGGACTGCAAGATACTTCCTGTCTTACCCTTTGTTCTTTTGGTTGAGTTTCTTTAGGAATACTTTAGTGATATCTAAAGCTTCCTTCTCTTTCAAGAGCAGATTTCCTGAAGTGTTGCAGTTCAGGTCAATCCAGTCTGTCCGCAGCATCTGGAAGTCCACATTACTTGTCTTGAAGGTCTGCTCCCAGTTCACTAGCTGGTCAAATACAGGTACAGGCATATATTCAAAGCTCTCTTCCTCTTCACCTGCCTCTTTGTCCTCTTCTACCACTGCCACCTGCTCTTCATCCTCCTCCTCTTGCACCGTTGGCTGAGCAGAATCAGACCTGACAGGCTGCTGGGAATTCAGGTCCACCCTTCCCAAAATGACATTTGCAGCATCTGCTGCCTTATGCTTGGCTATATATGAATCTACCTGGTTAAGCCACTGGTCATCATGAACAGGCTGCTCTTGGCGGGTTGCTTTTCTAGCTCCTTTGTCAAGTACTTGGGATTGTCTCCTTGCTTTTATGGTGTATAATGATGGGTCCTTGTTTCTGTTTGTAATAAAATCTAATTGATCTGGACTGGTTTCTTTGGGGACCCTTCCAGCTGAGTTCCTGTGCCTGATGGGATTTTGTTCCCCAGCCAGTTTGGGCCTTTTGTTAACCTGTAAACCCTCATCTTTCACTTTCCTCTTGGTTGCTGATAACACCTGGACATTCCCGTCACGAAGAGGAGAGTTTCTGGAGCTTTCTTGGACTCTGCCTTTCAAAGGTGGCCTCCTCATTGGTGAATTTCCTTCTGTGTTGGTTTTATTGTCCCTCTGATCAAGTGAAGTCATTTTCTGTCTTTTAGCTTCTTTGCTCTGTGTTCTGGTAACTGACAAGAGATTCCGATGCTTTTGTGGGGAATAATCATAAACATTTGTGTATTCTGCAGCCACGAGGGAATCTCTTTCAGCCTTTGGTCTGGTGGAATTTAATGGAGGAATTGTGCCTTCTGTTTCTGGATCTGCATATTGGGCATCATCAAAACTGTCTTCTTCATAACCTGAAAAGATCACACACGACTACATATCATGCGTTGTTACTCTCTCTACATGTTCTGAGTAGAGCAAGGAATTAAACCACCTTCCCACCTTCTTTTCTGTAGCAGCCATTTGTCAAAGAAACAAGAAGAAAAAACAACAACGAGCAAAGGGCTGGATGAGCCTGATCTCGTCTGATCTTGGAAGCTAAGCAGGGTCAGCCCTGGTCAGTACTTGGATGGGAGACCGCCTGGGACTCAGGCTTCCTGCACTGAGCAGGGGTTGGACTTGATCGTCTTGTAGGCCCCTTCCAACCCTGAGTATTACACACCATGAGAAATGATGACACTATCTTACCACTGTAGGTTCTCTGGGGAAAAAACACCCATCACCACCCTAAGGGTGGAGGAGAAATTTGTTTGGTTCTCATTTTAATGCAAATCTGACCAATTTGCACTTCCCAAAGCAATCTGTGAACTAAAAGGCAGTTATCCTTTGGTATTTGCACTTTTCCAAATTTTGCAATGCAGTTTTCTGATTTAAAAATGCATACCAAATACATATATTAGGGAAAGGTACACACAAAATGCATATATCAGTAAAAATAAAGTACAAAAATGCACTATATTAGGAAAACTTGCTTACAGAAATGAGCATACTAGGCCGAATTGTGTACAAAAAATATAGTAGGAGAAATGTTTAAAAAATACTTTACAAAATGAAACCAAAATTGACAGATTCTTCCATCTCTACTCTAGCCTGATTCTCTCTTTCTAGCTACGTATGTGAGGGCCATACTATATATTGCACGGGGAACCCGTGACTGAAACTCAGCTTTAAAAAAAAATCTTTTAAAAAACCTGAAATGAAGGTGTGGGGGCTGTCAATTTGCTTGCAGCTGAAGTTGGGGTGGGGGAGACAGAGTATTTAACCCTTTCTCCCTGAGTGGTTTCCCAATCTAAATTGACCTGCCTTGAGCTGCTGTTTTCCCTGTTGGTGGAAAAATACAGACATCCTGAGTTTTTCTTTTGACGTAGTTGTTGTATCTTGAACAGGGGAAGACATGCTTCCACATGAACTAAGCATCTTGTCCAAGTTTGCCAAGTTTCTCATTCTGGTTTTACATTCTTTGCCATATATAAGAAACCTCCTCCTTTGATTTAATCCACTGCAGGCTTTCTGTTTCTTTATTACTTACTTGGCAGTCATAAAGCAAAAGGAGAGGCAGCTGACACCATTCTTCCACATCTGCCATGAATATGCATACCTGGCAGTTTTGTTGTTTCTTCAGAATCTACATTTCTCCACTCTGGATGATCCATTTTCATGTACTTGGAAAATCCAAATCTACAGGAGTTAAAAAGGAAATGTACGCATGAGAATTGTTTCCGTGTTGAACTTACCAGCATTTAATACTTCCCTCTTGCTCTGCCTGACATCTCTTCAACTTCAGGGGGCGCTTTTATACAACAGAATAAAATGGTAAAGGTTTTCCTTTACCATTTTATGTACCACTTTCAGGCTGCAGGTGTAGGTGTTTATACTTTCCCTTGGATAAAACTCCCCGCACATAGAAAAGTAACGTGTTGTCAGAGAAGGTCTGGCTGTAGCCTTCTCCCTGACAAGCTTTCTTGTGCAGGGAGTTTTATCTAAAGAGGGGCACTCAAGCATGCAACCCACTGCCTGCAGCCTGAAAATAGTACAGTCTGGGAAAACCTTTACCACTTGATTCTGCTGATTGTATAAACTGACCTTTAGTCCTCTTACAGTGTGCCACTTCTATTCCTTGTGTTTCTCCTCTACTTCTCTGCAATACAATCTACTTATTCTCCAGTTTCAAAAAGACTTTGCAGCTTATTCCATTATATTCCATTGTACAATACAGGTACCGTGCACCCTCATTTATTAAGATAGCTTGGGGGGCATCTAATACATTTAGATATTTAAATAAATGGGAGAGGGATTTATATAGGGTTACATTTCCACGCACTGCATGACAGACACAAATAGGATGTGTTAAGTGGATAGTGGATAGTCAGGCAACAGGACCTTAGCTGTAACCAACAGCAATAGCAGCTTTAGATTCTGCTTGCATAAGAACATTGTCCTATACAGATATTATTTCCATATAGGAAAACTGCATGCAAAATGTAATGTGTGGCAAAAACAAACTTCTGTTTTGCTGCAAGTACACACTGAAGGAACCCACACTCAATCTTAAAGAAATACATGAGTGTGAATTTGGAGTATGTGTGTGTGTGTGTGTGTATGTGTGTGTGTGTGTGTGTGTGTGTGTGTGTGTGTGTATATATATATATAGATATAGATATATATGAGGTTTTTCCTATGTGGATATGATATCCATATAGGAAAGAACCTTGTGTGAAGCAATGTTTATTCCTGATGATATCATGAAGGCACCAAGCACTGTCTTCATCCCGTTGGCTTCAGAGGGAACCCAAATTACTGAAAAAACTTTCAGCGACAATAGAGTTAACTACATGTTTTAGCTAGCAATCCCCTCGTCTAAAATTAAGTCCCAGCCTTCCAGTCACAAAACAACAGAATTCAGTTATCGAGAAGGATGATAGTACCTCTCCAGGTAATAGGTGTTTTCCTGGTAAAAGCACTTGTTGTGAGTCTCCATGTGGCTCAGACGACTGTAGTCATTGGGATATACAAAAGACAAATGAACCTGGAAAGAGCAGAAGGAAGTCCATGTAAAATAAAATCATCGCTAAAATTAAACTTCAGGATTAGTTTGGACATCCAAAGTTTTCCAGAGATCACAGCTGAGGGTTGTTATCCCAAAATCAATAAGCTTTCCTCAGACCTATTTTCACACGATGAACTGACTGCACATGTTGAATTCTGAGTTAGTTTTTCATACCAAGGACAGCAAATATACTATTGATTATGCAGTTATGTATCCAAAAAGGAAAGAGGAGACACATCCACCCCTAATTATTTAGGGTCTCTTTTCCTTATTTTCAAAGTGGATTATTTAATATAAGCCACCTTGAGCGTGGAAAGGCTGCGAATTAATGCTTTTAATTATTATAATATTTACAGCCCTTGAATCATTGAAACAAACAGGAGCATTGAGCACATGGAGAAGGTTGCTATTTCAGAGAAAGTAAGCACCTATGTTACTGAGATGTCCTCCAATAACTCTCAAGAGCAGCAATTACATTTCCATAAGGGATTAAGATCTGAGGTTGCATCTGGTCCACCACAAAGACTCAGGCTGCAATCCTATACACTTCTGAGTATACACATATACAATGGCGCTATCATTCTTTCATTTTATAGGGGTGTTCTAATCAGGGATATGGATTCAAACGGAATTGGTACAATCATAGAATAGTAGGGTTGGAAGGGGCCTACAAGGCCATCGAGTCCAACCCCCTGCTCAATGCAGGAATCCAAATCAGAGCATCCCTGACAGATGGCTGTCCAGCCTCGTCTTGAATGCCTCCAGTGTGGGAGAGCCCACTACCAATGATCAGGTTTGTAGCAAGACTCTTTCAAACAGAAGGATATAAAAAACTAGGGGACTGAATGGTACCTAATTCAGTATGACAGGTTAATTCAGTTAGTACCAAAGCTGTAGAATGGCACTGGTGGTCAGCTAATCAAATGTGTTGCTTCTTAGTAAGGCTTTAAGACAAATGGAGCAGCAAGTCTGAACTCTGTTTTTCAAGGAAACAGAGCAAGTGAACAAAGGCAGCCATAGCTCCTGAGTTTGGGCATCACCATGTGAGTTTACATCCAGATAACATCTTTTAAAAACTGTGCATGCAGCTTGGTACATTAACACCCCCCTGACCATAAAAAAATACCAGCAGAACAACAGTAATGATAGTATTCATTGGTCCACTGTTGCCACTGCACTTTCTTCCTAGTACTGCTATCCCTTAACATAAACTTCAGGTGACACCAGCTGCAAGCTAGGCAAAGTCTTGAGTTGGGGAATGGGACTTACAAACTGGAGCCCTTGATAGCGTTCTAGTGGGAATCCATTGACCAGGTAGCTTGGTTTGTAAGGGCAGTCTGGAAGGATCTTGCGTATCTGTGACTTGCTTATGAGAGGCACTGAGAAGCAGACAAAAAAAAAATGAAAAAGAGGCCATTACAAAAGCAGATCAGTTCCAAGTTAAGCTATCTCTAAGAGATGCAACAGCCACTGTGGAGGCCATCTCAAGCTAATTACCCCATTTTGCCTGCTGCAATTGTGAATATTAAAACACTTTCTTACACAAGTTTCCCCTCCTTCTCTCTCCCCACTAATCATCTGCTTTCATCTGTAGGGGTAACTTGATAATGGATGGGGTAGCGGTTTCTTTTTGGAAAGATCTTTAAGAAACTATATCCTACCATAAGGATGGGGAACTGCCAGCCCATGGGCTGGACCCAGGACTCAAAGCAATTTTATCCAGTCTTGTGTAGCCCCATCTAAAAAAAATTCTCAAAGGGTGCTGAAGAGTCAACAAGGCCATACGAGACATTAAAAAACCCCTAAAGTCAGAAATGACACACATAACAGCTTTTGAAATGAACACTTGTCCACCTCCATCTTGGCAAAGACAAGAGTAACATCACTGCAAATCTACCACACTAGATTTTCAAGGCAACGGCCGCTCTTTGGCAAGCTACACACCAGTGTCTGCTGAAAACCAAATGACAACTACCAAGAGAAGACTAAATGGAAGCCTGAGAAGCAAGGAAGGCGGGAAAAGGGGGTGAATGGTTTTTAAAAAGGAAATCACTTTGTCCCATCAAGGTGAAATGAAAAACAGGAAGCTTGCCCACAATTCCACTTGTTGGGGAAATGCACTTTCAGGCAGGAGATTAGAGAGGCTCCCAAAGATACAGAAGGTGTCGCATGATGGGGTCTGGCAGTAAACTAGGATATTTACATTTATAAATGGTGTCTCGCGGATCAGGCTTCAGCATGTCTGCTGGGTGTTCCACTGCACCCTCACTGTGTGGAATCCGGCTTATACGAGTTGCCAGCGTCTGTGGGATGTGATGAACTTCATCCATTTTGAAGAGTGTTTCATCTAAGAAGCAGAAAAAAACAGGGTAAGAGATGGAAGAAAGAAGGAATAATTCCTCTTCTTAAGGCAGTGAACTATATTTCTCTTTTTGCACATCTGTCTAATTCTGGCAAGGTCTGGCACGTATTGCCAGCAAATATTAAGACATTTCACAGCTCCAAAATAAGCCCCTTATTTTGAAATGTTGATCTGGCAACCAAAATGCAATTCCAAATTTCATTAAATTACAATAAAATGCCATCACACAAGCCCCCCAGTATATGATGACTACATCATCATCATTATTAATAATAATATGGCCACCCATGAACACATGATCCCTGGGCAGCATACAAGACAAGAAGTAAGGTACAATATTAAAACGTAAGATAATAATTAAAAAACATTTTTAGAAATCACCAATGCTGAAAAGATCGTAAAGATGGAACCAGGTGAGCTATTCCACAGCAAGGGTGTCACCACCAAGAAGGCTCCTTTCCTATAAGCCACCCCACTCTTCTCATTTGGCAGGGGCATATGGAGCAGGGCCTCTGAAGAGGAACTTAAAGTTCTGGTAGATACATTTGGGAGATGGAAGTATTTTCCTTCTCTCAACTCAGTGCCTCCTGACACCCACTGTTATGGTGCAACATTTCTGCATCTGCCTAGGATGTATTACAGTTAGAGGCACAGCATTTCTGATGATATGAATGAAGACAAAGATAAGCCCGTTCAGTGTTATTAGCTCTAAGATAGGAAGATACTTACTAGCATAAAGGGAGAGGAATTGTGAGTCAATAATTGCAAATTTGGTCTCGGGGTCATTTAGCTTCCACTGAAAGAGAAAGAGGCACACAAAACTTATAAATCTGTCAATTAGGAATAGAACAAGGGATCTGTCTGCAAAAGGCCTGCATAGCTAGTAATCCACATATATATATATATGGATTATATATATATAATCCATATATATATATGGATTATATATATATAATCCATATATATATATATATATATGGATTATATATATATATATATATATATATATATATATATATATATATATATATAGTGGCCTGTCTATTATATATATTATATATGTATATAATCCATATATATATATGGATTATATATATATATATAGATAGATAGAGAGAGAGAGAGAGAGAGAGAGTGAGTGGCCTGTCAGATCTCATGCAGGCAGCAAAACCAGGAGGTTTATTGAGTCCTGGTAGCTGGTAAGCTGCGTTTGGCTTCCCAGGTACCAACTATACAGTTCTGATCTACGAAGTCAAGGAATCCTTCCCAATATCAGGCACTGTTTAGGTGAGGTGTTGTTCGGGTATGCTGTGAGCGATGATAATGAGGCTTCCTCATACAGCAGGGAGGCCCAGTGAAGCTCATCCATTTGGAAAGTGGATGAGCATAGCCATCAAATACAACTCTCGGGAGTACATCATACATTTCATTCTTATGGGGAGATCAGACTCTGCACAGTAAAAGGTAACTGCACTGCAGTGTGTGAACTATGGTGTAAGCTTCTCCTCCATCTTTCCTGCTGTACAAGGCCGGCCCAAAACATTTTGCAGCCTAAGGTGACGGGCAAGATGGAGCCACCCTCCACATTCCATGTACAGAAGCCAGGTGGATTGGCAGTTGAATCTTACTTCAACACTGGCTACAAGATAGTGTCCTCCACCACACCTGAGGCAGGAATGTAGTTCAGGGACAGGTTGTATGGCATACATAGTTCCGTCCCCCAACAGAGGGAAACAGCTGGGGTGTTTGAGAGGAACAGCCTGGAAGTTGCCACTGCTAGCATTTGCTGCCTGCATCTCTCTGCCTGATGGTAGGGCTGGCCCTGCTGCTGTAAGTACCTGGATCAGTCTTTTGGTATGTGCATGCCTCATCAACATACTGCCTCATCAACATACTCAACAGTGGGGGGAAAATGCTACTAATGCATTTCATACATTAGAGTGAACGTGCTTTTTCCAACAGACAGAGATTCGGAACTTGACCTCCCACAAAGAGACTATAAATGCTTGGAATGAATCTCAGGCCAAGTCCCTGCCCAAGTAAGCCAAATAAATAGTTCACAGCTGGTCTGAGTACTTACTGCCACTTCCACATGGTCTGTTCCTTTGTCGTCTTGCTTATGTAGCACCTCAAAGTAGTACCTGTTCATGGCTGACAACCTACGAGAGGGAAGTGGCGAGGGGTGGGGGGAAGAGAAAAATCTATGTCAGTTGCTTTAAATGTGGAGTATTTTGCCCAGGTTAAGTGATCACAGATGCTGAAACACCCATATCACTTTGGACCACTCTTTTGTCAAGAAAGGAGTATACCTAAGTGAGAACAAGCTCTCTTCAAGCTTGCTGTTAATTCATCCTTCCAGCTAAGGGATCCAGTTACTGCCTTCTACAGTTTCTTGACCTCTAGGAAACTTGCAGTGAAGTCAGGCAATCAGTTCTGGTGCACTTACATGATAGTAAGATAATAATGGAGAAACCCTTTTCCCCACTACGGACAGCTACAACCCTGCACATGTTGAAAGGATTATCATGGGGAATAACCCCAGGCATGATGACCAATCTTCAGATGATCAAGCTGTCAAGTGATAATTGCGATCTATAAATGAACAACACTAGTTGTGTGAATTCATACTTGAAATTGGAATATTGAGAATCAGCATGTCTCCAGGAAATACCAACAATTGCCACCAGGGAGCACTGTGAAGTTATTTTAAGCAGTACACTGCACTCTACTGATCAGGAGGAATGAAGCTTACATTTCCCCCCAACTTGAAACATTTTGAAGTCACAATGCTCTAAAGGATATTTTTTTGTATGTGGAGATTAACATGAGAGGCAATACATGCAGACTGTGTTAAAGACAGGCTCTATTCGCTAACAGATAAATGCTGGGTCATGAGAATGTGGTGAGCATGGCTATAGGCTGCTGATCATTATAGAAGAAGAAACAAAGATCTCTGTTCACTCACTTCACTGGCTTTGACTTTTGGCTCCTGAATTTCCCAAACTCTCCAGGGGCTGTCCATTCGTTCCCAGTCTGTGAAGACAGAAAATATCCGCTTTACATTATGCTTCATTCACACGGAGCTGCAACGTGCTTGTTTGCTTACTGAACAGTTGTGTCCACCCAGCCCCTGGTTAAATCAATCCAAATGTTCAGTGACTAGTTAAAGAATCCAATGCTATTGATTGTTGCTATTTTTAGTCATTCTTGAACCTTGGGATAGAACAATGTCTGTTACAGCCCAAAGAACAGGAGTGAGAGGGATGACAAATATCCTAAACTCGTGTGTGTGTGTGTGTGTGTGTGTGTGTTTGTGAGGGAACCTTACCCATTGTGACACTTACTGATAAGTTTGCAAGCTGCTACGGTGACTGTAGCCATGAAATTAAAGGACGCTTACTCCTTGGGAGGAAAGCTATGGCAAACCTAGACAGCATTTTAAGAAGCAGAGACATCACCTTGCCGACAAAAGTTCGTATAATCAAAGTGATGGTTTTCCCAGTAAGCAACGTATGGCTGTGAGAGCTGGACTATAAGGAACGCTGAGCACTGAAGAATTGATGCCTTCAAACTGTGGTGCTGGAGAAGACTCTTTCGAGTCCCCTGGACTGCAAGGAGGTCAAATCAGTCAATCCTAAAGGAAATCAACCCTGACTGCTCATTGGAAGGACAGATACTGAAGCTGAAGCTCAAATATTTTGGCCACCTAATGCGAAGAGAAAACTCCCTGGAAAAGACCCTGATGCTGGGAAAGATTGAAGGCAAAAGGAGAAGGGGACGGCAGAGGATGAAATGGCTAGATAGCATCACCGATGCAATGAATATGAACTTGAGCACACTCCAGGAGAGAGCGGAGGACAGGAAGGCCTGGCTTGCTATGGTCCATGGAGTCACGAAGAGTCGGACACAACTTAACGACTGAACAACAACAACATGGTGGTGGAAGAGTCCAAGGCTTAGCTGATGCTTCTAACCAGCTTCAATGAGAGCGGACGTGCCTCTTCCTCATCCGCCCTTTCACACTAAACTTGAATGGCTCCGAATGCTCAGACAATGCAGAAGCTAATATGAAAAAGAAGGCACGGCACTTTCTCCTTCATATTGTCTTCCCCTCTACGCTGAGCTTAACAGGCCAAGAAATAATACTGTAATGGGTTACAAGGGCTGAACAAATCACATGGAGAGCCTGATGTTTCCCATGGATCTCCAGGGAGCTATTCCTGGTCTTCAGAATGAAGCAGGATGCTCCGAAATAAGCCATATGAAATGCATCCGCCACATGTATGGGATTTCCCTCAGTTTGATGGTTGTGACTAACACTCTGGTTACATTTCCAACACAGTGGCCTGGTTCACATGACATGACAGCCTACCGTGGCTTAACTTACCTGCGAGGGCTGTTGCGTTGTGCTGGGTCCCAGTTTGCACAACTGTGTTGTGTCGTGTTATGTGAACCCAGGTCAGACATCCTCAAATAACCCATACCTTGTTTTAGGGTTATTTGAGGGTTGTTTAATGCCAGAGATGCACGAATTGTGTAAAAGCTGTTCCATCTGTCTTTTGCAGAGTGTCAGGCACCTTTTGCTCTGCTGTCTGCCCATCGACGGAATTGGATTTTTAAAAGTTCCTGAATTTGCGCAAATTTGCACATGCAAAAATGTGCAACTCCCCCCCAAATGTGCATTTTCACGCTTTAGTCCAGGAGGGAAATGCAGAGTTTTGGTTGGGGTTTTTTTGTGTATTTCTCTACAATGAAATATGTGAGAAATTCCCAAAGGATAGAAAAGAAGTCCGCAAGTCCACAGAATCCACCCGACAGGGGAAAAGCTGGTCAGGTACGGAATCCACAGGTTGGATTCATAAAAATCCAAGCAAACTTGGTTCCGCTGTGGACTTCTTCAACACCCCTATGTAACGCTCAAACAACCCCTGCCACCTGGGTTTGCCTGACATGACAAGCCATGGCAAACCAGGGCGCACCATTCAAAAACAGTGCTTATGGGCGGCTGGCATGACATGACAGCCCTCTTCGGTAAATTAAGCCACGGTGGGCTGTTGTGTCATGTGAAACAGGTCTGTGACCCGGTCTGCATGATCAAAAGAAGCCATGGTGGCTTGTTTTAATCCCCGGTGTGTGCGGGGCGCAATTTCCCTAACTACTCACCCTGTCGCGCTCGTGATGTCATCCGAACCTGAGTGGCATTGCTTGTCTGAGGGGAAAACAATCCTGAAATAACCCATAGCCTATTACTGGCTTACTTGAGGGTTCTTTCCCCCTCAAACAAGCCATGCTGCCTGGGTTCGGACGATACAACCTGCAGTTGGGTGGGTTATTAGGCTAATGGCGCCCAACACTTGCTTATTTAAGCCATAGTGGCTTGTTTGATCATGTAAACTGGCCCAGTGTGAACCAATCTTTAGGGAATGGGTGGACCGTAGTTCCACAGGAAGAAATGAATACATAAAAATCCCAGTATGTGATAAGCGTGTTGTGGTAAAGAAACAATAATACTGTAGTCACAACAGAATACATTGTGACCTCAGTCCCATTTCTGCAGGCCTATGCTACATGTGGTAACTCTAGATAGCAAGGGTATATGTACTATGCAGATTTCTCACCTCATTTTTACATTTTATATTTTGGGTCCCCCAAACAATCAGAGAGGTGTTCAGACCTTACAGACCTGTGCAACCCTGGTCTCTGTAGTTGACCCAGCGAACCCCCAATGTAATCTGAGATACCTTTCAGGAATTTCATTACAGGTGAGAATATTCTTAATGGCAAATCATTAAAAGAATTTATGAACATCTGCCAAAGGTAAAGGGGTAGAGTTACTGGTACACTGCTTTGCCTGCGGCATACCAGTAACTGTTTCCCTGTTTCTCTCAAGTGGATATGGTAACACCAAATGAAGAAATCAGAGAGCATGTACTGTACCTTGCCTACACTGGCCAGTAGCTGCAGGTCTGAGATGTTCTTGCCTGGACTCAGCCAGAACTCTGCATTATCATCAGCAGCAATGGCAAACTGAAACTCACCTAGAAAAAAATTCCTGGGATTAACTACTACAGTAAGAAGTTCTGTTCAGCAGAGAGACCGTGCTTTTTTAGTCCAATCAGGGCCAGCCCTACCATTAGGCAGAGTGAGGTAGCTGCCTCAGGCAGATGATTTTGGTTGTCCTGAAAGGGCAGCAAATGGTAAGTTATTTAATTTGTGTTTATTATATTTTTACTGTTGAAGATGGGAACAGGTACTTATGGGATTTTCTGCCTCGTGTGCCAAAATACCTTGCCACTCTTTGGGTACAATGCACCTTGACTTGAGTGGGTGAGGGGCCACCATTTGTTGCTCTATCTTAGGCAGCAAAATGTCTTGGGCCAGCCATGATTCCAACAGAGGACACACCTTAATCCCTCCTTGGGAAGTGGGGAGATCTGGAAAGCAGAATCCCAACCCACTGATTTTGTAGTGTAGTAAACTAGGAGCACAAGTGAATGTTCTGCAAAAACTAGGTATCTTCCTCCCCCCACCCTTTTTTTCTCAGTGCAGCCACCTTCCATGTCCACAGACATGGAATTAGAATGTGCACTGCTGGCTGAGTAATCGGGCTTTTCTCAGTTTTATACCCCATCTACACTGCAAACCTAAACTGGTTTAACAGTCATACCCGTCGCCTTCCCTAGTGCAAAAAACCCAGAGGATTACAGTTTTCTGAGGCTGTCAAGAAGGCTGTTAAAGATCTCGACATTTCACAGAGGAAGAATTCATAGGGTTCCTTGAAAAGAAACCACAGCAGTCAAACCAGTTTAAACTTGTGATGTACACCTGGCCTTATATTAAATACAACAGGGGAATCTAAAAAAACCACACAACCCCCCAAACCCTGTTTGCTTGTGTACACCAATTCGAATGATTTCTGTCCTTTGTATCTAGCCCATCCGTCAAAACACTCTAGGTGGCATGTATAGTAAAAACAGCTTTGGCTGCAGGAAGACTCCCTCAGGAGTCTTCAACGATGTATGGGGATTTGGATTGTGATTTGTTGAGGAGGGTAAAAATAAACAGACTAAACAAAAACAAACACAAAACTCAATCATACGAGGGCAATATGGTAAAATGAAGTAACAGAGATGTAAACAAACAACAACCCAGGGATCACTTCCTGGTGTACAGAGACCTGGGATGCTTAGAAATAAGAGTCTGAATTCAAACTAAGCTTAGTAGATGTATATTTTTATTTTATTGTTCCTTCCTTGCATAAAGCCACAAGCAGACTAGTATTCTTCCTTGCAGAATCTCCCTTGCCCTGCCAGTCCAGTATAAATCCTGGGGTGGACTACTCTGTGCTTAACCAAGGGCATTCCAAAAAGCTTGGATCAAGGAATGGAATTGCCACAAATATTACACTACTTGGCCAAAATTAAGCTCTTGATTTCAATGGGGGACATCTCAACACATGCTGAGCTTTCTCACTGAAATCAGTGGAATGTGTAGTGCGGTGTTATATATGTCTACTCAGAAGTTAGCCCTCTGGGTTCATTGAGACTTACTCCCAGGTGAGTATAGGATTGTGGCTTTAAAGAGTTTAACTTCGCTACATCTGTGGTTTTCAAACTTCCTTTTTGCAGATCACTTAAAAATTGGTGGGGGTCTCAGCAGACCATGTGAAACATGTTTTATTGTTCAACCAATAGAAGCACATGCATAACTCATATTTTAAAAACTGCCTTTCTAGTGCAACAGTTGTACCTGTTTTCGTGAGCAAAGTTTGAATATTTGTCAGTGTTAGCAGGCCCAAGTAGATATTCTCGACTATTCCACAACCTTTCTGCAGACTACCTGAATGGAGCTCCTCAGGAATCATCAGTGGTCTATGGACCACAGTCTGAGAATCTCTCAGCTGACTAGTCATCATGCACCTACTAATCAAGAGATTGGGTTATTAAGAAAGTTTGTATCTGGTCTCGTCTGTACAGCATGGAACTGCACGCTGTGCCCACCTGTGGGAAAGGCGCGGTGCAGGTATGCAAAACAGCTTCTTTCATTTTGTTTTGTACCACAGTGGACTGTGGGAAGCTCCTTAACTAGGTATGTCTCAAATGAGATCAGTCCTAAGCAGCTAATGGTAGAATGATAGGCTCCACTAAAATTGCATACTTTTTGAGGAGGACGTTTCTCCTTTTGTTTATTCATTCATTCATTCATTTATTTATTTAATTTCATTTCTATACCGCCCAATAGCCGAAGCTCTCTGGGCAGTTCACAAAAATTAAAACCAAAGAGCACACAATAAAACAATATAAAATATGTAAAACATTAAAACCACAGTATAACAATACAACCAGAATAAAACCTAGCAGGGATTTAAAATACAGATTTAAAAAGGGCAAAGCTAAAAGTCTAGAAGGCTAAAATGCTTTTCTTTAACAATGGGTGGGGCTTCCATCAAAACTCTAGACTAGCTATAGAAATTTCCCAAATTGAGCTCTGCTCAGGCACAGAATCCATATGTGGGACTGCATAGAGACCATGAAGAAGAATAAGTTATTTATAAGGAGACTTTTTTTCTCCCTCTCTCATAATGCTAGAAACCAATAGGGTCATCCCATGAAGCTGATTGGTAGAAGATTCAGGACAAATAAAAGGAAGTACTTCTTCACACAGTGCACGGTTAAACTGTGGAATTTGCTACCACAGGATGTAGTGATGGCCACCAACCTTGATGGCTTTAAAAGGGGGTTAGATAAATTCCTGGAGGAGAAGGCTATCAATGGCTACTAGTCCAGATGGCTATGTGCTGCCTCCAGTATCTGAGGCAGTATACCTATGCACATCAGTTGCTGGGGAACATGGACAGGAGGGTGCTGTTGCAGTCATGCCCTGCTTGTGGTTTCCTTGTCAACAGCTGGTTGGCCACTGTGTGAACAGAATGCTGGACTAGATGGATCTTTGGTCTGATCCAGCATGGCTCTTCTTATGTTCTTAAGGGAAATGTTATCATTAATTTTGCAAAGATCTTGTGACAGTGTGGGCATGTCTGTGTATGTGCACACGCGTGCGTGCGTGTGTGTGTGTGTGTAAAAATGGGAAAATATTTTGTAAAGGAATGTCACACTACCTGAAGACTGAATGTTTGTTTCAAATACACAAAAGATGCCACATAAACATTAACCTCTTCCTAAAATCTGGAAACAAAAAATAAAAGATGGATGGTTTTTTGTGTGAGATTACATTCCCCTATTCTCACTAGTTCTCTTGCAACCTCAGCCCATTTAAGTTACTCCTCACCATCACTGAATGGATGCAGATAGCCAAATATGCGTAAGCCATAGTTTTTCCATTGTGGGGATGCTGCCAGTTTCTTTAAAGTGGTCCTTGTCTGAAAGCGCAAGGAAAAAGAAAAGTACAATTATTAAACTGAGCTGGAGGAAGATAAGGAAGGGAGGGTCTGTGGCTCAGTGGTAGAACACGTGCTTTCCAGTGAGAAGGTCCCAGGTTCAATCTGCAGCATCTCCAAGTAGGGTTAGGAATGGATCCTGCTGAAACCCTGGAGAGCTGCTTCTGGTCAGTATTGACAACACTGGGCTAAATGGACCAATGGTCTGACATAATGTAAGGCAGCTTCCTATGAAATAGAGCACCCAAAAAGAGAGGGTATGGGGGAGGGGGCACAGGGAGAAAGAACAAATAGCAAAGGCTATACCTTTTCTCTCTTTCCACTCTGAAGACAAATTTCGGGGACCAGGTATCTTCCACAATGATTTTTTAAAAAACAAACGAGGCTGATAGTCCTTTAGTGGCCAATAAGGAAACATCATTTGCTCACCGCCAATTAGAAGGCTATACAGAACCTAACAAGAGAGGGTTCTCTCTTCATTTGGTACATATGGCATGGGCCATAACAGGAGACTCACATGAGGATACAGTGGGAAGTGGAGGTTCCTCCTCAGCTGTTCAACAGAGCCGCCACACCAGTCCTCAAAAACATGGAGATTGACTTGGCCTCGGAGCTGCAAGCACATGAAAGCACAAGCTGACCTTTTACACATAATTCCCATTAGCTGATGCCCACATAGCCTAACCAGTGCTTAGGTGGGCCAGCGACTTATATGGTAAAGAGGAGTCTGGACTTGCAGAGGGCTCAAGAGGAATCCATGATCTGAAAACCTGTAATCTGGCATAGTTATAGATTGGTGCTTTTGCTGTGTTATAGGGAAACACCCTAAATCAAAGTGGAGAAAGATGATCAAGCTTTCCCTAAGGCAGAAATTCAAGAATGTTAACTGCTTTTGATTGATGGGCATGTAAATCAAAGAGAAAGGGGGCATCTAAAACGTAATTGCATACTTCTGTATTATTAACAGAGTTTATTTACCTAACAAGTGGCTGTATGTAACAGGTTGAACTGCTAACATA
The DNA here is from genome assembly GCF_057233095.1 of Heloderma suspectum. Lineage (NCBI taxonomy): Eukaryota > Metazoa > Chordata > Lepidosauria > Squamata > Helodermatidae > Heloderma > Heloderma suspectum. The sequence continues at coordinate 25,631,431 of NC_139464.1, forward strand.
AATTACGTTGTGCTAGCATAAACTACCCTAGCGCAGGCCAACAGCATTAGCTGGTGCACTGACTTATCCGGGAAAGTTTTCTAACACATGTTCTTTTTTTCTGTTTGTAAATGTATTCTATACCGCAGTAACTAGAATACCTAATTAGAAAGAGCTGATCTGGCACTGCAAACCACTGTTTATTAATTGTTTTGTACTGCTGACATTCAATTGCCTGTCATTTGAGAACCAACACAGTAAAATCGTTACAAATCAAAAGCTGAGCAGGACTGGAAACACAAATGCTTAATCAGGAAAAAAGGCACATTAGGCTTACACAAACACACAGCTGTAACACTGGAGCTGCAACCAGAATATAGGATAGGCAGCAAAACATGCATAAAGTGATTTCATAATCAGAGCTGCAATAAGGGTGTAAGGTAACCTATGCTGGAACCTGTCGCCAATGTGATGGCAGGAGCAACCATCTATATATGCATCCGTGAATGCATAACCCCAGTGTGTGACGATAATGTACAAGATGTTGCAAATCCTCTTTCCACTGCTCTATATCAGTCCTAGACCAGCACTGCAAACTCATGAGAATGGAGTAGGGGGGTGTAATATATCAGAGAACTCAACACCAAGGGTCCAGCCACCTAATTCCCTGCATCACCAGACTAAGGGAGTTATTGGTCTGATGTTTGCTGCACCTCTATACTGGTCAGAGAGGGAACTGTGGCTCATTAGCCCAGTCAGAACAGAGGAATAACCAACAGGAGCCTGTCTGGATCTATAGAACTGCTGCTCCAGCCTTGTTTCCTCATGTCTGAGGAATATACAAGTAATAATACATTAAAAAATATATATTATTGGGATACTCCAGTGATACTTTCTCCTTTTTTTGTCTGCCTGCTCCAGAACTAGACTACAGGCCTGTCTCCAAACATGTTGCTTGCCTCTGTCCAGGGATGTGGATTTTCCCAAAAATGTTGAATTAGATTTTTTTTCAGGAATTTTTCCTACGCAAAGTAGGTAAATTTGCATAGAGTCATTTGCATAGGAACATTTTTAGTTTGCATCAGAAAATGTTCTCACACCCTAGAACGATTAAATTTAGCACGTTCATTTTACTTGTATTTAGTAAACAAAGCTAAAAAAAGTACCCCATGTTATTTTTGGTCCCAATACACCACTGGTATTTGATCTGAAATATATGAAGGGAAAAATTAAAGCACACTGAATGTGTATTAAACATTATATTATGTCGACATTTTTATTGGAATATTTGTAAAAAATGTAGGACTCCAACTGTATCATTCCATTAGTGCAAATGATGGTGCGCTAGCAAAAACTAGGTTCTGAACTATGCACAAGAGGAGAATCCACCTGAAATTACGTTTGAGCAAGCTCGGTTGAGCAAGTGGTTGTGCATTTCACTTGTGCAACCGGTTGCACAACCAGCTGCGCAACCTGTTGTGCAACTACTTGCATAATGCGCAAATGCTTGTGAAGCGGAAAGATTAAGTGGAGCTCTGCTAGCGCTATTTGAGTTTGCGGAATGACACCACAGAATACTGCCCAATAGCCTGTACTGCCCTTATATTGTTTAAATTTAAGAAAAACACATACTAAAGTACTGAAAAGTGTTGACACACTTTTTGATTTTAGCTACCCAAAGAAATGTGCATGATATGTTAACAACCACTCATCTATTTCAACAGAGTTCAAAGGAGCAATCCTATGGCCCCTAGACATTGTTCGGGTGCCATAGGTTCCTGGGGATTCCCCCCTCCGAGGTCAGAGGCAGTGCTCTGACCTGAGAAAGGGGAGTCAGAGATCTGATCTTCCTCCCCCGCCTCCTCACAGCCAGCACAGAAAGAACTGTGCTGGCTGCCCTCCGAGGTCAGGAAAGGGGGTGTTTCAGTGGGTGGGGAGAAGACTGGAGAGGCCAGGATATGAGTTATCCTGAGCCTCTGCCAGCCTCCTTCCCTCCCCCTCTGAATTGCCATCACTAGATGGGAAAACTGGCTGTCTAGCAAAAAATGCAGGGTGGAAGGATGGGGAGGCGAAGTTCACCTTGACTGCTCCTCCCTCCCTGCACTGGATGATCAAAAGTCTCCAAGTTTGGGGGCTTCTGATCATCGAAGAAACAATGGATAAGACTGCGCCCCAACTCTCTCCCACGGAGGTTGTTGGTGCACGTTCAGTTTCACCGTCACTATTTATTAGTTCCATTTCACTTTGAGACATATATGTATTTCAATGATATACATGTATCCTCTCATATATTTGCTAGGGATAATCATTTGAAAAACATTAATTACAACTTTGAAACTGCCAAACTTGCCTAATACTGTATTTGCAATTGGTATACATTCATTTTTACTAATTAATTTATGAAACGGAAAAATATCCATGGTAAATAAATAATTTGAAAATTTTCAGCCCAATGGCACTGCCTCTAACTTAGGGATGTGAAGGCCCAGGAAAAAAAAAACACCGGGGTGTGGGGGTGGGGGAGAATCAGGAAAACCTGCCACTTTCCCCCCATTTTTTTTCCAACTACCTTTCTTGATTTTTCAGAAAAAATGGAACAATTGAACTATTTTGGATGAATAGTTTCTTTTAGAATGATGAATAAAACGTTTACGACAACGTATTCATGTATTGCTACCAGCCTCTACTCCCACAAAATGATTTCTAAAAAGTACACAATAGGAAAACTTTTACATAAGATAGAGATGTAAAATGTCTGGAAATGTTGAAGCCGTAGGGGGAAAAATGTTTTTTTTGCTTTTTAAAAAATCCTCTCTGTAAGATACCCAGTGTAGTTCTTTCTTCCATTTCCTGTTACAATTATTGATCTACTGTATCTTTTACTAATAGCCCTTGAAGGATGTACCATGCAATGCTTAATGCGTCTACAGCATATCATAATATGTGGAGAAAATGTGCATTCTCGACAGTTTGGGTTTTGTTCTAGCAAGTCTTGAGCTTCTGGGCTTGTTCTGGTTAAGTGCTGTTGCAGGCAATGAATGTAGTTCTAGAACCTACATGTCAGAGAAATGCTGTAGTTATCTGGTTACTGCCACTGCCACTGCCGCAACATGCAACAGAATGTGTGGGCTGCCATACCTATGTTCCTTCTTTTTTTAACCATCCCCCCCCCATGCTACAGTTTTTAATAAAGTTCCCAATTAGACCTCACCATTACAGAATGGTACCTTATCTATAAAACTTTTTTGTAGTTAAAGTTTAACCACTGCCTTTCAAAATGAACAAAAATGAACATGCTTGTTAAAGGGAAATATTTACAAAGGGGAATAAAATGTTACACTTCAAATAATAGGTTGAGATTGCTTAAAAGGTTTTTTAATTTAAATATGGTTACATTCCTAATAGGTAAGAGAGTCTTCCCGAGTTAAATAAGCTTTCATTAACTTTTCCTTCAGACCAATTTTCCTAAACTCTACTCCAACCAATTCCTCAAAAACAGGGACAGATGCTGTACACTTCAGCTTTGGCTGTTGGGCGGTATAGAAATGTGATAGATAGATAAATAAATAAATACACCAGTCTTTCTTGGCCTCCACATTTTCCTGCTTCTTCTGGCTTCTATGATGATTCAGATGTTTCAGAGACTACTTCCTGAAGTTTCCTCTGATCAGACATAAAACAAAAACCCAAAATGCATTATATAAAACTTGGCTTGCTCATAATATTACCATCTTTGGTATATTAAATTTAAAAGTATAGTTTATTCAGACAACAACTATAACTTTACTGACTGAGAACTTTTAAATGTTCTTAATTTTAATGATAATTTTTGTAGGAAACCAAGTTATGCATAATACAGTTTATGTTCCTAAAGTAACAAAGTGACTTTAGAGTTGTAAAGAGCACTAAAAAAATAAGTATTGCCTATTTTTCAATTCTTCCCCCAAATTTCCATTTTCCCAAATATTTGACAGGGGCGGGGGGAAATGACAACAGCTATGGTTTTTTTCCAGGTCTTCCAAATTTTGGGAAATGTTTCATCTCTACTCTGACAACACCGAGCCCTAACAAATGGTATGGGGAGTTGCATGTGAATGGATCCGTTGGTAGGGCTTTGGTCTTAGCTTCTACTGCAACTCAATTTGATCCACCGTGGATTAAAAAAAAAAATCTATAAGGCAACATTATAGAGAGCCAGTGTGGTGTAGTGGCTAGAGTGCTGGGCTGGGAGCCGGGAGATCCGGGTTCTAGTCCCCACTCGGCCATGGAAGCTCACTGGGTGACTTTGGGCCAATCACAGACTCTCAGCCCACCCTACCTCACAGGGTTGATGTTGTGAGGATAAAATGGAGAGGAGGAGGATTATGTATGCTGCCTTGGGTTCGTTCCTTGGAGGAAAAAAGGTGGGATATAAATGTAATACATAACAACAACAACAACATGGCTAATGCTATAGAATGGCTGGGTCAGTATGTCTGGCAATGTTAATATCCAGGGGAATTCTTGTAAAGTCAGGGGATAATGAGAAAGCCTCTCCTTTGCTGAACCCAAACTAGAACAGGCTGGGGAGAAGAATCTAGTGAGGGGAAGCCATGTTTATTGTTGGAAAGCATTGGAAGTGTTCTGAGCATGCCATTTCTATAGTTATCAGACATATCTGAGCTGCTTCCAGAAGGCAATTCTGCTTGCACACAAACAGAGCAGAGTGTTAATTTTACACCTCCAAGAGGCACCAGCAAAACAGCTGTTTGGGTCTTGAAATCCTATCCCCCTTGTTTTCCCCACTCCTCATAGGAAGCAGGGTAGAAACCTCCTTGACAGCAGCTCTGATTTCCTTCAGCACAATATTAAAATAAGTATTGTGGTATTTTTAACTGGCAGATTACTGTGGTGTGAAAATTGCTGTTCTGGCCAGTGGGTATAACAGAAGGTTATATTCTGCAGTACTGAGTACAAAGGCATAGACTCCCATGAAATGCTTGAGCAAAGATTCTGTGTAACCTGAAACTTTCTTCTATTCTTCTTTGGTCCAGTAAGACTGAATAATTTTGGATCCCATGTGAAAAGCTCCCTATAATTCAGTTGGGACTTCAAGCATTCAGCACTTTTAAATGTGGCACATTGCAACACCTCTGGAGAGACAACAAATGGAGATGGCCCAAACAGTGTCTACTTTGTAAAATGTAGTCCAGGAGCTTCTTTACACATTACATATTTGTAGGTGCACACCCAATATTTTTTTTTAATGTATACACCTAAAAATGTAAAGTGTGAATGTGACAAGCGTTCGAAAATGTGATTTTATACAGGTACATACACCAAAGAATAAGATTGCCTGCAGTTTTCTGTTTTGTGTACATGCCAAGGTTTGAACTCTACAATGTGCAAAACAGCGATAAATCTGGATAAATTATCCAGAATTGTGCCAAATTCAATTTGGACTTTCTTGAGAATTGTGTATAGTTCTGTCCTGTCTAAGGCTTTAGGGAACTCCATCTGTGTCTGGGATCTGTCTGTTCTAAAGGAGTGCTTGAGAGTAGCCCCAGTTTAAAAGCTTACTCCACAGCCCAGTGGCTTGCAGGCAGGTCTGGCCCCAAGACATTTTGCTACCTGAAGCACAGAACAAAATGGCGCCCCCTCATGTACAAAAGCCCATTGTACAAAATGGCCCATGTACAAAAGCCAATTGGGCTGGCAGATGAATCTCTTCAACACTGATGTTGGGACAGCATCCTCCACTGCAGCTGGAGACATCAAGCTAACTAATGTAGGGGGTACAGAGCAGGCCTCATGGCACACAGGTTTCTCCTCCAACATACCTTGCTGCCACCTCCCAGCATCTGCTGCCTGAGGCAACTGCTTCACTCTGCCTAATAGCAGGGCCGGCTGTGCTTGCAGGTATACAGTCAGTTGTAGACATTGCTGGTTTCACACACTCTGTTGGAAGTGCTGGTCAAACTGAATGCAAACTGGAAGTGCAAACAGGAGGCATAAACATCTCCCTTATTTTAGAAAGGAACGTTAGATATCAGACCATAATGCCCAGCCCTTTCTGGGCAAAGAACTCCTGGGCAAAGAAGTAGATCTGCACAACAAAGAACACAAACCCTTAATCTCGCCCAGCCTATAAATTAGTCAACTCTTTCCACATAACAAATATTCCTTCTTTCAGAAGTGATACTGAAAAGAGAGGACTAAGAAAAAGGAAAAGATAAGGGCCCCAATAAAATGTTGCTCAAACAGAAAGCCATGGGAAAACTCAGAGAACCTTGTGAAGAAGTTCATTAGGGGCATTTCCCTACTCCACAATTGAAAATGCACAAAGAAAGAAACCAGAAAGTTGACAAAGATGTAAGTCTTTATAATGCGGGAATCATCTGGCATGTCAAAATTCCAGGGACACTCTCTTCCATTCACACATCTGACATATCTGCAACTATTCCCACAATACAACATTTATTTATTACATTTATGGCCTGTGCCTTTCCTCTAGGGATCACACAACAGTCTACATAAGGTTCCAAGTCATATCCCACAGAGGTACTGACGACACCCAGAACTGCTTACTTCAGGTTCTTTCAAGCTGCAATTGCTAGTAATAAAGAAAGGAAAAGCTTCACTCCATTTTTTATTGTTAGGCAGTTCAGTATCTCTGGGGCAAATCAGCTGCATACAATCTGAAGAATGTGCAAATGCGGGTAAAGATAAATTAGGCAAAAGGAAGTTTAAGCCAGAGAAGAATGCAGACACTGTGCTGCTGCTTTAAGAAATTTTTAAAGCACTGTTTATAAGAATCTTCTGTCTCCCCATTGAAAGGCCAGGCTCCTCCTCCTCTAGATAACTTCCAATGACTGGAAGCCATGACTACAGATTGAATTGCAAACCTATGCACTTGTGAAAATGTACTGAGAAAAGATAGCGACAAAGACCTCTTCTGTTCTTAGGTGTAGCAATTCAACAGCTGGAGGTGGAGAGGAGGCAGAGACGTCAGTGGCCCTTGTGGGCACTGCATATTCCAACAAGCAAAAGGTGCACCTTTCTGCACTGGCTAGATTTCTGCTGGAAGAGGTGGGTGAAAGAGACACGTTTCAAATACCAATACAGGACAGAATTTAAGAACATGCTTAAGACTTGTAGTTTAAACATATGTGCCAGTAGTGTCCTAAACACACGTACTTCCTTGAACTAAATCCTGGATAAATATGAGAATCCCATTCCCTTCACAGCATAGGATGAACCCCCTGTGGTGGTGTTGCTCTTCAGAACCACTGTGGTGGTGATGCATTTGCCGAAGGTGCCCCAGACTTAGAATATTTAAGATCAGGCTATGGCATATGTCACTGATGCCACACCCCGATCAAAATAAATGGCAGAACTCCCATTATTGATATTCGGGATAACAAAATTGTACAAGGGATAAGGCCTGTTCTGTGTGGCATCACTAGAGCTGTGCCAAATTGGTTTCCTCCCAAAATTCTGCACAAAATTAGTCTCAATTTTGAACCAAGAAAAATGGAAATTTGCAACCTGTATAAGAGGGCAATCCTACGCCTGAGATCCGCCAGGTGGCAGAAGCCCCACTATGGTGGTGTAATACAAGATATGCAAGAGGAACACCTCAAATATGGCAGTGGAAGGGCTAGAATGGCACACAGAGTCATAGGTGGGATAGGGTGGCACAAGGAGGAGTATACCTATACTGTATCCTATATCCCTTTAATCCATGGCCATACTTCTACTGACGGTGCAACTTTACTCCAGCACTAGACCTGGCAGAAGAAAATTCCCTCCCACAGACTTCAACGGAAAGGTAAAAAAATTATACTAGCCACGCCTGAGTAGATGATTGCCCTGCCCACATCGCCACCAATAGAACATAGGACATGGTCAGCAATCACAGTACCCCACCAGTAGCATCTAAGTCCCACACAGAGAAAACACAACTCTGATGGCAGGTGTGCGGCACGGAGTGATGTCTCTCTGGCCTCACATCCCGCAGAGCAAGCATGGAACTGAGTACTATTAGGCTCAGAATTCAGCATTCTGAAAATATTCTGAATCTACTGAAAACAAATACATGTTTCTAGCCATTAAAGCAGCAAAGATAGTCTTGAAAGTATGTGTGGGCAGTTGTCTGCCAGGATCTCAGAAGCCAGAGAGGAAGTTGAGCTAGATTTCCAATAGTAGGGTTGAGGTGAGTACTATGCGTTGTTCTTTGCCTGTTTTCATAAGTAGCGGAAGCAGAATAAATTATGAAAAAATGTGAAAATGTTGCTTGTTTTGCATGATGGGCAGAGTACTCCTAGATTTCAATTATGCCTGAGGGAGGGAGGAAGATATGCTGCCACTATGGCAGCAGAATGGCTGCTGTATCCTATGTGTATTTGGCTCAGGAGAAGAGGGGAAAGACATGCAACAAGAACATACAAAAATGGCAAGCAGATGATGCCCCCAGAGTGTCTCTGTAAATTCTACCTCCGCCAACCAGTCAGACACTGAGCCGATGCCCACAAAGAGGGAGCCAATGAATGCACTACAATGGAGACACACCATTAGCACACACCCCTGCAAAACGATGCCAAGTTTCCTAGTTCACCAGCCCCAGTGGCACAGTCAGCAATGACCCCACTATTGCCAGTCATCTGATATTCTAGGTCAAGTTTGGGTTTAAGGAGATGGCTTAAAATGGACCTTTGCAGCCCTTTCTAACATTTTGATGAAAAGACAAATAGTTAGAAACATCTGGGACACAAAGAAGGTAAGATACAGAGCCATGGACTCCCAGGTCCCCTTTACACGTTGCTGCTGCCTCTACCGCTGCTCCCACACTGGCCTAAGTAAAGGGCGAAGCCTAGGATAAATAGTGCCCTGGGTGAGTAGTGCCTTTGGTGCCCTGCTCCCATAGTCAGTTTTGCAGGGCCACCCAGAGGATTTATACAGGTCTGATGTCCATCAAGAATGACATTGCTTAAAATCTTGATCTCTCAGCCACTATGCTACAGTTTGCTCAAGCCAAAGTTCAAAAAGCCACATTCTGAGCAGTGGCAGTAAACTATGCGACACAGCAAAACTATCACAGGTTTAATTTATAATATTTTTTGTTTTGTAGCAGTTCCTGTCATTTGGTAAACATTTAGAAGACCCATTATTTTTATCTTTAAAAATAATAAAAACAAGTTATAAATAAAAAAGGTATCAGCTGACTTCTTACAGCTTAATTTTATTATTATAATTTATTTAGTGCTTATAGTGTTTATAGTTTGAAGTGCTAAGTGCTTGGTAACGTTGCCTCAAAGTAAAGCTGTGTTCCACTGATTTTAACTTAGCGCAAATGACATCAAAGTAGAAACTGAAAAAGAAACATACTTTAAAGCTAACTGAGGGAAGATCATTTTAGTATGCAAACAACATGTAGAACCTTGAAAGAAAGGTTACAGACACTTGCTTTTTGCCACTCTACCTCACTGCAGACAGTACATTAAAAACAGACAAGACACTGAGCTCAGCTTGGCACCCCCCCAGCTCAGTTTGGTGCCCCGGGCGACTGTCCAGCTCGCCCACTCCTAAGGCTGGCCCTGCCTAAGTACATATAAAGACTTCTGCCCATGTGGTTTGGCTTTCTGACATCTTTCCATACCAGGGAAGTTATGGACCTCCTAAAAGGACAGGCGTTACTTGCATAGTTTTAAAAAACATACCAGGATGCTGAACCATTTTGGTGGATGTCTTTACATACACCAAGTTTCAGGTGAGAGTAGCCTTGGAATTAGTGAAACCCACCCACATTGGGAAAGCGAAAAGGAACTAATGGATCATTTAGACCAACTGTCTGCACTAAGACTAGACAACTTCTTGGAGCAAATACATGTACAAATGAATGGATATTTAATTGTCTTCCTCCAACCCATCCGAATATATGGACGAGGCTGAAGGTAAGATTCTTTCAGCACTGATGACCTCTGTCTCATCTTCACCCCATCCCGCCTGCAAAAATATGTTCACTCCCTCCAGGCACTAGATTGCAAGAACAGTACCCTGTTCTAATTTTCTATTCTTAAAAACTGCTAAGTGGGAAAAAGTGCAAAATGTCTTCATCTGTCAGACGCTTTGTTGTTGCAAACCATGCTGAGATCTCTTTTTATTGCTCAGGTTTGCCAGGAATGCACACCTACTGTTCAGACAAAGACTTACTTCATTGTATGTTGGAATAAAACCATTCCCTAGTCCTTTCCTGGTCCTTCTATTAGCCACAGGAAGCAATAAAATGCTGAGGGAACAACAAAGGTATCATATATCCGCCTGTAATTAGTTTGTGAAGAAGTATGGATTTCTTATGCTTAAGTTAATCCAAATGCCACTACAAGTTTCAACAGTAAATTAGCCTGAAGAAAACAAAAAGCAACCTCGGAACAGAACAGAAGTCACTTTATTGTCCCCTGATTTGCCTCAGCAAATGAGCATGCCCCCCAAATGTAGCAGATTCCAGTGGCAAAATGGGTTAACTAATGCCACTGATGTGAAGAATCTTGGGTTACAAATCATCTCTGTAGAAGAAACTTGAGTTAGCAAGATTGTGGGGCTACGGGTGGAGAACTAGATTGCATTAGCCATTGCTTCTCAGCCTTCATCAACACAAACTTATGAAATCAAGAAACTAAGACCGAAACCTTCTTAGATTTTCTTCCAGGCACAAGTATAAAGAACAACAACAGCTCACTTTCAAACAAATGAAAGAACAAAACACTACCACCAACAGCAACAGCCTGCAAAAACCAGGTAGCTAATGCATTGTCCTTTAAGACATTCAGTCCACAGCTTCATTCCCACATTCCTGGAGAGGTCTCAGGCTACAACTGTATAGCTGAACAGTATTTCATTGAACATTAACCTCAAACCTCCAGGAGGCAGAGTTGTCCGTTGCTGTAAAATCTGTTCTGTTGCTCTGGCTTCTTCCATTTGCCCGGTTCTCAATCTATGGAGAAAAGGACAAGATTTTTTTTCTGTGCAGCTGACCACAATATACATGATGATACACAGGCTTTTTGAGGTATTATTTATTTATTTAATTTCTATACTGCCCAATAGCCGAAGCTCTCTGGGCAGTTCACAAAAATTAAAACCAAAAAGCACAGGATGAAACAATATAAAATATAAAAGCATTAAAACCTAGCTGCAATGCAGAGATTTACAATACAGATTTAAAACACCAAAGTATAGAAGCAAAAGCTGCATGTGCTCACATATGTTTTGCATGCCCTATCAAGGCCAGTAGAACATAAAAGCTGTACCAATAGCAGGCTTGCAATCTAGCTAATTTTAAAAACTAATCAAAATCTTTACTTGCTGGACAGTTTTTTTAAAAGTTTATCCTGACTGGGTAAATAAGCTGTCTCCATTTTGCTCTGGCAGTTGCAGCAACTCTAATACTAGCAAAGCACACGGAAAAAAATGAGTAGAAGATGAAAACATCTGTCTTCTGGGAAAATATTTAAATAAATCAGGCTGCTCAGTCTGGTCTATTCTCCACTGACTTGTACTCACAGAGGTTTTGAATCTGGGCCAATTGCCTCTACAACTGGCAGCCCCTGGGCCAAGTAACTCTGAGGGGAGCCGCCTGGCCCACCAGTTGCTAACCCAAGTTCTCCTTCTACCTTTACCACATTTTTAGACAGCTAAGAGAGAACAACAACAAAAAAGAATAGGGGATGAGTAACTCCTATCCCTTACTGAAAGTTATGGGTGGGTAACTAAAAAAAACAAAACAAAAACCACCTCCCAGCATATTAAAATGTATTGAGATTTCTCCACTTTTTCTCCGCCATGAGACCCAAGTCAAGTCCAAACATGCATGTCTTACAATGCTTCTGAAAAGTGCCCAAGCTTGGATTTGGTGAGTATACAGTAGCAGAGCATCCTAACATAACTTCATTGGGGTGGATGGCCAGCCACAGAGGATGCCTCTGTTTGTGCCCTTACTGCATGTACCTGATCATTGCTTGGTGTCATTAAAGGGTGCCCTCCTCAACCGTAGTTGGATCCAAAAGAGGTGGTGGTATCGAAGCTGTTTAGTATAAAAATGGCACATATTTTTAGCTGCACCTTTGTGTAATAATTCAGCATCCAATTCTTCTCTCCATGATAAGGGTGCAAATGTACATTGTAAATATACATGATGTACATCCATTGCGAACTCTGACAGAAATTTTAAAACTCTACTTCTATTGACATACCCGAGGACTGAATTTGATGTTTTAATTCCTGTGAAGAATGTTTTTTTTTTATCCAGACCCTTTAATAAACCTTATGAGTTCTCCTTACCTGATATTCTGGCTTCTGAGGCAGATAAAACTGAAGGCTTGGATCCACTATTGGGCTATCCTGATTTCCTAGGGCTTTAGCCAGCTCACCCCAGCTTCCATATCCTGCACAGACAAAGTAGGGAGATATCAAAATAAACCTTTGAGGTTAAAAAAAATATGGTAACTCAACTACTATGCAAGCACTGAAAAATCAATCCCTGTAACCCCTTTATGTGACACAAGGACATGCTGTCCATATTTTAAAGATAGTAGAATGTAAGCACAGAACAGTGAAGAGATGTATAATCCAATGCTATGAATCCTATGCATCTTCACTTATACTTAAGTACCACAGTCTTAATGGGGATTACTCCCAGATAACAATCACATTTGTAGCAGGCCCCTTCCATCTGGCAAAGGTTAAATCCAGACAACACTACAGAAACCACAAAGGTTTACTACGACTACGACTATTTTTTTTTAGACGTATTAATGCACTTCTCTAAACTGCCTTTTCTAAGATTCCAGCAAGCTCAGGATACATACTGGTAAATAAATGGTATACAATACTAAAACTAGGAAAATCCCATCAGATGCTGGCACACAGAAATTTAGGGTGCAATCCTATGTATGTTTAAACAGAAAAAAGTCCTACAACTCCCAGCATTCCCATGGCTGGATGGGGAATGCTGGGAGCTGTAGGCCTTTCTTCTGTCTAAACATGCATAAAATTATGCCCTTAAAATATCTGTCTACTCCAGTATAATATCCCCAAATCACCCTAACTGCTAAAACAAGTTAGTCCTCTATTCAATTTGAACGTGGCTGTCAGGTGCCTGGGTCACTTTTTGCATAGCCTGTGCACTCTTAATAGTGTCCTTAGAATCTCTGTGCGTGCTGACTAAAGTCCTGCGCCACATGTAGGCAAGAATTCATGAATAAGAATAGAATGAACGTACCATAGCCACTAGCTCTGGTTTTCCATCCATAGTGGCCATTTAAACGAACTAGCACATGTTCTGTCATTATGGCAGGCCATAAGAACCACTGAAGTTACCTCCTAAGGATCCTGCATTATTTCCCCTCCTCAATTTTGGGCGGGGGGATCTGTAATCTCGACTTGATGCTACTGGTTCATCTACTCTGTGACAATGGGTCTGTATTGCAGGGATTATCATTGCCCTTCTGCTGCCATTGACCTACTTATTCTGATGTCACAGAAAGGGGCTGCCCAGATGAGTGTGTGTGTGTGTAGAGGAGGCAGGGAGAGGGAAACTGGACACTAGAGAGTCTCAGTTCCCAGGTCCAAGAGCATCCTGCGTGAAATTAAACCTCTATGGTGACGGATCTTGAAGAAACATGACACTTGCTGAAAGTAGAGTAACACTTGTCCAATAATTGTGCAACAAAATATGCAACCAGTACTCTTAATAACATTTCTACTGCAGCATTTGGTGCTGAAAAGTTGACTGCCCCGGGGTAGACAGACCCAGGGCTAGCATCAGTTGTTGGCAATATCGGTCATTTGCCAGAGCCTGTACCCTGGCAAGAGGCCCACCACCAACCAAAGCCCCCAAAACTGAGAGCTGATGCAGAGATTATTGGGCCATAGTAATGAGGAGAAGCAGCAGCCACTGCTGCCATTGCAGAAGAAGCCATGGTGGGGACTTGGTCCAAAGAAATAGGGTGGATGGGGAGTTGTAGCTGCTGCCGTTCCTCCTCCCTGCTGTAGCTGGCTAGCCTGAGCCACACTCCTCTCTTGTCCCTGGTAGCGGTGCCATCACTACTACTACTGATGGTTCCTCTTCCACCAGCAAAGAAGAGCAGTGCTAATGGACATGATTGCTATATAATATAATACTAAGTACTAGTAATATAATATAAAATATAATACTAGACCAAATGGGAGACATAGAATCAGAGGCATAAGAAGAGCTCAGCAGCTGAGTTGTCTTGGAAGGCTCAGGGTCTGGATATTTTTTTCAATGAGTAGGGGGGCGGTGAGAGATAGAAATTGTGTCTGTCCACTTCCAGCACTATGTATATAAATGTTATATGTACAGTGGTGAAAGTGGGCAGGCACATCACTAAATATTGGATGTGTTTGGATATCATGATAAGTATAGTTCACTGTGATGAGAATAAGCCTAGCTTCCACTGGGATTATGTGCTTCCCCTTCCCCTCCCCTGGTGTGCCTGTGAGATGAAGTTTGGAAGCTTTTGTTTCTATTTATTTATTTATTTATTTATTTATTTAATTTCTATACTGCCCAATAGCCGAAGCTCTCTGGGCGGTTCACAAAAATTAAAACCAAACAACGCACAATAAAACAATTGAAAATATATAGAACATTAAAACCACAATATAACAATACAACCACAATAAAACCTAGCAGCAGTGCAGGAGCTTAAAATACAGATTTAAAACAGCAAAGATAAAAATTTAGAAAGCTAAAATGCTAAAATGCCTGGGAAAATAAAAAGGTCTTCACCTGGCACCGAAAGGAATACAATGTAGGTGCCAGGTGAACCTCACTAGTGAGCTCATTCCAGAGCTGGGGTGCCACAGCAGAAAAAGCCCTCCTCCTAGTAGCCACCCGCCTCACTTCCTTTGGCAGAGGCTCACGGAGAAGGGCCGCTGACAATGATCTTAAGGTTTGGGCAGGCACATATAGGAGGAGGTGATCCTTCAGGTAACCTGGCCCCAAGCCGTTAAGGGCTTTGAATGTTAACACCAGCACTTTGAATCGGGCCCAGAAATGGACTGGCAGCCAGTGCAGCTGGAAAAGTACTGGCGTAATATGAGCTCGCAGGCCAGTCCCTGTTAATAATCTTGCTGCCCTGTTTTGGACCAGCTGAAGTTTCCGGACCGTTTTCAAAGGCAGCCCCACGTATAACGCATTGCAGTAATCCAGACGAGAAGTTATCAGAGCATGGATAACTGTAGCTAGGCTATCTCTGTCCAGATAAGGGCATAGTTGGTATACCAGCCTAAGCTGATAAAAAGTGTTCCATGCCACTGAGTTCACCTGTGCCTCAAGTGACAGTTCTGGATCCAAGAGCACCCCAAACTACGAACCTGATCCTTTAGGGGGAGTGCAACCCCCTCCAGAACAGGTTTGTCAAAAAAAATTTGATTAACCATAGCTTGTTGTATTGTCCAAACCTGACAAACTGTGGTCAATCTTAACTATGACTTCTTTGAAACAAGCCAACGTCAAGCCTATGAAGCTGGCTTGTTTCAACAAACCATGGTTAAGGTTAACCATAGTTTATGGTTTGGACATAATGCTAAACTGTGGTTAACTGAAGCAAAAGCTTAAAAACTTTTCCTGGCAGCCACATCAGAGGAGGAAAGGGCAGCATGGAAGCGTAGGACCTTGGAGGGAGGCTAAGCTCTGTCCTGTCATGAAAAACCATGGTTTATTGTGACATTCGGAATTGCCATTGTCAATGCCTAATGGTATTCTCCTAAAACATTCTCCTTGAAGGCCCCTTACACGGGGCAGAAAGGCACAGCAGAAATAATTTAAAAAGCATTCAATTTTTCACTTCCACAATAATGTTATGAGAGTACCAAAATTAAGGCAACTTACTTCCATTGCTAAATATTTGTTTAATGCATTAGTAATCACAGTATGTTTTATTATCCTGAAATCATGTATCCTTTCGCAATATTTCATTAATATGATTCATCCTCTAATCCCATTACCTTGTCAGCACAGATCTAATGAAGGAGGCTGTTCCCTATAAAAGTTCAAGCCTGGACAGTTAGGGCTTGTCACAATTTTAGGTAGTCCAGTTTTTCCCCTTAGTATTGTGTGGAGATCAGGCCTGGCTTAGTGGCAATGTCATATCCTGTTCACATGGAATGGAATAGTATGAAGGTGGGGTGTCACCTAATTTTTTAAAGCAACAAGTCCCAAGTCCCCATCACCCCCGTGTGTGTGTGTGCGCGCGCACACACACACACACACACACACACAGAAGATGTGCATGAGCAGAAAAGAATACAACCTTATATTTTAAATATATATAAATAAAAGGTTCACAGTATATTGCAGCAGGTTTGTGGTTCAGTGTTCCTGGTTTTGCCACTTTTTTCCGGAACTTTCCTGCTCTTTAGCAGTTCAGCAGGCTAAAGTTAAGCCTTTAAAGAATAGTAATTTTAAAAGCAAAATTCAGCCTTTAAGCACGTTGCAAAATGGCACAGACATGGGTGAAGATGGCTGTGTCATCCTCATGACAGAGGTGCTATCCAAGTGGAGCTTGTAGATACAATCCTATGCAGAGTTATCTGGGAGCTCCATTGAACACAGTGGGATGTACTTCTGAATAAACATGTCTAGGATCTCACTGTAAGTCACTTGTGCAGCTGTGTTCCATTCGGGAACTGTAAATTCAGCAGATGTAATAGCTGTGGGGTGAAAAATCATGTGTTCCCAGAGGAAATGTACTGCAATTTAAGTACTAGGAAAAACCAGTATCCTCACCACAGAAGGGGTACCTTGAAGGCACCTTTAATCTGCTGCAACAAATAAGTAACTATTATCCTTAAAAATTATAGTCTGGATAGGCTCTTAGTCTTTTAAAGTGTGGCAATACTCCCCACCCTGATATACTCCTCCTATAAAAACATGCCAGTCAGCATAAGGCAAATCCCTTCTAGCCCATGCTTTGAGAACTTAAGCTCAGCTATTTGTTTTCTCAGATGCTGGCTCTGAAGGACCACCAGTTTTGTTAGGAGAAACTGCATTCGTCGCAAAAATAGCACACACACAAAGTTATGGTAATAATGTGGAAATGTTCAAGTTTGGATCAGTATGCTCACATTAAGTGGCTTTCAGGTGTGGTAAGATGCTAGACCACTGATCTGTCAGCAGCATTGTGTGTGAAAATGCACTGAGGCTTAATTAAAATCAGAGAGGGAAATTAAAATACCTTGGAGCTATTTCAGTCTATCTGGCTATAACTCCAGAAAATTTCATACTAACTTGTCAATGCTGTTTTCCTCACAGTGACAGTATGAACTTGGGAGACCAGATGCAAAAGGCAGCATCTCTAATAGTATTATGTACCTGTAATAGTTGTACAGAAGGGGGAATTTTGACATTGCAGGTTATCATGCATAGGTGAAAAATGGTACAGGAGCCCTGTTGGACTTTGCTTCTGATTACCCTAGTATAAAAAGGGGTGATTAGCTGACAGAACTAGGGCTTAGGGTACAATCCTATGCATGTTTAGACGGAAAAATGTCATACAACTCCTAGCATTCCCCAGCCAGCTTGGTTGATTAACTGTACACATCCTTAGTTGACTAACTGTACACATTTGTTAATTAAATGATGAATTAATCAGTTAAATCTCCCTAAGACTTGCTTGTAAGAAGAAAACAAGGAAAAAAGTTGAAGCAGGCATAATTTCAAGAGGCATTCCTCAGGAAGTAATGCTTCTTCTGAGATGGCATGAGTCACTTGCAACTTTTATAAGTACTTTTAATTTAAAAGTTTTTTTAAAAAACCCATTTGTAGAACAATCCGAACCCCCACCGAAGACCAGCTGAGAGAGGCTGGGATGGGGCAGAAAATCTCCTCCATTGGCAGGGCAACCCATCTACCCCAGAGGCCCCCAATATGCATGCAAAAACCCCTGTTGGTGTAGGACTGGGGTGCAAAAAGTGTGGCCTGTGGGCAACCCCACAAGCCTTATCTGGTGGTCCCCCAGCATCTACCACAGCTAAGAAAAAAGCAGGAAAGAAACACTCTATGAACGGGCTCTATAGTTCCTGCCGTAGAAGCCTCATTCTTAAAGTCACTGGAGTATCCTAGGAAGAGTGCTTGAAGGTTCCTGCCTGCTTCCTAGTATTTATTTGTTTATTTATCTGTTACATTTAGAGTGGCTTGCATATGGCCTTATAGGCCCCTTCCAACCCTACTATTCTATGATTCTACTATTCTATTAAGTATTCACCCCCCTTTGACTTTTCCACATTTTGTTGTGTTATAACCTGGAATTAGAATGGATTTAATTGGCATTTTTACCATTTCATTTACACAACATACTTAATACTTTGAAGGTGCAAAATATTTTTATTGTGGCACAAAACTTAATTAATCAAAAACAAACTGACATTGTTGGTTGCATAAGTATTCACCCCCCTGAGTCAATACTTCGTAGAAGCATGTTGGGCAGCAATTACAACTGGGAGTGAGTCTCTGCCAGCTTTGCACATCTAGCTTCTGCAATTTTTGCCCATTCTTCATGGCAAAATTGCTCAAGCTCTGTCAGGTTGGAGGGGGACCATTGGTGAACAGCAATTTTCAAGTCTTGCCACAGATTCTCAGTTGGACTGAGGTCTGGGCTTTGACTGGGCCATTCTAGGACATTCAGGTTCTTGTTTTTAAACCACTCCAGTGTAACACTGGCTGTGTGTTATGGGTCACTATGCTACTGGAAAGCAAACTTCTGTCCCAGTCCCAGGTCCCTTGCAGACTGAAACAGGTTTTCCTCTAGAATTGCCCTTCCATCCATCTTGCCCTCAATCCTGACCAGTTTCCCAGTCCCTGCCAATGAAAAGCATCCCCACAAGGTGATGCTGCCACAACCAAGCTTCACCATGGGGATGGTGTTCTCAGAGCGATGAGCACTGTTGGCTTTGTGCCACACATAGCGTTTTGTGGTAAGGCCAAAAAAGTTCAATTTTGGACTCATAAGACCAGAGAACCTTTCCCCACATGCTTGCTATGTCTCCCACATGACTTTTGGAAAAATCCAAACGGGATTTGATTTTTTCCCCCCAGCAATAGCTTTCTTGTCACCACTCTTCCATAAAGCCCAGCTTTGTGAAGTTTCCAGGTGATAGTTGTCCCACAGATGGTTTCTCCCATCTCAGCTGTGGATCTCTCCAGCTCCTTCAGAGTTACCATTGGCCTCTTAGTTGCCCCCAGTTGACTAATGCCCTCCTTACCTGGTAACTGAGTTTTGGTGGACGGCCTTCTCTAGGTAGTTGTGGTTGTGCCATATTCTTTTCATTCTGTAATAATGGATTTAATGGTGCTCCGGAGGATGTTCATAGTTTGGGATTTTTTTTATAACCCAGCCCTGATTGGTGCTTCTCCAGAACCTTACCCTAGACTTGTTTTGATAGCTCCTTGGTCTTCATGATGCTATTTGCTTAGATATGCTCTCCAACAAACTCTGGGGCCTTCCAGAAATAGGTGTATTTAATCTGAGACCATGTGATACTTGAATTGTGCAGGTGGATTCCATTCAACTAATTATGTGACTTCTGAAGGCAATTGGTTGCACCAGAGCTTATTTAGGGGTGTCACAGCAAAGGGAGTGAATACTTATGCAATGCAGATTTTTCAGTTTTGGTTTGTAAATCATTTTGTAAAATAAGTAGACCCCCCCCCCCCACCACATTATGGACTATTTTGTGTAGATCAATGACAAGAAATTCTAATTAAATCCATTTTAATTCCAGGTTGCAACACAACAAAATGTGGAAAAGTCAAAGGGTGTGTGTGTTAATATTTACGCAAGGCAGTGTATATCCCACCTTTCCTCCAAGAAGCTTCCTGGTACATTCTGGAAACACTCTAGGAATGAGGCTTCTATTGCAGGTACCATAGAGCTCATTCCTACAGCATCGTTTCTTCATTTTTGGGGTGATGGGACCGAGGTGGCTGTTCAACACCTTGATGCTGTGACATCATGGAACAGATGCTTCTGCTGTGAGACCAAGTTCAGTTGCTGCTGGGGTGAGTCTGAGTGCTGTGTGCATGGGATTCCTTTCCTGATGGTCACCTGGGCCTTTATTATCGTCAGCAGCATCAGTATCTCTACGCTGCTTTTATGTGCCCAAAGTGGCCGAATAAACAGAAATAAATGTAACAATTCAAAAAATGTAATCAGCGCAGTTCCAAATAGCCCTATTGTCAATACATAATAAAATATCAATCTTTGCATAAAACCATAGCATAAAACAACTTTGCATAAAATACAAATAAATGACCTACCTCAACAATTTAAAACTAAACTGGAGAGAGAAGACGTAGCAGAATTTAAAGAAAAATTATGGAGAAACTAATTACAAACTAACTGTTTATGCTAAGAAATCAGACAAACGCTGCTTTTTGAATTAAGGTCCATCCTGCAGTTGTCAAAAGCACATCAGCATCTGTCGGAGAAAGAAGTTGTGACTCTTCTCTCCTTTAGTGAAGGCTCAGATTCTTGAGTTATCTGATTTTACCTCAGAAGAGGACAGCCTTTCTCAGATCATTTTCATACCGCAAAGAATAAACTAGTACTTCCCTTATCCTGTGGGGCTTTCTTGCTAAATACAAAGAGACTTGCTAGGACTGCAGAAGTGATTGTTAAGTGGTAGGTTCTTATAATGGAGGATGAGTTAAGGATGATGAAAATAGGTGAGCAGCACATTCTCATTGGGAATGCAGGAATCTTCCCTGGGAGTCTATAAAAGATTAGTGCTTCCCCCCTGAACTTCAGAAATGAGGAATACTGTGATGCAGCAAAGGCTGTGTGCAGAATCAAAACAGCCAATTGCTCGATCTTCTGGCTCACAGCTGCAACACAGATCTCATAAGAGAGGTGGTTGTGCAATGAAACACCCAATGTTATGTATCCACATGTATGCATCCACAAAATCCATTTTGCAAATCATGGTTTGGATGCAAAACATTGGACTGGATTCAGACTACATTAGTTGCATTTAGGTCCCAGTGACATTGTTGGACTTATGTTGGTCACAACTAACTTTTCACATGGATTTCAATGGGATCTACGTGTGACTAAGGGTGTCTCTACACCTCCAGTTTATTGCACATTCATGATTGGCCATTCACTGAATTGTGCGGGTCCGTTACATGACGTCATCGTCCAGTCATTATCCCACCATTTCCACCCACTATCCCGTGTTTTCCTCAAAAGATGTGGTATTTTTCCGAATATGCGCAAATGGAGTGCCATGACCTCCCCGTGTATTTCTCCCCTAGTGTGAATGAACCACTGTGTGCTGGTGGCTGTGGGCGATTGTTTTGGGTTGTTGGGGGTGCAGTCATGATGGTGAAGGCGATGACAACGGGCTGTGGAGCATGTTGCCTTCCTGTGCCTGCACCACTTTGGGTCCTTGCCATTTTTGGCCTGCAGCGTTCTGAACATAGCAGCAGGTCAGCAGAACGGCAAGGCAGCAGGTCAGCAGAGTGGCTGAGCAGCCTGCCGGCCTTCCAGGATGCCCCCCTGCTGCGCATTCCCCATGAGTAAACGGTTGAGTAAACAGCAGAGATTGTCGAAAACACTGAACAGGGAGGCAGGGGGCCCTGGGGAGATTGGTGGGGGGACTGTCTGCATGTCAGTCCCCATCCAACAGTAATGTGCAAGGGGAGGGAAAGGGGCAGAAACCAGGGAGGAGTTGTCGCTACACCCCAGGCGCGTGTAATGCTTTTTTGAGGAAAGATGACGATGCCTCTGAGCGGCATCACCACCCACATAGAAAGAAAGAAATGAAAAATAACATGACAGGAACAGCCATCTAAAGAGAACAACCCAGTTCTGCAATGATACTGGATGGGGAAAGAACCAGCATTGATGAGGAATTCTCCGCCTGTGTGTTGGAGCCCTATCTTAGTCTGGATCAAACCCACTGAGAGAACTGACCCAGAGAACCAATCCAGTGTATACTTCTGACAATCAATATTTCATTTATTTATTTTTTACATTTCTATACTGTCCAATAGCTGAAGCTCTCTGGTTCCCAACAATTAAAATCATAAAATACCAATATGATAAAATATAATATAAAAATGTAAAAGTACAGTATAAAATAAAAATTAAAAAAAAACACCTAATAGCAGTGCAAAAATTTAAAATACAGTGACAGATTTAAAACAGAATCTCAAAGCCTAAAATGCCTGGGAATATAAGGTCTTCACCAATATAATGACCATCTGTTGGGAAGCTGCAGCAGTTCTCAGCCTTCTGAACCCCATATGAACCCCATGCTGTAAGTGGATGGTGGGCCATTATGTTTAGTGAGCAAGTCTACAAGCTGGAAATTAAGAATCTGGCAGACCCTTGGCTGTAGAAGGGTAGAAGATGCATAGATGCTTTGTATCCATAATACAGGCACAAGTCAAGTTTATTTACTTAGAGTAAATAAATGTGTTGCATACAGTTTCAGACAAACAAGGACAGAAAACATTACTGGATGAATCAATTAAGCAATCAATATGTTCTGTTAAGCACCTGGTGTTGTGATTATCTGAATATGTATTTTTTTCCATCTGATCCTGTAACTAATGCTGGTTCCCTTCCTGGTGTGTCCTGAGGTTGCCTATCTGATACATTAAGAGAAGACAGAGGAGGGCATGGAGGTAGATTATATTTTATGGTGTAGCAGTATCTAGGCAATATTGCAGCATACACAAGATTACGTTGCTGGGATCCATTGCTCTCTTTCCATTTGGTTCATGCAAAAACCAAAACCAAACAAAAATTCTTCCATCAGCAAGCAGGTCCCAGTGGTTTCCGAAGTATTAAAAAGGAGGCTGGGCAGCCAGCCAGTTGTTTATAAACCCATAAAGAAAGCCTAGAATGAAGCTAGGCCTACATGTTGCAGAATAGGAGGCTCTTTGGAGGTAATCTAATTCATGCTTTTGCATTTGCAGAATCAAGCCTTTGATGTCATCAAGGCTATCGATTCATGTGTTGAAGTCCACCAGGAAAGCAGCTGGGCTTGTTTTACTGATTCACTGAAGACAATGGTTAGCTTAGGGCAGCCTTCCCAAGCTGGTGCCCTCCAAGAGTTGTGGACTCCAACTCCCAGAAGCCCCAGCCAGCATAGCCAGTGATCAGGAATTCTGGGAGTTGCACTCCAAAATATCTGGAGGGCACCAGGTTGGGGAAGACTGGCCTAGGTATGAAGCAGGAACAGCAAATTCAATACCAGGTTACCAGTGTAAATTACATTATTCTCAGGGTTGCTGCAGTTATCACTTGATGATAATATATTGTTGGCCCAATTTACATGTGCTGTGCAGAACCATTGAAAAACTGTTTACTCACAGTCAGAGTTCACATCACACTGATACCATATGGAAGCACCAATTGGATTGGCTGACCCTCTGGCATAATTACCTCCCATACCTGACTTTGGCATAGGGAAGTAATCAGCACTTCAGTGTGTTACCAGTGCAATATCAAACCCAACAATGGGGAAGCAATGTTCTGGTGGCTATGAAATGTAATCTGAACTATAATCTTACTTTATCCACAGTAACTCTATTAGGTAGGCTAAGCTGAAAGAATGACTATCCACAGATATCCATGGCTGAGAACACACTTAAATCTAGTCACCCAGGTTCAAAAGGAACACACAGTTGCTGTAAGAGGAGACTGGACAGTAAAGAAGCACACTTTTCCTTTGGTTGTAACCTACACAGGTTTGGGGGACTTTAGGACAGATTGGATGTACTGCCTGCATAAATTTTGTTCTTTAAAAATTGGTGATAATTGCAAATGCTCAGGCACTTTTAAATTATATTCCTGTGATGTAGAGATTAACAGATGGACAGCAAAACTGGACTATGACAGCCCAAACACTTGTAAAGAAACGTATACTCCAAGCCTGGAAGGAAAAATACCCACCACCTATCTTTTTCCCACCGTAAAGAAAAAAGTGGTGAGAAAATATAGGAGGGTTATGAGTGGAAGATGTCGTTGCCTGGAAAAACACCCCACCCCTTTAAAATTCTGTGAATGAAGCAGGCTGATAGTGTGGAAGTACCTTGGAATAAGACTGGCATTACTGTATGCTTCCTTTTGCAGAACCCTGGCAAGAAGAAAGCACTTGTCCACAGTGTAACATGCCATGGTCATTCTGTGCTTTACCTCAGCCATTTTTCTATGGCACAAAGATGGAGACTTGATCTACATAGTAAACTGGGGAGTGACTGCAATGATGCTGCCATATGGGATTGGCAGGCGTTACTAACTGGGGAAGGAGCTTCACTTCACAACAAAGCACTTTTGATATATGTTGTACACATGTTCTTACTGATGAAACAAAGCTGTCTTTGATAATATGCTGTCCTACCTTTTACTGAACAGTTATTGCAAGGTAGTTTTAATACTTTTCAAACATCGTTACTAGGTCCAGGACAGAAACAGGACTGACCAGCCAGGCTGTTTGTTTTGGATCTATTCTATGAAGGTGACAAAGACGCTTTCACAGGAAAACACACTTCTCAGTGTACAACATCCTTGTTGCTTCGCCTTCAGAGCAATGCCACTGAAATAAACAGAGGCTTTTCCAGTTAATTCATTTATAGCATAATGAATGTGCAGTGGCTATTTATTTGTTACTAGAGATCTAAATGTTATTCCCTAGGTAGCATTCTTGCTGTGGGGATGGTGTATTCTCTTAGCAAACTTCATCTTTTTGTTGTTGTTGAGAAAAGTGTGGTCCTTGCTACCTAGCTAGCATACAAGTTGCTATTGTTGCTTTGTGGGATATGGTTACAAGAATGTGACACAATTCCTGACTCCCATGCCTCCACCACTCTTTGCACTTTTAAGAAGTTTCATTTTTGGAAATTCATTAAAGACTGATTTCCACCCCCCACCTCCCTCAATACACTCGAGCACGGAAATGCTCATGTAGCCTATAGAAAAAGCAAAATTGAGCAAGTATCATTCCCTTCAAGGCAGTAATGCCCCACCATTTCAGAAATGTTTTGCTTTTTTCTCCTTTTTATGAAAGAAGCATTTTCCCCTCTTAAGGAATGAAGTTGTTCAGCTACCCTGCTTCAGATATGGGGGGGGAGGCGGAGGAGCAAATATGGCTTGCATACCAAGCAATCCCACTACGCCTGGTTAGCCAATCATCCTTAATCTGAAAAACTCTTAAATGCATAGCACAACCGTGATAAAAATTTCTTATAATTTTTCAAGAAGTTATTTTTCAAAAATGGAAATCATACCATGTCAGAAATTCACACACTGAAGCATCTGAAAGAAAGTGTCAAAATGAAGCACATAAAAAAGCACAGTAATTATAGATACATAGTCTACAGCAACATGACTAGTGGTAAGGGAATACCACAAAGGTCTTCCTTCTTTAGTTTGTTTATATAAAACTCTGAAACAAAGAGAAAATTACTCAGAGAACATGCTAACACCTTTACCACTTTCTAAAATGTTCCAGTGGTATAAGCAGTGTATTGCTAAGACTATTTTCACTCATGCAGCTTAATTCAGCTAGTGCTGAAATAATTCTAAAATGCAAAATGTAAAACAGAGATTGGCTAGAACATATATTCAATTTCTCTTACACAGTTTATTCCACATTAACATCATTTGTATGTGACACAAATAACGCTAAAGAAGATCAAGTTGAAGATCTGATGAACTCTCCAAGAACTAGGGCAACTATCCACTGGAACTCTGGGCTGTATTTTCCTCTATGGTAAAAAGGAAAATAAAGTACAAGGGGGAGAAATAGGGAAGGGGAGAAAATGACCCATAATTTAGCAGGAAAATGCAGCTGCTACCATTTGTTTGTAATGGCACCGACGAAACAGTGATGATTGTGCATACACAACATTGGGAATCATATTCTTAACATTAAACTGGGACATCTGTCAAGATATCACCTTCAAGTGAAATGAAGGACCTGTATTAACGCAAGACATTTTGCAACTTGAAAGACAACACATGAATTAAAAGTGGCTATTCCAATATTGCCTGCCTAAGGATTCAAATGGAATACTTTGAAGTTAAGGGCCAAACTAGACAATGGGTTGGCCTCCAAATTTATGCTGGGTCAACTGCGCTAGTGGAAGTGGACTTCCCTGCCCTCTCCTTTCTACGGTAGCCCCTGAAAATACTAAACAGGGAGTCAGGACACTCTGCTGAATTGGGTAAGCTGTGATGTGTGGGGGATCCCCCAAAACTGGGCGGATGGACAGAGTTCCCGTGAGTGGCGCCCTCTCTCTCACAAAAGGTCACTTCCTCTTGCAGAAGGCAGATCCTGGCTCCAACCCAAAAATGGAGATCCTCAACTGGATCTCTCTTACTATTTGGGCGAAAAGCACTCAAGGGGATCAGGACCTCAGCACTGTGGTGGAGGGCAGTTAACCCTTTCCCCTGTGTTATTTTTCTGAAAACCAGCCCCTTCCCTAAGTTGCTCTTTGCCCATGAATGGAACACAATTCAACTGAATGCTAGCTTTGGATTTGCATGCTAACTTAGGGTGTTAACCGGAGGCCTGTTTCCACAAGCGATTTACTTTGAAATGGCTGCATGTGGAGGTCCTTAGCAATACATGATGTCGTAGCCATCCAGCAGCCACACTGGAGCTTATCGCGGAAAAGCCAGATTTCCTGAGACTGCTTATAGTCCAATTCTTTTTCTTAATTTGGCTTGTCCGCACTTCTGTTGTGGTGTACACCAACCCTCCGCATTTACTCCAGTATGTTAGCCCTGTCCAGAGCTGTGCCTTTCACTGTGACCCCAGTCAGGGGGTGTTTCCCCAGTGTTTTCCCTGATGTTTCCTCCATTTCCTGGCTGGGAACCAGAGTTCTTTTTTTTTTTTAAAGAGTAAAGGATTAAACCGAAACAGCATGACATTGCGAACCCGAAGTAAGCACTCCACTTTCACCAGCAGCTGCTGCCTGTGGCCTGTGAACTGTACATTTAAAGTCATTACTCCATCAGGGGCTAAGGCTTACACTACTAAAAGTGCTGTGAGGTGGCGTGTACATCTATAAGTTCCTGGCCAGATTGCAGTTCCAGAGGTAGTTACCGCAGAATCCTCAGTTGAGCATTTAGAAAGCATCACTATCATGCAATAGCAAAAAAAGCCCCAGTCTCCAGCACACTTCTACCCCCCCTTGCTATCTCATTATAACACCATTGTCCATTTCTCCAGGAATACGCACACCCTCTATGTCAGTATCTTGCGTTCACTGTATAACTCTATCTCGAAATAACACTATCATGCATTTGTGCTATCACATGATAGCGCATGAATTTAGGGGTTCTCCTAATGCAGAATCCTGGTTTTTAGAGGGAAAGGAAAAAAAATGGGCAGAATTGGGCATAGGTCAGGAAGCCTACTCAGAAGTAACTCCCACTGCGGTCAATGAGGCTTGTTCCCGAATTTAATGTGATTGCCATTAAGCCCAAAACACTAAGTAGACCTAGGGTACATCATGTATTAATCAGGTGAAAGGCACAGTAACTACCTTAATGTCTGTGAGGTGCTATTCCCAAAGCTGTGTGTCTCTGCTGTTTGGTTCAAGGCTTTTTGGGAGTAATTAATGCCAGCTTCAATCCTTTGCATCATTGCCTAACTGGAGCTCCAGGGGGCAGAAGAAAGGGGAACAGAGCCTGGAGGGGGGAGCCTCTCTTATTGGTTGAGTAGCCCCTGTAAGTCTGATGACGTTCACTTTCAATCCCCCCACCCCACCTGGAAGTATGTTTCTGTTGGCAACTTATAATGGTGTGGTGCACTTCTTCGTGGAGCCCTGTGTGGAGCCATGCCAATTCTATGAAAAATCCAGTATTCCCCTGTTTGCTTCACCCTTCCGTTTTCATGGAAACATGGCCTAGATGACAGTTTAGTTAGAGTTATCTTTGCTGTAGTCTGAAATATTTTTTGTATGGGGTATCATCCACTGTGAAGCTAAAACAGCCACTAACAAAAATGAGCAGGGGAGAGGTGCTATCTTCATTGCAACATTTTAAAGCACCATTTAACACTCTTGATTATATTACTAATCTTTACAATAAATTTCCAGAGTCAAATATCATTTCACAATTGAAATTCATAATCAAAAAGTACATCCCAAATTAGTTGCCTCAGATTGCCAGGACGTATACTTTGTTGTTGTTCAGTTGTTAAGTCGTGTCTGACTCTTCGTGACCCCATGGACCATAGCATGCCAGGCCTTCCTGTCCTCCGCTCTTTCCCGGAGTGTGCTCAAATTCATATTCATTGCATCGGTGATGCTATCTAGCCATCTCATCCTCTGTCGTCCCCTTCTCCTTTTGCCTTCAATCTTTCCCAGCATCAGGGTCTTTTCCAGGGAGTTTTCTCTCCGCATTAGGTGGCCAAAATATTTGAGCTTCAGCTTCAGTATCTGTCCTTCCAATGAGCACTCAGGGTTGATTTCCCTTACGATTGACTGATTTGACCTCCTGGCAGTCCAGGGGACTCATAAGAGTCTTCTCCAGCACCACAGTTCGAAGGCATCAATTCTTTGGCGCTCAGCCTTCCTTATAGTCCAGCTCTTACAGCCATACGTTGCTACTGGGAAAACCATAGCTTTGATTATACGAATCTTTGTCGGCAAGGTGATGTCTCTGCTTCTTACTATGCTGTCTAGGTTTGCCATAGCTTTCCTCCCAAGGAGCAAGCGTCTTTTAATTTCATGGCTACAGTCACCGTCTGCAGTGGTCTTGGAGCCCAAGAAAATAAAATCTGTCACTGCTTCCATTTCTTCCCCTTCTATATGCCAGGAAGTGATGGGGCCAGATGCCATGATCTTCGTTTTTTTAATGTTGAGTTTCAAACCAGCTTTTGCACTCTCCACTTTCTCCCTCAACAAGGGCTCTTTAGATCCTCTTCGCTTTCTGCCATCAGGGTGGTATCGTCTGCGTATCTGAGGTTGTTGATAATTCTCCCAGCAATCTCAATTCTGACCTGTGATTCAGCCAACCCGGTGTTTCTCATGATGTACTCTGCATATAAATTAAATAAGCACGGCGACAATGTGCAGCCTTGTCGTACTCTTTTCCCAATTTTGAACCAATCGGTTTTTCCATGTCCGGTTCTTACTGTTGCTTCTTGTCCCTCATACAGGTTTCTCAGGAAACAGGTAAGGTGGTCTGGTACTCCCATCTCTTTAAGAATTTGCCACAGTTTGTTGTGATCCACACAATCAAAGGCTTTAGCGTAGTCAATGAAGCAGAAATAGATGTTTTTCTGGAATTCTCTGGCTTTCTCCATGATCCAGCAAATGTTGGCAATTTGATCTCTAATTCCTCTGCCTCTTCGAAACCCAGCTTGTATTTCTAGTAGTTCTCGGTTCACATGCTGCTGAAGCCTAGCTTGTAGGATTTTGAGCATAACCTTGCTGGCATGTGAAATGAGTGCAATTGTACGGTAGTTTGAACACTCTTTGGCATTTCCCTTCTTTGGAATTGGAATGTAAACTGACCTTTTCCAGTCTTGTGGCCACTGTTGAGTGTTCCAAATTTGTTGGCATATTGAGTGCAGCACTTTAACAGCATCATCTTTTAGGATCTTAAATAGCTCAGCTGGAAGACTGTCATCTCCGCTAGCTTTGTTGTTAGTAATGCTTCCTAAGGCCCACTTGACTTCATGCTCTAGGATGTCCGGCTCAAGTTCAGTGACTGCACTATCATGGCTATCAGGGACATTAAGATCTTTCCTATATAGTTCTTCTGTGTATTCTTTCTACCTCTTCTTAATCTCTTCTGCTTCTGTTAGGTCCCTACCTTCTTTGTCCTTTATCATGCCCATCTTTGCACAAAACGTTCCCTTGATATCTCTGATTTTCTTGAAAAGATCTCTAGTCTTTCCCATTCTATTGTTTTCCTTGATTTCTTTGCATTGTTCATTTAAGAAGGCCTTCTTGTCTCTCCTTGCTATTCTCTGGAACTCTGCATTCAGTTGGATATATCTTCCCCTTTCTCCCTTGCTTTTCGCTTCCCTTCTTTCGTGAGCTACTTGTAAAGCCTCATCAGACAGCCACTTTGCTTTCTTGCATTTCTTTTTCTTTGGGATGGATTTCGTTGCTGCCTCCTGAACAATGTTACGGACCTCCGTCCATAGTTCCTCAGGCACTCTTTCTATCAGGTCTGATCCCTTAAATCTTCCTCATCTCCACTGTATATTCATAAGGGATATGATTTAGGTCATACCTGAATGGTTTAGTGGTTTTCCCTATGTTCTTCCATTTAAGCCAAAATTTTGCAACAAGAAGCTCATGATCTGAGCCACAGTCAGCTCCAGGTCTTGTTTTGACTGACTGTATGGAGCTTCTCCATCTTTGGCTACAAAGGACATAATCAATCTGATTTCGATATTGACCATCTGGTGATGTCCATGTGTAGAGTCACCTCTTGTGCTGTTGGAAAAAGAGTGTTTGCTATGATCAGCGTGTTCTCTTGGCAAAACTCTATTAGCTTTTGTCCTGCTTCATTTTGTACACCAAGGACATGTTTGCCTGTTATCCCGGTGATTTCTTGACTTCCTACTTTGGCATTCCAATCCCCTATGATGAAGAGGACATCTTTTTTTGGTGTTAGTTTTAGAAGGTGTTGTAGGTCTTCATAGAACCGATCAACCTCAGCTTCTTCGGCATCAGTGGCTGGGGCACAGACTTGAATTACTGTGATGTTGAATGGTTTGCCTTGGATTCGTACTGAGATCATTGTAACGTTTTTGAGATTGTACCCCAGTACTGCTTTTCCCACCCTTTTATTGATTATGAGTGCTACTCCATTTCTTCTAAGGGATTCTTGCCCACAGCAGTAGATATGATGGTCACCTGAATTAAATTCGCCCATGCTTGTCCATTTTAGTTTGCTGATTCCCAAGATGTCGATGTTCAGTCTTGCCATCTCATGTTTGACCACCTCCAGCTTACCTTGATTCATTGATCTTACATTCCAGGTTCCTAAACAATATTGTTCTTTACAGCATCGGATTTTCTTTTCACCACCAGACACATCCACAGCTGAGTGTCCTTTTGGCTTTGGCCCAGCCTCTTCACTCTTTCTGGCGCTACTTGGAAATTCCTTCTGCTCTTCCCCAGTAGTATATTGGATACCTTCCGACCTGAGGGGCTCATCTTCCGGCATCATATCTTTTAGCCTTGTGATACGTTCCATGGGGTTTTCTTGGCAGGAATACTGGAGTGGGTTGCCATTTCCTTCTCCAGTGGACCACATTTTGTCAGAACTGTCCGCCATGACCTGTCCGTCTTGGGTGGCCCTGCATGGCGTAGCTTATGGCTTCACTGAGTTACACAAGCCCCTTCGCCACAACAAGGCAGTGATCCATGAAGGGGAATTATACTTTAGAGATGCACAGATACTGCAACAGCCTCTAATAATATCAGTATTGTTTATAAGCTAGCAGTTAACTGCTTGACCTATTCTTTTACAGTGTTGACACATAATTTCACTTGAGGTATGTCTACTGTGATGTTGATCTCTGGCTATGTATTTCCTTAACAAAGTTCAGGAAGGCGATAGTTCTTACAATCTTTATTAGAGTGTTGTTGTACATGGATATCGAACTCAGTCATTTACCACAACCACTCCACTTATGTGAAGACTATGCAGCGTGTTTATGGACCTACCAATAGATCCAATTCTCCCTTCTGTCCAACCCTGGCTTAAGGGATGTATCATGCAGGGCAGGCTGAATGGCATAGACCTCTTTTCTCTAACACCTTGCTGCTGCTGCTCTTCACATTCCAGCACCGGCTGCATGTTTCTTAAGGGCAGCTGTCACTTTTATCTTGCAAGTAAGGATAAAAAATGGTGTTAAAAGTAAGCAGGTAGTCCTATTTCCGGACAATAGAATTGTCCGTCTAAAATGTTAATTCTGTAGCTGCTACAGAGAAACAGACTGCAGGTTGCCTGGGTCCTGCTGCTAGAATTCCTGATTTAAGTGACTTGTGTGCCGCCTAACAGTCAGAAAAAGTATTTTTAAATCCCTCTGTCTTTCTCATTGAGGATAATGCAAAGGTTCTTATTTCTGGGACAGTTGAGGAACAAGTATAAATCAGAGGAAGTTATAATAAACTTTAGACTGTAAAGCAACTTGAGAATACCAGTGTGGGGCCAAATGATACTACAGTAGAGTTTTAAAGGAGGCTGAATGTGAAATAGTCAGGATACCAAGGATGAAATACAATTCCAAGCAGCAACTGCTTCCACTGGTATGAAAACAAATGTGTATGACACAGAGATATCTGTATATAACCCGAATACTTCAGAGAAGCCCTGTTGCTTCTTTGAAGGTTAGGGAAGCTTTGAGAAAGTTCATGTGCATCATGACACTCTTGAGGCTACATATGCTCTGACAGAACCACAGCTGCAGAGGGCACATGGACAAAGGCTAGGCCCAGTAACAGGCAAGTACCCACTAAGGAAGGCTCAGTAATCTGAGATGGCAAAACATCTCTAAGGCACAGCATTATCATAAGTTACTAATGGGCTGGAAGTAGCTCTCAGCAGAACAACATTTTCCCTCTAGGCCCCACCACAGAAAACTGCTTGGCTAGCATCTCCCATCCTCAGCAGCCTTCTTTTTCCTTTCAACTCCTCTTTCTAGCCTTCTTCATGATAAGCCTTCCTCAACATGCTATTATGTTTGAGCTGTGTTGTTGTAAGCTGCTTTGAGGGTCTTTGGGTGGGAACATGGCCAGTGAATTTAAGCATACCTTTTAAAAATGACTTTTAATATAACATTTTCTGGGTCTCTCCTTTCTGTGGCTACCAACACTTCTACAGTAATATATGCCCCACTCCCCTCATATACACCTCTCTGATCCTTTGTGGAGCCCTCTTCTTTCTCAGAGTCATCCCTCTCCAGTTTCTCTGTGGGCTCCAACTCTATTTTTTACATCATCACTACTTCTCTCTCTTTCTCTATAGTCTACAAAACTCTTAAAAGAGTCAAAAGGAAATGCAACACGATGGCATTAATAAATGATAGCCAGACCCCTCATTACCCTATCATCTCCTCTTTTCAAGCGAGTAAGCGATCTGCCTTTGTGAAGGCACTGACAATGACCCAAGTGCAACCACAACATTTTCATCCCATGTTGGGAAATGGTTAATAGAGAAGGCTGCAAAACAACCTTCCACCAACGTTAGCACTTGAAAATATGTGGGTGTGCAAGCCAAGACTTGTCTTTCATCATCAGTTACTGGCTCAGATATAGGCCACAGGGAATTCCTTTGGGGGCTCAGATTATGCATCGCCTTTTGTTGTCTGCAGTTTGCAAGACAATCATAACTACATCAATTCCTGATCTCAGGTCAGTGTGTCTACATGAGAGCTAATTGTGGCCCAATGGACAGAGGGAGGGAACTACATCAAGCTTCACATGCAATGGATTCAGGGGCCATGGGCAAATCAGCGTTGTTCAGCCTCAGTTCCCTACCAGTAAAAAAGGAGATTTATGAGCGTGCACACACACACACACACACACACACACACACACACCAAAAAATGCTTTTTATCTTTAAAGTGCCTTATTTATTTATAATACTTGTATACTGTTTGATATAACAAAATCTCTAAGTGGTTTACATGGCAAAACAAACAAGTATCAGAAACAATAACACAATTTAAAAATAACAATAGAATCAAATGGAGTAGCATCATGACATGGATTATAAGCCAGAGCCAGCTTGCATAAACAGGCAAGTTTTCAGGAGGACTTTAAAACTCGCCACATTTCTGCCTCCTGAACCACACAGGGGAGGGAGTTCCAGAGGGTGGGTGCTACTTAGAGAAGGCCCTCTTTCTAGATGTCACATGGTGACATTCCATTGGTCACAGAATAACTAGCAAGGCCTCCTCTGAAGATCTTAAAGGTCAGGTAGGTGTCCCTCTGGAGCTACAACTGGTCCCCATTCTCTCTGCACACAGGAAGATGGGGGAAACAGATCTTTTTAATTTGGCTTTTTAAATCGTGGTCATGGTTAAGGTTGTTTTTAACATTTTACTATGTTTTCTTCTTTGTGTTTTGTGTTTTCTGAATTTTTTTAAACCATTTTTATTAGTTTTTCTAGAAAGGTAGTATAGAAATGTTTAAAATAAATAAATATATAGGAGAAGGTGGTCTGCTAGGTACCCTGGTCCCAAATTGTGTAGGGCTTTGTATGTTAACAACAGAACTTTGAGCATGGCTCAAGTAGCTAACAGGCAGCCAATGCAGTTCTTTTAATAGAGGTGTAACATGCATATCCCTGGGTGACCTACTGAGCACCCTAGCTGCTGCATTCTGCATTAGCTGCAACTTTGGAACCAGGCGCAAGGGCAGTTCACATAACATGCATTACAGTAGGCTAATTGTGAGGTTGCCAGTGCATGAACCATGGTGGCTAGGCTATCCCTATCCAGGAACAGGTGTAATTGTCATACAAGGTGAAGTTGGTAGTTAATGCTCCGAGCCACTGTGGTCACCGAGGCCTCCAATGACAAAGACAGATCCAGGAACACACCAGGAACTATGTACCTGTTCCTTCAGAAGGACTGCAACCCCATCCAGGTAAATAATCCCATTTCTGGACCTGGGAACAACCCATCCATACAGTCTCTGCTTTATCAGGGTTCAGTTTCAGTTTATTAGCCCTCATTCAGTCCATGATTGCATCCAGATATAGGAACCATATGGGTAAGTCTGGGGCTTGATGGTACTAAATACGGATGGGTGAGAAAACTGTTTGTTTTTTTACAAGAATTTATCCAATTTGCACCTCCTGGACCTGAACAGGGACCTGAGTACAATCTGCAATCTGTACATTTTTGAAGTTACTATGTGATTCATGCAGTAACAAAAATGCATTTGAAAAATGGATATGAAAAATTTGTTCGTTTGAAAAATATTGCGCACAAACATGCTTTAGTGAATTGGAGAAAAATGTGCATAATTGATGTGTACATCTGGAAAAATGCACACAAAATATGCACAATTTTTCATGCAACAGCCCCTCACAACCCCCCCCCCCCCCGGAATCCAATACAGATATGAGTCAGAATGAGCTTCAAGGTGGAAATCAGAAAACTTCAATGAGCTTGCGTTTTGCAAAGTCATACATCCCCCATACTAAACTGCCTGGACAGTTGCTACACTGTGCACTTCAGTGGGCAGCTGCACACAAACCCAAAGGCTCCCAAATGGAACCCAGGCAGCTCCTGACAATAGGACTACCATATATTGAGTCAGACCATTGGTATGTCTAGCCCAGTATTGTCGACACTGACTGGCAGCAGCTCTCCAGGCTTTCAGGTAGATTTCTTTTTGGCGTCTGGAGATGCTAGGGATTGAACCTGGGACCTCCTGCATGCAAAGCATGTGTTCTAACACTGAGCCATGACCCTTCCCCTTAAACCGATACCAGTTCAGAACATGCATGGTCCTTCCTGATGGAGATGTTATAGAGAAATAGAGCTGTGTGTTATCAGCCCCAAATCTCCTAATGACTGTGGCTTCATATAGATATTAAGCAACACTGGGGACAAAATAATGCCCTGTGGCAGCTGACCGTAAACTATATAAACCCAAAGTTCCAAGATCTAATCCACGGTTGTACCTTATGAAGTCTCCAATGCAGCAGCAAAGCTACACAACCCCAGATAGGAATGGTCAAATTTGAGTTCCATGATGGCAATTATCATTACCACTGTCATCATCAGTTACTACCATAACCAACTACTGTGAAGTAAAACCCTCCTCTGAACCTTTAACATAAACGGTAATACACAGGTCTGCTGCTTTCATTCTTTTCAGAGACATTACAGGGGTGCATCATGTCCAGAAGAGTAGCCATGATGCCACATCTCTGCCAAAAGAAAGAAAGAAAGAAAAAAGGCAATTACGCAAGGGGCTACTTTGTCCAACATAGCTGCCCGGTGTCCTTTCTAACATCTTGGATACCAGGTTAACCACAAGCATTTCCATGGAAATAATGAAACAGATTTCCCTTCAAAGGGCTCCGCAGAGACTTCAACAGCTGCTCCCTTGTTCCCTTCTCCTTTGTGCTCCCCATGTCTTTCGCTTATTAAACCAATTAGTTTAAACAATGTGCATGGCACCCTTGGGTAAAAAAATCTAACAGAAACCACCTAATGAGGAGATGAAGTAGGCTGGGAAGGATGGCTTGAGGCAAGAACAGTTTACAGGCTTCCATTATTCAGAGTTTCAAGTAACCTGAGTTTTTAAATGAAGAAGAATGCAGGCTGGACAGGGCCATCTGTGCTTATCATTAATTATTCGCAAGAAATTGGGGCTATGATTGTGATACAATAACACAACCGTCATTCTAATGATGGTAGTAGCAATGATATTGCAACAATGACATCACAATGATGTCACCACACTTAAATCTGTAGAAATCATGACAGTCAAAGTCTTTTATGAGTTGTGTGTTTATATCTATATAAGTTATATTTAATTTATACAAAGCACATCTTGCAAAAATGATTTCCACAAACTTGAAAGGACTGTTTCAGCTACAACAATGCTGTTTTTGTCTCTCAATTGATTTGTTTGATATGAGCAAATATCCTCATACACTTAAATATGCTGGGAATTAAAATTGTACTACAAGTTTTACAAACATTGAGATAACCACCTTGTTGATAAGACTAATTTTAATTTTACACTATTATGCAGTTTATGTAACTAGTCAGGGTGCAATTGTAATTCATGAAAACTCATTTAAGATTACGATAGCCTTAAGAGCTTCACATAAAAGAAGACAACTGTATCAGACAAGTTATTCAGTGCAAATTATTCATTCATTTCCATCAGTTGTGGCTGAGTTCCTACAGTTGTAATCCCCAGAATAACACAGTAAACAGTTAACTGATATTGTGGTTGTTGAGCATGGAAGAAGGTAGCCAAAGGTATAAAGCTAAACTGGTCAGCTGTACTGAAAATATCATGCCACGTTACATAGTGTGCAACCTAGACACCACAAACCATACATAATGCGACCTCAAGTGTGAGGCGTGTGGGCCATATGTCATACAAAGCTAAATTCTACTACACAAGAAGTTATGGAGAACTTCCCTTGCCTTCCTATACATGAGTCAGCAATAACAACCAGGCACTCCAGAACTCTGCAGGGATTAGCACCAGGGAAAGATATCTGTTGTCCTGCAGATCTATGGGGATTACTCAAAGGCACAGTCTGGAAGGGTGGAAAGGAAAATGGAAGGAAAGGGCGAGAGTGGCAGCAGATAAAGGGAGGAAAGTTTAAAGCCTCTGCAGAGTTGAAATGTATATTGCATGCTAGTATAACAGAAAGCTGGAGTGTATGCTCTGTATATCATGAGGGCCAAACAGTTGAGGGAGATATATCCTGTGAAGGGGTTGGCAACCAGGAAGTGATTGAGAGAATGACAGATTACAGCAGGGGGAAAAGAACAGTTACTGGAATTGTGACATCTTACCCCACAACTCCCATCGAGGCACACAAAAGGGGCCCTTTGTGCAAAAGAGCCTGTCACAGCATGGCCTGGCCCCTCCCTTTAGCTGCCTGGTAAAAGAGTCTTTCTTTATCTGGGTGGGTCTTGAACCCTTCCCCCAAAAGGGTTGTGTCTGTGTGCTCTCTACATGCCTCCTGTTCAGGAACCTATGCCCTGGGACTGCAGACTCTGGCTTCATCCATCGGCTAGAGAACTGAGGGCCACTGGGAGGCTACACCTCCTGCCCCTTGAGAAGAACATCACCACAAGGGGGAGACCAACCTGGTCCTACACATCTGCCAGAAAGGGAGGAGCTGCAGGGAGCTCGCTTGACCCCTCCCTGCTAGAAATATCACACAGCTTTTGGTTGACCCTGAAAGGCTTATAACTTGGGTGAACCAGTCAGGGGAGCCACAAGGGAGCAGAGGGCCTGGGTTGTAGTTTTTACAAATTGTTGGTGGGTGGTGGGCTTTGGGATTATGTTTGTGATTTTAAGGGTAGGGTCCCCACCTGATAGGCGGAAGTGAGGGAGGCATGTGTCCACCTGGTGGAGGCAGTGGGGGGAGTTCTGGGGGCCAGAACCGAGGCTGGGCGGCAGATGCTGGCAGATCGCTAGGGGCAGGCCATGCTGGGTAAGGGGAACGGGGGAGAGATGCGTAATATCTGTCCCCTGTTCCAGGCCTGTCCAGAGGTGAAGGATGGCTGGGCGATGCGTGACTCCATCCTCTGGCCTTCGTCTGCTGCTGTATAATGCCAAGTCTGTTGCCCATAAAACATCTCTCATCCATGACATGATCCTGGATGAGGGTGTGGACCTGGCATGTATTACAGAGACCTGGTTAGATGAGGCCGCTGCTCCCACCCTTGTGGCCATTTGCCTGGCTGGATTTTCATATGTGCAGCAGCTGAGGGCTCGAGGTCAGGGAGGGTGAGTGGCTGTTATCTACCGGGAGTCCTTGGTCCTCATCAGACTCCCTCTCCGGGAGACCAGGGTTGCTGATTGCATGTACTGGAGGTTGGGCCCAAAGGGCAGTCTGAGGATTCTGCTCGTGTACTGTCCACCCCGCTGCATGACAGTCTCCCTGGCCGAGGTGCTTGAGGTGGTCTCTGATGTGTGTGTGCAGTCCCCTAACTTGTTGGTGTTGGGGGACTTCAACATACGTTCGGAGGCCATCCTTGTGGGGGCACCTTGGGACTTCATGGAGACCATGACTTCCTGGGAGCTGCACCCCATACAGCTGGCCATGCGTTAGACCTTGTGTTTGTTTCCGGAGAGGTGGGGAGTGATCTGGAAATAGGGGGTATATCCACCACCCCCTTGTCATGGTGAGATCACTACTTGGTGGGGTTGGACGTCTTGGTTCCACAACCCCTCCGCAGGGATGGAGGACCCATTAAGATGGTCCACCCTTATGGATACAAATGGATTCTTGACTGCGCATGGGGATTCTTTGGAGCATGCGAACGGCCACTTGGCTGAGACCCTGGTGGATGGCTGGAATGCTGCAATCACTGGGGAATTAGACCGTGTGGCTCCGAAACGCCCTCTCCCCCTGAACAGAGCTCAGACTGCACCATGGTTCACCCCACAGTTGCGAGCTCTGAAGCGGGAGGTGAGATGGCTAGAGCGCTGGTGGCGGAAATCTCACTCCGAAGATGATCGGACATGGGTTAGAGCTGTAGCTTCAGCCTACCATGTGGCGGTAAGAGCAGCAAACAAGAATTTTTATGCAGCCTCTATCGCGACTGCAGAGTGCTGTCCCAGGAGCCTGTTCCAAGTGGTCCGGAACCTGGTCGGTCCAGTTGTTCTGGAAACAAGGGAGCATTCTAAGGCCTTCTGTGATGAGTTTGCAAAGCACTTTGCAGATAAAATCGACCGGATCAGGAGTGCTATTCCATGCGCTATGGATACAGTTAGTGAATGAGGGGTGGCCAGTGGCAGAGCAGTTGTGTGGGATTGGTTCCAGCTTCTTCCTTTGGAGGAAGTGGACAAGGTGCTTTCATCTTTAAGGCCAACCACCTGCTTACTCGATCCTTGCTCATCTTGGCTCATTATGAGCTGCAGGGAGAGACTTAGGGAGGGGATCAAGGTGGTGGTGAATGCCTCCCTTGAGGAAGGAGTGATGCCATCAGTCCTCAAGGAGGCGGTGATAAGACCACTGTTAAAGAAGCCCTCCTTGGATCCCCAAGACTTGAACAACTTTCGCCCGCTCTCGAGT
This sequence comes from Heloderma suspectum, assembly GCF_057233095.1. Taxonomy (NCBI): domain Eukaryota; kingdom Metazoa; phylum Chordata; class Lepidosauria; order Squamata; family Helodermatidae; genus Heloderma; species Heloderma suspectum. The sequence continues at coordinate 25,671,195 of NC_139464.1, forward strand.
CTGCCGTTTTTGGGCAAGGTGACTGAGCGGGTGGTGGCTTTACAGTTACAAGCACACTTGGAAGAAGCCGATTATCTGGATCCATTTCAATTGGGCTTCGGGCCTGGGCATGGGACAGAAACAGCCTTGGTTGCCCTGGTGGATGATATGGGGAGAGCTCTGGATAGGGGCGAATGCTCCTTCCTTGTTCTCCTCAATTTCTCAGCAGCTTTTGATATCGTTGACCACAGTATCCTCCTGGACCGCCTGGAGGGGTTGGGCATAGGGGACACCATATTATGCTGGTTCTGTTCCTTCCTCTCTGGCAGGTACCAGAAAGTAGCTCTGGAGGAGGAGATTTCAGACCCTTGGCTGAGGGGTGCCATAGGGTTCTATTCTCTCCCCGACGTTATTTAACATCTATATGAAGCCGCTGGGGGCTATCATCAGGAAGTTTGGGGTGCAGTGTCACCAATATGCAGATGACACGCAACTCTACCTCTCATTTAAATCCTCGCCAAAGTTGGCTGTAGAAACCCTGTCCAAGTGTCTAGAGTCGGTGAGTAGCTGGATGGAAAGGACTAAGCTGAAACTAAACCCCGACAAAACTGAAGTACTTTTTGTGGGAGACAAGGGGAGGTTGGGGGATGTTGACCTGGAGTTTAATGCGGTGTGGCTACCCCTGAAGGGCCAGGTCCGCAGTCTGGGGGACATTTTAGACTCCTAGCTGTGCATGGAGGCTCAGGTGTCAGCCATGAGCCAGGCAGTGCTGTACCAACTCCATCTGATACGGTGGCTGCGCCCTTATCTCCCTAAGCATCTGCTCCCATCAGTAGTTCATGCCCTGGTCTCCTCTCGCCTAGACTACTGTGATGCACTCTATGTGGCCTTTAAAACCCTATATAGTTCCAGCCCAGTCTATATTAAGGAGTGCCTCCAACAACACCAGGGATGCCACTCAGTGAGATCAGCCTTGGTAGGCCTTCTGTCTGTCCCATCAGCCAGGACAGGTAGGCTGGTGAGGACTAGGGAGAGGGCCTCTTCTGTGGTGGCCCCCACTCTGTGGAATTCCCTCCCTAGTGGCCTCCGCCATGCTCCCTCTTTGATAAGCTTCCACTGGACTTTAAAAATCTGGCTGTTCAGGTGGGCATTTGGGGTGGGTTAGGGTTTTTTAGAGCAGTGTTGTTTTGTTATGTTGTTTCGTTCAGTTGATTATGTAAATTTGTTATTAGTATTGTACGCCGCCTAGAGTGGCTGGCTAGCCAGCCAGATGGGCAGCTAATAAATCTAATAAATAAATAAATAAATAAATAAAACAAATAAATGTGGGTGATGTGTTGTATGTGCTCTCCTTCCTTCCCTTTGAGTATTATGCTCATAAAGCAGCACTTGGAAGCAGCAAAAAAGGACTTGAACCCCTGCTTGTAGGGATGCCTGGGGACTTGCAGTTATGGCTCGCTGTGCCATGGGGACTGATGGATTGGGGCCACACACACATTGTGTATGTTTTGATCCAGACGTGTTTTGTCCCCATGTTCTCATCACTGTGAGTTCCTTGGCTCCCTCTGTATGTATTGCTGACACAATCCCTGAGTGGTGGGCACTGGCAGAGTTTCCAGGAACACTAGGAACACTGTTCTAATTCATTTTTGTATTTTCTGGTTGTGTTTTTCCCCTCCTCTCCCAGGCTCTGCGCACATAGGATATGGCAGCCATTCTGCTGGCATAGCGATAGTATCTCTCCCCCATCCCCCATTAACATTGCTGACACAGGAATATAGGATTGCTCTGTGAGCCATAAAAATTATCCAGGCCTAATTTTTTTTTTTTTTTAGAAATCACAGGATACCGTTCTTTGGAATCACAATAGTTAAAAACCCAGACCATAACAACCCTTTTTATTTTACACTTAATGCTTTTTAATCTGTATGGTCCCTTGTTCCTAATAATAGGACATAAAATAGAACCGAAGAAGCCTAACCTATGTTTGTTGTACCCTGTGTAATCTTAATTTTTCTCTTTTTATATTTCCCCCTTCAAAGATGAATTCAATGGAACAATCTCTCATATTTAAACCTTTTTAGTTCCTAACTCCCTAGTATGATAGGAATGTTTTCAAATAGTAATTTCTTTCTTAATGAAAGGAATCCAGAATTAGTCCCAGGACTCCAGGAGGAGACATGTCTCTGTCGAGCTACATATCAGCATATAATGTTTTGAAATATATTACTGCTTTAAAAATAATAAAACCTGCTGAAGCAACTAAGTATTCTTCAACTAGCCGAGGGACAGGGTGGGGCTCTATCCTCACTGCTTAATTTGATTCTACAACATGCGTAGGTAGCTCCTTGTTTGGCCAACTTTAATGTATGAAATATTAACATATACTAGCTTTATAGTTGTTCACTTTACATGAACTGAGCAGTCATCCAAACATTCCTCCCTGATTTGCTATTGCCCCTTTGAAGGCGTGTGTTAGTTGAATGAGTAAACTTATGAAGGAGGTTTTGTTCAACTAGTCAGTCCAGATCAAGGCAAGGCAAGGCAAGGTTAAAGACTGGCTTATGGCAGTTCTTCAGAGGACTGGAGAAATGCATATGTATAGCAAATGAATGGTAGATAGTTTGGTGTAGAACTACATAAAAAAGAGCATTTGAGTGGCTGAAGAGGTTAAAAAAAATGTACAGAGTCAGAAACATTCTGACTTTACAGGCAACATCCACTTCCAAGATGTTTGTAATGGAAGTTATAAAATGGCTTATTGAGAAAGGTTATAATTTAAATAACAAGTAAGCTCCGCGGTGGCTTAGTGGTTAAGACGCTGAACTGCAGACCGGAAGGTCGGCAGGACAGCAGTTCGAGACCCGAGTGCTGCGTGACGGAGTGAGCTCCCGTCTTCAGTCCCAGCTTCTGCCAACCTAGCAGTTCGGAAGCAAGAAATTACAAGTAGATAAATAGGTACCGCCTCGGCAGGAAAGGTAACAGCGTTCCGTGCACCTCGGTGTTCAGTCATGCCGGCCACATGACCACGGAAGCATCTTTGGACAGCGCCGGCTCTTCGGCTTAGAAATGGAGATGAGCACCACACCCTAGAGTCGGACACGACTGGTTGGGGACACCTTTACCTTTTTAAAGCTCAATTTCCTAGGGTTACCACTCTCAACATGGAGGTGTAGATTTGTTGGGGGAGTGCCCTCCCACCCCGCTGCTGTGTGGATACAATGCTACTCCCCATGCTATGGAGCTGAATGACAGAAGACTGGTCTCAGTATATATTGCTCACAAGTTTACTGCTTCTTTGAAGTTCTGCCCTTTGAGTTCTTCAATATATATACCATCCTCCATTCATTTTCTGTGCATATGTACTTCCTCCCCTCAGAACTGTAGACTTGGTTTTTTCCTCTTCATAAATGCTGAATTAGTGCAACTGAACCCATACACACCCTTGTATATATGATGCAGTGGCACCCCACCACCCCGGGGCCACTACCAAAGGGAAGAAGGAACACTGAGACGAGGTAGTGAAGAAGTACAGTAACGAGACTTGAATTCTATTAAAATAAATGTAAAAAAATGAAATTAGTAAAAATATCTAAGTTGAAGGCATGCACAGGTGCACAATTAACTAAAGAACTCTAATTTAAATGTGTTCAATCTCAGATAAAATTTTCTTAATCATGTTTGGAGAAAGCATGACTGACTGAACAGAACCTTCAGTTCCGTAAGGCCAGAATAGCAATGAGACTCATAGCAACTGCATTTTCTGTTGTGCAATCTGATCATATGGGTGCTTATTTGGAAGTAAACCTGACTTTGAAGAACTGTGCTGTGTATAGACTTGCAGCCATAAGTGATCTAATCAGAGAGTCAAACCATTACATTTTCTAGTTCGGTTCTTCCTCAAGTAATATCGCAAGTTGTTCTGGTCTGATTACAGTTTAGGCCTATAGAGTTTGACACACCTGAACGAAATCAGTTTTTGTTCATCTTGTGGAAAATGTATATGGTCAGGACCAGAAACAAGGATAACTGTTTTGGCAGTTGGCCTCTGTACACCACCACATTGAAGTTGAAAGGAAACACACCCAGATGGGAGCGAAGTCAGGACTTTCAGCTGTCATTCAAGGGGTTTGACAAAAGTGGGGCACTAACTATTCAGGAAGGACAGCCAGTGGCATACACACACCCACATCGTTGGTGGCTCATAAGTAATGGAACAAACCAACATCATTTCAAACTTAAGGATCGCCTTTAATACCTGGGTGAAAATCCTTTGCAGTCAAGGAGTGCCTGAAGTCTGGAACCCATGGACATGACCAAATGCGGAGTTTCCTCCCTCGAGATGCTTTGCAGGCCTTTACTGCAGCTGCCTTCAGCTGCTGCTTGTTTGTGGGTCTTTCTGCCTTCAGTCTTCTCTTCAGTAAGTGAAAAGCATACTCTATCGGGTGGAAAACAGGTGACTGACTTGGCCATTGGAGTACATTCCACTTCTTTGCCTGGAGAAACTCTTGGGTAGATTTTGCTGTATGTTTTGGGTCATTATCCATCTGCAATATGAAGCGGCGTCCTATCAGTTTGGCAGCATTCGGCTGAATCTGAGCAGAAAGTATAGCCCTATACACTTCAGAATTCATCCTGCTGCTTTTATCAGCAGTCAGGTCATCAACAAACACCAGTGACCCGGCTCCATTGGCAGCCATACTTGCCCATGCCATAACACTGCCTCCACCATGTTTGGTATGCTTTGGATCATGAGCTGTTCCTTTCCTTCTCCATACTTTTCTCTTCCCATCACTCTGGTACAAGATAATCTTGGTTTCATCAGTCCAAAGAATCTTATTCCAGTACTGGGCAGGCTTTTTTAGGTGTTTGCTGGCAAAGGCTAACCTGGCCTGTCTGTTCTTGAGCGTCACCACTGGTTTGCACCTTGCTGTGAAGCCTCTGTCTTTACATTCATAAAGCTGTCTTTTGACTGTAGATGTTGACAATGACATGCCTACCTCTGCAAGAGCGTTCTTGACCTGGCTAGATGTTGTGAAAGGGTTCCTCTTTACCATGAGCAGAATCCTGCGGTTATCCACTTTAGTTGTCTTCCATGGTCTTCCAGGCCTTTTGCTGTTGCTGAGCTTTCCAGTTAATTCCTTCTTTTTCAGGATGTTCCAAACTGTTGTGTTGGCCACTCCCACTGTTTTTGCTAACTCTCTGATGGGTTTATTTTGTTTCTTCAGCCTAATGATGGCTTCCTTCACTCGCATGGACACCTCTTTGGACCTCATTTTGGGAGTTCCAGTGAACAGCTACCAAATGCAAATGTAACACTCAGAACCACCTCCAGGCCTTTTATCTGCTTTATTGGTCATGGGGTACCCAGGAAACAGGCCACCCCTGGCCATGCAGCTGCTTGTCAGCCATTCGTTCCATTACTTATGAGCCCCCAATGATGGGTGTGTGTGTATGCCACTGGCTGTCCTTCCTGAATGGTTAGTGCCCCACTTTTGTCAAACCCCTTGAATGACAGCTGAAAGTCCTGACTTCGCTCCCATCTGGGTGTGTTTCCTTTCAACTTCAATGTGGTGGTGTACAGAGGCCAACTGCCAAAACAGTTATCCTTGTTCCAATATTTCTGGCCCTGACTGTATATTCTTCAAAATTATTATGTTGATTTGCACTCACTTCCAGCTCCACTATGTCGAGCCTTTTCTGGAAGAGCTATCATATTGACAATTAGACCCAGCTTCTTTCAGGATCTCAGCAACCTCACATGATGAAACAGAAAATAGATGCCTTCCAGGTTGGCCAGAATTTGCATCAGCTCTGTGTTCTTGGCTGTTCCCTCTCTGTTTATACTTTGGTCTGCTTTTACCTGGATTTTTAATCCTCGCTTAATCCTGGCTTTGAATTATCAATTTGTCCTTCTGGAGAAATATTCAGGACCAGTTCTCCTATACCCAGCCTGTCTCCCCTTACATATTCCTGTGCATCTGTATTTTGCAGGGACTGATGTCCTCTTATTTGAGCTACATGCAAAGGAAGCACTGGACCCCAAGGTAGTGTATAACATCCTGCAGCTGCCATATGATGAAACAGTAGACTATCCCCTTTGTTCTCTCTCTCTCTTTCTGTCTGTCTCTCTCAAATGCATACATGTATCAACAACCTTCAGGGTTGCGCCTTCTTCCATAAGAAAAAGCTCTATTTACATATATGTTTCAAAATACACAAATATAGAATGCCATCTAGTTAAAGCTTAGGTTGAGAAGACAAAGAAACAACAAAGAAAATTTTAATCAGCTTAGAACTGGCCAAATGGCAAACCTGATACACTACTGCTAGGAACTCCCATCTCCAAATAGTATTGGTAGGTGCTCTGTATGTCCTGTGGCGCCATCATTTGGATGACAGCGCAATGTGGATTTGTAGTGTCTCTTAATATCTTCTTATTTACAAATATACAAGCAGTGCATAGTGGAACCAAATGGAGTCTGCAACAGGCAGCACAACCACTAATCCTGCAGGAGATCTGCAAACAGCAATACTTGCAGCCCCCACAATGCGGCATTCAGTTTCAAGCCAAGTCCAGCTAAACATTCCCAGAAGTCCTTTACTCACTTTGTCAAAGTTCAAACTTGCTACATATAAGGTTGGATCCAACCCACAGTTAGTTTATATATTTACAACATCTATATACTGTTCTACATCTAAACAGATTCTGGAATGGTGAACAATAAAAGGCAAAAAGAGTAAAACCATATTAAAACAGAATACCAATGAAAACTGTGGCTGGTCAATCAAGGAAGACTTCTTGAAATAAAGATGTTTTCAGGAGGTGCTGAAAACAACATGTTGGTGCTTGCCTGACCTCCAGAGGCAGGGAGTTCCACAGGAAGGGAATCATCACACTAAAAGCTCTTCTCCAGGTGGATTCCAATTGGATCATAGGTTCATGCAGAACCACCATAAGCATGCCATCTGACGACTTCAGTGACAGGGCAGGTTGATAAGGGAGAAGGTGCTCTCTCAAGTAGCTGGGTACCAAGTTATTTAGGGCTTTATACACTAGTACTGAAACCTTAAACCTGGCCCGGTAGCGAATAGGCAGCCAGTGCAGTTCCCTCAGCAAAGCAGTTGCATACTGAAAAGGGGCAGCTTCTGACAACAGCTGAGCTGCTGCATTCTGCACTAGCTACAACTTTCAGACTAGCCTTAAGGGCAGCCCCACATAGAATGCATTGCAGTAATCCAGCCTTGAGATTACTAGTGCCTGTACCACTGCGGCCAAGCAATTCCTGTCCAGGAGAAGCCATAGCTGGCGAACCAGCCAAAGCTGGTAAAAGGCACTCTGAGCCACCATGGCCACTTCGGCCCTCAGTGACAGTAATGTATCTAGGACAACTTCTAGACTACAAACCTGATCTTTTAAAGGGAGTGCAACCCCATCCAGAACAGGCAATAAACCTATCTCCCGGACTTAGGAACAATCACTCAAAGGTCTTCCGTCCTGCCAGGATTCAGCTTCAGTTTATTGGCCCTCAGCCAGCCCATCACTGAGTCTAGTCACTGATCCAGGACTTCCACAGCCTCACCTGATTCAGATGCCACAAGGAGACAGAGCTGTGTGTCATCAGCATACTGATGGCACTTGGCTCCAAATTCCCTAATGACCACTCCCAGAGGCTTCATATAGATGCTGAACAACATTGAGGACAAGATGGTACCCTGTGGAACCCAATAGTCAATTGCCAAGGGGCTGAGGAATGGTCACTAAGGGTGCAATCCTATGGGAATAGGTGACTGCCTATCCAATGCAGGGCAGGAGAAGCAAGGAGGGGATCATTCCCTCTGCACTTCTCCTCACTGCATTTGCAGCTACTTAGCTGATTTCAGCTGTCTAGCTGTGGGAAGGCGGAGCGGGGGAGGAGGCTGCCGTATGACACATAGAATGTGTCGTACCTTCATTTCCGCCCTCCTCGCCCCGGAATGCCCCGTTTTGGCCACTCCGCGCTTGCAGTGGGGAGAGCAGGGCTGAGGCAGCACGGAAGGGGGGGAAGGTCGGTTCTCCAGGAACTGACCTCGGAACGCAGGCTCCAAGGTCGGTACCCGGAAAACCAGATATCCTATGGCCATCCAGCCACTGACTAGCGGCCATAGGATTGCTCCCTTAATGTTGCTCTCTGAAACAGACCCTGCAGGTAAGACTGGAACCAGTGTAACACAATGCCTCCAGTGTCGAGCCCACAGAGTTGATCCAGGTGAATACCATGGTCGATGGTAGCAAAAGCCAATGAGAGATTGAGCAGAATTAACAGGGTTGCACTCCCCCCTCCCTATTCTGATAAAAGTCAGCCATCAGGGTGACCAAGGCTGATTCAGTCCCATAACCAGATTGAAACACAGACTGGAATGGGACTAGATAATCAGTATCCTCCAAGAGTGCCTGCAGTTGCTCTGCCATGACCCTCTCAAGTACCTGCCCCAGGAAAGGGGCATTTGCAACTGGGCAGTCATTGTCAAATACCATTGGGTCCAGAGTGGGTTTCTCCAAGAGTGGTTGCACTACTGCATCCTTATGGACAGCAGGTGCCACCCCTTCCCGCAAAGCTGCATTTACCACTCCCTGGACCCACCTGGTCATACGCCTTCAGCTAGCTTTTATTAGTCAGGAGGGGCAAGGATTGAGAGGGCATGTGGTCAGTCACATCACTGCAAGAACCTTGTCCACATCATCAAGCCGCAGCAACTGAAATTGATCCCATAAAATTGGGCAGGTGGTGGCATAAGACACCTCGACTGGAGCTGTGTTAACAACAGCATCAAGTTCACTGTGGAGACAAGCGATTTTGTCCTCAAAGCGTGATGCAAAAAGTCACACTGGGTTCTTGAGGGGACCAGGGCTCCATATGCTGGGGAGAGCTCTGCTGATGGCTACTCGAGGATGCAATGGGGGCAGCAAATTAAGCCTTCTTTGCTACCTGCACTACCGCACAATAGGTATGATTATGTGCTCTAGAGCTTGCTTGGTCATCTTCATTTCGAGTGTCACGGCATTTGTGCTCTAGTCGATGTCCAGCCTGTTTCACTGACTGCAGCTCCCCGGTATATCAAGGAGCGGAGTGGGCTCAACAGCACTGGGGAGGGCATTCAGGTGCAATCAAGTCAATGGCCTCCACATCTCGCTGTTCCACGGTGAGACTAGGGCCTCAGCTGGATCACCAGCAATATCCACTGGAAAATCCCCAAGAGCATTCAGAAATCTATTGGATTCCATCAGTCTCCTGGGCTGGACCATCTGAACGGGTCTCCCAACCCTGCAAGAGGGAAGTAATGCTGTGAGTTTAAATCTCACCAGGAAATGGTCTTACCATGACAATGGGGTTACTTGGACTATCCCCCCCTCCCCCCCACTAGCTGAAGTCTGTAATCTTCCAAAGGCAGATGGGAAGGATTTCCAGCCACTACATAATTACTTTATTAGGTGCTAGGTGATCATCCCAATTTCAATAATAAAAGCAGTCAAGTACGTAACAGTATGCTTATGTGACCATATAGTGAAAAAAAATCTTGTATAATTCCTACAGATAAAAAGTTAAAGTATCAGTAATTGCGTGTATGTAATCTAGGTATTTGGCTTCACAAGATGACTGCCCACCAAGAGTCTCAAAACTAGGGATGTACGAAAGTCACTTACCTTGAACGAAATTTTATTCGCGGTGGGGGGGAGGCGCTCCGTCCCTCCCCCCGAAATTCTGGTGGGAGGGAGGCGCTCCATCCCTCCCCCCCAAAATTCTGGCCGGGGGGGAGGTGCTCCGTCCCTCCACCCCCGAATCCTGGCCGGCCGGGACGCAAATGGCAGCGGCTCTAGCTGCCGCCGTTTGCGTCCCTGCAGTCAGCCGTGATAGGCTACGTAAATGTTTACGTGGCCTATCACGGCTGAGTAAAAAAACAACAACACGCGCATACGCAAATAGCGTAGCGTCTACACTATTTGCGTTCCTCTTATTTTCGCTGTAGTCTACGTAAATGTTTACGTAGCGTCTACACTATTTGCGTTCCTCTTATTTTCGCTGTAGTCTACGTAAATGTTTACGTAGACTAGACGTGCCAAAATAAGGACCGCAAATGGCGGCGCCCATGGGCGCTGCCGTTTGCATACGCGCGGTTTTTTTTGTTTTTTTTTACTCAGCCGTGATAGGCTACATAAATATTTACGTAGCCTATCACGGTGTTTTTTTAAAATCTAGCCGTGATAGGCTACGTAAATCTTTACATAGCCTATCACGTTTTTTTGGTTGTTTTTTTTTTTTTTACTGGAAATGGCGGTGGTGGCAGCCAGTCGGAAGACTGGCCGCCGCAGCTGCTGAACCGCTGCCGAACCGCCGCTGGAGCCGCCGCTGCCGCCAGGAGGATTCGCCCAAGGTAAGTCCCGTCCCGGGGGGGTGGCAGACTGTTTCGCCACCAATTTCGGGGGGCCGAATGCGCTGGCATTCGGCCTCCCTGAGATTCATGGCGAAATTCTCTGACATCCCTACTCAAAACATGCCTGACCTTGTCTTCCAAACTGCTGGCAGGTGTGCTTGTGTCTGAAGGCTTTGGGTCACCATTCCATCAGGCACAGATTTATTCTATCAGGCAGAACTCATTTGGGCTGCCCACTTGCGGCCTAGAGGTTGATGCTGGATCTCCCACTGAATCAAGAGCTCCAGTGGCTTCTCTGCTTGTTTTCCTCACAATCCTTCTCCCCCACCCTTGCCGACTGAAGAAAGCAAGAGTCAACAGATACCACATGAATGGGAGAGAGGAAGGTAACAGGACCAGAGGGTGGGAAAGTTGCTGTTCAGCTTCCTGGTTTGGTGGCAGATTTAAACCTGGTGCTGTTACCTTCCTCTCTCCCATTCATGTGGTATCTTAAGTAATTTTAAGTGGGTTGCAATCTGACAACCATAAATTCATTAGCAGCGTTAAGTGGCTGCTTTATTTCTCACCTACCCATTAAAATGTTGTGCTTCCCCTCACCTTCCCAGAAGTCAGGCTCAAGCTTTGATATCTTGGCAGCTGTCCCAAGGTCCACCTCCATACCCGGAAAATAACTGGCGTAAACAATACCTGCGTTTTTATGCTAGAGCCTAAGGGTCCTGTTGTACTATAAAAATGGCACTGTAACCAAGTTTCTTGCCCCAGAAACTTTTTAATCTAATATCTCAAGAAGAACCATATCGTACATTCCCTTGCACATACCTATGATATCAAACCATCTGGACCCAGCCCACATTTTCCTTCCACCATGAAACTTAAAAAAAACAAACAGAACAAAAGGTAAATGCTAAGCAGCAAAGGTCACAATTCCACTCAAAGGAAGGAAGGCCATGACATACTGAGAAACATTTCTAGCATTACAGGGAACAGCACATTTATTTATTTATTTATTTATTTATTATTAAATTTATTAATCGCCCATCTGGCTGGTCACCCAGCCACTCTGGACGATGTACAACATACAATAAAAACAGTTTAAAACAATAAAATTCTACAATAAAAACATTTTCTAAAATACCCTAACCCACCCCAAATGCCTGCCTGAACAACCACGTTTTTAATGCATGACGGAGGCTCATTAAAGAGGGGGCATGACGGAGTTCCCTAGGGAGGGAGTTCCACAGAGTGGGGGCCACCACAGAAAAGGCCCTCTCCCTCGTCCCCACCAATCTAGCTGTCCTGGCTGATGGGACAGAGAGAAGGCCATCCGAGGCTGATCTTGTTAAGCGGCCTGTCTGGTGCTGCTGGAGGCACTCCTTAAGACAGGCTGGGCCGGAACCATATAGGGTTTTAAAGGTCAAAACCAACACCTTGAATTTGGCCCGGAAAACAGCTGGTAACCAGTGCAACTCCTTCAGCACTGGAGTGATGTGATCTCGCTGGCAGCTGCCTTTAATCAGGCGAGCCGCTGCGTTCTGTACCAGCTGCAGCTTCCGAACCGTCTTCAAGGGTAACCCCACGTAGAGCGCATTACAGTAGTCTAAACGAGAGGAGACCAGGGCATGTACTACCGATGGGAGCAGATGGTCGGGAAGGAAGGGGCGCAGCCGCTGTATCCAATGGAGTTGATACAGCGCTGTCCGGCTCACAGCTGACACCTGAGCCTCCATGGCATGTGTAGTCACAGTGTTCCACAGATACAACATTTGGGTTTGTTGAGAAAATATAAATGTTTTAAACAAACCAACATGAACTGTGACTTAGGCAATAGCAAAGAATATAGAAAAAAAAATATATTTTTCTACATTTTTATGGATATCTTCAGAGATAAGTGTAATGTCAGTATGGCAATTTAAATATGAGAAAACACACACACACATACATGCACATATGTTTATTTTATTGATATTTTGTGCATTCATGTGCACAATCTTGCATTTGACCATCAGGAAAGATAAGGCTATCCTTATGAATGATGAGGCTATCAATGCCTACCAGTCATGATGGCTATATATTTTCTCCAGTATCAGAGGCAGTGTGCTCTTCAATACCAGTTACTGGGGAACATGTGGGGAAAGGGGTGGGGCAAGGGGAAATGACCATCTGGGGAACCCTGGAGGACTGGATTTGAACCCCCAGAGGGCCAGATTGTGCTCCCGAGCTTGAGGTTCTGAACCCTTGACACAGAGCAAGAGGGGAGACACGGCCACAAATGAGACATTTGTAGTAGTTCTACTTGACTGCATGGTTGTCTCCTTCACTTGCTTACCTATGTAAGGTGCTCTGTCTATGCACCCTCAGTTGTGGAAGTGGAGTGGGGTTTGGTGTTGGGTGTGTGAGTCTGGAATCCCAAGGCAAGGTACCTATAAGGGTTTCTAGGCAGAGAAATGTTAGCAATGTGCAGAAGTTCCCAGTGTTCGCAGTGTCTGGGAACTTCACAGTGTGTTGTGAAGCCAGGCGCTTTCTTGAAAAGTGCTCCCTCTTTGTGCAAAGTGCCCTTTCTCCATAGTGCCCCTCTTTAGAGTTCCCCCATGACTTGAGGCTACAGAGGTATAGCCCTATGCCCTGCATCATATTATCTGAGTTCTGGACTTCCGCTGTGCGTTTTATAAACTGGTAGTGATCTGCTGTGATTCAGTCATGTTTTACGCCATAACCTATACACTGTTCTCCCACTGTGGGTTTTTACAAAATTTATCCCTCACTCCCATTGAGTTCAGTGGAGTGGGGAACCCTAAAGTTATGCTGTGGTCGGGGTTGGAATCTTAGTGAGTATAGGATTTGGCATAAGTGTATTTCTGTCCTGTGTCACCCCCATCCCACCTACAACTGTACTCTATTTTAGCTGTTTAGTTTAGCAGCACATTTTTGGCAGCAAAGCCTATGCACGGGTGTAACAGTTGTATCACCAGTGTATCTGGTGGGCTGACATAGTGGGCTTCTGCCATATCCTATAGCTCCTCAGAGAGCATATCTCAAGTATAGGATTGTGCCCTAACAAACCTAAAAAGATCCAGGGCTAAATCATAAAAAAAGATAAAGGAAAATACCTCCTGAGCAACCATAACTAAAAACCAATGTAAAAGTCAGGAACAACAATACATTACAAAATATTTTTTTACTTATGGACTAAGAACATAAGAAAAGCCATGCTGGCTCAGATTACATCCATCTAGTCCAGCATCCTGTTTCCCACAGTGGCCGATCACTTGACTATGGGAAGACCACAAAGCAGGACATGACAGCAAGAGCCCCTCGTGCTGTTGTTCCCCAGAAACTGGTAGTTAACAGGCATACTGCCTCTGAACCTGGAGCTATACATAGCTATAGTATGCAGCTATCATGACTAGTAGTCACCAATAGACTTATCCCCCATGTATTTCCATAATCCCATTTTAAAGCCATCTAAACTAATGGCCATTAAAAGGGATTAGACAAGCAACTGGGATCCTGGAAAAGCAGGACTGACATTTCTTGGTGGAGCAATTGTGTGGGGTGCAGCCCAAGACACTTAGGGTGGATCTATATAGAAGATTTACTCTGGTGCTACTGAGCCTCACACTCAGTCATGGCACATGACATTCACCCCTCTCCGCAGCAATTGCAGGTTTTCATGTAGTAAAACCTGCATTTTTGCAAAGTTATTTTGTGACGGATTTTCCCATCATGGTGGCTTCAGTGGAGTTTGGGAGTCTGTGTGATCTCAACTAGTGATACTGGCTTCAGCCCCACCTGGGGGAAGCAGCGCTGATAGGTGGAAGGGAAAGTTGCATCATGAAATGGTGGACACAAGGAGAGGAATTGGCTAAACATGTCTACTAAGAAGTAATTCACATCTTTAATTGCACTTACTGAGAACTGGAGTGGAGATGTAGCAGCCATATCGGGGGTCAGACTAAGTAGCCTCATGCAGTCATATCTAAGTACTAAGTATCATATCATGCAGTATCGTATCATGCAGTCATACTAAGTAGCCATATCGGGGGTCAGACTAAGTAGCCTCATGCAGAGGGGTGGGGAGTTAGGAATTACCTTGCCTTTTTTTCTAAATCTCCGCTTATCCAGAGGAGCAGACATGTGCATACGGGGTGGGGAGTTGGAAATTGCTTTGCCTTTTTGTTTTTGCATCTACTCAGAAGTAAATCACATTGTTGTCAAGTGCACTTACTCAGCTCTGGAGAGAGGGAAGGGGAATTGGGATTTGCTTTTGGGATGACTTTTTTACTCTCTGCTCATCTGGTGCACCGCACCTACGCAGAAATAGTTAGTGTTTGGTTCTACTCGTGGGACTCTGCCCACACAACCCCGAACTAATGTAGTTTCAGGTGCTATTTGCCCTGATAAAGTGGTTGTTGTTTTTTAAATGTATACACCACTTTATTGGCTACGTGTGCACGGGAAGAGCAAATCCGAATTCATGAAAACCTGGTTTTAAACGGAATCGCCTCATAAAGTGTCTCTGTGTAAATAGGGCTCTAGACTGCTGTAACTGAGGACTCTGGGCGGATGGGACACCGGCTATAGCTTTGTATATGTAAAAAGGAAGAGAGGGTGGAGGTTAAATACGCGTGGATTGAGTGTCTGAAACAACAGCATGGAATTCCAGGGTAATCAGAGTGAAGTGGTGTATTTTGCACTGGTATTTTGTATAAAGATTGTCATATTGTGATACAGATTCACATCAGCTGAAGAATTCCAGAGAGCAAACAAATGAAGCCTAACCTGTTGTAAAGTTTACTCAGATGCCATTCTTTTCTTATCTAGCCTGAGCTGTAGCTCAGTGACAGAGCACATGCCTTGCCTGCATAAGGTTCCAGGTTGAAACCCTGACATCTCCAGGTAGGGCTGGGTAAAACTCTTTTCTGAAACCCTAAAGAGCTACTGCCGGTCAGTGAAGGCGATAATGAGCTAGACTGACCAAAAGTTTGACAAAATATATGATAGGTTCCTATTGTCAGGAGCTGCCTGGCTTCAAATCGGAGCCTTTGGATTTGTGTGCAGCTGATCCACTGAACTGCAGCATCTGCCCAGGCAGGTTAGTATTAGGGATGTGTGACTTAGCAAAACTCATGCTCATTCAAGTTTTCTGATTTCCACCTTGAAGCTCATTCCAACTCATGTCTGTATTGGATTACAACGGTGGTGGTGGGGAGAGTTGCACAGACATTTGTGCATATTTTATGAGTATTTTTCTAAATCTACCCATTAATTGTGCACATTTTAAAAATGTACACATTTTTCTCCCGTTCACCTAATCATGTTTGCGCACATCATTTTTCAAATGTACGCATTTTGAAATACATTTTTTGTTGCGTGAATCTCATAGCAAGCTTGGAAATGTACATACTTCAGACTGCAGATTGTATTTGGGTCCATGTTCGGGTGCCAATTAGATGAATTCTGGTAAAAAATAGAAACAAATTCCTAACCTATCCCTACTTAGTACCCCCAAGCATAGACTGACCCCATCCATCTACCTGGCTATTGTATTCTCCTGGACAGAAAGAACTATAAAAGGGTTTCCTATTCCAATTGAGCCTTCATCTAGCAACAAGATCTTCCTGAAATCCGGTGTGTTCCTATATCCTTTGGTCCTAAATCCTGGCTTGTTCCTGGTATTGCCTTCTGCTTTGTCCTTTGATCCTGACTTACTCTTTGGTCCTGACTACTGGCTTTGTCCCACACTCCTGGTTTCCAGCTCACCTCTATGTTCCTTGGGGCAAAGCCATGCACTCACCTAGCAGCTGACTTAAAATAAAGATTGCTGCCTCTCTCATTTATTCACCAAGCCATCTCCCTTTGTTGCTTACAAACAATGTTCAATAAAATAATAAAGTGTGAGTAACACAAACCTGTGTTTGGAAACATGTGTACCATACAGATATACTCATAAGGGAGCTAGGATTGCTTGCAAGTTCCTTTGAGTGTACACTTGATGGCAAACTCAGGGAATTGTTTGGAATGCCCTTCACATGTATTCTTATGTATTTCCATTCTTGCAATATTTTAAACTCTTTCATACCAAGCCATCTTCATTCTTGCAAGCAACACACATACCAGAAAGTTGCCTATGCCACCTTAAGGCTACAAAATTCATAATGTAATGTGGGCATTTGTAAAACTCTGTGAAAGCATCCAGGCCTTTGCTTTAATCAAAACAAATTATAATATTGAATTAACTGAACTAGAACTGGCTAAAATGCAACTTGTTCAGTCGTTAAGTCGTGTCTGACTCTTCGGGACCCCATGGACCATAGCACGCCAGGCCTTCCTGTCCTCCGCTCTCTCCCGGAATGTGCTCAAGTTCATATTCATTGCATTGGTGATGCTATCTAGCCATCTCATCCTCTGTCGTCCCCTTCTCCTTTTGCCTTCAATCTTTCCCAGCATCAGGGTCTTTTCCAGGGAGTTTTCTCTTCGCATTTGGTGGCCAAAATATTTGAGCTTCAGCTTCAGTATCTGTCCTTCCAATGAGCAGTCAGGGTTGATTTCCTTTAGGATTGACTGATTTGACCTCCTTGCAGTCCAGGGGACTCGTAAGGGTTTTCTCCAGCACCACAGTTCGAAGGCATCAATTCTTCGGCGCACAGCCTTCCTTATAGTCCAGCTCTCACAGCCATACGTTACTACTGGGAAAACCATAGCTTTGATTATGCAGACCTTTGTTGGCAAGGTGATGTCTCTGCTTCTTACTATGCTGTCTAGGTTTGCCATAGCTTTCCTCCCAAGGGGCAAGCGTCTTTTAATTTCATGGCTACAGTCTCCATCTGCAGTGATCTTGGAGCCCAAGAAAATAAAATCTGTCACTGCTTCCATTTCTTCCCCTTCTATATGCCAGGAAGTGATGGGGCCAGATGCCATGATCTTCGTTTTTTTAATGTTGAGTTTCAAACCAGCTTTTGCAATTTCCTCTTTCACCCTCAACAAGAGGCTCTTTAGATCCGCTTCGCTTTCTGCCATCAGGGTGGTATCGTCTGCATATCTGAGGTTGTTGATAATTCTCCCAGCAATCTTAATTCCTACCTGTGATTCATCCAACCCAGCATTTCTCATAATGTACTCTGCATATAAGTTAAATAAGCAGGGTGATAATATGTAGCCTTGTCGTACTCCTTTTCCAATTTTGAACCAATCGGTTGTTCCATGTCTGGTTCTTACTGTTGCTTCTTGACCCTCGTACAGGTTTCTCAGGAGACAGGTAAGGTGGTCTGGTACTCCCATCTGTTTAAGAATTTGCCACAGTTTGTTGTGATCCACACAATCAAAGGCTTTAGCATAGTCAATGAAGCAGAAATAGACATTTTTTCTGGAATTCTCTTGCTTTCTCCATGATCCAGCAAATGTTGGCGATTTGATCTCTAGTTCCTCTGCCTCTTCGAAACCCAGCTTGTACTTCCGGTAGTTCTCGGTTTACATACTGCTGAAGCCTAGCTTGTAGGATTTAAGGTTGTTGATAATTCTCCAAGGTTGTTGATAATTCTCCTGGCAATCTTAATTCCAACCTGTGATTCATCCACTGCTTAGGACCAGGAAAACAGAACTGAAAACACCATTCATTAGGCCTGGTGTCAACAGGTGTCCAATGTATTAGTCAAGATGTCAAAAGGAAAGAGTAAACTCCTGACGTGGAGACAAAGATGGATAAAATGGAACTTCTTGGCTATGGCATAGTACATCAAACAATAAGAGGCCATTGCGCTCAGTGCACTTTTTTATAAAGGTGATTCTATACTGTACTAAATAGCAAGGGCAGATGTTCATAAGCCATTTGCTTTCTGCTGGTTCCAGACATATCAGTGTTCGTACATGAAAGTCAGTCACCTTTCCTTCCCTTTCACTCTGGGCCACAAAGAGCAAAAAGATGATCTGTGCTTGCTGCATTACTTTCATAAGCAAAGAGTGGTGCCTAGCTTAAGTTTACCTTCAATATAGGCTTTTGCCACAATTGCCAGGCATATATTATTAAGCATCGAATGCAAAAGGCTACGCATGGGTAGTCTCTGCATGTCTGTTGTGATATTTGGATTTGAGACCTGTTCCAACCACATCAGTTTGTTTGCTGGACTGTGCGTGCATACTATATGCACAAAGAAGGCTCCTCTAGATTATCGCACTTTGGTATACACAGCTGCACAATTACTACTTTTGTCTTCTTACTCATAGTCTGGCTTCTCATGCAAATGAATCGTACCAGACACAATCCAAACACTCACGAAAGAACAGGCAAATGTAAAAACTCACTGCAAGTTTATAACAGAGAGAAATGTTTAATATGAACATATGTGAATACTGAAGGGGCAGATTTCTCAATGTTAATGACATAGCAGCAGATATGTTTGGATAGAAACCCTGCAAGGCTGTAAGAAGGCCCCTTACTCATTGCCAAAACAGAAGAAACGCATCACCAAAAAAAAGAGAACAAAACATAACACACATTTGCATATGCTATGTACAGATGCAAATGCTGAAATAATTACTATAACTTAAATAGAGATACAATACATCTCGCCATTGGGAAGAAGACTGACCAGGTGACCCTTGTGCCTGATCAGTCTGCTACCATATAGGTGCTAACTGTCGATGGGCAACTTCGAGGCCCCTGTTGCTCTCCTTTCTTATGGTTCTTTGGACTGGACACCCATTCAAATAGAAGATGCCTTCAAATAGAAGACTGTTGTCTGGCCGCCCTTCAAAACTGCATTTATTTATTTAATTAAAAGATATTTAACCCACCTTTCAGGGTGAATTGCTATAGACGGCTGTCCTCTGCAAAGCAGGAAACATGGCCACCCTATATGACAGGACCATCCTATGTTAAAAAGGAGATATGTGCATGTTTTGTTTTTATTAGTAGCACAAATTAAGCCCAAGCAGTAGCCATTATGAGAAAATGTAAAATGCAAAAGACACATACAGGTTTGCAATTCTGGCTGTGCTTTTGTTGTTTTTATCTTTTCTCTTGCTATACTTTGCACAGTTGCGCGGATTAAAGTGCCCTTTACACACACAGTAGCATGACAGCAATTTCTCCATGGTATAATCCCAGTCCTGGGAGCATTTGTTTGAATGCTCTGACCAAGTGCAACAATTGGAATCTCTATTTCTTTTAAATCATGGTGTTGAAATCTATTGCTGGATATTTGTGGGAGTCTGATTTTAGATTAGAATGTCTGGGGCTGACATTGGCAAAATCACTTTCCTCTGTCTTTTCATGTTATAAATACCCTAACGGTTCCTCCCTTGGTCTCTGTCGAAGAAAATGAAAGGATTTCCCTTAGTTAATTAGACTAAAAATTACATAGTGCTGCAACTGGGAAGGCAGATGCCATTATCTGGCCAGACAGATGCATATGTAACACAGTAACAAGGAACAAATCTGTATGTACTTTCCTTATGAGCAGTTTAAATATAATATTTACCTCCATGGAAACACTTTAATAATGATTTTTGTATGGAGGCATGCATACGAACCATCTCATGTTCATTGGCCAACAATGTGGATTTTTCAGATCCCATTAACAAGATACTAATTTTCTGCCTGTTCCTGATTACTTCTCTTCTTCTTTGTTCATTAGCATCTTTACACACATGTTGTATGTATTTTTCATTATACATCAATTGTGCTTACTCTTACAGGCAGCACCAATCCTAAATATTGCAAAATCACAAGCCAGAGCCCTACCAAAAAGTGAAGTGTTACATATTTCTAAGAACAAAACTTAGGTTTTCTTTAAAAGAACATCAAGAAATATCTCCCCACCACACTCTCGATTGTTTGAGACTTTCTAACACATATTGCAGTCAATGTTTAAAATTTTCCACTGCAACCATGAAGGATAGAATCATACTTTAAAAATAGATTCTCATTATTTCATTGCAAGTTTCATGACTGAAGGCTCAAAAAGACGATACAATTGGCAAGTTATGTATTTTAACTGGATTTTCCAGACAACACGGTTTATATTTGAGCAGTTTCGCAGCCGCTGAAGTCCAAGGGCCAGAAGCTATTAACAATGTTGGGGGCTCTTACAGACCCTTAGAAAGTCTGTTTTCTACTGCCTGAATCTCTTCAGCACATCTACCACTGCTCTTTCCTCTCGTTTATGCAACATGTGTGTTTAACCATGAATTAAAACATAGCATCTTTCAAGAATGAACAAATACACATTTTCTACAAGCTTAACACAAACTTGCTGAGCTAGAGTGAGGTAAACTGGCTGCCTTTAAAATCCCACAGCATATTACTGGCCAAGTCAAATATAGAACATTGGGACTGTTGGCACCTATTCCTATGTTCTGACTAGTGGACCACACCCTTGCACTAGTGGCCATCAGCAAGTCTGGCTCTAATATAAAGGAGTGCACAGTTGGCTTTCCAACAAAAAGAAATGAACTATTTAGGGTAGCAAAGTATCAGGGAGAGTAAAAAAATCTTCACTAATCTCTGTTACTGTGGGGCAGGGATGACTGCATATGTTTTTCTTCAAGACTGCATGTTAATGGACTTCATTTTAAATATGTACAACAGGTCTACACCACTGACTCGCAAAGCCCATTCATTACATATGGCACCCTCTCCAACAGTTCGATAAATGTTGCCTGCCTGGGATCACAACACCAACAATATATTTTTTAAATGGTTGATGTGTGTCAGTCAAGCATATGATAGGCCAGAATCCATGGCTGGATGCCATGTTTGGCGTGGTAGGTCAAAGGTTGACCAGGCCTCATATAGTGCAGAAAGACACACTGACTAGCTCATAAGAGGGAGAAGGAAAAAGGGGAAAATCCAAGAACAAATGCAGAAATGAGTGTGCCCTAAACAGCTGTAAAAAGGTAAAGGTATCCCCAACCAGTCGTGTCTGACTCTTGGGTGCGGTGCTCATCCCCGTTTCTAAGCCGAAGAGCCAGCGCTGTCAGAAGACGCTTCCGTGGTCATGTGGCCAGCATGACTGAACACTGAGGTGCACGGAACGCTGTTACCTTTCCCGCCGAGGCGGTACCTATTTATCTACTTGCAATTTCTTGCTTCCGAACTGCTAGGTTGGCAGAAGCTGGGACTGAAGACGGGAGCTCACTCCGTCACGCAGCACTCGGGTCTCGAACTGCTGTCCTGCCGACCTTCCAGTCTGCAGTTCAGCGTCTTAACCACTAAGCCACCGCACCCCTCTAAACAGCTGTACCAACTACAATAAAGAGATGTACACGAAGGGCCAAGCTACACATTTCATGGGAGATCTGTGAATGGATCACCCCCTTCCCCCATTTTTAAGATGTAAAACCACTCGTGATGTACATGGGTGTGAACTGGAATAAGGCTACACTGCTGGGGGGTGGGGATTAGCTCTTCCTCGCTATGTTTCCACATTTGAAATCCCCCTTAAAGTTACTGCTAGCCTCAGTGTGTGTGAGTGCATGTGTATGTGTGGAATACAGGTACCAGTATTTCCTCAGGGATTATTTGCATTTCATTCTCCCTCTGCCATATGCCTAGAAGTTCAGAGCAGCCTTTGCAGGCCTTTACTCCTGTGTCAGGTTTCTTTCAGGAAAGCCCTATAGCATTCCACATATATCAGTTGTCCCCTGCATAGTTAAAGAGCTCAATGGAGAAGGAATTTACTCCATGCTATGCAAGACAGATATAGCTTGGCCATTCCACTGTAAACACAAGACCGCCACAGCAGTAATCCATTCCCAGGGCTTGCCCATGGGATTATGTGTCCTTGAGAAAGGCACTGTTTTTCATTTTAAATTTTTGGAATATGGAGATCTCAGGAAACTTTGGGCGCTCAGCGAGGAGATCTGATGTTGTTCTCCCTTTCTGTCTTTCCAGGCCCAGCTGGGTCAGACATGCAGCTCTTGGAAAGAAACATCTCATCTAAATTTATCACCCAACTCTTCACCCAGGCAGCTTAAATGCTCTGGGACGCTGGGCAATGCGACGAAATGATCAGGAGAGACTCTTTCTTTCCTTACAGAGCCCACAAGGCCACATACTGTTAGCTAAATATAAAACTGCTGCTACAACTACAAAGGAAGGAAATAAGCTTGCATTCTCTCTTGTAGTGGCTTTCATGGCATTTCAGACATTACATAACAACAAACCCAGGTTTGCCACTTAGTGTACATTCAACAGGGAGTCAGAAGTAACTGCAGCTCTTCAACACATGTATCTATGTGTGTTTTATTTGTCAAGCTGATGGCCCTATATAAATAACAAAAACATACAAAGTTTACATTTAAAAGTACTCTTAAAAATGTAATGTTGGAGTTGCATTGGCTGGGGCTTATCTATAACTACTGGGACTGGAAGGTTGCCTAGATGTAGGATTGAATGGGGAGCCCTTCAGTCCTTCATAAAGATGACCTACCAGTCCCAGTCATTACAGATAAGACCCAGCCAATGCAACTCAAACAAGGAGTGGAGTCAGGGTGGCTATACCTGGTTGGACACAGCCACACATGATTATGTAGCTTCCTTGCTGTCTTTTGTGGTGTAAAATAAGTGAGATGGTCAAGATGCACTGGGGGAGGCAGGGGGCTACACAATATTGTGCAGAATGACTTCATTGATTTATTTGATTTGTACCGTTCCTTTCTACCATGAAAATGACACTCAAGGCAGCTTGCAACCATATATAAATACAAACTTTATTAAAACAGTAATAAAATGAATACATTAAAAAAGCACAATTTGAAAACACAACAATAGAATAAAAACAGCCCCCAACACAACAGATCTGCTTACATGCCAAAGGCCTGCTTTTATAAAAATGTTTTTACTTAGAACATTGACTCCCTGCCTCCCCAAAACTCATGGCAGCTTCCAACAAAAGAATAGCAAAGAAACAAATAAAAAACAATTATCAATAAATGCACTACCAAGAGGAGCAATGCAGGGCTACACTCTCTGCTCGGCAGCCACAGGCATTGTGGAAGAGATAGGTTTTACATACTCTGAAAAGCTGCAAGACAGAGCAGGTCTGATCACAATCAGATACTTCTTTCAAGGCAATTGCAGCAAAAGCCCTGCTCATAAGCAATTTTTTTATTATGGGCGGGGGCCCTTGCCCCCCTAAAATGTGCATCTCCCAAGCCCCCAACCAGAATCCCAGCTATGTCCCACACCACTCTCTCTCCCTCCCATCTCCACGTATTTGCCCTGGTGTCTTATTCAGTTTCAGCACTGTCGGAGGCAGCTGTGCTGCGCATGCATCTTCCCCAAGCCCATGTCACCTGCAGGGGGGGGGGGAAACCTTTAAAAACTGCCTCCAGGCAAAGACAACCCTCCCAAACATTCCTTCAGTTTGCCTTGTTCCTCTGGGCTTGCCAGAGGAAAGGAAACACAGCTTTTCATTGTGCATTGGGGCACCTCTGACCAATGCCCACAACCAATCATGTTTCACCTTTGGTGCCTATGCCCTGGTGTACCAGTCTGTCAGAGAAGGAGAGAAGATTTCAGCAGAGGCAGAGAAGCGGACAATCCACAATGTGTGGAACCTGGGGGAGGTGGGAGTTTTTGCTTTGTGACAATTCACAAGATTCATTAGAACAGTGGATTGGAGAGAGCCAGTGTGAGAGTTAATTTTAAAGGCTTATTTTTTTATTTTATTTCATTTCGTTTATTATTTTTTTTAAGTAACCTGATGGCCAGGGCGCACTGAGCCCTGGAATCCTTAGCTGCTTCATACAAGAATATATCCTATCCGCTTGGTGGAGTCTTTGCTTTTCTCTCTCACAAAACATCCGCCAATTGGAGCGAGGCCTTTTCTCAGCTGTGGCAGAAGCCCCTGCCCAGCAGCAACTGTAGGAAATCTGGGGAAAATAAGGCTCCATCTTTTCTTTCCTCTTCACCATGTTTACTCTTTGACCCTTTCTTTCCAGGAGGTAGAGCAGGGTGAAAACCTAACAAAAAATGGGGCAGAAATTTTCTGCTGCTTTATTTTTCTGCAGAAATTTTCCTGTTTCAAAAGTTCATTAAGTAAAGAAGAAGGAATGCCAATTGCAAATACAATATTAAGCAAGTTTGGCAGTTTCAAAGTTGTAATTAATATTTTTCAGGAGATTATCGCTAGCATACATATATGTCATTGAAATACATATATGTCTCAAGAGTGAAATGGAAATAATAAAGGGCAACAACAAAACTGAAGGTGCCCCCAAAACCTTTGTGGAAGAGAGTTGAACTCTGTTGAAATTGTGTGTCTAAAGTTTTCAGTACCTTTGTTTTCCCCCCTTAGATTTAAACAAAGTAAGAGAAGTCCATGCTATTGACCTGTGGGCCAAAACAAACAATCACATGAGGTACTTTTAAAAGCTCTGTTGTTTATTAAATACGAGTAAAATAACTATGCTAAATTAAACCTCCCTAGGGCATCAGAATATTTTGCGATGCTAACTGAAAATTTCCCTATGCAAAATTAATCAAATTTGCACTGGAAAATCTTCTGATACAAACTGAAAATTTTCCTATGCAAATGATCCTGTGCAAATCAATCTAATTTGCACTGGAAAATTTTCTATTTCAAATATTTCCAGAAAACTTACATCACTGGCAAAAAGTATTCCTCTTATTCCTACTGTCCCTTCCCCCTTCCTTCTAGCTCCACATTCTTCCTTTTGCAATCTTGAACTTGCTCCCCAATTTAACAGCAGGAAAGAAGACGATATACTCCCTCCCCTTTCAGTTAGTGCAGAATGCGGGGCATTTATGGGCTGGGCAGGTTTCTTCTCATTTAAAATTCAAGATGGAATGGGGTTCTTTACAGCTTTGAGAATGAAAAAGGTGGGCAATCCTTGCGATTGCCCCATTAAGGTGAGGGACAGACAGAAGAGATCAGGGGCTGGCAATACTGGTGATTGGTGACAAGCAATTTGAAAGCCAGCCAGGCTACCTGTGACTTCTGTAAAGCTTTGTTTGTACCTCCTTCACACATACACTCTCATTCATTTTAGCCACCTACATGCTGGATTCTCCCGAGATACCCTGTCATAACAGGAGATCTCGCTCTCTGCAGGCTTTAAAGTTTTCAGTTAAATCCCACCCCCTACCACCTCCCTCCATCTGCCACTTCTCATTCCACTTGCATCCGTTTTGTAGTGAGTTATGGTGGCATGTTGTGAAAAAAAAAATTACACTTACATACTCAAAGTTAAAAAAAGTCTAAGAAGTCCATTCTTTGCCTTTTTCATTTTCAAGACGCTCTTTTGATAGGCCAGAATTCAAATATGTTAGAGAGGAGGGGATGAAGAACAGCAAGGTAAAAGGATACAAATGAAAACTAAAAAACATAATAAATGGGTCACAGAAATTCAATTTGCAACATGCGAATCCATGATATTCATTGGTTTCAAAGTATAGCCTGTGTATTTCAGATAGTAAGCTTCCATAGAAAAGAGAAAGATAATAAAATCCCACTATTTTGTGAATTCGAGTTGGCTTAATAAAGATATTGCACTCATGGACCAGGTTCTCACGATCACTGTGGCTTAAAAAAAATGGGTTTTTAAAGCCATGGCCTGTGATGGGTGCCATTTGCCTAATTACCTGCCTGGGCGTGGCTTGTCATGTTGTCCAAACCCAAGCAACATGGCTTGCTGAAGGGGGAAACGACCCTAAAATAACCCATGAGCTCCTAATAAGCCATGCTGCTCGGGTTCAGATGCCACAAGCCACGTCTGGCACGGGGGGCCACCCACATGCTGGATTCTCCCGAGATACCCTGTCATAACAGGAGGTCTCGCTCTCTGCAGGCTTTAAAGTTTTCAGCAGCTGCTGCTGCTTCTTTCTATACCGCCCCATAGCCAAAGCTCTCTGGGTGGTTTACTTAGGCAAATGGTGCTTGGCATCTGTCATGGCTTGTAAATCATGATCATGTGAATCAGGTCATAAGCTTGAAATTACTTGCTTCAGTTTCTCTTCTCTGCGCTATGGGGGTTGTAGCTGGAACAGAAAAATGTGGACTCAAAGGACTGTGTTGTTGTTGTGTTGTTTTGACAACCCCCAACCCTCCGCTTTCAGATCCTGATGTTAGACTTAACTTTCATGCCTGTTTCCCTTTTCCATGTAATGGCTTGCTAATGGAGCAGAGAAATGTGTACCCAAAGGGTGCTTTGGTACTGCTTTATGGGTCAGAAACTAACCCCCAAACCCTCTGCTTTGAACTCATGCTCTAGTTGGCTCTGACTATCACGCCCACCTTGGTTTTGCTTATTGTGATCCCCTGGTTCCACCTACTGTAACCCTTTGGTTCCAACTACCATTAGCTGCTTTCTGTGCCACCAGCCCCATGGGCACCAGCTACCACTGGCCCTGCTCCTTACCACTCCTTATTGGAGCAGGCCCCTCTCCATGTCATTATTGAAGGCATTTATATTCCACCCTTCATAATATTGATGCCAGGGGAGTTTACAATGCAAATTAAAACAAAAGAATAGAAACGTACAATAAAACAATTAAATTCAACAAACAAATAACACAGCTAAATATCAATTAAAAGAGCACAGTGAAAACTTTATTTCCAGTGTATTAAATATAGTATCCTTCCAATACTTTAAATACAAACCATTAAAATGCCCGAGAGAATAAAAATGTCTTCACTTTAACCTTACGCCTAAAAGGTAATACAGTGGGTATCAGGCAAGCCTCCTTGGGCAGGCAGTTCCACAACTAGGGCGTCATGACTGAGAAATTCCTCTCTTTGTTGTTACCTGCTTGATCTCTGATGGTGGTGGCATTCTGCAAAGGGCTGCAGTGAGAGAGCTTAGTGTTTGGGTAGGTTGATATGGAAGAAGGTATCTGGATCTCAAGCCAGACAAGTCTTTAAAGGTCAAGACCAGCACCTTGAATTAGGCTCAGAAGGAAGCCAGTAAGCAGTGTAGATCTCTCAAAACTGGTGGGATATGTTCCCAGTGAGTCATCCCAGTCAAAATCCTGGCTGCTTTATTTTGAACTAATTGCAGCTTCTGAACCACCTTCAAGGGAGCACCACATACAACACATTAGTCAAAATGGAGCGTGGCCAGAGCATGGCTCACCACTGCCAAACTGTCCCTATCCAAGAGTGGTCATACCACCTGGCATACGAACCTAAGTTGGTAGAAAGCCTTTGGAGGTGCCACTACACCTGTGTCTCAAGTGACAAAGTTGGATCAAAGAGTATTTCCAAGCCATGAACCTGATCTTTCAGAGGGAGCGCAACAATGTTCAAAACAGGTTGAATTCCCTGTTCCCAGGTAAGGGAGACGCAATAAAACCACAAACAGTACAGAGTCTACTCAGAAGTAACCCCCACTGAGTTCAGTGGGACTTACAGGAAAGTGACTAATCCTCTACTCACTTAATTGGAAGCAAGACCCATTAAACTCAATGGGACATACTTCTGAATAGATATGTATAGGATTGCGCTGTAAAAGTAATGCCAGGCAGAGCACAAATTAATGTGGGTTTTACCTTTAAAGGTGACCTCACAAGAATTTTAATAAATAAATGTGTTCTAACAGAACACAATCTGTTAAAATGAAAACACCATTTAAAACATCATGATTTAAAACTCTGTTTATATCACAATTCTGTACAACCATCACATATGAAATTAATAACATTTTACCTAGTATGTTTTCCAAATTAATCTTGAATTTTGCTAATATGTTTGCTTTGGGTTTTGCCCAATCTGTTCTATTTCTTACAATGATTCTGTGAAATCAAGAAATGAAGAAATGTTTTACATTCTGGGTACCACAGTTTCATCTGCTACACAATTGTCACTAGCTGTTGTCTCTGATGGGTCCATGGAACTTAAGACTTCAACCATTTCTCCAAGCAAGACCTGACTATTTGTAATCTATAGCCTTTAAAAAGCACCAAGATCTGCTTTTCTACCTGTATTTATTATGCCTGGTAAAGAACAATGTCTGAAAGTTTGCAAGATGGAGAGGGTGCTATTTTTCTGACACCAACCCAAATTTCTGTGTGTTATTTGAAAAATGGGGAGGAGGGTCAGTATCATATTTACTTTTTCCACAGGTACAAAAGTATGTAAGGTCCCAAGACTTTTTACCTGAGGAAAATTACTCTTGTGATCTCAAATCCTCCTGTCACGCTTATAGCACGATGCAAAGCAAACCATTTTAACCTGTCTTCATGTCTCATTCACAATCACATCTACTTTATTTCTTTTGCAACCTTATTTCAGGACTGAACAATCTGAACACCTCTGAGGAGCTTTGCTATGGCACAAAATCTGGAGTAAGACCTGTTCATGGAATTTTGCAAAGCTTCCAAGACTTACATAAATGAGAGCTGGCTGTCCAGAACCATTTTGCTCTTTTTCTGCAGTGGTGCATCTGGGCAGGAAATGCAATCCCAAGGGAATGCCAAAGCAAACATTATTCCATTGGGTTGGCAGGATACAAATCTTCAAGCTGGCCTGCTACCCGCCAATATGGAATCTGGTATGACGCCCATTAGACAGAGCCTTCACCAGCATTTCTAGTTAGTGATTCCATCCATGGCTCTTGTTGTGTACAGTTACAAAGTATAGGACTGGATATGAAAGACATGGATAAAAGTCCAGAGGTGTCCCCAGTAATGTGGGTTCATATTAATTTCATCCTTTAATGGCAGCTTACTGTTACTAACTACCATAAGTATGTCTTTCTTACGTGTACTAATTCCTAAAGACATTAAATTGGACTAATACCATCAATAACAGGCAAAACAGAGACGTGTATGGATGGTGAGCAAATGACAAATATCCAAGTAAGCCTGGTGCTAAAGAACATTTCAGAGAGGCAGCAGTGATCAACACTATTATGAGTTCTTGAGACACATGATACTTATAAAAAAAGCTAATGCTGACCCTGAGATTCTCAGATTATAAAAAGTCTGTTGGTTGCACAAAATATATGCCTACCTGCATGTGGCATATTGCCTATCTAGACAATAAGTCTGGTGCAGATGTAACATTTCCTCATTTCTTAACTATAGTTATTATAGGATTTGGAACACCCCAAAGGCTCACACACTCCTCCATGCTCCCTCCCCTCATTTCCCCTTTCAACATTAACTAGAGTATAGTGTTATCAATACTAATCTGAGCCATGGATAGCTTGTTAACGGGGGTTTGAAGCCTTGACTGGCTGAAACAACATATGGCATGTATCTTTCCCCAGACTTTTAAAACAAACAACCCCACCAAAAGAAGCTTTGAAAGGTGCAATCTTGAGTGGAAGATTTGCGGAGGAGCTACTTAACCCTTTCTCCTTCAGTTTTTCTGTTTAAAATCTCTCTCTCTCTCTCTCTCACACACACACACACACACAGGCCGTGTTTGCACATCACGCTAACCCATGGTGTTATGCAAACCCAGTCACATGCTCTCACACATAGCTGGGTGGGTAGTAACAGCAAGCTGCAGTTAGGGAAGGCGGTGTTTAGCAGTCCCTAGGTTGCTTTGCTGTTGTTTTAAGTATTTGGGAAAGATTTACACGATGGCATGTTGTGTAGTTTTAGCCTTCAACCACTTCTAACAAAGCGTTTGAGGAAGACCTGTTCTCCTTTCTAGAACTTCCCACCATAATAGGGGCTTGATCCATTCCTTTCTCTGTGGGAAGAGTCTCTCTCATCTTCTGATCTTTTTTTGGTAGACTGCATGCATCATCGAAATAATTAACTCTGCAGCACTTCTGCCATTTACTCAAAGGATGGAAACAGATGTTATAAACACCAGGAATTAAGAAAAAAGGAGATTAATTACTTATTAAAAATATTTCCACACCCATTCACATGCCCAGACAATCCTTGCCTAATAGAACAGAGCCTGGTAATGCCTTCATTCACAGAGCGAAAGGAGCAGAATAAAAAAAGGCCAACCCTTGATGCCCTCCACCTGCCTAAACTTGCATATACAAAGAAGCATGACTCTGACAAAAAATAGTCTTAGCTATTCAGAGAACTTCCTAGACACCGGAGCAATATGCAAGCTCTCGGCACACCTTCACCAAATTTGAGTCATCAGATTTCCAGGTTGTTCATTAAAGGGCAACAAGTGAAGGGAGTGTGTCCTGGGAATATGACCCCCAAAATCTTGCAGTACAACTGATGACTGTTGCTGCAGGCTGCATGAATAAAATTACATTCACATTTAGTGGCTACTGTGGGGAGTCGTATAAAATTCACCCTGGACCACAACAATGCTAGGTTAAACATATTTAAGTCCATCTGAGTTAAGGGGACAAAAGTTTGTTTTGATGTGTACTGAACTGTGTGTGCAATTGTGAAAAACAGACTTTGGGAACTCTCCCCAAACTCTGGCATCTATCTATCTATCTATCTATCTATCTATCTATCTATCTATCATCTATCTATCTCCAAACTAGATTTGGCATTAATTGCATGCAAGCAATTCACATGCACTTAAAAAATGTTAATACTTGCCAGGGGCCCCATGAGCTAGGCTGAGACAATGCATGCAATGATTACCCCCGCCCCCGGTCTCAACTCCCTCCTCCCTGAAGCTGCAATTAGCTCCAAGAGTGATACTCCCATTGGCACTAATGACAGGTTCCCTCCCAGGGTTTATAGGGCCAGGGCAGGGGGAAAAAAAGGTCCCACCCCCATCCCTATGAACAGCCCCCCCAATCCTGCAGGGGATCCCACGGCTATTTAATTTTTAAACCATACACATTAATTGCTTATACACTATTAACACTACATCTATTTTGGCCCTTAGCCTGCAAACCTATACACAATTATAAAATCATTTTACAGTGGCTATTTTAGAGTAGTTTTACCGAATTGTTTCATGTGCTTTTTAAAAGCTGAAATTTTAAGCTTCTTAAGGCACAATCCTATGCATATTTAGACAGGATGAAGTCCTAAAACTCCTAGCATTCCGCAACAGGATGCTGGGAGCTGTAGAACTTTTTGCTGTTGTGCCCTTAAAGCTCTCGTCAAATGAGGGAGTAGACTTAAATGTAATAAATTATAGTATCAACTGAAATGCCTGGGAGGATGTTGTATGGAAGTGATACAGCCAAGAGACATCTATCGAAGGATATGAAGGTCAGTGACCTTGAGAAGGAAAACAAAATCAGGGAGGCCTCCAAATAAGGAAATGTTGTAATAATGGATTACTTCAATTACCCCCAGATTGACTGGATAAATGAATGTTCCAGTCACGACAAAGAAGTTAAATTTCTTGATGCCCTAAATGACTGTGCCCTAGAACAGCTGGTCATGGAACCGACCAGAGGGGCGGCGACCCTGGATTTAATTCTAAATGGTGTCACCCAGGACCTAGTATGAGAAGTAAACGTTGTTGAACCAATTGGAAACAGTGACCATGATGCTATCAGATTTAATATATATTTAAGTGGAAAATTGCCAAGGAAGTCCAACATAGTCATATTTGACTTCAAAAGAGGAAGCTTCTCTAAAATGAGGGAAGTGGTGAAAAGGAAGTCGAAAGGGGGAATCAAGAGGTTAAACCCACTCAAAATGCTTGGAGGTTATTCAAAACCATAAGAATAGAAGCTCAGCTAAAATGTATACCATAGGTTAGGAAGCGCAACTCCAAGTTCAAGAGGTCAGTGGCATGGTTATTAGAGAAAAGAAGGCTTCCTTCAGAAAATGGAAGTCTTGCCCAAATGAGGAAAACAAAAGGGAACACAAGCTGCACAAAGACGATGCAAGCAGATAATAACAGATGCAAGAAAAACGTTTGGAGGAGCATATCACAAACAACATCAAGGGGAAGGAACTTGGCAAGAGTCTGTGAGGAAGGAGTGGCCAGAGTCCGCTGCACCTGTGGAGCGTGAGCCTGTGTTTGTCTCTGTCCCTGCCCACCAGGTATTTAAGGTGGGGCTGCCAGAGGCAGCGCCTTGGCGACGCGTCAAGTGCGAGGCCAAGTGCGCACTTAGCGTTGTACTTGAGGCCGCATAGGAGGCTATCTACGTCGAGAGGCTTCTCCAACTCCAGTGGTCCCTACATTACATTGGAACATACTGTGGCACGATGACCTATTGTGAAACAGCTGAAGAACATGCCATGGAATCTAGTCTCACCGCTGTTCTGTTCTAGCAAATTGGGTGTTACTCTGTGATATTCTTCTGAGGACTGTGGAGCCACTATACAGGGACTATTACATCAAACCTATTTTACTTTTTTGATTCAGATTATGTTTTTCCATTTTATAGCTTTAGAGTTGATGAACTCAAAATATCACTTTAAGTTCTCCAATGCTCACAGAAACAATCTCAAACTATAGAAAGCTCATTTTAATTGTTTTAATTAGTTCAATCTATTTTAGCAGCCTGTAGAACCTATCTTAAATTATCTTTTAATGTCTTGTTTTGTTGATTTTAGTTGTATTAGATGCTTTAATTTTTTAGTTTGGAAGTTATCGTTGCTGCTAAAGTCGCTGCTGCTGAGTTTGCCCAAGTGGGTTACGGTGCCAAATGTTAT
Organism: Heloderma suspectum; assembly: GCF_057233095.1. Classification (NCBI taxonomy): domain Eukaryota; kingdom Metazoa; phylum Chordata; class Lepidosauria; order Squamata; family Helodermatidae; genus Heloderma; species Heloderma suspectum. Next base: position 25,704,109 of record NC_139464.1, read on the forward strand.
AAGATACTAATAGGGTAGTGAATAGTTGTATATATCATTTCTAAGCTATTTACAAGGAGGAATTATAAAGAGCTGGGCCTTTCTCCTGCATCCTTGCAGCCCCCAGTTAAACCACGAGTAAAAGCACAGGTTAAAATTACACATTTTTTTCCCTCTAAACTGGAGCCTTATGCCACACAACTCAGAATACCATCACCAAACTCTGATTGGCTCGACACCACCCCCTGAACTCAGGACCACAGAACAGGGGAAGTGTTTAGAAAAATCTGACCTGGACTCAGATCTGCCACAGGAGGAAGGGGATACTTTTGCTCCTACTTATGAGGAATATTTAAGCCTCCAGGCACTTTTAAAACCTTCCCTAGACTCAATCTGCCTTGATGTCATGGGGACACAAAATATGCTATTTGTAAATACACTGCAGATCCTCCTACGAGATATTTCCGCTATTTAGCAATCAACTATAGAATCTAAGCAAATTCTGAGAGACCTTATGGGTCTGGGTTTAGATCCTCCTCTTAAGTTACTCTGGGCTATGGGTTCTGCCCCACAGAAGTGTGATATTGGTAGAAAAAATTGGGTTCAAGCCAGCACACAAACTGATCCCCTAGAAGCTCCAACAGGGAGCCAAGCAAGGGCTGATATAACTAGAGAGCCCATGGTACTGGGAGCTAAGAAACACTTCCTAGCCCTTCTAGCAATGCCAAGAGAACAACTGGGAGAAGACCCAAGAGAGAAGCCCTGACTCAGAAAAATTCCCGCAGGAGTGGTAAACCTAACAAGGGAAAAAGGAAGCTAACATCCTTCTACAGTACTTGTAACAGTCATTTTAATTTTAAGAGATTGTTTAGACTCATGGACAACAAAGTTCAGGAAAAAAATGATAGCCCTAACAAGGTAAAGATGGCTCAGAGCTCTTGAAGGAAGAAAAACTATTTGCTCTACCCCCAGTAGTTGCGGACCCTGACCCACAGGCAGCAATTACGGAACTTCTGTCACTCAAACCGGCTGATGTTAAATTACTGTCTAATGATTCTCCCTCGCCTGGAGGCCTAGGCATAGATGGAATCATCTGCACAACTAAACTGTGCCTTTGGCAGCAAACCCATCTATAATACTTCTAAAATACCAGCTGGTCTTTTGTAATTTTCCAAGGCCAAGCAGTGAATTGTCCCAAACTGAAAAGAAGTACCATTTTTTACAAACCCTTAGTGATATAGGGGTAGGTTTTCTGTCAATTCTTGACAAAGAGAATGTTGAAGATCTGTCCTTTTGACCACCCTAATTTTGGGATAAAAATAACCTTCACTAGAACCTCCACTGTGCACTCTATCCTCACATATAGGGGGGCTTCTGCCAATGTTGGGATACAGGTGAAAAGACATTTTTTAAACACCTGGACCCAACCTTTGATTGAAGGATTGTCTGTGAAATGCCAGGATACTGACACCCATAGACAAGAGACTCTCCTGACTCTGACCCCCTCTGTCAAAAAACAGTCAACTCTGATTAATTTTGACTCTAACAATTTAATAAATCTAGACCATGATGATAATGAGATTAGAGTCAAAGAGTTAGATTTTACCAGGCATATGAATAAGAACCCTCTCTGTATGGCCCACTGGACTGAGAGCCAATACGATATAGACTCTGGTGAAGAATCCCCTCCAATTGAACAACCATTTATTTCTGTGATACCCGAAGAGGAAGCTTTAATTGATACATTCTATGACCTGACAGTAATGGAACAACAGTCAATCATTACCAGGCTTCATGCACTGTTGAAAAGATTAACTGAAGGCCGCCCTGCTTTGGACCCTTCGCAAAAGCCTCCTCAGGTCCCAGCTCTACAATCAGATGACATCAGCCACACAGGATCACTGAAACTATCTAATTTAAACCCCTTGGAGAAAAAGGCTGCACATGAGCAAATCGCAATACAGCTGCAGCACTGCCTGATACCATCCTCTTTGCCACCTTGTGCTATCGAGCCTGCCAAGTTCACCTCTTTAGGAAAATCAAATCTAACTGAGCTGGGATTCTTTCAAACCAAACTTCAAAAGGCTACAGCAGAAATAAATTTATTACCCCCTCTTTCTGTGCATCCTCCGAAAAATAGGCACACAGTCTCTCCCCACCTTCAAACTATGCACCATGCAGCACAGAACTGCATAGCTGATGGACACTTCATAGGGCTAGAATTTGCATGTGAACGGCAGTCAACTTCACCCTCTCAGACTCCAGCAATAGACAGGCCATGTGGAGACAGTGATAGTGGAATTATATCTGAAGGAACAGGACTCCATAAACAAGCTGTTGTTATCATTAAGAGGGCTGGTCCATGCCATCTTCTTCTTTATAGGCTGGCACTCTTACTTCAATTATATTACTTTCCTGGAATGTTGCAGGATGGGCCTCCAAGCTGGCAGATGAGAATTTTAAAAATTTTGGCACTCAATTTGAAGTTCTTTTGATTCAAGAAACCTGGGTTACCACTATGACTGTTCCCACCTTTCCAGGATACTTTGTGTACACCCAACCAGCTAGCAAAGCAGATAGTAGAGACTGTGCCCATGGTGGCCTAGTAACTACAGTTTCAGTGGATAATAACCCAAATATTTTACAGCTTGATGTAAGCGATAGTAGTAACATCTTAATTCTTCAGGTGGATTGGCCTCCAAGTCTAACTTTCTTTTTAGTAAATGTATATTCCCCCCAGTAAAATTTGAAGTATGAAGGTACCTCCATATGGAATGAACTTGATCAGGCCCTCTCCTCCTTATGTGAAATACAGGCTGACCCCAAAATTCTGATAGCAGGTGATATGAATGCTAGAATAGGACAAAACAACTGTAAAATGGGTGAGAAAATGGGACTTACTCCAGAAGATCTGGCTTCTCTCCCTACTAGAAATTCTAAGGATTCGGGGCTTAATAAAGCTGGTCAATTCCTCTTTGCTCTTGTTGTTAAGTTTCACTTACATATATGTAATGGGACAAATACAGACCGAGACTGGAACTTGTATACATATATTGGCCCAAGGGGCAGGAACGTATTAGATTTTATGATCCTCTCACAAATGGCTCTACTCTTTTTCAACAATTTCAAAGTCCTTACTAGACCAGAGAGTGATCACATGCCAATTCAGATGTCTCTTTCATTACCAACTGGAAAAGCCCCCCCTCCGTTTTTGTTTCTGCAAATAATTTGATAACCCAGGGAGAAAAAAGGCTGCATTGGAATGGAAAGCTGCAAGAAGAAATAAACTTATTCCTAGCGACTCCCAAGATGTTATCTTTGAGAGAGGATTTTTTTACCTCCTTGGACCCCCTGGGAACTTATGGGAAAATAGTAAAAGAACTTAGACCATTTGTGGTCACTACTAAAGCTCCTTTTTCAGGCCTGCATACTAGTCAAGGCTGGTTTGATAAACAGTGCACTGCCCAGAAACGTAGGTTGGCAGGAGCAATCAGGAGATTAAGGCAAGAAGACTCCTTAGAAAATTTTACTGAAAATTTATTTCTACATCAGTTTATGCAAAGAGTATAAAAATCTCCTGCACCAGAAAAAGAATGACTATGTATGAAAATCCTGGATGGAGCTACAACTGGCAATTCTAGAAAGAGATTCAATCAGCTTCTGGATGTCAGTGACAAAAGGACAAGGAGACATCATGGTGCTATTGACAATCAAATTACTTCCTCACAGTGGCAAGCTCACTTTTCAGCCTTGTTTGGGACAATCTTTTGCTGGGACCTCATCTGATCCCCTTTATGGCAGGGATTCCTTGTCTTTCTCTTCCTGCCCTGATTGGGAACCAGTAACCTGGGATGAAGTGCGTGATTTGATTGCCTCCCTGCCTCCTAAAAAGGCCCCTGGAGAGGATATGCTCCCTGGTGAATTGTTTAGATCTAATTCTACTTGTGTTTCCAATTCTTGCTAAAATGTTTACTTATATAAACCAGCATGGAAAAATTCCCCATGGCTAGGAAGTGAGCATTGTTGTTCCTATTCACAAGAGAGGCTCTAAAGCAGACCCAAATAATTTTAGACCAGTCTGCTTAATGTTGTTTCAAAATTATATACGAAATATCTTTTATGCAAATTAGAGTCATGGGCAGCTGAAAACTCGATTTTAGCTGAAGAACAGGCCAGGTTTGCAAAGGGGGAAATCTACAGTAGACCAGTGTTTTGTTCTCCATGACCTAATACAGAAATATTCTCAGCATGACAGAAAAAAGTGATGGTACTTTTGTGGATTTTAGTTCAGCCTTTGACCTTGTAGATAGAGATAGTTTGTGGCAAAAGCTATCTGCCACAAACACTGATAGAAGGCTGTTTCTTTTAATCCAAATGCTCCACTCCGACACTACTCTTAGAGTTAGGCTTGGGGCGAATGGATTGTTATCAGAAAACATCCCAACTGATAAACGGGTGTGTCAGGGATGTCTATTGGCCCCTTTTCTTTTTAACTTTTATATTAACAGCATTGACCAAGAATTGAGTGATTTGGAATGCTTCCCAGCTTCTGTTCAGGATGTTAAACTCTCAGTCCTCCTATATGCAGATGACATTGCAATGATCTCCACTACATTAATTGGAATGCGAAGGCTCTTGAGAAAGTTGAGTACATTTTGCACAAGCGAGCATTTGTCTATTAATTATACTAAGTCTAAAATTGTAGTATTTGGGAAGAAAAGGAAAACACATATGTGGAAGCTGGACAATGAATCCCTTGAACAAATGAACAACTTTAGATATTTGGGTCTTAACTTCAATGCCCAACTTTCGTGGAGACAACATCTAGATGTAATTAAGCTGAAATCATCCCAGTCTACTCAATCCCTCCTTCAGTTCTCTAGATCACAAGGGGGAAGCTTGTTTGCCCCTGCAGTTGAGATATTTCAGAAGAAGGTAGTTTCACAACTGACGTATGAGGCAGAGGTATGGGGATACACGAATGCCTCTATTTTTGAGGTGGTTCAGAACTCTTTTATGAGATCCCTCTTAACTCTCCCCTGAGGTACACCCGGGGCACTTCTAAGGGTAGAAGTGGGATTGATTTCAGTTAAAACATCTATTCACACTGTTCTTGCTTTATATTGGCTCAAGCTGACCCATATGAGTGACTCCCGCCTCCCCAAAAAATGCTTTCAAGAGCAACTTCGGAACCCATCCCAAAAGTCTTGGGTAAACCTGACCAGACCTATATCACAAGCTTATTGCAATTGATACGAGTCCTTTCCTTCTTTTGCTTCTCAGAGAGTAAAGCAGATGCTTAAAGAAAAAAAAACCCCTTTATTCTAAGTGGATAGATTTGGTTGCAATCTCACAAATGCCTTATTCTTGCTGGTACCCATTATATGTCATTTGGTCTAGAGAGTTACTTTACAACTCTGACTGTGCCCCACTTACAGAAATCATTTACAGCATTGCATCTACAATGCATGCCCTCTGCCTTCCTGGAGGGAAGATTTGACAATACCCCAGTCCATCAGAAACTCTGTATCTGCAAGTCTGGGGAGGTTGAGGATGTCTCTCATTACTTACTTAGATGTCCTCTCTATGGCCATCCTAGGCATAAATTTCTTGCCATCATTCTCCAGTGCCTCTCAAACAGACCACCCTTAGAACAGATATGTGTTCTTCTTTCTGGCACTGATGCTTTTACCACTGCCCAGGTAGCAAAATTTGCCTTGGCAGTGAGGAAAATATGTGCCAAAGCCCAAACAGCCTAGTAGGGATGATTCTGTTGGATGTGTGAATTTATGTATATACAGCTATGTGACTGTACTGTGTTTTTTTTTCTTTCACTCTTTTTAAATGTACATTGTGGTAGCCTATGGCTTTAAGCAATAAAGTATCTATCTAACAACATCAAGGCCAACCATAAAGAATTCTTTAAATATATCAGAAGCAGGAAACTAGCTAGGGAGGCAGTTGGACCATTGGATGACAATGGAGTTAAAAGAGTACTAAAGGAAGATAAGGAGATTGAGAGAAGCTGAATGAATTCTTCTCATCTGTTTTCACTGCAGAAGATATAGGACAGATACCTGTGCTTGAACTGATGTTTTCAGGAAAGGAGTCTGAGGAACTGAGGCAAATAGTGATGACAAAAGATGAAGTTCTCAGCCTTACTGACAAATTGAAAGTAAATAAATCACCAAGCCCAGATGGCATCCATCCTAGTTCTTAAAGAATTCAAATATGAAATTGCTGATCTCCTAAGAAAAATATGCAACACATCCCCAAGATCAGCCTCTGTACCAGAGGACTGGAAGATGGCCAACGTAACATCAATTTTTAAAAAGGGATCCAGGAGGGATCTGGGAAATTACAGGCCAGTTGGCTTAACACCTGTTCTGGTTAAAATGGTTGAAAGCATTATTGAAGATAAAATTAGCAAGCATATGGAATGACAAGCCCTGCTGAAAAAGAATCAACATGGCTTCTGCAAAGGTAAGTCCTCTCTCACTAACCTTCTCGAATTCTTTGAGAGTGTCAATAAACATGTGGACGGGGTGATCCCATAGACATTGTTTACTTGGATTTCCAAAAGGCTTTTGACAAAGTCCCTCACCAAAGACTCCTGAGCAAACTTAGCAGTCATGGAATAAGAGGACAGGTCCTCTTACGGATCAGTAACTGGTTACAGAACAGAAAGCACAGAGTAAGAATAAATGGCAAATTCTCCCAATGGAGGGATTAAATAGCAGGGTCCCGCACTGGGACCAATGCTTTTAAACTTGTTCATAAATGGTCTAGAATTAGGAATGAGCAGTGAAGTGGTCAAGTTTGCCAGTGATACTAAATTATTTAGGGCAGTTGAAACAAAAATGGATTGTGAAGAGCTCCAAAAGGATCTCTCCCAACTGGGAGAATGGACACCCAAATGGCAAATGTGGTTCAATGTAAGCAAATTAAAGTGATGCATGTTGGGGCAAAACATCCCAGCTTCAATTATAGCCTGATGGGATCTCAGCTAGCAGTGACCAACCAAGAAAGAGATCTTGGGGGTTGTGGTGGACAGCTCAATGTAAATGTCAACCCAATGTGCAGCTGCTGGAAAAAAAGGAAAATTCCATGTTAGCCATAATTAGGAAAGGAATTGAGAATGAAACTGCCAATATCATATTGCCCTTATACAAATCTGTGGTGCAACCACACTTAGAATATTGTGTATAGTTCTGGTCACCACACCTAAAAATGGATATTGTACAGCTAGAACAAGCGCAGAAAAGGGCTTCTAAAATGATCAAGGGGCTGGAGCATCTCCCCTGTGAGGGAAGGTTACAACAGCTGGGATTGTTTAGCTTAGAAAAAGGGGGAGCAAGGGGAGATATGATAGAGGTGTACAAAATTATGCATGGCGTGGAGAATGTAGATAGGGAGACATTTTTCTCCCTCTCTCATAATACCTGAACCCGGGGTCTACCATGAAGCTGACTGGTGGGAGATTCAGGACAGATAAAAGGATATACTTCTTCACACGACACATAGCTGAAACTATGGAATTTGCTACCACAAGGTGTGGTAAGGGCCACCAATTTGGATGGCTTTAAAAGAGATGAGACAAATTTCTGGAGGTGAAGACAACCTATGGCTACTAGTCCTAACGGCTATATGCTATCTCCAGTATCAAATGTCACATGGTGGGCAGAACTGAATCCAAGGAGTCTGTGGTCTGCACCTGGATCCAAAGGCTCCGAGGGTTACTTTTGGGGGTTCCCCACCCCCTCCGAGGGTTACTTTTGGAGGTTCCCCACCCCTGATGTAGATAAAGACAAGCAGCTAGAAGGGAGAGGAAAAAGCTACAGTACCTCAAAATGTTGGAAGCCTACTTCATAAAGAACATTAGTGGCAGCGGTGATTAAGCTCTTTGCTTCCAGGCTGAGAAAGCCCTAGGGTCCTTTGGAAGAGTCATTAGCACTCTTTTTGATCTCTCTCTCTTTTTTTATCACATAACAAGAGTCTACAAACAGACTTACATAATGGGTGTGACTGCATTAAAGGTGAGCTCTTGCTGCTGCTATGTTCAAATTTGGAAATAAGAGAAGTACCTGACATTCAGATTGTCACAGAACAGGCAGAAGTATAGCACGTTCCTTACAAAGAAATATGGAGGAACAAGGTATAGAAAGCTGGGATGGGCCCTTTTCTATTCTGTCGTTTTGCTGGCAATATAATCTATTTGTGAGGGTAGGGTGACGGACAGACACACAACTTTCTCAGTTCCAGACACTTATTGAAGTCCTTTGAGATTTCTCAGCTATTGCTACAAGTCATTTTAAGAGCATATGAAAGAAGACAACAGCTAAAAGGAGCAACATCCATAAACTTTGAAATAAAAGCATTTACATGTATTTCCACTTCATCTTAGTCTGGCAGGCCAATAGATGAGCACTATTTTCCAGTCTGGTATCAACATCTGCCAATATCATCTTAGGAGTACAGGCAATGATCAATCAAGAGCAATATGTCCGAGTAAACACAGCCATTAAAGTAATAACAAGGTCTGGTGTAGTTATAATAGAGCAACTTGCAAACTATGGTTTGCAAAACCTTAGATTTGTGTGTGGCCTTTTCCCATCTCTCTTGCTTGTGAATTCTCCTCTCTCTAGCATGATTTATTTTACCCATATTTTAGCATTCCATCAACACAAACATGGTTAAAGCTAACCAGGATTCACTCATCGCCATGGTTTGTAAGCCCACTGTGAACAATTGTTTCAAACCATGGTTATGAGGGCAATCCTGTTTAGCTTAAACCAAATTCACATTGATGTTGATGTAAGTCATGGTTAAACCAAAGAATAGACAGGGTGAGTAAATTTGTGTCCAAGTGGGGAGAACTCATTTAAGTCAGAATCTTTGCAACCATGGTGTGCTCCATTACATCCACACTCAGTCAAATTGCTATTCTCTCCACACCACACATATTGTTATAGGACTTCATCATATCTCTCCCTGTTACCTTTTTCTAAGTTAAACAGCCCCAAATGCCTTTAGTGTTTCCTCACAGGGAAGATGCTCCAATCCCTTGATTATTTTAGTTGCCTTTTCCAACTAAGATGCTCAGAACTGCATGCAGTATTCCAGATGTGGCCATACTATGGACAAGCGTCCATGATTCCATTCATTTCCTTGCTAGGAACAAATACCCCTTGTCTCCTGGCAAGAAGGCCTCCTGGAAACATCAGAGAGTCTCTCACTTGCCCTGTAGTTTGGAGAAGAAAGCAACAAAGAGCAGCAGTTTCTCCCACTGTTTGTTTCTTTATCCCAGCTCTTGTGGAAAAGGGGAAAGAACGTTTCTCTTTCAAGCCCTTGATGCTTTCTAGAGGGCTGGCAGGATTAACAGCGAGGAGAAGTGGAGGTTTGGCTAGTAAGCCAAGCTGATATTTGTGATTCCATGATTATGGACTTACATAAAGGCATTTTTATATGGTTCTTTATTTCAGTTGTCAATTCACAATAGGATCCAACCTGTTATTCCATGTTAAATATATATATGTGAAGCAGCCTTGAGTTGGGTCTGTTGCAGGTGCTGCCAGAGGAGATCATGCAAGATAATTGAAGGCAGTTTAGTTGCTTCTTTAGTTTGTGTGGTCATATTGACTAGAGAGTACTAAAAATATTTTTTCTCATTTATAAAAACCGTTTAAAGCACTGATTTTAATCTTTTTTTAATACTTTGCGTACACTAAATTATTTACAGCAATTTAGTGAATGCTTACACAAGGTATCCCCCCCCCCCCGCATTCTGCCACATACCATATGCCTTAAGTACCTTCTAAAGAAAGTTTAACAGAGGATGTTCTGTTGCAAACAGAGGAATGGAAATGATGATCTACTGAAGGCCTATTTCCAGCCTTGGAAAATTACTGAAAAAATCTACCTTTGGGTTTCAGAACAACAAATGTGGATGGAGGTTATTGCATCAGTAAAGGCAATGCTATAAATGCTGGCTGGTACCCAATTATGTGTTGTCACTAGGTTTTCCACCTGGGAGATGGTGATGGAAGGTTAAAAAAAATAAAGACAGAATGAATAAAATTCTGGAACGACTTCATTCCCAACAGCCTCTGTACACTTCAGCTGGGATCATCTTTTCTATAGAGAAAGAGACAGAGCATGTCTCTACCTGAGAAACGTGGACATTTTACCAAGCTAAAATAGCAACAACAACAAAAAAGTGTTTGTTTTTCATTCCTACAACTCAAAATAGATTTTTATTGGTAGTATGGTAGGTCTGGCAGTCTTCAACGCTACCTCCTCAAACCACTAAAAAAACCCTCAATCATAAAATAAACACAGAAGTGGATTTTCCTCCAATTTTTGGCAGATATATTAAGAGGACAGCACATTGCCATTTAAAAGAAAGAGAATCCTTGTCTACCGAGACACTGAAATATCCTTTTTAAAATTTTTGCTCTAGTTAAAACAGTTATGATCTAACCAAACATTTTTAAGTCCCATTGACTTCAGTGGGACTATAAATGCTTAATTTGGTTGGGTTGTGCAAGAAAGTACCTATGTTTGTGAAGACATAACTAGATTTAACTTGAACCTATCTAGAATGTTTCCCAAAGTGTGTTTTTGTTGTATTTTTCCTTATCCCACACTGGTCTGTCCTTATGTAACCCCTGATGGAGCATGAAAGAATAATCCTATTTTGTTGTCTTCAAGATAAAACCATGACAATTCTTAATTATTGTCTATGTGCGCATGTGCACGCGCGCACACACACACACACACACAGGAGCTAATAACAAAGATGTGTTATAATATTCACAAAGTGTTTGGACCATCCCTATTCCACTAAATTCATTTATTTGTATTGTACAATAATAAGCACTTGTTTTTCACTTGCTACTAAACAAATGTAGGTATAATACTCATCTTTACAGAAGCTGCTCTATAGATACTATAAATTATGTTTCTAAATTAGAGAGCATTTCAGATTTAGATGTTTTTCAAAATTAATAGTGTCATCCTCCTATTTTAAAATTTAATTCACCTGAACACATACTATACTCATTTTAACAACCTTTTTATAAAGGTTTGCCCAGTTTATAATGACACCATTTATTATACATAGAACACATTTATTATGGCAATATCGGAATGAAATGGACTTTAGTCCACAAATACTTATGCAATAATAAATGTTAATCTTTCAGGCATCACAAAAATGTTTGGTTGTTTTATGGAATGAGAAGGTAGAAAGGTCTTATTTCATAAAAACTTAAGAAATGTTTATTTACAGAAACTAATTTCACCAGATCATTAGGATTTTGGTGTTTTTTTGGTCTTACAAGGGTATTTGATTATTTTGTTTTTAACCTGTTCCACTTCAACTACACCTCAAAACATGGTTTCTAATTCTTGATTTGTAGGGCAAGTGCTACCCAAAGTCTACCTATTCAGACGTCACAGAAAGTATGGCAAACTCTGTGAACATGAAATGGAGTTGGGAAGCCATGCAAGAGAGGAGAGAGAAGGAGAGTAGTCGTTCATTCATGAACCTCCAAATTACAATTTGGATAATCTTCTGAATGTTAACTTATAAAATGATGCACACTGGGGCAAAAAAGCCTAACTTCATATATATATACACACACACACACACACACACACACACACACACTGATGAGCTGAGCTGGTGATGACTGACTAGGAAAGGGATCATAGAGTTCTGGTGGATAGCTCAATGAAAATGTCAAAGCCAAATTCCATGTTGGGGATAATTAGGGAGTTAAAAATAAAACTGCTAACATCATACACATCTATGGCGTAATCACACTTGGAATACAGTTTACAGTTCTGGTCACTGTACCTCAAAAAGGTTATTGTTTAGGGCCAGCACAAGCTCTCCTGCCACCATGTCACCTCACTGCCACTGCCTGCCCTCTGGCTCACCTTAGGACAATCCAAAAGGGGTGCAGGCTTTCTGAAAAGCTGTGTCAGCTGGGAAAAACATCCGGTGTGGCTCTTTAGAGAGCCAACCAGATCCAAATGCCTGGGGACCACCTCTGAGCCAGGCATTGTGGTTGAAGGGACTTATCTTGCTCACTTCTGAGTAGTCATGCAGACATACAGAGGCTTGCCCTCTTTACTTGAGAGTACATATGATAATGATTCCGTCTGTGTAGAAATGCTACTTGAAAGTACTGCTTCCCTCTGAGCCTTGTCCTGCAGAAGCTTGTCCTGCTTATTTCTGAGTAGCTATGAAGAGGCTTGGTGTTTGGGGTGCCATTTGAAAGTGCTGCTAAGTGATTCAGTCCTACTTACTTCTGAGTAGACATGCAGAAGCTTGTACTGCTTATTTGTGAGTAGACATGCTGCTCATGCATATGTCTGAGTAGTGATGCTTCCTACCATAAATTGGTAACAATGGAATTGGGAGTGGGGGGTTAGATTTTTTCAGCCTTGCCCACTTTTGCCTGTGGTCCCACTCACCACTAGAATGTGGCCCCCAAGAGCTTCTCCAAAATGGAATCCAACCCTCGGACCAAAAAAGATCCCTCACCTCTGTGTACAGTATACACAGGAACTATTATTCTCTAATATTGTAGATTGTCAACCTTGTCTTCAAAAACATTTTACTTAATACAAAAGAGAAAATATTCCACAGCAGGCTTTTCCAGTTTTCCTCCAAATTTCTATTTTTTCCATAGGAAAAAACATGTTTTCCCACCAGACTTTTTCCATTTTTCCTGGACCTTCATACCTCTACCTCTTACTGGATTGCATCTTCAGCAGGTCTATAAATTTATTTCAAATTCCTAGATGCCACCATCATATTTTAGGAGCTACCAAGTCATTTTAGTATCATATCACTGAACACATATTTAAAATTTCTAGGTGAGAGTGTCAAATATTTTAGAAAGCCAGGATTTTTCCAGACCTGGCATTCAGTATGCAAAATGCTTCTTTATTTCATTCATTCCAAGCTTGAGAGTACAGCTGCAATCCTAAACATACTCTTCTAGGAGCAAACCTCATTGAACATAGTAGGACCTACTTCTGATTAAACATGCACAGAAGTATGCTGTACATTAATAGTACTATTTTTAGAGCTTGGGAACCGAGGCTAACAGAATTCATTGATCAAGGATAACAAGAGACATTAAATCCTGGCACAGTTTAGCCCTTGCCCAATTGCAAAATTATAAAATCCTGTCTTTGGACAACACTGGCCTGGTTTGCATGTCAAGTTAACCCATAGTTTACTTAAACCATGGTTTGTTACCCTACCCAGGGTTTGGGCCAGTTCGCACATAACAACAGCCCTTGGATTAAATAAACCATGAGCAGTTAGGGATGAGCGGGAGATTGCAGGTGTGCTGCCGCAGGGCACAAGCTTTTTCCATTTTCTGTAATCAACCTCTGATAGTCGCAATCAGAGGTTGCCAGTGTGATGTGTGCACTCAGACTGATGGGTTATTTAGGGGCTAAACAACAGAGTTGTTAACTCAACAACAAACCATGGGTTAACCACCGGCTTGTTTAACTGCAACCCACCCACTTGTCCAGGTTCACATGTCATGCTCAGCAACCACCAACAAGCTGATTGTGGGTTGTTGATTAAAAGTGGAAGTGGCAGGTGCACAGCTAACAAACCATGGGTAACAAAGCATGGGTTCCCTTCTTGAGCTGTTCATGGTTAACAACCCATAGTTAACCCATAGTTCTAGGTTTATATGTAATGACAGCCCATAATTCAACAAACCATGGTTAATTAAACCATGGTTTGCTGTTACATGCAAACCAGGCCACAGTCTTTAATATAAGGCCAATTCACATTTAATGTGTGTGAGCACAGTTGCTCCGTTTACAGTGGTGTATCCTGAAAGAAATAATCAAATGTAAAGGCGAGATAAATCTCCCCACTTCACATTTTATGTTCTTTTGCAGGAAACACAGGTTTGCACTAATCATGTGGAAGTGGATAGCATTGTGTTACATTACCCACTATCTACTGAATGCCATAGTAAAGCGAACATTTCAGACATGCATGTGTAAGTGTGTATGAGAGAGGATGTAGAAGCATGAGTCAAGACATAACCAGTAATATACAAAATATATAGCAGTATATCGTATGTTAACAAGAAAGGAGGTGAAAGATAAGAGATGCTGGCTACAAAGAAAAACTTGATGAGGATATTCAAGAAGTGCTGGGGATTATTAATTAAACTATAACTGAGTTTAACACCTTTGGCTGTTGCATTTTTCGTGCTGGGTACAGCTGTTCCATCATCCAAGAAGTGTTTTGCAACCATGAAGCTAGAAAGTAGCATTGCAATGTACGGTTGATTAATTGGTTAAATCAATCAATTTAAAACTTTTTAATCAACTAAAAAAGTGTCCCTGGTTAATCAGACAGAAATGTAAAAAAAACACACCAGAATTATTTTCAGTACATACTTTTAACAATTACAAAAGGCATGCCCTCCTTTGTGTGAAAGAACAGAGAATGCCTCTTTCAAGATGATGTGTGCTCTGAGACAAGCATACATATGCTTTTTTCTTTAGAACTTTTTTCTCATATGCAAATGTATGCAGATTAAATAGATTAATTAAGCAATCAATCAATGAAAACTCATACAATTAGGCTGCAAACCTATACACACTTACCTGGTAGTAAGTCCCATTGAATTTACTGGGACTTACTTCTGAGTAGAAATGCCCAGAATTGCGCTGTTAATCAAACAAGATTTCTTTCAGCAGGTGATATTCATGATAGAAACACAGGTTAGATTTTGCCCACCACTTTCCCCCACTGCACGAGTACTTTTTGCGGTTACAAAATGATGTAGATGAACAAAAGGCCTATCTGACTCATTCTTTTAATTTTTCAATATACAGTTCAGACTATGATTAACCTACATGTTAACCCACATTCCACCAATCCACTTTTGCAAAGTTGTCTGAATATGTGCTGGCCTACAATCTAGATGCATAGTGAACCATTCACTATAGCAGGTCAATTTATGACATTTCAACTCAGGGTACTGAACGGAGTGACACAAGTCCCCCCTCCTAAAAACCTAATGAAGACTGAAAAAACAGAAAAATGGTAATTAGGATCATCATCAATTTCATATTATCTGAATGAATTACATTACAATTAGGTTTCTACCAAGCTAGCTTTTGGCAGACAGTCTGAAGTGTAGTGGCAGCAGCAGCAGCAGCAATAATCAAATTTATTTTGACCCCTTCATGGTCTTTACATGAGCCTGTTTCACTGGAGAAACAGGAACCTATGCATGAACCTATGCATGTGCAGAGCAATCTTATGCATGTTTACTCAGCCCTAAGTCCCACTTTGTTCAATGGGCTTAATCTCTAGTAAGTTTGTTTAAAATGGCACCCCTGGTATTTTAAAAAGATATCCAGTTTATGAATGTGGCTGGAGCGTGAAAGTGTGAAGCAAATATTCTGTCAGAACTGAGTGCAGATCAACACATTTCTGGCTACGTAAGAAAGAGAGACAGACAAAAATGCATGACATCATCTGATTTTTCCCTCCTTATGTTCCCATTTCGTTTCTAGTTACACAAGTCAATTTTACTGGTTCTCCTGAGTGGCAGGATGAAAGAGAGTGACCAGGTTTGCACATAATGGCAGCAAATCATCATTTAATTAACCCAGGATTTCCTGCAGTGTGTGTGCTGCCACGATTTTGATATGCAACCTCCAACTGGAGGTTGCTCCATGTTGTCCAAACCCGGGCACTATAAGTTAATCATGGGTTAAACAACCCATAGTGAACCTGGAATGAGTTGTTAGGTTAACTGTGGTTGTTTAGCCCATGCTAAATCTATAGTGTCCGGGTTTCGACGACATGGACCAACCTCTGATTGGAGGCTGCATATGCAAAACGGTGGAAGCATACACCCAGCAAATCATGGGTTAACCTACAATTTGCAGCCATTAGTGTGAACAGACCCATCTTCACCATTCCCACACACCCTACTACACCCCATAGCTTATAACACTTCTAGATGTGCTAATTTTGGAGCACCATCTGATGGTAAATTATAAACCTGTACCTTCAGCTGGTAGATTTCCTAACTATTCCTTAATCATGTCTTCAGGCAGCCCCTTGGTGAAAGAAAGATCAGCCAAACCCACATTTAGCTCCAAGGAAGACAACTCCAGCCTCAGGCAAAGTCAACATTTTTGGCTAAATTCCGATGTGCCTTTGGAGTGTCTTCACTGTGCATGCTCTTTAAGCATGCTTTTGGGGAAAGACTGACCAAAGTACATTTATCCTCAAGGAATATCCTTAAATTCCTATACTTACGTCCAGTGTGTGTTAGAGAACTAAATACAAGGTTTTAGCACTAATAACATTTACATAGCATTGTTCATAAATGCTCAAAATACTTCACATACATTGTGTCATTAATCCTTTTTACCACTGTATAGGGCAGACCTGTATTATTAACCCCTCTGTTACAGATATAGGGGGCTGAGGTTGAAAGACAGAACTGCCTTGACCCAGACAAACCTGCCTGAGATTAAATCTGCTACAGGGCCTCTGCATGCTTGCCCACCAGCAGTAATTGAATTAGTGGACATGAGTGCCAGGGCCTTCTCGTTGGTGGCCCCTTATTTGTAAATCCTGGGGAAGGGAGTTCCACATTTAGCTCCCTTCCTACTATCTTTTCAACCAGTCCTTAAGAACTTTTTGTTTCAGTCTGTCATTAGTGAAAGTGGGTTCTGGTTTTTAGGCTGAGATGGTTATTTTTACATGGCTGGCTAAGTTTTATAAAGTCAACTGTTTCAAATATTAATTATGCTACTTTGAATTGTTGCATTTGTTTTTCCCTTGTGTAAGCCATATGGGGAGTCTGGGTGGGTGGGGGAGAAGGGGTTGTAGATTATTTGAAAACCAGCCTTTAAATCTGAGTAATAAATAGATAAATAAATAGATAAATATAGCAGCTTCCCAAAGACAGCCAAGGAATTCAAGGCTCAGCTGAGATCTGGACTGAGGATTTCTCACCTCCAGAGCTCCTGTTCTTAATCACCCCACCATACCGGCTCATAACAAGCACAAGGCTTTTTAACTTCGTCCCCAACCTTTGCCTCAGTCAGGACTAACAGAGACCTCTGTGAGATCAACAAAAGCACAGTCCGCAACAGCTTCCCCCACCCACAGAAAGCATCGCACCTGAAAACCTGGAAAGTGCTATGATTATACCCTACGAAAGGTTACTGGCCTCAAGCTGGCTTGAAAGCCACGTTCCCTTCGCCCTGATCCCACACGGAAACTTTGGGCCTGCCTGAGTGGAAAAGGCTCCCTGCACATGCCCGGGGGCACTCTCGCGCGCCTTCATCACGGCGGCACTCTCCCTACTTATTGAAAACCGGTTCCGGGGCTAATCCTTTTGCAGTTCCCACCCGTGAGGAACAGGCTACCCCCCCCCACCCACCCATTCCGGAGGGGCCCCGAGCCTTTCTCCGCACGCGCGCGCGCGCGCACACACACACACTGAGCAGACAACTCACTGCGGTTCAAGGGGTGTCTTCCCCCGTCGGTCAGCGCCACCACCTCCAAGTAGGCTGCGCAGAGCCCCACGGCCAGCACCCCCAAGATTAGCAAGAGGCGGAACCTCCTCCTCAGCACCTTGCTCAGTTGGAACGGGCGCCTCCTCATCCCGCCTCAGTCGAAGCCCGAGGGGGAGACCATGCTGCCGCCGCCGCCGCCGCCTTCGCCGTTCCTTCCCTCTACTGGAGCGGCGCACGTAGCCCGCGACGGAGCGCCTCAGCCCGGCCGCCGCTCCTGCGGGCCGCCAAAATTTGATTTCTCCGCGCTCTGGCGGCTCGGGGACTCTTGCGCGTCCTGCTCTCCCAAGCGCCCCGGCGCCGCGCGGGGAGCCTCTCGTGGCGCCCGCCGCCCCCACGAGCCGCCTCCTGCCTCAGTGCCCTCCTGTATGCCCCTCCGCGCCCCCGTTTCCTCCCGGCTTCGGACTCCCGAGCGCAGGCTGCTTGCCGCCTCCCCGCCGGTTTCCCGTCGGAGGCGCCGGTGCCCATTGAGGCGGGCGGGGAGAAGGGCAGGGCAGTTAAGGGCAGGCTGAGCCACGGGTAGGTGGAGCCAGGGGTCACAATAGGCAGAGCCCGCATCACGGCGCAAAAGTCAACAAAGGGCTCCACAGCCCCGCCGCGCAGCGGGGGAAGCGGCGGGCGCGCCGGCGCGCCCCGTCTTCCAAACGCAGGCGCGCCCCGCGGCTACCTCGCGACGCTTTAAAATCCGAGAGAAAAATGGACCGCAGCAAGCCAGTCTGCAACGAAGCTTTCCCCCGCGGGGGTGGGGAGGTTGTGGACTCCCTTCTGCCGAAGCGCCGTGGTCCCGGTCCGGACCACACACGCTTACACCAAAGTAAATAGATAAGGCTCAACAACTCAGTGTAGACAGCAGGCTCAACTACGCCAAGCCGATTCTTAGAACCTGTAGTTTGGCCCCAGGTCTCAAGGAGCCAAGGATTTCTAGGGATCGATGAAAGATCGGACGGAGGAAGGGGAGGGCGAGGCAGAGGACGAGAGAAAAGGGAACACGGGAGGTGAGTGGAAAGTTTGAATTGCCAAGCTAAACAGATTGTGTGGGCTGGGAGCGCAGGGTCTGTAAAACACCCCCCCGCCCGCGCGCGCTTGGGATTCTCTTGATGAACTGGCCAGTGCGGTGTCTTGCTGAAATGCTCGTTCACACACGCAGACTTGGGCGCAATCCTATGCATGTTTAGACAGAAGAAAGTCTGTCTAAACAGTATTCCCCAAACAGCATGGGAGTTTTACGACTTTTTTTTCCTGTCTAAACATGCATAGGATTTGGGGCTGTTATTTTAATTAAGTAATAAATTATTTTAATTTAAGTAAATATTTTAATTATTTAATTAATACACACTGACTGGATGTGCATGATCGCTGCAGCCAACTGTGGCTTACTTAAGCCATGATGAGCTGTGATGCCCATGGGCACTGGGCTGCCTATTCATGCCCCAGCCATGGCTTGTTGTGTCATGTGAACCCAGGCAGCAGGGACGGTTTGAGGGTTAAAACAGCCCTCAAATAACCCATGGCTTGTTGTGGAGTTATTTGAGCGTTTTTTAACCCTCAACCTGTGCTGCTCGGGTTTGGACAACAGAACCAAGACAAGCCCCCCGCCAGGGGTTTAATATTCAAAATGGCCACCTGCACATGCAGGCACCACACTACCTATTCAAACCCCAGCTGTGGCTTGTGTCATCCGAACTCGGCTGACGGGTTGTTTGAGGGTTCAACAAACCTCAAATAACCCATGCACAACAGATGGTGGGTTATCTGAAGGCTGTTTAACCCTCAAACAACCTCTGCCGCCTGGGTTCGGATGAAGCAGTTGTAAAGCATAGAATGGTGGTTGGGGGGCAAAGAGAAAGGATAGTTGTGTGCTTAGCAAATGAAGTAATACATATGGCCATCTCAAAGGGGGCTGCACAGGGTCATTATGTTCAGGGTCTAAAATTACTTAACTCGGGGAAGGGGGGGAAATACAGGTGGTACAGAAAGCAGAGCTCCATCCCCTTTGCCCCAATGAACAGGTCACCTTTGCCTTTCGATCTTCCCCCTCACCCTTTTTCCATATGAACACATGCATGCACAAACTTCTTTTTCCCATTTCCCCTAAAATACTGGTTTTAAAATTATTTTTTGTACTTTTGCAAACCTCAGGTTTCTTTGGGCATACTGATACCTTCCTGTTGTTGCTCAGTGGCACTGTTTTGGCTACAAAGCTGTTGGCACTCTGTGACTGAGATCAACGTTGGAAGGAGTGATTTCATGGGATTGCCTTCTGTTGCTAGAGGACTGTGCAGTCTTTCAAGTTATGCTGGACTTGTCATTAAGCATTGTCAGTGACGCAGACAGAAAGGAAAGTCATCAACATGAAAAATATTAAGGGTGTAATCCTATGCTTGTTTAGACAGAAGAAAGTCCTACAACTCCCAGCATTTCCCAGCCTGCCATGTCTGGCTGGGGATGCTGGGAGTTGTAGGACTTTCTTCTGTCTAAACATGCATAGGATTGCATCCTAAGTCAACAAATAAGCAAGCAGTGCCATGGAATGGAATGTCATCTTACTGATCCTCCCCCATGGGAAGACAAGAGCAGGAGAGGATGAGGTAGCAGGTCCTCCAGTGGCATAGCATGAAGATAGTTCAAGAAGCTGAATGTGGATGGGGAGGAGTTATTACAGCACAGTGATGTCTTAACTATGCTGTATCTCTTTGCATAAGCTTTATGCCATAAAATAGGCGAGGAATCAGTACAGTAGCTGGTTCTTCCCTGCTAATTCTCCTTATCCAGGGATGGGAAGCCTCTGGCCCAATCTGGCTGGTGGAGGTTTGAGCACCCCCTGCCCCCCCAAGCCACCCCCCCGGGGGGAAGAAGAATCCCTACCAGCAGGCAAATGGTGCAAAGGGGAATCCTTTATCTCCAATCAGATCATCGATAAGAAAAGGATTCCCCTGCCCCACTCAGCTACAGTTTGCAGGAGCTGGTTTCTGCAAGCACCAGCCAAGTCCCTTCCTGTGCTGCTTGCACCCCAACCGGGCCACAAGCAGCATGGGAAGGAGCAGTCCAGCTTGGGTAGAGCTTGCAGGATTACCCTCTCCTGTCCTTTTCCTATACAAATACATTGGATAGGATTAGCTTATGCAACATTTAGAGATTTGTCTGGATGTTAAATAAGCACAAAGTACACCAGCATGTGTGTTGGGTTAATATAGAATGGAATTTGTTTCAAATATATCTCCAGTGACTAGGGATACATAGGGCAGCATCTAATGGGACTGCTGCACTCCTGATGAGTGCTGATAGTGTTGTGCCAGTGGGACCTTCCGCTTGAGCAACAGTGGGTTAGCACTTTGTAAAGGAACCCCGGAAATGCTTGCTTCCAGATTGAGCCAGGTCAGCGGAGCTCCCTTCTGCGTGTTCTCCTGACCTGCCCAGTTCCATAAATGAGCATTTCTGCCTGATTTGGATTGCTTTAATAACCACTAGCTCTCCCTTGTGCTAGCAGGGGGTCCTGCTGCTGCATAGGCAGCATAGGATACTGCCCATAGTGGCTGAATCAGAAAACTGTTCAGGAGCACTTGAACCAAATGACACATTGACCGACCACAGTGGGCATTATAGACTCTTATACTAGGAGTACTACTATTCTCTCCCACAGACAGCATCCTGCAAATAGGAGCTATTTGGGGGGGCAATCTTCCCAGATAAGAAAGCATGTCTGAACATCCTCCTTTTTTGCTGTTCTATTAAGAGTAGGAAAGCCAGAGGAATTAAACTAGAGTCTCAGACGCTCCAGACAGGCTTAAAGAAGGCCTTGCAAGGAGCCTCAAGAGACATGCATGTTGAAAAATAGTTACAAACACAATCACACTGTAAATGAATGTTCAATAAAACGATCAATAAGCAAAAAAACAAAAAGGTTCCCACATGGAACTCTTTAATAATAGAAGGAGTGACTGTGCCCCCTAGTGCTTTTGGATATCATGGCAAAAGATGGCCAAGATAATGCTCTGGCAACTTGATGGAGAGGGATCTTAGGGAAGGGGCCATAGCTAAGCACGATTTCTTTGCAAGCTGAAGGTTCCAGTTCAATGGTGCCTGGCATCTCCTGTTGAAGAGATGATGGGAAATTCCTGAGAACCTGGAAAGCTGCTGCTAGTCAGAACAGAGTCTTTCCCCAACCTGGTGCCCTCCAGATGTGTTGGACAACAACTCCCATCACCCCTGGTATAGGCGATAATGGGAATTGTATTCAACACACCTGGAGGCTATATGGGCAATCAACCTGCCCTGGCACAAGGCAGCTTCCTATGATGCTGGTTATGATGTTACTTTTTCCCCACTTGCATCTTTACAAACTCTGTTGGAAAGTGGGAAGAATGTGGTTGAAGACGTGAAGCTTTGTAATGCCAGGGTGATCAGATATGAGTCAGATACCTGCAACTGGTAAAGCTCCAGTGTCAGACTCGCATATTACCGTATTCCAGCACTGTAAGAGTTCGTCTCTTCGGCCATCAATTCCTCACTTACCTACACATGTCTTTAAGACTAAGCCTGAACATACATGACCATTCCCCCCGCCCCCGGTCATCTTGGGGCAGCTGTCGGTGTGCATCTGGTTCTGTTAATGGCTCAACATATGATCAGAGTGTGAGCCAATTTATGTTAGAAGACTTAGCCTTTCTTTTCAGGATATTTCCACCACCACCGCCCCACATTTCTTCCTAGTTCCACATCTCCATTTACACTCTAATTATAAATGCAACTTAGGAGCTCGTTCCATGGCACGCTAGCATGCCTGCTTGCTATTGTGTTTCAAGCACGGGGAAATTCAGAAGGTTCTTACTTGGAGAAAAGGAACACTAGGGATAAATTCTCCCTCATGGAGGAAGTGAGGCTGAACTAGATAGCATAATCTTGATTAATTGTGCAGTATAGACTGCAGTTTTGTTTATTCCTCTATTGATTACCAGACACTTGGGAAAGGATCACAGAACGTAATTGCACTGCTGTTTAAATATGTATATAAGCAAAAGACGACCATGACTGGGAGTAACTAAACCAGTGTAGAAGAACAAGTTGATACAGGGATCTCTGGTGCCATTATTTATTATAATTTTACTGCATCTTTCCTCCAAGGAGCTCAAGACAGCATGCATAGTCCCACCTTTATCCCCACAACAACCCTGTGTGGTAGGTTAGGCTGGGAAACAGTGACTGGCCTAAGATCTCCTAGTACGTTTTGTGGGTGAGCTGTTATTTGAACCCAGGCTTTCTCAGTCTCTGTCTAACTGACACACCAGCAGTGGTGAACCTTATGCCCAGGGACTAAATCTGGCCCTGTTGTAGTCCCAATCCAACTCTCCCGGCCTTCCCAAATGGCCACACCCCCTTTTCCCAATTAGTGATCATGTGCTGATTTCCCAGATTTTGTGCAGTTCTCCCCACCCCTCCTTCCCCACTCTAAAAAGGCTGAAATGTCACTTTTAAGGCTTAGATACTGGCAGCAGGAGCTTTAAGCCAAAATATGCTGGTAATTTTGTATTTTGGTTCCATCCCTTTCACCCTCAGCCCCATCTACCACTGGAATGCAGTCCTCAAGAGCTGAAATTGAATTTGGCCCTTAGGTTGAAAGTTCTCCACCCCTGTGATACACCATACTGTCTATGCCAGCATTGCTGACCATGTAGAATTCAACTAAATTCTGCTCCTATACGCAGTGGATGTTCTACTGGCAGGTCACTGGCAGTTGTTATGGGGAACAGAGAAAAGGAAGAGCAGAGCTACCTGCAAAGAGAGTCTGCAAAAATGATCCAAACATCATTTTATACATGCTGTACAAGTAGCCAGGGATAGCTCTGAGCTGTTCACCTCTTCTCAAGCAGCATCTGATTTCATTACACATGGATAGACGTCATTTTGGAAAGGGGTTGCATGTAAATGTAGAGCCTCGTGTGGCGCAGAGTGGTAGGCGGCAGTATTGCAACCGAAACTCTCCCCACGACCTGAGTTTGATCCCAGTGGAGGCCCGGGCTCAGGTAGCCGGCTCAGGTCAACTCAGCCTTCCAAGGTCGGTAAAATGAGTACCCAGCTTGCTGGGGGAAAGGTAGTCACAATTGGGGAAGGCAATGGCAAACCACCCCGCTATAGTCTGCCATGAAAACGCCAGCGCAAGCAGCGTCCCTCTAGGAGTCAGCAATGACTCGGTTCTTGCACAGGAGGAACCTTTCCTTTCCTGCATGTAAATACTGTCCCTTATTTGATGAGGGCTCTGCTGCAGAGTCCTTTTGTGTTGGCAACAGCTTAGGATGACAAGGAAAAAGACATACGGCTGATGTCATCTGCACAATCCAAGCAAATAGCAACCACCTCTCCATTATTTGATTAAGCACATCTGGATGCACTTGATGAAAGCAGAGCCCATAATATAAAGATTGATCCAAGTGTAATGTGTTTACCGTTTAAACAAAAAATGTACAACACAGAAGGGGAAATAGTATATTTCCTCTTTCCCTTTTACTATAGGCTAATTTCTTCATAGGATGCGTATCACGGCATCCATGTTAGGTCATCCCCGTTTCTTCACAGCTCCTGCCACGGTTGTCATGCCACTGTGACAAAGACTCAGTAAAACGCCAAGTTTTATATTTCATGTAGGCAGTGAAGTTTTGAGGCTGTTCTAATCTCTTGAAGAAATGAACAACAGAACAGAGCAGCAGCAGTCAAGAAACATTTATATTTTGTACCTGCGGTCTAATCTTTGTGTTTGACATTCTCCGTTGTCCCTCTGGAAAACAGCTGCCCTAGGTAGTATCATTTCAGAGGAAGGTGTTCTCTGGTGATCTTGACAATCAGGACTAAAATCTAGTATTCTCTGGTGAGTAATGGACTCTGCATTTTACGCTAAATCACTAAGTGATTTGTTCAATTGTTATGCAAGCAGCAGGCCATCTGCCATCTTTTCCCATTAAAGTTTCCAAAGCGATGCAAAGAAGTAAGTCACATTAATTGGATCAACTTGAAAATAATAATTGTGTTTGGATCCAGACTATATTCATTGACCTTAGTTTCCATTTAAATTCAAGTTAAATCACAACTAGCACATCCCATTGATTTCAATGGGAGAGAGGTTCAGCTAAGTTGGGATGCTTCCAGATGAAGCTTTTATTGTGCAATCACCATGTTTTCCCACTGCTGCTTCTGTCTTTTTTCTTACCAGAAAAAATATGTTATAGTAAGGAGGTAAAGACAGAATAGCTGCACAATTCCTTTTGACTGAGGCACTAGGAGTCCTCCATCTGGAAGGACCCATAGTCTGGATCCAATCCATTATTTGCTGCTTTCCGCTCAGTATTTTACCACTTCCACACCATATATTTTAGTCAAAGAGGTTGCTAATGCTATTTATTCCAGTTTGTATTCTGATGTTTCCACCACCATTTCAATACTCTAATGTTGCAGTCCATTTTACATTTTTCATTCCAAGGCTTCTAGCATGTGTATACTGACAATTGTACAATAGCATTGTCACCAGCTGCTATTGCTCCTCGTTCTCTCGTCATTGCTACCATGCTACCATTTGCTTGCTTGACAGGCAGAGCACCAGTGAGCAAGTAGGCAGGGGCATCTACTGCTCCTCCTTGACACCCCCACTGTTGCCAGAACAAGAGGTGGGTGAACAAGCAGGTTGCAGTGATAAAGAGCAGCTCCAGGGGCTCTTGTCACTGGGCCCCTGCTGGGGTGAGCACCCTCATCAGATGCCCAACAATGTCTACCCTTGACTCTGGCCCTGTGAACCTAAAAGCTGAGTCCTATATCTGATTACCTAAGAGTAAACACCACTGAACTCACTAGGGGTTACTTCTGAGTAGATATGTATGCAGTATATTGAAGATCATCTATGTGTCTGCCTTATGTTGTTGGTAGGAATGAAAAATCCTTCTCCGAGTGCTTTTTCTACGTGCATTGCCTAAAGGTGACTGGTTAGTTGTTTATACTAGAAAAATTAGAAGCATCTGTTAATAATGGTTTGTTGTGAAAACAGAATACCGAGATAATGCTTTCCAACATATTTGATAATACAAGGTAACCCAACTGCTTACCTCTGTGCCTTTATGGCTCCTAGTCTACAGAAAGCAATAACTATACGTTTACAAAACAAAGGTTTAGAGCTAAGAGTGATATTCTTGTGAAATGAAAATTTGAGACATAGTCTGCCAGCATTGTTGTTCAGCTACCAGTGGGCCAGCATCGCTCAAAGGAATACATATTTCAAAAGTGCAAGAAGACCTTCTGAAGGAGCCAAGAACTACTGGAAACATTAATAATAGTACCTGTTGCTTCCCACTGTAAAAAAAACAGTCAAAGTGATTGACACCCCCCCCCCCCAATTAATATAACAGAAACACTCACAAAATCAATCAATAATTTCCTACTCTGAAAGCATTTCCTTATAGGAGAAAGTGTAAAATGTGTGAAATTGCACAAGTGTCTATTCAGAAGAGAATTCTTGCTCCTGTAACCATGATCTGGGCTGGCACAACATTTGAAAGGGCCTTGGGCAAAGGACCCTCCTGTGGGCTCTGATAGGTTCATTTAGGATTAGAGGGCAACAGTGCTCTAAGCAGTACCGGGGGCAGACTGGGTCCAGCTGCCATTTTAATTTCCCACAATGCCTCAGAGTAAAGCTACATTGGAGGCATTGTGAAGGATTCAGATGGTGGCTAGACATAAGTCAGCCATGGTCCTGGCCCAGATCCAGGGCCCTGGTAGCTGCCTAAGGATGCATGTGCAGACACAAGCTGTGACCACCATTGGTGATGGCTTCCCACATTTTAAAAAGCATAAAAATTAACATAATTACAAACAAAACACTGACCAGCATAATTCAGAATGAGAAACATCAAAACAAGAAAGAAATCTATAGGAGATGGTGACTTACAAACATGCCAAAAGCACACTGAAATATCAGTGGGCTGGTTCCAGATATAGTCATGCTTATAGAGTATGCCCATTGAAATAAAAGGGACTTCAGTCATGACTAACTTGCCCCACTGATTTCAGTGGGTCTACTCTAAGCATGACTAAGTCTGGATCCAACTCAAAAGCTACATAATACCAACTGCAGGCTTTTCCAGTGCCCTGAAACATCTCCCCCACATCTGAAGACTTCTATGGAACCCAAACCTCACTCTTTTTAGTAGGTCCTAATAAAGGCTTTACATTACTATTGCTTTGTTATTTTTCTAATGGAACAGCACAGCAACCTCCAATTTCTGTGCTACCCTGGGCTGGACTTGGACCCCAAGAGGGGCAGATTTGGCCCCCAGGGCCTGAGGTTCCCCATGCCTGATGAATAAATTTTGGGTTTTGCATATTAATGTCACAGATTGTCCTTCTTGCATTACATGGCTATTTAGTGCCACTGTTTGCATTTCCTCCCTCTATACATATCTCTTGCCAACTGGATAACACTGCTTGCTCTGGATTAGGTGGTCTCTAATCCTTGAATGTTTATGCCACAATACATGTTAATCTTTAAGGCACCACATAACTCTGTTTTTAATGAAAAGGGTTTCAGTTCCAGGTTTAATATGATAAAATTTCAGTTTGAAGAAATTGATAACTACAAGATAGCAGGTATAAATACAAAAACATACATCTAAGGCACTTCCAAGGACTATAAAGCATCTTGCTCTCTGGAGATTCTCAAGATGTTATTATTCTGTGTATTTACTTGGTAAATAGTTACAAACCAGATGAAGCCAGACAAAAATATAGTCTAGATGTTATGTTGCCAGTAGAGGCAAATATGATATAACACATCACATTTGTATTTGCAGTGCAAACAGGTCCTTGGGTCTCATCTACTTGAGTCTTCTTTACCTTGTCAGATTTCTAAGGGCAAAACACAATCTATTTTGCTGTCATGCTATTTTGCATTCTCATCTTCCTGCTTATTTTAAATCATTGCTTTTCTTTAAAGGCAGTGACTCCTTGTTTCTAAGAGGCTTGCAAGATGCAGTGATTTAAGCTTTAACACTGTGTAGAGGTACAGGCTAGCACTATGCTTTAGCAGCACTGTGGTATGACTACCTAAATATCCAGACAAGAATCATAAAATTCCAAAAGGAAGAGGGCATCTGATGAAACTAAATGTTGCCTGAAATGATAAAAAGCATTTCCCTATAGGACGAAGTGTGAAAACTGAGTGAAGATCATCCCATGTGGCAACTGCATATACATCAATTTCACAGCATGCACATGCACAGGGAAGCCTTGTTTGGCCAGAGCTTCTCAATGTGTTATCAACAGCAAAGCAGACTGATATAACTGTCATGGCATACTGCTTTCTATGCATTTTGCTACTCAGAAGCACTTCCCATGAAGAAGTGACAGGTTAACTTATTGGTCAAAGGCCAGCAATTGTCTGCATGAATGGTCTTTTTACTGTTTGTAGAGGTGGAAGAAACTGGAAAATATGAAGAGAAAATGCCAATGTCAGTTTTAATGTTACAGGAACCATAAGATGGCTTGGAGAACCCCTTTGGAGGTCAGAGAGAGCACTCCAACCTCAAAAGGGAGAGTCCAAGAGGCCCTCCCCCCATCGCAGCTGGTGTGGACAAAACTGTGTGGGCTGCCTCTCTGAAGTCAGAAAATTGACCTTGGAGATGGGGGAAAAGGGGGCATTCTGGTGGGTGGGGAGGTAAGGATATGATTTATCCTCAGCTTCCTTCCCTCCCCCTCCAAAGCGCCCTCACTAGATGGGCTGAAAAGCCTTAGCGAAAATATAGGTGATGGGAGGACAGGGAGGCAAAAATTGCCTCTGCTGCTCCTCCTGCCCTAAAGGGCATAGGAATCTTGGAAGCCTCTGAGTTGGTGGGCTTCTAAGTAGCAAGGGTACAGTACCTAGGATTACACTCTAAAGAGCTCAAATTAGCACATGGCATACTATAAAAGTTTCTCCTTGTCATACAGATGGTTATCATCCCTTCTTTAGAGTAATTCCTGAGGGACATGGAGGTTGTGTCCCTCTCCATTATAAACCAGTAACACAAAACGTACCTAAATCCACTTGGCTGCTTTCTGGTGATCCCGGCATAGTGCACCATTCTTAAAGCAGATGGAAAGAATTCCTAGAGACTGCAAGTAAGTTCTCTGAGAATATACAAAGTTACCAAATGACTCTAGCCCACTCTGTGCATCAAATGATATCACAAGACAGGGAAGCCAAATCTGGACAAGTGTAAGAAAGAAAGAAAAAGGGTAGAAGGAGTTTCTTTCCAAATCTCACATTCACTTTAATGGGCTCCTTCAGTCCTGGAGCATAAAGCTAAGTCCTAGAGTTACACAGCAAGCTAAAAGTTTTAAACTAAAGATCTGAGAAAGCTGTTGCAGCAATGGCCTTTATCTGTATCACTGGTGTTGATTTGGCATATCCTTGTCAGCAAACACGTAGCTCATTTTCCAGGCCATAGATCTTTGACTTTAAATTTTTCAGCTCCCCTTGAATCTTTTTAGTTCTCTTATTCCCCTGGCGAACTTCGTGCAGAACTGCGAGGTCTTGGTCTGGCCCCACAGACATTGTCACCTAGAAAGGAAATAAAAGGGATGGAAGAATAGATAGAAATGCAAAGAATTAGGTGTTTTCTGAAAAAAGAATATGGAGAATAGTTTTGAACAAATACTCATTTAGAGCTGATGATTTATTTATTTTTTAAACAGTGCACTGACACTCAAACAAGAAAAGAAGCCACAAGATAGCACACCTGTACAGTCCTATATCTATACATTCCTTTCTAGTCTAGTGCTCTTGGTTCCCAGAGTAAAGAAGAGCCTTTTAAAAAAGATGGCATTGGTGCCTTTACCCTGCTTTGGCTGGTAAGGCAGCTATAACAGCAAAGTCAGACCTTGCCAAAGTCACCTCCAGGTTAGACCACCATATCGTGCTCTGTGTCAGGCTGCTTTAAAAAATGTTCAGGCTGCCCTTTAAAAGTGTTTGGAAACTTCAACTGGTACAAAATGCTGCTGTCAAGGTGTTGGTTGGGGACCAGGTGTTCAGAAAACATCACTCCTATCTTATTTGGTTTGCACTGATTACCTATTTGTTTCCAGGCTCAATTCAAGGGACCACTCTGTCAAGTTTGGATTCTCTCAGTTTTCATTTTTCCAATCTTAACTTTGTTTTGCCCTCTTTCTGCATCAGTTTGTGATTTAAAAAAAACAAACGCACACACAAAGGTTTGTATGCACTTCTCCTAATATACATGTTTGCCTAACATATGCATTTTTACAAGCAGTTTTCCGTAATACAGTGCATTTTTTTTACATTATTTTCACTTATATGCATATGTGTGCACAGTTTTGTACATTTTTTTGGATTGGAGAACTGCATCACACAATTTGGATAATTGCAAATACTGAACGATAACAGCATGTTATTTGCATATTGGTTTGAGAAGTGCAAATTAGGTAGCTTTGCATTAAAATGCAAACCAAACTAATTTTCCCCATCCTGAATTTAAGGTGCTGGTTTTAACCTTTAAAACCCTGAACAGCTTAGTAATCGAGTGCCTTAATGCAGGGGTGGGCAGACTTGCAACTCCCAGAAGTCCCTGCCAGCATGGCCAGTCATCAGGAATGCTGGCAGTAGAGCCAAAGTCCAAAATATCTGGCGATCTACTTTCTGCTCACCCCTACCTTAAGGACCACCTCCTTCCATACGTTCCCTCCTGCATGCTCCATGCACCACATGAGGTCTTGGTCCAGGTGTCATTTTCAAATAATATATGGTGGGCAGCCACTAGGAGCAGGGCCTTTTCAGTAGTTTGACCCAGTTTGTGTAATGCCCCTGCTCAGTAGGTTTGCCAGACCCCAACATTTTATTCTTTCAGACATTTGGCTAAAGGATGGCTGTTCTACTTGTCTAAAAACCTTTTGGTTTTCCTAAATTTTGGAATTCTGATCTAGAAGATTTATGGATATAAACATAAAAAATTCATTCTTCCTAGCAGATCTCATTCCTGTCTTTCTTCTGCTCATAACAACCATTACCTTGAAAAGTTGCCGCTCCACATCCTTCAGCCTTTGCCGAAGTTGTTTAATGTCAGTCTTAAAGCCTTCCACCTCCATGACACGTCGTTTTTCTAGTGCCTCATAGCGTTGGGTCATCAGCTGCAGGCGCTTTCCCATCTTTTCTGAGCGTTCCTGCAAATGTGGAAGCAAACACAAGATCACAGGTGGGGACTACCACACGTAGCTTTTACAATAAGATCATGGAGATGGAGATCATAGCATGTCAAAGTGGCTGCAAAGTTCGTGTCAGCAGCAGCAACAGCTAAAAGCCATTACCTTGAAGATCTCTCGCCCTACGTCTCCTTCCTCCCGAATCCTAGCCAGCTGCTCTTCCAGGGAAACACACTGCTCTCGGTACATGTCTGCTAACCGCTGCTCCTGTGTCAATTGCTCCTGTAGTCCCTGGGGTCAAGATACAAATTTTAGGATTACCAGATGTTATGCATGGGGATTTATGCACAACAGCTTCCTTTCCAAAAGACAGTACCAAGGCAGTTGCATGGCTTAAGACAGTGTAAGTATTCCTGGTTGGTGTTCTAGTTACAACTCCTTTAGGATGCAAAAAGTAAACTGTGGATAGGCAGCAAACAATCAGTGGGCACTAAACTATGCTCAGTGTTGTGTGTATGTTGCACTGGACAAGAAACAAGAGCAAATGGGACAATTAGTTACACTACAGTAGTTATCCCAGTAACTGTTGCACTCGTGTGCTACTTGTGGGTTTCCCGTCAACAGCTGGTGGGCCACTGTGTGAACAGAATGCTGGACTAGATGGACCCTTGGTCTGAACCAGCATAGCTCTCTTCATGTTCTTAACATAGCTGGGTTTACATTCCTGAGGTAAGGAGCAGGCAAAATCATTGTTTGCAAGCAAATCTTTGAGCTCCAACCAGGCCTGGTTTTTGTATCCTGGGTTCAAGGCAGAAGCCTCTTCTCAACATTATGACCTACCTGGAATGATTTTAGCATTGGTGAAACAGTCCTGTCCACTGATGAAAACTCCAGAGCAGGAAAGGACATCATGCCATGGGTCATCCATTTCACCCCTTGCCAAAAGGGAGAGTCCTAAACTTATTCTTTGGAAAAACCTGTGTGCCGTAATCTCTGCTGACTCCTTGCTACATGGCTGGAAATGATCTGAAGTGGTTCTCCAATCTATTCTCCTGCCTTATGATATGAACCTGCCTAAATTGGTTATTTAACCTGTGCTTAAAGATGTCCATTGATGAGGATTTTACTACATCTTTGGCTAACCTGTTCTAATACTCAGCTACTCTTAGATGTATTCCAGCCTCTAGCTTTCCAGTCACTGTTTGAGCTCATTGACTTTTCCTTGAAAAACCAGGAAGACAGCTGATCCTTATTCTCCTCAGGATAATCCTTCATGTGTTTGGAGGTTATTCCCAGTCCTCCCTGGACTTCTTTCTTCCAAACCAAACAGACCCAACTCCTTCAGTATTTCCATAGCCTAAACCTCGCCCCTAAAACCAGCAATGTGAACAGAGTAGAATACTGAAATTATAACACGGTTAACAATATTGAAGAAAAGAGGGTACACACAGAGGCAGAGAAAACTTAATGCTGGAATAAAAGACAGTGAATGGCATGAAAGCATAATACTACATCAATGTGCCACAGCACCAGATGTTGAAATTTCATGGTATTATATTACTGAGCCCTCAGAAATGGGCAGTTGCATCACAGCAGCTGCTTTTACCTTAATCTCTGCACCACATGCTTTGTGAAATTCATGCTCTGTTCGGGAAATGGGTTTACCACCTCTCCTCTTCTTGAAACCATCTACCTTCCTGACTGGAGGTGCTCCCCTGGTGAAACTATGCTGACAGGGGCTGCTGTCCCACAGATCTGGGCTACTCTTTTGTTGGTCTGGGCTACTGTCCCGCCAGCTCTGGCAACTGTCCCGACTTCTATCGTGATTCTCCTGGCCCTGCCGAACTTTGCTCCGTTTGGGCGCATCTTTGCTTTTGTCCAGCTTCCTCAGCAGAGTGTCCTTCTCTGCCATCCAGGATTTCTCATTTGCTCGTGCATCAAACTTCACCTGGAGAAAATCTCTGGTGCTCTCGTACAGCAAGTTTTGAGCTTTGTGGTATCT
The DNA here is from genome assembly GCF_057233095.1 of Heloderma suspectum. Taxonomy (NCBI): domain Eukaryota; kingdom Metazoa; phylum Chordata; class Lepidosauria; order Squamata; family Helodermatidae; genus Heloderma; species Heloderma suspectum. Next base: position 25,736,858 of record NC_139464.1, read on the forward strand.
GGAGAGAGGTAGTACAATGAATTAGCAATGGATTTGTCCCCCAGTTCCTGCATTATACTCTTTGCGATCCAAGGTGGGGAGTGGGAAGCAATGGCTTTACAGTTCCACAGTTCAGAGTTTGCAGGAGAGAAAACATGTATCCTGTTTAATACAATTTTATCTAAGGTTATATCTGAAATGGTACTTTGTCACTGGACAGCTGCATCTTGGCTTTGGGCCTACATGGAACTACCATGAGGGACCTGAAAATATGAAGCTGTCTTATACTGGAGTCAGATCATTGGCCCATCTAGTCCAGGGTGAGACAGAGGGTAGATTGGGATTTATTGGAAGATCTCTGGGTGATTTGCAGTAGATTGGCAAGGGTTTCTGACTTCCAACAACAGCAGCCACTAAAAGCATTTTCCCCTTTAAATTACGTCCATGAAAAAGAATTCTTGGGGGAAACCAGGAGCAAAGTCCTTGTGTACAAGGACTTTGTGTACAAAGACTCTGGTTACTGATCACAAATGTCTGGGCTGAGCATGTGCTCAGAAGCACCCTGCTCCTTAACTGGTAGGATATATCTGTCTTCCCACCTGAGCTGCTATTTTGCAACTGACTTCAGTTGGTGGTTTTGGGGGTTCTAGTAAAACCAAAATAGATGCTGCAAGCCTAAAGTCTGCACACCCCTGATCTAGTCCAGTATGGTCTATTGAACAGACAACAGCTCTCCGGGGTTCCCAGGCAGAGGTTTTTGACAGATCTGATCCTTTGACTGGAATAGTGGGAATTGAACGTGGGACCTTATATGTACGCAAAGGGTGTGCTCCACCCCTGAACTATGGACCCTCCTCAAAATAAAAGTAACGCTCAGAGGGAATAAGAAAGTAAGCCACCCTTCCCTCACATGCCCGAGCAGAGGCTCAAACCATGGACAATCAGATTAAAAATCTGATGCTCTACCCACAGAGCTCCCTGGGCAACTTGCATTGACTCCTAATCCGTATCCACAAAGTAGGACAGTGCAAATTTGCCACTGGATTGGTGTCTAGAGTAGGTTGCTTGCATTTCCTCCTTTGCCACCTTATTCCTGCTTCTAGAGATACAAAGTACCCCAAGACTTCTCACTATATCAAATCACCACTGCGGGTGGGGTGGGGAGCATTCCAACATAGCCATAATGAAGTTGACCAGCACCTCTCCCCATTCCAATGGGTTTATCTTTATATGATATGTATCCAGGCTCTCATTCAAAGCAAGACACATTTTTGTTATACCTACTTTTCAGTAAGGTCTTTGATCTTGTCCTGATCCCTCTGATGCTGGACCTGAGCTTCCTCTATACGGATTCGTCTGTCCTCTAGCAATGCTTCAATCTGTTCCTTGGACAGCTTGGTCTGTTCTTCTAGTTGAGCCTGAAGAGCTTCCACCTAGATCAGCACAGGATAGAGGCAGAGAATCTGCAGCAATGTCAGGGTGGACAATGCTTCCTCTTGCAGAACAGCTAACATTGCTCTATTTTTTTTTTTAGCAGGTTTTAGATATTACTAATTTCTGTTTTAGGGAAGTACCAATGGTTGCATCTCACAGCCTTTTCATCAGCCACAAATCATCAGTCATCAGCCACAAATGATACTGCTTTCCTTTCAACAACCATCATTCTAATACTTTTTCCCCTTTTGGTCTTAAGAAATACTTGGTCACTCCCATAAGATTATAAAAGAAGCAAGCCAAATGGTGGGGGGAAATCAACAGATACCAGGTGTATAACAAATAAAGCCAGGGTGTTTTTAAACACTATGTATGTTTGCCACAGGATATCATGATGGTCATGAGCAAAAGTATATTCTTTCAAAGGACTGGAGAGAGAACACAGAAGGTAATGGTATCACTAGCTATTAGCCATGATATTCAGAAGTTCAGCTTCCATGTTCTTAGATCTTCTCTCTCAATAGCCAGATGCTGGGAACAACAGTGGGAAGTCTGGTTTCATGCTCTGCCTGTGAACTTCCCCGCCATTTCTTGTTTAGCCACAGTGGAACACCTGATGCTGAACTAGATGGACTTAGTCCAGGCCAGCATGGCAATTCTGAGTTTTTCCATGCATCTTTGTTGCAAGATGGTGTTAGCATGCATTTGATTAAAAAAAAATGAGGTTGCAAGACCCTGATAAGGAATTGTTTAACACTGGACTTCTGTAACCTAATGTCAAAAGAATTTCTGGTTCTTTTTTCTTTTGCTATGTAAGCTTTAGATTTCCATTCAGCCTTCTTATTCAGCTGGAAGATTTGCACATTCTCCAGAAGAGGAAGCTGTCTAATAAAAAACTGCATACCTGCCTACATTGGTTTTCAGTAAAAGTGACAATCAAAAAGCTTTAAGAGATTGTATGATCAGGACAGCCAAACACCACAATACAAAAGAAATGATGCAACTTAACTCTGGCTATCACATTTGCTAGAGTCATCTTCAAGAGCGTCAATAAACTCTGTCCGCACGTTCCTAAACTAATTCAATGACCACCCTATTCACAGTCAATGATTATTCCAACTGTCATATGACAAGCTGGCTATTTGAAGCTATTTACCTTTTGGCAGCTTTCCTTGCTTTTCAAATTCATTGGCTTATCAGTATGTGAATGAATTGCTAATGAGTCATCTGAAATAGCCCAACTATATTGGTTTACAAGTGTGTGTGTGTGTTGCGTGATATATATAAAGGGTGTTGGCACAATGAGCCATCTGAAGTACAGATTAAATTTGTTTGAAGTCCAAGACAGAACAGACAACTCTTCTCTGCACATTCTGGCTTCTCTCCTTTCACTGCTGGCCTTGAGGCAGAGCCTTGAGCACTTAAAGCAGAAATCAAAGTATAATTGAGTGTGAGGAGATCAAAGGCAAAGAGAAAGAGAGTGGGGTCAGATATAAGTGTACAGTATAATTTTAAGATGCCTGGAGCAAGGACCTGAAAGGCAAATATTACAGGCTTGCCTCACTTACTATTACTGTCAGTCAAACCCAATGAGGCATACATCCTCTTGTCTTTGATTCCCTGGGAGGTAATGGGTTAATAATATACCTATTGGATTGGCTCCTAAGATAAGTTATACTAAGTTCACAGAAGGAAAGTTTTCCATCCCAACCTCCAGCAACCACCCCCATGTTTCATCCCACTTTGTTCTTGACCATCTCCTCCCCCACAACTATCAGAAGAAGTTATGGGGAAGGGAGGAGGCGGGTTACAGGTGGCTGCAGGGCAGAAGAAGGGACAGGAAAATTTCCTTCCATGAACTTCCTTAAGTTAATTTATCTTAGGATCCAAGTCATTATTTATAATGTGGTTAAAACATAGAAGTTCGATCCGAAATTCAGCCTTCCACCCTGACTGATACACTGGGGGAGGCAAGGAAGTCACCACAGCTTTTCTTCTTGCCCCCATTATTGTCTGCCTCTTCCTAAGGCTGGCTCACTTTGCAGTGGATATCATGGACCTAAGTACTTGTTACCCTGAATTGAAGTTCCACAGATTTCAATGGAAGCATAGAAGCATAGAAGGCTAAATAAATTATCCCCACCATCACCAGACTGGTGTTTCAAAGCAAAGGGACTCTTTGGTTTCAGATCTAAAAGCAACAGGGGCCATGGATGATGACTACCTGTACCGCACATGGCTGTCAGTTACCTGTAATAAGAATGTTTGATCATCTCTCTGGTATCTATTCCCACTTTCTGGCTTCTCTCCCTTTGGTTTTGAGGCAAAGTTTTTAATACCTAAAGTAGAAATAAAAGTTTAATTGATAAAAAGCTATGCCACTCCTTTCATCTAACTAACCTGAAAGTTATTAATGTCCTAGGCCAATGTGAACAGCAGAAGAGGAAAGAATTACCTCTACCTCATTTTGCCCATGAATAATCACTACACAGAATGTCACAAGAAACAGGCATGCAGGGTAAATGCAGATCTTTCCACACACACCCATGGCATTCTAATACTTTAGATGCTTCCTGTGCTGCAATTTTTATTTCCCATTACCTGTTTTTAAAGTGTGCTTATCACTCCGAGCATGTGAATCCCTGCTCTTGGTTAGCCTTTGAGGTATAGTGACCTATAAGAACCAAAACAGTTTGCTTATTTTCTGCTCTACCTTTGCTTTTGAGGTAGACATCAGAAACAATACAATGCCCCCAAACAAAAAACAAAAAGAAAAACCCCAAGGGAAGGTAACATTAACGGAATACAAAGGCATAACAGCATGCCTAAAACACAGCGACATGTTGTAGTTCAGCTGCTGCTGCAGCTTCACGCTGGGCCCTAAAAGTTGCTGTCTTCGCACTGCATTGCCTAGGCCTGGATCTCTGTGCTATAATTGTGCATACATTTGTAGTGTTAAGTCACTAACTAGGCCCAGAGTTGCAGCTTAAACAATTTAAGAAGTTTCTTAACAATTTAAGAAGTTTAAGAACAATGCTGACTTCAAACTGAACATTGTTAGACCTTCAGGAAGTATAGAACTCAGAGAGGCAGAGAATTAGGAAATGGATAAATAAGTTTTCCACTCCCCATCATAATGTAGCATGTACAGTTGTATTATAGTATATCCAAGTGAACCCCGCTCAGACACTTAAGAAATCTTCAAACAATAGCTACTCAGCAGAACTATCACCTGAATTCTTTGCTGTGTTCTTTTTCTAGTAAATGCAAAAGTTCAGGGTTGTGGCTCTCGCTCTGCCAATGTAACCCTTACAACTAGTAGCACATCCATTGCGCATCTGGGCATTTCTAAAAAAAATGCAGTGGAAATAACCAAGTAAATGTGTTCCAATAACTGAAATGGATAGCAAACCCTCTGGTTGCAGTATCTTTTTCACCTAGGTATATTTGTTGTGGACTTAGTATATGGGAGGCTGTAATTTTTTAAAAACATCCTAAATCAGCCTTCCCCAACCTGACACCCTGAAGATGTGTTAAGACTACAGCTCCTATAATTGACTGTGCTGATTGGGATGATGGGAGCTGTAATTCAAGACATCTGGAGGGTACCACACTGGGGGAAGGCTGCCCTAAACAGTCACCAGTTAGGTAGCCTGCTGAAATAATTTTCAACAACCTGGTTCACACAACATGACAGCCCACCATTCATTCATTTATTTATTTGCAACGTTTATATACTGCTCCATATCTAGACAGATTCCGGAGTGGTGAACAATATATATTTTCTTACCTACGGGGGCTGTCGTATCATGTTGAGTGCCCATGAGTGTCATTTTTGCATGGCGTCCGTGGGCAGCTGGGGTTGTTTGATGGTCAGACAACCCTCAAATAACCCTAAAACAAGCCATGGGTTATTTCGGGTTGACTAACCATCAAACAACCGCTATCACCTAGATTCTCACAAAATGACAAGCCACAACAAGCCCAGCAGAACACGACAGCCCTCGTGGTAAATTAAGCCACGGTGGGATATCATATCATGTGAACCAGGCCATAGGCTGTTTTAAGCAACCCATAAGCAAATGACCTCTTTGCCTAGATCAGCCTCTCCCAGCCAATGGCATGAAGCCAATAGACATTCTGGCTAGGGATGATGGGAGTCACAGTCCAACACAACTGGAGAGCACCAGATTGAGAAAGCTGGTCAAGATAAGGCATTTACTCCAATGCATTGACATGGATACACAAAAGATATCTTATGGTGGTGCCACAACTATGAATAATTGCTTTTGCTGCCACAGACCAATATGGCTATCCATCTGGAATGCTGGCTGGGGGGTGCTGGGAGTTGTGGGACCTTTTTCAGTCTAAGCATGCCTAGGATTGTGTCCTTGATCTACTTTGTGAATCACCACTGGCACCATATCTAATGCTATTTATATCTCAGAAAAGCAATATAGAGTTTAAAAATAAATAACTGAGGGAGCAATCCTATGGGTTGTGCCCTCACTAGATGGAAACCTTTCATCTCAGGGGCTTCTGAATATCCAGTGCCCTGCTGGGCTCTTGCTGGCAAGACGAGAGAGGAGCTATTTTCATCTCTCCATCCTCTGTATTACATTTTTTCCTCTAGACCCATCTCGAGGAGGCACGCTGGTGGGGGCTGTGCTGGAGAAACCATAGGATTTCTTATATTCCCGCCTGTCCCCTCCTCTGGAATGCTCCCTTTTCCCTCCCTCCAAGTCCACATTTGTGACCTTGGAAAACAGCCAGCATGGTTATTTCCATGGCGGCTGCAAGGGGGCAGGAGGAGGGATCAGATTCTGGAGTCCCCCTTCCAAAGTTGTAGCACTGTCTATGGCCTCGGAGGGACTCCAAAGAACTCTATGGTCCCTAGGATGCTCAGCTGGGACCATAAGATTGCTCCCTCAGTAAAGATGTCTACAGGTTAACCAAGATGCATTTACCTTGTGAGGTGGTTCCTTGTGAAAATAGGTAATTTCGCCGTTGTCTGTTCCCACTAAGGCCAAAAGGTGCTGGATCTTCTTTCTGTCCTCCAACTCCCTGGAATCCATTGAAAGGAAGGTAACTTGTTTCTGCTTCCAAATGCACCCATTGGTGTACCCTGTCTTTAAATGTTGACTAATGGAAACTCAGCTAACATTTGAGAAGCAGGAAGCAAATCCCTTGTCTGCATATACTGGAGAGGTTCTCTTTCCTTTAGAAGCCGACTGCTGCATGAGATCTTATGAAAAGGTAGCGGCATTTCTAATACAATCTCCTTCTCCATCTAAAGACTTAAGCTCGCTCTCACTCACACACTAGAAGTTGCATCTATTACACAAGGAGTTGATGGAAAATATAGTAGCGCCTTCCTACTAGAAAAGGGGGCTTGATTTGCTTCCCCTGCTATAACCCCCAGGAGGCAGTATTAGCAAGGCAGTAAAAATCCAAAGTTTCACTTCCCACCTGCATTCAAAGAAAGTTCACTTTAGGCTAAGAAAACCGATTTTACATAGCGGAAACTGTTCAACGTCAGAATGGTTTTTGACAATATTTTGAAGGAAACACCTGTATTGTCTGTAGGTGTAGTGATGTTTCCATTTTAATGCTAAAACACACATATAGCAGAATGGTCAGGCATTCTCCCTTGAATACATATCTCAGCACTGAACTGACTTAGGGAGCAATGCTATGCATGTTTAGACAAAAAAAGTCCCACAACAACCAGCATACTCCAGCCAGCATGGGAGTTGTAGGACTTTTTTCCATCTAAACATGCATAGCATTGCACCCTTAGTCATTCTGAAGTTACATTTACAGGTATCTACCAACACTGGATGAGAAAAAGGATATCGTACAGTGAACGGAAACAAATGTTGGACCACATCGTCTGTTTAAGGCCAGGAGGGTGCAGTCCTATGGCCTCTAGACAACATCTGGGGGTCCATAGGATATTTTGGATTTCTGGATCTGAGGCAGCACTCAGTTCCAGGAATCCGTGCTCTCCTCCCAGCTGGTGCAGAGAACCACACCAGCTGCTTCTTTGAGGTCATAAAAGCGACCTCAGAGAGGAGGTAAACTGGGGTGTTTCTGTGGATGGGGAGGGGACTGGAAGTATCCCCAGGCCAGCCTAGCCTCCTTCCTTCCCTCTCTGCAGCGCCCTAGCTAGACAGGCGAAAAAGCTCATCAAGCAAAAACTCAGATTGGGAAGAGCGCTGCCTCCACTGCTCCTCCCGCTGTGCACTGGATACCCACAAGCCTCCGAACTTGGAGGTTTAGGAGCATCGGGATAGTATTGCCCCCTTAATGTTTATTATTTAATTTCTTTATTTAATTTATATCCAACCTTTCTTCCACTGTGGAACTCAAGGTAGCTACATGTGGTTCCCAGGTGGTCTCCGCTCCAAGCACTGACCAGACCCAGACCTGCTTACCTTCAGCAAGGTAGCTGTCTCATGTGCCTTCAGACCGTGCCTGGGACTAATGTTTGTAAAACTATATGGAGTTTAGAACAGCTACAGAATAATGCCCAGATATGTTCAGTTTGGATTAAAAAGCAGAAACTCCTAAAGACAGCAACTGCATTTAATCCTAAATCTATACCAAACATGTTTCTCGCCCAGCCAGGTTGGATGTGTTTATTTTTGGAACTTATATCCTGCTAATAGATTCAAAGGTGCTGGCCAAAAGGGGCCATTGGGGAACATAAGCAACAGTTTGTTATCAAGTCAAATCAAAATTTGTGGAGCCTATTTTGTTATTTAGCTCAGTATCATTAAAAAACAACAACTGATCATAGCAAACCTGAGGTTTAGCTGGAACAAACAGAAGTCTGGATGTGTTAGTTATCAAACAGTGACCAAACAAGACTGATGTCACTCAACTTTGCAGACATTAGTTGACTTATATTAGCACTGATTCTAAGTTATCACTGGCAACAATGAAGCAAGGGGAGTAAAATGCACCACGGTATGTCATCAGTGAAGTCCTTGCTTGTGAGCAGCCATACATATGCTGACATGGAGACATTGTCATGTTATATCCCAGGAAGTAAAGGATCCCCACAATCTTATCATATTCCCCATCTTACATTAGTTCTGCATACTAGAATTCTATGCTAGAGTATGCAGAAGAGCATGAATATGAAAATAACACCCTCAAGTCCCACCACAACTGGGCAGCTACTCTTCAGATCCCAGTGAAAGAGATACCCTTTGCAGCCCCGGCAGGACAACAGTAGAAGGGGATGGAGGGTAACACATTACCCTGGCTCCTCTTTAGGATTGGTAGCATGCACCATGTCCCTCCCTGTGATTTCTTCATATGTGAGAGAGGAGCAAGTACCCCAATTCTCTTCCCAGGTCAATAAAATAAAGGGATAAGGCACAAGCACACTGCTCCCCTCTGCAGTCTGTTCACCCCCCCACACACCTTTGCCCATGCCCCCCAAACCACACAAACACATTCCAAACCCATAGCTCCCATCATCTTCAGATCCTGACCGTACCCTTAAGATTATCTGCTAGCATCTGACTTACACCCTGAGATGGAGAGAAGGTTTTTCTTTTTGACCCCTATTATTCCACCCAAACAACAAACCTGATTTTCAGCCGATCATTCTCAGCATAAAGGCGCAGCACGTGTTCTCTCTCCTGGAAGAGGTAAACTTGCATGTCACTCAAAGCCTTCTGCAGCTCTGCAATTTCTTCTTCCCGCTGACGCATTTCCCATTGTAATTTGTGCTGCATGGAGAAAATGGAAGCACATTATTGATCACCTGGGAGTTAAAGCAAAGGCAGGACAGAGACATTTTTCCTCATTGATTACCCTGGCCTATCTCAAAACTTTTAAGAAGAGTGCTAGTCTTTACTGACTTTTATGAAGGCTAGACATAATTTAGTTTTAGCAGATTGCAAGAGAAGAACTTTTATGAATGCCCTGCACCTTCGCTCTCTCCAGCTGGGTGCTGGGAATTCTTTTTGAGACCTCAACCTTGCAGTGCAAATCCTTGTAGCTTGTGAGCAAATCGTCTACGCCTCTCTCAGCCCCATTTCAATTATTACCTCCCTCCAAATCTCTTCCTGATTATACCTTCCTTCCTCTCAGCCTCCTGGAACTCTCGACTAGCTGCAACACCCTACAGCCTCCTCGCCCATTTATTATATTAGAAGAGGGGCCACAGATCAGTGATGGAGCATGTGCTTCGGGCCCTGTCCCCTCCACAAACATGGCTTCACTCACCCCACCTCCTCCTCAATGGATGAAAGAGCAGGGCTCCATCGCAGCAGCGAAGGGAACTCGGCCGGCTTGGCTTCACTGAGCAGGGGGCTTCCCTAGCTGGGAAAGCCCTGTGCACCAAAGCCTGGTTCCTTTCCCAAACATCAGATGGAGGAACCACCCAGCACTTTGGCCAGGGAGCAAATGTCGGGGCGTCGCCATGTCCACTTGATGTCATCTGGCCCTGCCCCCTATTTTGGTTCTGCACCTCTGAGTTAAAAGGACCTCCAGTAGCAGGCCTGGGGAGGACCTCTGCTGGAGATACTCCAGAGCTACTCTCAGTCAGAGTAGAGAGTACTGGCCTAGATGAAGCAAGGGTGAATACAAGGCCAAGAGAGAAAATCTGAAAGAGTTCATCTGAAATAATACAATCCTAGTATGCTACAGAGACTAGCTGGATGCTCCATTGATGGCATCTCCTTCTCTCCCTCCTCCTGTTGGGGAACAAAGCTAGTTCCCTGAGATGGAAGTACAGTCGTGGGTCACTTTCACAGCGGCAGGATAGGTCAGCAAGGGGGCAGGCAAGCGAGCTACTACCCTGCACATTCCCTCTTCTCCTTGCATGCAAGAACTTGCTCACTTGTCTCCTAACTATCGCAAATGCCTTCTGCTGGGAAAGAAAGCACCTTGAAGCATCCTCCTCCCATCTCAGGGAACCATGTGTGCTGTGCTTTGTTCTGCAACAGGAGGAAGAGGGAGCAGGGTTGGCAGCAATGAAGCAGCCAGACTAGTATACAGGCTTAGGATTCACTTGTATGCTCCAGATACGCATACATGTCCACAGTGCTTTGAACCTCTTTTGGATGCATGTCTGCCTTTGCCCTAAGGCTACTTTATATGTATATAAATGCAAACAAGTTCTTCCTGCAGGCTTCCTAAGCCCATTGCCTGGCCTCAAAAGCTTACTTTTCAATCAAATGTCGTACTGATTTAATTTTGACCAGAGTAGAATTCATTCTCTTCAGGACACTGAATAAGGCTATGGATGGGGCATCTGTGCCCACCCAGATGTTGCTGGGCTCCAATTCCCATTAGTACCAGCCAGCGTGGTCAATGGTCAGGGATGATGAGACCTGTAGTCCAACATCTGGATGGCCCTCGGTTTCAATGAGGATGACAATGAGTATTTGCTCATGGAGAGCCAGTGTGGTGTAGTGGCTAGAGTGCTGGACTGAGAGTCAGGAGATCTGGGTTCTAGTCCCCACTCGGTCATGGAAGCTCACTGGGTGACTTTGGGCCACTTACAGACTCTCAGCCCAACCCACCTCACAGGGTTGTTGAGAGAATAACATGGAGAGAAGGAGGGCCATGTAAGCTGCCTTGGGTTCCTTGCAAGAGAAGAAAGGGTGGGATATAAATGTAATTTAAAAAAAAAAGTAATTTAAAATGGAACAATGTTCCTCACTTGGATTTTCCCAGAAAATTCAAGATGGTAAATACCTGGTTTGCAAGAAGAGAAACATACAACAAGTGAACAAGCACTAAAACCTCATTCAGATATTAAACTTATCTGACAATTGACCCATTTCTGGCTGGATAATTGCTTCCTTTTCCTACCTGCTCATCATACGTTGCTTTGTATTTCTCCAACCTTTTAACCAGCTCCTCATGCTCTTCGTCAAATTCTGCAATCTTTTTTCGGTAGTATTCCAGAAGTTCCCGGGAGGGGCGGAGGTAGGCCAGACGCTCGTTGATTGATGGAAGAGGAGTAGAATCATTCCGGTGAGGAGATGGGGAGCTACCACATTTGGGGGAGCCACGGCTGGTGGTTGACCTTAGCAGTATGGTTGAATGCAACAAGAACAGTTAAGTTGTTGTTGTTGTTGTTATTATTAAATTTATTAATCACCCATCTGGCTGGTCACCCAGCCACTCTGGGCGATGTACAGCATACAATAAAACAGTTTAAAACAATAAAATTCTACAATAAAAACATTTTCTAAAATACCCTAACCCACCCCAAATGCCTGCCTGAACAACCACATTTTTAATGCACGACGGAAGCTCATTAAAGAGGGGGCATGACGGAGTTCCCTAGGGAGGGAGTTCCACAGAGTGGGGGCCACCACAGAAAAGGCCCTCTCCCTCGTCCCCACCAGTCTAGCTGTCCTGGCTGATGGGACAGAGAGAAGGCCATCCGAGGCTGATCTTGTTAAGCGGCCTGTCTGGTGCTGCTGGAGGCGCTCCTTAAGATAGGCTGGGCCGAAACCATATAGGGTTTTAAAGGTCAAAACCAACACCTTGAATTTGGCCCAGAAAACAACTGGTAACCAGTGCAACTCCTTCAGCACTGGATTGATGTGATCTTGCCGGTGGCTGCCTTTAATCAGGTGAGCCGCCGCGTTCTGTACCAGCTGCAGCTTCCGAACCGTCTTCAAGGGTAACCCCATGTAGAGCGCATTACAGTAGTCTAAACGAGAGGAGCATGTACTACTGATGGGAGCAGATGGTCAGGAAGGAAGGGGCGCAGCCGCTGTATCCGATGGAGTTGATACAGCGCTGTCCGGCTCACAGCTGACACCTGAGCCTCCATGGACAGCTGGGAGTCCAAAATGACCCCCAGGCTGTGGACCTGGTCTTTCAAGGGTAGCCGTACCCCATTCAACACCAGGTCAACATCCCCCAGCCTCCTCTTGTCTTCCACCAGAAGTACCTCGGTCTTGTCAAGGTTCAGCTTCAGCTTATTCCTCCCCATCCAGCCACTCACCGTCTCCAGACATTTGGACAGGGATTCTACGGCCAACCTTGGTGAAGATTTGAATGAGAGGTAGAGCTAAGTTACTAAAACCATAAAAACTGTCAAACCACAGTACTTGTACAATGGCAAGCAACAAGATAAACTTGCACAGTTTCATGCAGGGCAACAATTCTGGGTCTGAATTGAAATTTTATTTAAATCCTGGTGAATGGACCAGATTTTGCATGGGTGAGAAGAGCTCTTCCACTAATACAGTGAAGGCTGCAAGAAAAAGTTTGCAGTTGTCAGAGCTGGACACATTATGCCCACCCCATCTGAATGAAGCCACACCCACTAACACCCCTAGGCACGGACCCTGCCATGGTGCACCACTATAGTCTCCTAAGGGAGGGGTTTGTCCATTCCATTCATTCAGATTGAAAACTGATTCAGAGGTAATCTCTGGTCGAAATCTGCACATTTCTGAGCTTGCAGTGTGGTTTGCAAACTGAGAAGACATGCATTCGACAGCAGGCGTACATTTGAAAAATGCACACGAAAAAATGTGTACTTTTAAAAATGTAAGCAAATACACTTTAATCAACAAGGGAATAGTGTGTAGATTTCAAAGATGTGCACAATTGATGTGTACATTTGGAAAAATATGCACAAAAAGACGCATGGATTTTCAAGTGAAAAGAAAACAACAACACTTGCAATCTGATTCAGACTCAAGTTGGAATGACCTCCAAGATGGAATTCAAAGAACTTCAGCAAGCTTGAGTTTTGCTGGTTCATACATCCCTATTGGAGATGTACTGTGGGCTTCAGTCACATGAACATGCTTAATTTAAATGTGTATTAATTAGTCCTGGAGGTAGGGGGGTAGGTCCCAAGCCACTTAAAGCTTTATATAATAAAGAGGTCCTCTGAATTGTGCCTGAGACGCTATAGGAACCTGGGACATATGCTGGAGACTGGTGTAACATGTTCCTGCTTGCCCCCCACCCTGTTGTATGTAACTTCTCACTTGAATGCCCCCATTGTGTGCCTAGAATACTGTAGTCTATTTCTAAAGAGAGGAATGATAGAGGGTCTTGAAGAAAAGATAGCAGGGATATTTTAAGAAGGTGGCAAGAATTACTGCAACAGCAATGGTAGGAGGTGGGAAAGAAAATTGTTAAAGACGTCCCAAATGAGCAGCAAACAAATACAAGGAATGTGGTCCACCTAGCCTAGTCCAAACACACCAAACCAGAAGGCAAATGAAGAGGGAACTAACAAAGCCATGTGAAGGTGGCAGCTAGTTTTCCAATTTACCTTTTGGAGGCTAAGGGTGTTCTTGGAGAAGACGTCATGGTTCTCACTCCTGCCACCTGCAGGAATGTTAAATACACTCTTTAGTACGAGAAACATATTTCTTAGATTCTAAAATTTCTTAGGCCTATCTGCAACACCTAGAGATGAGAAAGTCTGGAAAAATTCAGAAAATAGTTTTTTTTTCTGTTTTTTCCAAGGACCATTTTGTTTTTTCCCAAAAAGTTGGAAAAATTGGGAGTGTTGGATTATGAAATATTTTTTTTTAGAATTTAAGACAAGGTGTTTATATGTTGTTACCAAGCCATTACTCCCCCCCACCAAAAACTGATTTCTAAAAATATGTAGTAAGACTTTTACGGAAAGACTAGAGATGTAAAATATCTGGAAATAATGAAGCCATGGCGCAAAATGTTTTCCAGTTCTCTCTGTAAGATTCTCAGCGTAGTTACAGAGGCCCCTTTAACATTAAATAACAGGTATTGATCACAGGGCCTTTGCAAGGGGGGACAGTCCACCCATGTGGCACCAAAGCATCCCAACCACATTCCACACATATTCAGGGCTAGGAAACAGTGCTTTTAGTAAGGCACAGGGGCCAATGGCTTCTTCTGCCCTATCTCACTTAAATTAGCAGCAGAGGTATCAAGTAGTATGGAGAACACATAATCTGCTATTTGCCAGGATTTATAGCAAAAGGAAAAGGGCAAATGAATGGTGGTCTTTGGAAAAGGTGGCAGGGATATTCAAGGCAGGCGGACTTCGGGGCGGGGGCAAAATGTTTTGGCACATGAAAACATGATAGAAAGGCAGCTTAAATTATAGGGAGTGATAAGCAGGTGCTAGCAAGGGGCTGTATTTAATGTCTGTCTAACTTGTCCCATTCATTTCAGTGGCTCTACTCTAAGTAAAACTAACTTTGGATACAACCCAATGCCGATGAAAGGTTTTTAACAGGCAAGAAGTGGGAGCATACAGAATTCCTTTATTTTCTCCCCACAACATCCCTGTGAGATTGACTGGACTGGGAGACTGTGACTGGTCCAGGGTCACTCTGCAGGTAAGGGGTGGGGGTGGGATTTGAATTCTCCCCAAGGCCAGCATTCTATGCACTACACCACGTTGCTGGCTAGCAACCCTACGCTGGCCTTCTCCCCACCAACTTAGTAAGGGCTGGTTGCAAAATTATGCACTTGTTTCCTGGGCGGGTGAGGGAGAAAGAGGGCTTACCCCGTTAACCCAACTGAATTTGACATTCCTGGACGGCTGCAGTCTTAAGAACTCTTACCTATAACACCTACTGAACACAATGGGGCTGTTCGCACGACACAACAGCCCACTGTGGGTCATTTAACCCGCGGAGTTCATAAGACCGACCATGGTTTAAATGCTAAAAAATTATAATCAGTCAAGAACTGTTTCCTCCCTTGCCCGCCTAGCAGAACTCCATGCAATCCCCAGAGGCCCACCTCAGGCCCCGAGCGAGCAGCCCGCACTCCCTGCGTTGTCTGCATCCCTCACTCGCTCGTTTCCCCTCAGCGCGCACAACTAACCGCTGGAACTCTCCCATTCGCGCTGCTGCTCATGCTGGTCTCAACGGAAAACCCAAAAATCAAGCACAAGGCGGCGCGAGTCCTCCAATCGCAAGGACCATGACAAACAAGGTCAGGGTTTTTGTCCAATCAAAACTCTCTATTCATCCACCCGGCTTCCCTTTTAAAAGTTCGTTGGGAAATGAAGTCCCCACGTAAAAACAAGGAGTCGATAAACATCTTAGGGACATCACAGGATTACTCTAGCCGCGCGATGGCAGTTTTTCAAGCCCATCACAGCGAACAGGAAAACAAAAGCGGGTTTAATGTAGTGAGAGTAACGAAGTCGAGCCAAATTGTCTTCACTTGGGCTGCCTGGTATCTTAAGTTAATGATGACGATGATGCCACTCTTTTCCAGATAACTAGCCCTATTAGTATGCAGCCACAAAGCGCCTTGTGCTTAAAAGCAGCACAGTCCTATACATGTTTACTCAGAAGTAAGTATATTGAGTTCAGTGAGTTTTACTCCCAAGTAAGGGAGCTTTATGCACTCTCACCTGGGAGTAAGAGTGCTGCATGGCTGCGGTCTTATTACCTGTAACACCTACTGAACACAGTGGGACTGTTCACATGACACAAAAGGGCTGACCATTGGTTATTTAACCCAAGGTGAGGCTTGGGACGTGTGCAGGCACCAGGTTGCACATCCAACCTCGGCATGGACATTGTGTTGTGCAACCCTGGCGAGTGCGGGTTATGTGAAGGTTAAACAATCCTCACATAATCCATAGTCTGTTTTAGAATTATGCAAAGGTTGTTTATCTCTTGCATAACCCAGCAAGCTGGGTTTGCATGACACAACCTCCAAGTGGAGATTGGATATGCCTGTGGGTACCAGAGTTTGTCGTGGGTTAAATAACTCATGATGAGCCATGCCATGTTGTCCAAACCTGGTCAATGGGACTTGCTTCTGTGGATTGGAGCCCAAGATTACAACTGCATGTTTACTCAGAAGAAAGTTTTAGTTGTGTGGGATTTTTTCTTGGGAAAGTGTAGAAAGGATTGCAGCAGCTAACAGTGCAATCATATGGATATTTACTTGGGACTCAATATGACTGTGTTCAGTGGTGCTTATTCCCAGGTGAGTGTGCCTAGGATTGCAGTCTTATCCTATACACACTTATCTGGGAGTAAACCCCTTTTAATACAGATGTATTTACTTCCAAGTAAGCATATGTAGGATTGTGTTATAGATCTGTTATTCTTTAACAGTGTAATCCTGTGCATGCTTTCTTGGAAGTAAGCCCCACTCTACTCCAGTGTGCATAGGATTGCAATCTTTTAGCACAATCCTATGCGTATATAACATATAATGGGCATGTAAATCCCATTATATTCAATAGAGCTTACTCCCAGGTAAGAGTGCATAAGATTGCAGCTTTAGGCTGGAAACCTATACCCACTTAACAGGGTGTAAACCCTAATAGTGGATATGCTGTATGTGGGGCTGCCTTTGAAAATGGTTTGGAAGCTTCAGCTAGTGCAGAATACAGCTGCCTGGATATTGTTGGGGACTGGGCTGTTAGCTGATGTGACACTAATACTTTGCCAGCAGCACTGGTTGCCGGTGTGTTTCTAAGCCCAACTTAAAGTGCTGGCTTGAACCTTTAAAGCCTTAAATGGTTTCAGCCCAAATTACTTAAAGGACCACCTTCTCCTGTCATCAACAGCAGCCCGTCTTGTCTGCTGCCAAGGGTGATTAGGCTGGGGTGTATAAGGAAGAGGGCCTTTGCAGTGATGGCCTCACACCTGTGGAATCAGCTTCTATCAGGGGTTCATCAGGCCCCTTTGCTGGTCTTCAGGAAAACTCTGAAGACCCACCTGCTCTCATTGAAGACCCTTAAATCTGGGCCATTGGCTTTTATTGGTAAGTTTTGTTTTTATTGATTCTAATTGGCAATATGTTATGAATTTTATTGAAACATTTTTTATGGATTAAAAAAAATCTATCCAGTTTGTGTTTTTTACCTTATATGCCACATTGAGGGTTCCATCCTTAAAGGCAGCCTAGAAATAATTTTAGATAGATGGTGCTTATTTCTGAGTAAAATGTATAGGATAGTGCTATTGTTAAGATGCCACCAGACTCTTTGTTGTTCATGCTGCTTATTGTGCTGCTTTCTCTTGAGCACCTTGGCTTAAAAAGCTAAATTTTGTCTGGGAAAGTGAGCTAGAAAATACCTTACAATAGCACTCCACTACCTAAACTAAACAATGCAAAGTTACTCATGCTGTGCTCCTTTATATCTGGAAAACATGCTCATTTCTGGCTAGCTCTTCCAGACAGACAACAGCCTGTCTTCCAGCAGAATAGAGCCAAGGTAGCAGTGGGAAACAATACCCCCAGCATTTGGGTGGGTAGGTGGTAGATCTCCAGATGGTTTGGACCTCAACCCCATAAGCTCCTGCCAGCATGGCCAATGGTCAGGAATTCTAGTTGAAATCCAAAACATCTGGAGATGTACCTTCTGCCTACCCTTTCCCTTGCATATTTAAGTTGAATTTCTCCATTTGTGTTATGGAAGGGGTTATTTACTAATCACAGAGTAGTCTGCAGACATGAGACACATGTCTCTCGAGTAAGTATGGTAACTATGTCTGCATTTGATTCTTGTGGCTCATTATCTCTGCTCTCCTTTGACCAGCAAGGAAATCACTTTTTATTCAAGCATGCCTTTGGCATGTGAGTGGGTCTGTTGGGTTGGATGCTGTTTTTTTTCTTGTTATTGTTGTGTTTTAATGCATTTGTTAATCATGTATTTATGACTGTAAGCCACCTTGAGTGACATTTTTCTTGGTAGAAAGATGGGGAACAAATAAATAAATTAGGGAGGGGCTGTCCAGTTAGCCTAGGAAGTAGTAAACACCTCCTTGAGAGATGGAGAGGTCTCAACCTCCTTAAAAATGTTGGTGATGCATCTGCTCCTGAAGAAACCTGCCTTGAACATAGAAGATCTCAATAATTATTGGCCTGTAAGAACAGGGCACCTGGCAGGCTGTGGAACAGTGAGCTGAGCTCAGTTTGGTGGATCACAATTTGTGCAGGCCTACGTCTTACCACATCTTAACCAACCTATTGTAGTCATAACCAGTGGGGTTACAATATGGTAACAATTGTGGATTGTAGCTGTTCCAACTGGTTTTATGAACTGCTGTGTGTTATGATATTGTAACTGTATTGTTTATGTTTTTGGAAACCACCCTGGAAGCATTGTTGAAGGGTAGTTTATAAATCCTTAAAATATAAATAAATACTGACTTGGAGGGATAAGACTCTTCTCAGTTCTTGCTGGCTCCCTTGACAAAAGAAGAATTGTAGCACCAGGGCTGCCCCAAGATAACTTGCAGAGCAGTAAATAGCACCACTCCCTGCCAAGTCAAGGTGCATAGTACCCAAGACTGGTAATGTTATTTTGGCAACTGAGGCAGAAAATCCCACAAGTGCCTCTCCCCTCCCCAGCAGTAAAAATACAGCAATAAATAAAACAACTGTTTGCTGTCTTTTCATGACACCCATAATCAGCTGCCTGAGGCAACCACTTCTCTGCCAGCCCAGCTACTTTCTCCCAACCCCCCCCCCCCCATCTTTGTTGTGGAGCTGGCTGGAAATGGCAGATTAGTAGTTCTTTTGTCTACACAATAAAAACGACTGAACAGTCATAAAAGGGTAGATGGTTTGTTTTGTTATTTTCAATACATGTTTTGAGCAATTGTTAATGTCAATGATTAATGACAAAATGAGGGGTGCATACATTATTTTATAGAAAAAAATACCTTGATTTCCAGAGGGAAATCAACAGAGTAACAAATTTATTCTGCCATAAGCTTTCATGGACTTTTCGTAGCCCACTTCATCAGATGCATGAAGCGTTATAGTTTCAGGTTCATGTACAGGATATGTGCAGTACATATGGTGGTAGTAGGGAGAATTGTAAACAGTGAGACTGAATGGAAATCAAATGCAGAAACTACTGACAGTGACTCTCTATAACACTCCATGCATGCGATAAAGAGGGCTGTAGTCCACAGAATAGATTTGTTAAGGTGCCACAAGACCCTTTGTTAGCTTGGTAGTATTCAAAACAACACAAGCTTCTAGGTTTTAAAAGGCAGTCACAGTAAAGAAGGATGTGTTGTGAGCAATTGTCTGCCAGTTTTTACCAGCCTCTGCTCCTGTGCAGTTTTCAGAAGCTTGTTCTAACAGACACAGAGGATACTGCTCTCCCGCTATGAAAAGGATAGCATGTTGAGTTTCGCTGTTAAAAAGAGTGGTGTAGTAGTTAGGGAGAGGAGCCTTCCCCAAAGCCCCTAGAGTTCCTGACCATTGGCCATGCTGGCTGGGGCTGATGGGAGCTGTAGTCCAAAACATCTGGTCAGCAGCAGGATGGGGAAGGCTGTTAAAAGTGTAGGAACTGAGGAGCAGAACACAAGAGTTTCAAGCCTCCACTCAGCTATGGAGCTCATTGGGTGACCTTGGGCCAGCCACTGGCTCTCAGCCTAACATCCCTCGGAGGGTTATTGTCTGGATAAAAGCATGTGAGGGAAACCATATAGGCCAGGTCGAGCTCCTTGGAGGAAAGGCAGATAAACGTAGTGAACTTTAAAACAGAGTAGCCACTCGGGCCGCGTTTTTGTTTATTTACCAGCATGGCAAAGTTTTGGGGAAGGAAGAGTTAATAAACGGCAATTTCGAAACCCGCCCGAAGGGCTCAGACAGCACAGCGAGCCCCGAGAGGCTGTCCTCTGAGGGCCTACGAGGGGGTCAAGGAGCTGCGGCGCGGCGCTTCGGTGGGAGGGGGAGCGTTGCTTTGGCGACGGGGAGTGGGCGGGGCTCGCCGGGAGCTCTGAGGCCGGGGTGGGCACCGGTAGGTAACAGGAAGCGCTGTGGGAATTGCAAGTGGGCGGAGTCCAGGTGTCGTGTGTGTGGGGGAAAGGGCTGAGGCACCTTCAGCAGGTAGCCCTTGGGAGGAGCGCCGGACGGCTCCTGCAGGCGGGCGGGGCGCTGCGAAGCTTCTACGGAAAGGGGCCGGGCGGGGCCTCTTCACGCGCACGCAGAGGCAGAATGGGGCAAACGGGCTGTCGGCACCGGAAGTTGAGCGCCCTCACACAAAAACACGGCGCATTCCTCCGCGAACCCGAAGGCCGCAGCCTAGCCCAGTCTATTCTGGCCCTTGTAGGGACAACGTAGCTTCCACCTTCGCCGCTGGGGTGGGATACAAAGGGAGACGGAGCGCGCGCAGGAAGCAGCGTCTCGGTCAGGGAAAGGCGGCCGGGACTATCAAACAAGAAACAAACAAACCTTACCGGCGGAAGGATATAACTACCCTCGCTTCCGCAAGAAAGGGGTTTTAACTGAGACGCGTCACTTCCGGCGAGCCTAAAGAAGGGGAGGAAAAGGAAAGAAGGAAAATAACAAACCCCCCGAAGGGGGAAACAAAAACACACGGGAGGCCCGCTCGGCGGCGGGCGCTACGAGAGCTCCGCGACTGTTCCCGGGGGGCCTCGGCGCGCGAGGGCAGCAGCGCTTTTGCTCTCGCTGGGTACCGGGATGTTCCTCCGCCCCCCGGCCCATCCTTGAGCTCCTTTGCCGCCCCTTCTTCGCCCCCCCAGCCTAGCCCGTTCCCTCCCCGGTCCTGAGGCAGCGGCAGAGGGAACGCCAGCAGCGTCGACGACGGCGGCGCCATCATGTCGGGGGACGACGACGGCCCTGGTGGGTCTCACTACGTGGCAGAGTTCGTGCCTCCTCCCGAGTGCCCCGTCTTCGAGCCCAGCTGGGAGGAGTTCAGCGACCCCCTTGGCTTCATCGGCCGCATCCGGCCCTTCGCCGAGAAAACGGGCATCTGCAAGATCAGGCCGCCCAAGGTACTCGGGGAGCGGGGGGGAAGCAGGGGCTGCGTGTGTGGGTCTTCGGAGCTGTATCCCGACTTTCCTAGAAGTCGCTCTTTTCTTCAGTGGCTTCGTCTTTTCGCTACCCCGCCCCCACCCCAAAACCCGGCCAACGCCACCAGCCGCCTCTACATCTGGCCCGGGTTGGCGATGCTTCGCGCTTGAAAGATGCCAAATGAGCAAGACTGGCCCTCGGTGCTTCTGTTGTGCTTCCGAGTCTTCGAAGGCCTTCATGTACACGATCATTCGCAGCAATGGCGCTTCTTTCACGATGTGGCAACTCCTAAAAAAAGAAAGAAAAGCGGATTGGATTTTAACTTTAGCTAAAAAAAAGAAGCAGACATACCTCTTCGAAAAGCAGAGAAAGTTGAATATATACAAGGAAAAAAGGAGGAACAGAATAGAAATGGGAAGGGAAGGGAGAGGGAGAGGAGTAAAAGCAGGGTGGAGCCCCCGAGTAACATGGAAGTTTCACATATCAGTGATGTATATAAAATAAAGTAGCTACGTTCAGTACAGTAACATTACTTAGGGCACAATCTTATGCATGTTTAGACAGAGAAAGGCCTACAACTCCTAGCACTCCCCAGCATGGGTAGCTGGGGAATGCTTGGAGTTGTAGGCTTTTTCTCTGTCTAAACATGCATAGGATTGCGCCCTTAGTTACTCCATGGTGGGGGAGAATTTGAGTGCTGACCTTCTGCTTAGACCATGAGCAGTTACATTGGTCCAGTTTTCATTGGTTCAAGATAGGATGCCCCTCAGTCTTCTCAGTTGCATAAAAGTCTCCATCAAAAACTTGTTTATGGCTCCTGTGTCATTGTAAGTTGGTCCACTAAAATATGGTCTTATTGCTATGTTATCTTTAGATAAAGGCACAGGCAAAAGCAGTGTATGGCATATAGGTTTGATATAGTATAGGCTCTGTACTTAGCTGTCAGTGTTAAAGAGATGCTCTCTCTTGCACCTTTTTCCTTTCTAGTCTGTATTATACAGCTTCTGTAAGTTAAAAATATCACCTCAGTATGTGTGGTGATTTTTTAAAGGGCCTTTTAAAGAGTTTAAATTCATAGCACTCCTCTTAAACAATCCCTTTTCAGTATCTAATGCATGAAATCTAGTTGCTGCATCCTGATTTGACTGTTGCTCACTCCCCTTCACTATCCAAGGTCAATCTAGATCCTGTCTTCCATCTTTGTTGCTGCCTTTTCTGTGTATACAACTTCAGCTAGGTTTTGTGTTGTTGTATGAAAAGCAGCAGTAGTTCTACTTATCCTGTCCCCTTTAATCCCAGAAATGATGTGGTTTGTTTAGGTTCTGTTCTCTTCTCTCCTTTCAATCCCCTACCCTATGAACCTGGAGAATAGGAGAAGCAATACCTGGCAAACTCCTGTGACTCTAGTAGCTGTGTGTTTGCCAGGAATTCAGAAGAGTCCTGCCCAAAGAAGAATTGGCAACCCTACTTGTCACTTAAGATCTGTTAGATTGTTTTTCTTTCCCTGATTCCAGACTAGTGGGGGGGTTTCTAAATTGGAGCAGTAAATGGTTTTAGAGGCTAAAATCGTTTATCAGTATGCTTATAATGGATGTTCAAATACATGTATGGCACTTGTTATTGGAAGAAATGAATTCTGAAGTAGTGCAGCCCTTTTGGTACATACTGCTGGGGTCAGGATCAGTAATAAAAGCTGTGGTTTTGCTACCATAGCGTATTTGAAAACCCATCTCTTTATTCAGGTTAATACTAAAGTATGAGTAGAGTTGATTATTATATTGCCCTGTTAAAAAGAGCACATTGTTTGAATGTGATGAGGCGATACTTCTAGGAAAATTACAATTTTGCAGATGAACATTTTGCTTGAATTTGAAAAGCAGATCAGTTGCAATTTAAAATATACTTCTCAAGTACAAAATAGTATAAGGGCGCAACCATATGCATATTTAGGCAGAAATAAGTCCTGCAATTCCCAGCATTCCGCATCTAGCCGTAGTTGAGAATGCAGGGAGTTGTAGGATTACTTTCAAAACAGTGTAGCAACAATGCATAAACACTAAAAAATGGGGAAGTAGAAGTCTAGTCATGTATTGAAATACTTGAAAAAGCTGCCATTAAATTTTGTAGCTGTTGTGTTTTTTTACTAGCTCTATGTTCTTCTAGAATGCACCTATTTGGCTTTGTGGCATGTTGCTCTTGAAGCAGTTGCCTATTTTAGGACTACATCAGATACATTGGATTGTCTGGAGTATCTGCTGGGGCCTAAGATAATTCATAATTCTTTTTAGTATAAATGTCTTGTTCCATATTAACCACTTTAGCACCTGCATAATGGGCAGGTTACATTGGCAGATAATAATTAAAAACCTGTACTCAGTGATGAATAACTTGATTGATTTGTACTATTACAAGCTTGAAATAGTATATCACTCTGAACGCTTTTGTGACATACTGTATTACAAGTGATAATGGGTTGTATCCAAAATTTCCCCTTCCACGAGAGGAAGGGCTCTGCTTATCTGAGGTCCTGCTGTCTGATTTTTGGGGATCTCCCTCCTCTCCATACCACAGTTTACTCCATTCAACAGGGTTTCTTGACTCTTTGTATAGCATTTCCAGATGGCTGGAAGTGGTGCTGTGGGAATGAGGGGGCGGGAAAGTTCCACCAGCACAGCTGATTCTGTGTAAATCTGGATCCTACCCTTTATCTCTTTGTTTATAGATATGTCCCTACTTTTTAGCACTGAAGTGTAACAGTCACCTGGAGAAATGCTGTTTTCTACTTAAATGTTTTTTAAATAATATTGAAAATTTATAGTCACTTGTCTGGTTGCCTGTGGCAAGTGGTTTTTTTCCCCTTTAGGCCATAATGTACCACCAATGGCAAAAGGATGTGGGCAGGCAGGCAAGTAAAATATTTTATGGGATTGTAACTTGTGTAGATATATTTTCAAGGCCATACTAATGTACTGGAAAAACTGAGCTGCATTTGTTGAAGTCAGTATCTAAATAGAGTTCACAACACAGTGAATGCTTGGGTTTCCTCTGCAAAGTGTCCCTGGCAGCTGTGTGTTCCTTGCATGCCTACATCTCTCACACAGGAGTAAACTGAAATATAAGTTTTCTTAGATCTCAAATTATGCTCCTGCTCATATACATGAGTAACCCACATGAGTGCAGGCATTAGCAGAATTAGGGTCTCTGGTTTTTAAGCCAAATAGAATCTCAAATAAGCTGGCATTCTGACTTGTTACTATTGGTCTAAACTGAATTAACCTGATTTTTTCCCTGAAAGCCCTTTCACTTTGTAGTTCAACCTAAAATAATTTCAACCTGAAATACAATGCTGTTTATTGACTGTTTGTACATAATTCAAGAATAAAAGACACTTCTGTTTCTAAAATGCAGAAAGATCATTAGCTTTGTAGTATGTGAGTTTTATTGAAGGCCAGAATCTTGAAACATTTCCTTTTTCTCCTTAGGACTGGCAACCTCCTTTTGCATGTGATGTACAAAGTTTTCGTTTTACCCCACGAGTTCAGCGCTTGAATGAACTGGAGGTGAGATTTCCAACCACTGGCATAAATCTGTATCTATGCACAAAGCATTAGGCCTTAGTTGTTAGATTTTGATGAGGTTTCTCAATCATTGGCTTAGAGTGAGAACATCTCACTTTTTCATCATTTGCATTGGCATGATTTGAGTAAAATAACTCTTCCAAGTGTTTATGAATAGCCTTTTGTTTTAGTACACTTAGGCTCTACTGGAACTATCTAATAACCCTGTCTGAAACACTCTTCCTAGAGACAATATCCCTGCCTGGGTGTTCCCTGCCACATGAGGTGGGAGAGCAGGGGTACGCTTCTCCACCCCACCGCTTCCGATTTTTCCTGATGGCCTAGTCCCACAGATCTCCACGTTTTAGGGCTGACTTTCTGCAGCGTGGGGACTGCTATCCTTACGTTGGTTCCCTGTGAAATTTAGAACCCTGCAGCTTGTTCTTGTAATACTAAACCATGATAAGTCCAAACATAACCACAGACCCTGTCTAGCTTTCAGTAAGTCAATGCACATCTTGCAGGAGAGTCTTAAACCTCTGAAGAGAGGAAGTATGGAGCGTCTAAAAAGTAGTGCTTAGTGTGCTTGGATTCATCCCTCTCTTGCCTTAATTCTTAATGTTTTCCCCTGATTTCTGCTGCTTTACAAATATAATCTGTCAATGGTAAAGGAGAAATCCCCATCAGGATGATGTAGAAAGTTTGTGTGCAGATCTGCCTCAAGTACTCGAGAGGTTCATATCTGACATTAACTGAAATGGTCTTGATTTTTGATATGACATTTTCTGCTCATTAAGCTCTGGAGACTTTCAGATCAGATGAGCTGACTGAGCATGTTGCTGTGCTTTTCCTTGGGCAATCTACTTCTCTCATACTTAGCTTGTCTGATGTCCATCTGCTGCCTTGGTTTGTTAATAGGCAATGACTAGAGTGAAGCTGGACTTCTTAGACCAACTGGCAAAATTTTGGGAACTTCAAGGGTCTACATTGAAAATCCCAGTGGTAGAAAGAAAAATATTGGATCTTTATTCATTGAGCAAGGTGAGTGGAGATCTCCAGTGGTTTAGCAGGGTGATTATAGTTAATCAGACCAACTTTCCAAGCTTGAACAGAGAACGTAGCCCTGTGTAAATTATTCTAGTTTGTTTCCGTATGGTCAGAGCAATGTGCACTTGTGCGACAGTACTCCTTGTTGCTTAAGATTTTGCAAGCAATATCAGCAAGACGCTAACTATTTTAGTCTTAAAAGTGTCATGAGATTCTGGTTTTGTTACAAAAGATTAAATACTGTTATTCTTGGGAAAGGGCTATAGCTCAATGGTAGGGCACCTGTTTTGCATGCTAGAGGCCCCGGGTTCAATCCAAGGTATGTCCATGTAGAGCTGGGTAAGACTTGTCTGAAACTCTGGACAGCTGCTGCCTGTCATTGTACAGAGCAAGACGGACGAAAGGCAGCTTCCTAAGTTCTATGTTCCTCATTTACTTCAGGTTTATCTTGCACAGACTAACTCATGACAATCATGTAGTGTAAAGGCAGAAGAGTAGTGGTTTTAAAAAACTTGTGAGGTTTAAAAAAAATATTAACACAATGATCTATGCTAAATATAATTTCACTGATTTTAACTATGCTTGTAAGAAATGCAAGGCCCTCCTTGTAGTCATAATTCTATTCCACCCAATAGTTAGAGCACTCCTTCCAAAGCTCAATGTATCTTAAAACTTATTTTAAGGGTTTGGGTTTTAAATTAGTTTAATAAAAAACAAAGAATAGTAAAAATCCCAGCGATGCAGTAGTGCTCCTGTCCTTTGTTGGCACTTCATTTGTTAGCTGAATGCCTTCTCAAAAGTGCCTTGTCAGATTCTCTGAATGTCATGAAGGAAGAACACAGCGTGATGGTGTACACAGCTATGGGTCCTTCTGAGTAACAGTAGTATTTGCAAAACTCCATAGCATGTTGGGTTTGAATTAAGCAACATGAAGAAATATATAGCTAGGCAAACCTAAAAAGGGAAACGTTTAAATGTTGATTCAGTTAAATTTTTTTTGTCCAAATGTAAAGTGGGGAAGCGGTTACTGTTTCAGAGGAGGTATCTTTGGGGCTATGACCTTCTTTCATGATCTCTTCTTCAAGGCAAATAAATGTAGGCTTTATTAGGCCAGTGATAAGAACAAAGAATGAAATATTACTATGACAGCAGCCTTCACCTTGGAAGCAGCAGACTATACCTCATGGAGTAAATTGCTGCTTTAAGACTCTTTTCTGAGAGAGTCTGCCTAGCCTCTCCTCAAGTCTTGATTTCCAGCTGTTCTGACGCTTGATTTGGTTGCACAGCCAGTTAAATTAATACCTTTAAGAATACTGCTAGTCAGATTTTGCATGCCCAGTTTGTGTATGTTTTTGGTTGAAAGCTTGTTAGTTCCAGCACCTCTGGGATCTCCTACTTGTTTAGTGATGGGCATCCAGAGTTTCTTTATTTGCATTGAAGGTCTTGGAGGAGGGAGAAATGAATTCATTGGTTCTGCAGAAGAAATATCTGTATGCCTTAAAGTAGAGGATATGGGATTTTATTTGGGCTGTGTTTTCAGAACCACTTGTATGCAGCCTTCTAAAAGGCAACTTTGTTTCACTTTTATTTCAGATTGTTGCCAGCAAAGGAGGCTTTGAAGTGGTCACTAAAGAGAAGAAATGGTCTAAAGTGGCTAGCCGACTTGGTTACTTGCCAGGAAAGGCCACAGGCTCGCTGCTGAAATCACACTACGAACGGATCTTATATCCGTATGAGCTTTTCCAGTCCGGTGTCAGCCTTATGGTGAGAGGGCTTTGTTTGCAAGAGATTAATAGGACTTAATGCAAGTTGGTTTTTACTATATACTAATTTGAGACTTTGTGCTCTTGTCCGTTTGCCTCATGGAAACAACTTGCTTATATCCTGATAACTTGGGCTATGTTGTATGGAGTTGTGATTATATCTTGTTACCACCTGTTTAGATGTTTGTGGTCAGCCTTGATAGGATGGGGACTTTGTTGGAACAGAACCAAACAGGGGAAGGATTCTTAATTTTTTTTGCCTAGGCAGCAGCAGTTGAGAATTAGTTTTATTCAGGTTTCATGGATGACTCTGTTCCAGATGACATTTGTAATGTAATGTGTCATTGTTGGTAGCCCGTTTTCCCCCAGTAGTGATGCTCATTTTGAAAACCAGAGTCTGACATCCTGGATCCAACCAACCTGGTGTCCTTCTGTGCTCTGATTCTTTAGGGCATCCAAAAGCCAAACTTGGACCTTAAGGAAAAAGTGGAGGTTGCGGACCTCAGCATTGATGCCCAGTCTCCCCCAAAGCAGGGTACAAGAATGAACGTTGTGCTGAAGAGAACCAGACGTGTCAAGTCCCAGGTACCCAGATCACTTGGCCACTGTAGACAGAGTGCTTTTAGTTTTTGCACCAGTGCAGAAGCATTGGAAATGCAACAGCCTTTGTCTGGCCTTGGGGGCTCACTCCAACATACCATGAGAATTCTGTCCTTTAAAAGATTGGAAGTGGGCATGCTAGGTAAAAATGCACCAGTTGTGCTGGCCTGACTAATGTTTCTGTTACCAGACAAATAAGCTAATATAGCAAACAGGCTTTTTTAGTGTGTTAGCTTCTTATATCAGTTTGAGCTGGTGTAGCATGGTGGCTAAGCGTGTGAGCTGGGAAGTCCCCTGGTTTTGACCTTTGCCATGACATGGCTTGGTGGCCTTGGGCAAGCCACTATCTCTTAACTTTAGTGCCCCAGCTGCTGCATTACAAGACGATAAACTGATCTACTGTATAGGGTTACTGTAAGGATTAATGTAATTGGTGCTTTGAATATTCTCATACAAGTGCTACATAAATGGCAAGTACGAGTAGATTTACTGATACATGCCATACCAGCAGAAATAGGTAAGAGTAGGCATGGAAGAACTTGGATTCAGCTCAGACTTAATATGTAGGCAACATTTTTGTGGGTGGCATCAGGTCCCAAGGATGGTCAATTCTAGCCATGAAGGGAGAAAGAGCTTGTAGCAGGAAGGGCTTTTTAAGCAGTGTCTGGTTCTTGTGTACAAATTCCCCAGCCTTTCTGTTAAAATAACCATTTTCTTTTGTGTGGGTTAAGAGTGTTTTTCTCAGGAGATCTGATACAAAATAAGTATTTTAACTCCATTAAGGTCCAATCCCTTCCTTACAAACTGACCAAAACTGAAGAGAAAAAATAGCTAGCTCTGACAGCCTTTTTTTCTTTTTTGTAAGCGTTACAACTTTATATTAAATGAAGACTATGCAGTATGTTCTGTTTAAAGCCCCAAAACATCTGATAGCAAATACAATTGAAACTAATGCAAAAGATCAGGCAAAACAAAAATGAACAGGAAGGGTGGAAAAATGACAACTTTATTTATACATTTTATTTATATTTATAAATAAATTATCGATAAACTTTATTTAGAAGCTGGGGCTCCTAGGCAATTTATGAACAATATGTTCTAGTGGCTCCTTGCTGATGAGTCATTGGGTTTTAGATTTTGGCTTATCCTGCCGTTTTCTAGTACTTTTGAAATGACATTGATCTTTAATTATAAAGCTTATAATATGGGTGATAGATATATTATTGAAGAACTGAATTCTTGACTAAACTTGGAGTAATTTGGTGAGGGACCTTCTTTCAGAAGTTCCAGCAGTGGTTACATGGCAACTTGGCCATGCAGTTTCCCAACCCTAGGAATACTTGGTTTTTGCTGGTGCTTGGCTGCATGCACTGATACAGGATGGAAATGGGGAGGGTTGTGCCAGTGTAGCAGAAATCATCCATGGATCATGACCTAAGAGTTTAAGTTAATGGAAGATGGAAACGTTCCAGTAATATTAAAATTTACAGGAAGGCATGCATATTCCAAGTAACATTTGTTATCTTCCTGACTAGTCTTTGGTGCTATTATAATCAGGTTTTCTGCTTTGATAGATATATATCTTGAAGCTGAAATGAAACAATCTTTGTTACTATTTGGAAGACTTCAGAAACATCTAGTGTGAAATTTTGAAAAAAAGAACATAAAAATGGAAAGGAGTTTCAACATTTACAATTGGAATCTTTATACTGAGGGACTGTTTATTTTATTTTAATTTATAAACCACACTTAAAATGAGAAGTTAAATGTTATGATAGCATTACTGCTGGGGAGAATTGGATTGTAGTTTGAAATTGTTGAACGGTATGAGCATAAAAGAACCTGAATATGAAGTTAATGATAGTGACTTATATGTAACAGATCACATGTTGGAATAAAGTACTTAGGATGCTTGAATAGTGCTATTTCTGTTGTCAGACTCTTATTAACCAATTACCATAAGATAACTTAATTTTAGATGCTTTGTATCTTTTCTGCTTGTTAACTTAGGAAGTTTTAAAACACATTCGTTATTGGGTCTGTTCATCTCCTAAATCAATTCTCATGGTTTGTCTTGTTTTGCTGCTGTTTTTGGAATTGGATATGTAAATTAGGTAGATGATTCCCACTGGCACACTTTTGTGTAGTAGAAGGGTTTTCCCCAGACTCTACTTAATGCCTCCCTCCAGACTCATGATTAAAAGTATTCTTGATCTTCTTTTTCAACTTTCCTGCTCTGGATATAATGCAGTCTATAGCAAGACATGTATCTCCTGAGATGTGTGTCATATAACTAGTGTACAAAAGAGATCTCGCCCATATTTTAATAGTTAAGGGTGAAGTAGGCCTATTTTGGTGCCTTAGATTTGTATAACCATTGTTCCCCAATTTTGGAAATTCTGTGAGCTACTCAGAGTAGTTTAATATGTATTTATTTACTTGTAGAATTTTGATGCTACTTTTCATACAAAATGTACAACATAGTGTACAGTCAGTTCAAACAACAAACCCCTATTTAGAAACATGTACAAAATAGTCAGGATGAAAGTAATTCAAACCTCAGAGTTTCCCAGCAGCCTTTTTGCACAGTTTCTTGTTCAGCTGTTCCTAAGCATTCAGTTGCTGTCAAAGCAAGTCTCAGCTGGGGTATTTTTAATGCAGTAAACCCTGTTTGTATTGATAAAAGCTTCCGAGAGGTACTGATTCCGTGGTAATTACCTACTTTTGTGTGCAGACATCCCCAAAGTTCAATCCCTGGCATCTCCAGTTGAAATGAATTGGGTAGCAGGTGATAGGAAAGACATCTGCCTGAAACTGTGGAGAGCTGCTCCCGGTCAGAGTAGGGAATACTGGGCTAGGTGGATAAATAGTCTGACCTGGGATAAAAAAAGCTTCCAAGCTTCTTATAGTTTGAACTGATCATGTGATTTTATTTTGATGTTATTGTATTTTGAGTTTTATCGTAAGATGCTTTTAATTCTCTTTAATACAAAAAATGGACATACATATTAAACTAAACAACTAAGTTTTCAGAAACACTTGACTTTTTACAAGAACTATAAAATTAGCTCAGACAGCTAGTAAATAAATCCAGCCAAACTTAAGCACTTCTAAATCCAGTGGCGCCCACATGCCTAACTCTTCTGTTGAAATCAATGAGACCTTAAGAATGTTTAACTTCAACTGGATGATGCTCTAAGATTTCAGTCAAACTTTACATGGTTGTTATCCTTAAAACAGGCCAAGCCTACAAATCTGACTGGCCTTGGGAGACAATCTGATTTGTGGTTGGCAACTGATTATGATTCTTCTTTGACTCTGGGAAGGGGCAGGGGCTCAGTTCTGAGCTTTGGAGGCATTTGGAAGCAGCAAGAATACTCGTGCGTCAGAGGATATCAGAAGCAACAGCATGAAGTCACAGGCAAACACCTTCTTCTCTGGTCTCTCTGCTTTGTGCTTGGGCAGGTGCTACAAATGCACTTGCCAGAATAAAAAATATGCTTACCCTGGGTGAAGTAATTTGTCCACCCCCACCCCCTGCCAAAACACTGTTTTAGAGTCAGCACAGCATAACGGAAGGTATCCTAAATGTGATTGCAGCCTTATGGGTACTCTCTTGCGTTCTCTCTTTAATTGTAGTTCAGGAATAACGAGGTGGTGGCCTTCACCACAAACATTCCCTGCTTAACCAGGGTTCTTGGCAACTTCGAAAGCTCTAGTTAAGCAGAATTTAAACCTTGGTTAAGAAACCTTGTTTAATATGGAATATAGTCTTAATTGCAGTTAATGTCAGTATTGGCATCACTTAACTGGTTAAGCAAGAAGGGAGGGATTTGCTTTAGGGAGTACATGCTCCCCATCTCTTAACAGTTAAAAGACACCTCCCCCCACTTTAAAGGATAATTTAAAATTAGTAGACTGTGGCTACTTTTCGTTGCTCAGGCACACTGCCTGATGACTCCGCTTGGCTCTTCCCGCTGGTGGGAGCAGCTAAACAAACCAGGAACTCTCAAGCAGGGAAAAGCTTAGGAACCCAGCTCCTGGCTCGTCACAAACAAGTCAGGAATTATAAACCAAGAACACTGGTTTATGGTTCTGGCTTCTTGGGGGTGCAACAAACCAGGAGTCTCGGTTCAGATGTAACATCTGAAACCTTTTCTTGCTCGAAAGTTATTTAGCTGCGCCTCCTGGTGGGAGGAGCTGGTGGGAGCAGTCAGGCAGTGTGCACCATCCTGTTGCACATGAACAATAAGCCAGGATTCTCTAGAGTCCTGACTTTAATGTATTGTGTGAACACGACAACTAGTTAATATTGCTGAAGAGAATTATGTCCGTTTTGAGCCTCTCTTTTGCCTTAGGAATTGCTCATTTGGGAAAAAGCAATATATATGATTTAGAATGAAAAACTCTTAATCTCATTTTTCTGAATCTCACTACTTGTTGCCTCCAGACACTAGGTGATCTCTTCATCCACTAGGAGGCAGGTTCTTTTGAATTTAAATATTTTTTCAAGATTATGAGATCCTATTTAGGGATAAGCATCTATTTTGGAAATGAATAAATTGCTTAGCCCGTTGAAAGGTAAAACCATTCCTGGATTTGTGAGTAGTTGCAGATTGGAGCATCTTAACTACAAACTTAACTGAACAATTGATGCGCTCTATGAGGAAAGAAGCCTATTTGTTATCGAGAAATATTGTTTGTATCAAAATGAGATGCATATGAGAACATCCAGGCCTACAAAACTGAACCTCATTAACACAGGCATATAATTAATACAATATAAATTATAGCAATAAATATAACATGAATGTGCATTCTTGTTCTTTGACTCGGTTATTAAGGGACAACTTTGACAATCTTTGTTTTTAGTCTTCGCTCTGTGACTTCATTTAAAAATGCATTAGCTGATAACACCAGTTTGTGGAAGTGGGATAGGAAATAAGTTTTTATTTTAATTTTCCCCCCTTGCTGTTGACATTTTCCATCTGGGGGCCATTCCAGGAAATATAAGTTGTATCACTTATCTGAAATTTGTTAAAGATAATGATGGTAGTGATGAAAGCCATGTTGTCTGCTGAACTATCTGTTCTTGGCAGTGACCTTGAAAAGGCAAATGTGGAGAATGGATTCAGTCCTGCACATAACTCCTCTGGTCCTCTAGCATGGGGAGCAGTTAGCTTCAGCATAAATATTAATAGTGAGTTCATGTGATCTTGTCTTCAGGCAGAGGCAGGAGAGATGAGTAGGAACACTGAACTGAAGAAGCTCCAGATCTTTGGAGCTGGACCAAAGATGATGGGATTGGCATTGGGAGCAAAGGAAAAAGAAGGTAAACAGCAGCTTCTGAGCCCTTACAGTTCATATGGAGTTGAGGGCCTGTTAATTTCTGCAGTGCAGAGCTTTACAGCTGATTGTTCACATGACTGTTTAGTAGCCAGTGCAAGGTGGTGACTTGGGCATTTCAAACCTTGGTAAAGCAAGGTTTGAGAGTCAGTCACTGAGAGTCTTTGGTAAGTACCATACTGCAGAGTTATGCAGATGTGATCAGCTGTCACCTCTGGAAGCCAGTGCAAAAGCAACTACTATGAGGCTTCTAAGAAACTAAGAATTTGTCCGGCTAATATTCTAATTCAATACAGTTGAAAAATCATGTGTTACTTTAAATCCTAGTTACCTTTATGTTGGAAAGGATTGGGGGGTGCTAGCCTGCTAATGTGGATACTCCACAGTGTGCTCTCAAAGGCAGGTTAAAAATCTCTTAAATAAAGAAATGATATACTGCTTGAGAGCCTAGTGACCATGGAGGTCAAAAAGATCTCCCAGTATTGTATGTCTGGCCTGGGTTTTCCATTCCCTCTCAAAAATGTACTGTTAAGAATGTATGTGCTTTTGTCTGGTAGAATTTGTGGTCCCACCATCCTGAAATTTTAAATGGGATATAAGTGGGAACTTTGGGGTGGAAAACAGGGGTGGGATGTATGGTAGAATGTGTAAGAACTTTGAGGCAAAGAACCGGTGGCCTTGAAGGAGGGGACTGAGCCCTTGAAGTCCCATCAAACACTTTCTTGTTTCCATTCCTTTAATATAGAGTACTCACAGGCTTTAAAGTTCTCATGTACAGTTGGTATGATTAGAAATTTCGCTCATTTTAAAAATACAAAGGTTTGGGCTCCTAGGATGCTCCAAAGGTACCAGATACCATAGAAGAAACATTCTGTGACTGTGCCATTTTAGCAATGTAAATGATGGTTCCTGTAACTGTTGCTTAGTACATGCAGTATACTTATTTTGGCTTGCTTTGGTTGTTGCTACATTCAGAATGCTAGATTGACCCTGTGCAATGTTTGCAAAAACATAACTAGTACATCTCTCTCTTTCCAGATGAAATACCTCGAAGACGCAAAGGTACCAGATCAGAAGCTTTTGGCATGCAGATGAGACAGCGGAAAGGGGCACTTTCTGTCAATTTTGTAAGTTTGCTCTAGAGCATGTTAGCTTTTGTTACCATGTTTCTTATCTGGGATGGGGAAATGTGGATAAAGTGTAACACCTGCATTTTACTAAAATTGCTGAAAGCTAAGAAAACTGATTTATAACACCAGTGCTATGGCTAGGTTAGAGCAACTTCTAGTTCAGCCTGTAGTTGCTGAAGTCTAATTCTTAGTCATGCTCTAGTTCACAGATTTTTACATGAACCTTGCAAGAGACACCTACAAGATGAGAAATGTTGAAACTGGAGGATTCTGTATTTGATCATGGTTAAAATCTTAGATGAGTTTTGCTCCGTGGTGTACCAGTAGTTTTGAGACTTGGTTATTTTTATGTAGTATGGCTGGAGGAAGTTATTCAGTGTATTCTTAGTTTTATGCACTGTTTTCAAGCAAGACTGCTTGCAGTTGGTTACATACAGTGGGCCTGTTCAGATGCGCATGGGGGGAGGGTGGTTAGGGTAACTACGGAGGGGATGGTTAGTGAAACTATGATGCACATGCCCGTCACATGACCAAGAACCATGTGGCGCCATGTGGTTCCCATAACCACCCCCCTCCATAGTTACCGTAACCATCCTCCTGCCTCCGCTACCAGTGATCCCAGTGGCCGGTGCACTGGCTTCTCCAGCCATTCCAGTGTGCTGGCAACCATAGAGAAAGTTTGCAGCAGCTAGAGCGTCGTTGGAAGTAGTGGATGCTCTAGGCCATTGTCTCTATGGGCGCTGTCTATAAAGCCCCGGAGGCTGTTTTAACCACTGGAGCACGATAAACATCACGGTAAGCCACCCTGGGGACCCTTAACCCTGCTGCAGAGAGGTGGTTAGCCAGGGTGGTTCCAGAACTGTGGTTAGCGGGTTTTTCTCTCCCCCTGCCCCACGACATGCAAAGCCACCAGGGTTAGTGCAAATTCCGTAACTATCATGGCATCACCTTACATGTGAACAGGGCCAGTATCTTAGGGCGAGCTAATAGAAGAGCTTCTGGTTCATTATTGTATGTGATCAGCACTTCATGGAAGAAGCATATGTGAAATGAATGTATCAAAACATGCCCCCTTTCAAATTTTGTTTGCATTTTGGGTGGTTCAAGACAAGAGAAATTAAGGGTCAATGAATGTGACTAATTATGTGGCATCAATTACATGCATTAATTATAATACGTATTAAAGAGATGACATCCTGAATTCTACATAACCCTACATGCAACACAAGGAAGGATTATATTAGAAAACAGAATTATTAGCTTTCAGTTACAAATGACAACTCCTTTAAACCTGTAAGATTGTGATCTTGTGCAGTTAGCCTTCATTGTTGTATGAACCACCACACTCAAGTTGCAGCTCTGCAGAGTTACCATAAGAGTGGATAGCTTTGCAGGCCAAAAATAACATTCTTCCAAAAGTAAAGAAACATAAAATGTATTCATACAGCCAATCTTCTGCATAATGTTATTGGTTGATGCATGTTATCTCCTCATATAAAAATATTTTATATTTCAACTGTAGTAATTATTGGATCTTTTTGATGTATAAGTACATTTCATTATTTTAAATCACTGAAGTAAGTGGGAGACTGGTCAGTTAACCCATTTAATAATATGAACTGATTTATGAATATACGTATGTACATAACACCCTACAAATATCATGCCTTGGACAATTAATGCATAAAAGGTTTTGACTTGCTCGTATTCTGGTAGTACCTATGAAATCTTCTACAGATGTCCTGCTAAACTGAAGGGAATGAGCACATTCTTCAGTCTGGATATAAAATTCTAATCCTCCAAATCTACCCAAATGACCTAATACCAATCAAACAAGTATCTTAATTTGTTTTAGTTTTTGAACCACTGGACTCTGTGTTGAAACATTTATAAGAGTGAAGCTGACATGGGGCAAATAGCTTGTGAATCCGCCTTAGGGGTAGTAACCAGTGTTACGCTGACATAGAGGAGACCTATTGAAATAAATGAGACTTAAGTTAGACATGTCTAACTTGTCCCACTCATTTTGATGGGTCTACTCTTAAGTAGGACTAACATGGATACTACCCATAGTCTCTTAAGACTGCTATCCTACACACTTCCTGGGACTAAGTTCAGTGGAACTAATCCCATTGAACTCAGTAGGACTTCTGAGTAGGCACATATAGAATTGCAGTCTGAGCAAGTCAAGTAGGTTGGCTTTTAATTTAGCTTCCTAAACAGAAAAATGCATTGCAAAATTAGAGACTGCTAGTGTATCTTTGTACTCTGAGACCAGAATTTAAGCTTTGAAATTCTGACACAGTTTGAAATCTCTGACAGAGCTTATATACTACATGTTATGTTGCAAAAACTGGAATGACATGTCATTTCTTCCTTAAAATATACCATACCAAACATATGCGCTGAAATAAGAAAAAAATATGAAGTTATTTATTGAAAAGTCATAAAATTGGAACATTCTGGTTTAGGCAATTGTAATTTGAAAATGTAACTAAAATAAAGCAATTCCAAGCAATTTAAACTTTCCTTCGTATAGGGGAAATGAATAAACATAGGGGAAATCAATGCCTTAGCCAGAGGTTCTCCCCAAGGGCTGTTAAAAACAGTGCCCTGAAAAATTTCAAGCCAACCCTGTAATGAGATCATGGGCTACAGTGATGATACCTTTCCTCTTTCCATTGGTGCACTTGGTAACTGCACTCTATTTTGTGTATTCTGTATACATAGAGGTGTGTTTCTACCTATCTGCGAAGTACGATGGAGGGTTTTTTTAGACCCTCCTTATGGAGGAGCATTTTATGCTGCTACATTAGATGTAATGAGGGAGGTTTGCCTGGCAACTGTTGGCTTGCGCATAAACGTCATAAGACTGTGAGAAGTTGTCTTTCCTACAGGTTGACTTATATGTCTGCTTGTTCTGTGGTCGGGGAAACAACGAGGATAAATTGCTGCTGTGTGATGGGTGTGATGACAGCTACCACACCTTTTGCCTAATACCCCCTTTGCCTGATGTGCCCAAGGGTGACTGGAGATGCCCCAAATGTGTTGCTGAGGTACAGTTTTTTTGGCATACTTTTTTGGAAGTACTGGGGTGGCAAAGAACAAGTGGTTCACCCCTTCTTAGTTAGGTTGCCTACCCCTGATGTAGATAATGGTTCAATCCAACTTGGCTGGTGGAAGCAGAGTTCCCTGCCCCTTCTCCTTATGGTAGCCCCCATAAATGCGTCACAGAAATCCTACTGAATGGGGAAGGCTGGGAGGGAGGGACACACACCTGAAAACAGGGTGGAGGCATCTTCCATGAGTGGAGCTCCACTTATGGAACTTGCCTCCACCTGCTTTTTGGAACACTGCCTTCCATCTGCACCACAGCCCATCCCATTCAGTAGAGTCCCCCAAGCCCCCAAGTAGCATTTTGGGGGGCTTCCATGAGGAGGAGGGATTGGGAACTCTGCTTCCATCAGCTAAGTTGCAGGTACCTAAAGCTAGATTCAGCTCTCTGTGTGCATAATGCAGGAAGCCTCAATCATGGTTTACTGGGGAAACTGCAGTTGTCATATGTGGGGATGCATCATGATTTTCATGCTTTTTCCTATCTGGATTGGGTTTCTACACAGGCATTTTATAATGTTTGGAGAAAGCCTTAATTCCAAGATACAGCTGAGCAAGCTCCTGCCAGAGCACTTACCTTTGCCAAGCATAGCTGCCAAGGTGACTAAGAAAGCTGTAGAACCCACTCCCATATGTCCATGCTCCATATATTTGTCTCCATTCCAGGCTCACAGATCAGATGTTCACAGCTTGCTTCACTATCTTTCTTGTCTTTCTCTCCCCATATGTAATGTATTGCAGCAGGTGCAGGGACTCAGTATTTTGGGAAGCAAGTCGCCTGTGTGCCGTTCCTGCTAAATGTGCTAGTTGGCCTGACTTGCTTAATTACTTGGCTAGCTACAGTTGCTTAATCTGGAGAAAACTATGAAAGCTTAATATTTCCTTATACTTGGTCAGGTAAAATGATATTTATCAAGTATTCTGCAGTAAGGGATTGAACTGCTTGTCTTCATCTGTCACAATCAATGATATTTATTCCCCCCACCCCACCCCTCCTAGGAATGTAACAAACCACGTGAAGCCTTTGGATTTGAACAGGCTGTTCGAGAGTACTCCCTCCAGAGCTTTGGTGAGATGGCAGATAATTTCAAGTCTGATTATTTCAACATGCCAGTTCATGTAAGTATGTAATTCTTGACGCGCGCGCGCGTGTGTGTGTGAGAGAGAGATTCATATCCTCTTGTTCTGAAATGTTTGATGTGATTTAAGTCTCTGATGCATTCACATTATGCTCAGTAGCAGCCTGAAATTCTTCATCTGGCAAAAACTGGTGCACCCAACTTGAATATTTAACCACTGATAATAGTTTCGCAACTTTGCTTTTAGATGTACTTTTGCTGAACTTAGTTTACTTTTATAGAGTTTGTGAAAGAAGGGTTGGGGCTCATGGAACAATAATGGGGCATAGGTCTTTGGGGGCCAGATGTATGTGCCAAGGAAGCTTATTGGAAGCTCTTTTCTTCTCTGTATCCATATAGGATAAAATTGCATTTCAGAATTAAAGGGAAAACAATAGTACAGGTGTCAAACCATTTCATAGTCAAATGGGCTTTTATTCTGGCGGCATTAAGAGTTGGACTTCGGTTTTGTAAAACATGTGCAGGCAGGCATTCTATAAACATTCCATAGCAATGTTTTTGGTTGGTGACAAGCCATTGATCCATCTAGCACAGCATCGTTTACTCTGACTGGCAGAGGTTCTCTCTGTCTTTCCCAACCCTATGACTTAAGAGTCTCTAGCTAGAGCAATTTCCCCAACCTCGTCCCCCCGTGTGTTTTGGACTGCAACTCACATCAGCTCCAGCCAGCATGACCAGTGGTCAGGAATAATGGGAGATGTAATCCAAAACATTTGGAGGGCACCTGGTTGGGGAAGGCTGAGCTAGAAGTAGCTAGGGACTAGGGATGTATGGAGTTTGTTAAATACATTCTATCTGTGTTCCGCAGATTGTGAGGCCTCCCTTGTTCCGTCATCCACTCATCGATTGAATCAAATTATTTTTAGGGATGTAGGAAAATTTTGTTCCAGTTGTGCTAATGCGTATTAGCATTAATTTGAACTTCTGCTAATGTGCATTAGAACTAATGCCCATTAGCACAAATCCCTCCCAAAAGTTTTTAAAAAACCCAGTCTGTGGAATCCACGTGACTTGGGAAAACTTGCTCCGCTGTGGAATCTGCAGGTCAAGTTCATAGAAATCCCATCTCATTTGAATCCATTATGAATTTCTCTTGCATCCTTACCAGGGACTGACCCTGTGACCTTCCATGTACTAAACATGTGTTCTACAACTGAATTTGCACCTTTTCCTTTATTTTTTTCAAACACTATTTACTATATTCATTGATTTGGCCCTGGTTGTTGTTAAACTATAGTTACTGAAGAGGGATTAGGTTTTATATTCATGTGTTGGCTATCTTTTCATATGCAGAAGACATGATTTCTCTGAATCCAGGTTGAGCCTTGTCAGAACTTATGAAATTTTATTTTAGTTTTTTAAAATAATATTTATATGCTGTCCTAAAACTAGATTCTCAGGGTGGCTCACACAATAAAAATAGGTTAAAAACAACAAATACAATACTCTTAATATACCTGGGAGAAGAGAAATGTCTTTGCCTGGTGCTGAAAAGGTAAGTGTGGGTGCCAGGCATGCCTCCTTATGGAGGGCACTCCATAAATGGGGTGCCCAAACTGAGAAGGTGCTCTCCTGTAGCCACCTGCCTAACTTCATTTGGCAAAGGCACCAAAAGGAGGGTCTTTGAAGATGATCCAAGCAGGTACATATGAGAGGTACATTTAAAATTTTGAGTTGGCTGGCAAAAATTCCTAAGGTGATAAATGCTCTTTCTAGTTCCCACTTATCTACCTTACCATCTTTTGCTACTGCCTCTTGTGGACCCTGAGCTGAGGTGAAGACAATGGCATAGATCCATATGCTTGTCTTCCTTGCTGCAGCAGGAAGACTACCACAGTGACGGATTCTTACCTGTCCACTTCACTCAGATGCATGGATTTGGGCAAAGTGGCAGCATCTAAGTGCCATGTTGGACTGCTTGTGTGCTTGCTTGCGCACACCCAAACCACTCCTATTTCGCTACCCATAGAGAACTAGCATGTCAGGCAGAAGGGGAGTGTTCGTGCATGATATCTCCCACCTCCTGTCTGAATGTTACAGTTTAGGGAAAAGTCAGCTCCACATGGCACTTCTCCCCCCCCCCCTTTCCCACAGCAGGCACACAAACTATGCTTTAAAATTACTTTACCACCTGAGGAAAACTCATCTTTGCATTCCTTACACTTTCTTTTCTTTATCATGGCTTCTGTTCCTACAAAATTAGTGCATTTTAAAGTAAG
Source organism: Heloderma suspectum (assembly GCF_057233095.1). Taxonomy (NCBI): domain Eukaryota; kingdom Metazoa; phylum Chordata; class Lepidosauria; order Squamata; family Helodermatidae; genus Heloderma; species Heloderma suspectum. Next base: position 25,777,935 of record NC_139464.1, read on the forward strand.
CAATTTAAATGTGGGTTGGGGGAAGTATAACCTGTGAGGTTATAAGTGTTGTTCTGTACCATTTACTTGTAGCTTGCTGGCTTCAAAGTCCTTTTTATGCTGTGTCCTCTGTGTTTTCAGATGGTTCCTACTGAGTTGGTGGAGAAGGAGTTTTGGCGATTAGTCAGCAGCATTGAGGAGGATGTAATTGTTGAGTATGGAGCTGACATTTCATCCAAGGACTTCGGAAGTGGTTTCCCCATAAAGGATGGCAGGCGAAAACTAATGCCGGAAGAAGAGGTGTGGCTAGGATACGCAGCCTGCATGTGGTTCTGCATACCAGAAAGCTAGGTCTCAGTGTGTTGAGGATCAATGTATTCAGGCTGTTTCAGTATTGAGAGAGGCAGTAGATTTAACATACAGCTTAACATTCTTTCTGATATTTACTGGTGATAATCTGGCCTGGTGCCACCACCTGACATGGTGGGACAAATGCTGGCACTCTGGCAGGCCCCCCACTACTGGAACTTCAGTGGGGGGTGGAAGCAGTGGGGGAGGAATTTTCGGGGAGTGTGACCGCAAGGGAAGGTTTAAGCACTCCCTTTCCTCTCACTCCTCAAGGCACCTCGTAATGGAGAAAGAGCTTTTGTTATACATGGCTGCGGTGTAACATGTAGTTTGCTCATGGAACTTATCGTAGCAGTGCCTTTTACCTAGTTAGAAAATTGAACTTGAAGTAGTGTTTGCAAAACCATAGGTATCAATTCTTTCCCACAAAACCAGAGGTGAGAGAAATGGAAGGAATGTGTGTGTTCTGATAAATGTGTAAAAACACATCTACCTGGATTAAGTAAGCATTATATCCAAAAGGGGCCGTGGTGGCTTAGTGGTTAAGACGCTGAACTGAAGACCGGAAGGTCGGTAGGACAGCAGTTCGAGACCTGAGTGCCGCGTGACGGAGTGAGCTCCCGTCTTCAGTCCCAACTCCTGCCAACCTAGCAGTTCGAAAGCAAGAAATTGCAAGTAGATAAATAGGTACCGCTTTGGCGGGAAAGGTAACAGCGTTCCGTGCACCTTGGTGTTCAGTCATGCCGGCCGCATGACCACGGAAGCATCTTCGGACAGCGCTGGCCCTTCGGCTTAGAAATGGAGATGAGCACCACACCTTAGAGTCAGACATGACTGGTTGGGGACACCTTTTACCTTTTTATATCCAAACTAACAAAATGCCTATTATGTCATGTGGTATGGGGAGGTTTGACTTGTATATTAGGACACATAACTCCTGCCTCCCAAGGGATCCCTATAAGTGAAGGCTGGGTCAGCCTATGTTGGAGGTGGAGGGCAGGTTTTGCCCTCAATGCAATATATTCTCTACCCCCCCCCCCTCCAAGGTTGGAACAGTGGATGAAACATCTGAAGAAGTGAATTTTGCCCAGCCATACTGTGCCAGAATGTGTCAAAGCATTATGACCTAGATAGGAAGAGAGTTTAAAGACTAACACTTGTATTGTATTAACGTGCATTAATTGCCTTCTGGCCACTTCCTTGACGAAGTTCTTCTTTCTGTTGGCAGGAGTATGCCCATTCTGGCTGGAACCTCAACAACATGCCAGTACTAGAACAATCTGTCCTTGCTCACATCAATGCTGATATTTCTGGCATGAAGGTGCCCTGGCTTTATGTGGGGATGTGCTTCTCCTCTTTCTGCTGGCACATTGAGGATCACTGGAGTTATTCCATCAACTATCTTCATTGGTATGGACTCTTGCTGCATAGGTGATGTGTGTTTGCCTCCGCAGGATGATGATGATGGTGCCATTCTTATCTGCCCAGTTTTAATCTTTTCTAGGATGTTACACAAGTTGTTTGCCCAGGGCAGCAGAACATTAAGTAAAACTGTTAATGTTCTGTAAGAGAAGGAGGCATTAATAAGAAGCAGAGGTACATCTTTAAATGGGAAAATATTTCAAATATGTGGGGAGGAGCAGGATAATGTCTATAGTCCTTTTCATACTAGCACTGAAAGCACTGTATTGCTTGGTATCTGCCTTGTTTGTATAATGTTGTTAATAGTGTATGATTAAATGTGGGCATCTACTTGCCTCTCCAGTCCTGATGGTCATGCTGGAAGCTTATAAACAAGTTGCCCATCCTTGTATCTTTCCAGTTTAGTTGATTCTTGCCTCTCCAGTCCTGATGGTCATGCTGGAAGCTTATAAACAAGTTGCCCATCCTTGTATCTTTCCAGTTTAGTTGATTCTTGGCAAAGTCCCAGTATTGTTTCTAGAAGAGGCCTATGTTTTTAGATTAGGTTTGGGAAGGTTCATAATGTGGGTCTTAAGCTAGAATTGCTTTCAGTTGGGTAATGGATTATCTGCTCTTCTAGGGGAGAGCCAAAGACATGGTATGGAGTGCCCTCTCATGCAGCTGAACAACTGGAGGAAGTGATGCGAGAGCTAGCTCCTGAGCTGTTTGAGACGCAGCCTGATCTTTTGCACCAGCTAGTCACCATCATGAACCCCAATATACTTATGGAGCATGGTGTGCCTGTAAGTAGTGCACAATCTTTATCTACTGAGAGGCTCTTTGTCTTGTGTCATGTAGAATGACTTGGAATAGCATTTTAAATATTCTAGTTTCATTTCAATCCAGCTTCAAGCCCCAGTTATGGAATGGAGACTGCCTTGGTAGCTTGGGTGGACCACTTGCACCAGGAGCTGGACAAGGCGTGTGTCCCAGTTGGTTCCACTGGACCTCTCAGTGACTTTTGATAATATCGTCCATGGTATCTTCCTGGTCCACCTGGCTGGGAAGGGTCTTGGAGGCACTATTTTGCGATGGTTCCACTCCTCCTTAGGAAGGCAGTTTCAGAAGGTGGTGCTGCACCTTAGACAGTGACCTGTGATGTCTCACAAGGTTTAATCCCATCTTCCATTCTGTTTAACAACTGCATGAAACTGCTGTGAGAAGTCATCCAGGGGTTTGGAGTGAGCTACCACTCATATGCTGATGATGCCCAATTCTCTAGCAAGAGGAACTGAATTAGTGCCTGAGTTGATAATGGACTGAGTGGGGACAAACAAATTGAAGCTTAATCACATAAAGACAGAGGTGCTCTTGATTAGTAGGAATGCCCATTTGAAAATAGTTCGGTCTGTCTTTGAGGTTGCACTCCTGTTGAAAATTCGGGTTTGCAAGCAGAAGTCCTCCTGAATCTGATTTTGCTCCTGGATACTCCTGGCAACCATGGCCAGTAGTGTTTTTGCATGGCTGCACCTGTTTTTATAGAGGACAGATCTGGCCATTTTGGCACATGCCTCACTTATACTGAGAATGAATTACCACAATGTGCTCTACACTGGGCTGCCTTTGAAAAAATGTTGCAACTAGGATTTTGACTAGAGCTGGTTTGGCGGGGTCATAGGAACCCTCTTTTGTGACAGTTTCACTGACTTTGGGTCCATTTCCAGCCCCAATGCAAAATGCTGGTTATTTACCTTTAAACAGCTTGTAATCAGGATAACTTAAAGGAACTATAATCCTTCATATGAGCCTGCCTGCTCATTAAGATGTACTGGAGAGACTGTCCTTAACAGTCTGTCAACATTTGATTGGGGATGTAGGGAGATGTCTCTCTGTAGCTTTGGAACTCCCTTCCTTCGGAGGCCTGCGTTTTCTGCACTTTGATGTCTTACATCCTCTGTCTTGGGAAGACCTTTCTTTTTCAACAGGCATTTGGCCTGCCCACTTCATGATAGCGTTAACTGACTTGCTGGATAATGAATTTTGTCATGTTTATCTGCTGTACCTCTGTCATCTTAAATGAGTTTTTCTGTATAGTTTTTGTTAAAAATCCGTTAGCCACCCTTTCCATTTTTTTAATGGAAAGGCAGGATAAAAATATTTTAAATAACTTATTATGGTGCTGGTGCTTACTTTCAGTTTCAGCCTTTCAGCTGTGTAGCTTTTGTCTTGACTTTCCCAGCATGTCTATATAGAACTTGGGAGTGCCCTTTGCATTGATCTTCAGCAGCTGTAATGACGATACTTTATTTATAAATTGCCTCAAGAATTAGGTAGTGTACAAAAAATTGCCTTGTTAAACCTGGACTAGAATGCTTTAATTGAAACCAGGAAGCATATTTAAGTTATCAAACTAATCATTACTGGCACATACTTCGTTAAAACTTTGATCTTTACATTTTGTATAAACTTGGCCACAGTTGGGAGGAAACAAGTGTTGCTGACTCATTAAGCAGCAATTGATTCTATTTTCCATGTTCCTATCAATACTTTCTCAATTCTTTACCCTTACAAAGCTGTGCATACCATGTTCCAAATGCTGTTAACCCTTATGAAGGTGGTAAGTGATTTCACTTCCAGATAGTTGAAAGATATTCCTTTCAGGATTCACAGCATGTGACTCAAAGCGCTCTGTGTCTAAAGAAAAAAAAGTTTTGAGGTTTTAAAACCAACCTCCTTTGTGGCCCATGTCAGTTGAAATGGTTGCTAGTTGAGTGGAGTCTATGAAGTGATTGGAGAAGTGTGAGAAAAGGAAATACATAAATTAGCCGCTTTCACAACTCATTTTCATGTTCACTTCTGAAAGACTGGAGTTGTGTGATAATGATACTTCCTTCTCTGAATCTCACACTTCTCACTGGCTCATTTCTAGGTGTACCGGACCAATCAGTGTGCTGGTGAATTTGTTGTGACTTTTCCACGTGCCTATCACTCTGGATTTAATCAAGGCTACAACTTTGCTGAAGCTGTGAACTTCTGCACTGCTGACTGGGTCTGTATACACCTGGTACAACCTGTGTGGGGTGCAACCTATGCTATATTGAACTGCCTGGTACTACTACAGTAAAGGGCAGCTATGTAGTATCCATCTGCAACATATTATTTTGGTTAAACGTTAAAGTATGATTTTGCCTGCCTTGAGCCATGTTGGATCCTAGCAGTTTAGCTGTCTGCTAAGAGCTTGGCAACCCTCCTGTTCCTATCTTGCTTGTTGCCATTAGTATGGGAACAGGCAGCCTACTAGAATAATCCTTTGGCCCTTTGAGATACAAAGATGTAATTGCTGTGCTCTCATTTTCTTCATGTTAACCCACATCAAGCTCCCTGTATAATTTGCACATAATAAACTGTACTACATACTCCACCATATTATGATGATAAAGCATTACAGAAGTCCAAAAGAACATTCTTTATCCAGTCTAGATGCAACTTGAAGCCTTACAAAATTTCCAGAAGTTGTGTGGTGCTATTTGTGAGTGCAGGGTGGCTGAGGTTGTCCTTTTTGAAATTTAAACCCTAGACATTTGGGGAAAACTGAAACATGTTCAGTACTGATTAGATCAAATCTAAATTTTATTTACTTTCTTAAGACCATGAAGCACATTATGTATGGATTAGCTGTTATATCAGTTTCTGGTAGTACTGTTGGTGTTGTGAAGTAAAAAAAGAAGTATACATTCAACAGTAATTCAAAATATGCACAGAAGATAAGCGCCAAACTACTGCACCCTAAAATACATAAAGTGTGTATCTTTGTAGTTGGCAAATGGGATGAAATAAAAGCTGAAAATAGGAAAACATCATAATTGAAAACAAAAAGCAAGGTTATATCATTTGAGCTTAGAAATAATGTTGACCTCCATGTTATCATGCAGAAGAAGCTTACTTTGTATAGAACCAGAGCTCGGAAATGAACATTACTATAATGCAGTTGACAAATTAATAACTTACTGATCATTTTGAAAATATTTTTGGTTTCCCCCCATTTTTTCATATCTCTCCTTTGAGTGGGCAGAACTTTTCCCCAGATTTTTTGAGGTCATCTGATCTCTTAAGATCACCATACCTGTTTTTATTATTCTAATATTTAGTGTTGACAGTGTATTAGGTGCTATGCAACATTTGCTGTATAAATCTTACTCTGTAGACCAACATGATATCACTATACACCTTTATTAAAATGCAACAAAGAATTAAAGTAAGATGACACAAAATTAAGCAGACATCCTTTGTTTAGATGTCTTTAACTTCTCTTGTTTGGGGTGTTGACACTCCCAATTTCTTTGGATAGACTTTCCAGGTACTACAAGGAGATGGTATGTCTAGGGAAGGTTATTTTTGGGCCTCCCTTCTAATGTTTTTTTCTTATATCCCCTGTTGTTTTTATCCCTGTTTGTTCTTAACTAATGATGTGGTTGGCTTGGAGCTTCACGGGGAGAGGCTGGTTTCAAATAGGCCATTTGATACTACTTTTTCGTAGTGTGAAATGAAGCCTTTGGGATCCAGGAACTTGCAGAACCAATTCCCTCATCTTTTTTCCCGAGTAGACTCTGAAGCGTTTCACTTACCATGGTCTCTGGAGACATTACCACTGGATACTATGACACACTTAATTCCTATAATAATTGCCTACAACCTTTAATGAGACCATTTTAATCTGTTTTTCTCTTCGTCTTCTGACCCCCAGTATGGAAGTCCAGGAGGAGGAGATAGGCAGCCTGCTGTGCCATAACTCTAAACCAAAAATTTCTTGCATTTCTAGCTTCCAGTAGGACGGCAGTGTGTAAGTCATTACCGGCGACTGAGGCGTCACTGTGTCTTCTCTCACGAGGAGCTAATCTTTAAGATGGCTGCAGACCCTGAGTGCTTGGATGTTGGGCTGGCTGCCATGGTCTGCAAGGAAATGACTCTCATGACAGAAGAGGAGGCCCGCTTAAGGGAGTCTGTTGTACAGATGGTGAGTTCAGGGAGACTGCAGCTTTCCAGCCTTTGGGGGCTGAGCAAAGAGAATGTGTAAGGCCTTACAAAAGAAAGTTCTTCTCCTGCCCAGCATCCTTATCAGATACCCCCCCCCTTTTTTTTGTTTTGCAACAGGGGGTGCTGATGTCAGAGGAGGAAGTGTTTGAGCTGGTTCCAGATGATGAGCGTCAGTGTGCAGCCTGTAGGACCACATGTTTCTTGTCTGCTCTTACCTGCTCCTGTAACCCTGAGCGCCTTGTGTGCTTATATCATCCAAATGATTTGTGTTCATGCTCTGTGCAGAAGAAATGTCTAAGGTACGATTTTCCCAATGGCCCCTACCCATACTGCTGCCTCCTGTAGACACATTTGCTCTTTTGTAGGCTCTCACTAGGACGCATTGTATTAAGGTTACCTCTTAACCACAGACCCAGTATATATTAGTCTGACAAAATATAGAAAGTTATTAATATCGCTCCCTCTTTACTTCTATTTCATCTGAGAGTTGCCATATGCTTGAAAGCTCTTCCTCCTTGTTTACTTCCAGATACCGGTATCCACTAGAGGACTTCCCTTCCTTGCTGTATGGAGTGAAAGTCAGAGCACAGTCCTATGATACTTGGGTCAGCAGGGTCACAGAGGCATTGTCTGCTAACCTCAACCACAAGAAAGGTTAGGTGCAGCTTTGTTTCCTGTAGGGATCTTTAGGCAAGGGGAATCCTTGGCAACTGGTTGGAAATCACATTTTAGAGATTGGCTTGGGCAAAAACAAATCCTTAAACCAGGGGTGCAGAATCTCCAGCCCACAGAGGCTTGTGCTGCCTCTGCAGGCCTCACAAGCTCTGTGCCCTCCACAATTCCTGTCCCTCCCGGGGGTTGGGGAAAACACAGGGAAGGAATCCCCACTGTTATCTCTGATCACAGATAGGAGAGAACAGCATGGGTTCTGCTCTGCTGCATGTGGGCTTTCCCAGTTAGAGAAACCTCACATGAAGCCAAGCTGGCTGACTCCACTCAGCTTCACTTCGCGCAGGGTTTGCCTTACTGGGGAAGCCTGCACTCAGCAGTCTTGTCCCCAGCCCAAGTGCACCCAACACTTGGGCCAGGGAGCAAATGACAATGGGTGGGCATGGGCATGCCCACATGACATCATATGGCGTGTGGAGGGCTGGGGGGGGGAAATCTAGCCCCCACACTGTTTTGGTTCTGCACCCCTCTTTTAAACAATATGCGAGTCAGGGAAAAACTATACAAAATGCTTTACTAGTACATTTGTAAACATATATTTAAATCCAACAATACTAAAATATTTAAAATAGAAACAAATAAAGTAAACACATTATTTAACACATCTTCATGTCTTTCAAGTCAGCCTTTTGAAACACATGAAAACAGTCTTCTTAATTTACCCCAGACTTGCTTTTTGAGCATTTCCTAGGCTTGAGGCAATAGCTTGTGATATGGCATAGTGAAGGGCTGCTGTTCGGGGCAGGTCACACAAAGATACATGTGCTGGTATGTGGAGTTACTTGCATATTTTTCGGCATTATGGCTCCTGCAGAGAGTTCAAAGAGTGCCTTCCGAATAAGCTTGAGGGATGTTGCAGGTAGTATACATTTGGCACAAGCTAGCTATCTGTATGAATAATATGGAATTATCTGGGGGGTGGGGGTGTCTAAAATATTTGCTTCCTTTATTAGTGCATGCTTAACTTTTATTTGTTCCTTTAAAAAAAATGGACCAGTTGTCCAGGAGTGACTGATTAGTTGCTGCATATTTTATCAGGTGGTAAATGCTTTCAGCATTAGTTCATATCAGCCCCATGTTTTCAGTAGCTTTGGCTAATTCAGGCTTAATGTGTGCAGTTTGGCTCATAAAACCAAGGTCCGGGTATTGCTATGGGGCATATTTCCTGAAAAGGGTTGATTCTTAAAATTAAGGCTTATTCTGTACAGTGTGGTAATGTGTTATGTAATCAGTGCAGAGTGATTGGTCTTAAGCTGGTGTGCCCACCCTTGTGAGAAATTCTTCTGTTCTGGACTAGTAATCTGGCAAGTGAGAAAGTCAGGTTTAACTAGTTACTTAATTAGTGGAAGCATTTGATTGCCAGCCTGCCTTTCACCCCTCTTGTCCAAGATGTTTTGGTTCAGGAAGTGGCTAATAATGAAATGATGGTTATCCTCTATTGTGACAACTTGAGTTTTTTAAATCTAGCATTCTTAGGGCTTAGGGGAAAGTAATTTGCAATGCTTGTGCAAATGACCTCTTAGCTCATTTGTTGCAGATGTGATTGAGCTGAGAGTGATGTTGGAGGATGCTGAAGACAGGAAGTATCCAGAGAATGACCTCTTCCGCAAGCTAAGAGATGCCGTGAAAGAGGCAGAGACTTGTGCTTCAGTGGCCCAACTGCTCTTGAGCAAAAAACAAAAGTACAGGTATGACCAGGAAGGGTGAAAGTGGGGGTTCTTTTGCATGAAAATAACTTTAAAGATCAGCAGCTCAAAAGTGCTGATCCTGTAATCAAAATAAATTGTGCATGCTTTGCCAAAATGGACTCTTTTCAATTAGAATATCTGGTGGTAGGTTTTGTGGGGTGGCTGATAGTGTGGGTGTGAAGAGGAAAAATTAATGGAAAGAACGTTTCGAGTAGTTGGTAGAATTGTGAAAACCTGACCACTAAAGTGTCTGAAGAAAGTTTGTGCAATAGTGAGAGAACTGGAGAACAGGTTCAGCCTTTTAAACAGTGTCTATGAAAAGTTTTAAGAAACTAACTTGTTCAAAACATGGCCAGGTGATTACCTAGTGGTCACAATGTTGGTCATATTTTTGCTGGTGTGGAAAGAACTTCAATGGCTTGCGGTCTGCTTCTGGGTTCAACTAGAAATCCCTAACTGGAATGGGATATAGTGAGGAACTGCCTCCTCCTGCCTGAGCATGCCCGATTGTCACGATCATTGATGGAGACCCTGCTCTGGGCACCCCACTGTCAGATGTTAGTTGGGTAGTTGCTGTGGACAGAGTGTCTTTTGTGGAATGCCTTCCTCAAACATACTCACCTGGTGCTGATTTAAATGTCTCTTAGGTGTGAGGTGAAGCTTTTGGTAGGCTTTAACTCTGATGTCTTCTGGATTTTTATGTGTTCTTCTGTTCTAATTGTTCTATTTGAGTTTGTAGCTGCATTAAGTTTAGCTTTGCCTTGTGTAGGTTTTTAAAATTTTTGTATGTCTCCTTGAACATCAATTTTGATGGAAAGGCAGGTTATACATTTTTATAGGTACATGTTGGCTTTCTAATAATTCCCATTATGAACAGAATTTTTCAGTACATGTGGCACAGCCTCAGGCTCTACTGCTGTGTATACTTATGAAATAGAGGTGTCATCCTACCCTTGAGAAATTTATTAAGACTTGCTCATTTACTCTGCAGCTCTCTAGGAGCTGTGCATGGGATTTACAAAGTTCTCTTCTTTCCATAAAGTAGGCTGAGCCCAGAGAGTGGGAGGACACGGACTAAACTGACTGTGGAAGAACTGAAAGCTTTTGTCCAACAGCTATTTAGTCTTCCCTGCGTCATCAGTCAAGCCCGGCAAGTAAAGGTGGGTATCTGGAGAAAGCTCTACTTGGATTGAGCTGGTCACTGTAGCATCCCAGAAAAGTGAAGAGTGGGCAATAATTAGACTGGCCCTGATTACTTCCAGCAGTAACAATCAAGAAAAATATTTTGAGTGGAGGGGTGCAGGTTTAACATTACTTAGATTGGGTCTAACCAGTTAGAACTCTTCTCGCTAGTCCAGTCGAAGCACGTAAGACACTGTAGTGGTTGTGCCTCCCGTGTCAACTGTTAGAAACTCCACAAGACAACTTCCCTTGTAATAAACTGTTCCACTTTATTTTTTGCTTGACAGCAGATGTAATTGCATACATTAGTGCCTCAATAGTTCTGAATGTTTGGCTCGTTCTAAATAGACCTAGCTAAACAGTCAGGAATATCTTTGGTGTTTGTGACAGTTAGCATCACTGTGCTGAATGACCAACTTGTTCCAAATCTTCATTTAGAACTTGCTGGATGATGTTGAAGAGTTTCATGACCGTGCTCAGGAGGCCATGATGGATGAAGTCCCAGATTCATCCAAACTGCAGATGTTGATAGACATGGGCACTGGCCTCTATGTGGAACTTCCTGAACTGCCTCGCCTGAAGCAAGAGCTGCAGCAGGCTCGTTGGCTGGATGAAGTGCGGGTGACTCTGTCAGATCCTCAGAGAGTCACCTTGGATGTGATGAAGAAGCTGATTGACTCCGGGGTGGGGCTGGCACCACACCATGCAGTGGAGAAGGCCATGGCTGAACTGCAGGAGCTGCTGACGGTTTCTGAGAGATGGGAAGAGAAAGCCAAAGTCTGCCTCCAAGCACGGTGAGTATTACTGTTGGTTGTTTTGCTCACTGTTTATGGGACCTATAAAATAAGTCTTGGCCTCCCTCGTAGCTGAACTTACTCCAAGCCAGCCATAAGTAAGCATGTGCAGCACTTGCATAGATGATGGTGCCTGCTTTGGGCATTTGTGGCTAAATGAGGAAACCAAAACGTTGCCATTCTTAGTCCTGTTTCTCAAGGACAGATAAGTTGCAGTTTGGCAGCTTCTCATTAAAACTGAATTTTAAGTCCTGCTAGAGATGCGAGTACCTGGTTTCAGTTTTTTCTGAGGTCTTTCCCTCCCATTTTTCCAATGGAAAAATAAGAAATATGGGGGAATATTGGGGAAAAATCATGAACTTTTTTCTCCAATGGATGAGTGAAATGCTTTTTAAGACAAGGTTTTACTCACTCAGAACGAATAATGACTATTTTTATGAAAGGCAATCTGCAGTATTAGAGAATAATACACTGTTGAAAAGTTGGATATTTCAGTGTTATAAAATTTAACTCATCTATATACATTACTGGTCCTTAATATTCTGACTTCATGAGACTATTTCTAGCTAAATAAAATTGGGTTTTTCCCATGGCTTCAGAAAGTCTGGAAATTTTTACAGCTAAGTCCTACTGGTAGTGATATTCATCACCAGTCTAATAGACTAGATGTTGCACAAAGTTGATGAAGCAGTGTTCCATGCCCTTGGTTTTAAGAGGCTTTGCTGACTTCAGTTACAGGACTCAGTGTATTGTATTGGCTCGAGTATTGGAACTAGACTGAGGAGACCTTGTTTCAAATCCATAGTCTGCCTTGAAATGTACTAGTTGGCCTTGGGCAAGTCACTCTCAGTCTTACAAGGTAGCTGTGAGGGTAAACTAGAGTGGCCACTCCGAAGAGTGAGCCGCAAGTGGAATAAATACTTGCACTGCCTTGGAGAAAGCATTATTCTTGGTGCTGTTTGAGGTGATGGCTGAGTGGTACTTAGTCGAGGCTTTCATTGATCATGACCAGAAAGCAAGAATATATGCCAATCAGGTTGTTTTTTTTTCTTCTGTAGGCCTCGACAAAGCATAGCAGCTCTGGAGAGCATTGTCAGTGAAGCAAAGAATATCCCAGCTTACTTGCCCAATGTGTTGGCATTGAGAGAAGCCCTGCAGCGAGCTCGAGACTGGACAGGCAAAGTAGAGGCCATTCAGGTATGGTTAACTGCAAGCAATGCAGCATCTGTAACTTGGATCCTTGCAAGCAGTTATTTGCTTCCTTCCCTGAAAAAAGTACTACTCCCTGGGCTCTGAAATCTGATCGGTTATTTGTTACAGCTTTCACTTTTGTGGGTGCTTTTTAGTTGATCCTGATGCATCCTGCAATGTTTTGCAGTGGCTTCTTCGGAATATTTATTATAAGTATTTATATCTTTCTGTTCCATTTCAGTGGAGATGCCCAAGGCAGCTAGCAATCAAAGAATATAGCAATAAAACAACAACAAAGAATAAAATGGTAAAATATTCAGATGTGCTGTTATAGAATTTCTTTTCTTCATCTGAAGCAGGGATTCAATTTTGTGGCTGAGAATGTGTTTAGCTGTGATAGCATTCACATCTCTAAACTTTCTTTAAAATGTAAGGGTGGGTATATAGTGCTGGTAGGAATTGCTGAGTTTGAACATTTCAGTCAAGGAAGCCCTCTGCCTAATGAATAAGTAGCCTCAGCAGCCCTTCTCCGTGAGCCCCTGCCAAAGGAAGTGAGGCGGGTGGCTACTAGGAGGAGGGCTTTTTCTGCTGTGGCACCCCGGCTGTGGAATGAGTTCCCTAGTGAAGTTCACCTGGCACCTACATTGTATTCTTTTCGGTGCCAGGTGAAGACCTTTTTATTTTCCCAGGCATTTTAGCTTTCTAGACATTTAGCTTTGCTGTTTTAAATCTGCATTTTAAATTCCTGCACTGCTGCTAGGTTTTATTGTGGTTGTATTGTTATATTGTGGTTTTAATTTTTTATATAATTTAAATCGTTTTATTATGTGCCGTTTAGTTTTAATTTTTGTGAACCACCCAGAGAGCTTCGGCTATTGGGCGGTATAGAAATGAAATAAATAAATATACCCAATAGCATAAACTGTATTTGGCTCATCCACCACATCCCTTGCCTTTTAAACCTTGGCTTTTGTTGCTGCATTCACTTGAGCAAAAGTTAATCACTTTGGTTATTTTCTGGGGTTATTGAGAAGTATATTAATTTTCTGTTTATGCTCCTGTGTAAGCTTGCTTGTGCCTCACAAGCAGGGTGTCTTAGTGGAGTTACTTGGTATTTAGAGGTGAGAGTTCAGGAGTTGTGTGCTTTAAAAAACCCCAAACCAAACTGAAATCCATTATGGGAACTACAAAAATGTGTGTATGAATTATGTAATGTGTGTTTTGTTATTACTGACTGAGTTAGTAGAGTAAGGCACTGCCCAGGGTCACCTGCACACTACGGTCATCCTTGTAAGTTCTTCTTCATGTGCCTCCACCCTCTGAGATCAAGCAAGTGGCTACCAAGGAGAGGGCCTTTCTGGTTGTGGTGCCCCACCTTTGGAACACTCTCCCCAAGGTGGCATGCCAAGTGCCTGCTCGTGTCTTTATGGGAGGGACCACAGCTCAGTTGTACAGCACCTGCGTTGCATGCAGAAGGTCCCAGGGTTGATCCCTGGCCCCTCCAGTTAAAAACATCAGGTAGCAGTTGATGTGAAAGACCTCTATGCAGACCCCAAAGAACTACTGCCATTTGCCAGCCGTACTGGACTAGATGGCTAAATAACCTGACCTAGGGTAAAGCAGTTTCCTTTTGTTCCTATTTCTTTTTAGCACCAGGCAAATATCCTTGTGTTTTCCTAGACCTCTTTCTAAACCTTGGTCAAACTGTTTTTATTCTGCTGCTGTGGCTGATTTTATTGTATTTATCCATTTTATTTTAGCAGCTGTCCTGGGAGTAGTAATACTGAAGGGTATATTTTTAATTATGTTAACGCAACACTGTTGAAATCCTGCTGTGGCTGTAAGTTGAGATAAGTTCAGTTTGGTGTGGTGTTGGGAGTATATAACTGGGCATTATTCTTTACCTCACAGAACGGAAGCAACTACGCGTATCTAGAGCAACTAGAGAATCTGTCTGCAAAAGGCCGCCTGATCCCTGTCCGTCTTGATGCTCTGCCACAAGTTGACTCGCAGGTAGCAGCAGCTCGTGCATGGAGGGAACGCACAGGCAGAACATTCCTTAAAAAGAACTCCAGCTACACACTCTTACAGGTTAGTTGCGAGCAATCTTGTACCAGGGCCTAGAGAAGCATTCTTGACACTGTCTTATAAGTGGCAAGTGGGTAATTGGGGCTGTTGGGCCATCTTTCTCTTATGCCAGGGACTAGTGCAGCTGTAATGCTTCCTGGTGTCTTAATGTTTCTCAGTCATAGTTAAGAGATTGAGAAGCAGGAAATCTGCACAGGGTTGAAGTGAAAATATAAACTTCAGTTCCGTGGAAAGGAGTTGGCTTTAGGAAAGCTTGACTCCTTTGGCTGAAACTGAAATGTTTTCAAAGTTTCAATTTACTAATTAGTACAAATCTTTTAAAAATAAATGTGGACTGAAGCCTGGTCCCCATGACAAATCTGTTTTCTAATGAAATTTTGTCTTCCAGAATTTCAAGGCTCTGTAGAACCATGTATATATCTCCTCCTATAACCATTCTACTTTTTGGTTGCAGGTTCTGAGTCCTCGAACTGATATTGGTGTTTATGGCAACAGTAAGAATAGGCGAAAAAGAGTGAAGGAGCTAATAGAGAAGGAGAAAGAAAAGGATCTTGACATGGAGTCCTTGAGTGAACTGGAAGATGGTCTGGAAGAGACTAGGGACACTGCAGCTGTGGTAAGAAACTATAGTGGCATTGCTCTATAAAGGGCCTTTTACCTATTGGTAATTTACCTATCGGAAGGGTAAAGCTTATAATTGCTATTAATCTGGGGCAGGCATTTGAGTCCATTTTAGGTTAGCTAGGTTATTAGAATAGCTACACTGTGTACAGTTCTTTCTTTTCCTCAGTGCACATAATTCGGAGGTCAAGACAGAAAATTTTCTGCCCAAGGAGAAGATGAAGGCACCGAGAGGGGTTGCCTCTTAACTCCACATCCTGGCCTTTAGGTTGAAACAGTTGTAAGGTGTGCACAGAGGGATTAGATCAGAGTGAAAATGGTGAAACTGTCAGACCTTATGACCTCAAGTTTAAAATTAGGAATCACTACTTTATTTATCCAGCCTCCAATATAACTAACTGCATGTGTTAATTTTGATCCATGGTTGCTAATTTAACTGTTAATCTCATCTTTTAGTAGTTAAATTTTACTTTTAATCTCTTCTTCCTTGGTAAGTCTTACTTTCCATTTCTAAAAGCCCTGTTTGACCATTTGTTAAGTTTGTAAGTATTATTGTTATAAGCATCCACCACCTAGTTTATCCATATTCAGTGTTCACATTTTCATGCTGTGAAAGGTTAACCTTTTAACCCAGCCTGGTTTATGACTGATAGCTTATTGTGTAGTAAGTACACACCTGTACTTGGAAGCACTCATACAGTGCACCATTCTGATTATTAATTTATTTGTGCCTGATGCATATGAATGATACCATTATACTAAATACTTGAGAGCTCAACTTTTTCCTTATAACTCAGGGGGGGTGTTAAGACCTTTGGTTTCAGGCCTGGCTTAGAAGAGAAACTCTTCTATTTCTTTAGTAGATTTCTTTCTTTTACTGAACATTCTTCAGCGTAAACTTTGGCCTTGGGTATGAAACAACATTTTCAGTTTAACAAAAATGGCTGAAGTTCTTCAGCTTCAAAAATGGGGCACATTTGGAAACAATTATAAAGTATACTGACTGCAAATTTTATTTCTCCTTTGCACCTCCAAAGCTATGCTCTTTTGTTGCTACAAATAATTGTGAAGTGGTGTTTGTCAAGCAAGAATTTCTCAATGTACTGTGTAGCCTTCGTCATTCACCGCAGCAAAATATACCCTTTACATGGATAGGGGAGAGCTGCCATTGACTACAGCCCAGTTCCTAAGCACAATTCCATAGGAAATACAAAATATGATTGCGGTATCTCCAGACATTAATTTTTTTTACTGCTTTTCAGTGTTGAAAGTGCTTCACCTGCATTATCTAGGTGTAATATTTGACAATCCTGTAAAGGTAATTCAATAGCATTCCCTCTCATATTGAAGATAAGGCTGAGAGAGCGGCTTGCCTAAGGCCATCTACTAAGTTCATGGCAGAAGTGATGGGGCATCCTGGTTCATAGCTCAGTCATTTAGCCACTGTGCAAACACATCCAGAGTTTGAGGGTTGGCTTTCATTATGTTGATGATACCCAGCTCTATCTTTTTCCCTGTTCTAGCAAGGAACCATCCACAATGGGTTATCCCCACCACCACTACCCAGGGCAAGGCACGGAACATGTGACCAGGCTTTTGCCTAGTCCCTCCATCTGGCTCTTCCTCTCTTGAGCTTGTTCTCTGCCTTTGCCCAGGACAGAGCTTCCAAACAACCTCCTAGTTTCTACCATTTCTTTTTTTGCTATCTCTATTAAAATACTTCCTTTTCTTTAACCCTTTTGATACCCCAGCCTTCATTACTTTATTCAGCGCTTTGTCTGTCTATCTCCTTGGCTTTTCTCTTTGAATTTCTCCCTCTGCTTCTAGACGACTGCCTATGTGAGCACAGGAGGCTACCAGTCAAGAAAGGCAGATTGTCAGACATATCTGAATAGTCACAATTCTGGGGTGCAGCAATAAAGAGTGGCAGGTCTAGACCTTCAACGAAGCAGCCGGCCTGCTCTCTGCCCAACCCCCGGCGGCAACTGCAAGGCGAGCTCCCTGAGGCCGTAATAGGCCGGCATGTTCGCTCTGCCAGAGACGCAAAGGGCAGTCAAAGCTACACTAAAATCTCTGTAGGGGATGCAGGTGACCCCCTCCCCCCACCTTCCTAGACCAGTCTTCTTGCTCCTGCCATTTTGAAAGCTGCCTGGCTGTGTGACCTAAAGAACTTGATGCAGCTCTGTGACTGAGAGCACCAGCAGACCAAGAAGACCAATCATGTAGGACTCAAGAGGACCCAGTGGTGGTCGATATGGGGGAAGAATGGACTGATGGAGACGGCGATTTAGAGTCCCTGGTGATTTCCTGGCATTTTTTGGTTCCGTTACAAGCCAAGTGCCCTGCTTCAGTGTGGCAGTGCCTGTATACCACTGTATACCGAGTGCCCTGTATACCCCTACATAGGGCCCCCCGTTGCCATTACCAGTCAGGCTGAGGTTTTCCCGTCAGTTACCAGCCCTTCTCCAACCAGGGGTCCAGACAAACCAGACGACCTCGTATCTAAAATCCAACAAGCAGTTTTACCTGTCTTCTCTGGGCAGTCAGTTCCCCTGCAGTGGCATGCAGTGGTTGCATGCCTTAATTACCTCTTGTCTACATTACAGCAACATGTTCTACATAGGGATGTCTTTAAAGTGTTTGGAAAGTACAGCTTGCACAAAATACAGAAGCCAGATGGTTATCTGGCATGTGTGTTAGACTATATGACACTGTTCTTGGATCAGCTTCATTGACTTCCAGTTTGTTTCTGAGCTCAATTCCAGGTGCTGACTTTTACCTAAAAAGCCTTAAATGATTTGGAGCCAGGATATCTGAACAACTTCTTCCTCCCATATAAACCTGCCCATATTCCACAGTCATAGAGGACCTGTATTCCACGGTCATAGAGGACCTGTTATATGTAGCATCACTTAGAGAGCTTAGGTTGGTGGATTCTCAAGACAGGACCTTTTCTGTAGCAACAGCACCTTTATAGAATTCCTTCCCAAGGGAGGCCAGATTAGCCCAATCTTTAGTATGTTTCATATGGACAGTGACGACTGTATTATTCTGACTCTGATTTATCATAATGAAAGTTTCTGCTCCTTTTTATTGTTTTTATGTATTTGCTTTAATTTTACAGTGGTTTTTATTCAAATTTCCTTTAGTGCCATGCAAGCTGAGGAACGATTCATAAATGTCTCTGTCTGAACAGGGTATGTGAGGTTACCTGGTGAAATGAGTGAAAAGTTGTCAGCTGTTCTCTCTGTTGAATAGGTGGCTGTTTTCAAGGACCGGGAACAGAAGGAAGTGGAAGCTATGCATGCCCTCAGGGAAGCCAACCTGGCAAAGATGACCATGGTGGATCGCATTGAGGAAATAAAGTTCTGCATCTGCCGCAAAACAGCCAGTGGGTTCATGCTCCAGTGTGAACTTTGCAAAGACTGGTTTCACAGCACCTGTGTGCCCCTCCCCAAAACCAGCTCCCAAAAGAAGGGCTCAAGCTGGCCTGCCAAAGAAGTCAAGTTCCTGTGTCCACTTTGTATGCGTTCTCGAAGACCCCGCCTTGAGACCATCTTATCCCTGTTGGTGTCCTTGCAAAAGCTGCCGGTGCGCCTGCCAGAGGGTGAGGCATTGCAGTGCTTGACAGAGCGGGCTATGAGTTGGCAGGATCGAGCGCGGCAAGCTCTGGCTACTGATGAACTCTCCTCTGCATTGGCCAAGCTTTCTGTGTTGAGCCAGCGTATGGTAGAGCAGGCTGCACGGGAGAAAACAGAGAAAATAATCAGTGCAGAGCTCCAGAAGGCTGCAGCTAATCCTGACCTGCAGGTAGGACGGGTATGCAGTATATGACTTTGTTAGTTTCTTTGTATGTAATCCTTTTTTTGTCTTTCTGGAAATAATTGCTTTTTTCCTCAAGTGTATACTAAGAACAGTCACCTAGTCTGATCTGAATGCAGATCTTCTGTGACCAAAAGATTTCCCCCCTTAAATATCTTGAAAGGCTTACAGAATAAAGTGGCACCTTTTATTGGATGAGTCCACTTGGAATAGGAGTAGATACACTGATGTGAATAAACTCAAGTTTGCTACAAATGTAGGTAAGTGGCCACATTAGAAGTTTCCCTCAAGCACATGGAATATACATTGACCAGCAAGCAATTGATAGACCATAATAGCCCAAGAACAAAACTTCTGTATTTCAGTGCCAGAAATTCCCAGACTTTACAAGCAGGTCAGCTTTTAAAACATGAATACAAAATGAGTGCAAGTCTTCTTTCATATTGCTTGACTTAGAGGAGTATAGCTTTACTATTGAGGAGTTAGTAATGATATTTTGTCATGTCAGCTGTTCTCCTTTTTTTTTTTTTTTTACTTTGTAGGTTTTCTGTCCCTTCCCTTTCTTTATACATTTATTCACTCTGTACATCTTCCCTGGCTCCTATCCATGCACCTCAGGGAGATGCATCTAACTTTGAACATCAGGCTCCTGTACTAGCAGAAGTTGGGGTCTGATAATAGATATTTCTTTAAATGTTTTTTCCTCTTGGGCCAACTGAGTATTTGCTATGTCAGTATCAAATTACAACTAAAATACTAAGCCCTGAAATGTAGTTCTGGTGCACCATCGTTGCTGCAGTTAGCAACTTTGTTTTATTTTTGTGATTACCTATGAAAGGTACTAACTTCTACAGTTTCCAGGGGGTGGTAGTTCAGACAGTGAAGAAGCTAGTTGTGATGATGCTCTCAGGAGCTATGGACAAAGTAAGGTATTGAGAGTTCTCAGCCGATGTTGCCCTCATAAGCATTAGAAATTAAAGTTCCATGCCTTATCCCTGGAACCACCATATTTAGATGTTAATATTACAGTTCCTTAAGATATGAATTGCATCCATAGGCCAAAGACTCCAAGTAAAGGAGATCTTATGCTCTAGTCTTTTTGTCTCCTGTACATGTTTTATTGGAGACCCTGTTTTTGTCACAAAATGCCTTTCACTCCTTAGGGCCACTTGACTAGTTTTCAGCAATCTGGCTTTAACCGGGCAATGAGTAGTGTGTCATCATCTCCACGACAAACTGTGGACTATGATGACGAGGAGACGGATTCAGATGAAGACATCAGGGAAGCATATGGCTACGATATAAAGGTCAGTATGGCAATAAAAATCTCTGAACCGTGTCATTAATGTCAGTTTTATTCCTCCAGTGAAATTTCTGCTAACTTAAGAGTAGGTTAGCATCATAGCTTTAAAGTTGCTTGATACTTCAAGGTGATCCAAGTTCTGTTAAGTTTGCAAGGGTTTTTTAAAACTTACTGCACTTGAATTAACTGATTGAAAAGGAGCCAAAATGCATTGTCACCCCCATCATTTTGAGAGATTGGCTCGTCTTTTAAGTTGTCCACTACAGTGTTTAAAGGAAAACAAAATGTAAGCCACGTTTCTGTGAATGAATAAACTAGATTAATTTAGGCTGGAGAATTCCTGAGAACAGACTGTGGGGGTGACGGGGAGTTGGATGACTAGGTTCTACTCTGTACACCCATATCTGTGCTCTGTTCTGTTTTAGGACAATGCCAGTGTAAAATCCTCTAGCAGTCTGGAGCCCAACCTCTTCTGTGATGAAGAAATTCCTATCAAATCTGAAGAAGTTGTAACGCACATGTGGACAGCTCCATCCTTCTGTGCTGAGCATGCATACTCATCAGCTTCTAAAAGCTGCTCTCAAGGTAATGGCATTTTCTGTATAGATGGGAGCATCTAAGGGATTGTCTTATCTCAGAGCACTATGTAGCACTTTGAGTGGCTGGTGGAGCCTGGGTAATTCATTATAATCCTGATTTCCACTGGTGTGTTTGAACATACAAGTGACTTTATGTTCTGCCTATCTATAAGGAAAAACATGCCATCAACTACCAAGAAATGGAGTATTTGAAATACTTTCTGAAATTCTAACAATTCTTAGTCCTTTTTATGCTAATAAAAATTCAAAATACTATCCTTTGACTTTCTCCCCTTTGTCCTGTGTGATTTTGGCTTCTCTCTGAAAGGTTCCAACACTCCAAGGAAGCAGCCCCGTAAAAGCCCCCTAGTACCTCGCAGTTTAGAACCACCTGTACTCGAATTGTCTCCTGGAGCCAAATCTCAGCTAGAAGATCTAATGATGATAGGAGATCTCCTAGAGGTATCTTTGGATGAGACTCAACACATCTGGAGGATCTTGCAGGCAACACATCCACCATCTGAGGACAGGTTTCTCCATATCATGGAGGTAAGGGCATGCCTTTCCTGCAGAGAATAGTTTATTCTCTTAGCTTTTCTCAGAGTGTCATCTCCAATCTGAGCAGAAGGGAGCCATCACAGTAAGATCAATCTCTACCAGGGCGGATTGGTTTAAATCAAGGCGATTTAAATCAACCAGGAAAAAGGTTGATTTAAATGGCTGATTTAAATAAAGTTTCCAGCTGAAACTTTTTCATACATTTCCAGAACTATACAAATCTGACCACTAAGCCATGTTAATTGACAACTAAATAGAGTATTAAAGAGTACATGTTACGCTGTCTCGTTCATACAAGCAGGCTTTGCAACCCTTTGTCACACTGTATATACTTGGCAAACTTCCTTTTTTTAACGTATAGAGGGAATGTCTTTAAAATATTCCCATAAAGGGTCTTTCTTATAACCAGCACCCATGATGGTTTCAGGTTAACAGCACAATCCTATACATGTCTACTCAGAAATATGTTCCATTGAGTTCAGTGGGGCTTACTCCCAGGTAGATGGGTATAGGATTGCAGGCATAGTATGGGAGTATAGGAAGAGGCACACTGGACAATTTTGTCTTCTTTTTTCTTTCCAGTGTTGCACATTTCTGCTTCACTCAGTTTTGGCCCAGCTTTACCCTCATAACAAACTAAGTAGCAAACAAAAATGAAATGCCCATGACTGATAGCTCAAAGCAAGGTTTGATAGTTACCGGGCAGAAAAAAAATCCAATTTAAATTTTAAAAATCTGACTCCTTCAATTTTTCAAAGTATCAGTTTTTATCTAGCTGATGACATTGTTTTTCCATTCTGACTGTGCCTTACTTTGCCCAGCTGCACACCATAAATTTTATTTATGGTTTGTTAGAAAAAAGCAAACCATTTACATTTTAAAAATTGATTTAATTTTTTTTAATTGTTTAAAGGTGCAATCCTATCCAGATAGGTGGCCGCCACTGAACTCAGAGGCAGTGCAGAAGTGAGGGGAGGTCGCTTCTCTGGGAACCAACCGCGGAGCGCGGGCTCTGAGGTCGGTTCCTGTGGTGTCTAGCTGCTGTCTAGTGGCCATAGGATTGCTCCCTAATTGTTTTTAAAAGTCATTAATTTTTCCATCCTGAATTCTACCACACATCTGTATACAATGTATGGTAAAAACCTCCTTACTGCTTGTCAGGATGATGGAAGATGAAGCAATGTGTGTGTGAGCTAACCTCAGTAGTTTTGTCATCTTGATGAGTTTATTGTTCACCCTCTTCCCACAATCACGGTTTAGCTGAATGTTAAGTCTTATG
Source organism: Heloderma suspectum (assembly GCF_057233095.1). NCBI lineage: Eukaryota > Metazoa > Chordata > Lepidosauria > Squamata > Helodermatidae > Heloderma > Heloderma suspectum. The sequence continues at coordinate 25,800,530 of NC_139464.1, forward strand.
GGCAGGATTGGGATGACTTCTCTGGTTTTTTTTTTTTTTTATAGCAACTAGTACAGTGGCGAGAAAAAGTTTGTGACCCCTCATAACTACAGAAATTCCGTAGTTTTACCATGATAGTCTTTGTGAATCAAAACTAGGCGTTTTCTAATTATTCAATAGGGTTTATATTAAACTGTTATATTAAATTTATTAAATAATAAATTGTATTAAATATTCTCTGTCTTGTGAAATAAAAGGATGTGTAAATTAGGCAAACTATGAGTACTTAAGAGTCAGGGTATGTGCAAAAGTAAGTGAACCCCTGGTTGCATCAGCTCAGTTAAAGGGAATAATTAGAATCAGGTGTTTAAGTAATTAGGTACTTCAGGGGTGAGTTTGGGAGGCCCCACTCAAGAAAAGGACCAGAAACTTTGTGAATTTGGTCTTCACCATACAGTTGTGTAGAAACATATCATGCCACAATGAAAGGACATCTCTGAGGATCTCAGAAAAACAGTTGTTGTTGCTCATCGGTCTAGAAAGGGTTACAAAACAATTTCTAAGAATTTGTGGCTCCACCAGTCCACTCTCAGACAGTCTACAAATGGAGAAGGTTCAAGACCACAGTCACTCTACCCAGGAGTGGTTGTCCTACCAAAATCTCTCCAAGAACAAACTGGCACATCATCCAGGAAGTCAAAAAGAGCCCCAGAGTAACATCCAAGGATCTGCAGGCAACACTCGCCTTGGCTAATGTGAGTGTTCATGACTCAGTGATCAGAAAAAGACTGAACAAGTGTTGATGGGAGGATAGCCAGGAGGAAACCAATGTCCTCTAAAAAGAGCATTGCTGCCTGCCTTGAAGTTCTCTAAAGGTCACCTAGATGATTCCCAAGACTTCTGGAACTATGTTCTCTGGACAGATGAGTCAAAGGTAGAACTTTTTGGCCTCAATGAGAAAAGTTATGTTTGGCGAAAAACACTGAGTTCGAACAGAAGAAAGTCATCCCAACTGTCAAGTGTGGCAGTGGGAATGTGATGGTTTGGGCCTGCTTTGCTGCCTCAGGACCTGAGTGGCTTGCCATCATTAACACAATCATGAATTCTGCAGTGTACCAGAAGATTGTAGGGGAGAATGTCAGGCCATCTGTCCCTGAGCTGAAGCTGAACTAAAAGTGGGTCATGCAACATGGCAATCATCCTAAACATACAAGCAGATCTACAAAAGAATGGCTGCAGAAAAAGAAATTCCATGTTTTAGAATGGCCTAGTCAAAGTCCGGACCGCAACCACATTGAAATGTGACAGGACTTGAAGCAAGCTGTTCATGCGAGGAAGCCCTCAAATGTCACTGAATTGAAGCAGTTCTGTAAGGAAGAATGGGCCAGAATTCCTCAAAACGGATGTGAGAGACTGACCAACAGTTGCAGAAAATGTTTACTTTGAATAATTGCTGCTCAAGTGGGTGCCACCAGTTATTGAATCTAAAGGTTCACATACTTTTCCACACATGGATATTGAATGTTGAATCAGTTGTGGATAAATACATGTTGGAAAAGCATCATGTCTGTGTGTCATTTGTTTAATCAGGTTATCTTTTGTTCTTTATCTAGGGAAGGGGTTCACAAACTTTTTCTTGCCACTGCGTATCTGTAGTGCTAATTAAAATGTTTAGCAACAACTCTTGCTTCAGTCCTCTTCTGCTACGTGGTGCTTAGATTTTTAAAACTTTTGAACACTGAGAAACACCCTTTCGTTTGCAATCTATAGCAGGGCTGTTCCTCAACACCCCATTGCCTTTTCCATGATACAGCCAGCTGCTTCTGCCATTTAATTGTAATTTCCCCCCCATGCACTGCCTACTTTTTAGCCTGTTTTTTCTTCAGCAAAATCTCTTAATTTTTTTGCTTAGTCTGGTCTATCAAACACAAATTTTCTTCCCCAACACGTTCTATCTTGGTCTTGCATTTTTACTGGTCTCCACATTTCCATTCTTCAATCTTGCACATATTTAGGTAATGCTGATTTGAGCCAAGAATTGTATTATTCCCTGTGTGGTATGTATTACTCAGTCTGTCTGTGTCTCTCTCCCTCTCCCTCTCCGCGTGCGTGTGTGTGTAAGAAAGTGTAAGGGATCAGGAACTGAAAACCCCAGGGCAAAATCTAGTCTTCTGAATAGAATTAGCTGCTCCCTCACCTACTAATTCAAGTAGCAAAAGAGGTATATGGTGCTTAGGAGCCCACTTTAGCAATTAGCGAGGAGGCGCTAGCCCTCTCTCCACTTTTCAGACTGGTCCTCCAAGAAAATGAGTAGCTGATTAGACTAATTAGATACTAGTATATAAAAACTAGTAGATAATTAGCTAACTAGGAGCTAATTATCATCCTTAGAAATTGTTTAACTTTGATCCCTTTTGGCTTCAAAATAGAGCTTGGCACTATAGGCTTGAACTTCAGCTATGCTATAAGCTTCCAGTCTGAAACGTAACTGGTTTTCCTCCTTCTGAATAAGTCTGTTTTGTTCGAAACAGACACTGATGGTCCCAATTAGTGTTCCAGTTTGATGCAGTTATAGGTCATATTCCTAACTTCTCTTCTTGCACTTTTAATACGTAGTATCTGATTTTAAAGCTTAAATGATTGCTAGTTTTATTCAATATATAAGTTCAGTTTCTGTAGAATTAATACAAGGAAACTGGACCAAAATGTGGATATCAGTGCTATTTTTTTAAAAAAATTCATCTTGGACCAAAACATGGTGATAGAGCACATACTTTGCAAGTAGAAGGCCCAAGGTTAAATATCTAGCACCTCCAGCTAGGGCTAGGAAAGACCCGTGTCTGAAACCCTGGAGAGCTGCTGCTACTCACTCTAGACAATACTGAAATAGATGGATCAGTGGTTGTTTTCAGTATAAGTTAGTTTCTTATGTAAGATTGATAAAACTCAGAATCAAAGCCTGATTGTTCAGATCTTGTTTACTGTTGCTTCACTATGGTGTGTTTGTGCATTCTGCACATGAGTTGCATCACATGCTCTTCTTGTATGGCCTCTGCCAGTGGTGGTGGTGTTGCTAATGTTGGGTGGAGGTGGAAGGGATGCCACGTTGCCTCCATTCAAACAATGAACAGTGTTGCTCAAGCACATCGCAGTAGCTCACACTAGCTGGAAGTGTTATAATGTTCACAGAAGTTGGTTCCTTGGCTTTGTTTTTATTATATGTCATTGGAATAACTCTGGAGTTCTCCTATTAACCTTTATTTTGTCAAATTGTTTTTCAAAGGATGACAGCATGGACGAGAAGCCATTAAAAATGAGGGGAAGAGACTCGTCTGAGAGGAAACGGAAGCGCAAGCTAGAGAAAGCAGAGCAGTACTTTGGTGAAATGAAGCAGAAGTCTAAAGAGCTGAAGAAGTTGGAGAAACCCAAGAAGAAAAAGCTAAAACTGACCATGGACAAGACGAAGGAACTGAACAAACTGGCCAAGAAACTGGCCAAGGAAGAGGAACGGAAGAAGAAGCGTGAGAAGGCAGCTGCAGCAAAAGTGGACCTGGTGAAAGAGTGCACAGAGAAAAAGAGGGAGAAGAAAGTCTTGGATATCCCCTCCAAGTATGACTGGTCAGGAGCTGAAGAGTCTGATGACGAAAATGCAGTGTGTGCTGCACAGAACTGCCAGAGGCCCTGCAAGGACAAGGTGGGTCACCTTGGCTGAACTTTTTCAGAGGTCGTTGCTAGCCGCCTTCAGACTTCAGGGCTGTGTCTTAGAATTTTGTCATTTTTATTTTAAAGGGTAGAGACCATAAAATATGTGTTCTTTGTTCATTAACAAGGAACTTTATGGGTCTATGTATTTGACTAGGCTATACTAAATCAGAATTTGGTCTTGTCAACTCGATTCTGAACATTGGCAGGCATTAAAGAGATGCAGTAAAGAAATGGGTGAATTTGAAAATAGTTTCCCCATCTGATAAGTTTTCCCATCTCCTCATCTTTCCTTCCCTGCTGGCACTCTAGAACACCTGCTGACTGACACCCAGGAGTTAATTCCAGACTTGAGAGAGAACTATTCCCAGGCCTTGGTGTGTATCGAAGTGAAAGTCTCTAAGCTGGCCGTGCAGTCTTCGTCTAGGAAAGTTAATCTTCCAAAAGCTCTTGCATAAAGCCTGTGAGCCCTGAGTCTGCAGGTTGAGGGAAGCCACATGCCGCACTGCCCCACTTTCTTGCTGGAGGTAAATCTGCAGAGCTTTAGAACTGATCGGATTATAGCAAATTAAATCTCTTCCGCCCTGGAGACCCTTTTTGGGTCCACTTGCAGTAACTTTGGACTCGAGTTTCAGCTCTGCAGGGACATTTTGCTGGAGCAACACTCATACTCATAGTAGTTTTGTGCTTCTGTTCAGGGAACATTCCACAAAGCTGCTTTGGATGTGTATGCACACATAGCTAGGATTCACTTGTGCGTCAGCAATGCCAGCTGGTGCATATGTGCAGTAATGCAACTGATCATGTTGTGGGGAGGGGGAAGGGAAAACAGTGTGTGCGCTAATAGAGGATGCTTGTGCTGGTGAGCAACACACATTGCTGTTAGCAGAGTGTGGTTCTTGCTGAAAATAAAGCTGTCCTTTTGCATAAAACACTTCAAATGTAAATCCTGCACAAGTGCATAAACTGCTGCAGACATTTCCATATGCTGCAGAAGCCAGAGTTTTGCTGTAGGATTTAACTGCAGAGACCTAGGAAACACATTGTGAAGACACTTCAAATCTTTCTATTTTTTTAGACTGATCAGCCACACTATCCACAGCAGCTCAGGGTAGATAAACTTGTATAACATCCTTGCTAATTTGCTTCTAATAAACTTCCACTAATATTTTTAGAAACTAGTTTAAAGTGCACTGCCAGCTCACGTTCATCCCTGTCCACTAGACACTTGTCCAAACAAAAGTCTTCCAAGTATTAAGAGACTGCCAGGCTTTGGCAAACTACAGGAAGAAGAGTTCTGTGGCAGGGTGCAACTATCAAGAGTGTCTCTTTGCATACTCTTATTGTGTGTGTGTATTGCACTGATATCCTTAAGGCATACTTGACTGATCTAAGAGGTCATCATTGGACATATGAAAGGTGGTCTTCAACAGGGTGTAGCACCCAGGCTGTTTAGAGTAAGAGGGAGTCAGTACAGTAACATGCTCCCAGTGACTCATTCCAGGAGATGGACTGTGCATTTGGCAGCAGTTGAAGCTTCTAAAAAAATAATCAGAGCTCTCATCACGGTACTCCAGTCTCAAGGTTATAAAGGCATGGGTGGTTTATGAGGTCTGAATTTGAAAATAAAGCCTCAGCTGCTTTACCAGGTGGAGTGGTAGAAAGCACTTCTGGCTGCCGCAACAAGTGCTGCTGCAAGCTCAAGTGATGGAGAGGCTAGACTCCCCCCCCCCCCCCGAATCATTGATGGGATTCCCCATCTTCCCACCAGGGTTGGTAGTCAAAGTACCTGCTAATAGGTCACCTCAGTCTTGGCTTGATGGAGTTTCAGTTGACTTTTCTCATGTGTGGCCAGACTCTAAGCACAGACTCTGCAAAACCTGGATTGAATTTTTAAAAAAAGTTTAACTGTTTCATCTGCACACAGGTAACATCTAATTCAGTATCTATATCTGATCTCTCCCAGTGGCTTCATGCATAGTAGGGGTGTACTTATGGAGGAGGAGTTGGGGGAAGCCATCTCGTTTGGGATTTTTCTCATAATAAACAAAATTGCCCAAGTGATTCTATGAATGCCTGTTCCGCAGCTGTGATATCAGTCCCTCATGGCCAATAATTTTAAAGGCTGCAGGAAAATCTCACAAGGTCAATAGGGTTTTTCTCCTACTCTATGTGGAAATTGACCAAAAAAGCCACAGTCTCTGTGCCATTTAGATAAAAAGCCAAGTTGGCAGAGTTCTTAGAAAACTGTAGCTTCCAGAGTGCAGATTATAATTTGGAAAAGGTCTCCCCGACGGTACGTTGCAGATAACAATAGCGGAAGAGAGAAGAGCCTGTCTGTTGGATTGCAGAATCCAGTTTGCCTCATGAGTCCAGTGGCACATCATCCTAACTGGCTCACCACCCCAACGAAGACACCGGAGGGGGGGGGATCTCCGCCTTCTAAGATGATTATGATCTGACCATGGCAAACGTGTTGGCCAGCTTCCCCAGTGGTTCACCTCTTTCCAAACTAAGGCAGAACATGGAACCCAAAACATCTGACATGAATGGCACCAGGTACTGGAGTAGATCCGTGGTTGCCGTAGAGACAAAAAGTTTCTAAGCCAGCTCTGAGTAACTGGCCTTGCATGTGTGTTGAGATCCATATCTCACTATGTCATCCAGCATAGTGGGTCTGCCCAGCCTCCAACACCATGGGTATACATTCTGCACTGGATGAACTAAGCACCATGTTCCTTAGTGAAGAGCCAAAGGGGTCTGCCAATAACTGACACTTCTCTCCCCATCCTGCGGTTTGGATATTTGAACAAGATCAAAACCTGGCCTTGTTTAGTCAGGTCTCATAATATACATAATGTCAGCGGGCTTCATCCAGAATTTAAATAATGGATAATAGATGTTGAATTGACCACTGACTGTTTAAACTGTAACCACGACAGCTTGGGGGCAACACTGTTTGTTTTATTTACAACATTTGTATACTGCTCCACATTTAAACAGTTTCCAGAGCAGTGAACAACAAGAGATAAAATGGACAAAAGATAGAAGAAATGAAACATGATAGCAAACTTATTCTTAAAAAAAAAAGCAAAACAGTGCCAATAAAACTGAGGTTGGTTAACCAAAGAAGACTTCCTGGAAAAGAGCTGTTTTCAGGAGGTGCTGTTGGCATCTGCCTGACCTCCAGAGCAGGGAGTTCTGTTGTTGCAACCCTACAACAGCCCTCAAGTGGCAGGAAGTGAGACAAGCAGCACCTCTCTAGGTATTCTCAACATCCATTATTTGAAAACAAGATAAACTAAAGAGATAGGGGATTAGATTCAAATGTTGGAGTCCTGTGAATTTAGTGTATTTAATTCATCCTTCCGGTAAAGTCAGACTTGCACATTTTAAAATCATTTTGACAGTTCAAACAAAACGCTTTTCAGTGCAGAGAATTAAAGCTGTAGTTCTCTTTTGATGACAGCACACTTGCCTTTGTTTGTGTCAGCTGTCACTGTAATATTTCCACACAGTTCTGCTTTTTTATATGCTCTTGTCACAGTCCTGCCGCTATATGGTGGCCACTAACCCTCTGCCACATCTGTGCAAAGGAATCCTTTGATCAGTGTAAGTACTGCTAAAAACCAAAAAGTAGGCTTGGCTTAGAACAGCCAAAGGAGAAAGAAATACTGCCTTCAGCATGGACATCAATTCAGGAGGCTTCTGGATTTTACTGCAGAACATTATTTCAGTGGTCTACAACTACTGTGGGGGAGTGATCAAATTTTAAAATTATTTTAAGGCACAAAGAGTACACTCTTAACAGTTCCTGGAAACAAATGGGACAGAATCTGGTGGTACTTGAAAATAAAAGTTTAAGTGCTAACTTAGAGGCGGATGGTCTGCTGCAACTGTATATGTATGGTGGGTTGAATATATGAAGCTGCCTTACACTGAGTCAGACCTTTGGCCTATCTTGCCTGGTACTGTCTACTCGGACCGGCAACAGCTATCCATGTTAAGTAAAGGTCTGGAATTTCTGGGGATTGAGCTAGGACTTAAACATGTGTCCCACTACTGAGCTATGGAGCCTCCCCTTCTTTCTGAAATTCCTTCCCATTTGTCTTTTCTATGTGGACAAAGCCACAGATTCCAGCTTTGCATCAGAAAAGGCTGGTTTGTGCTCAGGAACATTTTAATTCTTGGTGAGGGGGGGTGAGAATAATTAAATGGAAAATGGACATTGTAATTATTCAAAAAGTAAGTCTTAAACATGTGGCACCCGCTATTTCAATTGTCTCTGCCCCTGGCCTGTGAGGCCTTAACTGCCAGTTGTTTCACTTCAAAACTGGGATAGTGCTAATTTCGCTTCATTGATTTTATTTATGTAGAGTGCCATGTACATTGGTGTTGAAATGTAAGAGGCTTTTTGCCCACTTATTCAAACCACAGGATCCTCTGTGGTACGGAGGTTTATGCAAGTCCTGTATGCCCATATTGTAAGAGAGCTAGCATGTTGTATGAATCTCAGACTCTTTTGGATGTTCATGCTCTACAAACGCTGCTTATACGCGAATGGGAATTGGAACGCAGTTGCAACATCTTAACCGTGAGGACTGCTGTGGTATTTTGGTTTCAAAAACGAAGCATCTTCACTGGGGCTCTTCCTTCTCAGACTCTTCCGGGAGGCCCACCCATTCTCACCGAGTCTCTAGGTTTGGTGTTCAGTTTTCGGCCAAGTGTTCTGCACTCCTCGGTCTCCCCTTGAGCAGCTCTGAAGTTGCCTGGGAACAAGTGCTACAGGCGTGGCAGCATCCGCCACCGGTTTCTGGCATCATTGGTCGTGCTGCTGTCAGGCTGAAGGTCCAGGGTGAGGTGGAGTACTGTTCTGTTCTCTGAAGACGCATGGTTTGGTGGTAAGGATGAATGCCCTGCATTAACCCTTGCTTCTCTAGTGACCTCGGAAGACCTTTCTGCCTCTATAATGCTACGCTAGAGAACTCATATCACTTTTTTGTGAGTGTTTTTCTCTCCCTTGCAATACAGTTAACACACGTCTATTGTCTCTTACAGGTAGACTGGGTGCAGTGCGATGGTGGCTGTGATGAGTGGTTTCATCAAGTTTGTGTTGGTGTCTCGCCAGAAATGGCAGAGAGTGAAGACTATATCTGTATAAACTGTGCAAAGAAACAGATGCAGGGGCCAGGTAGTCCAACACATGCACCACCAGCTCATTTCCTGCTGAGCTACAAACTTCCCATGGAGGACCTCAAGGAGACAAGTTAGCAGCTGCTTGGTCTTGCTGGGACTTGAGGGAAATGGAACACTAAGAAGGTGGTGTGAAGCTAACATAGCCACTTGGAATGCTGCACTTCCACAAACAAACGGCCCTGTAGTGGAGCTGGCCCATGTAGCTGGCTTCCCTTACATGAAGGGATGTCATGGGCACAGGGGTACTGACCCAGCTATGCAGATACCACCCTGTTGGAAGTCCCTGCCAGTATTTGTACTCCCGTGTTTCCTACATAAGGCTGAGCGTAGCTACTGCCTTCAGGCTGAGCAGATGTGTGGCCCATGGATTATGCTTTTCTGCCTCAGCAGTTTAAACAGGGGGCACTGTTGAGAATCCTGAGCCCCACAAGTTTGCCCCATAGCGGCATGTTGATTGTGCGGAGATGAAGGCTCCCATTCAGCCTCTTCATGTTGTTGAGGCACCAAGGCAATGTTATGTGGCTAAGGAACCTGCTTTAAGCACCATGCAGGAGGGGACAGGAGTGGGTGGAAAAATTAAATTAGTTCCAGTTTGGTTGTTAGAAGGCAAAGGAACTTTAGGTCTTGAAAGCATTGGTTTTGTCTTTGCCCTAATTCTTTTGGGTATCTTCCCTTCTTGGGGAAAGCTCATGCATATATTTACATGTAGCTGAGGTATGTATCCTTGGCAAGGCACTCCTTCCTGCACTGGTAGCCATTTCCCTCTGTCTTAGGCTTTATGAACACCCTGTCACTAAGTTGTCTGAAGCAAGGTGCAACTGGTAAAGTGGGCACCACGAGTGCATGGGATTAACGGCTGGGACCGACAGCAGTCCAGCTTTCTCACGATTCCACACTGACATGCTTCTGTGAAAACTTCAACTCACAAGTATTCCCAGCATCATCAAACTGTCATCTCACAGTTCTAATACACAGTCCAGAGATGCAGATTGCGGCCCTGCTTCCTTGCCTTTACGTTTCAATGGATTAAAGGCCTAAACTTGGCTACAAATCCGGTTTGACCTTTCCCCCTTGCTTTTCTGGAAGGCAGGTGGCTTGGGGGTATGTGTCCCGGGTGACAATTGTTTTAGTAAACCCATTTTTTAAAAAGGACTGGTTTTTACTTTTTTCTATGTCTCAAACTACTGACTTGTTCTATAAAAAATAGATTATTTTTCTTTGTTTTTATACTTACCACGGTTACCAGCAGCACAGAAAAAAGAGGCTCACTAAACAAAAACCTGCCTGCAGGCTTGGGTTGTTTTTTTTACTTCATTCCTTCCTTGTAGTACAAGGAATTTAGCAGTTACTTCCCACATCCTTGCTCCACCTGCTGCCTGTGTTTTAAATAGGTAAAAACATTTCATGTGCTACCTTCATGTTGGGGTTTGTTCTGTTAGCAAGGCAATTTGGTCCTTGCTGTCTCCCAGTTTATACTGGCTTTTCTGTAAGTGAATGGCTGAAACTGGCCATAGTGGTGTCTTCCCCCTCCCACCCACCATTATCTATTGTGTTTCCATTCTTCTACAGTTCTAGGAGTGTTGTAACTATAGTGTCCAGTCTTATTAGATGCAGGGGTTGGGGTTTTCTAAAAGATAAAATCTGTAGTGTTCTGCCTTGACTGTTTTGTGTCCCTTCTGTTGTATCCAGTACTTGCAGACTTCATTGGTAAGCATCTCTATCATGAAGCACTGTGTTGACTTCTCCTGTCTGCATATGATTCACTTCATTTAATCAGAATATGGGATTGGGAGGGGCTTCCATTAAGCCAGAGGGTGGTTCCTAGTAGTTTATAAAACTGTTCCAAGGCCCACCAGTTTTCCCTGGGGTACTTCTGCCTTAACGCTGAGACCTCTGTGAAAAAGAGGAAAATGCTGAAAAGTTTCTTTTAAGGGTCCACCATATGCTGAACCAGCAACCCACTCTTTTTCTGTTTTAAAATTAAATTGAAAAACAGCTTGCCGCCTCAGCAACTCAGGTGGCTGTAGTTTTCATTTCAAAGAAAACCTTGGCTATGTGCTTGAGTCTCCATTTATACACAGCTTTTTGGACAGCCAGTTGAGCTTTAATTCAGAAGACAGGGGTCATCCCAAATGGTGGTCATAAGGCAAGAAAATGTAGTGGGTTGCAAATAACAAGCAAGCCAGAATATTGATCCTCGGCACAACAAAGCTTCTTGCTTGATCAACATCAAATACCAGCCAAAGTCATAACAGAAAGTCCAGGTGCATATACTTGAATTGTCACTGACTTCTGAAGAGAAAGCTTAGAAAGTGGTACCAGGAGATATGATCGGTAGGTTGTATAACAGTAAAAGAAAATTAAAAGCAGCTGGGCTTGCGGGTTTGAGGGGGAAGTGTTCACTTGCCCCCATACCTTCTGCTGGCTGGTCTTCCCTTACCAAGTGTTATTAAGGTGAAGCAAACAGCAGTTTCTTCCCTTTTTGTTACTGAACTGGCAGACTATGTGGATTTGCAATCTCATGTTATTTTCTGCCTTCCTTTTGCATCAGTCTGTCCCTAGCTTTCTAGCCCCTTTTAAAGTCTGCTTTCAAAACTGGATTCTTTCTGTTTTTGTCCTTTTTTGTGTTCTGTTTTCTTCTAGTTTTTGTTCAACACAGAGTCCTCCTGCATCAGACCAAAGTTTAACTTTGGAAGTCAACAAGTAGAGCATGAAGGCTGTTCTGCTATTAACTCCTAGCAATTGGTATTCAGTACCATATGGCCTTGGAACATGGAGGCCCATGTAGCCATCATGACTAATAGCTGAGGAAGCACCCTTCTTACACTACCAATTCTTTGCGTACATACTTTCATTTGCCACTCAACTTCCTGGTTGACCCATCCCACCTGACCAAATACATCCACTTGTTCAGTTGCCATTGCCTTTATGTTCCCATTTCCCCCACAAAGGCTAGTGTATTTGTGGGCATGAGCTTCAAGTCCCCAGTTAAGATCTCCACTAAGCCATGAACTCACTGGGTTGGCATTAGGCTACTGAGTACTGTGCTTGGCGTGTGCTTCTCCTGCTCCATAGTAGCAGGGCAACACTAGACTGCTTTACAGGGTTGTAAGACTGCACAAGAAGTCCTCTAAACATCCAGGAAAAATATCACACAAATGCTGTATAGTATTCACAGAGTCCAAGAATGGGAGACGCAGACTGATCTTTGCTATCTCTACCACCATCAGCGGAGTGGAAAGAAACATGCCGTCCTTATGGAAACCTGTATGTTGAAGCCCCATTGATGGGTTCACAAGTGCCCTTGCCAATGGTGAATATATCTTTTATTCTGGCAAGTGAGAAATGGTGGGAGATGGGATTGTCTGACCTTGACTTGACCTTCAGAGGCTTTTGGAAATTGTGAGGTGTCTCACTGCTTTCATGTGCCTCTGAAGCTCAGCACGAGTTCCTGCATTCATGCTGATCTTCCAAGTCATTTGAAATCAGTGAGACCTAGGGGGGAGAGAGGAGACCTCATACTCCTTCCTCACTGTAGCCTGGAGCAGGCTCCTTCAGAATGCCCCCAAAGTTCAGTCCTGCATCAGAAGCCCCATCCTTCCTCAGACTTTCTGTCCAGGGGCAGTGGCAACTGCCAATTTTAACCTACTGAGGTCTGCCATTGGCTGGTGGGAAACATTTAATAGGGTCATGGTAAGGGGATCTTCACCTCCCTCAGGTAGTTTGGGAAGAGTGTTCCCATACTTCTTGAGAAGGCCTCATCTTGCAGGTATTTTTCAGCTTGTAAGCAGGTTGTGTGCATTTTAAAACGATGTATAACTTCTATATTTGCCAGAGGTTCTGTCTTGCTATAACAGTTGTGTATTGCTTCCTGCATGGGAATCTGGTGACAGGGTGTGAGAAAGGGTTGAAAACGTAGCTGTTGAACTTGGAGGAGGTCCAGCGTCAAATGATCAGGGGGTATACTGTTGAATGAACATAACATTTCCTTACCTTTCTCTTCTGGCTAGTTTTGTCTGTACCCAACACCTATTATACACTTGGATATTGCACATGTTGAAGCTCAGTTCCTGCAGCAAATGTTAAGTTTTCTGTGTAGGGCAGAAAAGCTAGAACACCTAAGCTAACTGGAATGTGTGGATTTTGAAATTTTGATCATGGATCTTGATGGATGATCCCTGTATTTAGGTAAGAAATCTATGCACTCTAGTTAACCATTGAATTGGGTCTCATTGTGCTTGGTTTTTATTAGCTGCATATTCTTGTGCAAAAAATTCCCCCCCACACACACCAAAAAAAGTATAAGGTTGGAGGGGAAAAGGTCAAAGAAACCAATGGTAGGATTAGAGATGAGAAAAATTAGCCACTTCCATCTCTAAAATGAAGTTGGGGAAGAGAGTGTTAAGAGTTATACTCAAAGAATAAAGCATGCCAAGGAACTACAGATGGATTCATGTGGTAGATTTTAAAATTAAAAAGGATGGTTAAAAGGTAGGGAGGAAAACAAAAAATGGAGTGTGAAGGGGTTTAATAGATAAGGGCTGGCTCCAGAAGGTGGCATAGTTGGACATTTACCAGGGCCTTAAGAGCAGCAGAGAGCTCATTGCCTTAACAGTTTTACCATTTCCACTGTACAAAGAGTATCTAAGAAGATCAAATGCAGCCCGATGGCCCCCAAGGTCCTGGAGCCAGCACACATGCCAACATACTTTTAAGAGGACAACTGGTATGCTAAACAAAATGTAGGTGCGATAGTCTACTTGGATTTTCATACATTTGATATAGTGATAAAGGAAAGTTTTAATTGCTGAATTACTGCTCCCCATAACAAATGACTTCTGAAATTCACCACCCGTTCATTTACTCAAAAAGAAAAGTGTGCTTCAAAAATGATATTAAAACAGTAACAAGAACTTTGGCTAGACTAGATGAATTAGTGAAGTACAGGCCAGTCGACATGGCTTTTGGCTACAATGCTAAATGAAGCTTCATGTTGAATGACAATACACTGATTACCAAATTATAGGGATGGCCATTGTCTTCATTTCCCATTTGCACAGTCCCCACAACATCTGACCACTGAATACCAGAATAGATGCACCTTAAATTGCAATAAGGCAAAGTGCTATTTAAGGGTGGGGTCGGGGGGAAGAAACTGCTTTTCAGGCTTTCAGTTTGGGAAGAACTAAATAGTGGAGTGACTTGGCTCAATTTCAGGATTCTGACCTATTCGGTATTTTCAGTTGTGAGCAGTTGGAGGGCTGTAGGGAATATTTTTATTGAGATTTTCAGGTGACATCAAGTTAGGAAACAAAAACGGGCAGAATGATGAGATTCAGCAGCAGAGGAGAAATTAACATCTTGGACCATGTCAGGCAAATTAGGCTCTGTGAGTACTGGTACTCTTGTTCAAAGCATTGGCAAAAACCTTATGTAGAAGAAAGACAACTGATCTTCAAGAAGAGAGAACAATGAAATGCGTACAATGCCCATTTCTCTGCGAGAACTCACCTGGTGGACTCATTTAGACATTGAACAAGGTAAGCCTTCAGACAGAAGGTCCTGCGAGGACGAAAAATGATCTTCGGGCTCTCCTGCAGTCACACAACCATTCCCTGATAAACAATCTCAGTCATTTCACAGGGATGACATATATATGAAGAGCCTTTTTTTCAGCTTCCTGTCATTTTGACCCCCCTGTCCGTCAGTTGTTCTGGGTCCTCCTGCTTTGGGTGGTGGTGGTTATGCAACTGGAAGGGCTGATGCAGCAAAGCAGTGGTGGGGAGGGTATTGTCTCCCTGTGTGTAGAACAGAGTTACTGCGTTCTGAGTTGTTAGCAGCAGCGCTGAAGCTACCATGGAGCAGCGTGAGAGGCGTGATGGTGAAGAAGGTCTTGCACTGGCTTAGCCAGTCTCTGCTTTGTGTCAGTCATGAGGAAAGTGCTCAGCTTGCTGCAGCAAATGGCAGGCTGGGTGCCTTTCCAGTGAGTAGTAGCTGCATTGTAGGGGATTGACCTTTTGTTGTAAATGAATGGGAGCAGAATAGCAATCCAGAGCACCCAGCCACCTGTCATAATGGCAGGCAGTTAACTATTTTACACTTATTGGAGCTTTAAACTTTTTGTACCTTGCCACAGATTTTGTATTGCTACCTATCCTAAACAGTGGGACAGGATGGCCAGAAACGTCAAATAAAATCATACTCTTTCTGCATATTTTGCACTTATTTTCCTCCCACACATTGCAAATGTTATATGCTACCCATTAATTAAAACATACTAATCCTCCACCAAATAGTTGCTAAGATTTTTCTTATATACCCAAATTGATTTTTGTGTGTACATCTTTTTTTAGCATACTTGGTCACAGCCAAGACATTTAAGAGCACTGGCTGAAAGTGTCTTCCGCAAAATTGTTCCTCCTGTGAATGCAGAGAATCACACAAATGTTACCATAGAGAGAGCTTTGAGTTCTTATAGTGGTAGAGCAGGCTTCCCCAACCTGGTGCAGCTCCCATCATTCCTACCCAGTGTGGCTATTGGCGATGCTGCCTAGGACTGATGGGAGTTGCAGTTGAATACATCTGGAAGGCACCAGGTTGAGGAAGGCTGTTGCAGAGATACATTTGACAAAGTACAGGCAATGTTGACACAAAACTCCAGGGTGTAAGGAATCCTTGCCCCATACATCTGTCATCATATGGCAGAGTGCCAACCCCTTCTCCTCCTGCCATGCTTGAGTTCAGGGAGAGGGGGGATGCACTGGGTGCATGGGTAAAGCCTGCCAACTGAGATTGATCCAAGTGAAACCACAGACATTACATTGATTTTCATAATTTATGTAGAGTTTGGAATCTGGAAGCTTTTGAGATGCGAAAGGCAATTTTTTTCAGGTCATGGGTTTCTTTAATGTGCTGTGGCTCCAGGGTAGCTGCTTGGCTGTCTAAACAATCCAGAGTATCGAAGTGTGTGAGAACTTAATTTAGAGTTCTTATCCAGCAGTTTTCTAAAGTCCCCTGTGAGTGCAGTACAATATGTGATGTTTTCATACAGTTCAGGAATTTCAATTCTTGATCTCTTGGTTCTGGCTGGCAATAACGTTTCATAAATCTGCAAAATCTAAAGGGACCATCTTATAACCTTATTACTTAAACCTCAATTATCCATAGAATTTCACACAAGCACATAACAAATCTTACATTCTGGTTGAGTTGCCATATGCTTTCCTGCAGCAGGCTCCAATCTTTCCAGAGCCGAGACCCATCTTTAATCAGAGGGGAGCGGTACCAAACTTCAGGCCAATAGGGATGAACTTCGATGCTTTTGGAAAAATTTAACTTTTTGTGGCACCTTTGGAGATTCATACTCTTTCAATCCCAACCATACATCCATGCTCGCATGTGTGAAAGCACATCTCTGTCCCTTTCCTTTTTTCTTAAAGTCAACACCAACCCAAGAAAATGGTGGTACTGTTGGCATGACCCATCTTGAGTTAGGAAATGACAGAGGTGAAGGTCACTGTGCACCAGTTGACGTCCAGAGCTATGTTAAATGCTACTCAAACCTGTTCAAATAATGAGATAGTTAGTGGTGGCCTCTTTGGTTGTATACATGTTTTTTCTGCAATCTGATCCAAAATAGTTCATTGCCATGCTTTTCACTGTCAGCTAAAGGTATTTTCTGTAGCTTTACACTAAGCTCTTTTGGGCTGTAACTCTGCCATCTTTGCAATCTTCCAAGAAATGAGTGGCTTGTCTGCTATTCAGTCTAAGATAGCTTAGTTACAGCAGAGTTGTCTGGGTTGTTCCGTTGCTCCTACCTCCAGTGGTAGTGAGTTATGTATCAGCAAATACATGGTTGTAAAGCCAGTTCCTTCTGTTCTAATGCCTTGCTGAAAACACGACTCCCCAGAGGAAAATTAACTTGCCATACTGTTGGTCATAATAGATGTCTATATAATTATCACCACAGTGAAGATGTATGATAAATCCATTGTGGAAGGATCATAAGTTTTGCTTGTCTTTCATCCATCCACTACTAACTTAGCTTGCTTTGCTGTATCTGAAATGTCCTCGGTGATTTATCAATGAAAAGATCAGTCATGCCAAACAAGGTTCTCTGAGAGACAGCTTGCCCACTGCTATCGCTCTTGCAGTGGAAGCTGGTGGCTTCAGTGTCAGGGGGGCGGTGAATCCGCTCCAGGTTTCAGTCAGAACCACCTTGGATAGCTCCTTTAGAGTTCTGACTGAAACCCAGAGCGGATTCACCACCCCACTGGCATTGGAGACACCAGCCTCCATTGCACTTTTCCTTTTTCACCCACTTGAATCCTCCCCATCCCTTGCTATTCATCTTGAATGCTGGAGGCATTCAAGACGAGGCTGGACAGCCATCTGTCAGGGATGCTCTGGCTTGGATTCCTGCATTGAGCAGGGGGTTGGACTCGGTGTTCTTGCAGGCCCCTTCCAACCCTACTATTCTATGATTCTATGATATAGCGCTAAAGCTCTCAGGTTTGGGGCTGGCATCCAGCCCTGAGCCTTTTAGCAGTCTATAGCAGTTAGGGAGGTTTCAGGAGGGTGGAAGAAGTGTCTTGTCCCCCTCCCTTGAACTCCCATGCCTCCCAGCTCCAAACATCTCTACAAGTTCCTGTTCTAGAATCCTGAGCACTCCCTCTGGGAGCAGAGGATACACTGCAATAATTTGTTAGGGCAATCCACTTATTGCTGAAATAGAATATTAATTAAAAAAAAGACCTGGGAAAGTTGAAATCTATGACAATTATTCTGGTAAAAGGAAGGAAAAACAACCCCTGGTTACAGATATAAAATAATATCTGGATTTAATGTCCTACGTGTGTTGAGCTCTTGCTTTTCCTTGAGGGCAATCTGCACATAAAACAGTTCATATAGCTATGTGATGCAACTACATGCAAAGGCTTAGAATAAAAGTTCAAATATTCTCCAAAACGGGGCATTAAGTCCCATAAAATACTAGCAACTGGGAGCTTTTCTTTTGCTGGTTCTCTGTTGCTGCACAGTCCTTCCATTTTTTCATCGAGTGACTGCAGTAAGACATGACTTCTGCTTTACTCTAATACAATGCTTAGGTGGACTCAACAGGTACATGTGTGAACATCAGTGTTGTTAGATGACCCTGAGATCTGGAAGGGTAATTTCTCAATTTGCTCTCTTAATATCATTAATAATGCCCCATTAAAATATTTTATTAATAATACTATAATACACTTCCCAGGGTTCATGGCTGAGTAAAGCTGACACCAAATAGAAATTGAGCATTGCCAGAAGTGCACACAGACAGCAAAGAGAGAATTTTATCTTTGCATGTATTTCTATACAGATGGCAAAAGGAAGGGGGGGGGGAGTTGTAAGGGGCAGTGGGAGAGAACTTTAGTAAGGAGCATCAGAAATCATGTGTAGTTTATTGTACAACCCTGGGGGGTGGAGGAAGGAATGTGGGTTGGGCAAAGTCTAGAATTACACCATTGCAGAATAGGTTTTTTCTTCCATGCTTTAAATAGCCAGCACCTTTTTACTATTGCTTTCACGTTTCCCCAGTCAGTGAGACCCTGACAGCTCATTTCTTAAGGTAACAACTTAGTTTTGTATTTTCTCCTCTGCTGCCTTCAGCTGTATTGTAATCATAAGGTGACCTGTGTGTATATTGCTTAACAATTTTTATTTGGTAACAGTGTCTTTGTGCTTCTCTCTCTGAACCCCCCCTCCTATTTTTTAAAATATGGTTTCCTGTTCCTTCTGACTATTATTTGTGTTCAATGTCCAAAGTAGTTTGAGACACATTACTTGGTTTTCATAAGAACTGGAATCTTGGTTTTCTTTAGAAAGCGACTGGAGATTTGACTGAGAGAATGAATGAATCGGAGGAATTGGATTTGATGGGATGGGGGCACAGTAAGCGACTGACCAATGGTTGATTCTCTTTATGTGAGTCATGCCAACATAGAATATTCCCCCCAAACAGTTCTCCATATGGAATAGATTTAAAAGGTCCTTTTTGACACATATACAAATGACTTACTGTTAGGCATGTGGTGGAGCAGTCAGCTGCATGGGTGCAAACTTGACCACAGAGCATTATTAAAGATTGTTGCATGGGGTGGGGGAAGAGAGGCAACATGTGCATCACACGTCATGTAGGGAACATCCTGTGATCTTGAGAGCATTTAATGAGACATTTTCATAATAAAAGAGCACACTGTGTCTAACATAACCATAGACCTGCAGTATGATTCCAAAATGGAAAGGTTCCTTTTTTTAATTAAAATGTCTCAAGACATTGATTGCAGCAGTTGGCTGCCTGTACCCCTTAAATGGATAAAACAGGTGTATTCACACCAGATCGTTCATTTGCCAGATCCTGCTCTCTCATCTCCCAGTTGAGGTCTCTTAGGTGCTATGTTTAATAAAAGGGCAATGCTTTGGAAAAACACACATTTCTGATCCAGGGAAACCCATAGTTTATTGGGTTATGAACTCTGGGTTGTCATTGCATGTGACTCCAGAACCATGCGTTGTTCATGGGTTGTTTCACCAGGCTACAAAGGTGGTGGGCAAGAGTGGTAAAAAAGAAACAACCACTCTGCATGCCAATACTACAACACCGCAAAAGCAGTTGGAATACATGGAGGGAGTGGATGAAAGAAGAGGGAAACAACCCAGGGACTGAGAAAACAAACCACAGTTTGAACATTGCTAGACAAACCTTGGGTAGGGCAATAAACCATGGGTTAACCATGGGTTAAATAAACTAAGGGTTACTGTTATCTGTGAACAAGGTCAGTGTCTGGTTAAATTTCAGAAATAATCGTGTGATTGGCCACAGCTGCTAGCTGAAGGCATGAGGTTTAAATAAGTGATCGGCTGGGCTTGGCTAGTTTTTACTAGTTTCTATCTCTAATCGTCTCTTACACCTAATCTCCATCTCTTATGTTTCTTTAGTCTTCCACAATTTTCATGACATCCTTTCAGCACATTATTAAAAATAAGCATGCAAAAATGCCCAGAACTTCTTGGATATCAGTAGTAGCTTTCCCTATTACAGAATTGTGCCTTATT
The DNA here is from genome assembly GCF_057233095.1 of Heloderma suspectum. Lineage (NCBI taxonomy): Eukaryota > Metazoa > Chordata > Lepidosauria > Squamata > Helodermatidae > Heloderma > Heloderma suspectum. The sequence goes on from NC_139464.1 coordinate 25,820,501, forward strand.
TTGAACTTTGTACCTGGGCCAGCCCTCCCTTGAGGCAGGATGAATCCCCAGCAGCAGATTGTGAGGGGCAGTGGATTATGACCCCCCCCCCCGCTGCTTGGAGAGTCACTGCAGGCGCTGCCAACACGCTGGCCCCACTCCCTCGCTGCTGCAAATGCCACAAGAGCAGCAAGCAGGTGGAGCTCCTTGGAGGAGCAGCCCCCCATCTCGCCGTGAGCCCTCTCCCAAAGTGAGAAATCAGGCAGGTAGGCTCTCCCCTTGTCTGCTTATCCCATATCTTGCTTTGAGGACTCTCTCTGGGTGGGCAGGCAGCCTCTCTGGAGAACTTGCCTGGTCCGCCTGGCCTCTTGCTCTGGGAGAGTCCCCCAAATGAGAGATTGGGCAGGCAGCCTCTCCAAAGAGTCACCCAGGCCTGAATGCCGTGCTTTGAGGGGTCCTTTCTCAATGTGAAGCACTGTGAGGCGGCTGTGGAGACTGGGTGGGTTGCGGTGGTGGCATATTCTCCTGCTTCGGGCAGCCAGACATTTTGTGCCTTCACTGCTTTGTACAATTCACAGAATCAGGCACAGTGCTGTCCTATCCCACCTCTGCTGCCATACTGAACTGCCTCAACCAGCCCTGCCCACAGCCTGAAAACTTCCCAGCACTTGTAAGGTAATTGATCGCAACCCACTCACTTGGTCCTGCAGTCCAATTGGCCCATACATATTTTGCTCCAGTCTGGCTTATACAAAAATCCACATAAGTGTCTTATTCCCCCCACCTTCCTGCCTCCTCCTCCCAAATGTAGTCAGCGGGAGCAAAGGTAACAGCTTCAGCATATAAAACAAGCCCTATTGTCTGTCTCTTTTGCAATGCATAGATGTGCTGCCTCATTCTGTAGCAAAACTATTTCCAGTAGCCTTGCTGCCTGGCGCTGAGACTAATCCCCTTTCCTTTCTGCTTCCTTTTGGTTTAAAGAGAATGACACACCTGTCTGCCAGACCTTTGGTGGTTTGTTTTCAAACTAAGCCCCTGAGTAGCCACAAAGGAACTGTGTTAATAATCCCACGAGAGAGGGGTCCTGATGATGCAGTGCACAATGTGATGCTCTCTGCCATTAACCAGCCTCTTAGGGTTGACATGTTTCAGAGCCATGGTCATGGCCAATACATTTAAGACAGCCTTCCCCAACCTTTTGCCCTCCAGATGTTTTGGGCCACAACTTCCATCACCCCTGACCATTGCCTATGGATGATGGGAGCCAAGCAACATCTAGAGGGTACTAGGATGGGGAAGGCTGATCTAAGGCAATGGTATGCACTATTCTGCCCCCCGCTCCCACTTTCTGGCACTCTTTTCATGATGACTTGTTTGCCAAGGAAACACTCCATGTCAGCCATGGAGCCCAAGGCTGTTGCAGGGGATTCTGCTGCACATTCTGGGATGCACACTTGGTTTATATGGGGACTAGCCTGGTCTGTTGGGTCTCTGTTGCTCAGCTTGAACTGAGACTGTCCTCTAGAACAGCGGTCCTCAAACTTCTGGTTTTCTGCTGACCACTTGAGAATTGTTGGGGGGTCCCACTGGCCTGCTTAATAAACTTTGTTCTACAAATGAAACTATGTGCCAAACGTGTAATTATTATTTAAAAAAAAACACAAATTTCAGTGCCAGCATCATCAAAATCAGTGCTGTATTATGAAAACCTCAGGCCTTAGGCCAGGCTGCTGAGAAGGGCCCCTTTAATCTGACACTGGTGCGGTCTTCTGTGAAAACCATAAGCCATAGACTTAGACTTTTTGAGCCGGATTGGTAATCCAACCCTGGTCAAAATGGCCTTGATGTCTGACAGCAGAAGAAATAAATCAAGTGTAGGGCGAAGAACAGATATTCTTGACTGATCTGCAACCTTTCTGCAGTTCACCAGTGGTCCATGGACAATAGTTTAAGTACCTCTGATCCAGAACATACCTTCCATCTTTACTGTGGCTGTATTGAAAGGCAAGAGTGCAGTGGGGTGGTGAATCCGCTCTGGGCTTCAGCCAGAACTCTAAAGGGGAGCTATCCAAAGTACGAACTTGAGAGTTCTGACTGTAACCCGGAGCGGATTCACCGCCCCACTGACACTGAAGTGTGGTAGCAGTGGGCAAGCTCTCTCTCAGAGAACCTTGGTTGACATGGCTGACCTTGTCATTGGGAAATCACCTGAGGAAACCCAAGATTCCTGGGATCATGTTTGGAAGCCAAGAGTCCAAAGACTTGTGTGTACTGGGTGCTGGGCAGGAGCAACTTAGAATGACAGACCCCACCATGCAACCGATGCTGCTGCCTTGGAGCTTAAATCAGCGTTGTCTGAACGTAGTGCAGATTTTGAAGGTGGGTGAGGGAGAGCAGTATAGAACAGGGATGTGAATCCAACCCCTGGAAGCAGTGTAAGTAAACTGTTATTCATAAGCGCAGAACTACAGAAGGTACATGTTTGTGGAATAAAATGGGATGTTTGAAACTGTGAAGCAGTTACGGCCAAAAAGTTACTTTTGGCTACAATCCTGCAAATGGACTTGCTTAAATTCCTATTGACTTCAATGGGACTTAATCTTTCTTGGCTCCTGTGTGGGATCGCAGGCCAAAGCTGCAATCCTATGCACACTTACTAGGAAGTAAGTCCTGTTGCACTCAATGGGACTGACTCCTGAATTAAAAGGAAAAAACAAAAGTTTAAGATCAAGCGGCAGGTCTTTTCAAGGCCATACTTCTATAAACTTAGGGGTACAATTTGTTGTTGTTCAGTCGTTCAGTCGTGTCCGACTCTTCGTGACCCCATGGACCATAGCACACCAGGGCTTCCTGTCCTCCACTCTCTCCCGGAGTGTGCTCAAGTTCATACTCATTGCATCGGTGATGCTATCTAGCCATCTCATCCTCTGTCGTCCCCTTGTCCTTTTGCCTTCAGTCTTTCCCAGCATCAGGGTCTTTTCCAGTGACTAGGGGTAAAATTTACAGGCTGCTAATTCTGGAATAACCTCATTGATCTCATTGATTGTATTAATGTTGATATTTATATTACTTTGATACTGTGTTCTTAGCCACCCCAAGGGATCTACACTTTAAAAGATAAAATAAAAACTAGGTTTATTGAGTTAGCTTCTTGCCATTGCAGAAGCCTGTGGGTCAGGGGAATCTTACCCCTCCTGTTCTCTAAATTAGGTAGACTTGCAGTGCAGTCCTATGCATGTCTAATCAGAAGTAAGTCCCATTAAGTTTAATAGTGCTTATTCCCAGCTAAGTGAACATAGGAAGTGAATGATCCAGCCAGAGTTAAGCCCTTTAGGGCACATGTTTAGACAGAAAAAAGTCCAACTCCCAGCATTCCCCAGCCCTTAAAGTGCCATTGCTTTCAATGCTTACGATTTCTTCTGTTGAAATAAATGGGACTTAACAGGGCCTAAGCCCTTTCATGCCATGTAAGCTTGAGGAACCATCTACAAGTTCTAGGTTGGCAACAAATGCTAATAAGGTGCAGGAAGGCAGAAGAGCATAGTAACTTCCCTCCACTTGGATTCTGTAACCACTATGAAACAGATTGTGGTACTATTTAAAAAGAAACACAAACCACCAAAGTTGAGCTGGATTACTCTGTAGAAAGGGAGTTGGAAAGTCTATTGTTTAAAGCTTACATTTGCAGCCATCTCTGCCAAAGTCTGCAGCACAATTTCAGAAATGGGGCGGATCTCTGCCCTTGGGGGTGCTACCTGTTTGTTATGGCTACCATGATGTCACACTACTGGTGCAGTGGTGAATCGAAAGGTGGGGGCACATTTTGTGAACATTTTCATCCCCCACATTATTCTTTTTTTTTGTTTGCAAGGGGGTGAGCTTGGATGGAAAGAGGGAACATGTTTCCAACTGGGCTGACCCCCCTCATCTCAATCCAGTTGAGCTTAGTCAACTAGTTGGGGCACAACATGAATGGGGATGTGTGTTCAGATGCATATCTGAATACATATCCACATCCCTCTTCTTCCTGAACTAGTCTTGCATGACTCTCACTGCTGGAGCAGGGGCAGACATCTTTGCACAGTACTGGTGGGCAACAAAGCTACTTTGGGAAACCCAAGTCTTGTGTAGCAAGACTGGGAGAATCAGCCCACAGCCTAGGAACTGGGGTTGAATTCTCTCTTCGCATCCTGTGCCACCCAGGAGGTGGGGTATGTGTGTGCAATGGCTGCAAACAGGCACCCAGTTTTGCATTTTAATTTATATGTTGCCTTTCCACAAAGGCAACCATGTTCAAGGCAGCTCACAATGTGCAAAATAAACGATAACAGCAATACATTGTTGCTTATTGGTTCTTTTTATAATAGTGTCAGCAAAAACAATTTCAAAACCTAATATCAACATCAATAATGATTAACCGATTACCCCCCCTCGCATCAATATTAAAACCTAACCGAACAAAAGCAGCACCGACATTAATGGGAATCTTCAAAACCCAACAGTTTTGGCAACCTACCTACCTCTCATCCAGCTTGCCCCCCCCATCTCTCACTTGGGGTAATCTCATGCATCATGCCCCTCTCACACCAGGAACATTCTCAGTGCTAACCAGTTATTTCTCCCATCCCAGGCCTAAATCCGATGTCTCCCTCAGCCTTTGTTTGATTACAGCCTGAATGTCTCCTTCCCTCCCATGCAGTTCCTTCCAGTAGCAGCTTCCTTTTGATGGCTTCTGGGGCTGAGGCATGGGGTAAGGTGGGAGGAAGCGGGCAGGCTATCAATGACAGAGTGTGTATCTTCCTCATGCACAATGGATATTTTGGGAAATCCAGTAGGAAGAACCCTAAAGACAAAAAACCACTTTTTAACAAAAAGTGGCTAAGAGTGTGGTCCCTACTTACCTGGGAGTGGGCCTCACTTAAGTCAGTGGGACTTACTTTTGAGCAGACATGCATGTGATTGTGCTGTCAGAAACCCAAGCCTCTTCTAGTAACCCTGCCACTTCTCCTGATCCCACTCAGTAGATTCCATGTCTCATCATAAAACTCTAGCCAAGCACACCATAGATTGGATCACCAGACTGAAATGTGGTGGTGGTGGTGGTGATAGATAATTTGTTAAATGCTGTAGGGCACCTGAAGGGGACCTCAGTGGTAGAGTACCTGCTTTGCATGCAGAAGATCCAGGTACAGCTGGGAAAGACCTGTCTGAAACCTTGGGGAGGTACTGCCAGTCAGAGTAGAGAGCACTGAGCTAGATGGGCCAATGGCTTGAGGCAGCCTTTGATGTCTGAAAGCGTTAGTTGAGCTGTGTGGTCCCCAGCCATGGCAGCCTACTTGCATAGAGTTCTCTGAGACCTGGAATCCCACGTGATCAGAGTTCCAGAGCCCATGAAAGATGATGTGAGTGAGCCTCCCCTTTTCAGACATCCGTGCTCATGTGGGGTCAGGGAGCCATGTATCCTTGGAGTGGGGCCAGCATCATGCTCTTCTTCTTTTTAAAAATAGGAACATAGGAAGCTGACTTATACTGAGTCAGACTATTGGTCCATCTAGCCCAGTATTGTTGACACTGACTGGCAGCAGCTCTCCAGCGTTTCAGGCAGGGTTCTTTCCTAGCTCTCCCTGGAGGTGTTGGGGATTGAACCTGGGACCTTCTGTGTGCAAAGCAGGTGCTCCACCACTGAGCTATGGCCCCTCTTAGTATTGAGGCTTTCTTCACATTGAGCTTTTATCCTGCAATTGAGATTGCTCCTTCAAGGAAGTTTGCGGGCTCTTTACATGATGCAGTGAACCTCCAAGGCGTCTCCTGTGCTAAATGCCCTTTGTTCTGTTTTTAAATAGACTGCAGATTATGAGCTCTCAAATTACCCCATTGTGTTCCACTTCAGTTCCCTCCGTGAAAAGAGGAAAAGTGGCAAGAAGACGAGCGAGATCAATGAAAGAGAATGGAAGACTCAGATATGGGGAGAAAGAGGGGGAAAGGGGAAGGGGGAAAGGAAGCGGGTGAAAGAGGGAGTCATTGTGATCCTGCATTTAAAATGGAAGCAGAAAGCCCCGTTTTAAATGCAGGATGTTAGGCTGGTATAGAGATGCCCTGAGTGTGCTAATGCATGCTCCCTAATTTGATATGTTGTACCAGATATATCCAGTTGGAGCCCCCTTCTGGTAATTTCTGTGAACAGTTCATATCGCTGTCTCATGGTGTGTTAACAAAACATTTTGTCTGCCACATTTTTGTTTTATTTAATTTTTTATATCTCACCCTCCTAAAAGATTTTGGAACATATTAAAATAAAAATACAATCAATCAGAAAAACCCACACTATTAAAATTAAGTAATTAATAAAAACAGCACATAAAAGCAGCTGAAAACCAATTCCAGAAGAAGAAAAACTGTTGAAAGGTCTGGTGCCAAAAAAGTAGCAAAATAGGTGCTAAGCAAACCCTCCTGGCAACAGCATTCCACAGCCAATGTGCCACCACTAAGAAGGCCTTCTCGTGTGTTGCCACCTGCCTCACATTAGATACCAGGCAGGGGGCACTCTGAAGAAAGTCTTAATATATGGGCAGGCTGATATGATCCTAGGCAATACTTCGAGATGGGTATCCTGGTCCCAAGGCGAATAGGGTATCATTGCACTGCAAAAATGTTTGCTATGGGGCAGCAATAATGAGGGTACTATAGGATTGCTTTTATGGGTCTGGGAAAGAGACAATGGGTCAGTAACAGGAGCACATGTTGTCCCAAGAAGTGCAATGGAACCCAGTGTTTCTGGGCTCACTTTTAGAAAAGTAAACAGGGTTGCAATATTTTCACTGAATTGTTTTTACAAGTGAAATAAGTTAAAATAAAAAGGGGAAGTAAATAAACAAAATACCTGGTGGTGTGCAAAATATCAGTGAATGCTGGCTGAAAGGATGCTCTGTGAGAAACCAGAACATTTTGCAATGACTCTCTTAAAAATTTAAGCTGACAGTGTTCTTCTAATCCAAAGTAAATACTCCCTACCTCAGTAAAGTCTATGGGTACAGCTTGTGCACAAGGAACATCAACATCTCCTGCTGTTGTAAGCAAGGCAACTGTGGTGTGAACTTTTGAGTGTGTCCCTGAGTTTGTCTCTCACTTCTATTCCAGCTTGAATTTTGATTGTTGTAAGCAATAACAGTGGGGGGGAGAAAGGCGGCACTGATCTTTTGAAGGTGGAATGGATTACAGAGTCCCCGGGGCAGTTATCAATGGAGAAGTACCTGCACAGCCCACTGAGGAAAAGAAGAAGAAAAAAGAAGCAGCGAATGAAACATTAGAACGAGACCACTGGAACAACAAGCTGGAATATGTGCTGTCTGTGGCTGGGGAAATCATTGGTTTAGGGAATGTCTGGCGGTTCCCTTATCTCTGTTACAAGAATGGTGGCGGTAAGTGCAGTTCTTGTTCTAGCAAATACATCCGTGTGTCGAAGTTCTCAATGACGAGACTCTTTTTCCACTGATTTGAGGAGCATTCAAACGCTCAGGCGTGCACTTGGCAATTTTATCCCCCTGGCAACAAAAGTGTACCTGGTGGCAGCTCTTTTTTCCACATACAAAATACTTTGCAATGTTTATACTGTTTATCCTCAAAACAGCGCCTTCACCTGGGTTAGGGTGAGGGAGAAGAACTTGAACAAAGTGACCCAGAGAGCTTCCCATCCAAGCTCAGTGCTCTCCCCGCATTACCATGCAATGACCCTAGAACAGTGGAAGGACTAGAGATGCAGCCAGTTACTTGTGCAATTTATTACCGAGAACCAGTGTGAGGAGGGGGTGTATCCTGTGGGTCACATCACACATAGAATCATAGAATAGTAGGGTTGGAAGGGGTCTATAAACCATCGAGTCCAACCCCCTGCCCAATGCAGGAATCCAAGTCAAAGCATCCCTGACAGATGGTTGTCCGGCTTCATCTTGAATGCCTGCCAAGTGGGAGAGCCCACCACCTCCCTAAGTAATTGGTTCCATTACATGACGTAAAACAAAAACTTCAGTGCAACTGTAGAGGTCTCTGATTTTGGACTGAAGCAATGGGAGGTGGAGGGGAGAACTGTTTTAAGATTGGGGAAATGGTTCTGGGAGAAAAGGTTAAAGAGCTCCCATCTGTGCTGCTGTGACCAAAATCAGACTGCCCACACACACACAGCTGCTTTACAGTTTTACAGCTCCCAGGGCCCCATCAGGGCTCACTGGCCACTTACACACCAAAAAAGAGGACACCGATTTTTATAACATTTCCATGTGCTAATTTTATATATAGATGCAAATTTAGAAATCATTATAATTTAAATAGAAATACAATACTTCTCACCATAACAGAGAAGACTGACTAGGGGACCTGTGGGCCAGCTTGGTCTGCTGTCCACGTGTGGTTGATGGGCAGCTTCAAGGCCCCTGCTCTCCTTCCTTATGGTTCTTTGACTTGAAACCAGCCTTGGACTAGGCTGTCCATCAAATAGAGGACACCTTCAAACAGAGGACTGCGAAATAGGACACCTTGGCACCATAGCTGGCACTGATGTCTACTCTGAGCCTACTTTGGCAGGCAGTGGGCAGCTCTGAGGCCCCATTCAAATTTCCCACAATGCTCCAGTGTATCCAATGCAGTGTTTCTTTGGCTAATTATGGGCCATTTGTGATGGTGGTTTGTCCTTGTCTGCCACCGCTGTTGCGTAAGCCGTTGGCCTGAGGGGCTCTGATGTAGGAGAGGGCCATGAAGGGCATTTGTCCCCTCAACCCTGGAACCGGCCCTGGTTGGTTATATGTATATCCTGGTCTTCTTCAAGCAGACGCACTCAGGACCAAGCTACATGTCACATCAAACACAAGCTTTAAAAAGTGTGCTTAAACTGGTAGCTCCTTTAACAAAAGCTGCTGTGAGAACTGTCTGAGCCAAACCAGGACTGTGGCACATGGGGAGGGAGGTTCACCCTTTGTCCATGTGCCATTTTCCTGCTGAAAATCATCCCTCTTGCTATTTGGTTCAACTTCAGGGGCAAATCTCCCAGCTTTGGGAGGGGGAGGGACTTTCAGTTGGGAGGAACGTTAACTCCCCCCCCCCCATCCACAATAGTCTTGATCCAGGTCAGTGCCTGGTGCCTCAGCATCAGCTTTGCTGGGAAAGAGAATGGCCAATTGCGTCTTAAAGATGTAACTTGGCCTTTAGGTTCAGTAGTAGGGCAAAATTATGTGCATTCAGACCATTCTCTTGGCCTAGTGATTACCATAATGGACAGCTTAATTGTATTTCTCCAAGAGCAAGTTCAGCTAGTTGTCCCTTCTTTTAAGGAGTATTATTCCTGATTGTCCTTTGTTTTAACCTCCAGCCATTGAGAAATATTGAAGTATGTTGTGGCTGTAGGAAACTAGTGTGTACGGTGGAAGGGAGTATTGTTGCCATGTGTTGAAATCTGAAATTAGCTTCTCGCTTGTAGAACTAGCATGTCCCAAATACGCTATTCATGTCCCAAATACGCTATTCATGTCCCACCCCCTTAAATGTATATGCAGGGGAGTTAAGTAGCATGAATATGATACAGTATGTAACTTTTATCTGGGAGGAGAGGGAAAAGATCCCTCAAGCTGGAAAAATACACTTTGAAAGGTTTCTCTGTCATGAATTTTGCCCACTGGGAACACGATTACTTGTTAGGGTAAATGAAAACACTTTGCATTTGTATAGCACGCCAAGTGTTGAAGGTGCTTCATGTGTACTATCTCCAGTGTGACACAACTTATCAAGAAATTGAGTTCTATTGCACTGAGCTTGAATGAAGACAATGGCTTCCTATCCCACTACAGGTGTTTAATTAACCAAGCATATTTAGGATGATTGCTATAAAGAGCACTAAAGAGGACACCAATTTGTATAATATGTCCATATGTTGTCCGTATTCAAATGTATATGTATAGGTGCAAATTTAGAAATAACTATGATTTAAATAGGAATGCAAGACATCTTAGCTGAGTGGAGAAGCCTGACTAAGGGCAGAATCCTATGCATATTTAGACAGAAAAAAGCCCTAAAACTCCCAGAATGCCCCAGCCAGCCATCACGGCTGGGCCACGATGGGAATGGTAGGACTTCCTTCTGTTTAAACTTGCGTAGGATTGTGCCTGAAGTGACCAGTGCCCGCGCAGTCTAATGCTGTCCAGGTGCTCACTGTGGACGGGCAACCTCAAGCCCTCTGCGCCCCCCCTTGTTATGGTTCTTATTGTGATTTTAAGCCAGATTTGAACTGGCCAGCGCCTCAAAGAAAGGGCTGTAAAGTAGGACACCTGGCCACCCTATTCTGTACCGTACTATTGCTGTAGTGATGAGCGCTATGCTTATTTTGCACACTTTGAATAGTCTCAGCCTGTACTTCTTGCATTCCAAGGCCATGTAACCCCACTGTTTACCACTCCCCCCACATACACACCTGTGTGCATGTGCAAACTGAGGGTTACCCTTCATGCACTTGATGAAGTGGATTCTTGTCCATGAAAACTTATGCCATAACAGCTTTGTTTAGTCTTTAAGGTGCTACGGGGCTTTTGTTTGTTAGTTGGGTTTACACTGCCTCAGTAATCTTAATGGCAGCCCTGAAAGTAAGGCCAGTATCATCTGCACCCAGAGGAGGGCCACTGAAGATCATCTTAGGGGCTGGGCAGGTATATACGGACTTAGTAGGCAAGGGGCAAACCTGCATTCTCTTGATATGTAGCATGCAGCTAGGTATCTCATTTTCCCTTTATTACAGAGAAGGAACAATATCTTATGGGGAGGGAAGACTTATTTCTTCCCCCCACAGCATGATTGGAACTTCCTCCTCACGCAGCCAGAATGCTTATATAAAAAGCTCTCCATTGGTGCCAACGCGACAGTGATGTCACAGGTACTATCCCGAAAGTCCTCATGTCATGAGTGAAACTATTTTCCACACGGCAAATAATGTTAGGGCAAGAATATCAGTTTTCCAGCAGCAACTTGTGTTAGGGGTTGGCATGCTGGCAAACAACATTTTCCCTCACAACAGAAGCACTTCCTGGGGACCTGGGAACGATCTGTAGGTGGATTAGTGGTCTTTCTCATGTCGTCTTTCATGTGGTCTTTCTCCTGTCACCCCAGGACTAAGTAGCCACACCTTCTAGAACAAGGGCCCATGATTCTATTTTGACATGAAAAAATAACGTCAAGGAAATGTGTTTATCCCTGTCTGTACCTTTGCCACTGGTGAGATAAGTTGTAGTTGTGAGATACAGGTGTTCATCTCAACCAGTTATCCTGAAGTAAAAATTACAGTCATTGTCTTCAGTAGGATTTTAAATCAAAAGAGCTGTATAAAATGAATAGTTGTTTTCTTCAGTTAAGATAATCCCTAGGCTTCTGTAGTATTTTAAAGAGCATGTTTCCTTTAAAATACTTTTAAAAGCTCAAGGGCAGTGATTTGCTACAACACTTCCCTGCCCTGTGTGAGTGTGTGTGCGCGCGCGTTCTGGAAAAAAAGACCCAAGGACTGAACTGGGAATTATTCTCCCTGTTTTGTTTTTGAGAAGTATTTCCTTAATCTGACTTATCAGAAACCTATACGAAAACAGGTTAAGAGGACTCGCAACACATAGAGTTCTTGGTGAATAGGTTATGAACTCTGGCCTGAAATCTCTTGGATTTGCCTAGCGGGTCTACCTAAACCGCTTTCCCATCCTGACAGCATGAAGGGGATTAGCTAGTTAGTTACTTTCTTTCACACTAGCTTTCATTTTGTTTTTTTTTTCTCTTGTGCTTGAGAATTTTATTTCTGAGGTGGGATTAGAGGGGAGAGTTCTTGTTTTTATGTTTGTGAATCTGGAAAGTTCCTGAACTTGGGTTTGCTTTGAATTCCTCCTGCTTTTACAGCGCCTATGCATGTGTACTTGGAAGTAAGGTCCACTGAATCCAATGTGTGTTAGGATTGCAACCCTAGCCTTTCAACAGTTTCCCCCTAGACTTCTGTAATAGATTCAGAAGCTGAGAGAACAGCAACATAAATTTTTCACTCCTGGGATGGAAAAAGCAGAGGCACCCCCCTACAGCTTGGTTTTGTGCATGATTGGCTTTTTGAAGCATTGGGACTTATTGATATTTAGGGTGCTTTCAGACAAGGCTTTTATGGTGCCATCCTCCTTCATTGTCCGCAGAATGGGGTGTGTGTGTCCAGATATTGGCTTTCTTCACATGGAGCTTTTATCGTGCGATTGAGACTGCTCCTTCACAGAAGTTTGTGGGCTCTTTACATGACACCATGTACCTCCAAGGCGTGTCCTGCGCTAAATGCCCTTTGTTCCATTTTTAAATAGATCGCAGATAATGAGCTGTCAAATTACCCCATTGTCTTCTGCTTGAGTTCCCTCTGTGAAAAGAGGAAAAGTGGCAAGAAGAGAAGTGAGATCGATGAAAGATAATGGAAGACTCAAATATCGGGAGAAGGAGGGGGAAAGGGGAGCATGTGAAAAAGGGAGCTGTGATGTGATCCTGCATTTAAAACGGAAGCAGAGCGCCCTGTTTTAAATGCAGGGTTTTAGGCTGGTGTAGAGATGCCCGTTGTCTTCCACTCATGATCCTCCTGTGTTTTCTTACGGCTTTTCCCATCTTTTTTCTTAATGCTGAAAATCTGTTAAGGGAAAAAGATGGAACAGCTGCACAGTGTCTTCTGACTGCTAGCACTAGGAGCTCTCCATCTAGAAGTACCACTAGGGTTGTGAAGTTGCAAGGTTCAACCTAATGTTTCAGGATTTTATCTTTTTCAGGGGGTGCTTCTGGACAGAGGGCTTCTAGCTCTAGCAACCAGAAGGTACTGTGCAGCTCTTCTACCTTCTTTTTTTCTTAATGCAGAAAATCTAATAAGGAAAAAAGAAGAAGGAAGAAGTGGTGGGAAAACATGGCACAATTTTGAGTAGAAGATGACATCATCTGGGCCCCTAGTAAACATCTGTGAATGAGGCAAGGCGATGGCATCAAAAGCCTTATCTGGAAGTATCCAGGATCTCCAACATAAACAGCTAGTTCTCAGGCTTGAGAAACCAGAAGCCAAAGGGGAGGCTATACTCACTGGGATTCCTCACCAGTCTTCTTCATATTCTAAAATTTAAACCACCCCCTTTCCCTAGAATCTTTTGCAAGGCTCAATATATCTGCCTAAGACAGAAAGTGAGTGAGAAGGACACCACTAAGGCATAATATATTTTGGAATCCCACTACTGTGGGCAATAATCCTGCATTGCAGATAGTGGCTTGATCTCTCTTTAAAAAATCATCACATGATGATAGATAGGTTCTGCCCATCACCTTTGAGCTCCCATGCTACATCCCTGAGTCAGGAGGTCTGAACCTCAGCAGATGGATTTATTTATTACTTTTATGTGGCCATGCATCAACATATTATCTGGGCAGCTTACAGAGCAAAAAGCAAAATAAATACAGTGTTAGAAATACAATAATTAGACCCCCCCCCCCATAAAATATAGTATAAATCCTTCTGGCAGAGATAGAATAATTAGCAGCTTAAGTTAAAAAAAAAACCCTCACTAAATGCTGAAACCTTGGTTTATTTAAATGATCAGTTTGTTTAGGGAAACCTGAATGAATAGAAAAGTTTTTACCTGGTGTCGAAAAAACCATTAAAAGGTGCCAGGCAGCCTCTCTGAGGAGGCTATTCCACAGCTGCTGTGACAACATTGAGAAAGCCCTCCTGTTAGTGGCTATCCACCTCACTCCACTTGGTGGGGACATACCAACCAGGGCCTCCAAAGAGGATTGGAAGGTCTGGATAGGTAAATATGGGAGAATGCACTCTTTCAGGTAACCTGGTCCCATTAAAGACTTTATAGATTAGGACAAACACTTTAAAATGGGCCCAGAAACAGACTGAGAGCCAAGATAGGTCGTAAAGCACCAGCATAATATCAAAATACACAGCTCCAGTTAATAATCTTGCGGCTTTGTTTTGAAGCAACTGGTCTAAATAGGAGATTACCAGAATATGGGTAACTGTGGCCATGCTATCTCTATCTAGGTATGTAGAAACCTTATCTATTTTATAGCTTCTCAGTTTTATACCCCTTTAACAACTATGGCCTCTTAGCATTAGAACATAAGAAGAGCCTTGCTGGATCAGACCAGCGTTTTGTTCCCACAGTGGCCAATTGGATGCCTGGGTGAGGCCCACAACACTACATGAATGCTCATGTTCCCCCAGCAACTGGTATTAAGAGGGATACTGTCTCTGATGCTGGAGGTAATATATAGCCATCATGACTAGTAGCCACTGATAGTTTTATCATCCATGAAGTTGTCTAATCACTTTAAAGCCATCCAAGTGGATAGACTTCACTACATTTGTGGCAGCAAATCCCACTTTAACTATGTTCTGTAGAAAGAATGACTTTGTTCTGTCTGTCCTGAATCTCTCACCATTCAGCTTCATTGGATCACCCTCAGTTCTAGTATTATGAAAGAAGGAGAAACATTTATGTCTCTCCATGTTCTCCGTACTGTACATAACTTAATAAATGACTATCATGTCCCCCCTGCCTTACTCACCCTGTTTCTAAGCTTAAGAGCCCCAAATGTTGTAACCTTTTCTCATAGGGAAGTTCCTCCAGTCCAGCCCCCTGATCATTTTGGTTGCCTTTTTCTGTACCTTTCACAACTCTATAAGGCAGTATCCAACACTGTCCATGTGCCACCAGGGCCCACTGCCAGCACAATGGGAATCTAGTGCTTTTTAAAGTAACTGGAAATGAGCCAAAACACTCCTTTCTCAAATGGAATAGGTCAGTGGAGGTTGCAGAAGAGATCTCTGCTGACTTGTCCTGTTCTAGAAACAAGTATTTCAGCTTGTTTGCTCCAGCAGGTATGTCTTACTGGCGCAATATAATCAGCAGAGGTGCACAGGCAGCATTGGGTACTGCCCTAATATCCTGTTTGAGGTGCAATCAGTAGAACGGTACACAGTATTCCAAGTGTGGTGATACCATAGATTTACATCAAAGCATTACAATATTAGCAGTTTCATTATCAATTCCTTTCTTAATGATCCCCAGCATAGAATTAACTTTTTTCACAGCTGCTGCACAGTGGGTTGATGATTTCATTGAGCTATTCACCACGGCCCCAGGATCTTCTCTGGTCAGTCACCATCAGCTCAGATGCCCTCAGTGGGAGACTCTTAGCTCCACTTTACAGAGCTTCTGAATAAATAAAACAAATAAGCCTATAGAATCCTGAGAGCTAAGGATAAAGTACTAGCAAATGAGTTTAGAAAGATGGTTTGAAGGAGGGACTGAAGAAGGAATCAAGATGGTTTATTGCTGCAGGCATGTATATGATGCAGGAATGCTGAAGAGATGAAAAATGGAGTGGAGGAACAGAAATGGAAAGGACAATAAAGATCCAAGTGTTATAGCCCATGTGAAGTTGCCTAAAGGCTGCTTCATATATTACCAGTTTCCTACCTACGTGTGTGATGAACAAGTATGTCTGTTTCACCATGTGAATTCAACATCAAATGTAGGTTCACTCTATGTGTACTTTTGGCACAATAGACATGTACTTTCATCACATACAACATGGTACATGCAGGAAATGCGCAGTTTCCTATGTGGAAGTATCATTACACAAAATGCTTCAAGTGGCCATGTCAGAAGAAAGGCCGCCACATAACATTTGTAGAGTGAAAACAAACATCCTTGTTTAATATTGCATGAAGGAATTGCTCCTCAGAGTAGGGTGGAGATCAAATGGGTTACGCATAAGCTACTTGTCATGAGTCTGGTACACTACATTTTGGGGAAAACCTTAACTTCAAACTGGCTGCAACCTTGTAAACACATTTTTTAATTCTTGTACTCTAAAAACGGGCATTAAGGAAGCATAATCATGGTTGGGTTTCCGTCGCTTGCTCAAAACCTTCCTTTCATGCAAGCTTCCCCAGCCTATATGCTTGCCGTTGTTTGTTAAGCCTGGTTTTAGGGTTGTTTTTAAGCATGGGTTGCCTTATCTGCATTGTATTATATTGGATTTGTTTTTGTCACTGCTTGGATATTTCTTATGGATTGAGTGGTGTATAAATTTAATAAACCATTCATGTGCCAAGTCTATATCATGAGAATACATACAGGCACATTCATATTAATTACATTTTTATTCCACCATTATTCTTAGGAGCTTGGGGCAACATACATGCCCCTCCATCTTATCCTTGAAACAACCCTGTGTTTGGCTCAAGGCCACCTAATACATTTTGTGGCTATGAGTGGATTTGAACACAGGTCGCCTCTAACCTCTGAACTCTGGTAGCACTTGTTGGCTTTCCTTGGAAACCTGCAGAAGTCTGGTCCTAAACACATTCCCTAAGTGCCTTAAGGCTTTCTTCTTTGGCACAGCTTCATATGGAATGTGATCAAAGCCGTGAAAAGGAAAGACAAACTTTTCCCATTAGCTGCATTTTAGCTTCTACTTTCTTGAGAGTCTCTAGGAAGTTCAGTGCTTCTGACTCCGATCAATAACTGCATACAAAAATTCTGACATTAGAGGAAATAGCATAGAAAAAAGCATATATTAGGGAAAATCATTTGAAAAAAATGCATATATTGGGAAATGCATACAAAAATGCATATGAATTATCATAGAATCATAGAATAGTAGGGTTGGAAGGGGCCTACCAGGCCATCAAGTCCAACCCCCGATGCAGAATTTTTGTGCAGATTATTTTAAAGAATTGCAAACCAAGGCAGAAACAGGATGGAATGAACTCGTGTTTGGAAAAATGTGAACATTACAGAAAACAAAAGATTTATGCATCCTGGCACTCCTCCCTTGTCTGCTACAGGAAGGAGAAGGGCTCTAGTTTTGCCCCAGGGAAGGGTGAGGATGATGGAGAAGGAACCAGCAACAGTAAGGGGAGTAGGAGACCCAGTGACTGTATTCTCTCCTGGTGCCTCAGTCTTTAAAAAGAGGTGGGGGCACATTTTTATGTGAAGGCTCAGCAGCCCTAAGCCCAAATCTCTCTGGTTTTTCAGAAGCTGACACTTATATGCCCAAGTGTAGTCCTGAGACAGGGTGTTTAGGTCTTGCTTTTTTCTTTGAGAGCTACAGCAAAGTAGCATAAATTACAAGCTCCCTTCCCTGAGCTGAATGTGTGGCTTGGGTGTGGTGCTGTGAATGTCAAACAAAAACAAAGCCAAGTTACCTGTGTGGGCTCCCATGTGCTTCCTAGTACACTTAAACTGAATAGTTGCTGCAGCATTAACACTCCGGCATGGTTTACTACCAGGCCATAGGTCCCTGGGATGCTAATAATGCACATGTAGGTACTAACACCCAGTTCAAACTTAATGCACACATGGAATCCTGTACTGGTAAGGTTTTTGTTGTTGTGCATTTTAAAAATATACCCGGCATCCTATTTAAATTAGATCTTGGATGACTCTTTCAGCAAGAGGTTGTAAGGATTTCCCTGTTGGTCCCTGTTGGTATGTAAGGGGGCATACTGTACTACACTTGAAATTTATATACCTTTTGCAAATTTACCACTAAAATACATGCAGGATCATGCTACCATGCTTAGCAAAGAAACCTCCTTTACTATTAAGTAGGAATCGAGGAAGGGCCAGCTTTCTTCCCCCTCCTGTTTGATAGGTTATTGCAAGCAGGTCCTGCGCCTTGCAATGCCAGCCTAGTATAGCTTTCAGGATAGGGAGCCAGGTTCAGTCCAGTTAGAGCTGAAACTGTTATAGTGATTTAGGAATGAATTGCATTTAATGTTAACTTTTCAGTCAGTTAAATATTGGCTTGATCTTGGAATGGATGGAAGTGTTGAAAGAGGGGCTAGTATTTAAGGCCAAAGAACCGAGAGTCTTTCTACACAAGGCTTTTATTGTGCACTCGTGACTGTTCACTCATGGTAGTTTCTGGGTCCTTTATACAATGTCCTCCTCCTCCAGGGCCTCTCCCATGCTTTGCAACCATTATTGTGGTTTTTCCTTAACGTGAAAGTCTGGTATATCCTGAATGACGCCATGAAACTCTCCATATAATTGTGCAGTTCCACTATACCACAGCGCCATCTAGTGGCTGTATAATTAAACATATAGAAAGGCAGAGAAAGAAACTGCCAGAAAAAAGCATGTATAAAGGAGCTGATCTTAATCCCATGAAGAATCCTGAAGCAGAAGTTCTGGTACAGGTATGGGATAAAAGCCTTATGTAGAAATGCCCAGAGTCTGTAGCTGTCCAAACCTGGAAGTACTATTCAGCAAAAGGCTTACAAATTGCTTCAGTTCCCTCATTTTCCAGCTGAAATGGTAGTTCTGTGTAAAAGGGAGGACAGCTGCTGAATAGGCTAGAGCTATGTAATGTAGACTCATAGGTATATCTTGATTGCTTTGATTTTGGATGGCATCAAATATTAAATGCCATGTAATATTTGATTTTGCATGTCAGCTATTGGATGTAGCCAAATCTTAACTATTCTTGCACGCATCAAACACTGTCAAACATGAAGCACCACGATATGTCAAGTAGCAAATAATATCCCAGTATCAAATAGTGAAATTAAGATCGGAACTAAAACATAGATATCAAAAATAGAGTAAGTATTTGGCAAATGATGAGAGTATTCTAAGCATATCTGAAAAATATTCAATGTTTGCTGAGGCAAATTTTGAGGTGAATATTTTTGGGAGCAGATTTATTTCAGCTCTGAGTGAATAGGCCTGCTCTGAGTGGGAGGGTGCTGTTGCACTCATGTCTTGCTTGTGGGTTCCTGGTCTACAGCTGGTTGGCCACTGTGTGAACAGAATGATGGGCTAGACGGACCCTTGGTCTGATCCAGCAGGGCTCTTCTGATGTTCTTAGGTGTCTGTGGGATTTGATTAGCAGCCACACGTGAGAACGAGTGTAGCTTAGTACCTACGAGACTGGTCTGTAAACCAGGAAGCCTCTACTTTCTCCATTACAATCTCTGTCCCCTATCTGCAATATGGGATAATACAGTAGGAATGCTGTAAACTCTACCTTGCAGGGCTGTTGTAAACATTGCTAAGTACGTGAACTGCTTTGAACACTCTAGAGCGCTACATAAAGTATTAATATTAGCAGCAATGTGATTCAGCAAAATTGTTTTAATACTGTAGAAGTCATGCAGTCTTCGGCTAGATTTTCACCAATACTATATTAATTTTGTTAATATTATTAAAAACGTTGTTTGTTTGCTTTGTTATTAAATAAGGCTGCAATCTTATACCTACTTTCCTGGGAATAAGCCCAACTGAACTCAATGCGACTTTCTCCTGAGTAGACATATAGGATTGCCCCGTAGCTGTCCATTCCCCTCAGGATCAACATCCTGTAAGATTCTTGTTTTTAAAGTCTGACCGTGTAACACACTCGCATGTTTCTGAATCTGCAGGCGCCTTCTTCATCCCCTACCTCATCTTCCTTTTCACCTGTGGGATCCCAGTCTTCTTCCTGGAGACAGCACTGGGGCAGTATACCAGCCAGGGAGGGGTGACTTCCTGGCGGAGGCTGTGTCCGCTCTTCGAAGGTGAGTTGAATGTGATGCAACCAGTGGAGGCTGGTGGCTCTGATGTCAGTGGGGCAGTGCATCCCCTCTGGGTTTCAGTCAGAACCAGTCAGAACTCTGAAGGAGCTATCCAAGCACCTTGGATAGCTCCTTTAGAGCTCTGATTGGAAACCTGGAACGGATTCACTGCCCCACTGACATCGAAGCCATCAGCCTCCACTGGATGGGACCAGCCGGTTTGGCAGAAAGCCTGAACCAGGTTTCTTATGAAGGGAGCAATGGGTTGTATCCAATGTTAGTCTAACTTAAGTCCCATTAAAAGTCCATTTTAATGGGTCTACTCTAAGTGGGACTAACAATGGATACAACCCAAGCAAATGCAAAATAATTCTTCGTTCTCTCTCTGTCAGGGGCAAACTAGACTTGACATTAAGTATGTGTAAACATTTAATGTGCTAACTTCTTGTTCTTTAAATAGCATCTGTGAGGGCCGCAATCACGATTTGGATCATGGCGCACTGAAAAGGGGGCTTATTTTTCCTCCCATGCTGTTGTCCAGATGAAAATTGCATGCACGCTGCTGCTATTAGTCCTGGGAGGGTCGCTTCTGTTGGTGTCATTCTGCTGTTTGACATTTTATTTATTATTCCTATAGTTTTACTGGCATCTTTTTTGTTGTTTAATGGTTTTGTATTTGTTTTTAGGGGTTGTATTTCAGTGTTTTCATTTACTATTGTTGGGTTCACTAGTCTTTTATAAACTTGAAAATGCTTAATAGCTGGGGTCTAATTTTTTTTTTAAATGCAAGCTGTGTGACACATTTGCTCAGCTCTTCCCAAACTGGTGTCCTCCAGATGTGCTGGACTCCAACTTCCAGCACCCCACCTTCATGCTGACCAGGGATGGTAGGAGTTATAGTCCATGTTGGGTGGGGATGGTGGGAGTTGTAGTTCAAAACATCTGGAGTGCACCAGGTTAGGGGAGACTGTGTTAGCTCTTCAGTAGTCTGGGGACATGCATGAGATGAGAGTTAGGTGAATAGTGTGCGGTGTCCGGGAAATCCAAAGGATAAGTTTATAATGGGTTGTATCCAACGTTAGTCCTACCTAGAGTAGACCCACTGAAATTAATGGGACTAAGATTGGATACAATCTTATGGGCCCTGGTACTGTGAGCCTGTATTGTAGAACTGAAACTGATCTAAAGCCGGAGACTTGGTGATTAGGTGGGGCTAAGGTAGTTGATTGCATTCATCCCTTTTGCAACACCAAGATAAGCTACTGTAATAGGGGAAAAGGAGCTGTCTATCCAGCTACAGAATGTCATTGGGATTCCAGAAGGCTAGAAGCATAGCTGAAATTCCATGTGCAGCTGGAAGCAGAATAACAACAACTGGGTGCTGCTAAATCACCCACGCCTGTAAGCACCCCAGAAGTCACTAGTCTAGCTTGTGCAAAATCCTTTTGACCAGAAAGTTAAACATTCACAACTGAGTAAAATCTAGCGGAGATGGACTTGAAGTAATTACAAGTAAAGCTCTGACAGTTTCAGTTTGGATCTCATTCTTGCCACCAACTGGAAATAGACTCAAATTGCCACTGAAACAACCTTAAGAATCAGTTGCGGAAAACCAATACAAGTATAAAAGATGGAACAGGCTAAGTTTTCCCAGCCTTCTAAGCAAATATGGCCCACATGTTGTCCAAAGTCCAAATTCACCCCTCTTCTGAAGTTTGTTAACATAACAAATGATAAGATAACTGTGAACAGTGTTGCTGTGGCCATTTCTAGTGTTCCTCCCCCACAAGTGTTAAGCCCCCTTTAGATAACTACCTGCTGAGCTGCTGTTGAAAATGACAATCCCATATTGAGTTTCCACTTCCCCCCATAACATCTATTGCAACTTGCTGCATGTCATGATGATGCAGTGTGTTTTCCTGCCCCCACTCCACAGAATTTTCAGCGGCTGGCCGGGATGGGAAAACGTTCCGTGTAATGATGTTGGGACACTGGGTACACTGAACTTAATGTTATGGAGAATGACAGGGAGAATGACATTCAGCTGCCATTTTTTAATCATGTGTAGTTCTGTCTCAGGGCTCCTTCACACCAGGCTTTTATCCTGCGATTGAGATTGCTCCTTCACGGGCTCTTTACATGATGCAGTGAACCTCCAAGGCGTCTCCTGCACTAAATGCCCTTTGTTCTGTTTTTAAATGGATCGCAGATAATGAGCTGTCAAGTTACCCCATTGTGTTCCGCTTCAGTTTCCTCCATGAAAAGAGTAAAAGCGGGAAGAAGAGGAGCGAGAACAATGAAAGATAATGGAAGACTCAGATATGGGGAGAAGGAGGGCGAAAGGGGTGGGGGAAAAGGAAGCACGTGAAAAAGGGAGTCATCATGATCCTGCCTTTAAAATGGAAGCAGAAAGCCCTGTTTTAAATGCAGGATTTTAGGCTGGTGTAGAAATGTCCTAAAGAGCCCTGCTGAGCCCTGCACATCTGGCTTTCTTGTCTACACAAACAATCATTCTGGGATGCAAAAGAAGTTACTGCTTCTCTTTAATGATTTTATTCACAGAACAAAGTTTACTCTGTGAAGCCAAACCAAGTTGACCTTTTAAATGGATTTTGCCATACTGAATTGGTCTTGTGAATGCTCCAAGTGTTTCAGGCTAACACCGCTAGACAGCAGATGCTGGGTGGGCTTTATTTCCAAATATTCTTCAGCCAAAGACAAGTCTTAAATATCAGTCAATATCTGTGCCAGGTAAGTTGTGGCACTGAGCACATATATAAACAGTTGGGACGTTGAGTGCATATGGGCTACATGTGTATCAAAATTGAGTGCGTATATCCAAGTTGAAGTGTCTACAGAAGAGACTCCAACTTCCAGTCTTAATGCTGCATTCTTTACACGTCGGGGCAGACCCAGAATATTTCTCAAGAATTTAGATTTTAGAATGTTCTGCTTAGCCAATCTATACTTCCGGGAACATTTGCAATTAGCATCTCTAGGGGAAAAACATTCCCTCACCATTTAGGGGTAGACAGTGTGGGTTCCCGGGGCCCCAGTGTGCCCTTGGACACCTTTCTTGGTGCCTGCCGCTGAGATGCTCTCCCCCTCCTAATTTCTTACTGGCAGCTGGGATTGCTTCAAAGCAAAGTGAGAGCCTCTACCTGTTCCCATCTTCTTTTCCCATGAATGCTTGTAGGCTACACAGGGGCTAAGAGACATGATTAGGAAATGAAAGTGGATGCAGGCTGATGCTTTCATTTTCAGCATGCCCATTTTGTGGTGTGCCCAGCACAGGTTCTCTAATTGCTATATGTGCCCACAGGCTCAAAAAGGTTGCCTATCCCCGATTTAGACACTTCCTCATATAGACTAAACCAGTGATGTCAGACTTTACTGATCTAGTGATGTGATACATAAGTGCATGGTAATATTTTGTACCTTGCAGTCGCAGGATTCTTTTTCAGAGATCTCTGCAGGCACTTTGAGAAATACAGAACCCTGAAGAAGGCTTATGCATATTAGTCAGGGCTGAAACGCGAAGGGCAACTCCTTGGCATGAAACTACGTATTTTTTTCAGCATCCTAAGACCTCATCTCTTTATTCCATATAGGACAGTCTGACAGCCGATCTAGGGACAAAGCTGCAATATCAGCTGTGCTGTATTTGGTACTTGCTGGTGATCACTTGTGAAACAGCATGCAACTGAAGTGTCAGATCCAGGCAGTGACAAGCTAAACCAGGGATGCCAGAGAGTTGCTATGAAATCGGTGATACCATGTTTTATTGATCTAGTGATGTGATATGCAGGTGGCTATAAATGTGATATGTGATCAATGTGATGTGATATGTAGAAGGCTATCAGTGGCTACTAGTCCTGATGGGTATATGCTTCCACCAGTATCAGGGGCTGTGTTCCTCTGTACATCAGTTGCTGGGGAACATGGGCGGGAGGGTGCTGTCGCACTCATGTCCTGCTTGTGGTTTCCCCTGGGTAGCTGGTTGGCCACTGTGTGAACAGAATGCTGGACCAGATGGACCCTTGATCTGAACCAGCATAGCTCTTCTGGTGTTCTTATGTAGGTGCATAGCAAGGGACCTTACAGAGCAATTCTACGCCCTTTGAACAACTGCCCAAAGGGCGTTAGGAGGAAGATGTGGAACTGGCAGGGCTTTGGAAGCAGTGGAGAGCCTACTGTTTCACTTACCTCCCAGTCCCCACTTAGGGGCTGCTGTGCTACTCCAAACTCTTAGTCAAAATATGCACTCTTGGAAGCTCTGACAGCTGATCCACGTGCATAACCATCACATGATGGGAGAGGAACTCCGCTGGTGGAGGGGACTGATCCGCCATGGAGAACCCCAGTATGCCCATGTAAATCTACTGTTAGTGGTGTTAAGTGTCCGCAGTAGCTGCTGTTAGGCCCCCAAATAAGGCATTCGGGCAGCAGGACGAACGCAGCCTTGGACCCACTGGGTTCAAAGCTTCTTTGTTTCAGTGGAGAAGCCCCAGGATCTTTCCCCTAGTCCTGGGTTGGCGTGCCCAATTCCCCCCATTGGAATCAGTGGGGGGAATTTTAAAGAGACTCATCTGCATGGGAAAGGTAAATGAACCCCCTGCCGCGTGAGCCGCCTGGTTTAGCTGGCGCAAACTGTCAAGGCTTTGGTGGAGGATCTGCCAGTTTGCGCAGGATCTTACCTCCCCAACCCACCACCTGCTGCTGACCCCTCTGACGATTGCTCTGCTACTCAGTCTCTTTGTCAAAATATGTGTTCCAGGAATCAGCTGACTTAGGGTGTCTCTACATTAAGCCCCCCACCCCAACCCTGCATCTTTTCTGGGGCTTTCTGCTTTCGCTTTCTTTGTGGGATCAGGATGGGCTTCTTTACACAGCAGATATGTGGTTTGCATAGAAGAAGCACCTCCCTCCCTGGCATGTAGGCAAAGGACTGAAAGGTGAGGGGAGTCTTGCTTTCATTTCTGCTGTACTATTTCATCGCAGCACTCAGCACACTTATGTGGGAGTAAGCCCCATTGAAGTCAATGGGACTAACTTCTGAGTAGACATAAGATCATGCTGTAAATCTGCAGCCCTTAGCACACTTACTTGGGAGTAAGCCCCACTGAACCTAATGGGCTGCTCCGAATCAACAGAGGACACTGATTCTGAGCTTTGTGGGGTGGGGGATCAGAACTTACTCCCTTTATTGCAGGGAGGCATTTTACTCTCTGATTGGTGATCGAGAGACATGTGGTTTGAATTGAGGAAAGTTGTTCCTTGGCAAGTTCATGGTGCTAAGCTGGCATTATACACTGCCAATATGGCAACGTTAAATTTTATTACTAGTTTATCTCTAATGTTTTTGAATGTGTGATAAAGGGGAAAATGTGCGCAAGGCATCGTGGAGGCTGACGGCATCATGTGAAGGACCCGCAAAATTCCATGGGTGATTTATTCATGAATCATGAGCGTGCAATAAATCACTTGTGTAGTGACATAGGGCATAGTTGCGTAGATACAATATGAGCTGTGCTATATGGCGATTGTGTGCTGCCTATTTATCACTTGTGAAACAACATGCAACTAAAGCGCGAGATCCAAACAGTAGCCTGGAGCACTTGCTGGTGCAAACACTCCATGGGAATCCACAATGGGTCTGCAGTAACACAGCAATATATCACAAAACCCGATAATCACAGGCAAATGTTGCAAATGTCTGAAAATGAATGTAGATAGTTACCTAAGTGTGATTGATGCTATTTGTTAGCATTTGTCCCAAAAGCATGGAAATAGACATCTGTTTTCAGGCGTTCACAAAATTCAGCTGATTTTGTGAGCATTCAGATGGAGATGTCAACGTTCTGGGATGTTTGCTGTGACTTCAGCATCAGGTCTTCCTGCAGTACCACTGTTCCTAGTTTAAAGGAGTGGTGGGCAGAAAGTAGATCTCTGGATGTTTTGTACTTCCACTCCCAGCATTTCTGACCATTGACCTTGCTGGCAGGGGTTTCTGGGAGTCACAGAAGTCTGGAAATCTACCTTCTGCCCACTCCCGTTTTAAAGGCACCATGAACCTTGCAACATCACCTCCTGCTTCTTGCAGTATAAGAATTATATTAGTGGAGGGTGCAGCTGTACCTCAGGTATTACTAAAAAGAACACTGTCATGAAGGCAACAGGACTAGCTGAGGAATTTCAGAATTAAAAAAAAATTAATGATGCAGAAGAAAAACAGACGCCCTGGTTGTACATCAGCTGAAAGGAAATGTTAGAGCTCTGTGGTGGGGGGTGGGGAGAATGTTTACTAGACTGATTGCAAGAAAAGGTCTGCCAAGCTAGAGAAAATGGTACAAATGTGGTACCAGCCAGCATGAGGTGAATGCTAATCACAGCTTTTTTCTTGTTTGTTGGACTCTGTAAAAATGCACTTTCAGGTCTAATTTTTATTAATCTGGTTATGTTGGCTTTAAATCAAAAGCTTTCCCCCTCTCTCCTGCTTGGCATGAGGGCTGCTAGTTCAACATTCAGAAAAAAAAAGGGATATGTTGGAACCGGGGCATTAAAAATGGGGGTTATGTATTATGATCTATAAAAGTGTAAAGGAATGAAGAAATAGGGGTTTCTATTTGGTTTTCTACAGAACTGAAATATTCTAGACAGAATAAATAATGCCTGTCAAACATAACTGGGATAGAAAGTGTGTGAACAGTAGAGGGAAAATTAAGAAAATTAAAAAGGAAGCAGAAAGGGAAGTGAGAAGAAGACTGGATGAAGAAAAGGAAGCAAGTGCAGAGGGAACGGATCTGAACTGTGAAAGGAAAAGTCAAAGCATCCTGAAACTACATTTTGTGGGAACGACCTGTGTCTCATGTTCTTATATTAGGGTTTGCTTTCTCCTATTCTGAGATAAAAAGTTCCTAACTCACTTCAGTCTCTGATTTCTTGTTTGCATAATTTAAGACAGCTTTCCCCAACCTGGTGCCCTCTAGATGTGTTGGACTTCAAGTGCCATCATTTCCAGACAGCATGGGGACAGCAGGTTGGGGAAGGCTGACTTAAGGTTACTCAGAATCTGGAACTAATGGAAAGCGAGTCAAAACGTCCCTGGGTAATTAGGGGCTCTTGATGCCTTTCTGCTGCATTCAGAAGCAAGTTACTATGATAGCCGGGCTGTTAGTTCAGGTAGGCCTGGAGTTTATGATTGACTGTAGGCTCAAAGCAAAGGGCTAGGTCTTAAACATGTTGACACTTCTTACCTAGCGGAGGCTGGTGGGTCCAATGTCAGCGGGGTGGTGCTTGCTCCTTCAGTCCCTATATGTCATGCTTAAATTCTGTTCAAACATATGCTGCCTATGGGCAGTATCCAACATTGCTCATGCACCAGTGGGACCCACCACTAGCACAACGGGAAGCTAGTGGTTCCTGGAAATGAGCCAAAATTCTCATTTCCAAAATGGGACAGGTTACCAGAACTTGCAGAAGGGAGCTCCAATGCCCTGCCCTGATTTGGAAATGAGTCTTTTGGCTTGTTGGTTTAGGAAGCATTAGCTTCCTGTTGTGCTGGTGGCTGGTCTCATGGGCACAACGGAATGAGCAGAGGTGTAGCAGCAGGATTGGGTACTGCCCATATGTAACTAGATTTACAGTAAAAGCAAAAAACAAAATGCAAACTTGTCCTGTGAACTAGTGATTTCTTGTGTGTTTTCTGTTGTAGTGGGGGAAAGTAGGGTTTGAAAGGCTGAGTAAGTTTACAGGTGGGTCCCTCTTCAAAAACCTTTGAGAAGCACTGCTTCACTGTAATATATTTTTTTTTACTTGCTGTCTCTGTTCACTGTGTTTTTTTCTCTCTCTGCAGGAATTGGTTATGCTTCCCAGGTGATTGTTGTTCTCCTTAATTTCTATTACATTATTGTTCTGGCTTGGGCCTTGTTTTACCTCTTCAGCTCATTCACCATAAATCTTCCGTGGGGCAGCTGTGACCACGAATGGAACACAGGTAACTTGGAGCCATCCTCTGCCTTTGTGCAAGTCATCTCAGTAGTACAAGTACAGGCTTCCCCAACCTGGTGTCCTCCAGGTGTGCTGGACTGCAACCCCCATCATCGCCAGCCATCAGAAAAAATGTCCCCCACCGCTGCACTAGGCTTTGTAATTCTATTGCTGGCCTTGATTGAGGGTGGTGGATTTGTTGCATGCCATGGGTATGTATATATTCCAGTTCTCTACCAAGAACTGCTCAGTCTCTGTTGCTTGTCTTGCAGAGAACTGTGTGGAATTCCAGAAGACAAATTCTTCTCTAAATGTGACAGTGGAAAATGCCACCTCTCCCGTCATTGAGTTCTGGGAGTAAGTGAAGATCTCTCTTCTCCACCCACCCCACTCTTGTTTAGGAGCTTCTGTTTTTCCAGTCATGAGGACCAGCCACATGAGTGCTTCTTCTGTTGGACATGCTGGCACTAGTTCTGCCAATTGCTAGTCCCTGGCATCTCAGGTAGTGGTCACTAAGAAAGACCTCTGTGTCTAAGGCATTGGTGAGCAATTGCTTCTCAATACATGTTGTTTCCCATGTTGGGAAATGTTCTGAATAGATCTTCCTTCCTGTCCCAGCTAAGAATGTTGTCATCCAGGGGTCTGTATGTCAAGGGCTCCTTGGAGGGCTCTCTCATTCTAATCTAGTAGCCAAGTCCAGATGCAGACAAAGGGATTCTTTTCAAAGCTTTATTCTTCTTTTACAACTTACAACTCTACAGGCAGCAACTAGATCTGAGCAGCAGCATCCCTATGCCCTAAGTTGGAACAGTTGGTCCCCGTTTGAAAGGCAATTACTGGCAGACCCCTGAATATAAGGACTAGGGAGAATCCCTCCCCTTTTCCCTTGGATCCTCTGGGCGCAACCGTTCTTTGAGCACCAACCGGGCGCTACGCCTCCTTTCCACGCTCTCCATTTGGCGCCACTCTCTGCATCTGCGCCGCGCATCCAACCAGTCTGCTATCGGTGCTGGGTCACTCCCTGGACTGCTTTCTAATCTAGGATTGTTGGTGGGAGGAATCTCTGTCAGCTGCGGGCCCTGGGAAAAAGGGGCGTGCTCCTCTCCTAGGAGCGACTGCTCTTCCTCCGAATCAGAACTACTCTGGGATTCTATGGGCTCAGTGTCCACCCTGACACTGTATGAGGAGAAGGTAGCAGGTCGAGGTAGACAGAGACACTGAGCTCTGAGGGCATCTTTGTGTGCTGGCCATCTCCCCAGAGATCTGATGTGGGAGACATGGACAGTGGCTGCCTCTTGGAGGGTTTAAATGGTGTGCTTCCATTTCTGCTCAACCTGTATATTTGTAAATAAACACAAATACTATGAAACTCCAATAAGCCTTCAGTGACCTCCTTGCAAATGAAATGAAATTTGTGCAGGAACTGCAGCCCTGGAACATCAGAGAATTTGGATGCACATAATATATATATATACTTTGTAACGGCAGCCTGTTTCTAGACCAGCCTTCCCCAACCTGGTGCTCTCCAGATGTTTTGGATTACAGCTCCCGTTATTCCTTATCATTGGTCATGGTTGCTGGAGACAGCATGGCAATGGTCAGGAATGGTGAAAGTTAGAATCCAAAACATCTGGAGGACACCAGATTGGGGAATGCTGCTCTAGAGGGACAGATAGCACCAACCCAACCAAGGTATGTCTTGTGCTGCCTTTGACCTCCCATGCCCCTTGATTCTGGCCCCTTACCCTAAGATTTTACTCCTTGCCCTGGGGGCCATGAGAAGGAGGCTAAAACCTTGAAACTTTGGGTTGAACCCTGAGATGTGCCAACCTTGTATGACATTGAGAGGCAATGTGTGAAAAGAGTATATTCTGGGGAGGTGTCCGTGCAGGAGGTAGCTAATTTTTTTTTAGATGTTGCAAGTGAACCCAGAAGGAATCAGGCAGGGTCTGTTTCTTTCACAGGAGGAGAGTGCTAAAGATTTCTGATGGCATAGAACATCTGGGCACCGTGCGGTGGGAGTTGGCACTCTGCCTCCTACTTGCCTGGATCATCTGCTACTTCTGCATCTGGAAAGGAGTCAAGTCTACAGGCAAGGTGAGCATCTCCAGTCACAAACTGGGCTACTTGAAGCCCCTTTGAGTTGATGTTTCATGCTAGGGTTAGGGAGCCTTTTTTCTTATGAAGGGCTGTTGACTTATGGCAGAAGTGGGGGACCACTTTTAGCCCTTGGGCTGAATTCAGTTTTGGAGAAGCTCTCAGGTAGGGGGGTGGGCACATTCCAGTTGTGGGTGGGAACAAAATACCAGAAGTACCTGCATCGTTTAGTTTAAGTGCCTACTGCCAGTAACTAAGCCTTAGGAGAGGGATTTCAGGCTTTTTAGAGTGGACCCCTCTCCATGCAAAAGCTGGAAAAGCACCAAATGATCAGTGGTTAGGGGAAAGGGGTGGTGGTGGCTGGAAGAGGGGGCACGTGGCCAACTGGAGGACCTGAGAAAGCCAGATTTGGCTCTCAGGAGGGTTGGATTTGACCTACGGATTTCACCCCAGACCTATGGCAAAAGTCAGCTGAGGACTGAGGCAGATGAGCCAAAAGTGGGTGCAGTTTGCATCATTGCAGGATTGCATATCTGCCTGCCTGCCTGCCTGTCTGTGTGAAAGGCAGAAATTCAACCAGGACACCTTTTTCCTAGAATGGAGATGTAGTGATTAGGCAGAATGTAGGTGCTGAACATGTCCATCAGTTAAAAGGCATAGAACCTCTGTCAGCAAAAGGTGGTAACCCAGCTGGACCCTTGGAAGGATTGCCCTCATATGTACGTTTTCCACAGAAGGCTGTTATCATGGTAACCACTATGCTAAAATATGGGTTGGATTCTGAACCAATTGGTTGTGCATTGTTCTGGAGCTGATGCGAAACTGCAACCATCCTGACAACTTTGCATGGATCAATCGTATGCTATTTGGAAAGCATATGCTCTAGGAGGGTTGGGCAGAAGGCAGATAGAGATCTGCTTGTAGATATCTGTGAGATTTGCGGGGAGATCAGCAAGGGTGTCTTGCTCCCAGTTGCTTGACAACTGGGAGCAAAAGCCAAAACAACTATGCAAAACACAGAGGTATCAGCAGGCTTGGGGAAGCCCCAAGATTTGCAAAAGTGCAAACATCTTTAGGAAAAAACTTGTGGGAAACCCCCCAAAGCAGCCCTGTGAGGACTGAGCGTGCTTAGTGGACACGGATGCTGACTGACTGGGTGGGGACAGGAAACGGGGGGTTGGGAATGGAATAGTGCATCCTGAAAAGGGTATGGCTGGCTGGAACTCTGAACAGAAGCATTCCACACTGCAAGATTTGTTGCAGGCCCCACATCTTTCTTTAATATAAGCGATTCATACACAATTGGTAGGTAAGTAAATAAATACATGATCTGCAGGGGAAAACATACAGGCACTTCACATTCTCTTCAGCGTGTGGCAGCTGCAGGAAAAAGCCTAGTCTGTGTTGGTTTCCTGCCTGCCTGAGGGCTGCAGTAGCTGGTCATGTGCAGGATTTGGCCTTTGGTGAGCCATTGCAGATACTCAAAACCAAATCCCAAATCTTGTGCATAGCGTGGGGAAATTACATGACCTCAGGTCAATCTGGCTAAGAGTCACTATGGACAAGCCTTTTTTGTGTCTGCTGTGCACCCTGATAGTTATGAGATGTTCCGTCTCATCTGCTTCCTCCCCAGTTGGCACAATATGCTGCTGTCATTTGGAACGGCACTCATTAGTGTGTTTTTAATACACTCCCTGAGCCATTCCCAGCCAGCTTTGCATTTGGAGTTAAGAACAGATGGAAACAAAAAGTTGTCGGTGAGAAAACAGCTTTTTCCTGATAACATGCAAAATGCAATGTGGTTATGAGACCAGGTGGAATCAACATGCGTGGCAAAAAGTTTGGTGTTTTCCTTCACTGCAAATGGAATGGGAGTCTAGCATGGCTTCCCCAGAGTGCCAAAAGGGTCAGCAGGTTTCTACCAAGCCACAAAAACAATGAGAGGAAGATAAAGGCATTCTGTGGACATGAGGGCGCTGCTGTTGATGAGAGAAGTGTCCGGAACCAGGGCCAGGGGTGGGGAACCTCTTAAAGCCCAAGGGCTAAATTCTATTTTGGAGAAGCTCTCAGGGGCCGCATTCCAGTGGTGGACAGGGCTGAAGGCAAAAGGGGCTGGGCCAAAACTGCAAAAAATGCCAGCATATTGTAGCTTGAAGCTCTTTCTTGCCAGTAACTAAGCCACAGAGGAGGCATTTCAACCTTCTAGAATGAAGGGGAAATGCACAAAAGCCATGAAACCACCAAATGATTAGTGGTTGGGGGAAAGCGGGGAACCTTCTGGGGAAACTTGGAGGGCTGCATTTGGCCTGGAGGGCTGAGGTTTCCCACCCCTGCATTATGTGCAGTGAGGTGGCTGCCTCAGGCAGAGATGCTGGGGGGGGGGAGCAGCGGTGGCAGCCCCTGCCTCTGTTCTTCTTGAGCCTCCCACCCTCCTGGCTGTTCCTATCTTCCTGAGCTGGTGCCTGCAGTGTTTGCTTGTTGCTTGGCCTGTCTGTCTTGCCTTGGCGCCTTTTCCCCAAATTTCTTGGAGAGTGCCATTGGGAAAGCCCCCTGAGCAAGTGAGCAGGCAGAGAGGCAGCCAGCCCAGACTGCACACTCCACAGGCATCGCAAGGGCACAAGCACTGCTCTGCCCACGTGGCGCATCGTGGCGCTGCCTCTGTTGCACTGCAATGTTTGTTTGAACAAGCAGACATCAGGTGGGGTGCTGGGCAAGGTGCTGCCGGGCAGAGATGTGCGTGCCATGTGGCACCCCCTGCACCCCCTAAACTAGCTTGATTCCCTCTCCTGTGGTGGAGAAGGCTGTCTCATGGCCAGTCTTAAGGTAAGATTCAACCAGTCGGCTTCTACATGTGGAGGGTGTGGGTGGGTGGCCAGATGCAAATGAGGACAGAGCTTCTGCACCTGTAAAGAGTTATGCAGAAGAGGGAATTTCAACTGCTGACAGTTAGGCTGTTCATACAACACACTGACCCACACTCAGTGGTTGAGTGTGGGTTGTTGCTGAACTGTGGGTTGTTTGTTGAACTGTGGGTTGGTGTGATGTCTGAACCCAGGACATTTTTGCAGGGTGGCTTGTTGAGCATGCAGTGTGGCTTGTTAACCACCTGAACAACCTGAACAACCCAACAACAAACCATGGGTTTGCAAGGCGGCTTGTTCGAGAAAAACAAGCCACACTATATTGTTAACAAGCTAACCTGCGGAAAATGTCCTAGATTCAGACAACATGCTAACCCACGGTTCAACAACAACCCACACTCAACCACTGACTGTGGGTTAGTCTGTTGTGTGAACCCAGTCATTCTCCCTTCTATGCACCCATTGACAGGGGCAGGAGTCCTGTTCTCTTTTGCATCTAGATATCCTGAGGGGTTGGAGGTAGGCTGGTGGCATCTTGTTCTTTGTCTCGGGCAGTGAGATGTATTGTAGGTATAGGAAACCTAGTGCTCTGAAGACATTTTGGACCACAGTTCCCACAGTCCCTGGCCACTGGTCATGCTGGCTGGCGAGTTGTTACCTAAAACATCTGGAGGACACCAGTTTGCCTACCCCGATGTACTGGGCTGGCTCTGTCTTGAGCCTAGGAAATAAGACCAACATGCCGATGGGTAACTGATGTAGTGAAAACTGAATGTGTTGTGAAGCATATGCTATGTGAAAACAGAGCTGGCATGTGCTGCATCAACCCCAAGAAAAAGGTCTAACAAAGGAGAATATGATCTCTTAAACCAGTGGAGGCTGGTGGCTCTGTGCATCCATTCTGGGTTTCAGTCAGAACCAGCCAGAACTCTGAAGGAGCTATCCAAGGTGCTGGACCTATTTTGGGGATAGGGGTCAGCATCTTGGATAGCCCCTTTAGAGTTCTGGCTGGTTCTGCCTGAAACCCAGAATGGATGTACAGCCCCACCAGAATCAGAGCTGTCACTGGCTTAAAGTCTTTGGCACAGATTCCCTGAATAGAAGGCTGCACTTCTCAGGGAAGGATCTTGCACTGCACGGAGGAGGGCGAACCTCTCTCCCAGTCAGACATGGGGCTTCCCTTTTCTGTGCTGCAGAGGATGCGAAAGGGAAGCAAGCTTGGGTCGTTTGGAATGTCCCTTTTGCTCTGCAGCCTGGCGGGCTGTCTGTGTGCCTGCCTGTCAGCTCTGGTCCCTCCCCATTCAGGAGGGTTGAAGCAGCAATCAAATGTTTAAAGTCCATAATTAGCCCTTCCAATTTATCTGTGTTTCCTCTCTCTCTCTCTCTCTTCCACTTCTAACTTCTTTTCTTTTTTCAGTTTCTCTTCAGTTTTTAGCCTGTCTAGTTCCATTCTTGGGAGGGACATCTATGTAAATATTATTTTGTGTAAATATAATCTAGGATAAATAAAACCTTTTAATCTAGAATAATATGTAAATAGTTTAGGGATAACTCATATACTGTAATTAAGATAAATGCTACGTTTGCATTCAGCAGTGGCTGACCAAAAACAACCCTGGCTTGGCTGCTTTTTCTAACACATGCTGGGCTCCTGCTGAGTGAGGAAATGGCACAAGATGAAAGTGCTCTCTTACTGCCCTAGAAGGGCCAATAGATCAGAGAAGGATTAAGGTAGTCCAGGAAAAAACAACACTTCAAACCCCAAGAGCTTGTACACAGGTGCTTATTTTGTGATCCTTGCAGCCCACTTGCATTGGGTGTAGGGATGTGCAGATTTTGTTAAATCCATTCTGTCTGTTTCTTGTGAATTGTCAGGTGTCTTTCATTCCATCGTCTGCTCATTGATGGAATCAGATTTTTTAAAAGAGGTGTATGAGAATTTAGTTCTACTTGTGCTAATGTGCATTAGTGCTCTTTCATACTTGAGCTGTATTAGCACAAGCACAAAAGAGCACTAATATGCATTAGTGCAAGTGTGAATTTGCGCAAATCTCCCCCCAAAGTAAGAAACTGATCTGCAAGATCAGAAAAAGCTGGTCCACTGCAGAAACTGCAGGTCAGATTCATAGAAAGAACTCAGTTGAATCTGTTGCAGAGTTCTTCGACATCCATAACTGCGAGGCATGCCATGAGTTAACGTTATGGCCAACTCCTGCTTATCTACATAGCTGACACACTACTGGGGGTTATGTAATGCATTGAGCAGGGGTTGGACTTGATGGTCTTATAGGCCCCTTCCAACCCTACTATTCTGTGATTCTATGATTCTAAGTAAGTGACATCACAGTATAGGACCACAGTATAGGACCACTCTGGGCAATTTTCTGTAGATCAGCAAGGGTTTCTGACTCCCGATTGTTCGACAACAACAATAACAATAAGGCTTCCCTCTGATGAAGAGAACCAGGAATGGGATTTTGTATGAGAGGTACAGAAAACCAAAAAGGCACCCCTTTTCCTTAATTATCTCTGTGTGAGTTCCACCTCCCTCTCCCCTCACTATTTTGCACTTCACTCCGGTTGGTGGATTTGGGGGTTCAATACAGTCAAAACATCAACAACAACAAATGGACCTTGCAAGCTTGAGGTCTGCCCTTGCCTGGTGTAGGAACAATCTAGGAGAATTAGTGCCTACTTTTTCCAGGGACACTTGCTGTGTCCCCAGAACCTTTCCAGCTAGGAGATAAGGGCCAAACAAGATGAGATGCAGCAGGAGATGTGTGATTCATGGGGGGATAAGTCCATCTGTGGCTACTCGTCATGATGATGGTTATATGGATCCTCCAGGTTTCAAAGGCAGTATGCCTCTTGGTACTCTCGGAAATAGAGGCAAGGAATCAGCATGGGAGAAGTATTTACTGTTTGTATGGTACTGAAAAATGAAAAAAAATCTAATGTGAATAACAACAAGTTGGGACATCTGATAATGAATCTCTAAGTCCTGTTTAGTTTGCCCCTAAGGAGCTGCTTTAGGCCAGACACAGACATCCTTTTTAAGAGGGCTGTTGGAGGTATGATAGAGCTATCATTGGCGATGGTGTGTTCACTGATTTTTTTCCATTCTACTGGAGCAGCAGCTTCATGCCTTTAGGAAATGTATAAACATGTTCCACTACTACAAGAGGAAGCAACTCATAAGCAATACTTTTTGTCCCCTTCAAATGCATGTCCTGGATGGAATAATTTGGCAAAGGCATGTGGATCAGACCCAAACAAAATCATGTTTGTTATAGAACAGCATGATGCAGAGAACAATGTTTCTGATCGCAGTAGGTTTTCTAGTAATATAGTCAGTGTGAACAGTGCTTTAGAAATGGAAAAAAAGGTCACGTCTAAGCCAAACATCTGCTATCATTTCACTGAACTCACATGGTCACAGTGTTGGATTTGGGCCAAACATTTACACGAAAGCAAATGTTCTGCTGTTTTCAGGCACCCAGTTCCACTGCAAATTCTTGCAGGCAAAAGCCTTAAAGTACAAAGAGCTACAAATTTGCAAGGAAGGCTTGAATTGTAAACTGAGTCTGATGAATGGTTTAGAAGAGCATATGATGTCATGATGTCATCATAGCTACACAGAAGTGGGCCTAACCAGTGCTTGGATGTAGGCTAACCGCTTGTGAATTGCCAAAAAAGAGAATATGCATCACTGAATAAAGAGGAAAAACGAGGACACTGATTTGCATCACATTTGCAAATGCTAATTTATAGGTATAGTTGCATTTTAGAAATAATTATTATAATTTCAATAGAAATACAGTACATCTCACCATAGTGTGGAAGACTGTGACCAGGAGACCTGTGTGCCTTGCTCAGTCTGCTGCCCAGATGCTGTTGATGGGCAGCTTCAAGGCCTACCTCTTCCTTCTGATGGTTCTTTATCTTTGAAAAGATATAGATCTCTTTAAAGATAAAACCGGACTTGGACCGCCCTTCAATTAGAGGATGCCTTCAAGAAGAGGGCAGCTCTTTTGCAGCCCTTCAAAAAGAGGACTGACTTCTATAAAAGAGGACACATGACCCGATTTGGATAGGATGGGATGGGATGGGATACCCCTGGAAGCCCAGTGTGTTGGGAGAGCTGCAGAGCCTCCACTCCCTGCATAAGTTCAGACCCATGAATAAGAAAGTGGTTGTGCGTGGCTTGAGGGGAACCAGTTCCATGGCAGCACTAAGACAGGAAGGAAGTATTTTTAGCAAGGAGGAAAACTAGTAAAGAAGAAAATTAGATTGAGGGCTCGGGGCATTCTGGGTATAGCTATGCTACAATAGCATCTATCTATCTATCTATCTATCTATCTATCCATCCATCCATCCATCCTCTCTCTCGTTATCTGTCTATCATCTGTCATCTGTCTAATCCATCTATCTATCCATCCATCCATCTGTCCATCCATCCATTTATTACATTTCTATACTGCCCGATAGCCAAAGCTCTCTAGGCTGTTCACAGCATGATAAATCCTAACACCTATAACATTCAAGAATTTAAACCAGTTTAAAAACAATTTAAAAACAATTAACAATTAAACAATCAGGAGCTGGTAAAAAACTAAAATACCCCATCAAGTGCTGTAGAGGAAAGTCTTAACCTGGTGTTGAAAAGATGACAAGGTTAGTGCCAGACAGACCTCACTGGCATTCCACAGTTGGGGGTCTACCACTGAGAAGGCCCTCTTCCTTGTTGCCATCCTCTGAACCTCCCTCGGAGGTGGCACTCAGAGGAGGGCCTCAGTTGTTGATTATAGAGTATTGGATAGATTCATACTGGGAGAGGTGCTCCATCAGGTATTGTGGTCTCGAGCTGTGTAAGGCTTTGTAGGTCAAGACTGGCATCTTGAATTGGGCTTGGAAACGTGCAGGCAGCCAGTGCAATTGGGCTAGAATTGGTGTTATATACTCAGACTTTATGGTCCCTACTATCAATCTGGCTGCCACATTTTGCATAAGCTGCACCTTCTGAACTGTCTTCAAGGGCAGCCCCATGTACCCATCTGGCAGCCCCATTGCAGTAATCTAATTTGGAGATTACCATAACATAGACTACTGATGTCAGGTTATCCCTGTTCAGAAAGGGGCATAGCTGGGCCACTAGCCAAAGCTAGTAGAAGGCTATCTGTGTCACTGAGGCCACCTGCTCTCAAGTGACTAAGATGGCTCCAGGAGAACCCCCAAGCTACAAACCTACTCCTTCAGGGAGAGTGTAGGCACATCCAGAACAGGCTGAACACCCTCCATCCAGTCAAAAGAACCATCCACTATCAGCATCTCAGTCTTGTCTGGATTGAGTTTCATTTTATTAGCCCTCATTCCAGTCCATTCTCACAGCCAGGTACTGATCTGGCACATCCACAGCCTCACTTGATGAGGATGAAAAGGAGAAATAGAGATGCACGTCAACAGCATACTGATGGTGACATGCTCCAAAACTCCTGATGACCCCACTCAATGGTTTCATGTAGATATTAAATACAATGGAGGATATACAACCGACCCCTGCAGAACCCCATGCTGGAGAATCCATAGGATCAAGCAATACCCCAAGCACCACCTTCTGGAGTCTGCCATCAAAGTAGGAGCAAAATTACTGCAGTGCCATACCCACCTGCCCCTGCCAGCTCAGATTGTCACCTCAGAAGGATACCATGGTCAATAGTATCAAAAGCTGCTGAAAGACCAAAGAGAATCAACAGGGTCACACTCCCCCTGTCTTTCTCCTGACATAGATCATCATACAGGGTGAGCAAGGCTGTTCCATGCCAAAACCCTGTCTGAACCCCAACTGAAATGGATCCAGATAATCAGTCTCATCCAAGAACGTCTGGAGCTGGTCAGCAACCACCCGCTCAAGGACCTTCCTCAGGAAAGGAACATTTGCTACCGGCCTAAATATTAAACACCTATCATATTTACACCAGCTTAACTCTCATGGCTTTCCCCTGAAGGATCTTGGGAATTGTGGTTGGTGAGAATACTGAGGGTCTCTGTTAGGTAGGCCTAGGACCCCCATCTCCCATCTCCTACAGTTCCCAGGGATCCTGATGAGAAACAAATGACTAAAAAACTGGTTTAGGCTTGTGGAGTATACAACCATGCCTTCTGTGCAGGCACAAGGTGGGCAGTCACTATGCCCTTAGGCAACCCTCTGGAAACAATCTGGCTCTAGTATTAGTGAGTGGACTTGCCTTGGATTCAGGTTGTGAGCTCAAGAGGTAGACATGGATGATGTGCAGGTTTCCTTGCCTAGGCCAGTCTTTCCCAGCCTGGTACCCTCTAAATGTGTTGGGCTACAACTCCCATCACTCTCAGTCAGCATGCCATGCTGGCTGGGAATAATGAGAGTTGAAGTCCAACACATCTAGAGGGCACCAGGTTGGGGAAGGCTGGCCTGGGCATTTGCATCAGACTAAGAAGAGGAGGACACTTGGTTCTTGTTTTTCACCCCTGGGAACACTGGGAATGTTTTGCTCAGGGGAACACTGAAGACAGACATTTGCCAGTCCGCATTTTGCCTGGGTCTAATTTTCACCTAATTTAACCTGTATGTGTGGGCCATGCACCTTTCAGTCTGTAGGTGAGGGGTCAAATGGTCCTCCATACCTAAATAAATAAATACATCCCTCCACGTAGTTCACTATATCAAAGAAAAGGGATATGGCAACAGTTTAATAATAATAATAATAATAATAATAATAAAATAATAATAATAATAATAAAATAATAATAATAATAATAATAATAATAATAATAAAAAAAATAGGTGGTAGTAGTTATAGTAGTAATAGTAATAGTACAGCCCAGGCAAAGGATTATCACCTCAGTGAGAAGTAAATCTTGCTTTAGATGGTTACCTGGACAGAAGGAATAGTTTTCCTCTCATTGGTTTGAAAAAAGTTGAACAGGAAGAGAATCCTTGTGTGAACACAGAATTGTTTGGCCTCATTCTACTGGGTGGAAGGGTTAATGAGTTCCCCACTGGTCTCTGGGGAGAGAGGTTTGGCTTAAAAGGGATTTGACTTATGCTGTTTCCAGGTTACAAACTGTAAATCCCAATAAGCGTAAAAGCTGGTGTTGTTGTGGTTATGAGTTTTGTTTTGTTTTTAAAAAAGGGAAATGCAAATGCAGAGTTGGGTCATGACTAGGCCTCTTCCTTAACACCCCAATTTTTATGTCCCAAGAAAGACATGAATGTGTGTTATAACACCAGTCGTCATAAGAACGTGTTGGACTCTTGACATTAACTAGCTAACTGGAAAGTGGCAATAGGGCACCTCACATTTATTGTGGCTTAAGCTATCACAGACAACCCTCCTGTCACCAGCAGGCTCTTGCCTCTAGCCAGGGCCATAGTACTAAAGATCTGAGCAGTGGGACAGGAATCAGTCTGGAGCACTGATTCAAATCCACAGGAGCATCCATCCAAACTGAGACGACTGCAGGCCAGGGTCTGGCCAGGGACTGACCTGAGAGGGGGTTAGGGGAGCCAAGGATGTAAGGAAGCAACACGCAGAAAGTCAGGTGAGTGGATGGTGAATCTGGCAGACTTGAAGCAAGTGAGGTGGGCAGGCAGACTAGAAGCAAGACCAGCGAGCCATACAAATGAGACCAGAGATTGGCTGTTGCCAGGCAACGCCTAGGCCTAGCATGGACATTAATAGCCTCACCAAGTAAGGGATAACCAATGGACTGTCTGGAGTGGTGAATGAAGCCGTGCTGGGATCTAGGGAGGACAACATGGCCACTTCATCCTTCACGCTTTGGTCTTACGTAGCCCAACATCACAGACAGCACAGTGCAGGAGATTCTTGGCTCAATGTACAGCTGATTCTGACAAGGCAACCTCTGTTTTTCACAGTCTTTATTCTTCCCAGGAATCAATATCTCATGGACCTTTTGAGGGATTCCATGACACCATATATCTGGGTTTTGGATGATGGGGTGAGCTGCGAACAAAACCACATTTTATTCTTTTGCCTTGGTTACATTTCGGGAGATTCAGTAGCTTCCCCGCTCCCCTTGACTCAACATGATAGCAGGTTTGATGGCAAGGGGAGTGTTGCAGCAGGCATGTGAACTTGGGTGACCCACAAACTCCATTCCAGTCCTCTGATTTCAGTCATGAAATAAAGTGGAGGAAATTTTCCTTTTGGATCCTCTCCAAGTTCAAAGAGGGCAAGAAACAAAATGTCTAAGCTTTTGTTTTAGAATCCTCATTGATCTGTACAGTTTCACCTGACCCGTAA
The DNA here is from genome assembly GCF_057233095.1 of Heloderma suspectum. Taxonomy (NCBI): domain Eukaryota; kingdom Metazoa; phylum Chordata; class Lepidosauria; order Squamata; family Helodermatidae; genus Heloderma; species Heloderma suspectum. Next base: position 25,861,324 of record NC_139464.1, read on the forward strand.
TTTGGCTTTTGGCAAGCTGAACATGGAAAAATATTGAACAACACACACAAATTCAGCAAGAAATTGTGACACCTCAATGATTCATTGTGAATTGGGGACTAAACATAATCTGTGTCTGGAAAACAGCACCACCATGCTTTGCATGTAGAATGTCTCAGGTTAAGCCCCCAGCATTCTTAATTAAAAAGGAGTTTGTGTTGTAGGACTGGGAAAGATCTTTCCACGTAAGACCTTGGAGATCCTATGCTAATGAGATACTAGGCTAGATAGACTAGTGGTTGACAGTATAAGGCAGTTTCATACACTTGTGCTCTGTAATGTTTGTTCAGGAACTGTACATTATTATTACTACATTTCTATCCTGCCTTTTTTCCTCTTGCAAGGAACTCAAGGCAGCTGGCATAGTCCTCCTTCTCTCCACAACAAGCCAATGTTGTGTTGTTTCTGGTGCCTCCTGAAGACATTATTTTGGGAAGCTTTCCTTGAGTGACCGGCTGTAGTTTAAGTTTATAAAATTCAGTCTTATCAGAATCAGAATGTGTTTCTTTAAAACATGTTTTAGAGCGCAATCCTATGCAGATAGGTAGCTGCCTCTGAACTTGGAGGCAACCGCCTATCCAGTGCAGGGCAGGAGAAGCACAGAGGGGATCGTTCCTTCCATGCTCCTTCTGCCCTGCTTTTTCGGCTAGACAGCTGACTGCGGCTGTCTAGCTGCGGGAGGGCAGAGTGGGGGAGGAGGCTGCTGTACGACACATAGGATGTGTCATACAGGCATTTCCGCTCTCCCCGCCCCGGAACGCCCACCGGGAATGCCCCATTTTGGCCACTCCGTGCTCCTCTTGTGAGTGCGGAGCACGGGGCTTTTCCGTGCTGCTTGCAAAGCAGCACGGAAGTGCGGGAACGTCAGTTCTCTGGGAACCAACCTTGGAGCGCGGACTCTGAGGTCAGTTCCCAGAAAACCAGATAACTTAGGGCCATCTAGCTGCTGACTAGTGGCCATAGGATTGCTCCCTTAATTGTTTTAACATGGTTAAAACAAGAGTTTTAACTCTTGTATGTTTGCTGTTCACTGCTCCAAAATCTTTTGATGTGGAGCAGTATAGAAATATTGTTAAATAAATAAATAAATGTTATCCTCAAAACAACCCTGTGAGGTAGGTCAGTTTGAGAGTCAGTGACTGGCCCAAAGTCTTCCAGTCAGCTTCATGGCAGAATGGGGACTTGAACCCGGTTCTCCTGAGTCCCAGTCCGACATGCTAACCATTACACTACACTGGCTCACTATTATTTATTTATGACATTTCTATACTGCCCAACAAGCTCTCTGGGCGGTTCACAAAAATTAAAACCACATAAATATCGTGCTACTGCTTCATAATCTAAACTGGCTTCCAGTCCATTTCTAGGCCCAAATTCAAAGTGCTGGTTTTAACCTTTAAAACCCTAAATGACTTGAGGACAAGTTACTTGAAGGATTGCCTCCTTCTACATGAACCTACTTCGATCTTGAGATCATCTTCTGAGGCCCTTCTCTAAGGCCCCTCAGCATCTCGCTGAGTGAGGTGTAATGGTTGGCTACTGGGGAAAGAGCCTTTTCAGTGGTGGCTCCTCAATTGTGTAGTGCTCTCCTAATTAGGCTCACCTGGTGCCTACATAGTATTCTTTTTGGTGTCAGATGAAAAGCTTTTTTATTTTTGCAGATTTAAAATGATTTTGGGTTTGCTTTTAATGTTTTCTGCCACTTTTAAGATTTGTTTAAAAATCCTGTCCTTTATTGAGAGCCCTGCTGTATTGATTTTATTATGTGCAGTTGTTTTTACATTGTATTTTATGTTGGGTTTTTTTTGTAGTTCATTATTAGAAGCCACCTAGAGAACTTTGTTATTGGGTGGCTTAGAAATGCTGACAGACAGATAAAATCTGATCACCTTCTCTGAAGGATGCTTCCCTATCCTCCTTTGTAATATGTAGCCGAAGCCATAAGGGCGTGATTGTGTTCTAGGGTTTATTCTCAGTTTTTGCATGGGGAACTGGTGACAGCCAATAGGTCTGTGACCAGCACACTCCGTAAAGTGTGTCCCATAGAACAGGCTCCCAAATCCTCGGTGTTGCAGCAGATGTACTAAGGCTGCAATCCTGTGCTTGTTTAGGCAGAAAAAGTCCTACAATGTCCAGCATGCCCAGCCAGCATGGCTGGCTGGGACATGCTGGGAGTTGAAGGACTTTTTTTCTGCTGAAACATGTATAAGATTGGACCCTAAGTCTTCTTGGAAGTCTAGCCCACATGAAAGGAGTTCCCCGGAGGAAAAAGAAACGTGAAAGCTGCTTTCCTTAGATCAAAAATTAATAAGAATTATTAGATCTTTATCTATTAGATCTTTAGATCAAGAATTAATAAGAACCCACTATTAGTTTTTTGGATATATAATAACTCTGATCCCCCTGGCAATGATATTTAATGTAATGTATTTGCTACAGGGCCAGGTTTAAGATTTGATACTAGTATATAAAGCCCTAAACAACTTGGGACCAGGATACTTGACAGAGCGCCTTCTCCCATATCAACCTGCCCAGTCACTGAGGTCAACAGAGGGCATGCTCCTGGTGGTTCCACATGGACCCATGGCCAACTGGAGTCCATCCGGAGAAGAGCCTTCAGTGTGGTGGCCCCCTTTCTTTGGAACTAAGAGCCAACTTTGTGTTGTTTTTGGTGCCTCCAGAAAACATCTTTATTTCAGAAAGCCTTCCTTGACTGACCAGGCACAGTTTTTCTTCTGTTTAAGAAAGAAAGAAAGAGAAAGAAAAAATAATAATTTTTAATATGGAATTTTATTCTTTCATCTTATCTTTGTATCTTTTATTGTTCACTGCTTCAGAATCTGTCTAGATATGGAGTGGTATATAAATGCTGTAAATAAAGTAGTAGTAGTAGTAGTAATAACGACGATGACTCATCTAGGGTAAAATGAAAATTGCCATTAAGGGAGCAATCCCAAACTGCTTGGGAGGGTGTCTGAAAGGCCTTTGGAAGTGGTGGGAATGCTGAACTAGTGGCAGAGGGGAGGTCTGGTCTCCTGGTGGGATGACATGTATGGCACCGGAGGTTCCCCAATACGCCTGCAGGAAGCTCTACCAGCAGAGTCCTGTCCGTGTTGATGAGGGGCATTCGGGTGTGTTAGGGCACCCACCGATCAGGATCCTAACCCTTTATGTTTCCCAGACGTGCCCCGCAAAAAGGCTGCAAACTACATCAGCTCTGGAGTGGGTTAATTCCCTCCCACTGGACTCAACGGAATGAAAAAGAAATACACAAAACAGTGGGGGAGGGAAAAAAAAGGAAAAGCTGCCCCCCTTCATGCCTCTCTCCCTTGCCACAGCTAGTGTGCAGGGTTTTGGATATGGCAGTTGCTCCCCCATGGAAACACCCCCTTCTCACAAAAGCCCTCCAGTGGTTAAAATAGTCAGGGCTCAATATCGGAGAGTGCTTCTAATTACTTAAAGAATACTTGTTAATAGTAGGAATGGTGAAACTGACTAAAAATAAACAAAGGTGAAATGAGGAATACATACCATAGGATTTAGTAGGGAAATCCATTGTTGTATTTATTAATTACTGGGAGACATTGTGATCAGTTGCTGCTGCGATCCCATATTTTATTTAATAATGGTGCTATACGTGTGCATATGCTCTTGTTCTTGAACATGAATATTAGTGCACCAAGAAAGCACACTGCAGAACTGTTATTTCTCCTCCATATAGCTGTGGGGCACATAGAATAAGCAAGAACCCGTTAAAATATGGGTTAGCCAGGTTAGGGTTAGGTCCTTCTGTGTTTTCTGTTACATGCTTAGCTGTCACTTCTATGTGCAATGCAGCACCTAGCTCAATGGCACTGAATAATCAGTAGCAAAAGTGACGTATGCTATCAGATGCCTTGACCTGAAGCCTGGATAAAGAGGATTTTTCAACTACACTGACAAATCAGCCATCCCCATGAGACTTCAGATGGAGCTAATTCCTTTCTTTTCTACATCCCATATCCCCAAACCCAACGTTCAAAGCCTTGGCTGGCTTTGCCGTCGGTTGACTAGGGATGTTGGAGAATTCCGCCACGGATTTCAGTGAGGCTGAATGCCAGTGCATTTGGCCCCCCGAAATCCGTGATGGAATGAAGCGCCCCGCCCCACCACCCAGCAAAAGGCGCGTGAGACAGAGCACTTACCTGGTGCCGTTCGCGCTGCTTTGCGAATGGCAGCCATGACTGCGGCCGCCATTCGCTTCATTATTGCCATGATAGGCTACGTAAATACTTACATAGCCTATCATGACAAAAAAGGGAATGCAAATGGTGGCCGCTATAGGTGCTACGCCATTTGTGCCCTTGTCTTTCGCCATGATAGGCTACGTAAATATTTACATAGCCTATCACGGCAAAAGAACAGGAACGCAAATGGTGGCCGCTGTAGCTGCTGCCATTTGCGTTCCCTTTTTTTTGCCGTGATAGGCTACGTAAATATATGCGTAGCCTATCACAGCAAAAGACAGGGATGCAAGTGGCGGCGGCTACGGCGGCCGCAATTTGCGTCCCTGCGCAGCCTAGCAGCCAGATGTCCGGCTGCGGGCAGCCCCGGCCTGCAGCTCGGCGGAGTCGCTGTGGAGTGGAGCTGGCCAGGGAGAATTTCGGGGGGAGGGACAGAGCGCCTCCCCCCCACCGTGGATGTCCTTGGACAAAACCAGGTAAGTGTTTCGTACATCCCTACGGTTGACCCAAAGAGCTGCTTGTCTCTCTGGCTAACCTGGCTGCTCTTCACAGTGGTGGCTTACGCTTACTATCTCTTTCTCTTTTGCTAGGTGGTATATTTTACTGCCACGTTCCCATACCTCATGCTGATAGTTCTACTGATCAGGGGAGTCTCCCTGCCTGGGGCATCTAAAGGGATCCTCTTCTACCTTTACCCAGACCTCACTCGACTCAGTGATCCCCAGGTAAGTTAAAAGCAAAAAAGCAGAGGGTGGTGTATAGCTTTGTGAATCTCCCTCCTCCCAATCCCATTCACCTTTATTTCTCTTTCTTTGTTTCTTTTTAATCCCTCCTTTCAGCCTGATGAATCATTTCCTCCAGCTCTTTGCCTTTAAATTAGGGCTGGGGAGGCTTTATTGCAGTGTAAACAAAAACAGCATATAGCAGGCAGAGAAGAGCCTTGCACAGTGGCTGGGTTCACTCGACATGCTGGCCCACACTCAGTGGTTGAGTGTGGATTGCTGTTGAACCTTGAGTTGTTTGTTGAACCGTGGGTTATCGTGTTGTCTGAATCCAGGACATTTTCCGCAGAGTGGCTTGTTAACCATGCAGTGTGGTTTGTTAACCACCCTGAACAACTCAACAACAAACCATGGGTTCTCAAGGTGGCTTGTTCAAGAAAAATAAGTCACAGTGCATGGTTAACAAGCCACCCTGCAGAAAATGTCCTGGGTTCAGACAACACACTAACCCACGGTTCAACAAACAACCCAAGGTTCAACAACAACCCCACACTCAACCACTGAGTGTGGGTTAGCGTGCTGTGCAAACCCAGTCAGTGTGTAAAAAAAAAAAAGAGGGGGGAAGCAGTCCTGGAGGACTCAGGAAGGATAAATAAAGGTGTGAAAATAGGGGTAGAAACACTGATGGAGCTAGGGGCTAGATCTGGGGGCTGAAGTCCAGGGCCCACAGCCCAGCAGTCCCTCCAAATGATCACCCAAACAGCAGCAAGTGATAGGAGCAGTGGCATACAGGCCGGATGTCAAAACCTGGGCTGACATGGGCATACTGCAGACCACTGGGGTTGACATTGCTTGACACAGCACTCTCTTCTTCTGCTTCTGCTTCATTTATTAATTAAATTTCTTATTCGTCCATCTGGCTGGTCACCCGGCCACTCTGGGCAATGTACAATAATACAGCAGTTTAAAATAATAAAATTCCACATTAAAACATTGTATTTCTAAAAATATCCTAAGCCATCCCAAATACCTGCCTGAACAACCATGTTTTTAATGCATGGTGGAAGCTCATTAAAGAGGGGGCATGGCGGAGTTTCCTAGGGAGGGAGTTCCACAGAGTGGGGGCCATGACAGAGAAGGTGCACTCCCTTATCCTCACCAGCCTAGCTGTCCTGGCTGATGGGACAGAGAGAAGGCCATCCAAGGCTGATCTTGTTGAGCGGCCTGTCTGGTGTTACTGGAGGCGCTCCTTGAGATAGGCTGGGCCAGAACCATATAGGGTTTTAAAGGTCAAAACCAACACCTTGGATTTGGCCCAGAAAACAGCTGGTAACCAGTGCAACTCCTTCTGCACCGGAGTGATGTGATCACACCAGCGGCTGTCTTTAATCAGGCGAGCTGCCGCATTGTGCACCAGCTGCAGCTTCTGAACCATCTTCAAGGGTAACCCCACATAGAGTGCATTACAGTAGTCTAGACAAGAGGGGACCAGGGCATGTACTACCGATGGGAGCAGATGGTTGGGAAGGTAGGGGCACAGCTGCCGTATCAGATGGAGTTGGTACAGTGCTGTCTGGCTCACAGCTGATAACCTGAGCCTCCATGGACAGCTGGGAGTCTAAAATGACCCCCAGGCTGCGGACCTGGTCTTTCAAGGGTAGCCGTACCCCATTCAACACCAGATCAACATCCCCCAACCTCCTCTTGTCTCCCACCAAAAGTACCTCGGTCTTGTCAGGGTTCAGCTTCAGCTTATTCCTCCCCATCCAGCTACTCACCGTCTCCAGACATTTGGTCAGGGATTCTACAGCCAACCTTGATGAAGATTTGAATGAGAGGTAGAGCTGCGTGTCATCCACATATTGATGACACCTCACCCTAAACCTCCTGATGATAGCCCCCAGCAGCTTCACATAGATGTTAAATAGCATTGGGGAGAGGATGGAACCCTGTGGCACCCCACAAGTGAGTGGCCACGGGTCCGAAACCTCCTCTCCCAGTGCTACCCTCTGGTACCTGCCGGAGAGGAAGGACTGGAACCACCGCAATACGGTGTCTCCAATGCCCAACCCCTCCAGGCGGTCCAGGAGGATACCATGGTCAACAGTATCAACAGCCACTGAGAGGTCGAGGAGAACAAGGAAGGAGCATATGCTCTTATCCAAAGCCCTCCTCATATCATCCACCAAGGCGACCAAGGCCGTTTCTGTCCCATGCCATGCCCAGGCCTGAAGCCCGACTGAAACGGATCCAGATAATCGGCTTCTTCCAAGTGTGCCTTCAACTGCATCACCACCACCTGCTCAATCACCTTGCCCCAAAATGGCAGATTAGAAACTGGGTGAAAGTTGTTCAGGACTTGGGGATCCAAAGAGGGCTTCTTTAAGAGCGGTCTTATCACTGCCTCCTTGAGAGCTGATGGCATCACTCCCCCCTCAAGTGAGGCATTCACCACCACCCTGATCCCCTCACCCAGCCTCTCTCTGCAGCTCATAATGAGCCAAGATGGGCAAGGTTCAAGTAAGCAGGTGGTCAGCTTTACAGGTGAAAGCACTTTGTCCACTTCATCAGAAGGAAGAAGCTGGAACCAATCCCACAAGACCGGTTTGCCACAGACCGCCTCTCGCTCGCTAACTGTACCTATGGCACACAGAACAACACTCCTAATCCAATAAATTTTACCTGCAAAGTGCCTTGCCAAGACCTCACAGATGGCTTTAGAATTCTCCAGCAGTTCTGGAGCAACTGGACCGACCATGCTCTGGACCACTTGGAACAGCCTCCTGGGACAGCACTCTGCGGATGCGATAGAGGCAGCATAATATTCCTTTTTTGCTGCCTTCACCGCCACATGATAGGCTGAGATACAGTTCTAGCCCGTGTCTTATCATCTTTGGAGCGAGACTTCTGCCACCAGCACTCTAGCTGTCTCACCTCCTGTTTCAGAGCTCGTAACCAAGGATTGAACCATGGTGCAGTTCAAACCCTGTTCAGGGGGAGAGGGCGTTTTGGAGCCACCCAATCCAATGCCCCAGTGATTGCGGCATTCTAGCCACCCACCAGGGCTGTTTGTGTGCTCCAGAGAATCCCCAAGTACATTCAGGAATCCATTTGGATCCAGGAGACTCCTGGGGCAGACCATTTTAATGGGTCCTCCACCCCTGCGGAGGGGTTGTGGAACTGAGAAGTCCAACGTCCAAAGAAGTCCAAAGAAGTCCAAAGAAGACCATGACAAGGGGGTGGTGGATATACCCCCGATTTTCAGATCACTCCCCACTTCTCCAGAAACAAACACAAGGTCTAGCGCATGACCAGCTACATGGGTGGGCCCAGTTGCAATAGGGTGCAGCTCCTAGGAAGCCATGGTCTCCATGAAGTCCCGAGGTGCCCCCGTGAGGACAGCCTCTGAATGTACATTGAAGTCCCACAACACCAATAAGTTAGGGGACGTACACGCACATCAGAGACACCTCAAGCACCTCAGCCAGGGAGTCTGTCATGCAGCGGGGTGGGCAGTACATTAGCAGAATCCCCAGACTGCTCTTTGAGCCATCCTCCTCCTCCTTTCATTATGGTCTGGTGGCAGTAAGCCAGGCACATACATGGTTCCAGATGCTAATGTTATTATTTTTATCTTAAGATATATATTATTCTTTTTCTACACCAAAATGGTGCTTATTTCCAAGTAGCTTTGTTTAGCATGAGGGCAGCAGAAGCAGTTCAATTTTATTTCGTAGCATCACGATAGTGCTATGATCATTTGAGTCTAAAATGTGAAATATGAGTTTAAAATGTGAATACTCTAAACGCTTACAGTATTCTTTCTTTCCTAACAAACAGGTTTTTTGTTTTTTGTTCTTTGTTCTACCTTATGAGGAATGTAGAAGCTGTTGTAAAGCATGGGATAGGGATAGGGAGAGAAGAGAAATGTTAGTTGTGTGTTTCACAATTGAAATAATACACACAACCATCTCAACAGCCCCCGCTTCCCACAAGATCATTAAGGGCGCAATCCTATGCATGTTTAGACAGAAAAAAGTCCTGCACCTCCCAGCATTCTCCAGCCAGTCATGCTTTTAGACTTTTTCTGTCTAAACATGCATAGGATTGTGCCCTAAGTCCAGGATCTAATATTACCTAGCTGAACCACTGGGTAGAATCATAAGTAGCTGGCTATATACTAAGTCAGACCCTTGGTCCATCTAGCCCGGTATTGTCAACACTGACCAGCAGCAATGGCTCTCCAGGGTTTCAGGCAGGATTCTTTCCTAGCCCTACCTGGAGATGCCAGGGACTGAACCTGGGACCGTCTACATGCAAAGCAGCTGGGACCTGGGACCTGAACCTGGGACCGTCTACATGCAAAGCAGCTGGGACCTGGGACCTGAACCTGGGACCGTCTACATGCAAAGCAGCTGGGACCTGGGACCTGAACCTGGGACCGTCTACATGCAAAGCAGCTGGGACCTGGGACCTGAACCTGGGACTGTCTACATGCAAAGCAGCTGGGACCTGAACCTGGGACCGTCTACATGCAAAGCAGCTGGGACCTGAACCTGGGACCGTCTACATGCAAAGCAGCTTGGACCTGAACCTGGGACCGTCTACATGCAAAGCAGCTGGGACCTGGGACCTGAGCCTGGGACCGTCTACATGCAGAACAGCTGGGACCTGAACCTGGGACCGTCTACATGCAAAGCAGCTGGGACCTGGGACCTGAACCTGGGACCATCTACATGCAAAGCAGCTGGGACCTGGGACCTGAACCTGGGACCGTCTACATGCAAAGCAGCTGGGACCTGGGACCTGAACCTGGGACCGTCTACATGCAAAGCAGCTGCTCCAGCATTGAGCTACGGCCCCTCTCTTGAAGTCACAAGTGTCCCTGTTTTCAACCTGTGAAACTTCCCTGTGGCCCCCTCGTATAAAGAGGCAGGAGGACATTGTACTCAGCAGCCTCTGTGGGCTTGGAGCAGTCTTGAGCTCTGTGGAGAAGGCTGTTACAGCCCTCAAAGCTACAAGGGCATCTCCTCTTCTCTGCCCTGCGCCCTGCTGCCAGTTCTCCTCCTCTGTCTCTTGGCCTTATTCCTTCCCTCGTGCCTGTAATGTCTTACTGATGTTGTTTTGTGGCATTCAGGAAAAAAAGCCCATTCAGGTCTCTTGACATCTCTGCTTTGCTTTCCGCCCTCAGTCTGTTTTCTGTAATCCCAAAGGGTATCTTCCCTCTAGCGTGCCTTTTGTTTTGCTGGGTCCTGGTGCAGATGTTTTGTAATCCTATCAAATGTGCTTATGGCACCTTACCATATAAAATAAAAACGAACAAACAAGTCTTAACAAGTTTGCCAATGAAAACAAGTCAAACATAATGAACAGCAGCATTAAAACCAGCAGTTTTGACTTCCATGGATTGGTCTAAACATGTTTGTAGTTGCCTACAGTGAAAGCCAGGGTGGTGTAGTGGTTAGAGTGCCCGTTTAGGACTGGGGAGACCGGGGTTCAAATCCTGACTCAGCCACAAAGCTCACTGGGTGACCTCGGGCCAGTCACCATCTTTCAGCCTAACCTACCTCACAGGGTTGTTGTGCGGATAAAATGGAGATGGGGAGGAGAACCATATATGCCATCCTGAGCTCCTTGAAAGAAGGGCAAGAAGATATTAAATCAATAATACGTTCACGGGAACTGTGTGATCAGCATGCCCCATTTTCTGGTATGCCACTCGCACAATTTCCTCCTGTCAGGCACATGTTTCTCCCAATGCATGGAGGTCAATTGGGTGCAATGAAGAGGCTGAGCCTGTTTGTGATTTCTTCCCCGTATACAGTGAACTTTTGTCCACAGTGCCCATAGATGCTTTTTGTGGTGGTCTGCTGACATATTCACTAGTAACTCTAAAACTGTCACTTTCAGCCTCTGATGTGCTTTTCATATCCACGAATGAACAACTGCTTTCAACACTCAGAGGCACAGAGTGTGTTGTGGGGCCAGAACAGACCAGTAAACAGATCTGGAGTGCCTGCTCTGAGATGGCGACTGTAACCTCAGCCTCCCAGACACTCTGTGCTTGTCCCCACACCCGCTCCTTTGCCCCTTTCTTCCTTGGTCACAAACTCAGTCCGGTTTGCCTTGCTGAAGCTTCCCTGCTCAACTGCTGTTTTTAATCTCTTCAGGGCAAGTTCCTCCATGTCAAATTCTGGTTCAAGCTGAGCTTCTGTACCAGCCTTTTGTGTGGAGGAGATATCTCCAAAGGAGATTAAAGGGGTGCCCGCCTGGGGGAAAAGTAGATCAGCGAAACCCTTTGCAACCCATTTAAACCCTGCCCAGGCTGGCAAATATTTGTTGGAATCAGTGGAAAAAGGATAGCATAGCCGCGCCATCGGTGATATTGGCTGTGGATGATAGGAGTTGTAGTCCAATGTATCTGGAGGGTGCCAGTTTATGAAAGGCTGGCATAGTTTTATCTGGCCCTCTCCCTTAAGGACTGGATGTCCATTTAAGAAGCAACTCTACACTTTCAATAGCAAACAGGTTTGGGGATCCTAGCTTCTGTTTTTCTGCTGCAAACGTGTGGCGATAGGGGGAATCTGCAGGGCAGAATTGCTTTGTGTGTGTGCATGCTTAATCTTTTCCATCCATGGTGCTTTTCTTGTACAATATCCTCTGTCAGCTCCTTTCTCCCCAGTCAAGATTCCCAGAGGTGTATTTGCCATGTCAAGTAGGGAAATTTGCCTGGCGAGGGGACTTGGGAGGAAGGGAAAAAGGAGGACTAAGCACCCCCTACAAATCACCCACCTACACACATATGTCTTTGCCATGAAGAAGTGGAAGCTGCATTTCCTAGACTTGTGCTTGCCACTGAAAGTACAGATTGAGGAGATGTCTATGCTGCAAGCTTATTGGTTTTATAGCACTTCCACTGTCATGGTTCCCCTCCTCCAAAGAATCCTGGGAATTGTAGTTTGGAAGGAATTCTCAGCTAGAGATCTAGCACTCCCTTCTCAAAGAACTTTATGTTTCCCCCTGAAATTTCTGGTTCAGAAATTTCGGAAATATTCAGAAACCGAATTTTGAATATTTGTGAATATTCATATCATCACTAATTTCTGCTCTCCTCAGTTTGGGCCCTCTTTATCCTGTGCTGCTTTTTGCAGATTTATGAAGAGAAGTCCAGGAATTATTTACATGTAGATATACTAGCCTGCTGAGTCAAGTCACAGTCTAGGCCACTTACTCATGTAGCTTTTGCTTGACCGAAAGAATTAACAGCCCCCACCCCCCACTCTGGGTTGGATAGCTTCTGTCCTAGTTATTTTCACTGTTAAGTGGACAAGTAGGTTAGAGAAGGAAGGGTTTTCTTTTGTTGAGTTATTGGACCACATGCCTCTTGAACCTGCAGTCTGTGGTGTTTGCTCTGAGTGGACTTAATAAGTCCTATAGACTGCCTTTAATATGGAATTTGAATGTTCCTTCTACAATGTTTGACAAGCCAACAGCTACTGGAAAGGCGCTTATAGATGTACTTCCTAAGCCTTTGCTGTGTTTTTCTCCTGCTTACAGGTATGGATGGATGCAGGCACTCAAATCTTCTTCTCTTATGCCATTTGTCTGGGATGCCTGACAGCTTTGGGCAGCTACAACAAGTATCACAACAACTGTTACAGGTAACTGAAGTATGATGCTAACATTCAAGGACCTGCCCTCTTAATTTGCTTCTTCCTTTCTGAACCTTCTGTATCCCTTCTACATGGTAGGAACAACTTACTTGCATTGAAGAATTTCTGTTCTGTCTCCACATATAGTACTCTTCCTTATTTCTGTCTCTTCAAAATGAGTTTATTTGTTTTCGTCTTTCCAAAATGAAAGGGTGAACTACATGTTTCAAGAAATGCAGGGCTGCCACCAAAAATGACATCCTCATGTCAAGTTGTCTCTCCCTATTGCAAAACCTACACTGTATTCTGATACTGGTTTCTTCCAAGCTAGCAGTTTAATATGGAGATGCTGTTTTTTGCTCACCCACTTCTTACAGAGAATCCAGATGATGCGATTGTCAACATGTTGCATTTCAGTGTTTTCCATGTGTGGTCCTGTCTTTTTTTCAGACCTGATTTGTGGCAATTTTTAAATTTAAAAAGACAATTGCAGCTGGTAAATGTGGACTGGCAAAGTGCTCTTGGGATTTTTCAGGGCCACTGTACCTTTAACTTAGCTTCATCCTTGCAGCTTCTACCTCTGTTCCATAGTTTCCTGTTCAGTGTGGCAACAGCATTACTGATGTTTTAATTGCACCTTAATTACTCAGCCTGGTCCCTGCATGGGGTGGGATGGGGCTTTAATTACTAAAAATGAAAATAAAATATAATTGGAGGAATTTAGTAATTAAAGCTTCACTGGAGGGGACAGGAACTGAGTGAGTAAGTTGAAATTAAGAGGCTATTCATTAGCAATCCCCTTGCCATATTCAATAGGAAACATTAAAAGGGGCAGTAGCTGCAAGGAGGAAACTTCAAATTAACTTTGCAAGGGACTTTCACTGAATGGGACTTTGAGTAAACATTAGGATCCTGGCCACTGGGATGGGCATTGTTGGATAAAATATTATATTAAGTGCCATGTGGAACTATTAGTGATATAAATTAGGGCTTCAATCTTTAGTCAGTTTATTAGTAATCTTTTGATTAAAAAGGTGTCCCTGATTAACCTGGTAGCTGGTGTTTTTTTAATGATAATTATTTTAATTGTACGTACCTAAAAATCTCTGGGTGACAAGGCACCCCCTTAGGAGAGGAATTGCTTTCCTCATGCAGGAAAGCATGAGGAAAGCAATTCATGCAGGAGGGAATGCCTGTTATGAGATAGTGCTTGCTGTCATGAATACTTGCTTCATCCAAAACCAGGAAAGAATTATTGTTATATTCATATGGAAATGCTTGCAAATGTCAGTGATCATTTAAAATTCACGCAATTGATCAAGTGACAGCCCTATTATGTGTACATCTCCATATAGATACTTCAGTCTTGTTCAGTGCAGGCTGGTGGCTCTGATGTCAGTGGGGTGTTGAATCCACTCTGGGTTTCAGTCAGAACCAGTCAGAACTCTAAAAGAGCTATCCAAGATGCAACGCTTTGCACCTTGGATATCTCCTTTAGAATTCTGACTGGTTCTGCCTGAAACCCAGAGTGGATTTAACGCCCCACTGACATCAGAGCCACCAGGCTGCACTGGTTTTAGTGGCTACTGATGATGCTTATTATTTGATTGGCTGCCTCTCCTTATCGCATAATGCTCTCTTCTGTCTGGCTGCTTGGCCTTCTGCACTGACGATCATCTCTTCTTCCCAGGGACTGCATTGCTCTGTGTTTTTTGAACAGTGGCACAAGTTTTGTGGCTGGTTTTGCCATCTTTTCCATCCTGGGCTTCATGTCCCAAGAACAGGGAGTGCCTATTTCTGAGGTAGCCGAGTCCGGTGAGTAGTGTATGAGTGAGGGGATTTATCTTAAAGTGGCAGGCTAGGATGGCCACAATGGTTATACTGTGTGACTATATGAACCGCTTTTATGTAACGTGCCTCGGAAGGCTGCTCTTGTCCCTGTCCCCCAATAGGCAACAGGAGTTCCATGACAGGAGAGCCAAATCTCTCCAACCAGTGGTTGAGGCCTCTATCTTTTCCCCATTCCTCCTTCCATTGTAACAATGCCTACTGCCAGTGGAGGCTGGTGGCTCCGATGTCAGTGGGGCTGTGCATCCGCTCCAGGTTTCAGTCAGAACCAGTCGGAACTCTGAAGGATCTATCCAAGGTGCTAAACCAATTTTGGGGATAGGGGTCAGCACTGGGTTCAGCACATTTGGAGTTCTGACTGGTTCTGACCGAAACCCAGAGCGGATTTATAGCCCCACTGACATTGGAGCCACCAACCTCCACTGCCCTGCAGCTTTCTTTGCCACTCATAATGGAACTGACATGAGGGATGGACAAATCTGTCAACCTCACTTTCTTGCAGTTTCTCATTTTTCCAGTCTTAAGGTCAGTGCATCCCAAACTTTGATAACTTTTCCAAATGGAAGTTTTAAAGTTCACACATGGCAATTTTTAAGCACATTGTATGTGCGCAATTTCACTTGCACGTCAAAAAATTTAATGTGTGAATGTGGCCAACACACGTCTGCAAATGCATGAATTATTTCATTTATTTCATTTCATTTATTACACTTCTGTACCGCCCAATAGCTGAAGCTCTCTGGGTGGTTAAAACCTTTAAATTCATTATAACAACTATTAACATATAAACCAACAGCACACACAGAGACACACATATGTCTAAAACAATTTTAACCAATCAACAATTAGAAAAATCTAGGACCTGTTTAAAAACTCGTCACATGCTGCTAAATGCCTGAGAGAAGAGGAAGGTATTAAACTGGCACTGAAAAGATAACAATGCTAGTGCCAGGCAGGCCTCATCGGGGAGATCATTCCATAATTGGGGGACCACCACCAAAAAGGCCCTCTCCCTTGTTGCTGGCTTCCAAGCCTCCCTCAGAGGAGGCACCTGGAGGAGGGCCTTAGATGATGAATGTAGTACACGTGTTGGTTCATTCTGGGAGAGGCGCTCTATCAGGTATTGCAGTCCCGAGCTGTGTAAGTCTTTATAGATGAAAACCAGCCCTTATGAAGGAACATTTGTCAGGGAGCCAGGATTTGTTGAGGCCTCCTGTTCAGTGCCTGCTTGGTAGCAAATGCCCATTTGGTGCTGTGTAATGTGTGAAACAGCTCCCAGTGCCTATGTACACCAGTTGTGGGTGAATATAGGTGGGAGGCACTCATGTCCTGCTTGTGAATTTCCTGTGGGCAGCTGATTGGCCATTGTGTGAACAGAACGCTAGACTGGATGGACCCTTGGTCTGATCCAGCACGGCTCTTCTTATGTTCTTACGATGGCATTGTTCTCAGCACCTGCCAGATTAAGAATGCTTCTTCAGAAGCTCTCAGATTCAAACACACTTAGGTGAGTAACTTTCTCTTGACAGGGCCTGGCCTGGCATTCATTGCATATCCCCGAGCTGTCGTCATGCTGCCTTTCTCCCCGTTATGGGCCTGCTTCTTCTTTGTCATGGTCGTGCTGCTGGGGTTGGACAGCCAGGTAAAGATGCCTTGAGTGGGCAGGTTCAGCCAAGTATTTAACCAATTGCCTGGCAGCAGGGCCAGCCTTACTGTTAGGCAGAATGAAGTGGCTGCTGCAGGAACTGATTTTGGGTGTCATGAAAGGGCTGCAAAGTGTTAGTTGCTTACTTTATTATTGCTGCATTTTAACTGCCAGGGAGGGGGAGAGGTGCTTGTGCAATTTGCTGCTACATGTACTAAAATAACTTGACCAGCCTGGGGTACTAAGGACCATGACTTGGAGGGCAGGGCGGCGCAATTTGTGACTTGTGGATTTGCTGCTGTGCCTCAGGTAGCAAAATGTCTTGGGCCTGAGAGATGGAAGGCAGCTTGTTTCTCTTCATCTTGGATGATGAACAGCAACTTCATGTTTGCATACTATTATGAGGACAGGTGATGAGGAAAGGAACCTCAGACAAGTCTAATGTGGCTGAAATATCTTTTTCTACCTGATTAGAACTGAACTTCTAATCTATGTCTATGCGTTTAGCCAACCCATCACCTGCTGGACGAAGGTGGTGGTGGGAAATCAGTTGTCTGAAGAGAGGGCAAAAATGTCAGCATCAGGGGAGGGGGCCATAGCTGAGTTGTAGAGCACATGCTTCGAATGCAGAAGGTCTCAGGTTCAATCCCCGGCATTGCCAGGGGGAGGGATAGGAAAGAATCTGAAACCTTGGAGAGCTGCTTCTAGTCAGTGTCAACAATACTGGGCTAGATGGACCAAAGGTCTGGAAGGAAGTATGATGAGGCAACTTCCTAGATTCCTTCTAATGTCACTCTTCAATTAATTCATGGTGCATAGAGTGGGCATGTCAATATTGAGGGTAGAAATTCCGGTAAAGTTGGCTGAGTCCAGGCCTGGAACAGAGCTTTGAGGACTTAGAAGCCCACACATTCTTTCCAACTTGGAATAAAATCTGAGTGGGAGGAGACTTCAGACCTGCCCCTCCTTTGCCGAGCTGACAGCAGGAAAACTACAGGTAGGGGCCAAAACCTGCAGCAGGCAGGGGACCCCCTTACCCCAAGTGTCCCCCCATGGGACATGCCCCCCATACTTTCCAGTCTGAGTTTTCCTAGAGTCATCTCTTTGAAGCAACTGAGAAACATCTACATTGCTTTTCTAGGGAAGCTTCCAAGAAAACAGGGGGTGTGGGTCAAAAGCTTACCCCCTGTGGGGCCATTGGGGTAAGAGGACCCTCACAGGGGGGTCCCACTCTCAGTTTTCCTGGGGGGGTAGTCTCCCCAAGATAGATGTTCCTCTGTTGCTTTGCCTAGTAGGCTGCTTTGAAAAGTTGCCCCTGGTAAAACTGCTTTGATTGACTCCACAAATGATTTGAGATCTTTCTGATTCTAAGGGCAGGGGAGGCAAAAAAAGAACAGAAAAGATTTTGGATAATTTCTGAGTTAATCTGAATCCAGGCAGGGAAGAACTGGCCCATGTCTAGTTGATGATAGTAGAAGGCTGGTGATGGTAAATAGAGGGATGATTCTTCCCGAGTTCTTTTTTGGGGGGGTAAATAAGAATTGGAAGCAAACACCTGGCAAGCCAGCAGCACCCGTTAGTGAGCATTTGGGGGAATGAGCACCTAGTAGCTCCCTACAGGTAAATATTTTCCCCACAGGTTGGACACAGATAATAATTTCAAGAGTTGAAAGTGGTTTGAGGAATCACTCATTGTTCTCTAGTGGTGGAAACCCAAATGTTCTCCTCCAGAGTAGACAGGATAATACACTCTGCTTTAGTGGTTAACAATGATTTAAAGATTTCCAGAGGGGTAGTTGTGGCAGTCTGTTGCAGCAAAAACAACAAAGAGTCTTGTGGCACCATAAAGACTTTTTTTTCCCCCAGCATAAGCTTTTGGATTAACCTCAAATTGGCAGATCTCTCTCTTTCCCCGCCTCCTTGTCTGTATAGATCTGCCACTTTGAGGTTAACTCTTAATGCATCTGATGAAGTGGACAGTGTCCATGAAAGCTTATGTCAGAATCAATGTGTTAGAGAGCAATCCTATGGCCAGACACTGTCTAGATGGCCATAGGATTTTTTGGTTTCTGGGAACCGAGGTTGTCTGACCTTAGTTTCCAGAAAATGCACTCCCCTCCCCCACCCCCTGTTCTTCCCGCACCACCACCATCTCCATGTTCGTAAACGGAGCACAGAGAGGGTGAAACGGGGGCGGTCCTGGGGGTGGGGAACGGAGGAGACAGTGGAAGCCACTCTAGACAGCTTCTTATTGGGTCTCTGGGCCCCTCCCCTCGCCTCCTCAAAGCTGCAGCTAGGCGTGCGAAAACACGCATCTAGCCACAAATGCAGGGTGGATGGAGCACAGAGGAGAGGATCCCCTCCATGCTCTGTCTGCCCTACATAGGACAGTCAGTAGCCTCTGAGTTTGGAGGCTGCCAACTATCTTGATAGGATTGCACCCTTAGTCTTTAAGGCGCCACAAAACTTCTTAATAATTTGATGGACTCTTTCAGTACCATATATTAAATATGCTTTCTATTATCCCACAGTTTCCTGTGGTTGGATAGGGTTTGCAGCTTTTTAAAATGATACTTGCAAAAACTTGGTTTACCAGAGGCAAAAGTGGGTTGGGTGTACACAACATGAGCAGCAACTCTTTTATCGCCTCTTTAAAAAACCACAACTACTATTGTCTCTCTGTTCAGCCACAGTTTCCCAGACCTTTCTAGGGAATGTCTGAGGCTATGACTGTATTCGGTAGTTTGTGGGTGTCTCAGTGGGTTTAAGGATAAAAGAGGGTTAACATCTAGTGGGTTTCCCTGTTGGGATAGAACTGATGGGTGCCTCAATTCTTGTCTCCCTAGTTTGTCTGTGTGGAGAGCCTGGTGACTGCCATAGTCGATATGTATCCTGGAATTTTCAGGAAGAAGAACCGCAGAGAAACTTTAATCCTTCTAGTCTCCATCCTCTCATATCTTGTGGGACTGGTCATGATCACAGAGGTATAGCTTTAATTGGAAAAAAGCCCGTATGTTTCCTTTGCTCATATAACTTTTATGTACAATTCAACTGAGATCCTTTTAATGCAGGGAAAGGATTTTGCCATGGTTTGTCACTGTTTCAAATACTATGACTATGGTCTGAGGGCACATGATGTAGCATCCTCGCCGAAGCTAAGTAGCTCTGGGTCTGGTCAATGCCTGAATGTGGTCTTGAGTTCCCTGGAACAAAGACAGGATAGAAATGATGTGGTGGTTAGGGATGGACAAATCTGTCAAGTTTGCTTCTACTCAGTTTCTCATTTTTCCTATACTAAGTTTGTTCCCTCCTGTTTCCCCATCAGTTTGCAAATTTGGTTTTTTAAAGTACGTATTTTTGTGCACATTTATCTAAACGTACACATTTTTGTATGCACTTTCCCAAATATATGCATTTCTGTATGTACGTTTCTAAATATACACTTTTTTTTTCAAGCCATTACGGTTTTGTGCACATTTCCACCTATTATTAGTGTGCATTTTTGTGCGCATTTTTTAATTTGCAAATTGCACAGCAACATTTGGGAAAATGCAAATATCTCTATCTCACTGAGTTCCAGTTTGTGCATAGATTCGGCAATTGCAAATTTGGTAAATTTGCATTAAAATGCGAACCCAACAGGTTTTTTTGCCCATCCCTCATGGTGGAGGTGATGATGATATATCAGGAGCCTTCAAAAGAGGTGGTGGCTGGACTGGTGGCTGGACTGAATTATCAGTCTAGAATCATTATTTTCTAACCGTGAAAGGATGCACTCAGCAGTTCAGTTTAAAGCAGTGTTTTTCAAACGCTCTACCTTGAGGAACTCATTCTTTGTCAACTTGCCTATTGAGGGAGCTCCTGTTCATTGCAGAGGCTTCTGGGCATATTCTAGGGAGAAACACTCAGGTAAAGTAAAGCAGTGGCCAGACCTGCTGGGTCTTGCTGTCACCCCATGTGAACTGAGAGAGTACAATCTAAAAACATATAAAACATCAAATAGTACCCTGCTTCTGCACTGGCAGTGGTAAGTACACTCTTTTTCAAAGAAGAAGGGCTGGTGTTGGCACCTGACATCTCTGGGCAGCTGCCAGAACCCCCCTCCCCTTTAATTTTTTTTCCTGGCCTGAGTAATGCCAAGGGAAAAGCATCTTTTCTCCTCTTCTCCTTCCATGGGGAAATGGGAGGTTGTTCTGGCAACAGTGGAACTCTTTTGAGCTCCATTGGTACCAGTGGCCCTAAAAGGAGCTAAGGGCTCTACTGCCTCCTTGAGACACCCATCTCATCAAGAAATAGGAGGTCATCCTAGAGGCCTCTGCAATCTCTCTAGTAGAAGCACTGCTGAAAGACGTTTTCCCCCCTCTTCCCTTCCCATTCCTTTCTCCTTGTGTGCCATGTCTTTTAGATTGTAAGCCAGTAGGCAGGGACTGTCTTGTTTAATTAATTATATGTAAGCCACTCCAGGAGTCTTTTTAGCTTAGGAATAGCATAAAAATACTTAAAATAAAAACAAACAGTCAAATGTGGATTTTCTTAGACAAATCCTTTGATACTGAAGTCTAAAACGAAAGTTGTAGAATTCTGTGAATCCCAGGTACCAATGCATTGCGAATTAGCTGGAATTGTCTTTGTGTCATTCCCTATGGGCTTATAAAATCAATAAAGTGCCTTTAGGATGGAAATGTAAAAGGACACTGAACAAACATCACACAGTGCATTGGCATCTATGTAGTGGGGCTTGCTCCTTTTCCAGCTCACTACAGAGGCATCAAATAGGTTTTGTAGATACGGTGTTCCTGGATACCTCACATTCCTAGTTTCTCTCCATGTGGAGACTTAAATATAGACCTCCTGCATTCCCAGACCATAACTTATCATCTTGTTTCTCATTCATGGTAATAAGAGGCTGAAAGGACAACATTGCTAAGATTGCATTCTAAAGACAAGTTCATAACATAGGCCCTCCTATCACGCTGTGGCGTATTTTAAGGAACAGTCCCTGAGGTTGGGCTTTTGCAACAATTATTTATTCATATAGGACTCCCACCCACCAACACACATACCAGTTGTCGTTTAGGACATTTAGGGAGCAATCCTATCTGGACTGATGGTCGCCTCTGAGCCCAGGGGCGACCACCTATCCAGTGCAGGGTGGGAGGAGTGGTGAGGAGAGGCTCTCCTCCTCGCTCCCCACACCTGGCTGTCGTGGCTAGACAGCCAATTTCAGCTGTCTAGCCATGGGACCTCGGAGTGTGGGAAGCGGCAGCTGGATGACACATAGAATGCGTTGTACCAGCATTTCCGCCTTCCCTGCCCCGGCACGCCCCCAGGAACACCCCGTTTTTGCACTCTGTGCTCTCCTTCCAAGTGTGGGGCCATTCTGCGCTGCCTCACAGGCAGCACGGGAGGGGGTGGAGGTCGGCTCTCAGGGAACCGACCTTGCAGCACGGGCTCCGAGGTCGGTTCCTGGAAACCAACCTATCCTGTGGCCATCTAGCCACTGACTAGTGGCCATAGGATTGCACCCTTAATATTAAAGAGTGCAATGTATTTGAATGGCCACTAGGGCATTTATTTTTTAAAAACATAATATTTATAGGGAGGGGAATGTTGAAGCAACAGTGGTTGTCCCTAAATATACATAGAGACAGTGTGTGTGTGTGTGTGGGGGGCGGGTATGTGGTGGAATCTGATTCTAGGTATCAGGATTGGGCCCAACTTCCCTTGTTTGGTTTTGGACTCCGATTCAGATTCAGAGGCAGAGCTAGAAGAAGCCCAGCCAAGACAGGGAGTGGCGGAGGAAATTCCCCAACACTACCCATGAGTCAGGGATGAATCTTCCCAGGGGCTTATCGAACAGGAGGCCCAGGTTCAGAGACCATCATCCCCTCTTCCCGTGTGAACTCACCCTTTGTCAGATGGGGAGGAAGCACTGGAACTGACAGATGCCAGAGTTTGGTGCAGAGTTAAGCGGGCAGAATTGAGAGAAGGTGGGAGGCAGTCCGCCAGATTGGCTGCCCATCAGAAGTTGGGTCAGAAGGAGAAGGCCAGTAAAAACCTGGTCATGGTGGGAAACCATCCATTTGAGTTGACAGGCAACTGCTTTGCTGTGTTTAGCTAATTAGGTGTAATGCTACAGGTGTGAAGAGGTGTTAACTAACTGAATAAAAGTTTTGTGGATTGCACAGCGAGTCTCTGTTACCTCATTACTCAGCGGGAGGGTTTAGCAATCCCTGACACTATGCATGATTGCATCAAGATTTCATGTGTGTAAAGTTTTGCTAATGTGCATGAGCACTGCTAAAACACTGCACACAAAAATGGAAACTGGCTGTGACCATATATACAGCTGTATCAAGGTACTTTTGGGGCAGCATTCTACCAATGTACAGGAGTGCATGTGCATATTAGTTATTCAGTGCATAAAAGGTATCTTGATGCAGTTATATATATGATCCCATCAAGACTGTATTTTTTCAGGCGTGTTTTATCAATGCACACTTGCATATCAATAGCAAAGAGAGGAAAAAGACGCAGATGAACTGGACAAATTGAAAAATGCAACACACACCCCATTTTTCTGTTCTAGAACTAATTTTTGAAATCCTCTAGTTACAGTGTAATTTGGGAGAAGTGCATGACAAGGCACAGTGAACTAGAGGAACAATAAAGGAATGGACTGAGGGTAACCTTCATTCCCATGCAATATTATATTTAATTGGTCAATCTGCCTGCAACCAGGAGACCAATTTATTTCTTACTATCACAGCATTGGCATTACTTCTATGAGGTCTGGTCCCATGTGAGAGTGGTAATAGTTGCAAACAGGAACCACAGAGATTGGGTGAATGATGTAATTTCTCCACATGCTAGTGTTCTAGCATGGGGAGGAAAACTCACCTTTAGCCTGACTCACGTGGTTTCTCTTAACAGATCCTTAACAAGGCAATGTGGCATTCATCAGCAGAGAAGCATTTCCCATACTCCAGCAGCAAATCTAGCCTGAAAAACATGTTTGTACAAATATTCACCCATCTTGTTTAGTACCATTACCCCTGACTGCATCTACTTCCCCCTTGGCAGTATGGCTGCTGCTTTCTTCCTTCTGGGTTCATTGCACTGGGTAATCCCATCCAATCAAAGAACATGCAGTAAATGGAATGGTTTCAATGATACATAGCAAATCGAATTTGGCAAGGTGATGACGTCACTGTGGGCAAGTGGAGGTAACAGAGAGTAAGAGAAAATGTGGACACTGTAAAATGGACAGATACATTTTTTGAAAGGAGTGTTGAAAAATATTTTTTTTTAAAGAAAAGAATGCATTTTTTGGTGATGCTGAAAATATGGGTAAAATACTGTAAGTAGTTTTAGCCCTAGAGAATAAAAAAAGTCTAGTTTGTCTGTCCCTGTGTCAAAAGATATTTCATTGAAATGTTAAGTTAACAAATTAGAATTACAAGACCATTTCCTGAGCTGATCTCCGGAGAAGAAGTTTATAGATAAAAGAAGTTATGCTGTATTTAAAATAAGAGAGGACTCAGTGCTGTTAAATATTGTTTTAAAAGGAATATTTATACATTAACTGCAGCTCCTTAATCACTGGTTTCTCTCCTCCATCTCTTCCTCCTTCCCTTCCTATTCAATGTTTCTGCTCCCCTCTTTAGGGTGGGATGTATGTCTTCCAATTGTTTGACTACTATGCTGCTAGTGGAATGTGCCTGCTCTTTGTTGCCATTTTTGAGACCCTGTGCATTGGCTGGGTATATGGTAAGTACAAATGTGGCAGGAAACCTGTGCTGCTTTCTTAAAATCCCTTCCATGGTCCCTGAAGCAGCCATGAAAGTACCAGTCTAGAACAACTCCTAGGGAACCATGCATGGAAATACTGCAATTACACTAAAAATTGCACCAAACATTGCAATTAAAAAATGTAAACATTGCAATTTAGAAATTACAGTAAAATTGTGATCAGAGACACTGTAAATGCACTAAAAACCTGATGCCAGAACTGAGGAATAGTATTATGGAATCTTTTCCTTGCAACAGTTGTAGGCAAGGGTCAACCTGTGGACCAAATCTGGCCCATGGCTGATTTTGAAATGGCCCTCTTCCCAATTTTTTAGAATTTTTAGTCTCAGGAGCCCTTTTCATATCTCATTTCATATTTGTATTCATTTTCAGGAGGCAGGGAACACTGTATGCTTGTAACCATGAGGCGTTTGAGTCTAATAGAAGCAAGTGAGCTAGGGAGAGGGAGGAAAGAAACAGTTCGTCGCTCTTCTAACCTGCCCTGCATTGTACCATTGCCCAGAGATGTTGCTGATTGTTGCTTTGCACTGGTGCATTTTCCTTGCTTGCACCTTTCTTTATAGCCCGCTGTAGCTTTTATTTTTCCTAAACAGGTCCTACTATCCTTTCCTTCTCCACTCCATCCATTTCTGGCAAGCTGGTTCTCCTCCTGCCTGCAATCCTTTATTTTTCCTTTTCATAGGTGCTGACCGTTTCTATGATAACATTGCAGACATGATTGGCTATCGGCCATGGCCTGTCATCAAATACTGTTGGTTGTTCATCACACCGGCTGTCTGCCTGGTGAGTGAGACATGTTGCTGTGGAGGCCCAAGGGGAAAGAGCACTCTTGGGCAAATGGGCAGAGGGCTGGGCTGTTTTGCAAATGGGAGACATGGCTAATCCCAGGGCTGGCCCAAGACCTTTTGCTGCCTGAGGTGAAGCACAAGATGGCACCCCCTGCCCATATCATTCACATGAGCCAGCTGGACTTAGCGATGGAACCCTAGCGATGGAATAATGTCTTCCACCACACCTGAAACAGCAGGCTAGTTCAGCAGTCCCAGCAAAGGATGTGTGGCATACACAGCTCTGTCCTTAGACTGAGGGGAATAGCTGGGGAATTCAGGAAGAACAGCTGGGAAGCTGCTGCCCCACAACATCTGCTGCCTGAGGTGATCACTTCACTCTGCCTAATGGTAGGTCTGGCCCTCACCAATCCTTATCAGTGCTGTTTTGTACTGCAGCGCATACCTCCTCAAAGAAGTAGAGGATGATGACGAGTGTTTTATCTCAAGGCAGTTGCTGGAGATGTGGAAAAGCTCATGCAGATTATATGCATGCATTTTGGGGCTGTGATAAAATTAAAAGCTGTACTGGGTACTGTATTATATTGAACAAATTATGGGCTATAATATTGCAACTGAACCATTATGAGTATTATTAAATTATTTGGAAGGATGTGTTGACTGAGATGATGTTGTGGTGATCACAAATTTATTAACACCAGTGGAGGGCGCAATCCTATGGGGATAGTTAGCTGCCTCCGAACTTGGAGGTAGCTGACTACCCAGTGCAGGGTGGGCGGAGTGCAGAGGGGATCCTCTCCTCCACACTCTGCTGGCCCTGCATTTGCTAGATGGCTGATTTTGGCTGTCTAACTGGGGTGCCTCGGAGCGGGTGGTGGTGGTGGATCGCACATAGGAAGTATCATTATGGTGATAACGCTGTCCCCTCCCTGCCCCCAGGAACGCCCTCATTTTGGTCGCTCCACACTGCTCTTCTGAGCGTGGAGCTGAGAATGAACCATGCCGCCTACAAGGCAGCGGGGGAGGGGAGGGGGAGTTGGATTTCTGGGAACCAAGCTCGGAGCACTGGCTCCAAGCTCAGTTCCCAGAAACCAAAAAATCCTATGGCCACCTAGATGCTGTCTAGTGGCCATAGGATTGTGCCCCAAAATGTCTGTTGCTATGTACTGGAAAAAGAAAGAGGCACCATTTCTTTCAGATTGGTTCTACGGGATTTGGGATACAGCTATAACACTTAAAACTTACATATTATATTCAGGCTCATGAAAACCAAATGTATGAAAATCAATTTATAAGGAAGTGGTTAGTTTAATTTCTGGAATGATAAATCTGAAGATCATGTATGTCCTTAATCATTGTTTATATTAGCATACGGAATCAATCTCCTTTGTAGTTATTTTTTCTGTGTTTGTAAAATAAAATTAAAATGTATGGAAGCTGTGCTCCCCCATGTTCCTGATCCACTATATATCGCTGTTGATTGAATATATTGTACTGGTATCAACGAAACAGAATCTTCATTCCAAAAAACAGCCTTAAAGAAAAGTGTCGCTTTACTTGGTAGCAGGATGAAATCTATATGCAAATTGGAATTACATATAGTCATTCTTGAAGTTTAGAAAGAAAGAAAGAAAGAAAGGAAGGGAGGGCTTGGCAAACCTTACCGAGTCATAAACAGTCCCCTGGCTAAAGAGTCAGAAGTACAAAACAGCAGAGCAAATTAGACCAGGCTTCTAACAGAATGAAACCACCACTACTACTACAGAACATACTGAACATATGTCCTTTTATACACAAGAAATCCAGGCTAAAAGCAGGGGAGGGTCATCCATATAGGCGAACTAGGCAGTTGCCTAGGGTGCCAAGTTAAGTGGGGTACCAAATTCTAGGAGAAAAAAATACAAATTAAAAAATACAAATAAAATAACAATAATTATAAATAGCATTTTAATGCATTTTTATTTGAAATCAGACTGAAATATCGTCTAGCTGTCATGTAGAAATCTGTTCTGAAAATTTAATCTGAAAATTTCATGTCTCGTCTAGCTGTCATGTAGAAATCTGTTCTGAAAATTTCATGTCTCTGAAAATTTCATGTCTCTGATCTCAGAAACATTGGTTGGACCGACGGATGGATGGAAAAACCAAATGGTTATGCCTCTGTTTAAATAAAACGCTTCAACATTAAATGGAAAGCAGGGGCAAAATGTTTCCCAGTTTCCCAAAAACCTCAACTTAGGTCTACCCTTGGGGTTTGGGGGTTGGGGCACTGGTTGCATGGTTCGCCTAGGACACGAAGTTGCTGGCAGCTGCCCCTGGCTAAAAGAGACCTGGCACTAGGCAATATCCCTTCCTACTTGTGACCTGTTTGCACCCAAGGCTCTCTAATGCATGCTGAGCTGTTAATTAGCTCTGCACCCTGAGTAACTCTTGTCACTGCACCCACTGACTGCTTAAAACCCACCCATGAACAATTTAATCGTTAGCCTGCACCTTATTTGGTGTGATCCCCTGCCATGGCTATTCCAGCACTTCCTAATTTGAGTTGTCATCTTAGGCCTAGTTCTCAATGAGGTGGTAAACCTGTGCCTGGAATGTACCACTTCAGATCTCAAGTAGGATTCATATGACTGATGATTCAGTCTTACAAAAATAAAATAAAAATAAAACAAAAATCCTTCTACATAGAAAAGCAGCATGTCAGGAGAAAAAGGTTTCTAGCCTTGTTTGTCTCCCTGACCTGCTAGTTTTCCATGAGGAATGTTACTGTTTTTTATATGGAGGAGCATTCAATTATGTGAACTCTCACCTGCAGTCTGAAGTGGTCCAGGTCAGATGTAGGATCACCACTTCAGTGAGAATTAGAATACCTAGACAGCCTTCTCCAACCTGGTGCCTTCCAGATGGGTTAGTCTACAACTCCCATAATCCCCCAGTCAGCTATGCTTCCAGACATGGATAGGCAGATACACTGGGATCTGTGGAATGTCAGTTCTCCAATTGTAGGTATCTGAAATATTCCCACCTGTCCTAGATTGCTGGGGTCCCAGAATTATTACCTTGGGATCTGAGGTAATAATACCAGTTTTTATAAACTGGTGGAAAGAGGGTGTGTCGCCCCGGCCATGGGCGTTGAACTCTTAGGTTAGAAGTGCCAAGATAGTGATAAATCAGACTCAAAGGTTTACTTACAAGGAGTACTTTATTGGGTAATTTACAGCACACAGGCGTACCCAATGGTTGGATCAGACAGCTTCTCTGAGCCCAGAGCCATGGGGTACAATGGGTTTTATACCATACACATTAGCAATCAGGCAGCATGACAACAGCACACGCCCCTAGCATTCATTCTCAGCATAAACTAACAGCACTTGGTTCTCAAGCACAGCCACCTGCAGCACAGCATAAACACATAGCTTCACTTCTCAGGCACGGCCTGATAAGGCTTTCTACTTATTAGCAATGAATGCACTGAGAAGGCTGTTATCGGCCCTTTGAATCATCTGCACATGCTCAGAGGCTTACTAGCATGGGAATTGCACCAATAATGAACTTAAGCAAGCATTATGGATCTCTAGGCCCCTCTAACACTATAAATGACTTGGCCACCCTCCTGGGGCCAATACAGAGGGGTGATTTGACTGTAATAATTAGCAGCCAAATTAACCATGTCTTGTAGAATCTCCTTGACTCTAAAGGGCTCAGCTCAGTAGAGGCTGGTGGCTCTGATGTCAGTGGGGCAGTGAATCTGCTCCAGGTTTCAGTCAGAGCTCTAAAGGAGCTATCGAAGGTGCACCTTGATAGCTCCTTTACAGTTCCGACTGGGTCTGACTGAAACCCGGAGCAATTTCATGGCACCACTGACTGCGGAGCCACCAGCCTCCACTGGCTCAGCTACAGGAGGGGTGGAAGATTCACACGTATTGTGCCGCTAAAGCTCCTATTTGCCCTGTTCTGCTGGGGCTGTCACAGCTGCATTCAGTGGAACTGCCAGGTTTGAGGGCCCTCCAAGCAAGATCAGTTCTGGAGGCCCCACCACCCCTCTGGCCTCTCCACACCCACACACCTCTTCACTCCCTGGTCATCATCCCCCCGCCCCGGGTAGGTGTCAGGAAGGGAATAAACAACTCTTTCTTTCTTTCTTTCTTTCTTTCTTTCTTTCTTTCTTTCTTTCCCCCAAAACTTTTTACAGAGGTTGTTGCCTTTGCTGCCCAGCAGGCCTGACAACAACCTCTGCCAGTTGTTTTGACCAAATAAAATAAAAGGGGCTTGTTCATTCCCTTCCTAACATGGGGTCCAGAGACACTCTGGGAATTGGGAATTTGATGGTCGACTTGACTGTAAGGAGCTTTGCTCCTCAGCATACCCACTGGACTGTAAAAAAGAAAAGAACACGTTGCACTGTTTGGAGCCCTCTGCACTGTGGGCCCCCAGATCTGTGCCCCATGGTCTTACCCTAATGGTGCCTTAGGCTGCATTTACGAAAAAATAGAAACACCAGGAGATCCATTTATGGATCTTCCGTGTTTCTTCGAGTTTGGCCCTGGTTGTATCTATAGCATATTACATCAAGTTGGCAGGATCATGAGGGGAAATACTTCCTCAGGCTGAAGTAGGAATTTAAGTCAAGAGAGGGACTTTGTGCCAGGGGCCATTTTGTTCTGGGCACAAATGACTTAGCAAAGTGAGTTAACAAAGTGTGCACCTAACCCTTCCCGCTCTGCTCTACCTTTCCAGGCAACGTTTCTCTTTTCTCTGATTAAATACACCCCACTGTCATACAACAAGAAATACGTGTACCCATGGTGGGGAGACACTGTGGGCTGGCTGCTGGCGCTCTCATCCATGATCTGCATCCCGCTCTGGATTGTCTATAAACTCTCCACCATCAAGGGATCCCTGAGAGAGGTGAGGTTGGTGTTTTCAGACTGGTGCTGGGAATGCAAAGAGGCTGCCTGGGTGAGGGAGGCATGCTGGTCACCAGCGTATTCACGGGAAGGCCTTTTGAGGTGGGTTTGTTGTGTTACAAGATAATTAACGGGGACCGCACATGCATTTGCCAAGGATCACTCTGTTACTGGCAAGAGTGGCTTTATTGGATTTGAGTTGGCTCAAGGGCTACACAGGCCAAGTTCCTTCTTGTGTGCTTGTTATTGACTGTACAGTACTTTAAAAATGTCACCGTTCAAGAGCTTTGCTTTGCAGCGCCTATGCTTATTGACTTCAAGACAAAACGCTCTGTGTATTTCCTGCGTGGTTTTTAAAACTCATTTCCCACGATTATAAAGACTGTCCTGTTCAAAGCTGCTATTGAAGGACCTGCTATGCCTTGGCTATTGGTGGGGTGTTTTTTTTTGCCACTTGAGCTGTGCCTTTGTAGGATTCAGGGACACCCTTTCAGGTTTCACCCGGGGCAGAGGGCGTGGGTGGGATTCAAAGCAAACTTCAAAGATTGTATTCAAGATTAAATTGCCCCAAAGCCGACTTTGTTAACTGTGGCCCTATTTTTATATTTCACAATACCTGGGCATGTAGGTGCTCCTGAGGAGTGGCCAAGTGTGATCTGAAGCGCAGGGGTATAGGCTGCAGCCTGCCCTAAAGGTGCTCCAGATGCATTTCTATTTCATTAGGTGGTTGCTGCATGCATGGGTCAGTGGATGCAGCAATTCAAAGCTCAAGGGTTCTGGGCATCTGATCAAGGCCTTGTGTACATGTTGTGTCTCTTTATACCAGGGGCAGGGAACTTGTGGCCCTCCAGATGTTTTGGCCTACAACCCCCATGATCCCTCATCATTGGCTACGCCGACTAGGGCGGATGGGAGTTCATTTCATTTTTCATTTATTATATTTCTATACCACCCCAGGCAGGTCTTGTTGAGGAGATCATTCCATAATGGGGGGGGGGGCACCATTGAGAAGGCCCTCTGCCTTGTCGCCCCCCTTGGAGGCTGAATGAACAGAATGAGCATTTACCAGTCCCACATGCAACAAAAGGCTAAGAAGAGACCACACCTTTCTTTAGTGAAAGAAAGAAAACAGCCTTACGCACAAATATTCTTGCATATAAATGCAGGTACAGGGTAGCATTTCGAAGTTTGTTCAGTGCATTTCTTTGTGTTCCATAACACCGGCAGGAGAGAGAGAGAGCAAGCACGTGTGTTCCCAGCAATGGTAGAAGTCAGAGAGAGGGGAAGGAGGAAGGGGAGGAGCAGGAAGCCACACTGTAGGCTATAGAGATCCTAAGGTTAGCTGTGGTCTAAATTCCCATGGATTAACTAGATAACTGCAACACTGCCCCCTTCCTGTAACTTGCAGATGAGGTTGTGCTATTCCCAACACAAGCAATGCTATTTGTTTGTGTTGGGTGAGGAAAGCAACTCCTTCCATCTCTCTTCATGTTCTGCCCACTTTGTCTTTCAGAGATTCCATCAACTTGTCTGTCCAGATGAAGACTTGCCTCAGATGATGTGTCCAGGTCACCAGCCCTTTCCTGCCCCTGGAACTGGGCTCCTGATGTTGACGGAGTTGGATTCTCAGTGTTAGAGGGAGGCACACCCGTCTGCATTGGACAATCCTGGACTTTGCCCGTGGCCAAGGAGAGAGGGACCAGTGAGCGGATTCCCCTTCCCCCCTCCAAAGGATCAGTGACGACTGCTAGGGAAGGAGAGCTCTCCCGGGATGTTGTGGAGGAAGCAGACACTGCTGCTTCACCTTTTGTCTGGCAGCATATTTTCAGGCGATGATTCAAACCAAAATGTTCCCCTATGAGGTTTTCTGGGAGGGAGTGGAAACGGGAAGGACAAGGCCCTGGGATGGAAATCCTTCCCCGAAGAGTTTATCTTGTGTGGCTTTTAGGGAGCTTCCTATTCCATCTATAAAATCATTGTTCCTTCTGCTGATTTGTTGTGTGTGTGTTTTTACAGGGGTAGTGTGATGTGTAACTCGGGACTGTGGGTTCCTGCTCCATCCCCAACTTGCAGTGATGTATTACGTTGTAACACCAGTACAGTTTTTCTGTTGCTTGTGTTGGCTTTTGACTTTGTTACACCACAGGTCAGGATTTTGCCCCCTTCTCTCCTTTCTCTTTAAGGGCCAAAGTACTGTGGAACCAGTGGAAGCATCCCTCCCCTCTCCCAGGTCTAATAGCTGTTTGGGGACAATTGGGGACAGAAGAAGGACGAAGGGTTAAAAAACCCCTGCCCCACATTAATCCTGCTTGCTCCCTCAACGTAGCTATTTTTAAAAGAAACTATGCACATTAATTGTTTACATGCCTTAACGTCGAGTCTCACTTGTCCCTAGGCCCTCCACAGGAAAGGATGAAAATATCGTGGCCAGGGCTCTTGAATTTTCACTATTATTGTGAAGACAGATATACCATTTTTTAGAATGGGAGAGGGGGAAGACCTCTCTAAGTGTCCTTACTAGAATCCAGGGATGGGGAACCTCAGCCCGTAGTGCCAAATCTGCCCCTCCTGGAGTCCACGCCTCTGGGGCTTCCCAGAAGCCCATGCCCCCTTCCCCTGGTCTCATTGCCTTTCCCCTGCCCCTAGCCACTGATAGTTGGTGGTTTCCTGGCTTCTGTGGAGTTCCCCCCGCCCCACTTTAAATGCTGCTGCTAAGGCTGAGTTACTGAGTAAGAGCTTTAAGATAAAATATGCTGGGGTTTTTTGGCCCTGCCCCCATTGTCTTCGGCCACACTCCATAGAATAGTAGGGTTGGAAGGGGCCTACAAGGCCATCAAGTCCAACCCCTTTGTCTTCAGCTCCACCCACCACTGGAATGTTCCCCTGAAGAGCTTCGCCAAAATGGAATTTGGTTCTCGGGCAGTCTCCCCACCCTTGCTGCAATCTATCTCAAATACTCATTTCTCTCTAGGATCAAGCTATGGGGTGGGATGGGGTGGGTGACAGACATTTTGTAATTAAAAAAAGAATAAGGTGACAAATGAATGGATAAATGCATGAATAAGAACATAAGAAGAGCCATGCAGGATCAGACAAAGGGTCCATCTAGTCCAGCATTCTGTTGACACAGTGGCCAACCAGCTGTCGACCAGGGACCCACAAGCAGGGCATGAGTGCAACAGCACCCTCCCACCCATGTTCCCCAGCAACTGGTGTACATAGGTTCACTTCCTCTGGTACTGGAGGTAGCACATAGCCATTAGGACTAGTAGCCATTGATAGCCTTTCCCTCCAGGAATTTGTCCAACCCCTTTAAAGCCATCCAAATTGGTGGCCATCACTATATCCTGTGGTAGCGGGTTCCATAGTATAACTAGTGCTGTGTGAAGAAGGACTTCCTTTTATCTGTCCTGAATCTCCCACCAATCAGCTCCACCAATGTTCATGTGGAGCTTTGAAAACTAAAAGAAAACTCAAAATGAGCAAGCAGACTGTTTGAAATATGATGTGGTAGGTAGTAGCATGTCTGGTGCCATCTGCGTGAGCCATTAGCTGCACACCTGCACAGTGCTGACCCAGACACCTCACTCTCTCTGGCGCAGTGTCACAACGCCCATCTGGACAGGGCACCCTTCTCCCAGGTCACCAGTGGCAGCTCTTCTTCATACATTCAGCACCCCTTTGTGAGCTGCTGCTCAACAGAATAGTGGCTCCCTGATGGCCCACAGAAGGGGGAGACTGATAAAATGGTAATGCTGCTCAGATAACTATTCAAAGCAAACAATGGCTGTGCTGAAAATGTCTGCTGGTTTTTTTAAACAAAAAAATCTAAAAGGATTTCTTGCCATGATCTTTAAAAAAATCATTATTTTTGTAGTCCAAGCATGAAGATATTTGTTGTTCAGTACTTCCTGATTCATCAGCTTTGTTATTTGTCCATTATTCAGCTGCCCTTTTCGAGATTTGGCAAGGTGTGGATTGATGAAACCGTGTCACATGACGAAGCAAGAGGTACTGAGGAATTGTAGTATGGAATGCTAACGACCACCGGCCTAACAGAGTGACGTATAAATGGAACTTTGAAAAAGTCACAGATTTAGGTCTGCTTTGGCGCACACAAATCCACAACTTCATACATTAGAACTCACAAGTTTTCCAGCCTAACTGCTGTTGTTTGTGACCAATTGCAGACATTTTTGTTGGCCGCAATGTGTACAGTGGTGTTTCCGAGCCTTTCTGCATGAGGCATTTATTGTGCACTCGTGATTCCTCACTCTTGGTAATTTGCAGGTGTTTTACATGATGTCGTCATCCTCCAGGGTGTCTCCCGTTGTTTGCAACCATTATAGCGCTCCCCCCCCCCCAAATGAGGAAAGTCTGGTATTTCTGTGAATGGCAGCATGAATTCTGGTGTATTTGCACAATTCCACTACACCACAGTGCCACCTAGTGGTTGTGTAATGGAACATATAGGCAGAGAAAGAAACTCCCTGGAAAAAAACACACGTAAAGGAGCCGAGCTTAATTCCACAAAGAATCCGGCAGCAAAAGCCTCAGTAAAGTGGTGGGTTAACACTTTCATGTAGAAAAGCTTCATGTAGAAAAGTATCTTTAGTATACTGTGTGAGCCAGTGCTGAGGCAAAATGGACTTAAAGTGAGCTGCAGCTGGAATCTCACGTAGGTACAGAAGGACTCTGTTAACTTGTTTACATCTGTGGTGCTGTTTCACAGAACTTCCACTGCCTCTGCATTTGACCATCTTATTTTTAAAACAACGTGAGGCAATGGATTGGCCATACATCTTAAATCAGCAGACTTCTGCTAAAGCAGCCTCCCCCCTACCTGGTGCCCTTCAGATGTGTTGGGCTACAACTCCCAGCATGCACTGGCTGAGGGTTGCTGGAAGTTGTGGTCCACCATATCTGAAAAGCCCCAGGTTGAGGAAATTTGTGCTAAAGCATTCAGGCCAAATGGATCTTAAATAATTTCTCATGGCTTGTGGGGAGAGAGGGCTGGATCCAAAGGTGCCTTCCATGAGTGGAAAGACACTTCTGCTCATGCAAGGTTATACCCCCTCCTGCTGCAGCCACTGTGCCCCATCCCAAGAATCTGAGAGGTTCCTCCAATCCCTGAGAGTGGATGTCTTGCGGGGGTGAGGAGCAGGGACTGCAATGATGCTAATGCTTCTCCCAGTGGTGTAGCTAGAGTTAGACCTTGGAGCCAAAGTTAAGGGGCTTGCAATCCAGCCCCTCCCCCAAATGGACACCCAGAAAGTTGCAGATGCAGAAACAAACTGCATTTCATCCCTTTCGTCATGATGGCACTATTGATTTAAGTGATCATAAAAAGCAAAACTGCTCATACTCAGTGGTTTTTTTTTTAAAATCAGGGTTGACAAACAGTTTTGTCATTGTAACATACTAGGAAGGTAGACTCAGTTTGAAAGCATGGAATGTCAGTTGGAGGGGCAGGAAAGAGAGACATTAGCTGTGTGCTTCACAACTGAAGGTAATTCACGTTGCCATCTAAAGGGTGCCCCCATAAGAACCTGGATCCAAGGCCTAAAATTACCTGGCTGCACCACTGGCTTCTCTGGCTTCAATCCAGAGGTTGCAGGTATTGCAAGGACATGTCCTGCTAAGTTCTCTAGCATACAGGATCAGAAGGGAGTGTTTGCACCATCAGTCCAAAAAACCCAACAACACCCTATGATTACTGGGTACCCTTGGAGAACCCAGCAGCCTAGGGTACCTAGTTACTATAACTCCTGTAATGCCTGTTTGGAGAGGGGCAGGTTGGTGGGTGGTGCACTTAGAGTGAATATCACACAGTGACCTCTAAAAGCACCAGCGAGTGGACAACGAAACTTAAAACCATCACATCACCAACACCCTCCTTCTCCATATCAACTTAAGACTCTGACATCCTGACTACAACATCCAGTCATACTCTTTCCCCCCTCCTATTCTTGACCCCTCCCCAGCTTCTTTTCCTAACATCTTGCCTGATGAAGAGCACTGGAGATCTTGAAAGTTTGCACATTTTTGGGGGATCTTTAAGTTGGCCTAATAAAGGTATTACACTATCTGGATTTTGGATTTTTTTTTTCTTATGGCCAACATGGCTGCCTTTGTTTTTTGCACAGTTTAAAGAAATCATAAGCTTAATTCTAGCTGCCACAAGGTGTCCCCAGTACTTTAGCTCCTTCTGGTGATGTAGCTGCCTGCCGCACTTCAGTCAGAACAGGAAGAAGAAATTAGGCGGTGAGGAAATTACATTTCACCACCACCATTGTGCCTGCACAGAGTTGCCCAGCAGAGCGACTCTCTCAGGAGAACAGGTAGACTGTTTGGCAGCTTGCTGTGTCCAATTTGCACAACACTTTGCAAATAAAATCAATCATATCCATGCTGAGTTGGGTGCCATAGTTGATACAGGTCTGGTGGATGAAACTTTTGCCCCTATTTGTCCAGTTACAATGGATACTTTTCGATTTGTGCAGCTCGCAGATGTGGACAGGATCCTTGGAGAGGAGAGGCCTACGACATCTGTGCTGGACGCTTCCCCTTCCTGGCTTATAAAAGCAACTGGGGGGGGGGACTAGCTGAGTGGGTAAGGGTAGTGGTGAACACCTCTTTAAGATGAGGTGCGATTCTACCCTGCCTAAAAGAGGCAGTGGTAAGATTTTTGTTTAAAACAACCCTCCCTGAACCCCACTGTATTGGATAATTTCTGGCTGGTCTCTAATATTCCATTCTTGGGTAAGGTGCTGGCTTCTGAGTTCCAGGGATTTCTGGATGATGTGGATTATCTAGATCCATTTCAATCTAACTTCAGGCCTGGTTACGGGACAGAAACTGCTAGATTGTCACCTTGGTGGACAATCTATGCAGGAATTGGACAGGGGGAGTGTGTCCCCGTTGGTTCTGCTGGACCTCTCAGCAGCTTTCAGTACCATCGACCATAGTATCCTTCTGGTATGTTTGTCAGAGATGGGATTGGGAGGCACTGTTATATGGTGGCTCTGGTCCTTCTTGGAGGGGTGATCCAGGGGGGATTCCTGTTTGATGCTGTGGCCGTTGTCCTGCAGTGCCCCTCAGGGCTCATTCTGATCCCCCATGCTATTTAAGATATACGTGAAATGGCTGGGAGAGATTGTTCAAAGTTTTGGGGTTCGGTGCCACTAGTATGTTGATGACACCCAACTCTATCTCTCCCTTCCATCCAAATCCAAGGAAGCTGTTTTAGCTCTAAATTGGTGTCTGATGCCGGTAATGGATTGGATGAGGGCAAACAAATTGACGCTTAATCCAGACCAGACAGAGGGGCTCCTGGTTAGTTGAAAGACAAATCAGGGAATAGAGATTCAACTTGTACTGGATGGGGTTATGCTCCCCCTGAAGACTGAGGCTCGTAGTTTGAGTGTACTCCTGCTCAGCCTTGGTCAAAAAGGGATTTTTGTTGGGAGGGGATATCCTTGAGAGGAGTAGCTTCATTTCTCTGGTTAGGTTTCATCTTTTTGAGCTGAATTTCATTTCTTCAGGTTTGAAATAGTACTTTCTGTTTTGGGGAAGGAAGGGATAAAAGAGAGAGCGAGAGCGAGACAGTAGGAGAGAGTCAGAAGACCAGAGCTGAAGAGTGAGCAAGAAGAAGCAGCCTGGAGAAGTCTAAGTGCAGCTAGGGTAGAGGAACTTGTGTTTTTGCAACCTTTATTTTCTCTTAATGCCTTTTGTATCACTCAGCTCTATTCTGTAGATATCTTCAGTTGTAATTTGCTTGCTTTAATTTACCAGTAAACTGTTGTGGTTAAACCCCCAGATGTTTGGAGTGTCAATCACCCTATATGAACAGCCTAAACTCTACATTATTGGGAAGGGGAAGTTTAAAAGAAGGAAGGTGGGACTTTTAAGGAGGCAAGAGATCCTTAAGGAGCTGCTCAGGGTGTCCAGGACATAAGGGGAACCCTGACACCTATGTCTTGAGACCAGGCTACCTGAAAGACTGTCTTTTCTCATACGAGCTTGTCTGGTTCTTCAGATCTTCAGCAGAAGCCGTTTTTTCAGGACCACTGCCTTCAGAGGTGCATTTGGTGGTGATGTGAAAGATGGCCTTCTTGGTGGATGCTCCCAAGCTCTGAAACTCCCTGCTGAGGGAGGCTAGGTTTGCTCCCTCTTTGCTGTCCTTCCACCAGCAGGCAAAGACCTTTTTATTCAAGAAGGCCTTTGGTGTGTAAGCAGGTACATTGGATTGGATGACGTTTTTATTCTGTTGTGTTTTTAATTGTGTTTTAATGCATTTGTTTTATTATTGTTTTAATCAAGTTTTTATTGATGAATGTAAGCCACCTTGAGTGTCATTTTTCTTGGTAGACAAACAGGGTACAAATCAAACAAATAAATAGGCAAACATTTTATGGCTGAGAGAGACAGGTGGATTCAGTGGTGATGCCGAGTCTGTGGCAACATGTCAGGGTGGACACTGAGCCCATAGAATCCCAGAGTAGTTCTGATGCTGAGGAAGAGCAGTCGCTCCTTCGGGAGAGGAGCGCGCTCCTTTTTTCCCAGGACCAACAGCTGACGGAGCTTCTTCCCACCCACATTCCTAGTTTAGAAAGCAGTCCAGGGAGTGACTCAGCACAGATAGCAGACTGGGGGGGATGCGCGGTGCAGACGCAGACAGCGGCGCCAAATGGTTCGCGTTCAAAGAACGGTTGCGCCCAGAGGATCCAAGGGAAAAGGGGAGGGATTCTCCCTAGTCCTTATATTCAGGGGTCTGCCAGTAATTGCCCTTCAAACAGGAACCAACTGTTCCAACTTAGGGCATAGGGATGCTGCTGCTCAGATCTAGTTGCTACCTGTAGAGTTGTAAGTTGTAAAAGAAGAATAAAGCTTTGAAAAGAATCCCTTTGTCTGCGTCTGGACATGGCTACTAGATTAGACTGAGAGAGCCCTCCAAGGAGCCCTTGACACAACAACAGGAATTATGTACTGGAGACTGAGCTAAATCCCTGAATATCAACTACTGTGTTCTCATGACTCTCATCCCAAAGCATCATCCCAATGGAGTAGGAATTTTAGGGTACATCAGACATGGTGAATACAGGCAATTCAAGGGTGACACATATAGAAATATGACTTAAATCTGGCAAGAGGTAATGAATCCTTTCCCTTGATTATGTGTTTGTCAGATGTATGTCAGTGGTGTGTAACACCATCCTTACCTTTGAGGAATAGTGTGGGAACAAGTAGGACCCTGCAAACAGGGGACGCACAACAGCTCCTGGCCATCCTTACTTTTGAGGAATTGTGTGGGAACAAGTAGGACCCTGCAAACAGGGCCAGCACAACACCTCCCGCTGCTGCCCTCTCTTCTCTTCCTACCCCCAGCTATGCCCACCTGCCCCGTCCCACAACAATGATGATGGCAGCAGTGGCCACCACCCTCCTCCCCCTCCCCCCCCGCCCGCTGCTTTCCCTGCCCTCTCTGGCCACAATGATGGTTGTTGTGGCTACTCACTCACTTGCTCCCTCCCCAACAATAATGATGTTGGGGGTGGTGGCAGCCATTGTTCTTTAGAGCATATTTCATTGTTATGAAAAAAAAGACCCCTGGTTCAGTCAAAATAAACATCTTGATTCTCCTTCTCTTCCTCAACACTTTTCAGTAATTAAGATTTGTCAATATATTGATAATAATAGAAATGAAGGAGAAGAATTACCATATAACTAAAAGTAGAACAAAAAACCTCAATGGATATATCATCCCTTTGGGTGTTAGTTAACTATTAGAAAGTGGCTTCCATTAATTCAATTGTTTCCCTGTTGCAATGTGCAGTAGAAATGCCAGTGAGG
Organism: Heloderma suspectum; assembly: GCF_057233095.1. Lineage (NCBI taxonomy): Eukaryota > Metazoa > Chordata > Lepidosauria > Squamata > Helodermatidae > Heloderma > Heloderma suspectum. Next base: position 25,900,812 of record NC_139464.1, read on the forward strand.
TTCTCCTGAGCTAGGCTGGGAGGACAACTTTGGGGGCTCATTAAAGCCCATCTCAAAGGAAAGGCAAGCTCTACAAGCCCTCAAATTCTTCTTCAGCTTGGACTGAACATGCTAAAGAATTGCTAGTTTCCCCATGTGATGTATCGGAGCAATGTCACTCCATTAGGGGGAAAGTAAGAGACTGTGGGGCAAAATCTCTCTCTCTCTCTCTCTCTGTGTGTGTGTGTGTGTGTGTGTGAATGCCAGTCCATTGTGGAGGACTCATATGGGACGGACTTTCACCCCACAACCTTGTTTTTTCTCTCGCTGTATCTTTCCCCCTTGCTCTATTACATTCAATAAGGACAATTTAAGAGGCTGAACCTGAGGTGTGTTTTGGAAGATCTTGGATCATTTCCATGTGAACTTGAGAAAGTTCACCCATGTCTGGTCTTGGACACCTGTGGAATTATTGAATATCTGATCATCTGTTTTTAGTTAGATAAGAAGGAAGAGAAGGAGTAAGATAGAAGAAGAGAAAAGGAAATGGAGGATATCATTATCAATGGCTTCGAGTTATGATGGCTATATATTACCTCCAGTATCAGAGTCAGCATGCCACTGAATACCAGTTACTGGGAATCGTGACTGGGAGAGTGCTGTTGCACTCATGTCCTGCTTGAGGGTTTCCCATGGGCATCTGGTTGGCCACTGTGGGAACAGAATACTGGACTAGATAGACCTTTGGACTGATCCAGCATGGCTCTTCTTATATTAGGAAAGCAAGACATAGGAAGGTAGGGATTGGGGTAAGCTTTTGTGTGTCAGTTGGGCAAGGAGTAGGATAAGTCACAGCAGTTGTTCTTTGGACAATATTGTAGTCAAAGGATTCCAGAGAAGCATCCCATATGCCATCAAGTTTGCTAAAGGTATTTCTTCATACATATGTCACTTGCTGTCAAGAGGCCTAGCTTAGTAGTTTCCCTGCCCAGTCATCTATGTCAGATAGAGAGCTGCATTTCAAAGCCCATAGAAGCAGCCACATGGCAATTAAGACAGCATGTCACATTCAAGCTGCATGCATCTTAGTTGGAGGCTGTTGAGCTGGAATGTAACCAAGCAGAAAGTGAACAAATGAGAATTCAAAGACTGTGCCTAGTGTGAGTTGACTCGTAGTTTGGCATCTTTCCCAAAACCACAAATTACCTGACAAAATCCCAACAAATTGAAGATGGCTGATGAGACCCAAACCAAAGCCAAAGAAGTGAGGAGGTGGAAAAGACAGTGCACCAAAGATAGTAGTACTACAGCTGGGAGATGACATTGTTTCGCTGTGGACTTTTGTTGTGCTTTCCATGCCTTTAACTCCAGAGCAGCCTTCATATGCCAGGAAGGGAGTTCCCTGGAACATCTCCCAACAGGTATTTTAAAAAGAGACACAGTATAACAAATCAGGTGGAAGGGTCATGAGCTAGCCTACGCAATTCTATTAAAATCTCTGCACCTGTTTTGAGAAGAAAAGGCCAAGAAGAATAGGAGATAGAGAAGCTTTGCCAGCTGGCAAGAAATGAATAGAGGATGAAGAGGGCATGCCGGAATAAGAAAATTGCTGAGCTGCAGCTTGCTCCCATTGTTAGGGATGATATTTAAGGAGTAAGAAAAAGAGCACACACAGCATAGAGATGGAGACTGGGTCCCAACTTGTAGGAGGGATTAATCCTTTAGCCATGTCTGGCTTACATAAGGTTCCCAATGGAGATGTTTTGCAAAGATACACTAAAGAATGCCAACACTGGGAGGGTGTGAAGCCTGCTTCATGTTGTGGTTTCAAAGAGTTCATTTAAAATGGCTTCCCCAATGTGGTGCCCTCCAGATGTTTGGGACTACAACTCATCCCTGACCTTTGACCATGCTTTTGACTGGGGCTGATGGGAGTTATAGCCCAAAGCATTGGGAGGGCATCACATTGGGGAAGGCTGATCTAAGAAGTCTTAAGTGTACGCTTAAAAACATAAGGTGGGAATACATTTTGAGATCATTTTTTAATGACTTGCAACACAAATGGAAGCACTGGCCTTTCCCATGTGGAATGGCAATGTGCTGTTGACGCACCTGGCAGTAGGTGTGGCCTCTTACACCGCATCAGACAATTGGTCCATCAAGCCTGGTATTGTCTATGCTGACTGACAGTGGCTCTCCAGGGTTTCAGGCAGGAGTCTCTTCTAGCCCTACCTGGGGATGCTGGAGATTGAATCTGGGATCTTTTGCATGCAAAGCAGGTGCTCCACCAATGGCCTTCCAGATTTTAGCCTTCTTTCCTTTGCACACCTGTTCAGTAGTGTTCAGCTAATTTGTGAAAGCCAGGCAAGCACACTCATTCAGCAAGTGTCCTCCTTAGCCCATCTTGACTCTTTCCCTCCTAAATCCTGGGGCTCAAGCCCCCTAGAAATCTCACACGTTGACCTAACTCTTTAGCTCTAATATTAGGAGTGGAGGATAGAGTTTATTTATGCAGCAATGAGAGGAATATATACTGCACATGCTCAGATGCACATTGGTCTTGACTATTACCTTCTAGGTGCCAGGGTTCAGCCCTGGCAGGCTAGCTCTAACAGTAACCCCAATGCTGAACTCAACATTTCCAGAGCCTTGGCACATGCAACATAATGGTTACCCTGATGAGCCCTTGCTGAATTGTGTGGGTTCTGAAGTCCAAATCAGCCCCCTGTCAGTAGCCATGGATGTAGACAAAACACACTTGAGCGGTGGGTTAAGGACAGACTTTACTGGGGATATAACAAGCTTAGATCTTGAGGTAAGTTGGCTGGGGTCTGCCTCATGGTCAGCATCCCTTGCAGGAGGAAGTAGGAAGAAGAATAGGAGAGTAGAGGGAAGAGACAAGGAAAAGGCAATACCATCTCCCAGACACCCTCCCACCTGACTCAGGTACATATTAACCCTTCAAGTTTGGGTTAAGTGACTCATAGAATCATAGAAGAGTAGGGTTGGAAGGGGCCTACAAGGCCATCGAGTCCAACCCCCTGCTCAATGCAGGAATCCAAGTCAGAGCATCCATGACAGATGGCTGTCCAGCCTCGTCTTGAACGCCTCCAGTGTGGGGGACCCCACCACCCTCCTAGGTAATTGGTTCCATTGTCATATTGCTCTAACAGTCAGGACGTTCTTCCTGATGTTCAGCTGGAATCTGGCTTCCTGTAACTTGAGCCCATGATTCCGTGTCCTGCACTCTGGGATGATCGAGAAGAGATCCTGGCCTTCCTCTCTGTGACAACCTTTCAAGTACTTGAAGAGCACTATCCTATCTCCCCTCAGTCTTCTCTTCTCAAGGCTGTACATGCCCAGTTCTTTCAGTCTCCCCTCATAGGGCTTTGTTTCCAGTCCCCTGATCATCTTTGTTGCCCTCCTCTGAACCCTCTCCAGCTTGTCTGCATCCTTCTTAAAGTGTGGTGCCCAGAACTGGACACAGTACTCCAGATGAGACCTAACCAGTGCTGAGTAGAGGGGAACTAGTACTTCCCAGGATTTGGAAGCTATGCTTCTATTAATGCAGCCTAAAAGAGCATTTGCCTTTTTTGCAGCCACATCACATTGTTGGCTCATATTCAGCTTGTGATCAACAACAATTCCAAGAAGATCCTTCTCGCTTGTAGTGTGGTTGAGCCACATATCCCCCATCTTGTAACTGTGCATTTGGTTTCTTTTTCCTAGGTGCAGAACTTGGCATTTCTCCCTATTACATGTCATTCTGTTGTTTTCTGCCCAGCGCTCCAGTCTATCAAGATCACTTTGAATTTTGTTTCTGTCTTCCAAAGTATTAGCTATCCCACCCAATTTTGTGTCATCTGTAAATTTGATCAGCATTCCCTGCACCTCCCCCTCCAAGTTATTAATAAAAATATTGAAGAGCACTGGGCCCAGGACTGAGCCCTGCAGTACCCCACTCATTACCTCTCCCCAGTTTGAGAAGGTCCCATTGATAAGCACTCTTTGAGTCTGATTCTATAGACAAGTGTGGATCCACCAGATCATTGTTTCATCTAGCCCACATTGAGCTAGTTTGCTCATCAGGATATCACGGGGCACTTTGTCGAAAGCTTTGCTGAAGTCAAGGTATATGATGTCTACAGCATTCCCACAGTCCACGAGGGAGGTGACTTGATAAAAAAATGAGATCAGATTTGTCTGGCAGGACTTGTTCTTGACCAATCCATGTTGGCTTCGAGTAATCACTGCATTGTTTTCAAGGTGCTTACAGATGGATTCTTTTATCAACTGCTCCAGTATTTTCCCAGGGATTGATGTCAGACTGACTGGTCTGTAGTTCCCAGGTTCCTCCTTTTTACCCTTTTTGAAGATAGGGATAACATTAGCCCTCCTCCAGCCATCTGACACTTCACCCGTCATCCATAATTTCTCAAAGAGAATAGACAGTGGTTCCGAGAGTTCTTCTGCCAGTTCCTTTATGACTCTCGGATGCAGTTCATCTGGCTCTGGAGATATGAACTCATTCAAAGTAATGAGGTGTTCCTTGACCATATGCCTATCAATCTCAAGCTGCAATCCTGCCCCTTCAGCCTGTACTTCGCCTTTGCCAGGGGGGTCATAGACGCTCTTTTGGGAGAAGACTGAGTCAAAGTAGGAATTGAGCACCTCTGCCTTTTCTTTGTCATCTGTTATCATTTTGCCATCCTTATTTAATAGCTGAACAACCATTTATTTCCTCTGCCTTTTGCTATGCTCGTAGGTGAAGAAAGCCTTTTTGTTGTTTTTAGCATCCCTCGCTAACCTCAGCTCTTTCTCAGCTTTAGCCTTCCTGACGCCATCCCTGCAATTCTGTCACTGTGCTACCTGCCTGTACTCTTCCTTTGTTACTTGGCCTCCTTTCCACTTCCTATATGTGTCCTTTTTTGTTTTCAGGTCATCTCTAAGCTTTTTGTGAAGCCACATTGGCTTCTTCTGTTGTCTTCCACCTTTTCTTCTTGTTGGAATTGTTTGTAATTGTGCCTTGAGAATTTCCTTTTTTTAAAGCTCCCACCCATCTTGGACTCCTTTTCTTGTTAGAGTCGCTTGCCATGGGACCTTACTGATAATTGTTCTGAGTTTATTAAAATCAGCTTTCCTAAAATCCAGGGTACGCATTTGACTACACTCGGCTTTTGCTTCCCTTAGAACCAAGAACTGAAGTACAACATGGTCGCTTTCCCCCAGAGTTCCTGTAACTGCTACTTTATCCACTAAGTTATCTCTGGGGCCCGAGTCCTTCCAGCACCCCTTCTTGAGGGCACTGGTTGACTGCACTAATCCCATGCCCATCAGATAGCGCTGGTGCAGTTCCCCCGGCCGAGGATTTGTCTAGGGATGTACAAAAGTCACTTACCTTTTGGAGGGGTGACATTCGCGGTGGGGGGGAGGTGCTCCGTCCCTCCCCCCGAAATTCTCCCCGGCCGGCTGTGCTCCGCAGCGACTCTGCGGAGCCGCCAGCCGGGGCCGCCTGCAGCCAGACATCCGGCCACTGGGCTGCACAGGGACCCAAATGGCAGCCACCGTAGCCGCCGCCATTTGCGCCCCTGTCTTTTGCCGTGATAGGCTATGTATATATTTACGTAGCCTATCACGACCAAAAAAAAAGGGAACGCAATGGCAGCAGCTACGGTGGCCACCATTTGCATTCCTGGTTTTTGTCGTGATAGGCTACGTAAAATTTACGTAGCCTATTATGGCAAAAGACAGGGGTTCACATGGCGGCCACTATGCCATTTGCGCCCTTGTGTTTTGCCGTGATAGGCTTTGTAAATATTTATGTAGCCTATCGCGGCAAAAAAGGGAACGCAAATGGCGGCAGCTACGGTGGCCGCCATTTGCGTTCCCTTTTTTTGCCATGATAGGCTACGTAAATATTTACAAAGCCTATCACGGCCTCTGCAGGGACGCAAATGGCGTCCCTGCATTAGCTGTGATAGGCTATGTAATTATTCACGTAGCCTATCACAGGTATAATGAAGAAGCGAATGGCAGCCGCAGACGCGGCCACCATTCGCAAAGCAGCGCGAATGGCAGCAGGTAAATGTCCCATTTCGCGTGCCTTTCTTGGGATGGGGGGGCGGGGGGCTTCGTTCCGCCACAGATTTCGGGGGGCCAAATGCACTGGCATTTGGCCTCACCGAGATCCGTGGCAGAATTCTCTGACGTTCCTAGATTTGTCAGCACATCTGCCACCATTTCTTCAGTCGGGCAGTACTTCAGTTCAATCACCTCTTGCTCTACTAAGTCCCTTATCAGGTGATGCCTCACGTCAGTGTGCTTTGTCCGTGGCCTCAGTTTCTCGCTTGATGCCAGCTTTAGGCACCCCTGATTGTCTTCATATAGCACGGTGGCTTACATGTTCTCCAGTCCCATGTCAGTGAATAATTGTCTAAGCCAGATCACTTCCAGACATGCACTAGCTGCTGCCATGTATTCTGCTTCTGCGGAACACATGGCCACGACTGCCTGCTTCTTACTGGCCCAACTGATAGTATGTGAACAGGTTTCCTGATGTGGACTTGTGGTCCGACTCATCGCCCACCCAGTCTGCATCCACGAACCTGATCAGCCCTGCGTATGTGCTGCTGGGCAGTTTGAGCTTTGTATGTGCGGTACCTCTCAAGTAGCATTTCACTCCGTTCTAGTCATGTTGAGATCGCTTGGCCATTTTCCTGCTCAGGATGCCCACGGCTGCAGCTATGTCTGGTCTGTTAATGTCGCAATGAATAGCAGCTTACCGATGGCCCTTTGATACTGCTGATTATCTGGCAGTGGGACGTCGTCATCTATCCCCTTCAGGTGATCTGTGGTCATGGGAGTCTTGACCTCTTTAACCTCTGCCACTCCACTCCAGCAGCATCTCCTCCATCTTCTCTCTCTGACTAAGGAGGAAGCCCCCATTGTCCCCCTTCTTGACCTGTATACTCAAATAGTGCGCTATCGGAACCAGGTCCTTGATTTCAAAGTTCTGCTTCAGTCTGAGCTAGGGATGTACGAATCTCTTACCTAGTTCCGGTCGGGGCATCCACTGTGGGGGGGGGGAGGTACTCTGTCCCTCCCCCCGGAATCCTCGATGGGGGGGAAGTCGATCTGGTCCTCCACCCCAGAATCCTGCCCGGCCGGCTCTGCTCCGCAGAGCAGCTGGCCAGGGCCATCCGCCGCCGGAGTTCCAGCCGAGGATGGGCTGCTGCGGACGCAAATGGCGGCTGCCATAGCAGCCGCCATTTACGTCCTTCCAGGCTGCTGTGATAGGCTATGTAAGTATTTACGTAGCCTATCACAGCATGCCCCCCCCAAACCCCTGCGTATGCAAATAGCAGCGGCTACGGCGGCCGCCATTTGTGTTCCCTATTTTTCGCCGTTTTATCCTACGTAAATATTTACGTAGGCAATTACGGGGAAAAAAAAGGGAACTGCAAATAGCGTAGTGGGAGCAATTTTCGTTTCTTTTTTTTTTGGCCGTAAAAGCCTATGTAAATATTTACGTAGGATAAAACGGCGAAAAAAAAAAGAACGCAAATAGCGCCCACTACGTTATTTGCGGTTCCCTTTTTTTCCCGCTATAATTGCCTATGTAAATATTTACGTAGGATAAAACAGCGAAAAATAGGGAATGCAAATGGCGGCCGCTGTAGCTGCCACCATTTGTGTACGTGGTTTTTTGGTTTTTTTTGCTTGGCTTGCCGTGATAGGCTATGTAAATACTTATGTAGCCTATCACGGCAAAGACCAGAATGCAAATGGTGGCTGCGGCAGCCGGTTGAAAGACCAGCCGCCGCAGCCGCCGCTGGAGCCACCGCTGTCCGGAACATCTGCCACAGGTAAGCCTCATCCCGGGGGGAATCTGTGGGGGGGTGGGGGGTGGCAGGCCATTCTGCCACGGATTTCAGGGGGCCGAATGCCAGTGCATTCGGCCTCACTGAAATCCGTGGCGGAATTTTCCGCCATCCCTAGTCTGCGCATAATTTCTGTGCCATCGCTTTCCCACTCATAGCACAGGACCAAATCATCCACATACACCAGTATGTATGCCCACCTGCCCCCTTTCTGCCTGGTATAGAGGCAGGAGTCTGCTTTCCCAGATTTACTAGGAGTCCATTAATTTTCTCATTCTAGGCCCTGGCAGCCTGCTTAAGTCCGTAAATGCTTTTGTGCAGATTGCACACTTTCCTTGCCCCTCCTGGATCTACAAACCCTGGTGGCTGTGTCACGTACAGGTATTCCTCTATTTCAACATACAGGAATGCTGTTTTAATGTCTAGATGCCTAACTTGCATCTCCCTGCTGGCTGCTATGCTCAGCATTGCTCTAATGGTGGTGTGCTTTACCACCGGGGCAAACGTTTCATCGTAGTCCTCCCCATACTTTTGAGAGTATCCCTTCACTACCAACCTGGTTTTGTAGCATTCTACTTCACTGTCTGAGTTGAGCTTCACTTTGAAGGTCCACTTGCAGCTGATTGCCTTGCAACTAGGGGGAAGTTCAGTCAGGGTCCAGGTCCCATTTTGGTGTAATGAGTCCATCTCTTCCTGTGCTGCCTTCTTCCACCTTTCTACTTCATCCTTGGGCAAGGAAGCAATGTCTTCCCAGCTTACTGGCTATTGGATCTGCTGTGCTCTGCCTGCAAAATATAGCCCCATACCTGGCTGGCGGCACACCTTTGGTGGCCCTCTCCAACCTCCTGGGTTCCTGCTGCTCTACTGCATTCAGCTTGGGCTCACTGGTGTCACTGGCCTCACTGTCGGGACTAGGTGTGTCAGCTGCCCTCTTGTCTTCCTCGGGTGCTGTGGGCTCCCCTTCTCCACTCTCAGGTGTGCTCAGGTCCACCTCCATCAGCTCCATAGTCCCGGTCCTCGTAGTCTCATCAAATTGCACTCTTCGGCTGACTGTAATGCTGCAGTCTTGGGGAACAAGAATTCTGTAGTCTTTAATGTAGGGACTGTATCCCACCAGGACCCCTTTGATGGCTCTGCCAGCCAGCTTGGTCCTTTTCTGTTCTGGGATGTGAGCATAGGCCTTGCATCCAAACACTTTCAGATGGCCCACCTTCGGCTTGGCTCCATGCCAGTTCAAAAGGTGATTTCCTAGTGGCCCTGGTTGGCAGCCTGGTCTGTATGTAGGCCGCCGTAGACACCACCTCTCCCCAGAATTTAAATGGTAGACAGCATCTGACAGCATGCTTCTTACCATCTGTGGTAAGCTTTCTTACTGAGAGCAAGTTCCCTTCCAGGTCTGGCACAAACAAGACGTCTGTTAGCTTTGTTTTCCCACCATGTGGTGGTGCTATACAATCTATGGCGCCTTCTGTTATTCCAGCTGCTTTTATGTGTTTCCCAGTAGCCAGGCAAACGTAACCCTGATTTTGGTGATCCAGTTCCTTAAAGAACACCCTCTGGCTAGCTATGTGGCCGCTAGCTCCTGAGTCCAGCACCCAAACTAGGTTGTGCCTCTGAGCTCTGGTTACTCCGAGGTAAACAGTCTGGCAAGCATGGGCCCCTTGTGGCTTGTAGCTTATGCTGCCTTGCCCTTTGTTGCTCTTCAGCTCCCACTTGCAGCTGTTTTCAGGACAGTCTCTCGTGAAATGTGTCCTGGCTACACATTTGTAGCATTCTCTTGCCCTTGCCTTAAGGGCTTTTTCTGATTCCCTCAAGGCCTTTGTTTCTGGCCTAGCCTTTGTCCTCTTACATGAGGCATTGGCCATGTTTTCCATCCTGCGATAGTCCACTCACTAATCAGCCTGGCCTTTATATAGTCCAATTTTAACTTTGCTTTGGGGAACGCTTCCAAGGCTGTTATGAGGGGTTCATAGGAGTCATCTAGGCTGCACAAAATAATGGCCACGACATCCTCCTCTGGAATCTGAGCCAATTGTCTGCAGCTCCTCAATAACTTGCAAGACTGCATTTATATGGTCTGGCAAGCTGGCTTCCTTCTCAAGCCTCATTTTAAACAGCTTCCTCTTCAAGAAGAGCTTTGCATTTAAGTTGGTAGGCTGGTGCACTTTCTGCATGGCCTCCCACATTCCCTTAGCTGTTTTCTCATTTATGTAGGGGTGGACGAAAGTCACTTACCTTTCCTCGAAGGACGTTCGCGGTGGGGGGGAGGCGTTTTGCTGGTCCCCCCGCGAAGTTCCGTCCGGGGGGGGAGGCTTCCCGCCTCGGCCCGGCTGAAATTCAGGCCGGGGGGGGAGGCTTCCTGCCTCTCCCCGGCCGAAATTCAGGCCGGGGAGGAGGCTTCCCGCCTCGCCCGGCCGCGAACACGAAAGTTAAAAAAAAAAAAAAACGCCCCCTGATAGGCTACGTGACGATTCACGTAGCCTATCACGGCTAGATCTGCAAAGTCAGCCGTGATAGGCTACGTCAATCGTCATGTAGCCTATCACGGGTGACGTTAAAAAAAAAAAGCGCGTACGCGAATGGCGCCCCCATAGGGAGCCGCCATTCGCGTTCCTTATTTAGTCGCTGTAGTCTACGTAAATGTTTACGTAGACTAAGGCGAAAATAAGGGCAACGCAAATAGCGTTGCCCTTATTTTCGCCGTAGTCTACGTAAATCTTTACGTAGACTACAGCGACCAAATAAGGAACGGGAATGGCGGCTCCGTATGGGGGCCGCCATTATCCGTACACACTTTTTTTTTTTTTTTTAAAGTCACCCGTGATAGGCTACGTGACGGTTGACGTAGCCTGTCACGGCTGACTTTGCAAATCTAGCCGTGATAGGGTACGTGAATCGTCACGTAGCCTATCAGGGGGCGTTTTTTTTTCTTTCTTTCATTGCAATGGCGGCGGCGGCAGCCGGTCGAAAGACCGGCTGCCGCTCCCGCCTCGCTCGAACACCCGCCGAACCGCCGGCCGGACCAGCCACCGGGAGGGACATTCGGTTAAGGTAAGTCCCGTCCCGGGGGGGGTGCGGGGTGCGGGGGGGGTGCGGAGGATTTCTCCCCGAAACTTGTTCGGGGGGCCGAACACGTTGGCGCTCGGCCCCCCGAAATTTCGGGGAGAAATTCTCCGCCAACCCTACATTTATGATGTGGAGCAAGTGGTCATTTTGGACTGATAGAGCAATTGTTGCCCTTGCTTTTCTGTCCCTTTTGTTCCAGTCCTGGGGGTTTTCTGTGGGGTGAGCCAACTCCAGAACCTCCCACAAGTCCTCTTTCACTAGCACTATTTCCATCTTGAACTTCCATATCTGGTAGTTCCCAATGCCTAGTTTTTCCATGTCTGCGTGTACATTTCCTTCAGCCATCATTCCACCCTCTGAGATTTTTCTCTCCCTTGTCTATCCAATGGGCAGTACTCACAGGTTTCTGGGTGATTCCTTGCAAAAGCCTTTTTCTTCTTTATTGGCTGCTGGGCCCATAACCTGAAGTCCGAATCAGCCCCCCATCAATAGCCACGAATGTAGACAAAACACACTTGAGTGGTAGGTTAAGGACAGACTTTACTGGAGATATAACAAGCTTACATCTCGAGGTAATTTGGCTCATGGTCAGCATCCCTTGCAGGAGGAAGTAGGAAGAACAGGAAAGTAGGGGGAGGAGACAAGGAAAAGTCAATATGATCTCCCAGACACCCCTCCCACCTGACTCAGGTACATATTACCCCTTCAAGTTCAGGTTAAGTGACTCATGGCCCGAATCCTTCCAACAGGTTCTTCCCCACCACCAGGGACGCTAGGCTCTGCCTCTGGATGCATTCTAAAGTGTCATTTTAATCTGTCAAATGTTGAAGGGTATGAAATACTAATGGTAGAAAAAATAAAGAAATCAGAAGATTTTACGGAGAATTTATACAGCTGTATAAAATTGATTGATTACAAACATTTGCACCCCACGTCTCCAAACATTCTGTTGCGTAACTTCAGATCCAGACATGTCTCTGCATTGGATTGTTGCATCACTAACATATTGCTCTCCAAGCAGTCAAAAACACTTAATATATATCAGGAAAAGGTGTTTGTTCAATAACAGCTGTTCTAGAAACATAGCATCCTTTTGAAATTAATAAAAGGCAGAGCCTCATAGTCTATCCCCTCCATGCAGATCAAGTATCCTTTCCCACCAGATGCAATTTAAAATAATTCTGAAAGAATATCCATTTTCTCTCTTTTGCATCCCCCCTTTCCTTTTCCTGTCAGGTCTGAGCCAAACCTTCGGTTTCATTCTAGATGGAGGCTTTGGAGACTGAGGGGTAGCGGTGGAGGTGAAGCAAGAGACAGGGCACAAAAAGAGGTCATGGAGGGAGTGGAAAAAGGAAATGAATGAGGATAAATGCAAGAGATTGAGATTGAGAACCAATGACAATTTACCAGGAAGGATAAGGGTGTAGAAGGATTGGATGGAAGAAGCTGCTATTTGCCTTTTAGATATCTATGGCATCTAGGGTGGCCAGGTGTCCTGCTTCACAGAGGACAGTTCTGTATTTGACGGTGTCCTCTGTTTGAAGAGCTGTCCAGTTCAAGTCCAGTTTACATGTGAAAGGCAAGCAGGAGCCTTGAAGTTGTCCATCAACTATTAGCACCAGGACAGCAAACTGAGCAGGCCCTCAGGACATAGGAACTTAGGAAGCTCAGTCAGCTCACTATATTGAGTCAGACCTCTGGTTCATCTACTGTTCGGAATATTGCAACCTCTCTTGCAAGTTACAGGAAGTGTTGGGTTAGTTATGGGCATAGCTAGCCTTAGGATCTCTATAGCTGACAGTGTGGCTTCCTGCTCCTCCTCTTCCTCTCTCTGATCTTCCTCCATTTGCTGGGACCACATGGTTTGCCTCTTGCTCCTGCCCGTGTAATGGAATGCAAAATGGATGGAACAAACTCTCTTGAAACCCTTGCTGTGCTTGCGTTTGTATGTGCAAGAATACTTGTGAGTAAAGCTGTTTTTCTTTCCTTCACTAAAGGAAGAGTGTGGTCTCTTCTTTTAGCCTTTGTGTGCATGTGGGACTGGTAAACGCTCATTCTGTCCTACCTTTTGTTTTTCTCTGCTAACTGTCTTTTTAACAGGAGGCAGCAATACCAAATTATCCCATCATCTACCTCCATACCGTCTGCACTGACTAGTAGCGGCTTTCCAGGGTTTCAGACTGGAATTTTTCCAGCCATACCTGGATGTACTGGGGATTGAACCTGTGACCTTCTGCATGCAAAGCAAGTGCTGTTACCACTGAACTACAGCCTATCCCTGACCAGGTCATCTGGTCAGTCTTCCCTAGGGATGTCGGAGAAATCCTCCATGGACTCCAATGAGACCAGATTCTGGCCCCCCGAAGTATATTGAATAGATTCTGGCCCCCCGAAGTCCGTAGAGGATCAGATCTCTTACCTCCACCTCCCCGTGAAGTCCTCGCTGTCTGGCTCCTGCCTGCTGCCGGCTCCGAAGCCCCAGCGATACAGCCGCCATTGCCATATTGCTGGCTGGACTGATGGCCTGCTACGCCATTTGCATCCCTGCTCTTTGACGTGATAGGCTACGTAAATCTTTACGTAGTCTATTGCGTAAAAAAACAGGGACGCAAATGGCATATTTGCATCCTTGTTCCTTCGTGCAATAGGCTATGTAAAGATTTACGTAGCCTACCATGTCAAAGAGCAGGGACGCAAATGGCGTCCGCTACGCTGGACGCCATTTGCATCCGCAGTACGTCAGTCCAGCCAGCAATACAGCAATGGCGGCTGTATCGATGGGGCTTCGGAGCCGGCCGGCGCCTCCGCGGCATCGCCACGGAGCGGAGCCAGCCAGCAAGGATTCCGGGGGGAGGGATGGATCGCCTCCCACTCCGCCGGAATGGCAGGTAAGTAATTCATACATCCCTAGTCTTCCCCATGATGTTGAGATGTATTGTATTTCTATTTAAGCTGGAGTTATTATTTCTAAATATGCATTGTTGTTGTTGTTCAGTCGTTCAGTCGTGTCCGACTCTTCGTGACCCCATGGACCATAGCACGCCAGGCCTTCCTGTCCTGCGCTCTCTCCCGGAGCGTGCTCAAGTTCATATTCATTGCATCGGTGATGCTATCTAGCCATCTCATCCTCTGCCGTCCCCTTCTCCTTTTGCCTTCAGTCTTTCCCAGCATCAGGGTCTTTTCCAGGGAGTTTTCTCTTCGCATTAGGTGGCCAAAATATTGAAGCTTCAGCTTCATTATCTGTCCTTCCAATGAGCACTCAGGGTTGATTTCCTTTAGGATGGACTGATTTGACCTCCTTGCAGTCCAGGGGACTCGTAAGAGTCTTCTCCAGCACCACAGTTCGAAAGCATCAATTCTTCGGCGCTCAGCCTTCCTTATAGTCCAGCTCTCACAGCCATACATTACTACTGGGAAAACCATAGCTTTGATTAGACGGAGCTTTGTCGGCAAGGTGATGTCTCTGCTTCTTACTATGCTGTCTAGGTTTGCCATAGCTTTCCTCCCAAGGAGCAAGCGTCTTTTAATTTCATGGCTGCAGTCACCGTCTGCGGTGATCTTGGAGCCCAAGAAAGTAAAATCTGTCACTGCTTCCATTTCTTCCCCTTCTATATGCCAGGAAGTGATAGGGCCAGATGACATGATCTTAGTTTTTTTAATGTTGAGTTTCAAACCAGCTTTTGCACTCTCCTCTTTCACCCTCAACAAGAGGCTCTTGAGATCCTCTTCGCTTTCTGCCATTAGGGTGGTATCGTCTGCATATCGGAGGTTGTTGATAATTCTCCCAGCAATCTTAATTCCGACCTGTGATTCATCCAACCCAGCATTTCTCATGATGTACTCTGCATATAAGTTAAATAAGCAGGGTGACAATATGCAGCCTTGTCGTACTCCTTTCCCAATTTTGAACCAATCGGTTGTTCCATCTCTGGTTAGTGAATGCCATGCAAATGGCTGCCTTCTGTTTTTAATGAGACATTTCGTGTTTTTTTGACAATGCATAAGCGGCCGCCCTAGTTGCAACGATGGAAGTTAAGGAGTTCAGGGATCCAGCATTGTGCCCATCCCACACCCTCCACAGAAGTTTACTCCTAGGCAGTGGATGCTGGTGGCTCCAGTGTCAGTGGGCAGTGAATCTGGGTTTCAGTCAGAACACTAGAGGAGCTACCTTGGATAGCTCTTTAGAGTTCTGACTGGTTCTGACTTAAACCCTGAGCGAATCCACAGCCCTACTGACATCGGAGCCACCAGCCTCCACAGCTCCTAGGGGATCCTCCAAGATGCTTCTCAGATGCCATCAGAATTTCAAATGTTGTCAGGTACTGCAGAGATAAGGAGAGTTATTATATACTGGGGTAGCAACATGAGGTCCCCCAGGCACCAATGCAGTCCTCGGCACCTTTCTTGGCATCCACCAAGCTGCCCCACCACTTAAAAAATAACAACACATTTTCTTGCCAGCAGCTGGGATTGCTGTGAAATAGGTTGCTGCTGAAAACTGTGGGTTTAAAGGAATTCTTAAGCATGTTTGGGGCTCAGACACCCCCCCCCCCACCTTGTACTCAGTCTTTTGAGTAGGTTACTTGTCCATTGCCATGCCTCCCATGGTAGCCATCTTGTGGTGGTGCCCAGGACAGTTTCGCGAATTGCCAAATGTTCCCACTGCTCCAAAAGGTTGTGTACCCCTGTTGTATACAGAGACGGCTTCAGCATTCAGCATTGTTAGGCACCTGCTGAGGCCGGCAGGGGGTACATGGCCACCCTGGACCTCCTCCTCCTCCTTGCTGCCTGATCCCCTGTCCCCTATAAGCAACACAGCAGTGAAAGGAGCAAGGAGGAGGAGTAGCAGCCTCTGTTCACCTTGCCTCTCCCTTTGGGTGGCTGTGCAGATTGGGCTCAGAAAGAAAGGACAAACAAATGGCTGGTGGCAAGGGGGAGTTAGGCTCGCTGATGGAGGGAGCTCACTGTGGATGTCTTGCCCAAGAGGACAACCCCCCCCCCAAACTGGAAGCTGGCACTGATTATATTACTAAGGGATTGGGGGTTGAATCATAGAATAGTAGGGTTGGAAGGGGCTTATAAGACCATCGAGTCCAACCCCCTGCTCAATGCAGGAATCCAAGTCAAAGCATCCCCGACAGATGACTGTCCAGCCTCGTCTTGAACGCCTCCAGTGTGGGAGAGCCCACCACCTCCCTAGGGAATGGGTTCCATTGTCGTATTGCTCTAACAGTCAGGAAGTTTTTCCTGATGTTCAGCCGGAATCTGGCTTCCTGTAACTGGAGCCCATTCTTCCGTGTCCTGCACTCTGGGATGATCGAGAAGAGATCCTGGCCTTCCTCTCTGTGACAACCTTTCAAGTACTTGAAGAGCACTATCATATCTCCCCTCAGTCTTTTCTTCTCAAGGCTAAACATGCCCAGTTCTTTCAGTCTCTCCTCATAAGTCTTTGTTTCCAGTCCCCTCTTGATCTTTGTTGCCCTCCTCAGAACCCTCTCCAGCTTGTCTGCATCCTTCTTAAAGTGTGGTGCCCAGAACTGGACACAGTACTCCAGGTGAGGCCTAACCGGTGCTGAGTAGAGGGGAACTAGTACTTCCCGGGATTTGGAAGGTATGCATCTATTAATGCAGCCCAAAAGAGCATTTGCATTCAGCTTGTGATTGACAACAATTCCAAGAAGATCATTCTTGCTTGTAGTGTTGTTGAGCCACATATCCCCCATCTTGTAACTGTGCGTTTGGTTTCTTTTTCCTAGGTGCAGAACTTGGCATTTATCCCTATTAAATGTCATTCTGCTGTTTTCTGCCCAGCGCTCCAGTCTATCAAGATCACTTTGAATTTTGTTTCTGTCTTCCAAAGTATTAGCTATCCTGCCCAATTTTGTGTCATCTGCAAATTTGATCAGCATTCCCTGCACCTCCTCCTCCAAGTCATTAATAAAAATGTTGAAGAGCACTGGGCCCAGGACTGAGCCCTGCGGTGCCCAGCTCGTTACCTCTCCCCAGTTTGAGAAGGTCCCATTGATAAGCACTCTTTGAGTCCGATTCTGTAGCCAACTGTGGATCCACCGGATCATTGTTTCATCTAGCCCACATTGAGCTAGTTTGCTCATCAGGATATCACGGGGCACTTTGTCGAAAGCTTTGCTGAAGTTGAGGTATATTATGTCCACAGCATTCCCACAGTCCACGAGGGAGGTGACTTGATCAAAAAACAAGATCAGACTCGTCTTGCAGAATTTGTTCTTGACAAATCCATGTTGGCTTCGAGTAATCACTGCATTGTTTTCAAGGCGCTTACAGATGGATTGCTTTATCATCTGCTCCAGAATTTCCCCAAGGATTGATGTCAGACTGACTGGTCTGTAGTTCCCAGGTTCCTCCTTTTGGCCCTTTTTGAAGATAGGGACAACATTAGCCCTCCTCCAGTCATCTGGCACTTCACCCGTCCTCCATGATTTCTTAAAGATAAGAGACAGTGGTTCTGAGAGTTCTTCTGCCAGTTCCTTTATTAATCTAGGGTGCAGTTCATCTGGCCCTGGAGATTTGAACCCATTCAAAGTAATCAAACTAACTCAAAGTGTTCCTTGACCATATGCCTACTGATCTCAAGCTGCAATCCTGACCCTTCAGCCTGTGCTTCACCTTTGCTGGGTGGGGGGTCATAGACCCTCTTTTGGAAGAAGAGCTCTTCTGTTTTTGTCATCTGTTATCATTTTGCCATCCTTATTTAATAGCTGAACCACCATTTCTTTCCTCCGTCTTTTACTATGCACGTAGCTGAAGAAAGCTTTTTTTTGTTGCTTTTAGTATCCCCCACTAACCTCAGCTCTTTCTCAGCTTTAGCCTTCCTGACGCCATCCATGCAATTCTGTCCTACCTGCCTGTACTCTTCCTTTGTTGCTTGGCCTTCCTTCCACTTCCTATATGTGTCCTTTTTTGTTTTCAGGTCATCCCTAAGTTTTTTGTGAAGCCACATTGGCTTCTTCTGTTGTCTTCCACCTTTTCTTCTTGTTGGAATTGTTTGCAATTGTGCCTTGAGAATTTCCTTTTTTAAAAACTCCCACTCATCTTGGACTCCTTTTCTCATTAGAGCCGCTCACCATGGGACCTTACTGATCACTAAAATCAGCTTTCCTAAAATCCAGGGTACACATTTGGCTACACTCGGCTTTTGCTTCCTTTAGAACCAAGAACTCAAGTATAACATGGTCACTTTCCCCCAGAGTTCCTGTAACTGCTACTTTATCCACTCAGTCATCTCTGTTGGTTAGGATCAAGTCAAGGATAGCCGATCCTCTAGTTCCTTCCTGTACTATCTGTACAAGGAAGTTATCCGCCACACAAGTCAGGAATTTCCTGGAGGGGCCATGTTTTGCAGAATATGACTCCCAACAACTATCGGGGAAATTGAAGTCCCCCATTACTACTACATCATGCTTCCTTAAAACATTGGCTATTTGCTTTTCAAAAGTTTCGTCCTCGTCTTCTCCTTGATTGGGTGGCCGGTAGTAGACTCCGACCACCAGGTTCCTTTTATTCTTTGCTCCATTTATTTTAATGCAGGTGCTCTCAATGGGGCTACCAAGCTCATCCTACTGTATTTCTGTGCAGTGATATGTATTTTTAACATATCGTACATGAAAAGCGCTATCATATCTCCCCTCAGCCTTCTCTTCTCAAAGCTAAACATGCCCAGTTCTTGCCTTCTCTCCCGTTTGGGCTATGTTTCCAGACCCCTGATCATCTTCATTGCCCTCCTCTGAACCCTCTCCAATTTGTCTGCATCCTTCTTAAAAGTGTGGTGCCCAGAACTGGACACAGTACTCGAGATGAGGCCTAACCAGTGCTGTGTAGAGGGGAACTAGTACTTCACGTGATTTGGAAGCTGTACTTCTATTAATGCAGCCCAAGCATTTGCCTTTTTTGCAGCCACATCACATTGTTGGCACATATGGATGGATGGCCTCTTGAGGTTCTCCAACTGCTAAAATGGTCAACCCGGTTGAACAAGTTCAACTTGGCAGCCTGTACATTATGGAGATTAGCTGATGGCTGTCCTTATCCAATGGCCAGCAAATATCTTAATAGGATGCCTCTTCCTCCGTCCTCCCTAAGGAATGTATTGATCAAGATCTCTGTTTCCTAAGCAGGAAACAAAAGATTAGTCTGGCAGGGTTTTTTTGGGAGACAGATCATAGAATCCTAGACTAGTAGGGTTGGAAGGGGCCTACAAGGCAATCGAGTCCAATGCCCTGCTCAGTGCAGGAATCCAAGTCAGAGCATCCCCGACAGATGGCTGTCCAGCCTCCTCTTGAATGCCTCCAGCATGGGAGAGCCCACCACCTCCCTAGGGAATTGGTTCCATTGTCGTATTGCTCTAACAGTCAGGATGTTCTTCCTGATGTTCAGCCGGAATCTGGCTTCCTGTAACTTGAGCCCATTCTTCTGTGTCCTGCACTCTGGGATGATCTGACTAAAAGAGAGACAGGGGGCAGAGTTCCTCTCTGCTTGGATCTGAAGGTGTTGGCTGATGCCCTAGAAATCTGGTGGGGGAGCAGTGAACTTTGGAGTGTTGCTGTGAACCCAATCGGTGTATTTGTAAAGAAAACACAAAGATTACAAAATTCCATTAGCCTCCTGTGACTTCCTTCCAAAGGAAAACAAACCTAGGTATTCAGCAAGCACTGGAACCCCTGGAACACATCACTGTCTGGAGAACTGGGGTGGCCATAACAGTATATAGGTGAATTACACCATATGACTTTTGAGTTACAAAGGTCTGGGTTCAAATTAAATACCCAGGTAGTTTTAAATAATGCAAAAGGGGAAAACATATTAATTTTTGCAGGGGAGTAGCCTTGGAGAGCATTTACAAACGGGATGCTGAGGCTTCAATCGCATGGGATTTTACTTCTGAGTAAACATTTATTTATTTATTATACATGTAAGTATTTATTTAACCGTTATGGTCATATCAACTTGACACATAAAATACATTTTATATATATACATAAAATTTTTAAGACATACATTAAATTGGTGTATCTTAAAAATACGATCAATAATACAATAGGTAATCATTAATAAAAATTAAACACCTTTACAATTCTATTAATTAATTAATTAATTAATTAATTACATTTATATCCCACTGTTTTTGCTCTTTCAAGGAACCCAGGGCAGCTTACATGGTCATCCTTCTCTCCAGCTTATCTTCACAACAAGCCTATGAGGTAGGTCA
This sequence comes from Heloderma suspectum, assembly GCF_057233095.1. Lineage (NCBI taxonomy): Eukaryota > Metazoa > Chordata > Lepidosauria > Squamata > Helodermatidae > Heloderma > Heloderma suspectum. The sequence continues at coordinate 25,920,981 of NC_139464.1, forward strand.
GGCTGAGAGTCAGTGATTGGCCCAAATCATCTGGAGAGCTTCATGGCTGACTGGGGACTAGATCTGGATCTCTAGAATCCCAGTCCAAAACTCTAATCACTACCCCACACTGATTCTCTACCACAAACCACTACCACAACTGGCTGTCTTGCCCTGCAACCTCTGATTTTACAATTAAGTACTGGTCAGGACCTAAAAATAAAAATGCAGTGAAATAGTCCCAGTTGCCAACAGAAGATATGCTAGAACTTCCAGAGATGCAGGAAGATACAGAGTTATTTCTTTTCTTAAGTATTTCCTCCACAGCAGAGCAAATTGGCTATCAGGCCTTTGTAAATGTGGGCTGGGTAGGGATGAATGGTTCAGAAAGGTCTCAAGACCTTTGGTCAGAGATCCAAGCAGAGATTTCAGTAACAAGTAGGGATGCACGGATTGTGTAAAATCCATTCCCTCTGTGTTTTGCGGATTGTCAGGCGCCTTTTGTTCCATCATCCGCCCATCCATGGAATTGGATTTTTTTTTTTGTTTCCAGATGTTTGCAAATTGCATTTTTTGCAAATTTGCATGACCAGCCAGATGGGCGATTAATAAATTTAACGATAAATAAATAAATAAATAAATAAATAAAATGTGCAATTATGCAAATGTATATGTGCAAAGTGCACAAATTTCCCCACAAATGCACATTTTCACATGTTAGCCTATGGGGGAAATGCACAGTTTTGGCTGGGTTTTTTTTTTATTTTGCATATTTTCAACAACAAAATTTGTGCAAAATTTGGGAAGGTTAGAAAACTGGTCCGCGAGTCTGCAGAATCTGCCCCACAGGAGAGAAGCCGGTCTGCTACTACCTCACCCAGCAGAGCCACAGCAACCCCATGGATTAGTAACTGGGCTGCAGGCTCACACTTCACTTGTCAGCATTGCTTGGTTGCTGCCTACGTCATGCCCATGTGAATGGTCTGTGACCATCTGTTCAATTGACCATTGAAGAAACGAGGGGGAGTTCAAACTAACATTTTGCGGCAATTTTCCCTGGATGTGCTTTTCCATAATAAAGCTTGTTTACTGCAGATGAACTTATAAAACTCTCTGTGTCGTAGACACATGCACAAGTATACTGTCAAGGGCTCCTTGGAGGCCTCTCTCAGTCTAATCCAGTAGCCAAGTCCAGACACAGACAAAGGGATTCTTTTCAAAGCTTTATTCCTCTTTTACAACTTAGCAACTCTACTGTTAGCAACTAGATATGAGCAGCAGAGTACCTATGCCCTATGTTGGAACAGTTGGTCCCCGTTTGAAAGGGAACCACTGGCAGACCCTGAACTTAAGGGCTAGGGAGAATCCCTCCCCTTTTCCCTTGGATCCTCTGGGAGCAACCGTTGTTTGCGCGCCAACCAGGCACTACGCCTCCTTTCCGCGCCCTCCATTTGGCGCCGCTCTCTGTGTCGGCGTCGCGCATCCATCAAGTCTGCTTCCTGCGCTCTGTCACTCCCAGGACTGCTATCTATGCCAGGAATGCTGGTGGGAGGAATCTCCGTCAGCTGTTGGCCCTGGGAAAGAGGAGCGTGCTCCTCTCCCAGGAGCGACTCCTCTTCCTCAGAATCAGAACTACTCTGGGATTCTATGGGCTCAGTGTCCACCCTGACATATACACTGAGGTTAAGTTTGGTAAGCAGTTGCATCAGAGAGCTGGGCAGAACCGAACCATCTGAAACAGATAAGGCATGATGCACTCTCAAGGGTGAAGGAACTTCCAGATGGGTGAAGATATTGTTTGGACTGCTGAAATGAATGTTCGTACACCTGCAACCTCATTGTATCAGAATAGGAAGATCACGTGTTTTGGTAGAGTTAGTCAGAGTGGACTAGTCAACAACTGGACTATAGGTATATAAGCCCAGGCTTATTGGCATGAAGGCAGTCAGAAGACCTTTGGGGATAGGGTTCAGCACCTTGGATAGCTCCTTTAGAGTTCTGTCTGGTTCTGACTGAAACCCAGAATGGATTCACAGCCCCACCAAAATCAGAACCACCAGTTTCCAGCCTGACCTGGCAACTACCTATGTTCCTAGTGGGATTTTTAAAAACATATCCTCAGTTTCAAGAGTGCTGTGTCATTTGGCATAATAGACTGCTGTTCTAGAAACACAAACCCAGAGCTTCCTTCAGCATGCAGAGTGCCTTGTGTGGCTCTTTGAATCCTGGCCATTGGAAAGAATAGCTGTTGTATTCATCATACAATTCCTGTTTTTCTTGGTTTTGCCTTTCTGGTCATATGAACTGGGCCAGTCTCCACTACCACCCTTATTTTTTTGTCTTTTAATAACATCCATTGAAGTGCATATAGTGAAGGTGCTCGAATGTTAGAAGCTAAGAGAATAAAATGGATGTGATTGCTCAGTGAACCATATGGGCATTGTATAAGATGCACAATAATACATATTGGGAATATTGTAAAAGTATTGATCAAATCAGAAAGGCATGGGAGTGCCTTTGTTGACAGATTAGATAAACAGGAAATGTGCTCCTTTTAATAATCTACTCTGCCATTCTGGCACACTACCTGCAGGCAACATGAAAAGGAACTGTAGAGTGCTGGGCATTTTAGATAATCCAGCCCCCATTTGGGTGTGGTGTGGTGGCTTGAGCATTAGTTTTGGATTGGGGAAATCTAGGTTCAAATCTCTGATCAGCCATGAAGTTCCTTGGGTGGCTACTACTCTCAACCTAGACAACTTCACAGGATTATTGTGAGGATAAATTCATGTACAGTGTCCTGATTTCCTTGGAGGAACCATGTGATACAAATATAGGGCAAAATCTAACCAAAATTACGTACTTGTAAATCCTCTTCATTCCAATAATCTGGTAGTTGCTTTGGGGGCTTTTGAACAGAAAGGTGGGTTTAAATTTGGTAAACAGGACAAATCACTAAACACATACCTCATTCTCCCATTGAGATCAATGGGCTTTAGAGAAGTTTAATCAGATTGTGACTTATGTTTGTACTATAAATCAGAGTATTTTCACATGTGGGGCTTAAATTGGTCTCATCATCCAGACAGTGAATGCAAAACCTATGTTGGCCAGAAGAATGTTAATTAAATTTGGCTCCTTCTGCACTCTGTCCTGCCTTAAGAACATTTGCACATGATAGCCACCTATCAATTCACTGATTAATCAAGCCAGTTGGAAGAATAAACAGGTTAGTTTGGTAGACTTAGCTCAACAGGTGTGATTTGAGGGATGAGGACATCGAATGACAACAATAGAGATTTGTATAACTATCATACAAAGTTGTATTGTTTGGAAACCTTATTAAAGGTATTGCTTGAATCAGGAAATGGATATAGTAGGTTTACCTGAATTCCATCAGCAATGGACACCTTTTTCCTATAGGGAAGAGCTCCTGTTATAATCTGACTATAAATGCATAGCTTTCTTCTGCAAGTGACAAAGTCAAGGGTGATTACACTTCAGGAGTAACCCAGACACGCACCCCACAGTGATATGTTTACCAAATAGACCACACAATGTCTTCATCGTGTGTAAAAGATTCAGGAATTGCACCAAATTACTATGGAATGAGGGTTACCTGCTGTCAATGATACTGATTTTGTCTGCCACGATCTTCTAGGTCTGATGTAGGAATTTAATGTCACATATTTACTAGTTTGCAGTACTGAATTCTGAAAGCTTTAAAACATGAGTATGGGAGAAGAGAATATGTGACAATAAAAACATACAGATTTATAACTTCTGCAAAATAAAGTTATGCACGTATATTTGGAAGTAACAGTGCAGTCCTAACCTGCAGATCTAGTGGCAGGAGAGATTTTGGATGGGGTGGATGTGCCCCTGTGCTGGTGGCCCACAGAAAGCTTCACGGGTGTGATTCTGCTGATGGTGGTAGTTTTATGTATTTATTTTACATATTTATAGATCCCCCTCTGGGTGCCTCACTAGGTGCTTGAGGCAATATACCCCATTCAGATAAAAACAGCTGTAAAAGCAGAATAAAATGAATGCATCATAACAATAAAATAACAATAAAAGCTGGGACATTCATGCCAATAAAAACAGAAAACAACATTAAAAAACCACACATACAAAAAACCCGGATGGGAAAATATAGTCTTCACTGCCCAACGAAAACATAAGAAAGAGGGTGTAGTCTGATCTCCCTAGTGCGACAGCTGGGGCATTCCAGGGTCATGTTGAGGGCATTTCGGAGGGGTCCTTGGATCTGCTGCAAACAAAGCCCATTCTTTCCTTCTAGAGGCCCCAGGATTAGTCCCATGATCTACACCAGGCAGTTAATTTTTTTCTCCCCCATTCATTTCAATGCAAGGGGAGGGAATTAAACACAACAAAGATCTACTGAGCCTGTTTTGGGGGGGAAATGATCTTCACACACCCCTCCCCCCAGTGAGCATGATCCAGCATTGCTTCCGAAATGGCGGATTCACTCCCCACTTAGGATTGCTCTGCCCATCCCACAATGTATCCCATAATAAAGAACCAGGAGCTTTTCAGGGACAGCCTTTCCACACAGAGGCCTCCCTTTCATTACAACATGAGACAGGTTTCAGTGTTAACTATACATGCAGGCCCTGTGCCAGAGTCCAATGGGTACTCAGAACAGTGCTGTTGATGGACTCCCTGCTGCTGCACCCACTGCCAAAGTCTGCCCACCAGCTACACAAGCGCCCCACCAGCCCATTGGTTGCTGAAACTGCAGCGTTGCACAGCGTTGCACAGAAGAGGGAATTGTAAGAGCTGCAGCTTGCCATGCAGGCATTAGGGCCTTAGAAGGAAAGGAGAAGTGGCATTTTTCCTTTCTCTTTTCCTTTTTTCTTAACCAGTTTCCCTCCCACTGATTTCAGTGAGAGGGAAATGAGCTACACCAACCCCAGGCCTGGCATAGTTCTTTTCCCCATTCCAGGGGCATGGGAGGGCTTTGGATTATGCAGATCCATAGCCTCTCCTGGCAGAGCCCCAGAATGCCTCCCTTTGTGGACCTTTCTGCAGCTTTACAGAGGAGGCTTGCGAAGTCAGGTTTCCCTCTCTGAGGGTGGAGCTCTCCACCCTAAGTGTGGGAGATCCAAAAAAACCTATAGCCCCTGGGGTGCCCTCCAGGGGCCACGGGTTTTTAACCTAAAATTCATTGAAAAGCCTGGGAGAATAAAAATACCTTTGCCTAGTACCAAAAGGATAATAATGCTAGCACCAGGCAGGCCTCTCTGTGGAGTGAATTCCACAAATGGAGCACCAACACTGAGAACAGGGCCCGTGTAAAGGGTAGGCATGGCTGGGACCTGCTGAGGATCTGCTCCCTGGCAGGGGACCACTGACAAGAACACTCTGGAGTTGCTCCTCCTTTTCACCATTACAGCTTGCTTGTTCACCTGCCTCTTGCTCTGGCCCAGACAGCAGTGGTAGTGAGAAGTAGTAGTAGATGTCACTGCCTATTTGCTCACTGGCTCTCTGCCTGTCAAGCAAGCAAGCAGCAACACTGAGAAAGCAGTTGAGGAGCAATAGCAGCTGGTGACAATGGCAGTGAGAAAGTAGACTCACTGAGGGAGGGGTGCCCATGGAGGGTCTTGCCCAAGGCCCTAAAAAACCTGGAGCTGGCACTGCCTGAGAAGACTCTCTCTAGTCACTACCTGCCTTACCTCATGTTTCTGATGATGACCTCTATGCATGGGCAAGTTGGAATGGGCACTGACATTCCTTCAGGTACCTAACCCATACTCTCAACCTCTTGCTGCCCCCCTAAACCAAATAAAAATAAAATGGTGCTGATGTCATTCCTGTGACCCAACTCAGGTTGAGGGATGACCTGTTTGTAGTTCCTGACTTGACCCACCAGTACTGCAGTCTGCTAGAGGTTGGTTCACTTTAATTCATGGAGTTTTCTGCACCCCACCTTAAAAGCATCACGGGTCTCTTGCATACTGTTGCTACGCACACGTGAATGTTGGCAATGCAGGAGAAAATGCAGAAGCCCACGCTTTTAACAGCGAAAGCAGGTTTTATGTCTTTACTGTTGTGAAAGCAGGTTTCTGTGCGGCTAGAGTGTTGGACTTGTACTTGGGGAAACCCAGTTTCAATCCACAGTCAGCTCTGAAGCTCAGCCAGTAGCCTTGGGCAAAGTTGCTGTGTCTCTGCCTAATCTACTGCACAGCCTTGTTGCCAGGCTAAAATCATCTGTGAGCTTTTTGGAGGAGGGAGGGTGGGCAATACGAATGAAACAAAGAAAGCAGATGTTAAAGATGCAGGAAATGTCATGTACACACTGACACATGCTCTCTCTCGTGCGTGTACACGCACACACACATTCATTCACAACCAACTCCTATGCCTGTTTTCTTGGACACAAGCCCCACTGAGTTAACTTTCTAATAAGTACGTTAAAGACTCCAGTGTCCAAATAGTCCCATGTGTATAAAACTCCCCCTTGGTATTGTGAAATGTTCACATTTTTGGCCTGCCTACTGGCATCATTCCCACCCGCCCGCTCTCTCATTGTTTCATAACGAGGAATATTCTAAGGAGATTTGGGAGTTTGGTCTCTCCCCCTCCCTCCCATTCAGAAAGAACCCCCCCCCTCTCCTCCCCTCCCCTCCCCTCCCCTCCCCTCCTCTCCTAACCTTCCACCCACAAGAGAACTTCTGGTGATAATTTGTTTGGAATATCTGGTGGAAGGGGAGGGAAAGGAGGTGGAGAGAAAGAGAAGAGGGGAGGGATTGTTTGCTCAGCCAACTTTGTCTCTCCCGGTGGCCCTGGACTTGTCTGTTTTCCATTGTATTCCCCAACTGGTTTTCCAGTGACTTAGTGGGAGAAGACGGAGCTCCCTGTGGGAGCTGAGGTGGGTGCCTTTTCAATTTCTCTGTCAGGTTTGTTTGGTGCCCTTCAGTCAGAAGTCTGAGAGAGCGAGAGCGAGCCAAGTAGCATGGGATGTTGTACTGATACCAGCAAGGCTTTGTGGCAGAAGGGTATATATATATATTTAGAAGGGAGAGGGAGATGACATAATTTTAACCCACGGTGCAGTCCTACACATGTGTTCTCTGAGGTGTCACTGTGTTGAGAAGGGCTTCCTCCTAGGTCTGTTCAGTCTGAAGCCTCAGAGAATGAGAGAAAATGGGCTGGCCTTGAGGGAACCGCCAGTGGGGTTTTCCTGGCATGCCTTTCCACCCCTTGTCCCGAGGAAGGTGATGCCAGGAGGGCCACGAGCCATGCAGGCGCGAGGCTGGAGACGCAGCCCGTGAGGTGAATGGGTCACGGGTGGGCGGCCACGGACACGACGGGGCTATCTGCACAGCTGTGTGCCAGGGAGGGGCGAGGAAGCCAGCGGCGGCAACAGAGATGGAGAGGAAGCGGGGAGAGAAGAGGTGTGCGTGCGTGTGTGTGGAGTGAGAGGCGGTGACGGAGACAAGCCATGTGCAAAACGGGCAGGGAGAGGGTCGTGAAACAAAGCAGAGAAGACGGGGGGGGGGGGCACTCTCCAGGAATGCGGTTACGTTCAACTGGGGTTGAGACGTCGCATTTTTCGCTGACACATTTTCTTCCCGCCGCGAAAGCAAGCTCCTTGCAGCAGCGTGGAGAGGCAGCGCTGGGGGAGAACGCTTCTCCTTTGAACTTCTGCCTGTCACACAGAGGTTAAGGGCACAGGAGCCTTGCCAGGGGAAAATGGTTTCAGGAGCCTCAGCCCGTGTGAGGAGAATGTCGTGAATGTGGACTCCGAATTAGATCCGAAAGCAGTGCTCGCCCAGCGTCCAGGCTGGGGGCCTCCCTGCAAGGAGTGGAGGGTGTTGCCAATGAACACCGTGCAGGGAGCGTTAGAGGGATATCTATCTTGGCCTGAAATGCGCTCAGGAAGAGAAAAGTGATGTCTATCTAGTGATAAGAGAGAGCCAATATGTTGTAGCGGTTACAGTGTCGAACCGGGACTCCGCGGGTTCTAGTCCTCACTCAGTCATGAAGCTCACTGGGTGACTTCAGGCCAGTCACTCACTCTCAGCCTAACCCACCTCACAGGGTTGTTGTGAGGATATATTGGAGAGGAGGGGGACCATGTACGCTGCCTTTGGCTCCTTGAGGCAGGATATAAATGTAACAAATAACCAAATAAATAAGGTCATTACCTCCCCACCTTCTGCACAGCTTCCTGCGCCCCAGCTGCGTCTTCCCGGCATAGAGAGGCAGTGATGGGGGAAAGCTTTTCCTTTGAACTTCTGCCTGTCACACTGATGTTAAAGGCACAGGCGACTTGTTAGGAAACACGGTTTCAACCTTAGGCTGGTAACAATAGCGTTAGGGACTAGGCATGGGCAGATCAGTTTGTTTCTGGTTCATGTCAGTTTTGCACAGGTTCATTCCAAAGTTTATTCTGTCCTATTTCTGCATTAATGTGCAATTTAAAAAAAAAACAAAAAACTGCACAAAAATGTATATATAAGCATGCATTTTTGAATGCATTTTCTCATAAACCATGCCTTTCTAAAATAATTTTATCTAAATCTACACATTCATATATGTGTTTCATTATAAAACACACATTTCAAAATGCATATTGGTGCATTTTTTGAGCTGAAAACTGCATCTGGATTGCAAAATCTGAAAAAGTGCAGGCTCCAGAGGATAATTATGTTCTAATCCACACATTTAGTCTGGGAGTTGCAGATCCAATCAGTTCACCTCGGAAATCATAAAAACTGAATTCCTCCAGCATCCTTATGAGAGACACATGGTTGGATAATGGACTTTATGCTCAGTAGATAAGAATGAGAGCCTTTGACCCTAATCTAACTGAATCGATTATGAACCTATGGGGCAATTTTATTCTGCCTGAAGTTAAGCTGCATACTATCCCTTGCTGTGATTCACCATAGCTGTGACAAATGATCATCTAAGGCTACAAGCCTTTAACTCAATGGTACTTGCTTCAGCAGAGACATGTACAGAATTGTAAAGTGAATCTTGGATTCCAAGTACAAATTACAAGATTACAAATGCTGTCCTTTGACTTATCTTAAGGAAGCTGTGTGATGCAGAATCACAGGTTGTTCCTTCCTGGAATAATTTGATTCAAGTGATGATGCATATGTATTTGCCATAAGCACCAAGCCTTGAATAGAATTATTGGGTGAATTAACTCAGAAGTTCTTATTAGTGCAATCCCATACATGTCTACTCAAAGGTAAGCCCCACTGAGTTCAGTAGGACCTGGGAGTAACTCATGTATAGGATTATGCCCAAACTTTAATTCTGGATCTTACTTTGGAAAAGGCTGATTTCCATAGGTCTCTATGCCCATGTGTTTGCACATCTATGTGCTCACATCAATACATGTGTTGTTTTATTGGTGCATCTGTAGATCTGTCTGAAAGTGAGCATGTAGGAGATAATATTAAGTTCATCAAAGAACTTCCTTATCTATAAAGTTTAATGTTGCAGTTGTAAACACAGTTCTATAGCCCTTCCAGCAGCAATTTCTGATCCAAGAGGCTAAACCTTGGACTTTACCACTGGAATTGTACCACAGCCGGCCCTGGCAAGCCTGTTCTGAACACTGGTGAAAAGAGTTGCTTCCAGAGAAATCCAGGCAGAGATATTAAGTTGGCCTGGTATCATTTGGGATCAACCTTAAATGTGTTGAGTGCTTAGCAAATTGACTTTCTTATCTGTGCTTGCTTGTATCAGCAGCGGTTTGGCAACCATTCAGAAAAATTCCTATGGTCCACCACTGGGAACTATAGGTAGCTAGGCCAGTACTACTCACTGTCTCAGTTCAGAGTGGATTCTTGATGTTCTCATTCCAGCCAATGTTATCCTCTGGAACAGGGTTTTTCTCCCCTTCTTTTTTCTTTTGCCAAACCAAAGGTTCAGGAATTCCACATCAGCCATACTTCTAACTGAGCAACAGAAAAAAAGGGGAAAAAACACCCTACTGCCATATCCATATTTATATTCACAAACAGTGAATATAGTCATAGAACAGATTGACAGTGCATGTCTACTCAAAGTAAGTCCCATTGAGTCCAATGTGGCTTACCCTCAGGTAAGTAGCTATAGGATTGCATCCTAAGAGTGCAATGCTATGCTTTTCTACTCAGACATAAGCCACCTTAAGTTCAATGGGACTCACTCCTAGGTAAGTGTGTACAGGATTACGACCTAAAACACTTTTATTTTACTTAGGGCTACGTTGAGCTAAGATGAGAACTGTAGCTTAATTGCTGGCCTCAATAGTATTATTTCTTTTAGTATCTTGTAGTTTCCCATTTTGTAAGATTTGATTATTTAATAGATTATTTTTATTGTTTGTAAGCTGCCGTGAGGGCCTGTTTAAGCAGAAGCACTAGGTAAAAATGATATACATGTAATCCTGTTCAGGGTAGCCCTGTTGGAACACCAATAGTTATGGTAGGGAACACTATTTTGTGCATTTTCCCATATACATGTTTACTCAAATGTCGGTGCTACTGAGTTCAGTGGGGCTTACTCCCAAGTGAGTGTGCATAGTGGTACAATTTTAATGAATGAATGAATGAATAAATGAATGAATTTTAATTAATGATCCTATGGTGCAGTTTTAACATCATCCTGTTATCTTTTGCTCAGGTCCCCTGCTTTACATTAGGGATTTTACTCTATCTAGAGTATAGGGCTCTGCAGTAACTAACCTCTATACATGAAACAAAAGCCACACACAAGCCCACAGCTGTAGCCATGGAGGAGGGTGGGGGTGTCAGCTGTGTGTAGAGTGTCCCTGTGTCCAGTGGAAGCTGGTGGCTCTCATGTCCATGGGATCCTGAATCCGCCCTGGGTTTCAGTCAGAACCAGTCAGAAATCTAAAGGAGCTATCCAAGGTGCTTGGATAGCTCCTTTAGAGTTCTGACTGAAACCTGGAATGGATTCAGTGTCCCACTGACACCTGAGCCACCAGCCTCCACTGCCTGTGTCCTACTTTTAGTCTCTGCTTTGAAAGCAGTCTCCATTTGAAGGGCTACCCAGTCCAACATGAAAAGGAAGGGAGAATGGGGGCCTTGATGTTCCCTATCAACAGCAGACTGAGCAGGCATGCAGGCTACTTAGTCACCATCTTGTCCACTATGACAAGATGTATTATCTTTCTACTTAAATTATAGAGTAGTATCCAATTTACTAGCATAAACTGAGGCTAGATCAACATCATTAGCACTTGCTAGGCAAAGGGAAAAAGCAGCGATTTCCCAATGAAATTTGGTTGTTGTTCAGCTGTTAAGTCATGTCCGACTCTTCGTGACCCCATGGACCATAGCACGCCAGGCCTTTCTGTCCTGCGCTCTCTCCCGGAGCATGCTCAAGTTCATATTCATTGCATCGGTGATGCTATCCAGCCGTCTCATCCTCTGCCGTCCCCTTCTCCTTTTGCCTTCAGTCTTTCCCAGCATCGGGGTCTTTTCCAGAGAGTTTTCTCTTCGCATTAGGTGGCCAAAATACTGGAGCTTCAGCTTCAGTATCTGTCCTTCCAATGAGCACTCAGGGTTGATTTCCTTTAGGATTGACTGATTTGACCTCCTTGCAGTCCAGGGGACTCGTAAGAGTCTTCTCCAGCATCACAGTTCGAAACATCAATTCTTCAGCGCACAGCCTTCCTTATAGTCCAGCTCTCACAGCCATACGTTACTACTGGGAAAACCATAGCTTTGATTAGACGGACTTTTGTCGGCAAGGTAATGTCTCTGCTTCTTACTATGCTGTCTAGGTTTGCCATAGCTTTCCTCCCAAGGAGCAAGTGTCTTTTAATTTCATGGCTACAGTCACCGTCTGCAGTGATCTTGGAGCCCAAGAAAAAAAAATCTGTCACTGCTTCCATTTCTTCCCCTTCTATATGCCAGGAAGTGATGGGGCCAGATGCCATGATCTTCATTTTTTTAATGTTGAGTTTCAAACCAGCTTTTGCACTCTCCACTTTCACCCTCAACAAGAGGCTCTTTAGATCCTCTTTGCTTTCTGCCATTAGGGCATATCTGAGGTTGTTGATAATTCTCCCGGCAATCTTAATTCCTACCTGTGATTCATCCAACCTGGCATTTCTCATGATGTACTCTGCATATAAATTAAATAAGCAGGGCGACAATATGCAGCCTTGTTGTACTCCTTTCCCAATTTTTAACCACTTGGTTGTTCCATGTCTGGTTCTTACTGTTGCTTCTTGACCCTTGTACAGGTTTCTCAGGAGACAGGTAAGGTGGTCTGGTACTCCCATCTTTTTAAGCATTTGCCACAGTTTGTTGTGATCCACACAATCAAAGGCTTTAGCGTAGTCAATGAAGCAGAAATAGACGTTTTTCTGGAATTCTCTTGCTTTCTCCATGATCCAGCGAATGTTGGCGATTTGATCTCTACTTCCTCTGCCTCTTTGGAACCCCGCTTGTACTTCCGGTAGTTCTCGGTTCACATACTGCTGAAGCCTAGCTTGTAGGATTTTGAGCATAACCTTGCTGGCATGTGAAATGAGTGCAATTGTACGGTAGTTTGAACTAGGGATGGCGGAGAATTTCTCCACGAATCTCCGGGAGGCCGAATGCCAACGCATTCAGCCCCCCGAAATTGGTGGAGAAACAGTCTGCCCCCCCGCCCCCCGGAATGGGACTTACCTTTGGCAAATGTCCCTGGCGCTGGCGCTGCCATTTCCCAGTAAAAAAAACAAAAACGTGATAGGCTACGTAAAAAAATTTTTTTTTCTTTTCCAAAGTCAGCCGTGATAGGCTACGTAAGGATTTACGTAGCCTATCACGGCTGACTGCAGGGACGCAAACGGCGGCAGCTATGGCTGCCGCCATTTGCGTCCCGGCAGGAGACGAGATTCGCGGCCAGAGGGACAGGGCGCCTCCCCCCCGGCCAGAATTTCGCGAAGCAAGCTGCGGGATAAGGTAAGGGACTTTAGTCCATCCCTAGTTTGAACACTCCTTGGCATTGCCCTTCTTTGGAATTGGAATGTAAACTGACCTTTTCCATCCTTGTGGCCACTGTTGAGTGTTCCAAATTTGCTGGCATATTGAGTGCAGCACTTTAACAGCTTCATCTTTTAGGATTTTAAATAGCTCAGCTGGAAGACTGTCATCTCTGCTAGCTTTGTTGTTAGTAATGCTTCCTAAGGCCCACTTGACTTCACTCTCGAGGATGTCCAGCTCAAGTTCAGTGACCGCACTATCATGGCTATCAGGGACATTAAGATCTTTCCTGTATAGTTCTTCTGTGTATTCTTTCCACCTCTTCTTAATCTCATCTGCTTTTGTTAGGTCCCTGCCTTCTTTGTCCTTTATCATGCCCGTCTTTGCACAAAACGTTCCCTTGAAATCTCTGATTTTCTTGAAAAGATCTCTAGTCTTTCCCATGTGTTTGCACATCTATTCTATTGTTTTCCTCGATTTCTTTGCATTGTTCATTTAAGAAGGCCTTCTTGTCTCTCCTTGCTATTCTCTGGAACTCTGCATTCAGTTGGGTATATCTTCCCCTTTCTCCCTTGCTTTTCGCTTCTCGTCTTTCCTCAGCTACTTGTAAAGCCTCATCAGACAGCCACTTTGCTTTCTTGTATTTCTTTTCCTTTGGGATGGATTGAGTTGCTGCCTCCTGAACAATGTTATGGACCTCCATCCATAGTTCCTCAGGCACTCTGTCTATCAGGTCTAATCCCTGAAATCTATTCCTCACCTCCACTGTAAATTCATAAGGGATATGATTTAGGTCATACCTGAATGATTTAGTGGTTTTCCCTATGTTCTTCCATTTAAGCCGAAATTTTGCAACAAGAAGCTCATGATCTGAGCCACAGTCCGCTCCAGGTCTTGTTTTTACTGACTGTATAGAGCTTCTCCATCTTTGGCTGCAAAGTACATAATCAATCTGATTTCGATATTGACCATCTGGTGATGTCCATGTGTAGAGTTGCCTCTTGTGCTGTTGGAAAAGAGTGTTTGCTATGATCAGCCTGTTCTCTTGACAAAACTCTATTAGCCTTTGTCCTGCTTCATTTTGTACACCAAGGCCATGCTTGCCTGTTATCCCGGTGATTTCTTGACTTCCTACTTTAGCATTCCAATCCCCTATGATGAAAGGGACATCTTTTTTTGGTGTTAGTTCTAGAAGGTGTTGTAGAACCGATCAACCTCAGCTTCGTCGGCCTCAGTGGTTGGGGCATAGACTTGAATTACTGTGATGTTGAATGGTTGCCTTGGATTCATACTGAGATCATTCTGTCGTTTTTGAGATTGTACCCCAGTACTGCTTTTCCCACCCTTTTCTTGACTATGAGTGCTACTCCATTTCTTCTAAGGGATTCTTGCCCACAGTAGTAGATATAATGGTCACCTGAATTAAATTCGCCCATGCTTGTCCATTTTAGTTCACTGATTCCCAAGATGTCGATGTTCAATCTTGCCATCTCATGTTTGACCACCTCCAGCTTACCTTGATTCATTGATCTTACATTCCAGGTTCCTAAACAATATTGTTCTTTACAGCATCGGATTTTCTTTTCCCCACCAGACACATCCACAGCTGAGTGTCCTTTCGGCTTTGGCCCAGCTGCTTCACTCTTTCTGGCGCTACTTGGAAATACCCTCTGCTCTTCCCCAGTAGTATATTGGACACCTTCCGACCTGAGGGGCTCATCTTCCAGCATCATATCTTTTAGCCTTGTGATAATGTTCCATGGGGTTTTCTTGGCAAGAATCCTGGAGTGGGTTGCCATTTCCTTCTCCAGTGGACCACATTTTGTCAGAATTCTCTGCCATGACCTGTCCGTCTTGGGTGGCCCTGCATGGCATAGCTTATGGCCTCACTGAGTTACGCAAGCCCCTTCGCCGCAACAGGGCAGTGATCCGTGAAGGGGATGAAATTTGGTGGCAAGGTGCAAATTTGGTGGCAAATTACCCCTTTTTCCCTTTGCCTAACTAGTGCTAATGACACATTAGCATTGGCTTACGCTAGCACAGTACATTAGCACAATGTCATTAGATACTGCCCATAGAAATCATTTCTCAGTCTGTATCTATACATATACATAGGCTTATGTAGATTTTAAGCAAATGTTTGTGCCCTCTTTTTTCTTCTTTTTTGATAATGCATGTCTTCTTTTTTGGCAATGTGTAACTGGCCCTTCTTGTCTGCCCCCTCCCCTTGAGATATACCATCCCCTTCACTTTCATTAAACCACCCTCAGTCTGGACTAAATCTCAAGCTCCTATATTTGTCAAGATATAAGGGAAAGCATGCAGGTAGTATTCTATTGAATTGCTCAGTAAGTGATCAGCCTGCTCCAGTCTTCTAGTGTGCTGTAGGGATGGGTAAGAATAAATCTGTTGCATTTGCATTGTAAAGAAAAGTCACCAAATTTGCACTTCCTAAACCTAAACAGGAACTGGAATGCAGTTGACCACCCCAAATCCCCACATTTTCAAAGTTTGCGACGCAGTTCACCTTACCCTGCAAAAACATATATTTAGGGGAAAAACCAACCTTACCAGTTCCGCTCCCCCCCCCCCATGCATGCAAAAATATGTACAGATTTTTGTGCAGATGGGGAAAAAAATTCAAAATCCAGTGTGGAAATGAGGCAGAAAGAACTTAAAGGTGAAAACATGAGAAATGGAGCTTGACAGATTCATTCATCCTTAGTGATCTGACCAATTATGACTTCAAAGTCACTAGGTAGACTGATGAGCGCTACACATGCGCTTAGACTTTGTACAAAGCATTCTTATTTTGTTAATATTTAATACAATAAATTCACTTTACACATACTAAGCTACCGGTATTGAGATTCTGGCTATTCTGCATTGATTCCTTCCACCAGTGGGGCCTATAGCTGCAAAAATATCTAGCTGTAGGAATGGAAGAGGACTGTCCCATGGCAGAACTACATATTACATACAAATGTATGTCACAAAACTGTGTTGCTCATGTCTTCTAAGGGTCAAACTAGACAAGAGATTGGAGATCCCATCTCTGTTTCTTCTAAGTGGCTTCAAGGCACCCAATTTGGACTGGGACAATGATGCTGGGGGAGGAGGTTTAGGACTTGATCGCTTCCTCCATTTTCCAGATATAAATGGCCCTCTCAGATATTGCTGTTTGCCTGTTAGGTATCTACAGGGCTGGCCCTACCAATAGGCAGAGTGAGGAGATGGCCTCAGGCAGCAGATCTTGGGGAGGGGGAGGGGAAGAGACTGGCAGCAAGTTGTTGGAGGACTGAGTTGTGTGTGCCACATGCCTTGTCCTGTGCTTTCTCACCTGCTGTCCTCTGCTGCAGTGGAAGACACTGCCCTTTTTCCAGTGCTGAAGTATTCCATTGCTAGAATGGTCAACTTCTGTACTGGTCTCCCACTTTAAAGAGGACAGTCCTCTCTTTTGGAAAGCTGGCAGAGGATCCTCCTGTATTTGAAGGCATCCTCTGTTTGAAGAGGTATCCAGTCTGGCTTAAAGTGATGAGATAAATTGCATTTCTATTTAAATTATAGTAATTATTTCTAAATTTGCACCTATGCTTATAAATTTGCATATGCAAATTGGTGTCCTCTTTTTTGATGATGCATTTTCTCTTTTTTGGCCATTCATAAGTTACCACCGTAACATGGAATGGCTGTTGGATGCCATTTTGTCCTTTGCCTCAGGCAGGAAAATGTCTTGGGCTGACCCTAGATGTTTAATCTACTGTGGCTCTCAGAAAAAAAACAGTTGCAGGAGGTGTAGATTTTGAGCAGAGAAATGGCAGTTTGAGAGAGTATGTGTGTATGTGTACGTTTACTTAATCCAATCTCCACCATTTCCCCACTGCAACTTCCCTTCCCCAAACTGTTTTAATCCCATCACTATCCCACAGGATTCCACTCACACATCTGTGTGTTTCAGGCCTGCCTACCTAGCAAAAACTAAAAACACAAGTGCCACGAATCCCTGTCTATCCATGCCAAGGAGGCCATTTAATTTGTTTTTGTGCCATTTGCACCGTTTATTTGAATATGTCCTTTTAAACTTAAGTATGGCAGGGTGAGTGGAGGGCCATTCTTCATCAATGCTGCATGGATAAAAGAGAGCTAAGCTACTAGGGAAACTACTTTTCCAGAATCCTTATGCCTAAAGGAGAGGAGATTCCCTTTTAGAATTCCCTTGCAGATCAAGAGACTCACTCTTTGCAGGTATTGGAGATAGGCTATTCAGATGCAAAATGGACAGGCCTCCTCCACCTTTAATAGTTGTGTAGAAGAGGGACTTTATGCAGGTGTAGTGTAAATTCCCTCTTCTGCACAATTACTAAAGCTGCAGGAGTCCTGTCCTCATTTCACCTGATCACTCTAGTTCAAGGCCTGACCAGCACAAATCAGTACTAGCATGCAATGGATTCTGCAATAGAGGCTGATCTAGTTACCTTCCTGATTTCCCTCCCAACCATTCTGAAATATGATTGTTTGCTTTGTCCTGTTCAGTCACATCTTCATTGTGGTTTTTAAAATTTAACTGGCAATGAAAGCAAGTAATTCAACAGCTGAGATTGCTAGATCAAAGTTAATGTTTGCACGGTAGCTTAGGCTCTCTACCAGCTTTTCAATATCTTAGTTTGCTTATAATTGAAGGGAATAATAATAATAATAATAATAATAATAATAATAATAGCAGCTTGTTTCAATAATCGAATTTTCAATAGATCCAAGCAAACAAACTATCCACCTATGTGCAAACCACAATCCATAATTAGGGAATCTATGAGTGACATAGCTAGTACCAGATTCCCTGTGAACATGTGTGGTATGTTATGGGAAAAAGGCAGATCTCTTCTAGCTATGTTCTGCTCCTGAGATTAATGCTGTTTGCACTGGGCCACATAGCCCAGCCTGTCCAGGACCATCCAAGGCATTGGAGAATCAGAATGTTCAAGGGAGATTTTAATGTAAAAAAACACACAACCCCTTTTCAAAACTTGAGCTACTATAGTTAGAGCAGATTTAACATTTTGCAGACAGACATTGCAAGAGCTATCCAGCACCTCAGGTTTTGCAAAGTTACTTTAACAATCTCTTAGTTAGGTTCTTTGCCAGCAAGCCCAGCAGGAGCTGCCTCAGAATTTACAAAAGGGAATGTGACTGTTGAACTTTAAATCATGGAAATTTGCCTTAGTTTATTTTTCTGTTTAGTGTACATTTTTGAAAATGTTAACAAAAATCTGTTGTAGTTTTCTTGACACTACTTTGACCATTGGTCAGGTAGCAGAGGTGGGGATTCAAAGGCTGGGTGAGGAGTCTGAGGCCAGCACTTGTTTTGGACAGCGATAGT
This sequence comes from Heloderma suspectum, assembly GCF_057233095.1. Lineage (NCBI taxonomy): Eukaryota > Metazoa > Chordata > Lepidosauria > Squamata > Helodermatidae > Heloderma > Heloderma suspectum. The sequence continues at coordinate 25,939,308 of NC_139464.1, forward strand.
CTTTGCGATTCCTTAGCATCCCGTGCACCCCTCAGAGGGTGTAGGGTGGGTGGGGGCACTTCATGGTTGCAGGATCTAGTTTGTTTATTTACTAGAAGCTTGAGATCCACCAGCTGGAGTCAGATGCAAAATACTGGCTCAGTCAGGCAGATGTAGGGATGTCCAGATTTTGTGAAATCCGTTGCGCATGTGTTTCGTGGATTGTGTGGTGTCATTCATTCCGGCGTCCGTTCACAGATGGATTTGATTTTTTTTCTTTATGTGGAAAAATGTGCAAATAATTCCCTAAGAGGGTTCGCAACAATTTATGTCATTTACATTAGTGCGTAACATTTAGAGTAGTATCCTCCTTTCCATTCAACTTTTCCCCATGTATATTTACCAGTCGCAGCAGAAACTTGCATATTTTCCTACCAATAAATTTGTGTAAATTTTGGGAAAGTAAAAAAAAAGATCCGAAAGTCTATGGACTCCATGTGGCCTGAGGGGGCTGGTCCACAGTGGATTCCGCAGGTCAAATTCGTAGAAATCCAAGCTCATTTTAGCCCATCTCAAATTTATCCAGCATCCCTAGGCAGACATATGCTAAGCATGAAGCAACAAGGTGCCTCTGAGCAGATGCTCAGCTAGGGATGTCCATCGCTGGGAAATACCATTCTTTTTTGACTTGATGGAGTTCCGCGGCATGTACAACTTAATTTGTGTTTGTGAGCTGAGCTGCGGGCTTTCCCCAAAACTCTAGGAATTCTTTTTGCACATTTGTTTTTCTGGTTCTGCAGTTAGTGCAAATTTCTGAACAATTTGTGCAAATTACAGCCAAATTCACACACATTGCTCAGAAGTTTTCGCAAATTGCAGAACCTGTGAAAAAATTAATGAAATGTCCAGAAAATCAGTGAATTAGCCTAACTCATTACAGACTGGGTTGGGCACCACAGCAGGGGGGCCGTACCTAGAAAAACTCATAAAACTCTGCCCTCAAATGGACTTCTCTAACATCTCTATGCTCAGCCCAAGAATTTGTGGTCAGTATCAGAACCAAGCTCACAAGTCCTTGCACACAAAAATCCACTCCTGGTTTCCCTCCAAGTGTTCCTTTACACCAGCCTAATTTAGACAAAAAAGATGAAGCTTTTCAGCTGTTGCTCTTGTTAGACAATCAGGAGTCAGAAACCCATGCAGATCTACTGCAACTCACCCCGAGATCTACCAGTAGATCCTGATCTACACTCTGCCCCTGATCCATGGTATAGGATACAACTGTCAGATCTCACAACGCCAGCCGCTCACAATCCACAAATTGCACTCCAAGATCTTTTGATGCATTGCAGTGTCCCATTTTTGGAACCTCTGCCATAGAATTAAACTGTACACTCAGAAGAATCACAAAGTACAATGTTCCGAGAATGTACCACTCCAGAAGGCAGATGTGGGACTGTGCGTTTGCCATGCTGTCCTGCATAAACCTTCCTGCACATAGAAAATTGCACATTGCAAGAAAGCTAGGCTAGAATCCTTCTCCCTGATAAGCTTTTTACATATTTGGGTGGTGGTGGTGGTTTATTCAATCATAGTATCTTCCATCTGCATTCTGAAATGCTACAGTCCCCAAAGGGCTGTAACAGAGGAGGATGCTCCCAAATGCATAGACCAGGCCTTAGGTGGATGATAATTCTGCCCTGTGCACTTTGTAGATTGTGCAGGGATTTCTAGCTAGGGATGTACGAAAGTAACTTACCGTTTTGTGGATCTGCTTCGCGGTGGGGGGGAGGTGCTCCATCCCTCCCCCCGGAATCCTCAATGGGGGGGAGGCACTCCGTCCCTCCCCTCGGAGTCCTGCCCGGCCGGCTCCGCTCCACGGGGATTCCGCAGAGCCGCTGGCCGGCTCCGCCAGCAGCCGGACATCCGGCTGCTGGGTACCAGGGACGCAAATGGCAGCTGCCGTAGCCGCCGCCATTTGTATCCCTGTATTCAACCTTGACAGCAGAGGATGAGATGGCTAGATAGCATCACCGATGCAATGAATATGAACTTGAGCACACTCTGGGAGAGAGTGCAGGACAGGAAGGCCTGGCGTGCTATGGTCCATGGGGTCACGAAGAGTCCAACACGACTGAACGACTGAACAAAAACAACAACATTCAACCGTGATAGGCTCCGTAAAGACTTATGTAGCCTATCATGTCTGGGTTAAAAAACAAACAAACGCGTACACAAATGGCGGCTATGGCCGCCGCCATTTGCGTTCCTTATTTTTCACTATTACAGCAAAAATAAAGGGGAACGCAAATAGCGTAGTGGGCGCTATTTGCGTTCCTTTTTGATTCGCTGTTTTAGCCTACATTTACATAGGCTAAAACGGCGAATCAAAAAGGAACGCAAATAGCACCCACTATGCTATTTGCGTTCCCCTTTATTTTCGCTGTAATAGTCTACGTAAATATTTACGTAGACTATTATGTAGATATTTTTATCTACGTAAAAAAACCCGCATAAGCAAATGGCGTCGGCTACGGCCGCTGCCATTTGCGTTCCTTATTTTTCGCCATCTTAGTCTACGTAAATATTTACGTAGACTAAGACGGCGAAAAATAAGGAACGCAAATGGCGGAGGCTGTAGCCGCCGCCATTTGCTTATGCGTTTTTTTTTAACCCAGACGTGATAGGCTACATAAGTCTTTACGTAGCCTATCACGTCTAGGTAAAAAAAAAAAACCACAAACTACCAGACTGCAAATGGCGGCAGCCGGTCGGAAGACCAGCAGCTGCCGCCGCCAAAGCTGCCGCTGGAGCCGCTGCCATCCGGAACATCCGCCCCAGGTAAGTCTCATCCTGGGGGGGATCCGCAGGGGGGGCGGGGGGGCAGGCCGTTCCACCACGGATTTCAGGGGGCCGAATGCACTGGCATTCGGCCTCACCGAGTTCTGTGGCGGAATTCTCTGACATCCCTATTTCTAGCTGTTTGTAGGGTCAGATACTGATCCTGTTTAGAAAGCTCGGCAGACCTGTCCTAGACCCATCCCAACAATCACTCCAGAGTAAAATGATACTGGTGAAGCACGCACGCACGCACCATTCATACTTTAATCATACTGGACATATGACTTGAGAGTGCTTTGCAAAGGTCATGCTGAATTACGCAGTGCGCTTAAAAATGCCCCCGTATCAATTTCATAGTCGTTGGTGAATAACATAGGATAAATAGATCCATTGAGCTCCATTCTTCCTTTGCCTAGTTTTTATAGGATATAAGAAGCTGACTTATGCTACACTCTAGCAAATGCCCAGGGTTGCCTACCCTGATAGGTGGTTGTTCTCTAGGGTTATTAAACTTCTCTCTTTGCCTGTGGGTCTGGTGTGTGTGTGTATGTGTGTGTGTATGTGAGATAGGATTCCATGTCTCAGTAGGTTCTGTTCTCAGGTCACAACTCAGCAGAGAGAGGTAGGTTTATAAATAGCTTCCTGTTTATTAGGACCAATACATCAAGACATAGTTTTCTTGTAACAAAGCAGGGCAGCTCCTGCAGTGTTCCACTAACTCCAGCACACACATATATGTGGAACAAAATAGCAACCACAACTAGTGGAACTAAACCACACCAGGAAAGTATCAGAGGTGAAACCAGAGTGTACTATTGCAGGACCCTTAAGATACATTGAATATACCAAAAGGGTTTCTCTGGCAGAGGTGTTTTCCAACTCTGCTTCCTATGCAGCTTTAACTTGAAATGGGAATGATTTAACTTTGATGGGAATTTTTACACACACTCAACCACTAAGAACATAAGAAGAGCCATACTGGATAAGACTAAGGGTCCATCTAGTCTAGCACTCTGTTCACACAGTGGCCAATCAACTGCCCATGGGAAACCCACAAGTAGGACATGAGTGCAACAGCACCCTCCCACTCATGTTCTCCAACAACTGCCGTGCATAAGCATATTGCCTCTGATATTGGAGGTAGCATATAGCCATGAGGACTAGTAGCCATTGATAGTCTTATCCTCCATGAATTTGTCTAATCCCCTTTAAAAGGCATTAGAATTGCTGACCTTTACTACACCATATTGCAGCAAATTCCATAGTTTAACTATGCTCTGTATGAAGAAGTATATCCTTTTATCTGTCCTGAATCTCCCACCAATCAGCTTCATGAGATGACCCCATTGGGTTCTAGTATTATCAGAGAGGGAGAAAAATGTCTCCCTGTCCACATTCTCCACACCATGCATAATTTTGTACATCTCTATCATATCTCCCCTTACTCTCCTTTTCTCTAAGCTGAACAGTCCCAACTGTTGTAACCTTTCCTCATAAGGGAGTTGTTCCAGCCCCTTGATAATTCTAGTTGCCCTTTTCTGCCCTTTTTCCAACTCTACAATATCCATTTTTAGGTGCAGTGACCTCAGTGTACAAGACTGTACATAGTATTCCAAGTGTGGTGTCACCATAGATTTGTATAAGGGCAGTATCATATCTACAAAACTATCTAGATGGCATGTGAGATCTGCAACCTTCCCAGCAAGCCCAACATCGAAGATATGGTCTACACGTCCATCACAAACCCAGCTGTCTATATGTCTGTTGACTGAGTCTCCCACTATCATAAGCTTCTCACCCCCCAAGGCATATCCTCGAAGTGAGAGGATACTTGTTCATCTTCCGAGGAATAGGTCCTTTCTAAAGGATCATTCCCTCTTGCTCAGAATGGCACCCTCCTTCTGCAAGACCCCAATTCTCTGTGACAACAAAGGAGCTGTCACCCAGGGATTGGGACACTACTATTAGGTCCCCGAAAGTCTCGTCCACCAACCTCTTTGCTTTTCTCAGTTTCTCCAGGTCAGCCACCTTGCCTTCAAGGGAAAGAGGTTGTTCCCTGAGAGCCAGGAGCTCATTACACCGAGCGCACTCCCATGACTTTTCTCCAGCTGGCAGATAGTCATACATGTGGCACTCAGTGCAGTACACTGGGTAGCCCCCACACCCTGCTGCCTTCATAACTTTTTTTTTGTAGTTTTAATTGGGTTTGTTTAACTGGTAAACTAAGTTATTTACTAGAAGAAGATGAGGAATTTCATAGAATCATACAATAGTAGGGTTGGAAGGGGCCTATAAGACCATTGAGTGCAACCCCCTGCTCAATGCAGGAATTCAAGTCAAAGCATCCCTGACAAGTGGCTGTCCAGCTTCATCTTGAATGCCTCCAGCGTGGGAGAGCCTACTACCTCCCTAGGGAATTGGTTCCATTGTCGTATTACTCTCTAACAGTCAGGAAGTTTTTCCTGATATTCAGCTGGAATCTGGCTTCCTGTAACTTGAGCCTATGATTCCGTGTCCTGCACTCTGGGATGATCGCGAAGAGATCCTGGCCTTCCTCTCTGTGACAACTTTTCAAGTACTTGAAGAGCACTATCATATCTCCCCTCACTCTTCTCAAGGCCAAATATGCCCAGTTCTCATAGGACTTTGTTTCCAGCCCCCTGATCATTTTTGTTGCCTGCCTCTGAACCCTGTCCAGTTTGTCTGCATCCTTCTTAAAGTGTGGTGCCCAGAAATGGACACAGTACTCGAGATGAGGCCTAACCAGTGCTGAGTAGAGGGGAACTAGTACTTCCCGTGATTTGGAAGCTATGCTTCTATTAATGCAGCCCAAAATTGCATTTGCCTTTTTTGCAGCCACATTACATTGTTGGTTCATATTCAGCTTGTGATCGACAACAATTCCAAGAAGATCCTTCTCACTTGTAGTATTGTTGAGCCAAGTATCGCCCATCTTGTAACCGTGCATTTAGTTTCTTTTTCCGAGGTGCAGAACTTGGCATTTATCCCTATTAAATTTCATTCTGTTATTTTTAGCCCAGCACTCCAGTCTATCAAGATCACTTTGAATTTTGTTTCTGACTTCCAGGGTATTAGCTATCCCACCCACTTTATTTATGGTTATTTATTAGGAGAAGGCAGGGAAGAGTCCACTGGCCTTCCTTCCTCACCTGTTGCTAAACTCACACAGGTACTTAACTCGCATGTGTGCTAAAAGATGCATTTTTACCTTGGTGCTATGTCACTGGGGCTCCTTATACTCAGTGAGCTGTGCTCCCTCACATGCCTGCCTACTTCTATAGCTGTAGCTAGCTTGCCCCATGTGCTGCTGCAGGTAATCAGATTAGAGAGCCTCATTTAAAAACCAATGGAAGGTGTGGCTCAACTACTGGTTTGTGCTAGTTTCCAGTGAATGGAAATTAGGTCACCTGAACCCTCTGGGCATGGAGACTTTCTGTTAAGGGGAGAGGGGACAATAGTTAATGGGTGGTTGGACTAGAGAATGGGTCGGTGATTAAGGAAAGGATGTGATTTGAGCTCCCCTGGGAATGCAGGGAGTCACTGAGCATGGCTCCATGTACACTTTTTTCATTTTGTTTTGGTTTTGCTTTCTTAAACTAAAATGAAAAGCTGAACTTTCAAACTTTGGATGAGTCCTTTCATATAGCTGGATAGGGTCTCCCTATCTTATGTTCATTATTTGCTCTTATTTATTTGTCCCTCGCTTGTCCCTCAAGGAGCTCAGAGCAGCGCACACATGTTCCTGGGTACCCTTGGATTAGAGTGCCAGACTAGGACCAGGGAGACCTGGGATCAAATCCCTACTCAGTTATATGAAGCTCATTGTGTGACCGTGGACCACTCACTAGGGATGTAGGAGAAATTTGTTTCAGTACATTTTTGACTAGAATTTACCTAGTTTGTACTTTCCGGACTTGAATGCAGACCTAAATGCAATCTGAAACCGAATCTTGCTCACTTCCGAGCTTGCAATGCGATTTGGAGAGCAAAAGAAATTGCATTTGAAAAATGAGTACTTTTGGAAAATGTGCACAAATGTGCTTTCATCGATAGGAGACAAATGCATACGTTTAAAAAATGCACACAATTGATGCATACATTTGGAAAAATGTGCATGAAAAGTCTTGTTTATCCTATGGACTTTGTAAGGTCTCTGTGGCAGGGATTATTTCTTGTACACTGTATAGCATGCCTATATCAGTGATAGCCTGTCTGGTAATATCAGATTTCATTTTTAAAAAAATAACAGCATGTTGCTAGTCCTTGTGGCTGGGGATAATAGAGACAATGACCCTGGGGGCTGGGTTTTTTTTGACCCCTCTTCATTGCTCCTTGATTCAGTGCTATTTCCTCATTCCACAGTATTTGCTTGGTCTCTGTGCCACCAGGGCAGATTGTAAGGTGAGGGAATTGTGGGCCTGAATTCTGCAGCACTGCAGCACCACTGCTGCAGCTGGTCAGATGTTGTTCTGCCGTTGTCAGCCGAACAGCAATCAGATGGCCTGAAGAGCGAATACGGTCTCATCTAGCTTTATATAACCTGCTGGCTCAGGTCTGGCTCTCAATCAGAGCAACGTTTTTCTCTGTGAAGGCTGGGCTGCTTGTAGATTATCTCAAGTCCTGCTTCTCGCTTGCCAGCCCTGATATCCAGTCCTGGAGGGAGCAATCCTATGGCCGCTAGACAGTGGCCAGACAGCCCTAGGATATGCTGTTTTCTGGGAACTGACCTTGGAGCCCGCACTCCGAGGTCAGTTCCCAGAAAACTGACCTCCACCCATGTCTGTGCTGCCTCGGAGGCAGTGCAGAGAAGCCTCATCCTCCGCACTAGGAACAGGAGCGCAGAGCAGCTGAAAAGGGCTGGGGGTGTTCTGGGGCAGGGAGAGAGGAAGTGCATGTATGACACATCCTGTGTGTTGTACAGCAGCCTCCTCTCTTGCTTGGCCCCCCCACTGCTTGACAGCCCCAAACTGCTGTCTAGCAGAAAAAGCAGGGCAGGAGAGGTGTGGCGGAAACAATCCCCCCCATGCTTCTCCTGCCTTGCTTTGGATAGGCGGTCGCCTCTGAGTTCGGAGGCCTATTTAGATAGGATTGCGCTCTTTAAAAATATTCTTAATTCTGTTGAAAACCAAACTATTGCATGCAAAGGATCAAGCATGGAACTTAAGTGTGCTGCAGTGTTTAAGACTGCAGTGGGCAACATCGAGTGTGCAGGCATTTAAATTAATGGCTCTATGCAAGCAAGCCACCAACAGTTTAGTTCAGCATTCCAGGGGCTTTGATTTTGCACATTGTCACTTTAGGGCTTAGAAGCATTGTGTCACCGCCATCACGTTAAGTAAATGGTAATAAAAACAGGTTGGCTATGTAGATTAGCATGGTTGTCATCCCTAATAAGCAAATACATTGAAGCTAAATCTTCTTCTGTTGGCCCATAATGACATTGCTAATAAGCATGGGCAAAAGCGCCGTTATGCTTGACGAGTTGCATTTGGCAGTAGCAAAACTGGAATGCAGCGAAAACTGTGACGGTTCAAGGCAGGTTCCATTACGAAGTGCTGGCTTCCGTTCACTTGACAGCCCATGGAATGTTTGACGCTGATGAAACTGAGGAGGAGGAGGAATCCGTGGTGCTGAACAAGCGCTTGGCTTCACTGAGTAGCCAGATGGCAGGACTGCAAGAGATCTGGTAACAGTAGAATTACTCTCTTAGCTATCTAAGGATTTCGGAGAAGTGGAATGGGATGGGCAAAGCTGACCCTCAGCACAGCAGCTGGGAGTCCATCAATGAAAGGACGAGGTGAAAAAGAAGGCTCAGTGGGTCAGTGTCAGACCGCAGGTATCTCGACTATCTGGGGAACGGTTTCCACTCATAAATGGAGGGCACAACCTGGGAAGGGGAAGATAGTTTGGGACAGGGAGGAGAGGAGGTTGGGGCCTGGCATGGACGTCAGGGAACCGGAGTGAGAGGAAGAGGAAGAAAATCAGAACAGGGAGAAGATGGATCCTTGGGAGGCAGGGCTCATGTGTGTGGCAGGGCCAGTTCTATTAGGCAGAGTAAGGTGGGTGCCTCAGGCGGCTGACTTTGGGTGACATGAAAGGGCAGCAAATGGCTAAACTATTCAGCTTAATTTGGCTGTATTTATATTGACAGGGGTGAGGAGAGGTGCTTTATGGGATTTTCGGCCTCAGGCACCAAAATAACTTGCCTGGCCTAGCATACCTGGCACCTTGAGTTGAGGGGGGGGGGAGGTGGAGTCATTTGTTGCTCCGCCTCAGGCAACAAAATGTCTTGGGTGAGCATGTGTATTGGGGCAGGGGGGAAGTTTTGGCTGAAATTTAAAATCTTGTCTGACTGTATTTAGTTTTATGTATTGTTATTTTGGGCATTTTGATGCTCCCCTTTCCAAATCTTTTAAAATTCGGAATTTGAATGACTGTTCAAAAATGCCATGGGCCAAAGTTCTTGAATTTCTCATTTCAAATTCTAATTATAAATGCTGGGATGGATTCAGCATCTGCCTTCCGCCAGAGCAAGGGGCCTTCCACAAGGGCTCTGCTTGCAGAAGGTTCCTCTGCCTGATTTTGGGAAAAAAAAAACCCCACACACACAGAGCTCTCCCCATTTGGCACCGTCTCCTGACTCTCTCTAGCATTTTCAGGGGGCTGGAGGGGCTGCTGTGGAGAGGAGGGGGTGGAGAAGTCCGCTTCTCCCAGCACAGTTGATCCAGCTTAAATCTGGATCCAACCCTGTGTTGCTTTGAATTCAGTTATATAGAATTTGATATTTGGGCTGAATTAAATATTTGTGTATTATAGATGGCAGCCAGCAAGCCCACTGGTTTGTGTGCGCACTTGTGTGTTTGAATAATAGGTTCTTGCTTTTTCCCATCCAGCATTCCTGGGTGCAGCATGCTCACCTTGAACATGCCTGGACAAAAAAGTAGTTCGATGCAAATCCTAGGAGAACTTCTCATGTCTCTGGATCTTTTTCTCTCTCTGTCTTTCCCCACCCTCCAGAGTCATGGAAAGCAAAGGAACTTGGGATGCGGAACCCAACGGGAGCATGATTGTGCCTGAAGTAGAAGAAAAGAAAGGGAAGGGGAAGGATGATGAGCTCCAGGACAGAGGCCAGTGGACGAACAAAGTGGAGTTTGTACTATCTGTGGCTGGGGAGATCATTGGTCTGGGCAACGTGTGGAGATTCCCTTATCTCTGTTACAAGAATGGAGGTGGTAAGTGGCCAGTATTCAATATACATATTTTCCCCAGTGCTTTATTTGCTTGTCACCATTGGTCATTATGCAACAAACCAGAAACAATTTTTAAGCTTGTGACACAGCAAACCATGTGCAATATACAGATTAAAACATAAAGCTGGCTATAAAATTTACAATGTAAAATGAATACCCTAATCATAAAATCGTCAGATGGGCATGGCCAGCCTATAAACCATTGGATAAGATCACACCTAGTACTAATCACATTCTGTGCAGTAGACTGATTTCTCATCTATTGCAATGCCAGTGCATCTTATGAGCTGCATATTTGCCCCGCTCAGCAAGAAGATAACAGATTTTCACAGGCTCCCAGAGGCGCTCTGTCCTGGAACTGTGCCAAAATTGTTGGTTCTAGGGGAAATGTGTAATGCGCAATGCAACAGATAATGGACAAGATCCTCAACCGCTGAAGGCCATAAATACAAATATGAATATTTACAGGGGTCTTTGCATATCTTCTCTCTTGGTAAGTGTCTACGTACCCTTGCTTGTTTCCACCACATTTTTAGGGGGCAAAATGAATGTCTGTGTTCTTGAATGGTATGATAGGTGAACACTCATTCTCCAAAGAATGACAGAAAACTTTTCAAAGGCATAGGTATGGGCAAGGTGGCAGTGGGGAGCTGTCAGTGGTGATGGCACAGGTGCTGTCCAGTAGGTACTCATAACATTTGATCAGCTACATTCCACACATTCCCATTTCAGATGTTGCACTAGCTCCTGGAGTGGGGGAACCGCATTTTCCCCATAACAAAATATTGTGTTGTAAATGCTGGGAAAGCTGATATCCCCTCAGCAGAAGCTCTTTACAAATTAGGAACATAGGAAGCGGCCTTATACTGAGTCAGACCATGGGTCCATCTAGCCCAGTATTGTCAACACTGACTAACAATGATCAGGTAGATCCACAGTTGGCTACAGAATCAGCCTCAAAGAGTGCTTACCAATGGGATCTTCTCAAACTGGGGAGAGATAACAAGTGGGGTACCTCAGGGCTCAGTCTTGGGCCCAGGGCTCTTCCACATTTGTATTAATGACTTGGAGGAGGAGATGCAGGGAATACTGATCAAATTTGCAGATGACACAAAATTGGGTAGGATAGCTAATACTTTGGAAGACAGAAACAAAATTCAAGGTGATCTTGATAGACTGGAGCACTGGGCAGAAAAACAGAAAATAGAATGACATTTAATAGGGATAAATGCCAAGTTCTGCACCTAGGAAAAAGAAACCAAATGCACAGTTACAAGATGGGGGATGCGTGGCTCAACAACACTACAAGCGAGAAGGATCTTCTTGGAATTGTTGTCGATCACAAGCTGAATACGAGCCAACAATGTGACGTGGATGCAAAAAAGGCAAATGCTCTTTTGGGCTGCATTAATAGAAGCATAGCTTCCAAATCCCGGGAAGTACTAGTTCCCCTCTACTCAGCACTGGTTAGGTCTCATCTGGAGTACTGTGTCCAGTTCTGGGCACCACACTTTAAGAAGGATGCAGACAAGCTGGAGAGGGTTCAGAGGAGGGCAACAAAGATTATCAGGGGCCTGGAAACAAAGCCCTATGAGGAGAGATGGAAAGAAGTGGGCATGTTCAGCCTTGAGAAGAGAAGACTGAGGGGAGATATGATAGCTCTCTTCAAGTACTTGAAAGGTTGTCACAGAGAGGAAGGTCAGGATCTCTTCTCGATCATCCCAGAATGCAGGACATGGAATCATGGGCTCAAGTTACAAGAAGCCCAGTTCTGGCTGAACTCAGGAAAAACTTCCTGAGTGTCAGAGCAACACGACAATGGACCCAATGACCTTGGGAGGAGGTGGGCTCTCCCACACTGGAGGCATTCAAGACGAGGCTAGACAGCCATCTGTCGGGGATGCTCTGACTTGGATTCCTGCATTGAGCAGGGGGTTGGACTTGATGGCCTTGTAGGCCCTTTCCAACCCTACTATTCTATGATTCTGACTGGCAGCGACTCTCGAGGGTTTCAGGCAGGAGTCTTCCCTCACCTTACCTGGAGAAGCCGGGGATCAAACCTGGGACCTTCTGCATGCAAAGCAGGTGGTCTACCACTGAGCTATGACCCCAACACTAAAATTCCTGGTAACCAATGAGTAACAATGACACACTTGTTGTGCTCTAAACTGATGCATTGGAAAGGCCCACATAGAGAAAGCTTATTACAGCTGATACATGAAGAAAGTGTCTTATTCCTCTATCCTCACTGAGTTGGTATGGTAAAGCAGGTACCCTGGTTTGGCCATCCCTGTCAGCTACAGTTAAATCATTGCCAGGAAAATAGCAAGATCTGACTCTTAATTTTTTTAACATGACTGGCTAACTATGTCCAGGGGGAAATTGCTCCTTGTTGAGGCTTTGTAGTTAATTATCTGTCATGGGAATGAACCTTAGTCAGAATTATTGTTGCTGGCACTAGAGGAACAACCCTAGAGGGCAAAATCAGGTTCTCCTAGGAGACAGGATGTGACTATTACAAACAGCTGTAAGTATATCCAGAAAGTATTGGGTCACTGAGGAGGAGAAAGCACATGTTTCCTTTCCTTTTTGCATACGGTGGGATTTCATAAGCTTTTGGACTCACCAGTGAGACAGCTTATTGGCTGCATTGTCCTCCATTTGATAAAGTGATGAGAGAGAACTTGTGGAATGTAAGGGCTGAAAGCTCTATGGAGAAAATCTTTGATGCTCCCAAACTTCCCCAAATTCTTGGAGTACTCCAATTTCCTGGAGATTTCAGATTTCTACTGACTTAATGACCCAGCTCAGACATAATGATCTCATCCCATAAACTGTGCTTTAGTGGACTGAGAACCAGCATTATTATGGTGCACTCCCTTCCCCCTTCTCTCTTGCTTTTTAATTCAATGCTTCCATGGCTGAACCAGGAAACTGTGGTTTAAGCTCTGACTACAATCCTGGCCTGCAAGCCAGAATCAAGCCGTGGTACGCAATTATGGTTTGTAGGCAAAGAGCTTAAACCACAGTTTTCGGCCATAACATAAAACTGTTGTTTAAGAAACCCTGGAAGTACTGAATTAAGGTGTGAGAGAGAACAGAGGAGGGAAGGAGAGGAGGCACAATTCTTGTCCATGGTATAATAAACCATGGTTTCTTGAACTAAAATAGTTATGTCCAATCTTGGCCACAGTTTTCCTTCATAGGAATAAAAGTGTTTTGTTTTTTAATTATTCTCTTGGAGGAATACTTGTGGATAAGGGCATGCTGGAATTGAAAATCTATGTGAAAAGTTTAGGGATGATCCATGAGTAGGGTAGAGTAGGAGAATCCATGGGTCTTCCCTGAAAAATTCATGTGGATTTCTAACCAGCTCTCCCCACTTATTTTTGGTTTGACTAGGGCCAGAAGAAGTTATTTCTGAAATGTCAGAAGGTGATGTCTGGGAGAAGAAAAAACAGCACAAATTAGGCTGCGCATATTTTAGGGGTGGTGGTGGCCTCCCTTCAATTTTTGCAGTCTCAGGCAGGTAGCAGAATGGAGTTCCTTAAACACCTGACATGCCATTAAAGAAACATTACTGGTGGTCTACCTTTGGCTTGTATAATCTTGCTTTAAATAAGCCTTTATTGACTTGGGAAGCAATTTGCCCACAGGTCACACTGATGAGATAAGAAGATAAGATGAGATAGGATAGGATAAGATAAGATAAGATAAGATAAGAGCCAGGCTGAATCAGACCAAAGGTCCATATACGAATTTTCTAGTTCAAATGCCCATCTAGTCCAGCCTTCCCCATCTTGATGCCCTCCATATGTTTTGGACTATAACTCCCATCATCCCAGACCATTGACCATGGTGGCTGGGGCTGATGGGAGTTGCAGTCCAACAACATCTGGAGGGCCACATGTTCCCCATCCCTGCCTGACAGCCCAGTGACTCTGTTTGTAAAAATAAATAAATAAAAGTCAGGATTACTAGGAGGCCTAAATTGGTTGAACACATCTAGCCTGGCAGATCCTCATTGTTTAGCCGTTGGCTCTTTATGGGCAGCAGATATCAGGAGGGCTGCCTCTTCACCCCTCTCCCCTAAATAATGTGCTAATGCAAAGGGCTGTGTTTGAGTAGGAAACCAAAGGACAAGTGGCAGCTTTTGGAGCAGGATTGAAAAAGATACTGAGAGAATTGAATTGCTCTCTGCAGGGGTTCAGTGGTACTAGTGATTCCGTAGAAACTGAATAGGTGAGAAGAAATGTGTTGGAGTGTTAATGCTGCAAGCCTCCACATATGCGCACCTTGTATATATGTGTAAATAAATAAACCATTTATCACAAAAAGCCATAAGTCTCCAGTGACCTGAGTCCAAGCAAACCAAACCTGGATAAATTGCTTGTACCCTTGGAGTTCTTGACACCCAGAGAACTGGGATGTGAGCTCATAACAACAGAAAGACATCACAATACTGGCAGTTTTATTTTGAGACTCCCCCATTTTTTTGCTGCTGCCCCACCACCCATTGTGCATAATTTTACACTTACTTACATACTTTGCTCATTTGATTCTCATTCACCCAGTTATTAATTTATTTTATTTTAAACTCGCTTATCGGCAACAAAATAGGGTATGGATATGAAAAACAACTGTTGTTCCCATCTCTTAATAAAACCCTAGCCAATATGTTATAAGCAAGGTGGCATTTTCCATATTCATTTATAACATTCATATACTGCTTTTTACCTTAATTGAGTTTCAGGGTGATGTATAATTTAAAATTAGGCCACAGTAAAGCTATAATCAGCAATTATACATTACAGCCCATAAACAAAGCTAAAAGGAACAGTAGAAGAAAATGCCTGAGAAAATAAAATGTTTCCCCCCAGAGCGGATCAGATTGTAACGCAGGTGCTAAGTTGGCCTGTTTGGGGGAAGGTATCCCATAACTGGGGCACTGCAGCTGAGAAAGCTCTCTCACTTGTACTTGTATAACAAACCTCTCATAACAGGGGGCACCCAAAGAAAGGCCTCAATAGAAGATGTTAACACATGGGCAGGTAAACGCTCTTCCATGAACTTGGGTCCCAAACCATTGAGGGCTTTAGAAGTATGTTCCAGCACTTTGAACTGAGCTCGGAAGTGGACAGGCAGCCAATGAGGATCTTGTAAAAAACATGTAATGTGCATGAACCTAATGTTCCAGTTGAAAGCCTGGCCACCATATTCTGCACTAATGGAAGCTTCTGAGTCATCTTCAAGGGGAGTCCCATATCTAACACATTGCACTGGAGTCTTTCAAATGGTTAGACCACAAAAAGTCCTCAGTATTTGTTTTGTAAAGTACTTAGGAGCTTAACTACACACTTCAAGTAACTCCAGGGCTGTTCTTACAAAAGCTGTTTAGGGAACTGGAGGGTCGATTGAGAGAGGAGGAGAGGGAGTGGCTGAATAATTTCTCCCCACAACTGCTTCTCCAACCTGCAGGGTCCTAAAAGTGTGTTTGTGGGGGCAAACCAGTGCTTGGAACCTTGCAGAGGGGGAAAAGTGGCTTGAAGGGGAGGGGGGCAATTTGGAACAGAGGAGAGGGAAAGGATCTCACCTTCTCACTGCTTCTCTGCTGTCAATTGTCCCCCTTCTGCAATGGCTCTAATATGTGCATTTGTGTGTGATGTGCAGTTAGTAATTAGCATGATCGTTATTCCAGCCTGGCATTAGAGTGTTTTCCCCACTTATATTTAAAACATGAGGATTTAACAAATGTGTTTGTTTTAGTTCCATCCCTCCTCTTACTTTCCCAACAGGTGCCTTCTTCATCCCATATCTCATCTTCCTCTTTGCCTGTGGGATTCCCGTCTTCCTCTTGGAGACAGCCCTTGGGCAATACACCAGTCAGGGTGGGATCACTGCCTGGAGAAAGATCTGCCCTATCTTTGAAGGCAAGTTGGCCATACATGGAAAGCCCTGGTAACTTTCCATCAAGCACTCGGTGTACTTTTTGATCTAATTCCCTCTGAGCTCCCCAGCTACAGGGCATGGCTCAGAGCCAGAAGCCGACGATGTACCTGTTGCAACTTTACAGTCTAAGTCAAAAGTGTGAGTCATCCCCAAGTGCAGAGATCAGAGGCAGATACCACTCCGCACGCAGCCAAAAGATGGGGCCAAAGTAGTGGTCGGAAGCAAGTCAAGTTTTAAATAAACCCTGGAGGTAGGCCAAGGCATGTGTAAAGCTGGAGTGCAGTGTAGGCTGATGAGCAGAGCAGAGATGGCAGATATTTATTTTATTTATTAAAACATTTGTATCCCGCCCTACGTAAATATTTAAGTAGGCTAGAATGGCGAAAAAGAAAGGAATGCAAATAGCGCCCACTACGCTGTTTGCGTTCCCCTTTTTTCTGCCGTTTTATCTTATGTAAATATTTACATAAGATAAATCAGCGAAAAATAGGGAACGCAAATGGCGGCCGCCATAGCTGCCACCATTTGCGTACGCCATTTTTTTTCTTCTGGAAGGAAGTTGCCCAGTGGCCAGTTCTGGCTGTGGGCGGCCCCGGCAGGCGACTCTGTGGAATCTCCACGGAGTGGAGCCGGCCGGAGAAGGATTTCGGGGGGAGGTGTGGAGTGCCCCCCCCACCGTGAATCGCCTCTTCGAAAAGGTAAGTGACTTTTGTACATCCCTACATATAGAGAGAGAGGTGCTCCCTCAAATACTGAGGTCCCAAGCCACTTAGGGCTTTAAATGTTCAAAACCTTGAATTCTGACCGGAAGCATACTGGCAGCCAGTGCAATTCCTTTAAAACTGGTGTTATATAGTTTTTATGAGGTGTTCCGGTCAGCAGTCTAGCTGCTGCATTTTGCACTAGGTGCAACTTCTGAGTCATCTTCAAGGGCAGCCCCACATAAAGTGCATTGCAATAGTCTAATCGGGTGTAGTACTGTGGCTAGTTTATCCCTGTCCAGGAAAGGCTGTAGCTGGAGGATTATCCGAAGCTGGCCCCAAGTACTTCGGGCTATGGAGTCCACCTGGGACTCCAGTGACAGGGATGGATCTAGGAGTACTCCCAAGCTACGCACCTGCTCCTTCAGGGGAAGTGCAACCCTGTCCAGGACAGGTTGCTTACCCAATTCCCAGACTTGGGAAGCACCAGTCCACAGAGCTTCCATCCTGTCAGGATTCAGCTTCAGTTTATTGGCCCTCATCCAGCCCATTATAGCCTCCAGGCACCGGTCCAGCACCTTCACCGCCTCAGCCGACTCCGATGACAAGGAGAAATAGAAGCTGAGGCTGGAACCAGGAAAAGAACCATGTCAGCTCTTACTGAACTGGTACCAGTACTGGAACCAGTTCAGGATTGTGACAACAGTGGGAGCAAAGTGAAGCATGGACTTGGATCAATTTGTGAAGGCAACCTTATTTTTAACTATGGCTGAGCAGCAGCAATTGATTAGGGTGGTTTGCTTATACATGCAACCCTACTGTAGTTCTTGCAATATCCATCCATTTTTTTTTTTCTTTTTGGATACAGCTGTCCTGGCCAAATGAGGTCAGGAAAAGTGTCAGTCTGGCAAGGGGAGTGGCTCATAGCCAAACTACATAAGAACCTAAGATTCCTGCTGGATCAGACCACAGGCCTATCTAGTCCAGCATTTTATTCCCACAGTAGCCAACCAGATGCCCATGGGAAACGCACAAGTAGGACATGAGTGCAACAGCACCCTCCTGCCCATATTCCCCAGCAATTGATACTCAGAAACATATTGCCTCTAACACTGGAGCTAATATATAGCCAATGTGACCAGTAGTCACTCGTAGCCTTATCCTCAGTGAGATGGTCAGTTGCATGTGCTTTTACCCATTGGTCTTCCCCTTCCTTTACAAAACACAGCCACGAAGGCTGTAGTCCACCACAGAGGACAGATATAGGGTTAAGGTGAGAGAGGAATTTTGTAAATCACCCCCCTTAACTAGGGATGGGCGAATTTGTCAATTTGGGTTTCGCTCAGTTTCACATTTTTCCAGTCTTAACTTAATCCCGTCTGATTTTCCCATCAGTTTGCTTTTTTTTTTATGGTAGCACAAAAGCCTATGTGCATTTCTCATAATATATACATTTTTGTACACAATTTTCCCGAATATACACATTTTTGCAAGGATTACCCTAATATAATGCATTTTTGTATATTATTTTCTCATTTGTGTATGCGCTTTCCCCTAACATATGCATTTCTTAAAATTGGAGAATGATGGGCATTGGAGTCCAACACATCTTTCCCCACATTTCAGCCAATCCCCAGGTTGGGGAAGGCTGAACAAGATCTCAGTGTTTTCCAGCCACCGCTTCACAGGAACTTGTGGCCCTTTTGTGACTGTACTTTACCCTTGCTGTTCTCCCTCTCTTCCATGTAGGAATCGGATATGCTTCGCAAGTCATTGAATCCTATCTGAATATCTACTATATTGTGATTTTAGCATGGGCCCTGTTTTACCTATTTAACTCCTTTGCAGCTGTTCTACCCTGGGCCCACTGCAATAATCCCTGGAACTCAGGTACGACAAATTTGGCAAAATGCAGCCTTGTGGTTCATGAATGGCTTTCTGTAAAAGTGGACCTGTGGTTCTCTTTACTTCCCTATATCATTCCAGGCTCAAGATATTTTGGCAGCCAGGATGGAAAATCAGAATCTCACCTCCTTGCATGCATACAGACACAGACACACACTGACAATCTAAAGCAGGGATGGGCAACATGTGGGCTGCTTGCGGCCGCCAGTTCTGTTTCTGTGGCCCCCATCGTGTTCCCCCACCAAATTTGCTGCCCTGCCGCCTTGTTGACAAGGAGAATTGTACTCCTTGTCAAGAACAATTCTCCTGCCCGTGCCCCTTGTTTCCTGCAAAGTTGCTGCTTTTGGCAGTGCAGCAGAAGCTTCCGCAGCGGGGGTGGAGTGCTGGGTTCCAGGGGAACAGTGTGCCCCCCAGCCCCCAGCAGTTGCCCACCCCTGATTTAAAGGCACCCTAAATCTGCTGGCTGAGGCACCTGCCTCACTTTGCCTAATGATAGGGCTGACTTTGGACAGCAGCAGAGTTAGCAGTTGTGACATACGCATCTGTGTCCTTGAGGAGGCTGTCCTCTTTCTCGCAGCCCAGTTAACATCATGTTACAAGTGTGGCGTGTGAGCTTTCTAATGATGGAACCGCACTGCTGTCCTTCCACTTGGGAAGAAAACTCTTTGTGTAGAGGGGTTCCCTACAAGACTGTGGCCGTTTTAATCCCATAAGTGCAACCCCTAGAGGGTGGGGTTTTTGGTGGGGGAGGGGGACAATGACAGGTAATGCACACTGCACATCCCTCTCACTGCTTTCCCACCCAGATAGACACATTGGAGACTCTTCTGTTCCTAATAATACAGTTTAGTTTTTATTCTTAAAGGCCTTTCTGGGCCTGACTGATCTCTGGGTGTGTGGGCAACCATTCAGAGAGCTGTTCGCGACCCCCTGAACTCCAGAGTGAGGTGGTAAGCATGCTGCACTGCTCGCTGCCACTTTCCATGCGGCGATCAGATGCAGCACAGCCTCTCTGCCTGCCTCTCACTTTCAAGCAGCTGAAGAGACCAGAGTCCCACACAGTGGGGCTGTGAACTGTGCCTTTGTTGAGTCAGCCATTGGCCTATTTCACTGTGTTCAGAATCCACTGGCCTATTTCACTGGCTGGCCTACAGAGATTCTGCCTGACCTCTGAATGCCTCTTTGTCTTCTGTTGTTCTCTGTTAAACATACTCATTTTTGCCTTTCTCTCCACAGGCTGGAATGAGGGTATCTGTGTTGTTATCTCTGTTTCTTTTCTTTTTACCAGACACTTAATGTTTCTGGATACCCGGAGGCTCTGCTTCCTGTTCCTATTCTGCAGACAGCTTTCTCCTCATGCATCACAAGAACGCAGTAGGTGCAGTTAGGTAATTTTAGGCTTTGGACTAAATGGTCTTACACACACAAACACACACCTACCTCTTTATTATTATTCATTACATTTTTATATGGATCCATAGCTGAAGCTCTCTGGGCGGTTTACAAAGCTTAACAACCATGAAAAATATCTATACAAAGTGTAAAACCAGTTACATGAAAACATATAAATAGACAGCACACATACACAGACAACAAGTAAAAACAATTTAGACAATCAACCATAAGACAAACCCAGGTCCTGATTAAAAAGTCATCATATGCTGCCTCATGCCTGAGTAAAGAGCAAGGTCTTAACCTGGTGCCAAAAAGATAACAGTGTTGGTGCCAAGCGGGCCTTGTCAGGGAGATCATTCCACATTTGGGGGGCCACCAACAAGAAGGCCCTCTGTCTTGTTGCCACCTTCTGAGCCTCCCTCAGAAGTACCCAGAGGAGGGCCTTAGATACTGAATGTAGAGTAGATGATAATGTATATTATTTAGATAATAATGTGTATTATTTCACTTACTTCAAAATGTGTTAAGCTAGTCCTGCTGTGCCTAGGGGCCTTCCTGCTCACTCATTTTGCTGAGTGAGTCCCCAGACATCTGATCCATAGTCCTGCCCTGGTAGCACCACTACAAATACAGCTCAGCCCTACCTTGCCAAATGATCCACCAACAAGGGTGTTGGGTGCAGGATTCCAGACGCTTTCTTTCCTCCAAGTTATGTATCTTCTCTCCTGCTTAACATTCTATGCTTTTCAGTCCTTCCCGGTCCTAGTTCTCCACTTTGGCCTCTATGCTGCTCTTTCTTAATATGTTATCAGCCTCTGTAATGACCACTCTTACATGCTTTTGTGGCTTGCTCATATTTCTTGGAATGTTACAGATACACAAACTCCTGAGAGAGCAGTTGACACAATGCCAGATTTGGATGACTGCAAAGCAGTGATAGAGGGTGAATGTGGGGAGGGAGAATTCAGATTGGTATCTCTCCAGTTGCTACGGTCAGCATTACTTAATCATAACCTGCATTCCACAGCCATCCGGATTTCATATAAATAAGGAACTGCCACAACCTTTTGGAACTCTGGACAGGGAGGAATCCAGTCAAAGGAAGGATAGATGTTTTAAGAGGGCCTTGGACACTCACAGGTTCATTCTCCTTGGAACAGGAGCAGGCCGCTGCAGGAGGTGGTGAGCCTCCCTTTCCGGAGGTATTTCACCAGAGCCTGGATGGCCATCAGACATACCTGCACTGAGCAGGGAGTTGAACTAGATCGCCTCCAAGATCCCTCCTGACTCTATGATTCCTCTTTTTGCAGAAGATTGCATGGATGTTCTCAACAGCTCCAGCTGGGAGAATGGGACGTCACCAGCAAATGCCACCTCCCCAGTCATCGAGTTCTGGGAGTACGTATTCTGATTTTTCAGATTCTTTTCTTCCCTAGAATTCATAGAGAGGGGACTTCTGAATTTGGCTTCCATAAAGCTCCAAGAAAAAGAAGTTCAAAGGACCAGAAGTTGCAAACATAGGCCTATGGTAGGAATGTCAGAGGAATCTGTCCCGGGGGTGAAGTTTGCTGAGATTTCATCAGCTTGGCCCCCTGGACTTCAGCTCACTTTACCCATGAACTGGTTTGCCTTGATCTGCATCGAGTTCAGCCAGTTCGCGGATTTTCCAGGTTTTTCTTCCTTTTTTCTTATAAACATTTGTGCAAATTGCAGCTGGAATTTGCACAAATTATGTCCATCATTTGCACAATTTGCTGCTGCAGTTTGTGCAAATGATGCAAATTATGGCTGCAATTTGCACAAATTATAAAGCAGTTCCTGGATTTTGGGAAAAGCCCGTGGCTTGGCTTGGCTTGCAAATGCAAGCTGAGCCATGTGGGCAGCAGGGATCTGTCAGGACCCCAAAGGGCCAAATTTGGAAGTGACAGACATCCCTAGCATATGGGGAACACAAGGGCTTATCCACAGGATGGTTGTCAGAGTGGGCAGGTGCTTTGAAAAAACTGAATGGTTAACATGGCATATGATCATCCAACTCACCTCAGCTTTTGACTGGCCAAGATGAAAAGGATTCATATCCACCCTCCCCACTTTATTGCCTCCTCTACTCCACCCCCACCCCACCTGAAGCCTTCTTTGCTCCCCATAGTATCTAGGCAGCTTCCTCCCATGGAGGGCAGGAAGAATGCCTCTAAGTTGTTGCCAGTGGAGGCTGATGGCTCTGATGTCAGTGGGGTGGTGAATCCACTCTGGGGTAGCACCTTGGATAGCTTCTTTAGAATTCTGACTGGTTCTGACTAAAACCCAGAATGGATTCCCACTGACACTGAAGCCACCACCCTCCACAGGTTGTTGCTGGGTACTGAAGACTTGGTAGCGTAGGCTGCCTCCCTGCTCATTTTCACAACTGCAAGAAGCTGGAGCTGAGGAGGTTGTCCAAAATTTGCAACCCCTAAATTTCCTACCTTCAGCCCGCTTCACAATTAAGCCTCTTATCCTTCAGCCCACTTCACGACTCTATATTTGGACATAGCAGAAGCATCAAACATCCACAGGTTAGATATGTATTGATTTAGTACATTTATATCTCACCTTTCCTTCAAGGAACTCAAGGCAGCATACATGGCTCCCCCACTTTTTATCTTCATAACAACCCTGTGAGATAGGTTAGGCTGAGAGGTGGTGGCTGGTCTGAGGTCACCCAATGAGCTTCATGACTGAGTGGGGATTTGAACCCAGCTCTCCCTACTCCTAGTCAGATTCTATAACCACTACACCACACAGGATCTCTATGCAGTTCTTTGGCAAGCTTTGCCAGGTGTTGTGCTGCTAATGCACAGAAAGTGTGCATGCATAAGGCCCATATTTTAGCCTTATACAAATTGTCGCTCAAACCCAAGGGCATCAGTGCAATATCCAGTCCATGTACCACTGTAGAGGGGGACGTACCCCTGTTGCAACAGGATAGCATTACTGCTACTTACCACATTTTTGGAAAACAAAGTGAAGATGAATCTGTGCTCCACATCGTAACAGAGAATGCTTTAAAAAAATAAACATATACCTTTTTGAACCAAAGGAAATGACAGAATGGCAACGTATTGCTGTGTGCAGGAGGGGTTTAGGCTTGCTGGGCTTCACTGCACTAGGTGACTAGTGTTGTTGGTGTGTATACTTAACTTTGCGATCCATCCTGCCCATGTTGAAATTAGACACACTGCTGCCCCTGCCCACACAGACTTTTCATGCCACTGCTGAGACTAGGGATGTCATGGAAGTCCGGGAAAGGGGTGGAGTCCAGCGGACATCCTCCTGCTTGGCCCCCCCAGATGTCAGTCTATGGACTAACCCTGTGTTTGCCTGATTTGGCATGCGCGGAGTTGGGCAAGCTCGGGAATCCCTGCTTACCCACAAGCCGACATTTTGTGGAAAAACACAAATAAGCTCTTTACATAAATGGCCATTTTGCACAAAATGACAGCCATAAATAGCACCATTTATGCAACATTGCAGGTGTGCATGTACGGCCGCCAGTTTACGCAAAATGGCCATTTACGTAAAAAACCTACCTGCGGTTTTCCACGAAAAGGCGGCTTGCAGGTAAGCAAGACACCATGCGCTGCCTGCCAGCTGCCCATGGACCATCTGGCAGCTTCCACTGCATGCCAAGCAGAGTCAGGTGGCTGGCGGGGGTCTGGCAAGTGGCACGTGAGGTGACAGCAGGTGAGTTCGGCCATCCCTAGCTGAGGCATCTGAAAAATCATCCTAGAAATAACTTTATTGATAATGTTATTTTCTTTACCACAACTTTAGAGCAATTTGTTCTTTCGACTTAACTGCCATTCTCGCATGAGCACAACCAAAGGGGTTCTGATCAGTTCTGAATTAATGTTGCCCTCCCCAAAGAATGATACGTTGTGTCCAAAGGGGGACAAAGCCCACATTGTGATGGGGTGGGAGGGTGATTTGGGGCTAAGCGGGGAATGATCCCTGCCTGAGCGAAGTAGAGAAATTAAAACAGAGCACAGAGGACAAAAGGAGAGACTGAAGGAACGTAACTTAGCATTGGCATGATAGGAATGAGGGGATCTAAGTGAAAAATGACTAGCTGAAAATAATTAGGAAGGGGCTGATATGGGCTGGCAGGGGAAAGTCGTCCTGAGACATCAACCTTCTCATCTTTCAATCTGTCCTGGCAGGAGGCGAGCCTTGGGACTAACGGATGGGCTGCATAATCTGGGCACCGTGCGGTGGGAGCTGGCACTCTGCCTCCTGCTTGCCTGGATCATCTGCTACTTCTGCATCTGGAAAGGAGTCAAGTCCACCGGCAAAGTAGGAGCAGTCCTGTGCTTGCCAATTCTTAGTGTAGAGATCTGTCCTGTCAGCTTCCCTGGGTCAAAGGAGGAGCAGAAAGATGAGGGGAGAGGACACGAGGGTCAAACTGAGATTTGGCAGGAGCAGCTAAACCCTGAACACAGACTGAGCCCACTCTGACTAGGATTGAAGTAGATCCACAAGGGGAGAAAGAGAGAGAAAGAGAAAGGTCAAATAGACACCCCAGGCCACCTTTGTAATGAAGACCTCCTCACATAGGTCAAGGGTGTTAAACATCGGGTCTGTGAACCTAATCTGGTGCCCAAATCTGGCCTCACCCCCTTCCCCTGGCCCCACCCCCTTTCTGATCATTTGGTGGTTTCCTGGCTTTTGCACAGTCCCCCCCCCCTTCTAAAAGTTGAAATGCCTCTCTTAAGACTTAGTTGCTGGCAATAAGACCTCAAAGCTCAAATATGCTGGTTTTTTTGTCCTGGCCTTTTGCCTTAGGCCTGACTAGGGCTGGCTGTCATGGGGAAATCTGGCCCTGTTTAGGCTCACTGGATTTGCCTGGAGCCCCTGGCTCGGCTTACATTTGCAAGCCAAGCCACAGGCTTTTTCCCAAAATTTGGGAACTCTTCTTGGTCACCCCTGCTTAAATTGACATTTATGCAAATTGTGGCTATAATTCGCTGAATTTGCACAAATTGCAATTTGCAGAAATTGCAGCCATAGTTTGAGCACATTACAGGTGCAATTTGTGCAAATTACAGCCAAAATCTGTGCAAATTGCAACTGCAATTTGCATAAATGTCAGTTTAAGACTCCCCCCCCCCCTCTCCATATGCCAGCTCATGGGTAAGCAAGACAAAGTTTGGGGTGATAAATTTATGAAAGCTTGCTGAACTTCACCCCCCGGGACAGATTCCTCCAACATCCCTAGGCCCAGGCCCAGCCCAGCACTGGAATGCTCCTTACTAGAACAGAGATCTTGCTAGGACAGGGGGAAACCAATCAAAACCGTTCCAGAAGCGCTTGGAGATTGTGTCAGCAGGAGTATGTTTCCCATGATGGACTCCATCCAATAGATGTCACTGACAGGTACACCAGCATACCCATCCATTGCAGCAGTGCTGCTCTTCATGTTACCAATTGTGGGCTAGTTTAGACTTTTTGAAGGGACAGACTAAGTTGCTACAAAAATCTGCAAAACTGGTGGGGCACAAAGCGATGAATATGTACACTAGGGGCAATGACAGTTTGGCAGAATGGGCTCCAGATCCCTAAAAATGGATTGTCTGTACACAGCCAAAGTATAGACATATGATTATAGACAAAGTATAGACGTATGACAGGAGGGTGCTGCTGTGCTCATGCCCTACTTGTAGGCTTCCTATAGGCAGCTGGTTGGCCACTGTAGGAACAGAATTCAGCAAGGCTCTTCTTATGTTATCATGTTTTAGGTAGAGTGACAATGTATACCATCCCCATTCCATCAGTATAATATAATGTCCTCCTGTGATTGCGTTGAAGGGTGGTTCTGATCGCCAAAGGGGATTTGCTATTTTTCTGATCGCCAAAGGGGCTTCTCCGCTATTTTTCATGGCCTTTGTGGGCGCATCCATGTTCTTCTTGCTCTCAGGTGGTCTACTTCACTGCCACATTCCCTTACCTGATGTTAATTATTCTGCTGGTTCGAGGGGTCACTCTGCCTGGTGCTATAGAAGGGATCACGTTCTACTTGAAACCGGATGTTTCTAGACTGGCAGATCCCCAGGTGAGTGTGTGGCTTGGTGGATCGATTTCACAAGACCAGGCCTTTCTCCTAACTGCCTAACTGAGGGATTAAAGTGGGTAATATAACCCCTTGAACATGATGGTGCGGAACACATTGGGACTCATTGGCTCCTCACGCTCCAAATGGGGGCAGTAGCTGGTGGAAATGCCTGGGACTGCTCATCAGTCCGGCTGGCTAGCCAGAAATGCTGCAGCTGCAGCTTATTAAGCAGGGTGGGGCTGAGAGTTGAGAAGGGAGAGCAGGGGGCATAGTGTATGTGTGTGTGTGGGGGGGTGGAAGGTGGAAGGAGAAGCCAAGCCAGGAATAATGGAAGAGTCTGGAGGACAAGGAGGCTGGACAGAGAGACAAGTGATAAGACAACTGCATAGTGGAGGGAAAGAAGAACAGAAAGGCAAGTGGAGAGGAGGGGTGGAGGAAGGGCTCCCTGGCAGAGGAGAAGCCTCAGCTGGAAGCAGTGTTGTAGTGGAGCCAGGACTTGTAGGGACACAACAGCATTGGCACTTTTTGATGAGCAGGATGCTGATTTCGTTTGCCACCTCCCCTCAGAATTCCCTGTTCCCTCTGAGCTTAGCTGTAGTTCTCACAGTAGCTGGGGAGTAATTAATTTCCCCAGCAATATGTTGTGCCCTGTTGTAATGCAAAGTATTTCAGGGTGACTTGGTCTTGAATGGGTGATTAAGACCCATTTGCTTTATAAAAGACCTGCTCCTGGTGGAGATGAAAATAGCTAGAAGTGGTTTCTTGGTATGGATCAACACAGCTGCATGAATTTTTGGACTCTCCTTGGGGGCATGGCTACGGGGACTGTCATGATGAATGAATGCCTGCACTTCAAAACTGACCCCCTACACCACCAGTTGGGAGGTGGGAGCACCCAAACAGGCAGACAGAAGCAGTCCTGGACAGTTACTGTGAAATCAGAGGAAGAAGGATGCACTCTGACCACCTCTGATAGCTACTTCCCTTGGCCCCAGAGAGCCTATGCTGAATTTCACTTATCTTCACCTGTGGGGCCTAGATGGAGAGCAGACAGTGTCAAGCTTTAGGCAGGAGAAACAGAAAAGGGGAGGCTCCTAGCTCCTTCTTCCTATACCATCTCAGGTTGTGGATTCTGATGAAGTTCTGTGATGCAGTGATTCAATCTTGAGCAGCGGTCCAAAGCAAGACGGAAAGAGATCAGCACCATGGAAAGCTCCAAGTGGGGCTGGAAGCTAGACAGGGTTATCTCTATGTTGCTCCAACAAGGACCAGAGCAAGACAAGAGACTTAAATAGAAATGTAGCAAACTTTAGGCTGGTTGGCCCCACCCCCCATACTGATTGAGGCTTGATCTCTCAAAGGGGCCTGACCTGTTTCCGCAATCTCAGGCTGTGATGTAGCCGACACGCAGCACATAGGTCACCTCACATGTGGCTTCCCCTGCCCCCCTGCTGCAGCCCCCTCCATCCTCACCATGCTGCTGACTTTGGGGGCAGCAAAACAAACAAGCAAGCAAACAAACAAACAAACAAACAAATAAATATTGTGTGTGTGGGGTTGAATGGTTGTTTTAGTGCTATGGAGTACCAGAACAAAGTTAGCTTGTATGCAAGATAAATCTGACCCTTTTAGTCCTCTGTAGCCACTATGCGGTGCTAAAACAGTCAGATTTAGCTTGTTTGTAAATGTAACCCTTTTCGCCCACTGTAGCTGCTATGTGGTGCTAAAAGGGTTACATTTAGCTTGCAAACGAGCTAAATTCAAACCTTGTAGTACTCCATAGCTCTACTAAAACAACAGATTAAAAAAATTGGGGCACCCTATAGACTGTGAAGGACTCCATGAAGTGCAGCCTGTGGGAGGGGGGATTTGGGGGATGAAAATGGCCCCTGGACCTCCTGCAGTTGTCCACCCCTGCTATAAGTGAACAGGCAAAGAAGGGAAGCAAGAGAGCCAGGAAGAAGAATAGTACATTATCCTCCCCATGCTTTGTTATTTTTATTGCAGTTATTTACTTGTATTCTGCTCATAGAATGCTCAGAGGGGCTTACACAACAAGAAAAGTAAAATGCAATAAAATTCAATTAAACAAAATCACAATTATGGCAGATAAATAAATAAGTAAATAAATTTAAAAGCAGTGCAATCTAAAAGCAGGCATCATTCTAAAAATCAGTTTGAAACAGCAGCCTAACTATACGTTAAAAACCTGTGGAAATAAAATAATAATAATAATAAACATTTTCAGTTTCTTCTGGACTAAATGACAGTAAAGAAGGAGCCTGATGAATCTCCACTGGAAGGGTGTTCTAGAACCATTATGTTCACCCACCGAATGACCCGAGAGAAAAGGTGCTTCCAGACAAAGAGGTCTCAGTGCTAATAATCAAAAGACATTGTGAAGCTATTCGGTCTTTTCTTCCTGAGCAGATTTTCTGCTGTAAGAAAAAAAGACAGAAAAAGCAGTGGGAAAACATGGGAGGTTACGAGAAGAAAACAACGATGACATCTGGACCCTGGTCAAATTCTGTGAATGAGGCAGGGTGATTGCACATAAAAGCCTAATCTAGAAGCACCCGAAGTCACAGAGTGCAGAGTGCCTGGACAGGTCTGTATGGGAGCACTAGAGAAAAAAGAACTCAGACAGGGCTGGGAATCTCTGACCTGGAATCAACATATACAGGTGTATTTCTGGATATGATGCTTCTCCTGATTCATCAGAGAGATGAAGGTTGCTGGGTGCTGGACAAGGTGATCTAGGTCACTCTCAGCCACCCGATTCCCGGAAGGCAGTTCCTAGCATGCCACTATGAAGGCAACAGCCCTTTTAAAAGGGCAGCAGGAGTCTCACTGTAGCATGAGTGCTGCTGTTTGCCAGAACAATTTTAAAATATGGCCATGTTCGGTCATTGCCACTTAAGGCACAGCAAATGTGGCTGCTCCTATTAAATATTCAACACATGACAGATGGTTTCTCTGAGCCCTAAGTGAAAATGATTAAGAAAGAGAAAGATAATGTCTCTTCTAATTTACTGGGATCTGACTTGAGTTTCTGATGGATAATGCCAGAATTTCCCTCGAGAGGCTGGAGTTCCTAGCAAAAGAAGCCCTGTGAAAAATTGCATAGTCGACTATGTACAGTCAGGAAATATCTGAAATGTCAGAACTATTTCTGTGTGTATTGCGTAGTTCTACAACTATGAAGCTAGTGGGTGTAAATCCATTCCTTGCTGTAGATTTGTGTGCCATTGCTAATTGAAAAATTGAAAGAAGGAGGAGGAAAAAAGAGGGAGCTAATCAGTGGTATAGTGGAAATTTTGAAATGCAAACACTTATCATGACAGTACCCATGTCTATGCCCTGGAAAGAGAGTCCAAAAATGCAGGCAGCTGTGTTGATCTATATCAACAAACCAGTTCTAGCAGTTTTCATTTTTACCAGGAGCAGGGTTTTTGTAAAGCTAATGGACTAAATTGCCCATTCAAGACCAGGTCACCCCCAAATACTTTGCATTGCAACAGGGATAGCTCACAACTATATATTGTTGCTGGGAAAATCAATCCCCCCGACATCTGCCAGCTACTGTGAGGATTACAGCTAAGTTTAGAGGGAACAGGGAAGTCTGGTCAGGGAGACTGGGGTGGTAGATGATGTCATTGTTGCTGCTAATCAAAAAGTTCTGACACTTTGACCTTGCAAACATAGGCTTTGCTGCATCACTGGAGCTAATCATGTTTCTATCCCTTGTTGCTGAAGAGACTTCTATTGCTCTTTTTGGTCACATTAACTCCTGAGATGGCTAGCAATAAATAGAAGTCCTTCTTCACACAGTGCATAGTTAAACTACAGAATTCACTACTACAAGATGTAATGACGGCCACCAGTTTGGAAGGGTTTAAAAGGGGATTGGATAAATTCCTGGAGGAGAAGGCTATCAATGGCTACTAGTCCTGATGTCTCTATGCTATCTCCAGTATCAGAGGCAGCATGCCTATTTATGCCACTTGCTGGGGAACATAGGCAGGAGGGTGCTGTTGCACTCATGTCCTTCTTGTCGGTTTTCCTTGGGCAGCTGGTTGGCCAGTGTGTGACCAGAATGCTGGATTAGATGGACCCTTGGTCTGATCCAACACAGCTCTTCTTATGTTCAATATAAAAATAAAAAAAATCATAAATCTAAAGCAAGCTAAAACCAGAAACCTCCAAAAACATAAAAACCCACACTGATAAACACATAATCTAGCAGCCTTGAGCCAAGTGCTTGCTGAAAGGTGAGCAGAGAGGGAGCCAATTGGCCTCCTGAGGAAGGGTAATTCAAAGTTTAGGCCCCATGACCAAGAAAGCCATGTCTCTTGTGCTGACCTGCAGTACCTGTGATAACAAACAGACATGGAGGAGCATATCTAGATCAACTCTAATGTTGATCTGAGTGCACAGGCACTCAGAGGTGGTGGTGGGAGGCGGCCTTTAAAATATCCTCAACCCAGACAATGTATGAGCATAATTAGGGGTTAATGAGAATGCACAGTTGTTTGCTTTCTCTGTTGCTTGTTATGACTAGCCTTTCTCAGGGGGCTTCCAAATGGAAGATCTCATGGCTATTTGTTGTCTTAATTCAGGAGACTTCGTACCCACATGCCAGACAAGCACTGTGGTCATGTTTATACTGATGTCTGCTAGTCCAACTGGTAGAGGATGAATTTAACAGGATGAATATGTGTCAAATGATCCACTCCTGTCTTCCCAGGCTATGACTGGCAAGGACAGGGATGCTTTGACTTGCATTCCTGCATTGATCAGGGGGTTGGACTTGATGGCCTTGTAGGCCCCTTCCAACCCTACGATTCTATGATTCTATGACTGCTTACTTCCTGACTCTAGAAATGATTGTGCCTTTCTTGTTCCAGGTATGGATGGATGCAGGCACTCAGATCTTCTTTTCTTATGCCATCTGCCAGGGATGCCTGACGGCCCTAGGCAGCTACAACAAGTACAACAACAATTGCTACAGGTAGGAGTATCTGGCATCTCTTAAATTCTTCCCTCTTGGTATTTGGTAGAAAAATCTCTGCAAATTATTGCCTCAATATATCCCACTGCTGTGGATGCATTCCCATGCCTGTCCCATGAGAACATGATTCTGTGGCAAGCAGTTCCAAAACTCATATGTAAGAAACTTACAGTCTCTAACTGAAATATTCTGTAGATTTTTCTGTCCACGTTCCACCAAAGTGTTGAGCACTGATTTTTCTGTGGCCATCGTGATGATTCCTTTTGAATTGTCCAAATCCCTTTATCCCTGCTCCCACCCATCATGTTGAAACCAACAACTGGCTCCTGCATAGTGAGACCTATGTACCATATAGTAATGGCATCCATTAATTTTGCAAAGGCACTCTACTAACAACATATAATGTAAAGTTTACTTTCTGGGCATCGGTTTGTTCTGATCTCCGTTTCTCTCTGTGTGTGTGTGTGTGTGTGTGTGTCTATATTCTATGTATCTATCTAGCTGACACTTTTAAAATTGTACAAAGTAAAAACATAAAATACAAAGCAGCAGTAAAACAATAATAAAACAAGTCAGATAAAAACAAGATAAAACTAGGGCACGCAACAAAACGTAAAACCAGCAGCATGGATAAAATAGCACAAAGATCCAAGAGCACTGAAAACAGCTCCTAAAATGGCTGGGTGAATAGAAAGGTCTTTACCTGGAGCTGAAAAGACCATGATGTAGGCACCAGGCAAGCCTCTCTGAGAAGAGCACGCCATTCCACACATGGGGTGCCTCCGCTGAAATAGCCCTTTCTGTATATGTAAAGCTGCCTTATGTGGAGTCAGGCCATTGATGTCTAGCTCAGCATTGTCTACGATAGCTGGCAGCAATTCTCCAGGCTCTTGGGTGGAGCTCTTTCTCAGATCTATCTGGAGGTGTCAAGGATTGAACCTGGGGCCTTCTTCCTGCAAAGCACCTGCTCTACCAAGTGAGCAGATGCTTACCTGATTCAGCCTCATCTGAGATAGGTACGCCTTGTTCTACATGCCGACCTTTTTGGCATGCAGGCCCAGTACATGCCAAATTATTGGGTACAAGGTAGTTAGGCCCCTAATTAAATCCACAAACCCCTCCCTCCAATTTTAGCCAAGTCACAGCATTCTAAAAACAATAGCTAAAGGGGCCAGCACAAATGGTGTCAGCCTTAAGCTGAGTCAGGTCATTGGTCTATCTAGACCAGTGGTATCTATTTGTGTCTCAAGCAGAGGTCTATTCCCAGACTTTGAACTGGAGATTCCAGGAATTAATTCAAGAAATTCATTTCAGTTCATTTTTGCCCCCCTGCAATTGTGGCACCGGGACACAAGTCCCAAGTGTGAGATAGTGCCCCACTAACGCATGCAAGCAAACACATGCAGTGTGGCTGTGCTGCCAGTCTACTGAGCTGGGAAGTGGACCACAGTGCAGCATAGAGGAGGCAGACAAGAGTACCCAGCTGACTCTGTGCTACCCCCAGGATCATGAGCAGTTTTTCACTTGTCCTGGAAGCCCAGAAATCGTCTTTGCTTTCTGTACCTCTCTTGTTGCATCCGTGCCTCAGGTTGGCTTCTTGTGTTCTATCCAACACTGTCTCTGTTCAAGAAATTGGACACCACCAACACACATGCAAAGAACAAGAACAATCTTTGGTTGTGAGCAATGCTTTCTCTATCTCACTCGCTCTCTCTGGAATTGCCCCAACAGGGATTGCTTTATGCTCTGCTTCCTGAATAGTGCCACCAGTTTTGTGGCTGGCTTTGCTATTTTCTCTGTATTGGGCTTCATGGCACAAGAACAAGGCGTACCTATCTCAGACGTGGCTGAATCAGGTAAGCATCTGGTGGTGGTTGCAGAAAGGAGGTGGTTAAAATAGGAAGTGTGGGCTGATATCTTAGGAATGGGAAGGAATGGGATGGGAGTTGTAGTCTGACACATCTGGAGGGCATCAGGTTGGGGAAGGCTGCTGTAAGGAGACCCATGAAAGTAGTCAGTATTGCACATGGAAGAATCTTCCATTGCCTCTGAAATGGTTCATGTTCTCAGTCTTTTATTTGGTGGGAACTACGTCTGCGTATCTAAAAGACAGTGAATATCACTGCATATGGAAAGACAGTTCATGGTAGATGTAGATTTGTGTCAATCCTATTTGCATGTAAGATTAGGCAGGGGCGGAGCCCCTTTGGCCCCCTGATGTTGTTGGACTCCAATTCCCATCAACCCCTGCCAGCATGGCATGATGAATGCTAATTTTTTTTAAAAAAATAGTGGTTGAATGGTCAGGGATAATGGGAACCAAAGGGTTGGTGAAACAGCCACTCACTTCCTTTGTTTGATTGGTAGGTCCGGGCCTAGCATTCATCGCCTACCCCAAAGCTGTAACCATGATGCCTGTGTCTCAGCTGTGGGCCTGCTTATTCTTCCTTATGCTGATCTTCTTGGGTCTGGACAGTCAAGTATGGAAAAATAATATTCCGTGCTCCTTCAGTTCCATCTATGGCACATTACACATTTGATATACTGCTTTTGTAGTGTTATTTCCTGCTTTTTATTCCACATTATCCGAAATACCGCAATGAATGTCATTGTGTGTCCTATAAGGTATAAATGCGTAAGAGGGATATAGTGTTACCATGATGGGATTATAATGACATGATACAAGGTGTAGATCTGGCCTATGTTCAGGGGATGTATTGTACCTTGCAGAAAAAATAGACAATGGTATCTGAACACACAGGAGCAACATGAATTAATGATATTAAGCATTAATTAGCTATGGAGATTGAGAGGTGAAATGTGGTAAGCTATCATTTGGACCTGAATCAAATGCACATCAGATGCACAGATTTTTGCTAGCACAGATGCAAGCCCTCCTGTTGTTATGGAGTCTTCCCCCTCTTATTCTTCCAAATAAAGCAATTCGTTTCTGAGCAGCTCATGCTGCTTAATATCTTGGGAAAGAAGGTGTGTGTGTGGGGGAGAGCAGCTTAGTTGACTAACAAAGGGCTCAGCAGAAAGTAGACCTCCAGATGTTTTGGACTTCAGCTCCCAGCATTCCTGACCATTGGCCATGCTGGCAGGGGCTTCTGGGAGTTGAAGTCCAAAACATCTGGAGATCTACCTTCTGCTCATCCCTGGGCTAAAGGAGGGATGGGGAACATGTGCCCTCTAGATGTTGTTGGACTGCACCTTCTAGCCAGCATAGCCAATGGTGAAGGATGATGGAAGTTGTAGTCCAGCAAGATCTATTGGATCACAGCTTCCCCATCCCTGGGCTAAGAGTTTACTCACATGTCTCCATTACAGTGCATGGTGGCCACAGGACATCTATGAACAGATGAAGCAGCCTTAAGCTGAGTCAGGTCATTGGTCTATCTAGACCAGTGGTATCTATTTGTGTCTCAAGCAGAGGTCTATTCCCAGACTTTGAACTGGAGATTCCAGGAATTAATCCTGAGTAGGGTTGTATGAGAAATTCATTTCAGTTCATTTTTGATCAAGATTTACTCAGTTTGCATTTTTCAGACTGATCATGTGCACTTTTCAGACTTATCATGGATTCAATTTGTGGTCGAAGACCGTTCATTTCCAAGCTTGCAATGTGATCCATGGACCAAAGCAAAACAAAAAAATGTTTGACAGCATGTATACATTTGAAAAATGTGCATGAAAAATGCATACTTTTGAAAAATGAGCACAAATACATTTTATTCAATAGGAAAAGAACGCATACATTTAAATTGACATTTGAAAAAATATGCATGAAAATACAGATTTTCATGAGAAAAGAGAAAAACAAAGCTTGCAATCTGATACAGACTTGAGATGGAACAAGATGGAATTTGGAAAACTTTGGCAAGCTCTATATTCGCACATCCCTAATCCTGAGACCTTCTACATTCAAAGCAAGTGCTCCTACCCTTGAGTTATGTGCCCCACCTATGGGCAAGAAAACTTGACTTCCAGCCACTTCAGCCTGTACCAAGGCAATCACATGCGACCATTGGCATGGGAAAGATTCCATCCAGAATCTATCCAGATCCCACTTTGTCATATCATTGCAAGTGCCTGAAAAATATTGGTTTGCAGCAATGTGCTACAAGCCCAATCCGTCAAGTGCTGGGAGATACGCATGACTGGGTTGCTACAGGAAGATATGGCTGGGAGCCAATGCTAGACAAGATTTTAATGGTGAAGAAAGGAAGGAAGGATGGATGGAAAGAAGGTAGTGGGACAGAAGGAAGTTGGGGAGAGGAAGGATTGAGAAAGGGGAGCTCTTGGAACCTGGGTTTCCTGAATCATTTCTTCCACAGTTTGTCTGTGTCGAGAGCTTGGTGACAGCCGTTATTGACTTGTTCCCGGAAGTCTTCCGCAAGAAAGGACGCCGGGAGCTGCTGATCCTGGGCATTGCAGTGATATGCTACCTGCTTGGCCTGCTACTGGTTACTGAGGTGAGAAGCGAAGAAGGTCAGTGGGTGGGGAAAAGGGATGTTTGACCAGGAGGCCTGTCAAATCTCCAAGGGGGTGGGGGATGGATGCATCTTGAATCTAATGTGCATGCATGTGAATGCATGTGCATGAACTCTAAGACACCACTGAGTGCCATTTCACATGCAGCAGGTGGTGTGGTTCACTTTCAGCTATTAAGTATGCTAATATATCGTAGGAAAACTATGGGTTGTATCCAACAGTGGTCATCTGCCACCAGAACGGAACCACGGTTGGAATGCATTTTGCCTCCCCCATGCATTTCTTCATGTGCCCCAAATCTGCTCCACACTCTGCTGGGTGCCTGAAAGAAATTGGTGGGTTTGCTGCCATATTTTAGTAGCAAACCATTATGGGGCGCAACATGGTTCAAATTTAGCTTGTGTTGAAGCCAAATTTGACCCTTTAAATGCTCTGTAGCCACTACACAGTTCTAAAAGAGTCAAATTTAGCTTCAGAACAAGCTAAATGTGAACCATTTAGTTATCTTTAGTACTGAAACTGCCCTTAAAGGACAGGTTTTTTTGCCACTGCCACCAAATTCAGTGGCATGGCAGGGGCTGCACAAAGTGCGGAGTGAATGCAACTGGTGCATATTCCCCCCCCCCCATCTAGTAGGATTGCTGTTGCCTTAGGCAAGCTATTACAGGAGACCCGCATTGTCCTTGGCAGCTGGCACAAGGATTGCCCAGAGGGTTTGAGATGCTCACTCAGTGGGATCTGCATAACTGAGGTCTGACAGCTGCTTTTCTTCAATGTGCAAGTCTGTGAACTGTACTTCTTCTGAGAGTGCTACTCTGTCTCTTGGCATATGCACAGTTCCTGATGCTGCTTCCCTAGAGTCTTGGCTTAAGTCAAAACTTAGGGCTAGGGACCTGAGATCATCTGGCACATGAGGAGTAACCTACTAAGCTTGCCAGTTTGCATGCTGGGGCAATTTCTTCATTGTGCCTACCATGGTTGGTGGCAAATGCAAACTCCTTCAAAGGCAATGTGGCATGGTTGATCACATGTGGGCTTGGTCTGGGGAAGAAAACATGATTCAAATCTTTGCTCAGCCATAAAATACACATTGGTCTTGGGTGAGCCAGTATCTTTCAGTATCTCTCAGTCTATATTTATTTATTTAGGGAGCAATCCTATGCATGTTTAGACAGAAATAAGACCCACAACTCAATGCATCATCCAGTCAGCCATGGCTGGTTGTAGGACTTATTTCTGTTCAAAGATGTATAGGATTGTGCCCTTATTTATTACATTTCTATACCATCCATTAGCTGAAGCTCTCTGGGTGGTTTACAAGACAAAGCTTAAAACCATATAATACAATAACATAGTAAGTCTAGTGCTACATCACACAGAGGTGGTTGTGTGGATAACATAGAACAGCCACATGTAACCTGGATACAAAAGTAGGGTTGGATACAGAAGTGACTCGTATAAATAAAAGCCATCTATAAAATGGTTGCTGATCTTAGCCTGGAGAACACCATGGAAGACTCCAACTTAGTGACTAGGGCTTAAACCCCATGCACACCTCCTTATGAGTGAGACCCACTGAACGTAATGGGACTTTCTTTTCTTCTTCAAGTGAGCATGTATTACCTGGTGCCCTCCAGCTGTCTGGGACTACAAATCCCAGCATTCTTGACCATTGGCCATGCTGTCTTAGGGTTGATGGGTGTTGAAGTCCAAAACATCTGGAGGGCACCAGGTTGGGGAAAGCTGTTGTATAGGATTGTGTTGGACAAGTAGCCCCCCACCCTGGTGATGGTTGTTGTTGTTCAGTCGTTAAGTCATGTCCGACTCTTTGTGACT
This sequence comes from Heloderma suspectum, assembly GCF_057233095.1. Lineage (NCBI taxonomy): Eukaryota > Metazoa > Chordata > Lepidosauria > Squamata > Helodermatidae > Heloderma > Heloderma suspectum. Next base: position 25,976,778 of record NC_139464.1, read on the forward strand.
CCATGGACCATAGCACGCCAGGCCTTCCTGTCCTCCACTCTCTCTCGGAGTGTGCTCAAGTCCATATTCATTGCATCGGTGATGTTATCTAGCCATCTCATCCTCTGCTGTCCCCTTCTCCTTTTACCTTCAATCTTTCCCAGCATCAGGGTCTTTTCCAGGGGTAGCGACTGTGAAATTGTAAATATACGTACTTGTGCTACAAGATGGAGGAAGGAAAGAAGGATTGTGAACTTCTCCACTCAGGGATAATACTTGTAAGCAATTATGACAACTCACTGACACAGTGATGTGGCATGTGTCTTGGCTTGCCTCCTAGAAAATTGTGTTATAGCAAGTCACCTTCTTCTGTACCTGTAAACTCTCTGTATTATGTAGTTCTTCTGTTTCTTGCCTCCCCCCCCCCATGTTTCACTCTGGTTCTTTGCAAATGGTCTTACCATTCCCCGTTGTGCTTCTTGCAGGGTGGAATGTACATCTTTCAGCTATTTGATTATTATGCAGCCAGTGGAACATGCCTTCTCTTCCTCGCTGTCTTTGAGGTCATCTGCATTGGATGGGTTTATGGTATGTAGGACATAGAGTACAACTGGACTGTCTTTCTTCCATGTATGTCTGTGACAGCAGCAGTCATCTTTAATAGCAGGAAGTGCCCATAATTGAGCTGATGTTCCATAAGCACATGCAGTGGCATTCCTCCAGTTGGGTTCAGTTATCCTCCCACCAGCTGGCACCCTTTGGATGTGTTGGATGACAACTCCCACCATTCCTAGCTAGCCAACAGTCATGCTTGCTGGGAATGCTGGGAGTTGCAGTCCAGCACATCTGGAGAGCAGCCGGTTGAGGAAGGCTGGGTTAAATTATATCTTCACTATAACCTCATTTCGGAACAGATTGTTCATGGAACCAACCTAGCTTTTTATTCAGAGTGTCATAGGTCATCTTGAGCCAGATCTGAGGGATACATTTGTATGTGGGGAGATATAGCTTCATCTCCTGGTCCAAGGTTGAACTAACGAAGCACCCTTGGCAATTCCATGATCTCAGCCTGGGTTCTCCAAATGCAAGAGTAATGCTAATTCCCTTAGGGGTTCTTAAGTTATGAAGAGATGTTGTTAAAAGCTTTAAGGGTTCAGTTCTATGCATCTTTAGACAGAAATAAGTCCTACAACTCCCAGCATGCCCCAGACACTTTGCCTCTTAAAAACGTGTTACAAAGGATCAAAACAGGAGTGGGCAACTTGTGGCCCTCCAGAGGTTTATGGCCTACAACTACCATCATCCCTTACCACTGGCTATGCTAGCTAGGGCTGATGGGAGCTGCAGGCCAAAAAATCTGGAGGGCCACAGGTTGCCCACTCTAAGATTTAAAAAATAATCTTCCATCCCATAACATTCCACTATTAACATCCTAGCAGCTACTTTAGAAAGGCAGAACATACATCCATACCAGTTTTTCCAATGAGATGCAATCAGGAAGGATCCTCTAGGCTGCTGTGTGAAGGTTGCATGATTATTTATGTTGAGATGGTGATCTTTGTTTCTCACCCCAATTCCAAATGTCAATCCTGTACCCCAAATATCAGCCCTATGTTGGTATGAAATACCAGGTCGGTAAATGGAGAACTCATGCCCAGGGCAGGCTCTGTGCTTTGGCCTCTTTGCTTATACTGCTACTTATCCCAGATCCTTTTTGCTTACGCTACAAAGTATTAAAGCAAATGTCATGAATAAAGGCACATGTTCCAAGCTTGCCTCTTGCCAGCCATGACGATACCACCCACGGCCTGGCAGCTTTCCCCTGCTTGTCAAGCAGTCGTCAGTTATAAAGATTTGAGGATTTCCTGCATACAGCTTTACTTCTGTGAAAAGATTGCCATTCCCAGCCCATTTGCTGCTGCTGTTGCAGTTGCCAAAGGGAAGTGCCCGGAGCACCGGGGGTGGGTGGGGGAGAGCCTGCTTTAATAAGAAAACAAAAACTAGCATACTTTTTTTTTTAGATTGGAAGCCAGATGCCGCAATAACACAAACCAGGGAGAGTTTTCTAAACAGCACCAGCGCACATAACCCTGAGATTAGTCATTCGAAAAGAAATCTCACTGACAGTGCTGGAGAAGAAATTGGGTTAAAGCTATTAGAATCTTAGATAACTGGGGTTGGCAGTGGGTGAAAGGATGCTCAAGGCAATGTTGTGGGTGGCCTTGGAATGACTCCATGACCTGTCTCTTGTATGTTCAAATAAATATCTCTTTCTTGCCCAAGCACACCCATGCAGACACAGTCAGATAGGAAAAGAGAGCACTGGTGTAGCATATAGTGGATCAGAGGGTGAGCCATGAACTGGGAAGCCTACAGTTCAAATCTTGTTGTCGTTCAGTCATGTCCGACTCTTCGTGACCCCATGGACCACAGCACGCCAGGCCTTCCTGTCCTGCGCTCTCTCCTGGAGCATGCTCAAGTTCATATTCATTGCATCAGTGATGCTATCTAGCCATCTCACCCTCTGCCGTCCCCTTCTCCTTTTGCCTTCAGTCTTTCCCAGCATCAGGGTCTTTATAGCATAATGAAGTCTGTAGCTTGCTCAGCCTCTGTGCAATACGGGGGTCGGGGGCTAGGTTTCTGAGATAATGCAGGCAGAGTTGAACCTTTTATTTATTTATTTCATTCATTTCTATACCGCCCAATAGCCGAAGCTCTCTGGGCGGTTCACAAAAATTAAAACCAAACAACACACAATAAAACAATTTAAAATATATAGAACATTAAAACCACAATATAACAATACAACCACAATAAAACCTAGCAGCAGTGCAGGAGTTTAAAATACAGATTTAAAACAACAAAGATAAAAATTTAGAAAGCTAAAATGCTAAAATGCTTGGGAAAATAAAAAGGTCTTCACCTGGCGCCGAAAGGAATACAATGTAGGTGCCAGGCGAACCTCACTAGGGAGCTCATTCCAGAGCCGGGGTGCCACAACAGAAAAAGCCCTCCTCCTAGTAGCCACCCACCTCACTTCCTTTGGCAGGGGCTCACGGAGAAGGGCCACTGATGATGATCTTAAGGTCCGGGCAGGCACATATAGGAGGAGGCGATCCTTCAGGTAACCTGGCCCCAAGCCGTTAAGGGCTTTGAATGTTAACACCAGCACTTTGAATCAGGCCCGGAAATGGACTGGCAGCCAGTGCAGCTGGAAAAGTACTGGCGTAATATGAGCTCACAGGCCAGTCCCTGTTAACAATCTTGCTGCCCTATTTTGGACCAGCTGAAGTTTCCGGACCGTTTTCAAAGGCAGCCCCACATATAACGCATTGCAGTAATCCAGACGAGAAGTTATCAGAGCATGGATAACTGTAGCTAGGCTATCTCTGTCCAGATAAGGGCGTAGTTGGTATACCAGCCTAAGCTGATAAAAAGTGCTCCGTGCCACTGAGTTCACCTGTGCCTCAAGTGACAGTTCTGGATCCAAGAGCACCCCCAAACTACGAACCTGATCCTTTAGGGGGAGTGCAACCCCCTCCAGAACAGGTTGAATATCACCTAGCTGGGCAGACGAACCACCCACTAACAGTACCTCCGTCTTGTCTGGATTGAGTTTCAGTTTATTGGCCCTCATCCAGTCCATTACCGTGCCCAGGCACTGATTCAGAACAGCCACTGCCTCACCTGGTTTTGATGAGAAAGAGGGGTAGAGCTGGGTGTCATCTGCATATTGATGGCACCTCAGCCCACACCTCCGGATAACCTCCCCCAGCGGTTTCATGTAGATGTTAAACAGCATGGGGGATAAAATAGAGCCCTGTGGAACCCCATGGCACAATTGCCATGGCACAGAGCAATAATCCCCCAGCACCACCTTCTGGAATCGGCCATCCAAGTAGGAGCGGAACCACTGTAGTGCAGTGCCTCCAACTCCTAACCCAGACAACCTATCCAGAAGGATACCGTGGTCGATGGTATCGAAAGCCCCTGAGAGGTCCAGGAGAACCAACAGGGTTGCACTCCCCCTGTCCCTCTCCCGGCAGAGGTCATCCCACAGGGCGACCAAGGCAGTTTCCATTCCAAAACCAGGCCTGAAGCCTGATTGAAATGGATCTAGATAATCCGTTTCATTCAAGAGTGCCTGGAGCTGTCCTACAACCACCCGCTCAAGCACCTTGCCCAGGAAGGGGACGTTGGCCACTGGCCTAGGCTATAATTGTTAACATCCTCTGGGTCCAGGTTAGGCTTTTTCAGGAGTGGTCTAATTACTGCCTCTTTTAAAGGCACCACTCCCTCTCTCAAGGAGGAATTTACAACCACCTGGACCCAGCCGGACATCCCTTCCTTGTTTGATTTAATAAGCCATGAAGGGCAAGGGTCAAGCACACAAGTGGTCGATCGGACTTGGCCAAGCACCTTGTCCGCATCCTCAGGCCTCAGTAACTGAAACTCATCCAATAAAACTGGATCAGACGGTGCTCTGAACGCCTCTACCAATGGAACTGCATTAATGGTGGTTAAAGGTTTCAATTAAAGGTTAATTAAAGGTTAATTTCAACCTTTGAAATGTGCTCTTAAACTTTAGTTATCATAGTGTTTTGGCACTCATGCTGTAGGGTGGCTGCCCAGGCAGGGTGGCTAGCAGAAGCAGGTAGAAGGTAGATCATCATGATCCAATGCTGGACCACTGTCCAATTTCTGGTGGGCCAGTTAGCCCTGGGATGGGCAACTTTGTCCCCTGGAACCCACCACAGGCCATGCCCTACCCTGCCAAAATGGCTGCCACAGCTGAATTTGCCACTGAATTTGCAGCAGTGGCAAAAAAGCTGGTTTTTTTCAAGGTAACGAGGTGCATAGGGAGCATGCACCTGGTTTGCAAGCAGAACTTTTGCTTGCAAACCAAGTGCACGGGTGCATGCCTTGTTTCCTTGCAAAATTGTTGGGGTTTTGCCACTGCCATGGTGGCAGCAGGAAATTCAGCACCAGCAACAGTGGGGGAAGGCCCCCCCTGCAAAAATGGCCATGGGGTTGCTGGGATTAATGCTAGGAGTGTTCTTTTAAGCAAGAGTGCATATGGAGGATCACTTCACACTGGCTAGTTGTGTCTTAACTATTAAGAGTTATGCCTGAGTTTGCACTCTTGCTGTGTAAACTGAAAACACATCAGGGGACCAGACGGGATTCTAATAAAGAAAGAAAAAAGACTGTATAGGAATCTTCAGCCTAATTCTGCTGTAAGTAGTGCAAACTGATGTCATGTAAAATATAGCCCAGACAGGCTGCAGAACATACGTTGCCAGAGTGGTTGTAAAGGAGCATTTGGCCTTTGTGTCTGTTCTGTGGGGCCTGGAAGTTTTTGCAAGTACTGAAACCTTTAGAGCCACAAGTTGATGAGTTCATCTTCAAGTTTCAGATCGTGGGGAACTGATTTATGGTGCAACCTTTGTGTATAGAATTACAGCCTCAAAAATACACGAGAGGATTTGTAGGACATGTTCATGAAGAAACCTAATCACACAGCTAGCAGACATGTACGTTCTGGTAGGGATGTATGACAAATTCATTTCACTTTGGTTTTGACCAGAATTTACCCAGTTCACACTTCTGGACCTGAATGTAGACTTGAATGCAATCTGCAGTCGAATTCCAAGCTTGCGATTTGTAGAGTGAAAAAAATGTGTTTGAAAAATGTGTACATTTGAAAAATGAGCCCAAACTTGCTTTAATCAATGGGAGAAAAATGTGTACATTTAAGAAATGCACAGATTTGATGCATACATTTGTGGAAATGCACATAAAAAATCAGAAAAACAAAAACAAAGTTCAGGATCTGATACAGACATGGGTTGAGCTTTGAAGTGGACTTTGGAAAACCTGAGAGAGCTTGAGTTTTGCTGACTTGCACATCCCTACATTCTGGTTATGGAATTGTCTTTTCTTGAAACAAATGAGATCATGCTGCTGTCAAAGACAGGAGTTCTGATTGCCTAGACTGCTGCATTGTGCCAGTATTCTGTGCCTTAGGTTGTCCAGGATAACAGCAAATACCTCCATCTATTTAAACAAAGCTCTCCCTGCGGGGTTATTCAAGGCCCGTCTCTCCAGTAATGTACATAATCCTTCCAAATAGATGATTTGGGGGAGGGGAGAGAAGGCTGGCACATCTTTTCCCCAGTTTCACTTTTACTGGAGAGCAGTGTTGACTGACTGAACTGATGAGTCCTTAAGCCTGATTAATTTTTTCATCATCTTTGGAAATAAAGAGCATGCCAACTTCCCTTCCAAGGATGCGGTAAATCCATTCATGTCAGGTTCCATCATTTTCTACTACATCACCCTTTGCCTTTGATGGGTTTGCTGAAACCTTGAAATGTAGCATTTCTGCAGGAAATGGGTCAGAAAAGAAAGCACTAACAATGCTGCTAACTGGAAGTGCACGTGACCAAATTGTTGCTGTTAGGCATTTTTGCTGATTTAAAGGGCCTCTCTTTTTTCCTTAGACTCTCCCTTCTTCTTAACTAGCTAAAAGCCTGCTATTATGATAGGTTCTCTCATAAAACTTCTTACTTGACATCTGATCTTGCCTAGAGCCCATTGGCTAATATTCTATGACACCATAGCAGGCATGTATGTGAGGGAGGGGGTCATAGTGCCTTTGGCTGCCTGTAGTTTAGGTGCTGTATGTCCTGGAGGCATGCATTTGAACACTTGGACCTTAGAATCTGAATCCCAGCTCCGTAACTTTTATTAAATTTCACTTTCATTTTTGTCTAAATAACATGGGCATTTAATGATACCTTGTTGGTTAAGATCTGTTGAGTGGTTTCAGAGGATCATAGGAAGCTGCCTTATACTGCATCAGGCCATGGGTCTATCTAGCCCAGTATTGTTGATACTGACTGGCAGCGGCTTTCCAGGATTTCAGGCAGGATTTTTCCAATTCTACCTGGAGATGCCAGGGATTTAACCTGGGACCTTATTCATACAAAGAATGGCCTCTACCACTGAGCCATGCCCCCAAGCCCCACCCAAATTGGGAACCACAGAAGAATGACAGGAATCTGAGGCATTGCTGGGATTCCAACCCAGGATCTCCTGTTTTCTAGACAGGTGCTTTAACCAGCTACTGTAAGCCACAATGCCTAAAGTTGAAATAGAGCCTGGAGATGAAAACAGAGATTACACTTGGTTTTGTGGTTCTGTGATGGAATTCAAGAACATAGTATTAACTTCAACATACAGAGCTACAAGCAGGACCATTACAAATGATGTTTAACAACTGACCTTTTCACATGTTCACAGAATATATAGAGCAGGGAGCAAGATTTGGGCCTACAGTCCCCAGTCTTGTCCTCTATGCCTTCACCAAAGGTCTGAATACAGTACAGCTGGGCAGTATTGCCTACAAATTTGATGTGAAATTTGGAGTGCATTTTGGCAGTGGTGCCATCAGGGTAGGATTTGGGGGCAGATATCAAGAGCCTCACCTAGCAGAACAAGCAGGAGAGTCCCCAGACGTAGCAGGGCTATACAACCACTTTGCAAAATAAGTGAAGTAATACACATGAGCATCTAAAGAGCCTCCCTCATAAGACCATTAAGTTCAGAGTCTAAAATTATCCACCTTTGCCACTGGGCGAAGTCCACTGTAGTGTGTGTGTGTGTGTATTTTCTCTGGCTACCAACCATGATGATCCATTTTGCCTCCAATGCAGGGACGCTTGCTTAGCTTACAGCACAGTACTAGAATGTAGGCAGGGCCCCTATGTTGCCTAGGCAACTGGGAAACGCTCATGCTCACCCGTAACACTGTGCCAGAAGCTAGGCAAGCATGCCTGGGTTGCCAAGGCAACTGGGCAATACTCTCTTCTGGCAAGGATGAGCACTGCGGTTTCCTACGCAATGTGGGGAACACGCATTCTTAGGGATGGGCGAATCAGTTTCGCTTTCTCCCACATTCATTTTTTTTTAAAAAAATCTCAAATTCTTTGTCTCCCAAATATTAAGAACTCTGCAAATATTGGTAAATTCTTATATAAAACAAACTGAAACAAAATTCTCATCCATCTTCATTGGCCATATTCAATAGCTATTCCCAGCATGAAGGGGACCAGGATGTATCTGCCTGCCATATAGCTGTTAATGGTGAGCAGCCTGTGAGAAAAAAATAGGCGGGAACCCAATTTAAGCACTAACATGGTTGAATACACAAGGATTCAAACCCAGACTTTTCCCATGTAAGCACTCAAAGCTCTGAGCCTGGATGGACGAATCTGTCAGTTTTGGTTTCTTCCACATCTAATTTTAAAAAAAAGTATTTTTGGTCCTGAATATAGAAGATAGGGATGTCCTGGGAGTCTGTTTGGGGCTTGAGCTCAGCAATTTCTTGTTGGCTCAGCCCCCCGGACACTAGTCCATGGATCCCCACACTTGCCTGTTTCCGCATGGGCCGAGTCTGGCAAGCGTAGGGTTTCCTGCTTGTCCATGAACTACCATTTTGCATAAAAACGGTGGGTCAGCTATTTACGGGAATCACCATTTGTATAAAATGGTGGCTGTAAATAGCTGAGTTTATGCAAAATTACAGGCATAAATGGTCTAATTAGACAGAGCAACTTTTGCCCATGAGTGAAGCTGTGAAGTTGGAGAGGCTATTTCAACTCAGCCAAAAAAAAAAACCCTTTTCATTGGTGCTCTCCATAGAGATGTGCAAATCAGCAAAACTTGAGCTCACTGAAGTTCTCCAGATTCCATCTTGAAGCGCCTTCTGACTCAAGTCTGTATCAGATTGCAAGCTTTGTTTTTTTTTCTTTCTGCATGAAAATCCATACATATTTTCATGTGCATTTTCCCAAATGTGCACATCAATTGCGCACATCTTTGAAATATACACAGTCTTCTACCACTGATCAAAGTGTATTTGTGTGTATTTTTCAAAAGTACTCATGCAGTCGAACACATTTTTGGGGGTCCGCAAATCGCATTGCAAGCTCGGAAATGTGTGGACTTCAATCACACATTGCATGGATTGTGTCCGAGGGTCCACAAAGGTGCAAACTGGGTAAAAGGCTGATAAAAAACGAACTTAAACAAATTCCTCATACATCCCTAGCTCTTCATAAGATCACTGAATCTGCGGAAAGGAGAGGGCCTCCCTGACCCATCACATCAACATGTGTCAGGGCTCTGGGCCATGGGCAGCAAACAGAGGTGAGCCAGGGACCAGGAGCTGTGGAAAAAGGCAGAAGTCAGAACTGAAGAGTAAGTCAGAACAAAACAGGGTTGAGAGGCAAGCCAGAAGTCTGGACTGGACAATAAGTTGGCCAAAGGCCAACCCAGGAGGCCAGGTTGAGGAGCAAGCCAGAACCGAAGCACAGCCAAGGACAGAGGAGCAAGCCAGAGCTTAGGAAACCTTGTTGCTCAAGCAAGGTTCAGCTGCTGCAACAGGAAGCCTTCTTATACTTCTTGCCCAGGAGCATCCAGTGCCAGCCTGGGTGGGTGGAGTCCTTCTAGGGGCTGAGAGCAGGGTGGCCACTTAGGCATTGACAAAAGGGGGAAATGCATCAGCCCAGTGGAAGCTGGTGGCTCTTATTTTATCAGTGGAAGCTGGGGTCTCCGATGTTAGTGGGGCTGTGAATCCACTCCAGGTTTCAGCCAGTCAGAACTCCAAAGGAGCTATCCAAGGTGCTTTGCACCTTGAATAGCTCCTTTAGACTTCTGACTGGTTCTGAGTAAAACCCGGACTGGATTCACTGCCCCACTGATATCAGCACCCCCAGCCTCCACTGCATCAGCCAAACAGAGCACAAAAGAGGACCACGTGAAGGACCACTGGTCTTTCCCACTGGATTATTGTGATATTCTTCCCAGGAGGTAGAGGGTGCAGTTGCTCAGTGGCCCTTGGCTCATCTGCTTTATTAGCTTAAATATACATTGCATTGCAATGCAATACAATGCAATTCCATACAGATCAGCACCTGAAAAACGTATAACACAACAAACCTCATGACTAAAGAACGCCACTAAAACAGACCATCCATAGAAGAACAGCTATCAGTATGGAATATAAAACAACTTTGCATAAAGAGGTAAAAGAACAATAAAACCTTTTCACTCCAGATACAAAAAAACAGCAAACCATAAAACACCTTCCAAAAACATAGTTACAGCAGGGGAAAGGAATTACCTCCAATAGAGCCCTATCCGGTGTTCCAAAACGATAATGCTCTATTTTAAGCAGCTTTTAATTAATACCTGCAATGCTCTGTATTGTTTTTAATTGCTGTTGTGTTGAAGTTTTTAGGCTGCAATCCTATGCAGGCTTACCAGGGAAGTAATTCTCACTGAATTCAGGGGGACTTACTTCTGAGTAGACATGCATAGATAAGATTGTGCTGATCACGTTCTAATGTTTTAGTATGGCGATTTATATATGTCATTTTATAATGAACTGCATGGGATTATTTATGTATCAGTAGGATATGAGCCATCTTGGGAGGGTTAGCCCTGAACATCAGGCACACAAACGTTGAAATAAACGAATATAAAAGGCTTTTGTTTTTCCTTATATTTGTTAATACTACATCTTCCTTGCCTAATATGAATATATTTAGTAATCTTGGTGAGATCTGTTCAATTTATTTCATTATGTGTTGTCCTAGCCAACATAGTGAAATGGCTGGAGAGTATTGGGCTGAAATATGGGAAATCCCAGTTCAAAACCCTAGACAGCCAGGAAGCTGATGAAATTGTACCTCAATCTCTTGGATCAGCCTTCCCCAACTGGATGCCCTCCACATGTGCTGGACTATAACTTTAATCACACACAGCCAGCATGGCCCCATGCTGCCTGAGGATGATGGGAGTTGTATTCCAACACATCTGGATGGCACCATGTTGAGGAGGCTGTCTTAGAATAACAACCTTATATCACCCTGATCTCCTTGAAGGAAAAAAGGAATGCAAACATACAAATGAATTACAGTGTAGGGTTATGATTGTCTGGATTTTTATTTTTATTTATTAGTACACTTTTTAACCTGTGGCCTGTATTTCAGAGGTCCATAATATTACAAATTTATGTTGATTTTAAAAAATCATCTCTTTCTTTGCGGTGGTCAAGGAGCAGACCGTTTCTATGACAATATTGAGGATATGATTGGTTACCGGCCATGGCCCCTGGTTAAATACTGCTGGCTCTTTCTCACACCTGGGGTTTGTCTGGTAGGTACATTGTGTTTTTTTGTGTTATCATTTAATTAATCGAGTGATCTCTGTATTGGAATGAAGAAATGTTTATTAGAATTCCTATAAAGAGCTTCTTGGTCTTCTGTAGGAATGTTGATGAATTTTCTGGCAATGTGGTTTAGAATACAAATTTGGTACATTCATGAAGCATTCCAGTATTCTGAATGCACGCCCCCCCCCCCACTCATTCGTCAGCTCTTCTCTGGTTCAAATTGTAATCTGCGCCAGAAAAGAACTCCTTCTCTCCTCCACTCACCTGGCTGTGGGTGGGAGGAAATAGTCTTCCTTGCTCTTCTTCCCCCATCTCCCTTCTCGCAACAACAACACTGTTGTTGTAGTATTATTTTTTTTAAGTAAGTATTTATATCCTGCTTTTCCAGCTCATGAGCCGCTCAAAGCAGCTTAGAGGTAAACAGCAAAACCAGAAATCAACAGCAGTATTTAAAAAAAATATTAATGAATGCCACAGCAGATAAAACAATCCAGAAAATGAAGGTATGCAAAAGTTGGATAAAACATCAGCCCGACCATATGGCTGCTGAAACAAAATGGGATTGGAATACCCCCAGTGGAGGTACCAAGTAGAGCAGCAAGTGCCATACTCTGGGTGTTGCGATGGAGAAGGTCTTCTGCCATATCACCACCGGCTGAACCACTGATGATGGTGGGATGCACCATCTCTCAATGATCAGAGCAGATAGCTGGTTCATTTTGGAGGAGGTGGTCCTTTAGGTATCCAAGTTCTAAGCTAGGGATGCAGAACCTTATTCCTGGGGTCCAAATCCAGCCCACTTGTGTTCCCCAAATGGCCAGGTTCCCTTCCTTTGGCCACATCCCCTTTCCCCAAACACCAATTATTTGGCCGTTTCCCAGGTTATGTACAGTTCTTTCCCCATTCTAAAGGGTTGAAATGCCACTCTTAAGGCTTAGTTATTGGCAGTGAGAACTTTAAGCTAAAATATCCTGGTATTTTTGGCCCCAACCCCTTTGCATTTGGCCTCACCCACCACTGGAAGGCATTTCCAAAAAGCTTCTCCAAAATGTAATTTGTCCCTTGGGCTGAAATAGGTTCTGCACATCTGGATTTTTACAATGATATACTTTCTTTCAAAATGTATGGGAGAGGAATCTAGTGAAACAAGACTGAACATTCAATGTAAGGCAGAATAGTAGGAGTAGGAGTCTACCTTCACCTGGTCAGCAAGTAATTGCTGCTTGCTACACTTCACGTGCTGGATCCAGCCACTGACCTCAGGGCTGGAAAGCCCCAACTCCAATTCTTTATCCAGGTATGGCTCCTGCAGCCTCATTCAACTGTTGGCATCCCATTACATGTGCTGAAAGAACAGTATTTAGAGTAGAAGCCCCAAAGCTAAATCTGGGCTGAATTCTGCCTTCTCTAGTGGATCCTCACAACCATCTCACTTTGGGCTGACATGGCTGGAGTTCAGTTGTCTTTTTTTAATGGTTGTTCTAAGAGGCTCTGAGTTAAATATACAGTCCCTTTCCCTTCTCATGAATTATCTCTTTGTACATGTTTCTAATGTACCACTTATCCTAGCTGTCATGCTGTCTGCTCTTGTCTTCTTCAGGCGACCTTCCTGTTTTCACTTATTAGATACACACCACTCAGATACAACAATGTGTACGAATATCCACCATGGGGGACTGCTGTGGGCTGGTTGATGGCACTGTCCTCTATGGTCTGCATTCCATTCTACATTGTGTTCAGCCTTCTGAAAACCAAAGGGTCATTCAAGCAGGTAAGAGGGAGTGTGGCATCTCCGAGGACACAGAATCTAGCTTGGCTATTGAGTAGGGCTGTCAGTTGCCTCACAGGGGATAAAACTGGTGGTTTCAGAAATGCCTTTGTTTTTTGTGTCCCAGACTCACTGCTCTTCTGTGACATCATAAGTCATGCCATGATGTTGCTGAGCATTAGTACTGTCTCATTCCCTAACAGCTGGGTCAGTACTTCTTCATAATGGGAGAAAGTCACCCCAATCTCCATCACATTGTGAGATGTGCATGGAACATGAATTATATGATGGCAAGGTTTGACACAGTGGTAATTCCAGAGGTAAAGGTAAAGGTGTCCCCAGCCAGTCGTGTCCAACTCTAGGGGGTGGCGCTCATCTCCATTTCTAAGCCGAAGAGCAAGCGCTGCCCGAAGACGCTTCCGTGGTCATGTGGCCGGCATGACTGAACACCGAGGTGCACAGAACGCTGTTACCTTTCCCACCGAAGCAGTACCTATTTATCTACTTGCAATTTCTTGCTTTCAAACTGCTATGTTGGCAGGAGCAGGGACTGAAGATGGGAGCTCACTCTGTCATGCAGCACTTGGGTCTCGAACTGATGTCCTGCCGACCTTCCAGTCTGCAGTTCAGCTTCTTAACCACTAAGCCACCGTGGCCCCATTCCAGAGGACCTAACCCTTAATTCTGCCTAATTGCAGGAACTCCAAGCATTTATCTTTATATTTAAAAACATGCATAGTTTGGTATGCATCCTGTTCTCTACCAAGAACCTATTGCTAGTATATCAGTCACTTTGGGTTGATTTTGACAGGGCCATTGCTTCTAGGAGATGGGCAAATAGCACCAGACTGTTTGAGAAATGGAAGACCACTAAACAAAATGAGCTCAGTTCAGACACCACACCAAGTTATGGTTAAGGAAGCATAACTATAGTTAAAGTGATATCTGAAATGCAATTACTTGGTAAACCAGAATTAGAAACCATGGTTTGAAGTCAACTGGCAAACCACACTCTGTGCCAACTCTGAATTGACAAACCATAGTTATAGCTGTTGCTCTACCTCTAAGGACAGGAGTATTGAGCAGTGGCAACTGACAGCTCCTGTTCCAGAGAGGCTGTGATTAGGGCTGTATGGACTGTGTAAAATCCACTCCATCTGTGTTTCGCAGATTGTCAGGCGCCTTTTGTTCCATCATCTGCTCACAGATGGATGCAATTTTTTTTGTCATGCAGAAAGATACACAAATAATTATGTGAGCACTTTCATAACAATTCACATAATTTACCTTAGTACATAATATTTAGCATATTGTCCACTATTCCATTCAACTTTTCCTCAGCAGAAACTCACATATTTTCTTATAAATAAATATGCATACATTTTGGGAAAGTAAAAAAAAAATCTGAAAGTCCATGGACTGAGAGGGCCATTCTGCAGCAGATTCTGCAGGTCAGATTCTTAGAAATCTGAGCTCGTTTTAGTCCATCTCAGATTTCTTCAGCATCCCTAGCTGTGGTTCCACTCAGGGTTTTAGTCACCACCAGCCAAAACTTGAATGGTGCTATCCAAGGTGCTGAAAGGTGCTATCCAAGGTGCTCACCCCTTCTGGGAATAGGGTTCAGCACTTTGACCAGCAACTTTTAACACCTTGGATAGCACTGTTAGAGTTTTGGCTGGTGGAAATAAAATTCTGAATGGAATCACAGCCCTTCCAGAACTGGAGTTACCAGCTGCCACTGGTACTGAGCAGATGAATACAACCAAGCAGTCCTAAACCATAGTTTGCCTGCACATCTGAAAGGTCAAACCTTGCTTTGGTCTAAAACTATAGTTAATACAAACCATAGTTTGGGGTGAACTTTGAATTTTCTCAAGGATCTTAGATAAACAATCTTTATCATTGTTACTGGCCTATGAAAATCTGCATGACAGATCATTTGAGAAGGAGAAAACACAGTCTTATAGACATGCATCTCACAGCATGAGATGTATCTGTGTGTCTTGGTGAAGTAATTCAACTGGCAGAGGCAAAAGGTTGGGGAATCTCACACCAGGACTGAAGAGAATGAACTTCAGAGGGTTGAGAAGGTGGGTGCCCTTCTCAATGCTCTGACCTCTGGGTAGGTGATGTTGTGCCTGCAGGGCTTTGTTTACTGACTAAGGATCCTAACATAATGAGAAATGACAGGTGAGATGTTGGCACTGATTTAATGTCCACCTCAGGAGGACAAGTTGTAAGGCAAAACCCCAGACAGTGAAGAAAAGGAAGGAAGGCCTTCAGTGAAACACGCAGAGGAGGCAAAGGGCTCAAATGAACAAAAAATACAATGGGAAGGAAAAATAAGAGAAATGCTATATTATGAATTAGAGTCTTTGTAGTTTCCAGGTGGTTGTATCCACAACTACCTGGTATTCAATGACACATTTCCATGTGTGTGGTGAAAAGGGCACCTACCTGAGGAAAAGCTAGAAGGTGACTGTGAGGCCAAGGAAATGCAGTTCATTTGACAGGGAGTGAATGGCTTGTGCAAGTTTTGACAAGCAGCTGATTTCTGAGGAGAGGAGAGGAGAGGAGAGGAGAGGAGAGGAGAGGAGAGAAAAGGCATTTTCAGGAAAGAGTTGGGCTCTGCCTTGATGGTTCCCTCCTACCACTTTTGTAGGTTACAATTCAACTGTTTTCAGTTGACTGCATTGGAGAAGTGACCTAGTGACACCACACTTCAGATTGTAAAGGAATGAAAATAAATATCTAAAGCTGACTCTTAAATTCTCTGTTATTTATTTATTTATTATATCCCCCTCTCTCCACCAGAAAATGGTACTCATGGTGTCTAACAATAAAATACAAATTAAAAACAAAATCTTAATTAAAACATGACATAAAAACAAATAAATTAAAAACACAATTCAGAGCACCATAATAAAAGAAAGAAATAGCACCCAACCAATTAACAACCCCACCCCGCAACCACAGATCAGCTTATATGTCAAGGCCTATCTAGTTCAGCATTCTGTTCACACAGTGGCCAGCCAGATGGCTATGAAAGCCCACAGCAGGACATGAATGTAATATTTCTTACATCTGAGTCACTCTTTTGCTTGCAACATTCCAGGTGATTTACAATCAATAAAAACAACATTAAAACAATATTCATTAACCATTTAAGGCTGCTTCCACACTAGTCGTTTTCAATGAAATGGCTATCCTTCATTCACTCACTTATTATGGAGAATTTGGACCATATTGTTGCTAGTCTGTTGCATTCTAGGGTTTTCTGAGTTGCAATTCTGGTATTTTTAAGATGAGATTTTGGTGATGGTTATGACTTTTAATGAATTTGCAGCACTTGTGTGAATTTTGTTTTTAAAATGTTTTAGGGTTCTAGATCAGAATTGTGTTCCTGAAATTATTACTATTTTTAATTAACTCACCTACTCGTCCCTACCCCCCATTACTTTTCAACAGAAGGCATTTCACCACTACTCTTTGCTGTGTGGATGGGCATTTTGAATTTTAATGGTGCTTCCAGACAAGAATTTGTGCAAGTGCCCTGCCTCAAGCACAGAGGTTTGGGGGAGGATCCAGAAGAAATTAAGTGTTTGGTGCATGGGATTTGGTAACTCTCCCATGTTTTCCCACCACTTCTTCCATCTTTTTTCTTATCACAAAAACGTCCGCTAAGAAGGTTGTCAGGGTTTGCCTTAGGACACCTGTGCAACTCTTTAAGGTACTCTTGCCTCCTTAAGAGTCCCACCTTCCTTCTTTTACCTTCCCCTTTCCAATAACGTGGGGTTTAGGCTGTAGGTGTGGGGTGATTGACATTCTAGACACAGGGTTTAACCACAACAGTTTACTGGTAAATTAAAGCAAACAAATCACAACTAAAAGTATTTACATAATAGAGCTGAGTGATACAAAAGGCATTAAGAGAGAATAAAAGTTGCAAGATGCAAATTCCTTTACCCTAGCTGTACTTAGTCTTATCTAGGCTGCTGCTTCTTCCTGCTCCTTCTTCAAGCTCTGGTCTCCCCAGCTCCCTCTACTGGCTCTCTTTATATATCCTGATCCCTCAAAACTGAAAGTACTGTTTCAGACCTGAAGAAATGAAACTTCCAGCTGATTGTGGAACAGCAGAGGCTCTGCAGCACTAATGGGCCCTAGTGTAGAAGCAGCTTAAGGGTGCAATCCTATGCATGTTTAGACAGAACAAAAGTCCTATAACTCCCAGCATTCTCCAGCCAGCCATGCTGGTTGCGGGATGCTGGTAGTTGTAGGACTTTTTTCTGTCTAAACATGTTTAGGATTGTGCCCTAAGATAATTAAAATAAAGAAAACATAAGAGAACATAAAGCCATTTACAATGGAATAGCTTGTACATTTCAATTTATTGTCCTTGCTAGAGGCCATAACAAGCAACATAGAATATGGTTATCTTATGCAGATGAGAGAAATGTTCCAAAATAAAACAATTAAATATACAAATGGAACAAATGTCTAAAAAACAAACCAGTTACTAAAATAAAAGTAATAATGGAGAAAAAATTAAAATCCATTTGGCCTAGGGAAAATCCTGCACAGCATTAGGAATTAGGAAAACACAAATATTAATAAAATTAATATTCTTGACAAAAACAAGAAGATTGGTTTTCAAAGAAGCTACTTAATTCCACTAAAAATAAAATCTAGACCTTTAGATTATCTCAGGGTAAGGTTCTCAACAGCTTCACCCGTCCACCAAGCTTAATTGCCGATACTTTCCAGGCCTCATAATAGGGAAATTAATATATATTTTACCATTCAAGTATTTAAAAAAATATATAGTTTAACCACACACCCCATCCTTAAAAACCACAATCAGCTGATATTCTTCTTCCCACAAGCAGTTGGGAGAGTACAATTATCACAGGAAGATATGGTGGAGGAGAAAAGAATAGAAACGAGGACACAGATTTACATATATATTAACAGACACAAATTTCATGCATAGATGCACATTTAGAAATAATTACTATACTTTAAACAGGAATGAAATACATCTCACTATAGTGGGGAGGATTGTCACCAGGTGACCCATGTCCCTACCTGCTCCATCTGCTGTTCAGGTGCTAACTGTTGATGGGCCACTTCAAGGCCCCTGGCTGCTCTCCCTTCTAATGGTTCTTTATCTTTAAACTGGGCTTGGACCAGACAGCCTTTCAAATAGAGGGTGCCTTCAAACCGCAGACTGCCCTCTATAAAGTAGGACCCATGGCCACCCTACAGTAAGACTTTTGTACAGAGAAGGTCATTGTGTAGAACAGGCATACACGCCAGTAGAAATAACTCCAGCGTCTGTGGCACCATTCACCCAATCGGGTGGCATCAGAACCCCCATTTAGTGATTTGTCACAGGATAATGCCCTGATTGAAGGCAAAAGGAGAAGGGGACGGCAGAGGATGAGATGGCTAGATAGCATCACTGATGCAATGAATATGAACTTGAGCACGCTCCGGGAGAGAGCAGAGGACAGGAAGGCCTGGCGTGCTATGGTCCACGGGGTCACAAAGAGTCGGACACGACTTAACAAGAATGCCCTGATTAAACTGTTAAGATAATCTCCTAGGGAAATGCAAGCTGTGAAGAACTATTGAGAAGCCAAGTTCTATTATGTAAACCATGGCCTCCTGCCCCAGCTGCTCCCTGCTGAATTTGCGGTGGTGGCAGCAAAAAAGCAGTGATCTTGCAAGAAAACAATATGCATGGGAAGCACATGCCTTGTTTGGAAACAGGATCGTACTCCCAGAAGCCTCCCAGGAGCACAATTCTGCTTGTGAGTGAGGTGCACCCTCCCTCCACACCTTGTCTCCTTCCAAAATCACGGGGGGCGGGGGGCTGCTGCTGCAGTGTGCCAGTCAATCCCTGGGTATTGACCACCCTGCCCTGATGTGAACCACTGTAGGCCAATATTGGCTCCCCTGTCTACACAAGACAAACTCTGAGGAAGGACACTTGAATGGGCAAGACAGGGAGGAATAGGGAGTTTTGAAAGAAGCAGATCCTTCCTCTGATAGCCTGGGTTGGTTGAATGGCTCCTGGCTTTGTAGCTGAGCAGAGATCCAAACCCCAGTCTCCATGTTCTAAGTCCAACATAACTTAGCCTTCCCCACCGGTACCTTCCAGATGTGTCGGACTGCAAGTCCCATCATTCCGAGCCAGCATGCTACACTATATCATGGGCCATACTGGTTGGGAATGCTGGTAGTTGCAGTCCAATACATCTGGAGGGCACCAGGTTGGGGAAAGCTGTTCTATCCACCGTGTTAGGCTGACTGCACTATGCTACACTCTCCTTCATTGATGATCCATGATGGAGTTGTGGAGATGACTTCACCCACAGGACCATCCCCATCTCCACCATGGAAGAAGGAATTTCAGGGAGAGCTGCTGCTTTGTTCTCATGATGGTTTCCTGTATGCTGTTTGAGAAAGGGGGTTAGAGCTGTCCTGTTAGATCACTCCTTCTATTTCCAATGTTCAGGTGAGTGCTGTTGTTTATGTAGACAAAATGGCACCATCTATGCACAAGAGGAAATTATCAGCAGGTTGGGGGAAACTCCAAGACTTGCCAAGGTACAAAAAAAAAATCTGGCTGGATTTTGCCCTGGGCCTTAGGTCCTGGTGTGGAACAAATGATCAGTGTTGGGTTTAGGGGGTCTGCAAGTAAAGTAAGTTTGGAATGGGGAATCAAAAGATTGGAGAAATGCTGATACAAGCAAAATAAGTCAATCTTCTCTCAATAGATAGATGTCTCCACTGACAGAGAAACAGATCTCTCTGCCATGTGCCCCATAAAGTATGAACCATACTGGAATTATTAAAAGTCACTTCCACACTAATATTTGAAGTGGGGCATGGAAGGAGCTGTCTACCATTTGAATCAATTCCAGAAACAAATAATCTAAATTGCATGCTTCACAGCAAACAGCAATTCTATGAATTTCTTCTCATCTGCGAGAAGCTGTGAAAATTAAATTATAAAAACCCTCAGTATTAACAACTCCATTCCTTGTGGATATATCATTCTGATTTGAGGCCTTCTGCTTACATGCAGAATTCTAGGTTCACTATGTTTAGAAGGCACTTATAGAAACATCTTCTACATCTCAGTAACTACATAATTAGACCTGGGAAACACTTTGTAAAATAAAAACATGTTTACTTACCTGTAGAATGCCAGTAATGAGAGAGACGGGTGGATATATGTACTATGTTTGCTATCATGTTTTTTAAATGTCTGTCTACAATCTTGAGAGCTAGAGACTTTACCAAGCAAGGAAGCAATACAAGAAAAGAAAAGATGTCGGGATCCTTAGGAGTTGGGATCCATCACACATTTGCAGGCCTCATCTTGCTCACAGCTGGGGTAATTGACTTCCCATGAACCAGCCACAAAGTATTGAATCCTGAAGTTGTGAAGTGCCAAGTTTAGTTAAGTTTGCAAAAGTCCCAGAGTCAAATTCTGACATTTGCTGAGCTATGCAAACACCTGCATTCAGTCTGGGAAGGAGAAGAATGCTAATTATTTAATTTTTTGTTTAAGATGGGTAGTTCTCATGCGGATGCTCTTGGCACCTGATTGACACCTCAGATCTTGAGTAATATAACCAAAGCAGAGACTTCTCATGGAGCTTCAACAATTGAACCTATGCTGTTGTTTACTCTGGCAATAAACCATTACTGTATTGTCTGCGTGGTACTCCATAGTGGAGGAGTTATCTGAATTGGTAGTGGAATGATTGTAGGAGCACTCTTGCTTAAGTTACTGCCTGGAGTCCACTTGCTGCTGCCTGAACGCATGGCTGCAAATGACCCACTGAAGTTCAAAGCCTTTATGCTTCAAGCTTTTTATCTGTGAAATGGGCATGACTGTACAATTCACTAGGCATTTTTGAAGAGAAAATATCATACATAATAACAGAGACCTGCTTGGTGGCCAGGATAAGGATAGTTGGGACTGGATCAGGGTTTTTGAAGGAAATGTACATGATGAAGTTTACCAGGAATCAGTCCTGAGGGAAGGTTCCTGGGCAACGGAAACAGCAAATCTGGAATCCGAAGCTGAGGACAGAATTGGATTAAAATATAGAAACTGAGTTCAGTAGGTGCTCCAGAGACATCAGGGTTAAGGATCAGAGTTTATGAAATAATCTGAAATCATATGGAATAGATAGACGGCAGAAGATGGCAATTGGTCGGCATCAGGGAGGATGCACAATCTCCACAAGTAGGTATGGGGTGAAAAGATAGGGATGGCCAAATCTGTCAATTTCAGTTTCCCATTTTTCCAGTCTTAAATTCAGTTCATCTGGAATTTTGACAATTTCTCCAGATTTAAGTTCAGTGTGTTCTGAATGTTGAGAGATATGTGTGTTTTTTTTTAAAGGTTTGCATGAAACTTCATAAGCATTTTTTGCAGACGTCTCCTAATACGTGTATTTGGTATGAATTTCTGCATAATTTACACATTTTTGCAAGCATTTTGCATGTTTAAAAGTTATTTCCCAAATATATGCGTTTTTGGTTGGACAACTCCAATGCAAAATTCGAAGAAGTGCAAATTTCGAAGGATAACTGAGCTTCGGTTCACACAGTGGCTCAAAAGTGCAAAATTAAGTACGTTTGCATTCAAATGCAAACTGAACTAATTTCTCTCTCAGCCTTATGAATAGAGGGGGGAAACCTCCCTATGGTCCAAGGACAGCTGCAAAATGTACCTGCTGCATAAGACTATTTTCACAGGGGCCAACCAGAGGCCTCCAGGAAGCCAAAAAGTAGTGCATGAGAGCAGCAATCCTCCTGACCGTTGTTCCCCAGCAACTGGCATTCAGTGGCATATGGCCTCTGAACGTGAGACATACGTTTAGCTATCATGCCTAACAGTTGCTCATAGACTTATTCTCCACAAGTTTGTCTCATCCCCTTTTAGAGCCATAAGATCATAAGAACATAAGGAGAGCCCTGCTGGATCAGACCAAGGACCATTTAGTCCAACATTCTGCTCACACCGTGGCCAACCACCTGCCCACGGGAAACCCATAAGCAGGACAGGAGTGCAACATGACCTTCCCAACCATGTTCCCCAGCAACTGGTGTACAAGGGCCTCTGATACTGGAGGCAGCATATAGCCATCAGGACTAGTAGCCATTGATAGCCTTCTTCTCCAGGAATTTGTCTAACCCCCTTTTAAAGCCATCCAAATTGGTGGCCATCACTACATCTTTTGGTAGTGAGTGCCATAGTTTATGTGCTTAACTATAGCCATCTAAGGAGTGGCCATCACCAGGGGCATTGCTAAGCCTGGGCCTGTAGCCTTGAGCCCTGGATCTATTTCCCAGAACCCTGAGCAGCAATTTCTCTTCACAATGTAAACTTTTTATAAACCTCTATAATGTCCCCCCCACCTTAGTTGTCTTTTCTTTTTAAGAATAACACCCCCCCCCCGCGTGCCTTGCTTTTGCCTTTCCTTGTAGGAAGGTGCTCCAATCCCCTTTTCATTTTCTGCATCTTTCTTCCCTACGCTATCATTTCTGAGGTGGGGCAAGCTTTCAGAAGTCCCGGATTCAAATTCTGACACTAATTTTGCTATGGAAACACCTGCATGTGGCTACACTATGGATGTCAGTTTTTTAAATCTCTGTGTTTAATTGTGGGGTGTTGTGGGTTTTGCTTTGTTGTTGCATTTTATGTTGGTTTTGATTTTATGGTTCTATGTTTTATTTTGTGGTTAAATTGTTTTGATATTTGTTTATTTTAAGTCTTCCAGAGACCTTTATATAATGGGGTGGCATACAAAAGCAGTAAGCAAGCAAACAAATAAATAAATAGAACAATTCATATAAAGAAAGGGTGGATAACCTGTGCTGCTCTTTATATTGTTAGTCTACAATTCCCATCATCCCACTATTGGTCATACTGCCTGAGGCTGATGGGAACTGGAGTTCAGTAACATCTCAAGGGCCACAGGTCTTCCACCTCTGATATCCAGGCATGACAATGGCGGCGGTCTTATTTTCAAGCCTTTTCCTAATAATCCAAAGCATGATTAAATGGATTTGCCTTTTTCACTATTTGTTGCATACTGAATTGATGCTTTCGTTGAATGATCCACCCTGTGCTGGACCCCCTTAGCAATTTCCATCTACATACACACAGACGCACACAGACACACACATGCACACACATGCATGCATGCATACATGCATGTGCACACACACACGCACACACACACACAAGTATATGTGTGTGTGTGTGTGTGTATGTTTGTGTTGAATATGATAGCACAGTGGTCACTGCTCTCAATAAGTGCATCCACTTACATTTCACACCAGGTCCTGGGCATCACTCAGAATTAAGTGCAGAATCACCTCCCTGTGAGATGGTTCCATGACCAACTGCTTCAAGGCACCGTTATTTACGGCAACTAGAAATAGTGACTGTTTGCTGTTGCAACCCAAACATGCATTTGCCCTGTTCAGTGGGGGAGTAGTTGAAATAGTTGATTATTGCAACACCCATGGAACCAGCAATGACTGCTGGTGCACAGGTGAGGCCCTTGCCTACGAAGCCTCATGCCACAATAAACGTTAGTCTTTAAGGTGCCACAGGATTCTTTGAGGTTTTCCCTAATCCTGTATTTTTACAATCACTCCATCTATCAACCCATCCGTAAGCATTGCTGGTTGTTTTTTGTGTACTGCAATAATATCAACAAAAAGTGAGTGCAAAGGCAAAGTGGACTAGAATGTTAAGCTGTTTCCCTCCTTCTCTTTTAGATGTGCATTCCAAAAAGTATGCATTAGGAAATGGGGTGGATTAGCTCTTGCAATGCCTTTGCCCACAGCAATTGACATAGATTGCTATTGGGTGTCAGTTTGTCTATCAGCTTAATTAACAGAGGCACCGTCTGCTCCCTTGCTTGTCTTTCTGCAGCGGTTACACCAGCTCACTGCTGCATCAGAAGACTTGCCCCAGCCAAAGAAGCACCTGATTGTCTTCTCTGGACAGCAGGACATCTCCAAGCCAGGAGGCCAGCACCCCAAAAAGGAAGTGCTCATCATGACAGAGAAAGAAACCCATTTCTAAAGCTCAGAGGGAATGACTTCTTTAGAAAGGTCCCTCTTCTGTTTACACCTGCGATGAGGTGCTCTCCAGGCCTCTTTGCCTACCAGAGATGGGGTCACTTAAGATGGTAGCATCTCCTTCCTTTCGTGCTTTCCTAGCAGCTGATTATATCCACCAGAGCAGAGCCTATCATTGTTTTTAGAGCTGGGCCAAAATTTCTCAGAAGATGTATTTCTGAGGAAATTTCTCAGATTTTTCTTTTTCTCCCCCACCTAGAAAAGTTTCTAGAAAAAGAAAGCCAGTTTGCTGAATTTTCTCTGAATATTCTCCGCCATATTTCTTGTGTGGTGGCTGCTATTCACGCCCCCTGCCCCCCTCACAATGACATTGTGGGGGATGCAAATTGGCTGCCCGGCTGGCCACACAGTTGCTGATGTTGCTACTTGCAGTGGCAGCGGAAAAAAAAAAAAAAACGAACTTCGGAAAAAAGAAAGAAGCTGCGCTACTGCTGCTGGTAACAGTGAGCCCCACCCCCAGAAATGGTTGGAGATTTTTTTCCTCCTCCTGGAGAAATTTTATCTATCACCCCCCGCCCCCAGTGCAATTTCTCTGGCCACTGAGTCCACTGGCGCACAGCTCTAGTTGTTTTCACACCAGTAGAACAGCCACTGTGGAGCTGTAAAATTGTGTGGGGAGGGAGCAAAGCTCAGGTGCTACCTGAAATCCTTTTAACTGGCAGTGCCAGCAGTTAAATCTGTGGCCTTGTGTATGCCATGCATGTGCTCTGCCACTGAAATATATCCCCCTCTTTTTATTAGAGATAAACTGGCAGCAAGGTGAGTTTGCCAGAAAAGGTTGTGTAAAAGCTGGCCATCTCAAGTCTCCATTCACTAGTTCTCCCGCCACCTCCACTGCTTGGCAAAACATGTCAAATTCTTTGCAAACCTGAACCTTGGAAGCTCTATAAATTATACAAAATAAGCCAGCTCAGCCAAATTTGCATAGTCGAACCTCAGGATGTGTGCTCCCTTGACAAATCTGGTGGGTTACTTTTTTACTTGGGGAAAAGTTTACGTAGATCTGCTACGGGTGAAGTTTCTTTTTTTTTAAAGTTGCAACAGTTCCCTATTGGGACTTTAAAATCAGAGCTGATCACTCAGGCTCTCCCATTACATGAGGGCCTGAAGGAAAAGAAAGTGATAAATTGGATGCAAGACGAGTTTGTCATAAAAAGAATGTGTCAAAGCCACTTCAGATCTTTCTTTCTTTTTTCTTTGAGAAGAGACTAGTGCAGAAAAGCTGGCAGTATTTCAGCTTGGATATACCTCATTTGATACAGCTCCATGTGACATCCATGGATTGTTGGAAAACTAGAGAAATGCAAACTGAATGGAACAGCCATAAAATGAAATGCCAAAACTGTGTTAGCACAGGCCGGGACCATGCAGGAAATACCAAAGTTGACGTCTCAGCAGATACTAGCTTAGCATTTGTGACATAAAAGGCTTGCATATGGTTCTTGACGCGAAAGTAAGAAGTGGAAAAAAAATACATGTCAAATCAAAATAACAAATATGGTGCAAAGAGGTTCTTTCTTTTGTTTCTTATGTAACTAACGGTTCACTCCTATTCAATGTCAATGGAATATCCCTGCATTCCCCAACCTGGGCTGAATCTACACATAGCAATTATACCATTATCGTACCATTATCATAACTATTGGTACACATGACACCAATGAGCACCAATAGTTATGAT
Organism: Heloderma suspectum; assembly: GCF_057233095.1. Lineage (NCBI taxonomy): Eukaryota > Metazoa > Chordata > Lepidosauria > Squamata > Helodermatidae > Heloderma > Heloderma suspectum. Next base: position 26,002,629 of record NC_139464.1, read on the forward strand.
AATGGTATGATAATGGTATAACTGCCATGTGTACATTCAGCCCTGGTGCCCTCTAGATGTGTTGGACTACAACTCCCATAATTGTGAGAACTATGGCTGTGAATTATGGGAGTTGTAGTCCAACCCATCTGGAGGGCACCAAGTCCAAGAAGGCTGCAACACCCTAAACACCAAGAGGGAACTCCACTAACATTTTCAGAGGGGTAGCTGTGTTACTCTTTTGCAGTGGAAACAACAAAAGGGCTTGTAAAAACAACAAAGGGTTGTTTTTACAAACCCATCGATGTGAATTACTTCCAAGCAAGAGTATATATAATTGCAGCCATAGTCCTTTGCCTTAATATTGCTTGTGAATTTTACTATTAACCCTCACTTTTAACATAATTTATCCAAATAGCAGTTGGAACTAGTGGTACCAGGTTTGTGGGGTGCTATTTCATGTTCCAGTAAAGGAAGGGCAAGATTCAACGGCCTGTTTTTAGATTTATTAAAGATTAAGGTCATAGTCCTATTTTCACTTACCTGGGAGTAAGTCAGTGGGCTTTACTTCTGAGTAGACATGCATAGGATTGCACTATTAATTGCAAAATAAGAAAGAAACAAAGAAAGAGGAAGGAAGGAAGGAAGGCATTTTAATACCTTTTGTTATGCTTGCTTTTTATCCACATACAATAACCAAAGATATAGGTGATCCTGAGAAATAATGGGCAATCCCCTACTTCCCCTACCCTCAATGGCATCCCAGCCCAGTTTCAACCTCATGAAGTATCATATGTCTTTAACAGCCCTAGAGGTGTATTTAACACACTTCCCTTTTGCCTGCTACTTGTTTTCTTTGCTCCAGTAGGCAGAGAGGAAAAGAGCTGATGAGGTTGTGGCAGGAGGAGGATGTATGTGGCAGGAGGAGGACCACTGCTGCACATTGAGTCAATGTTTTCATTGAGCTGTCCAGCCTGCGATAGGCTTCCTTGACAACTTTCCATCGACAGATTTGCTGAACAGGATAGCATCATGGTCACTACTCCCAATAGGTTCATCGCCACTTACATTTCATACCAGGTCCCAGGCACCACTCAGGAATACGGGCAAGGTCACCTCCCTTCTATGAGTCCCAAGACCAGCTGCTAAAGGGAACAGCTTACTAAAGACCAGACCAATTGTTCTGGCCAGTTGGCTACTCTAGTAATTGTCATATTGATACGATTAAAGGCCGTGTAGATATGTAAGGGCCATTCCTGGAAAGGTAAACTCTTATACCAAAAAGGCTGAAGAGCAGTTAGATGTGGGACCAGTCTTGGCATCAGCACTCAGCACCCTTTGACAGCTAATACTGACTCCTGCCTTGGTCCCTTGTGCCAGGCAGCTGTGTCTACAAGCTACCATTTTAAATGTCCCACAATGACTCAGAACCAGGGCTCAGAATGATGGCTCATAGCTGCCTACTTCTGTCACAAGGTAAGGCCATGGCTGGAAGCCCACCAATATGGTATGGGGCCCACCAGAGGGTACTCTGCCCACTGTGGGACAGCCACACTTATTGTTTGTTCTGCTACAAAAAGAAGCAAAACCTTTGCATACATTTACCTGGAAATAAGTCTCATTGAACATGCATAGGATCTCCTTGTAGATGTAGCAAGGATGTAAGCATCAGGATCTGGGGCTGTCAGGTTCTTCTACCAAAAGGAGGAAAAGGCTAGATCTATACTACTGCTTTGTAGTGGCATTAAAATGCACTGATAACTGTTGGGGCACATTACACATTCTGTATACCATACTGTTATTTCCTGCTTTTTATTTCACATCATCCAAAAATGCCACAACAAATGTCATTGTTGTCCTATGAGGTATAAATGCACAAGAGGGATATAGCATTACCATGATGGGATTGTAATGATATGACACTAGGTATAGATCTGGCCAACGTTCCAAATTTCAAGGAGACCAGAACCCTATTCAGGCGTTTGGTACCTGTGGGTACTGAATGTGTGAAGGGGCGAGTGGAAACATATGGGAGTAACCCCATCACCTCTATGACACTGTGAGTCCTAGCCACACTCCCCAGCCAATGTGTGATCAGCCCTTTCTACATGTGTGGATTTTCTAACAGGGATGGAAACCTTGGTCAGTCAGGATTCCCACCGCCATGGAGGAAACCCTACGTACGCAGACTGCACTCCCTTCAGACAGGGCTAATCATGCATTGGCTGGGAAGTGTGGCCAGAGCATGTGTTATCATCAAAAGGGCAGGGAGAGCCCCACACATTCCTGCTTGTCCCTTTACACATTCAACCTTATCAGTAATACAAATTTGCATAAAAGCAATCAGACTCTTGTTTACAATATTTGCATGTACCAAAGACACCCAGTGTGGGGTGCCAATTTTGCACTTAAAATATGCTCAATAAACATGTTTCTTTAATTATGGTGTAGTGCTGGGTTTTGCTTTGGTTTTTTGCTTTGATTTTGCTTTCCTATGGAGCAGAGGAGGTCAGAAACATGTAACCTCTGGCTAAGAAAGAAACTCAGATGTGTGATCAAATAGTAGTTAATGGAACAGAATGGAAGAAGTGGAGCATTCAAGTCGTGAACTTGGACACAGCCCATGCTTCATTTTAATAGCTAGACAAAACCTTTGACTAATACATTACAGAAGGTCAGATGGAATCCACAACTGATTTGTTGCCTCATCAGAATTGGTCACTTTGCCTTGATTTGTTGAAGGCAGCTAAAATTATTGCTGGAGTAGACCTATAATTTGCCTTTCAACCCTATGCTGTGTTAGCCTATGATGTGCTATGAAAATTTTGGAGTGAGTAAGCTCTGGCTAGAAGACAGTCTAAGTTGCACTGGAGGTAAATTGCCACTTTTTGACTTTTTAGGGGACTTGTTCTACACCTTTAACAACAACTTTGCATACTACAATTTAAACAGGTGAAGCAATTCCCACTGAGATATTGACGTTGCCCTTTTTGACACTAAAGTAAAGTAATGGGATGAGTTTCCATCTTGCTTAATTTCTGCAAGCCAGGCTGCTGTTAAAGGCACAGGAAGCAGGACCAGCAATAAAAAACTGGAACCTTGCACAGCACTATGCTGCTCTATCCCAGGTATAATAGGTATTGGTTTATTATGGACCAAAGTCATCATTTGGCAAGATATATCAAGCAATATTCTAAGACAGGCTTGTGAGATCCATTTAGAACCCTGAGATCTAGTCCAGCCCAATCGGAGCCAACACAAACTGGTGGCTCAAGTATGGAGTAAGATGCAAAATTGTGGCTCAGGAGACTGGCGCTTACTGCACCCAACAAGCCATGCACCTCACCTGCATATACAATCTACATTCAAGTTACTAACAGTGAAATCTTACTCATGTCTACTCAGAAGTAAGTCCCACTGAGTTCAATGGGGCTTCCTCCCAGGTAAATAGCCATAGGATTGTAACCTACAAAGATCAGGGATTCTAACAGCCTAATTTAGTTGGAGGAAAGGAAACACTACATTGGTGCTATTGTTACCATTAACAAAGAGAGTCATGTTTGTGTCCCTATCTACTGCAAATCATCATCAAGCAATCTACCATTGATCTACCTCCTGCCCAACTGGGTGCAAAGAGATACAAAACAGAAAGGGGGAGAGATGCCATAGTTTGGTGATAGAGAATATGCTTTCTGTGCTTGAGGCCCTAAGCTAGGGATGTACGAAAGTCACTTACCTTTTAATGAAATTGATTCGCAGTGGGGGGGGGGAGGCGCTCCATCCCTCCCCCCGAAATTCTGGCCGGGGGGGAGGCGCTCCATCCCTCCCCCCTGAAATTCTGGCCGGGGGGGAGGGGCTCTGTCCCTCCCCCCCCGAATCCTGGCCGGCCAGGTCCGCAAATGGCGGTGGCCATAGCCGCCACCGTTTGCGTCCCTGCAGTCAGCTATGATAGGCTACGTAAATGTTTACGTAGCCTATCACAGCTGATTTAAAAGAAAAAAAACACACGTATGCAAATGGCGGCACCCATGGGTGCCGCCATTTGCGTTCCTTATTTTGACACGTCTTAGTCTACGTAAACATTTACGTAGTCTAAGACGGCGAAACTAAGGGGAACGCAAATAGCGTAGATGCTACGCTATTTGCGTTCCCCTTATTTTCCTCTCAACCTTTTTTTTTGGTCAGTCAGGATTCCCACCGCCATGGAGGAAACCCTACGTACGCAGACTGCACCCCCTTCAGACAGGGCTAATCATGCATTGGCTGGGAAGTGTGGCCAGAGCATGTGTTATCATCAAAAGGGCAGGGAGAGCTGAAAAATTCAAACTGAAAGGTTGCCATGCTGCACAGCAAAGTGCTGCCCCCAGCACTGCCTTTATTTGGGTTAAAAAGAGTGGTTTTGTGTTTTGGAGTTCAGCCCCCACCTCTGCCTTGTACTTTAGTTCTTGGGCAAGTTAGGTTTCTTTTAGTCTCACCAGTTTGTCTTCTGGGAAATGAGTGTTTTATGGCTAGCCATGTTCACCACAGCATCCAGTGTGTGAATTAGCAAGCACCTCCAGCAATCATTTTGTCCAAGCACCCATGACACTCACTCAGAATTCCAAATGTGCCCACTGACCCAAAAAGGCTGGGGACCCCCTGCTCTAACCCCAAAAGATCTCAGCTATCAGAGCTTAGAAAGGCACTTGTTTGAGACCTTCAGAATGTGTTGTTGCTTCCAGGCTCGGTAGACAGTCTGGGGCTAGATGTACCAAAAGTCAGTGTATGGGAGCTTCATAAGAACAAAAGAAGATCCCTACTGGATCAGATTAAAGGCCTACCTAGTCCAGCATTCTGTTCCCACAGGGCCAATTAGATGCCTATGGGCAGCCCATAATATCTATAGTGGATAGATAGATGATAGATAGATGATAGATAGATAGATAGATAGATAGATAGATAGATGATAGACAGACAGACAGACAGACATTCCCCCCTTCTGACAAGGCTGCCAGAGTAGCATGCATGCATGGTGTGGGACTGTGGACAATACTTCATAGAATCATAGAATAGTAGGGTTGGAAGGGGCCTACAAGACCATTGAGTCCAACCCCCTGCTCAATGCAGGAATCCAAGTCAGAGTATCCCTGACAGATGGCTGTCCAGCCTCGTCTTGAACGCCTCCAGTGTGGGATAGCCCACCACCTCCCTAGGGAATTGGTTCCATTATCGTATTGCTCTAACAGTCAGGACATTTTTCCTGATGTTAATATTACTTCTGCTCATGACAGAACCTGCTCTGTCCCATCATGGGCAGTAGAAGGTTGTCCGTTTCCTTCTTGTTACTGCTTTTCCCTTCTGCAGCAGCTGTCATTATGCTTCATTTACCACCACAGCATTTGTCAAGGAAGTGGAAGCTCACCCTCGGGAACCAGGGGCAAGCACGACTGCATCTTAAAAACACTTCAAAAGAAAACAACAACACAGGAACACCTAAAAAGCCTTCATTTGGTTATGGAATACAGGCGCCTTTCTGTCTCCCCTCCCTGTGAACCTTTTCCACCCAGGAAGGTGTTTATTTTTAGAGCAGTCTGTCTTTTCCAGTTTGTCAAGATTTTGGTGTGGAAAGTCACGCAGAAAGGAAAGGAATTCCCAGAGAGGAAGGTAGGCAGGGTTCCCAGCCACGCTGCTTATGGGATGTCCAGAAGCTCCATCAAAGCTGCAACATATTAAGGAACCATTAGGCAACACCAAGTATGGTTGTGGCTGCCATGTTGCAAATGGTCACACTGGGAAAGTCCCATGTGATGCTCTTAGGTCCAGACAGGGAATGAAGTTGGTGGCCTGGAGGCAAGGAGGGGTGGGTTAGCTAAGGAACATGTCAGACTGAGGAGTCCAGCAAAAGCCAACAGCTTTACTGAATCAAATGGAATCTCATCGGCTGCTTGTGTCACCTGATTCTTGATGCTGACATGCCACAACTCCCACTGAATTGCGGCCAAATTTCAGCCGTGCGGTTGCAGCAAAAAAGCAGCCGTTTCCCTTTAAAACAAGGCATGTGTGGAGCATGGGCCTTGTTTTAATGCAAGCTCGCACCCTCCGGGGTTCTGAGAGCACAATTATACATTGAAACAAGGTGCAGACTCCCCGCACATCTCATTTTAAAGTGAAAATGCGGCTTTTTGTCACCAAATCTGGCAGCGGCAATTTCAGCAGTGGGGGTGGGTGGGCACAGCCTGCAGTGGGTTCAGGGGTGTGTGCAAATTTACCCCAGGCCCTCTGAAGTTGCCCACCGTGCCATAGGAGATAAACAGAAACCATGGCACCTTAACATCTTTTTAAAATGTTGGATTTGCTGAGTATGTTTTACATAGAGTAAGTTTGTTAATATACCTTTTGAAACTCCTCTCACTTTCAGTTTGGTAAAGTTTTGCCATGTAACATGAGGGGCTGCTGCTTGAAAAACACAAGTCAAAAACTCCCTGGGCCATATGGAACTCCTTGTGAAGTTCTCTAGATCCAGCCCATATTCTGAGATTCATTGAACTGGATGGGTTCACTTAATTCCTTTTCTTTGGAGTGCAGAATCTCCAGATGGTCAGATAAATGCTCTAGATTCTGCATTGGGTCCAACTGCACGTTACCCAAGCAGGAGCTTGCTGGACCCTGGCATGGCTGATCTCTGCTCTGATTGGCCATGCTATTTCTTGGCTGTGGCAGATGGGGCTTTAAAGGGAGGTCAGGAGGAGACAGAAGGTGTCACCTGAGTGCAGAGATGGAAGCTGACAAATGAACTGTGTTCTGGACACCACACTTTAAGAAGGGTTCCGATAAACTGGAATGAGTTCAGAGAAGGGCAACAGAGATGATCAAGTAACTAGAAACTAAGTCCTATGAGGAAGGATTAAAGGAATGGGATATGTTTAGCCTTGAGAAGGGAAGACTGAAGTGGGATATAATAGCACTTTTCAAGTAGTTAAAAAGTTGTCAGACAGAAGAGGGCTGCAACCTGGGTTGCTTTTACTCTGGTTCTGCTCCACTCCCAAGTCAATCATGTCAGGGGATGCATACCCCTTCCCATAGCTAATGTGCCGTTTCTTGCCCTAAATCTGTTTTGTTTTCTTAAACTCTATTTGTGGTGGGTTTTCCAGTCACAGTGACTTCAGTGCCGTTTGGGAGTCCATGTGACCTCAGCTGGCTTCAGCGTGGGCTGGAGCAGCCCTGATTTGCAGAAGGGAAGAGTTGCATGGGGTGGAGGCTTATGTCTACCCAGAAGTAACTCATTGCTTTGGGGATAGGAGTCAGCCCTGCTGCTTTGCAAGGACGACCCCATGCTCAATTGCTGCCTGTCCCTTTAAATATTCTCTGAGTGGGGAGGGGAGCATAAGGAGGTTTATGTATGTTATGTATGGAAGTGCAAAGGTATGCAGAGCCTTGCTGATTTTAAAAGCTTCACTGAGGGTGGGGGAGAGGAAGCCTCCTCACTTCCCCGCACCTACCCATTTGATGATATTCAGTTCTACTTGTTTGCCCCATGCAAATGGATTTTGGAAAGGTATACACTGCATTACTGACCACCGTTTGCCCTGGGAGGAGCTAACCTTATTTCATGAAAACCAGTATTTAAACTGAACCACCTCAAAAACCATTTCCATGTAGATTTGCTCCTGTTCTCTGTCATCCACAACTAGGACACAAAATAACAGGCTTAAGTTACAGGAATGCAGATTTCGGTTGAACATCAGGAAAAATGGTTGAAGTAGTCAGACAAAGGAACCAACTTCCTAGGCCGGTGGTGGCCTCTCCCTCACTGGGGGTATTCAAACAGAGACTGGACGGCCATCTGTCAGGGATGTTTTAAACTGGATTCCTGTCTAGGTAATTTTAAGGAAATGGTTATTTCAGGCATATCAAAGAGGCATAGCTTTGGCTGTTTGAACCAAAGTGTGCTTTTGACCTATTACTGTCAGGAAGAGACAATAATGACCTGGGGAAGGGAGAAGATTACAAGAAATAAGGTCCTGTCCCAGCCAGGTCAAAACCACAATGAACAAGTTGGGAAATTTCTATACAACTGTACAAGTAAAAACAAAATGTCATCCATTATGAATAAATATGATGAGGCAGGATTAAAAGAGTACAGTAGCCAATTAGAGCACAGTAAGCAATTATATCACATATCATGTTCAAGTGTAAAACTATAAAAGTAAAGGGTAGATACTGGGTGGGGTTGCTCCCGGCAAGAAGTAATCTCTGTGGGCAGAAATCTACATTGGTAATGTATGCACTGTGCTTTGTTGTGTTTTCTTTTCCTTTTGTAACCTTTGTCAACAAATACCAAGGTATCAATTTCATTCTATAGTTGTCTTGAATACACTTGCTTGTTGTTAATCAATGTTTAAAATACAGTCCATGAGCATCTATTTATAAAGTAAATGTGTTGAGTGTAAACTGATGGAGTCCTTCTCATCAACTGGAAAACCACATCTCTGTGGACCTAAATATAGACAGGCAGTAGGAGTCTGTCATGGTAACAGGAGATCTGCTTAATAAAGTTTATTTTCCATAAATTATTTCTTCTACACCTGCACTGAGTAGGGGGTTGGACTCAATGACCTATATGTCCCCTTCGAACTCTATGATTCTATGAGTGTATTGCCCACTTTCCCCATTGGTATTTGGTCCCATAATGGGACAGCCAACTAACAATGCAGACAGCAAGTCAACCAGCTGTCTAACCAACTTCTGAGACAGTTTGCCACCATTCCAGCCAGCTAAGTAGAGACACAGCCAACTGACTAACCCAACTTGATTTCATAATCTTATTTGTAAGTCAAGTGAATGGCCAAAATCCTGGAAATGTGCTGCTGCTGCTGCTGCTGCTGCTGCTGCTAATAATAATAATAATAATAATAATATACTAAACCTTGTGGAGCAACATTAGAAGGGTAGGATGTGGCTAAGAAAGGGACTTAAAGGGAGAATTCTCCACCTATAAGCAAGCCATCATCAAGATACTTACCTGAAACTTGGCCTTTGTCCATTTGTTGGTTGCATTCAAACCTGCCAGGGGAGAAAATATGGATCTAGTCCAATCATCCCCCCACACTCACTTGCCTGCATTCTGAAAGGGCACACAGTCCCAGGAGGACTGTACCACAGGCTCCTCTCAACCCCGCCCTCCACCAAACATGTGAATTGCCTTTAAGTGCCATCAGCACTAAGTGCTCTGCTATGTGCTATAGGCAAAGAAAACCCTTCAGTCAACTTGACTTGACCGGATTAATCTTTTATGCCTTTTTCTTTAAGGACACTTTTTGGTTCATTAAAAGTATCCAGCTTTTCTTCATTGTTACAGATACCCAGAGGTCCCTCAGCTAATGGCAGAAAACAAATTGTGTGGGATGCCTGTTAGATCAGCAGGTGATGCATGTCCCTCTTAAAGGGGGCATTGATCATTTCTGCTAGTGAAAGGGCACCATTGCCCTCTTCAGTAGCCAAGATATCAGGCCCTGCTATCTTGGCAGACTGGGTGCTCTGGTTCTTGTACAACCAGGGCTTCTGGTTGGAGGAGGGAGCTGGGTGCAGTTCAAGTGAGGGCATCACAGTCCAGACGCCTCCTTGGCCTTAAAAATCAGGTGACACCAGCCAGTCATATCCTGCTTTGAGTTCATCTGTGATGCTTAAGGGTGGCAGGAGCGCACTGAGCTTTGCACCTGTTCCCAAAAAACACTGGCTTAGCCAAAGGGGAAGGGATGATGATATGACTGTGTGACGTTTCCGTGCTGTCTGCTCTTTGGCATGACACATGCACATGGAAGCATTGGGGAAGAGAATGAATGTCCCTGCATTTTCTGGTTTCTTAATTGCCCTAGTCTGATGTACAAGTTGTGACAGCATCCCGTTGAATAAATAGATCACTGTTGGCATTGCAAGCATGTGAGACTTTTGCTTGCCACTATATAAATAGAGACTGCTTTGCAACCTCGATAAAACATCGGCAAGACTCCCCCCTCTGCCCTCTTTGGAAGAAATGGGCGAGGAGGGGGAGAAAGCTTGTTCTGCCATTACCCTTGGCAGAGGTGTCAGCTAGGGATGTACGGATTCCCCACCGTCCATTCCAGTGGGGAATCTGCTGGGGGGGGGGAGGTGATCCGTTCCTCCCTCTAGAATCCTGGCGGAGCGGCTAAGCTCCGCGAGGATTCCTCAGAGCCAAGGGCCGCCCCGTTCCTCCGTCCACATGCCCCAGATTCCCCCGTTTTTTCCCCGGCTCCCCGAACTTATGTAAATACTTCTGTAACTACCGCCGAAAAATCCTTTTCGCGTGCCTGCCATCAGTCTCTGTAAGCCTATTTATTTTGGTAAAAAGGGTAAAGCCCTTCGTGGGGATTCCCCATGTAACTTCCGGTCACCTGACCCCACGGGACCTGTCCTGACCTCACCTCACCTGACCTCACTGGACCTGACCTGACCTCACTGGACCTGTCCTGACCTCACCTCATCTGACTACACCAGACCTGACCTGACCTGACCTGACCTCCACAGGCAATAAACAGAAAAGATGGAGGATTTCCGTGGACTTCAGGATAGGGATGTACGAAAGTCACTTACCGTTTTGCGGATCTGCTTCACGGCGGGGGGGCGGCGCTCCATCCCTCCCCCTGGAATCCTCGATGGGTGGGAGGCGCTCCGTTTCTCCCCCCCGGAATCCCCAACTGGCCGGCTGTGCTCCGCGGCAGCTCCGTGGAGCAGCTGGCCAGGCCCAAGCCAGAGCCGTCCGCAGCTGGATTTCTGGCCGTGGAGGGCTCTGGGTAAAACAAAAAACCCGTGTACACAAATGGCGGTGGCTACGGCCACCACCATTTGCGTTCCTTATTTTTGGCTGTCTTAGTCTACGTAAATATTTACGTAGACTATTACGGTGAAAATAAAGGGGAACACAAATAGCGCCCACTATGCTATTTGCATTCCAATTTATTTTGGCCGTAATAGTCTACGTAAATATTTATGTAGACTAAGATGGCCAAAAATAAGGAACGCAAATGGCGGCGGCTGTAGCCGCCGCCATTTGCGTATGGGTTTTTTTTTTAGCCTGCCGTGATAGGCAACGTAAATACTTACGTAGCCTATCACGGCCTCCGCAGGGACGCAAAAGGCATCCCTGCATTAGCCGTGATAGGCTACATATGTATTTACGTAGCCTATCACAGCATGAAAGAGGAAGTGAATGGTGGCTGCAGGGCAGCCGCCATTCGCAAGACAGTGCAGACGGAAGCAGGTAAGTGCTCCATTTTGTGCTATTTTCATGGGGTGGGGGCTTTGTGCCGCCCGACTTTCGTGGGTTGGGGGAGGCGGGGGCTTCGTTCCGCGATGGATTTCGGCGGGCCGAATACATTTGCATTCGGCCTCACCGAGATCCATCGTGGAATTCTCTGACATCCCTACTTCAGGACTCAGCCCCAGTGAAAGAAAGCCTTGTCTCACAGGAAAAATGCCTCGTAAAAACAGTAAAGCCGTTCGCGTTCCTCTTCCTCCATTTCCGATTTACGGATTTCTTTTCGTAATTATTTTTGTAAAATCTGCCATTCGGCAGACACACAAAAAAGGGTCCGCGTGAGTGCCATTCCGGATCGACTGGGCTGCGCCATTCCGAGGAGGATTCAGCGGACCGGATTTGTCAGAACTCGATCCCATTTAAAATTTGGGCGGAATTCTCAGACATCCCGAGTGTCAGCTGCATTCAAGCAGTAATTCTGCCAACAGACTGACGTACGACCCATGAAGTGACTGCAAAGCAATTTCCAACTGTCCAATTCTATTGACAGCAATAACTCCCCCATGGGGGATGAAATCATATGACCAGAAACAAGTGCTCATTTCCTGCCGACAGGTCACATGAGCAAACGACAACAGGATCTACCATGCACAGCGTTCCTTGTTTTCACCTGTAATTTTTTTCAAAAAATCTTTTTCTATTTCTTCACCCCACTATATTTTCTCTCTGATCTCTCCTTCCGTCACTTCTTGCTCTCTCCATTCAGTGTATTTGTTAAGGCTACCACATGTTGCATTTTTAGGTGTACACCTCTGCATTTTAACTGTATACCTAAAATGTAGTGTGTAAATGAGACAATTGTGTTTGAAAACTCATGCATCATACAGGTGCACCCCTGTCAAGGAGCCATGATTGGCTGAAACTCCCTGTGAAAGCTTTCTCCAGGTGCCTTTGTGTTGGACTATAACTCCCATAATCCCTGACCATTGACTATGCTTTTGGCTGGGGCTACTGGGTTTTATAGCTCAAAGCATTGGGAGGGCATCACATTGGGGCCTTTGTTGGCTGGATCTTATGGGAATTGTAATCTAAAACATCTGGAGGCCACCCAGTTGGAGACAGTTGCCCTATGGACTGTCTGCTTTTTCTATCATGTCTCTCTGCTGGTCCTGGAGCCTCCATATATCTGTTCTTTATAGAGGAGTCTGTATTCCTCCTCCTTTCTCAGGATCAATGTATTAAATGACCAGACTGGCATGGTAGAAACATTCTGCACCTTGGATAGCTCCTTTAGAATTCTGACTGGTTCTGACTGAAAAAAAAAAAAAAAAAAAGCGCGTACGGCTAATGGCGGCCCCCATAGGGAGCCGCCATTCACGTTCCTTATTTGGTCGCTGTAGTCTACGTAAAGATTACGTAGACTACGGCGAAAATAAAGGCAACGCTATTTGCGTTGCCCTTATTTTCGCCGTAGTCTACATAAAGATTTATGTAGACTACAGCGGTCAAATAAGGAACGCGAATGGCGGCTCCCTATGGGGGCCGCCATTTGCGTACAAGCTTTTTTTTTTTTTTTTAAGTCACCTGTGATAGGTTACGTGACGATTTACGTAGCCTATCACGGCTGACTTTGCAGATCTAGCCGTGATAGGCTACGTTAATCGTCACGTAGCCTATCACGGGGGCGTGTTTTGTTTTTTTTTAACTTTTTATTTCGCGGCCGGGCGAGGCAAGGTGCCTCCTCCCCGGCCTGAATTTCAGCCGGCTGAGGCAGGAAGCCTCCCCCCCGGCCTGAATTTCAGCCGGGCAAGGCGGGAAGCCTCCCCCCCTGGCCTGAACTTCGCGGGGAGAGCAGCGAAGCGCCTCCCCTCCACCACGAAAAGCTGAGAGACCAGGTAAGTGGCTTTCGTGCACCCCTAGATGGCTTGCCTACTGTCTTTTAGTACACCATGTGGAAGGGGGGATGTTTCAGTTGCACACGAAAATGAGGGTTAAGACTCAAGGTAGGGTTAGGGTTAGTGAGACTAGGCTTCCCAGGCAGGAATCAGGGCCTCATTGAACCCTAGCTTGGTGAAACAGACTGAGTGGGCCTTCAGGAGGGGTTGCCTACTGTCTTTTAGTACACTGTGGGGAAGGGGGCACAAGAAATTGCACAAGAAAATTAGGGTTAAAACTCCAGTTAGGGTTAGGGTTGGTGAGACAAGGCTTCCTAGGCAGGAACCAGGGCGTTGTTGAAGCCTATCTTGGTGAAACAGACTGAGTGGGCTATCAGGATGGGTTGCCTACTGTCTTTTAGCACACCCTGTGGATGGGGGGGGGGGGAAATGTTTCAGTTGCATAAGAAAAGTAGCGTTAAAACAGAAGGTAGGGTTAGGGTTGGGGAGATCGGGCTTCGCAGGCAGGAACCAGGGCCTCAGTGAAGCCTAGCCTGGTGAAACAGAGTGAGTGGGCCATCAGGATGGCTTGCCTACTGTGTTTTAGTACACCGTGTTGAAGGGGGGATGTTTCAGTTGCACACGAAAATGAGGGTTAAGACTCAAGTTAGGGCTAGCGTTGAGGAGACTAGGCTTCTCAGGCAGGAACCAGGGCCTCGGTGAAGCCTAGCCTGGGGAAACAGACTGAGTGGGCCATCGGGATGGCTTGCCTACTGTGTTTTAGTACACGCTGTGGAAGGGGGGATGTTTCAGTTGCACAAGATAATTAGCGTTAAGACTCAAGGTAGGGTACGTCCGCTTGGAGCCAGTGTTGCCCTGGCAGCATTCTGCGGAGGCTCCACGGGACGCTATCTCAAACAGCTTTTAAAATGTTGAAAAACCTTTTAATCTTCCCCTGGAATTAATGAGGAAGCAAGAGTACCACCTGGATGAAATCTTTGAATAGTAGCTTCTTTCGCATAGCAGCAGAAGGGCTGGACTTCAATGTTAGTTTTCTGGAGCAAAGACACCTACTCAAAGCTGTTTTGAAACTCCTATCTAATTAGGAGAACACAGGGCTGACGAGCTGCAAATTTAGTTTTTATTGTTTATGGATTAAAGAATACCAACAATATTTGAGGACCTGCAAAATTTGTTTAAAGAGAAGGATGCTAACATCAAAGGGAAGGAAAAAAGGAATGGGACCACCGCCGACCCCCTGCCCACACACACACACACACACACACACACACACCTCCCTTGGCAAAGGCTCCTAGAAATGATGGAAATACTGAGGAGCTGCTTGCTCTGATAAAAACTTTGTCTTCTCAACTGTCAGGACAGGCTAAGAGATTGGATACAATCCAAGATTCCATTACCGCCCTTCAAGGGGCTGTGGACCCAATTAATACTTTGCTGCAAAAGACGGAGTCCAAAGTTAATGGCCTGCAAGATCGGATGTCAGCTCAAGAGTTTGCAATGGAAGCTTCTTATATCCTGTCTACTAGAATTTCTCAACTGTAAGCACTCACTCAAAGAGCGAACCTACGTATTATTGGCATCAAAGAACTACCCACTGATGTAAGCCTGTCTAAATTATTGGATAAATTCCGCATGAACTACTTGCTTTGCCATCTGATTATTTACTTGACATTGCGCATGCATTCTGTGTTCCAAGTCTGGTGCGTAGTGTTAAAGGGACTGCTTTTACTGTTATAGTTCTGTTCGCAAGAGTTTCTACAAAAAATTACATCCTGCACTTGGCAAGAGAGGGGGGAGATCTTTTTGGGGGGCCAAAACAAGATAAAGTTATGCTATTTCCAGATTACACTAAAGAAATCGCTGATAAAAGAAGGCAATACACTAAGGCAAGAAACCAGGCAAGACAAATGAATTTACAATATCACATAAAATACCCTGCCACATTTTGCATTCTCTTTGAAGGCCAGATGAAAAAGTTTTTAAATCATGAAATGGCAGAAGCTTGGCTTGTTGGTAAAGCACGGGAGACATCTTCTTCAGTCCAATGAGCTGGGAATGTATAAACAATTATCGCTTGTCGGTCTGTTTGGGTTACAAGATCTGGGCAGTACGCCAGAGATTATTGTTTACATATATCCATTTTTTCCCCCTTCCATTTTCTTTTATCTCCTTTTTTAAATAATAGACATAATACTGTATATAAAATTCCAGTTTCTGGGTGTATAGAAATATACACACTCATATATATATTTAGAAATGATACTATCTAAAATATAGATAGTATAAAATATGCTAGTGATTGTTGTTGCTTTTTTTTCTCTTATCCTTGGAATTTATTAAGGATTCCTTATCTTTTTCTTTTTCTTCTTCTTCTTCTTCTTCTTCCTCTTCTTCTTCTTCTTCTTCTTCTTCTTCTTCTTATTATTATTATTTTGAGAATATGATTAGTAATATTCTTGGTTGGTTGATTTTAGCTTTACCATTATATGTTAGTTGAAAAGCATTTTATGGCTAGGGGAAAGGAATTGTATGCCTGTTTCCTTGCTATAAGTCTGTGGATATGTTACTGGAATAAGATAGATTACCTAGGCTGTACTGAATAGTCATATTGGTAATGGTATAATCTTTTAAGTAGAGTGATACTTGAAGTTTATATGTAAGAGAGTTTAAATTTAACCCTTTTATGTAACTTTTAAAAAAATACTTCTTGTTCCCTTTGTTTTCCTGTTCCTTCTCCATTTTCCTTCTCTTTCCTTTTTATATTTTCTTTTTTGTTTTTTTGGTTGTTGCTGTGTCCTCCAAAAAATACTGTAATGTTGGAATCTGTAGATGGTGATTATGTTGTTGGTATTCTTTATTTCATTTATAAAGATAAAAAATAGAATAAAAACTATAGATGAAAAAAAAAGGCACAAGGTATGGTTAGTGTTGGTGGGACTAGGCTTCCCAGGCAGGAATCAGGGCCTCATTGAACCCTAGCTTGGTGAAACAGACTGAGTGGGCCTTCAGGAGGGGTTGCCTACTGCCTTTAGTACACCGTGGGGAAGGGGGGATGTTTCAGTTGCACAAGAAAATTAGGGTTAAAACTCCAGTTAAGGTTAGGGTTGGCGAGACAAGGCTTCCTAGGCAGGAACCAGGGTGTTGTTGAAGCCTATCTTGGTGAAACAGACTGAGTGGGCTATCAGGATGGGTTGCCTACTGTCTTTTAGTACACCCTGTGGATGGGGGGGGGGATGTTTCAGTTGCATAAGAAAAGTAGGGTTAAAACAGAAGGTAGGGTTAGGGTTGGGGAGATCAGGCTTGGCAGGCAGGAACCAGGGCCTCAGTGAAGCCTAGCTTGGTAAAATAGAGTGAGTGGGCCATCAGGATGGCTTGCCTAGTGTCTTAGTATACCCTGTAGATGGCAGGATGTTTCAGTTGCACAAGAAAATTAGGGTTAAGATGGAACGTAGAGTTAGGGTTGGGGAGATTGGGCTTTGCAGGCAGGAACCAGGGCCTCGTTGGAGCATAGGCTGGTGAAACAGACTGAGTGGTCCATCCGGATGGCTTGCTTACTTTCTTTTAGTACCCTGTGTAGATGGGGGAAGTTTCAGTTGCACAACAAAATTAGAGTTAAGAGGGAAGTCTGGGTTCGGGGTGGGGAGACTAGGCTTCCCAGGCAGGAACCAGGGCCTTGGTGCAGCCTAGCTTGGTGAAACAGACTGAGTGGGCCATTAGGATGGCTTGCCTAGTGTCTTTTACTACACCCTGTAGATGGTGGGATGTTTCAGTTGCACAAGAAAATTAGGGTTAAGCCACATTTGGGACCAGAATTGGTACTGTCAGACGAACAAGTTTGTTTTGTGGGAGTTAAAATTACACTGAATGGTGTATCAATGTTGATTTTAGGGGTTTATGCACCTAATGACCACAAAGCGGAATTTTATGAGGATCTCTTATCCAAATTCATGGATCTAACTTTTGATAGTTGGTATTTAATGGGAGATTGGAATGGTAGCAGGGCGGCGGCAGGGTGGTGGCGGGTGCGGCGACAGGTGCGGTGGCAGGTGTGGTGTGGCGGCGGGGGGGCGGAGGCGGGGGTGGTGGCAGCGGGGGGGCGGCAGCAGCAGCGAGTGCGGCAGCGGCAGGTGTGGCGGCGGGGGCGGCGGCAGGAGCGGCGGTGGGTGCGGTGGCAGCAGCTGGTCTCCTGTCCGGCCGCGGCCGGGCGCAGCATACGCAAATGGCGGTGGCTACGGCGGCCACCATTTCTGTTTACTATTTTTTGCCGTTCTAGCTTAGGTAAATATTTACGTGGGCTATAATGGCGAAAAATAGCGAACGCAAATGGCAGCTGCCGTAGCCGCTGCCATTTGCGTACGCTACGCCCGGCCACGGCTGGCCAGGAGACCAGCTGCAGCCGCCGCACCTGCCGCCACACCTGCAGCCGCCATTTGCATATGCGGTTTTTTTTACTTTACCGTGATAGGCTACGTAAATATTTACGTAGCCTATCACGGTTAAGTACAGGGATGCAAACAGCCAGATATCCGGCTGCAGGCGGAGCCAGCTGGCGGCTCCACCGAATCCCCGCAGAGCGGAGCCGGCCAGGCAGGACTCCGGGGGGAGGGACGGAGCGCCTCCCCCTGGGTCAAGGATTCCAGGGGGAGGGACGGAGTGCCTCCCCCCCCCCCGCGAAGCAGATCCGCGAAACGGTAAGTGACTTTTGTACATCCCTAGCCCATTGTCACCACTATTGTTTATATTGGTTTTAGAATTATTGAACAGAGATATAAGACAAGATGATCGAATTACAGCAATAAAGATTAAAAAGGAGAAATATAAGCTGAGGGCTTTTGCAGATGACTTGGTGTTTATGCTGGAAGAACCGTTAAAGGGAATTGAAATTTTAATGAAAAAATTAAAAGAATTCGGAGCAGTGGCAGGGTTTAATGTTAATAAACAGAAAACAAAAATTTTAACAAAAAATTGAATGTTCAAGAAAAAAAAAGTTGATGGATAGGACTGGCTACCAAATTGAAAAGGAAGTAAAATATTTGGGAGTCCTTTTGACAAATATGAATTGTATGCTTTTTCAAAATAACTATGTTAAAGTGTGGAATGAAATTAAACAAGACCTATTAAAATGGGAAAAATTACAACTATCACTTTTGGGAAGAATTGCAATGATCAAAATGAATGTATTACCTAGAATGTTATTTTTGTTTCAACTGATACCCATTATTATATCGGATTTCCTTTTAAGCAGTGGCAGAGAGATATAACAAAGTTTATATGGCAAGCAAAAAAACCAAGAGTTAAAATAAAAATTTTACAAGATGCAAAGGTAATAGGTGGCTTGGGAGTACCAGATTTTAAAACCTATTTTTCTGCCTGCTGCTTGATGTGGATGAAGGAATGGGTGACGTTGAAAAATAGAAGACATTTAGAACTAGAAGGACATGAATTGAGATACGGGTGGCATGGTTATTTGTGGTACGATAAAACAAAAGTGAATGTAGATTTTAATAATCACTATATAAGAAGGGCTGTATTAAGAATTTGGAATAAATATAAATTAAGGTTCTATCAAAAAATACCACATTGGATATCTTCACAAGAAGCAATGCATAGAAGAGAATTTGATAGCATGCATAAATGGATAAGATATAATGATTTACTGGAACTGTTACAAGGGGAATATAAGTTAAAATCAAGGGAAAGCTTATTGGAAGAAGGTCATGTATGTCAGTGGTTTTCATATTTGCAACGTAAAAGAAAGGTTTAAAATAGATGAGAAAATGGTGGATTTGAACAAACAGAATCTGAGTTTGAAACAGCACTGTGTACAAATTATGAACATGTTATTGCTAAAGTGTATAAATTACTGTTAAGGTATGAGAGAGGCCCCTTCATGGATCACTGCCTTGTTGTGGCGAAGGGGCTTGAGTAACTCAGTGAGGCCATAAGCTATGCCGTGCAGGGCCACCCAAGACGGACAGGTCATGGCAGAGAGTTCTGACAAAATGTGGTCCACTGGAGAAGGAAATGGCAACCCACTCCAGTATTCTTGCCAAGAAAACCCCATGGAACGTATCACAAGGCTAAAAGACATGACGCTGGAAGATGAGCCCCTCAGGTCGGAAGGTGTCCAATATACTACTGGGGAAGAGCAGAGGGAAATTCCAACTAGGGCCAGAAAGAGTGAAGCGGCTGGGCCAAAGCCAAAAGGACACTCAGCTGTGGATATGTCTGGTGGTGAAAAGAAAATCCGATGCTGTAAAGAACAATATTGTTTAGGAACCTGGAATGTCAGATCAATGAATCAAGGTAAGCTGGAGGTGGTCAAACATGAGATGGCAAGATTGAACATCGACATCTTGGGAATCAGCGAACTAAAATGGACAGGCATGGGCGAATTTAATTCAGGTGACCATTATATCTACTACTGTGGGCAAGAATCCCTTAGAAGAAATGGAGTAGCACTCACGGTCAATAAAAGGGTGGGAAAAGCAGTACTGGGGTACAATCTTAAAAACGATACAATGATCTCAGTACGAATCCAAGGCAAACCATTCAACATCACAGTAACTCAAGTCTATGCCCCAACCACTGAGGCCAACGAAGCTGAGGTTGATCGGTTCTATGAAGACCTACAACACCTTCTAGAACTAACACCAAAAAAAGATGTCCTTTTCATCATAGGGGATTGGAATGCTAAAGTAGGAAGTCAAGAAATCACCCGGATAACAGGCAAGCATGGCCTTGGTGTACAATATGAAGGACAAAGGCTAATAGAGTTTTGTCAAGAGAACACGCTGATCATAGCAAACACTCTTTTCCAACAGCACAAGAGGCAACTCTACACATGGACATCACCAGATGGTCAATATCAAAATCAGATTGATTATGTCCTTTGCAGCCAAAGATGGAGAAGCTAAATACAGACAATAAAAACAAGACCTGGAGCTGCCTGTGGCTCAGATCATGAGCTGCTTGTTGCAAAATTCCAGCTTAAATTGAAGAACATAGGGAAAACCACTAAACCATTCAGGTATGACCTAAATCATACCCCTGATGAATATACAGTGGAGGTGAGGAATAGATTTAAGGGATTAGACCTGATAGACAGAGTGCCTGAGGAACTCTGGACGGAGGTCTGTAACATTGTTCAGGAGGCAGCAACTCAATCCATCCCAAAGGAAAAGAAATACAAGAAAGCAAAGTGGCTGTCTGATGAGGCTTTACAAGTAGCTGAGGAAAGAAGGGAAGCGAAAAGCAAGGGAGAAAGGGGAAGGGGATGAAAGGGGATTCATACCCAACTGAATGCAGATTTCCAGAGAATAGCAAGGAGAGACAAGAAGGCCTTCTTAAATGAACAATGCAAAGAAATGGAGGAAAACAATAGAATGGGAAAGACTAGAGATCTTTTCAAGAAAATCGGAGATATCAAGGGAACATTTTGGGCAAAGACGGGCATGTTAAGGACAAAGAAGGCAGGGACCTAACAGAAGCAGATGAGATTAAGAAGAGGTGGCAAGAATACACAGAAGAACTATACAGGAAAGATCTTAATGTCCCTGATAGCCATGATAGTGTGGTCACTGAACTTGAGCCGGACATCCTCGAGAGTGAAGTCAAGTGGGCCTTAGGAAACATTACTAATAACAAAGCTAGTGGAGATGACAGTATTCCAGCTGAGCTATTTAAAATCCTAAAAGATGATGCTGTTAAAGTGCTGCACTCAATATGCCAACAATTTGGAACACTCAACTGTGGCCACAAGACTGGAAAAGGTCAGTTTACATTCCAATTCCAAAGAAGCGCAACGCCAAAGAGTGTTCAAACTACCGTACAATTGTGCTCATTTCACATGCCAGCAAGGTTATGCTCAAAATCCTACAAGCTAGGCTTCACAGTAGTTTGTGGACCAAGAACTACCAGAAGTACAAGCTGGGTTTCGAAGAGGCAGAGGAACTAGAGATCAAATCGCCAACATTCGCTGCATCATGGAGAAAGCAAGAGAATTCCAGAAAAACATCTATTTCTGCTTCATTGACTACGCTAAAGCCTTTGATTGTGTGGATCACAACAAACTGTGGCAAATTCTTAAAGAGATGGGAGTACCAGACCACCTTACCTGTCTCCTGAGAAACCTGTACAAGGATCAAGAAGCAACAGTAAGAACCAGACATGGAACAACCCATTGGTTCCAAATTGGGAAAGGAGTACGACAAGGCTGTATATTATCACCCTGCTTATTTAACTTATATGCAGAGTACATCATGAGAAACGCCGGGTTGGATGAATCCCAGGTAGGAATTAAGATTGCCAGGAGAATTATCAACAACCTCAGATACGCAGATGATTTCACCCTAATGGCAGAAAGCAAAGAGGATCTAAAGAGCCTCTTGTTGAGGGTGAAAGTGGAGAGTGCAAAAGCTGGTTTGAAACTCAACATTAAAAAAACTAAAATCATGGCATCTGGCCCCATCACTTCCTGGCATATAGAAGGGGAAGAAACGGAAGCAGTGACAGATTTTCCTTTCTTGGGCTCCAAGATCACCGCAGACGGTGACTGTAGCCATGAAATTAAAAGACGCTTGCTCCTTGGGAGGAAAGCTATGGCAAACCTAGACGCATAGTAAGAAGCAGAGACATCACCTTGCCGACAAAGGTCCACATAATCAAAGCTATGGTTTTCCCAGTAGCAACATATGGCTGTGAGAGCTGGACTATAAGGAAGGCTGAGCACCGAAGAATCGATGCTTTCGAACTGTGGTGCTGGAGAAGACTCTTACGAGTCCCCTGGACTGCAAGGAGTTCAAATCAATCAATCCTAAAGGAAATCAAGCCTGAGTGCTCATTGGAAGGACAGATACTGAAGCTGAAGCTCAAATATTTTGGCCACCTAATGCGGAGAGAACTCCCTGGAAAAGACCCTGATGCTGGGAAAGATTGAAGGCAAAAGGAGAAGGGGACTGCAGAGGATGAGATGGCTAGATAGCATCACCGATGTGATGAATATGAACTTGAGCACACTCCGGGAGAGAGCGGCAGACAGGAAGGCCTGGCGTGCTATGGTCCATGGGGTCACGAAGAGTCAGACATGACTTAACGACTGAACAACAACAACATGAGACAGAGGATGAACAAGTAAAGATTGTATGATAAAATGCGCACAAAACGTTGGTCATAATATATCAATGGAAGAGTGGGAAAGTATGTGGGGAAAAGATTTAAAATTTACTTTATGTACAGGTCTTAAAGATAATTTTTATAAGATGATGTATAGATGGTATATGTCACCATCTAAATCGTCTAAAATGTGTAAAAGTGTTTCTGGAAAATGTTGGAAATGTGAAGACCAAGAGGGAATGTTTTATCATTTATGATGGACTTGTAAAAAAGCTAAAACATTTTGGAAACGAATGCAGTCTTTAGCTCAAAGAATATTAAAGACTACTATAGAACTAAACCCAGAAACTTTTTTATTGGGACTAACAGATAAACATGTAAAAGAGAAGGGTGGAACCCTCTTTCTCTACATGACAATGGCTGCAAGGTTATTGTATGAGCAAAAGTGGAAGAATGAAACAATACCAACTGTGAGCGAGTGGATCATGAAAAGGATGGAGCTGGCAGAGATGGCAAAACTTACTATTATAATTAAAGAAGGGTCAACAACTAAATTTATGTTAGATTGGAAACCTTTTATGGAATTTGTACAAGAAATAGAGAAAAATGATATCTATGTATGTGGATTTTGAACTTTGAGATGGTCGATTCTCTTCTTTCTGCTGTTGTTAAAATTAGGAGAAAGGAGATAATGTCTGTGAACTCAATGTATGATATACAACTAAGATAAGAACTAGAGAATAAGAATAAGCATTTGTTTTGTAAGGGGAGCCAAAGGTAGATATCTTACAATCTTAAGAGATATTTTAGTGTATGTATATTGTTGTTGTGTTGCTGTTGTTGTGTTTTGTTTTTCTTTTTTTAAAAAAAATAAAAAATATTATATCCACACACAAAAAAGAGTTGGGGAGATCGAGCTTTCCAGGCAGGAACGAGGGCCTCAGTGAAGCCTAGCCTTGTGAAACAGACTGAGTGGGCCATCAGGATGGCTTGCCTACTGTGTTTTAGTACACCGTGTGGAAGGGGGGATGTTTTAGTTGCACAAGAAAATTAGGGTTAAGACTCAGGGTATGGTTACTGTTGGCGAGACTAGGTTTCCCAGGCAGGAACCAGGGCCTCGGTGAAACCTAGCCTTGTGAAACAGACTGAGTGGGCCATCAGGATGGCTTGCCTACTGTCTTTTAGTACACCCTGTGGAAGGGGGCATGTTTCAGTTGCACAAGAAAATTAGGATTATGACTGAAGGTAGGGTTAGGGTTGGGGAGACTGGGCTTCCCAGGCAGGAACCAGGGCCTCGGTGCAGCCTACCTTGGTGAAACAGACTGAGTGGGCTATCAGGATGTGTTGTCTACTGTCTTTTAGTACAGCGTGTGGATGGGGGGATGTTTTACTTGCACGAGAAAATGAGGGTTAAGACTCCAGTTAGGGTTAGGGTTGGGGAGCCCCACCTTCCTAGGCAGGAACCAGGGTCTTGTTAAATCCTAGCTTGTCTGGACAGATTGAGTGGGCCACCATGAACATTTGCCTACTGTCTTTTAGTATACTGTGTAGATGTGTGATGTTTCAGTTGCACAAGAAAATTAGGGTTATGACTGAAGGGAGGGTTAGGGTTGGGGAGACCCAGCTCCCCAGGCAGGAACTGGGGCCTCAGTAAAGCTGATCTTGGCCAGAAAGACTGAGTGAGGCACCAGGATGGCTTGCCCCCTCTCTTTTAGTATGCTGTATGGATGGGGGGATGTTTTAGTTGAACAAGAGAATTTGCGTGAAGACTTAGATGTAGGGTTAGGGTCAGAGATCCAGCTTCCCACGCAGGAACCAGGGCCTCGGTAAAGCCTAGCTTGGCCAGACAAATTGAATGGTTTACCAGGAAGGCTTGCCTACTGTCTTTTAGTTAGGGATGTTGCGAACATTCATTTCCTTTTTTGTGTTTGCCTGTTGTCTCTCTGTTCGGCTCCCCGAAGTGAAGTTCGTGAACTCTCCCTTGCCCGACTCTGCTCTGTTCCAGTCTAGAGATTTCCTCGAAGTCTCAGGCGCTATGGCGATCCTGTTTGCCAGTTTCCCCCAGCTCTCAGCGATCGTTTGCTCTGCAAATGGCTTCAGTGGCTATCCCTTCGGTTTTGTGCTTTTGCCCTTCATTTTTTCGCATTTGCCCCCAACGTGCGCGTCTTCATATATGCGCATTTTTAGGCTGAAAGAAATTCTGCAGCTGCCAGGGCCCTTTTGATTTTGTGCATTCAATGAATAGAGAAATTCCTCAGCCACAGAGAGAACCAGGTGTTGTGGGGGGTGGGGAAGCGTCAAGGAGGGGAATAGAAATCGATGAGAGCAAGCTGACGGTCATTTCATTCAGATTGAAATGGGCCATTGCCCTCAATTTCTGCATAACAATTAGAAACGATTCCTTCATAGTGGCAAGTTGAGATAGCCACCGCTGCAAGAACCTGTGCAATTATGTTGCAAATCTCTCCTAAAACTTAGAATTTAACTCCAACATTTGAGAGAATATCGTCACAAGCAGAAAAAACAGGAAGAAAAAAAAAAGTTTCTTCAATCATAAATCAGATGAGAGCAAGCTAGCCGCTTGCTATCTGAATGGCGGTTGTTTCATTCAGACTGAAATGGGCCATTGCCCTCAATTTCTGCGTAACAATTAGAAAGTACTGTTCCTCAACATTGCAAGCTGAGATAGCCACCGAGCAAAAAGATGTGCTATTATGTTGCAAATCTCACTCCAACATTTGAGAGAATATGCTCACAAGCAGAAATTACGGAAAGAAACAGATAGTTCCTTCATTCATAAATCAATATATGTGTGCATTTATTTGGGCAGTGCTTTTCAACAGGGAAATAAATAATTGTTTTACTGCGTGCTCTTTGGTTGTGATTTTTGTGAACGGCGGCCCAGAAAGCTTCAGCTATAGGGCGGACTAGAAATGAAATACCTAAATAAATAGATTAATAAATAATAAAAGCGGCAGGGGCAGTGTGGTCTTGCTCTCTTGGTCCTGGTGGCATTTTGTGTGTTTGTGTTTCGGCTTGGACGGGCTGTGAGAGAACCAAAAGGACAGCCCAAGAAATGTGCCCATGATGGTGATACTATTGTCACACTAGCGGGAATTATAGACTATATGTATCTGGAGAAATGGGAAGTTCCCTTTCTAGGTGCAGCAGGCGTGGTGCTAGGCTTTGCAGCAGGAGCAGACTGACATACCTACGTAAATCTTTCACCGCCTCCTTGCCAGTCATGCAGAGTGAAAATGCGCACAAACCTCATTTTCTGCAATTATGCTTCCGGCATTTCTGTCAGTGGGGTGAAATGCTCACAACCCTAATTTTCTGTTATTTCTAGTTCTTGCATGATTGCTGTGTGTCTGTCTCAGTGTGGAAGCCATCAGAACCCCCCCCCCCCAACAAGGCTCACAATGTCTCATAGGAAACAGCTGGAAGACCATCATGAGTAGGAAGAACTGCTGTGCAGGGCAAGAGTTTCTTGTGGCCCATTGAATGTGCAGTGCATTTTTTAAAAGCTCTCCTTTTCCCCTCATTTTCTCATTATGATTTAACAGGAGCTGTACATATCAGAGTACTGTTGTGTGAGGACTTTAACCAGCAACACATTGCAATATTGATAAGAGAAGACAGAAACATGCCTTTTCAGCACAGCAAGAATTACTCCAACCGTCCTTCCTTCATGTTCTGAAAAGTATTCTCCTTGCCAATAACAAGTAGTCAGATTGCTGCTGGAATGGGTTTTAGGTACCATGGCATCTCACAAACATTGCTCCTTCATTCATAAATCAATATGTGCATGCATATCTTTGGGCAGTGCTTTGCTGCCAGCGGCTATCATTTTATTTTTTGCACATTTTCTCCCCATTTGAGCATATAGATATGGGGGGGGGGGGAGAATTGCATTGATGACACAACCTTTCTGTGTTGTGCATTTATTAGATTTCATATATGTGCATTTTCTCTATGAAAAAGAAATAATTGCGCAGCTGCCAGGACACATTTATTTCTCTGCGAGTATAGGGGCCGAAAAACACCCCCCCATTAAGTAGTTTGCTCACTGCTATTGTTCCCTCCCCCATATTCATCTCTGTCCTCTCTGGTTGATTCCCCCGGGCCCCTACATTCTGTGGGTTGTGTGTTTTCGTTTTGCATGGACTCTGACTTCAGTAGTGAGGAAAAGGCACTTTGTATATGGTTAAAAACAGACAGTTCTGCTGTTTTCTGGAGAGGAGGTATTGGCACAAATTAAGTGTTCTGGGGTGGAGAAGACAACCAGAGCTTGATCACAGTGGCGGCAGAAGAGACTTGCAATGAACAGGAATAGAATACATCATCTGGTTTTATAAAGAGTTGCTGAAGCATGGAAAAATGAGGAGGGATGGTTTTGTGGAGGGCCATAGGATGTATGCCACAGGAAGTAGGCGTGGTCAGTGCTCAATCTTTAAAAAAAGAAATGATGTGGTTTTAATCTCTGTGGTATATATTCCGTCACTATGAAGTGTGTGCGGGAGGCTGTATTTGTGAATTCTTGAGAGAACATGAATCTGCCTATGATCAGAGGCACTCTTTCTTTCATAATCCTCCTCCTCTCCATTTTATCCTCACAACAACAACCCTGTGAGGCCGGTTGGGTTGAGAGTCTGTGACTGGCCCAAACCAAAGTCACCCAGTGAGCTTCCATGGCAGAGTGGGGACTAGAAGTTCTAGAAACTGGGTCTCCTGACTCCTAGTCCAACACTCTAGCCACTACATCACACCGGCTCCCCAAGTGATTGAGAGGAGCATGGACATGGTGGAGGAGGCTGTGCCAGGTGAACCCAAATGGATCAGCTCTTGGTGCGGCTGCTGCCCCAGGCAACCTGAGAGATGATCGAGGCCAACTGCACCCTGAGTTTGAAAAGGGACAAAATGAGCCCACAGAGTTATTACAGGCCAGGAGACCTCCTCCCCTTAGCAGGGACTCTCTGCATCATCAACATCATTTCTAGCAGAGATCAGCTTTTAATTTCAGCAAGCCTCCTCCTAGCAGAAGCCAATGTGGCTTCACAAAAAGCTTAGAGATGACCTGAGAACAAAAAAAGTACACATATAGGAAGTGGAAGGAAGGCCAAGCCACAAAGGAAGAGTACAGGCAGGTAGCACAGCATTGCAGGGATGGTGTCAGGAAGGCTAAAGCTGAGAACGAGCTGAGGTTTTAGTTTTTGTGAACGCGGCCCAGACATTTTCGGCTATCAGGAGGAATAGAAATGAAATACCTAAATAAATAAAAACATAAATAAATAATAAAAAGGGCAGTGTGGTCTTGGTCTTTTGGTTGTGGTGGCATTTTGAGTAGGGATGGGCAGATTCCCTACCTTTCGTCCCAGTGGGGAATCCGCCCAGGGGGGAGGCGATCTGTCCCTTCCCCTGGAATCCTCTTCTACCGGCACCGCTCCGTGCCTATCCCGCGGAGCCAGCTGCCAGCTCCATATCACTGGCAATATGGCCAGCCGCCATTGCTGTGCCATATCGTTGGCTGAGTGAGGGTGGACTCCGCACTGTTTGTGGCCGTAAAGCCCTTAGTTTAAGCTAAATGCAGCCATTTACGGCAGCATTTACCTTAATCT
Source organism: Heloderma suspectum (assembly GCF_057233095.1). Taxonomy (NCBI): domain Eukaryota; kingdom Metazoa; phylum Chordata; class Lepidosauria; order Squamata; family Helodermatidae; genus Heloderma; species Heloderma suspectum. The sequence goes on from NC_139464.1 coordinate 26,030,489, forward strand.
AAGAGCTTTACGGCCGCAAATGACATAGCAGACACCACTTGCATCCAGAGTCAGCCCTCACTCAGCCAGCGATATGGCATGGCAATGGCGGCTGGCTGTATCACCAGCAATATGGAGTCGGCAGCCAGCTCTGCAGGATCGCCGTCTGGCTTCACGAGGATTCTGGAGGGAGACGGAGGTGAGTGCTCCATTCTGCCATGGACTCCGGAGGCCGGATTCTTTGGAGTCCGGCCTCATTGGCGTCTGTGGCAGATTTCTCTAACATCCCTAATTTTGTGTGTTTGTGTTTCAGCTTGGCCGGGGTGACCACTGGGCTGTGAGAGAACCAAAAGGACAGCCCAAGAAATATGCCAGGAGCAGACCAACATACCTACGTAATCTTTCCTCCAGTGCCTCCTTCCCAGTCATGCAGACTAGAAATGTCAAATGTGCACAAACCTCATTTTCTGTATTTCTGCTTCTAGCATTTCTCTGTGTCTGTCACAGTGTGAAAGCCATCAGAACCCCATCAGAACCCCACCCACCAAAACAAGGGTACACACACACACACACACACAGAGAGAGAGAGAGAGAGAGAGAGAGAAGGAAAAGTACAGGTGGAGAGGAAGCTACAAGTTGTAAGAGCAGCATCCTCCAAACAAAAGCATAAAGCAATAAGCCCTCTTCTGCAGACCGGACAGGAGTTAGTGTGAAAAAAATTCCCATGCCTGCTAATCTGTGATGGCAGCACTGAAGTGACCAGACCAGCATATAATTGTGCATGTTCTCAGACAACAAAAGACTCAAGTGCCCAGCATTAGCAAAATGGAAGCAAGGCTACAGAAGCAAGACTACAGAAGTGTGGGGGTGCAACTCCAAGGTCACATGTGCACGATCTCCTCCCCCAACATCTTCTGCAAGGAATCCCAACCTCCGTTTAACCAACCCCATGATGGTTAAACTATAGCAAATTTGTTCCAACATCTGTAGCTTTTCTCTCCCCAGCCGCACTAACCCGTACCATGCAGCACCTTCTGAAATCACTGTTTCGATACAGCTCTTAATGGCACAGGAGTCCTGTTGCATCCAGCCTGCCTCTCCCCAAATGCACCCCCAGCACTTGGCAAATATGTTTGCAGGGTTTGACTTTTGGAGGCAAAATCATGATGCAAACATTCTAGTCAAAACCTTGGTTTTTTTTGTCCAAAAAACCCCTACCAAATTCTTACCCATCTCCACTGGCCAGTCCCTCCCTACGTTCCTTAGATAAAATAAGTAGCAAGGGGGAAGGAAATTAGGAACAGCATATTAGTAAAACAAAGGAGAGGAGAGTTCAGGCAGCGGGCGAATCAATGAGCAGTGACAGACTGAAAGAGTGGGTCATAGAGATGACTAATCATGCTAATGGATTACAGAATGAAAAATGGTCAGATTCATTCACTACATGGAAAGATCATTGTTGAATGGGAAACACGAGACCCTGCCAGCTTCTTCTTTTTGCTGGGGGGATAGGGGGTGTCTGTGACAGAAGGGCAGGCTAAATTAGCACATTGCAAGAACAACTCAACACTCCTCATGTTCCCTCTTCCCCAAAATCATTGCAATGGCGAACTGACTGAACTGAATGGCGATTGAGCAATACTGAAACTGAAATGAATCAATTGAAATTTTGCACATACGTAGCTGAAAGCGTGCATTTCAGAGATTTAAAAGTGCGCAAATTCGAGGCTTTGTGTGTGAACTTGTCCTTTTTTATGCAAAGGATTCCCGAGTCAAAACAAAAACCGGCAAAGCCGCAAATGGTTCGTGGGATGATCGATGGTGGTGACCGCTGATCACTTGTGTGCTTCGACGAAGGGGAGGAGAGGAGAGCAGCAGGGAGTTCTCACATCCCTACCTGAAACCCAGGCCCATCAGGTTCACCTTCCCACTTGCAGTGGTCACTTCTGCAAGCCCTGTTTGGTTTTCTTCAGTACGTTGAATGTTAAGTCAAACATGCGTTTACCTCTGCCCGGCATTTATTATACAACACCTACCTAGTCCATTCTCTGGCAGCACAATTGAATTTGGCCCTATCAGTTTATAGGGACACGAGACCGGAAACTGAGGTAACTTGGCCTCTCTATCACTGAATGTTAAGTCAACATGATGTTATAGTTTTGGACAACTTGAACTGCTGCTCCTGTAACTGATGCATCTCTCCCTTCCCCCTGTCTCTTTCTCTACTGTAGTAGAACTCCTACCCTTCCCCTCCCCTCTGTCCTGTATGCTTGATGCGTTTCCTTGCCTCCTTGCAAAGGACTCTCCATCGTTCCTTTGCTTTTCTTGTCCCCGAGGTTCCCTTCACAGACCCACCTATGGCTGCAAGGAGACCCCTTTTCCGTGGCTGCAGTGTGTGCAGTATGATGACTGCAGTGACATGGGTGGGACCAATGGCTTGTTTATTTCCCATGCGGTCATTTTGCCCTCCTGCCCAGCAGAATGGCAATCAGATTGGAAACAGCTACTTGTGGGTCCAGCCCACATAGCTGCATGAAAAGCCCCATGGAGCTGCACCACAGGGAGGCACCCATGAAGGGGCCTGAAGGATAGCCATAAAGGGGGGGCTTGAAAGGAAAAATCCATCCATCTGCTGCTTCAGCAAATGTGTTGCCCCGTACCGGGGATGTATGAGAATTTCATCTTTGCTCACAAAGCATGCCAGCATACCTGGTTGCAACCCCGAACATGACCGCGAGCATGAGCACGTGGCTGCTGAAAATATTCGTAAATTGCTGACTACATGTTCATGCTGGGTTTCCACAACTTTCCTAACTTGTTCAAATTTCTCCCATAGACTGAAACAGCTCTGCATTAGTCTATGGAGAAAAGCTGCACAAATTTGGGGAAATTTGCACACATTTCATGTTCAATTGCAACTTGATTTGAGCATTTTCCCTGTTGTGCAGAGCAAGCAGTGATCTGGCATGAGACAAGCTGTAAGGAGATGTTTGAAGAATCCCGGCACTCTCAAACATTGCTCCTTTGCCCCTCCCTGCCCCTTGTGCATCTCTGTCCTTCCTAATGCCAGTGGTTTTTGCCACTTTTACTTTTACCCCAGGGACTGGCAACCTGGTGTCCTCTAGAACTCCCATAATCCTAGACCATTGGCTTTTTCTGGCCAGGGCTTTTGGGAGTAGTAGTCCAAAACATCTGGAGGTTGCCTACTCCTGTTTTATGTTGGTCTTCTGTAGCTCTTTGCATCTCTTTCTCTGCTTGGCAATGCTTCCCTCTGCTTTCTCTCTCTACTTGAATGCCCTTGAATCATTTCCTCTCCAGGCCATGGCTGCAAGAACATGTGGGATTGGTTCCCTTCCCAGCCCTCCATAGCATCCAATCCCATACATGGAACACTGATTTGATCAGACACGAGCTCCAACCTCATTAGCGGTTCCTCAATATCAGCAATGACAAAGTGGGTGTGGGGTGCATCACAAAGCAGAAGGTTCGTGTCCAGGATGTGTTTCCTCTGCCAGATGCTCTCTTCAGCTTCCCCAGCAACCACAAAAAGAGCCTATGCAAGACCTTGATACAAGGTAGGTGTCTCTTTGGGTTTCTAAGCATGAATTCATAGGGGAAACTCTCTGCATGGAGATCTGATCCAATAGGGACCTATCCCTGGGCACAGCGACAACTGTATGGTTAGTTGGTGCCTTCATCAGTGCTTTTGCAGGGGTCTGTCTAACTTTGGTCGCACACCCGCAACATGCAAGTCCTTTGGATGTATAGTGTGTTTTATTTTCCTCTGGTTTGCAAAATGTGTAGGCTGCATCTCCCTCCAAAGAGGCCTACTGGTTACTGACATCCTGAGATGAGGACCATAGCCTGCGGTTGTCAGTGTGCGTGTGCGTGTGTGTGTGCGTGTTCCTCCTGGTGTTCCAGTGCTTTTAACAGCTGAATGGCAGTCAGCGATGCAGCAATGGAAGTGCTGTGTGAAGAGATGCTTCCTTTGAACAGTCATGAATCTACCACTGCAGGATAGCATGTCAGGAGATGCTGAAGGAGCGGGAATCCACAAGTTTATCTGCCCAGGAAGGCAACAAGCTGGGGAAGGCTGGTGTAGACACCAACCCAAGTAGCAAGGAGCTTGATTTAATGTGGCCCCTCACAAACGGGACAGTGTAGGACATGACCCTCAATTTCAACCTCACGTTTCTACTTATTTATTTATTTGTCACATTTATATGCTGCTTTTCATCCAAAGCGCCCAAGGTGGCATACATAATCCTCCTCTCTATTTTATCCCCACAACAGCCCTGTGACATAGGCTAGGCTGAGAGTCAGTGACTGACCCTGTGAGTTTCATGGCCAAGTGGGGCCGAGAACCTAGATCTCCAGAGTCCCAGTCCGTCACTCTAACCACTACCCCACACTGGCTGTTTAACCTCACGACTGTTATGAGGCTAAAAAAGAGAGAGGTCCATATCAGACACAGACACAGAATCATAGGGCTGGAAGGGGCCTACAAGACCATCGAGTCCAACCCCTGCTCAATGCAGGAAGCCCGGTTCCCAGGCTGTCTCCCATCCAAGTGCTAACCAGGGCTGACCCTGCTTCGCTTCCGAGATCAGACGAGATCAGGCACATTCTCCACCTCATCAACACACATATGTGTGTATGCTCCCTTCTATTCAGGGCACTCCTATAAGGAACACAGGAAGATGCCTTCTACCATATATATTGAGTCAGGTCATTGTTCCAGCTAGCCCACTATCTTTGACACTGATTGGCAGAGTCTCTCCAGGGCTTCAGGCATCAACGTCTCCAGCCTTTCCTGAGGATGCCAGGGATCAAACCTGGGACCTTCCGCTTGCAAAGCAGCTGCTCTACCACTGAGCCTTTCTTTTTCTCCAGGCAAGGAGTGAGGGGTCACTTTAGTTCTCCAGATGCGAGGTGAGGTATATTTTAGCTGTTCTTGTCAATAGGCCACGACGTTCTTGCCAGAACAGACCATTTCCTGATGCTAAAATTGCCTGACACTTTAATTAACTTCTGTTACCAGTTATTCAGTCTGTCCACCTTGATTTGACAGCAGGATCTAAATTACAACTGAAAGACTGACTTTTAAATAAGTAATTTGGGGGGGGGGAGTAGAAAAACTGGAGGAATTTAAAAAAGGAAAGAAAGGCCTATTAAGAAAACAATAGCATAGAAGGTGAAATGTGAAAAACCCTTTGGGGACTGAGTGAATACAGGGATGGCAATATAATTAGCTATGCCTGAAGACGTAACAAATGAGAAGAACAAAGGAGCAGCAGAAACCATTTTATTTTATTGCACTTTATTTTTGTACTTTTAAGCAAAACATGGTAGTTATGTTACTAGTTCTGAGCTGTTGAAAAGAACTGAAGTCCCCTGCCAACCATTTGTTAAGGTTGCAAGGGCAAAGAACCCAAGGAAGTCATATTTTATTTCTTTATTTACTTGTTAAGAAAACCACTGGGTGAATTGCTCGCAGCATTGGTCAGGTGGAAATAGATGTGCTTGTTGCAGAAGAGTATTTTCTCCTATTGGAGTAGAGAACAAGGAGTGATAGGATTGTTGTTGTTGTTCAGTCGTTCAGTTGTGTCCGACTCTTCGTGACCCCATGGACCATAGCACGCCAGGCCTTCCTGTCCTGCGCTCTCTCCCGGAGCGTGCTCAAGTTCATATTCATTGCATCCGTGATGCTATCTAGCCATCTCATCCTCTGCCGTCCCCTTCTCCTTTTGCCTTCAGTCTTTCCCAGCATCAGGGTCTTTTCCAGGGAGTTTTCTCTTCGCATTAGGTGGCCAAAATATTGGAGCTTCAGCTTCATTATCTGTCCTTCCAATGGGCAGTCAGGGTTGATTTCCTTTAGGATGGACTGATTTGACCTCCTTGCAGTCCAGGGGACTCGTAAGAGTCTTCTCCAGCACCACAGTTCGAAAGCATCAATTCTTCGGCGCTCAGCCTTCCTTATAGTCCAGCTCTCACAGCCATACATTACTACTGGGAAAACCACAGCTTTGATTAGACGGACCTTTGTCGGCAAGGTGATGTCTCTGCTTCTTACTATGCTGTCTAGGTTGGCCATAGCTTTCCTCCCAAGGAGCAAGCGTCTTTTAATTTCATGGCTACAGTCACCATCTGCGGTGATCTTGGAGCCCAAGAAAGTAAAATCTGTCACTGCTGCCATTTCTTCCCCTTCTATATGCCAGGAAGTGATAGGGCCAGATGCCATGATCTTAGTTTTTTTAATGTTGAGTTTCAAACCAGCTTTTGCACTCTCCTCTTTCACCCTCAACAAGAAGCTCTTGAGATCCTCTTCGCTTTCTGCCATTAGGGTGGTATCGTCTGCATATCGGAGGTTGTTGATAATTCTCCCGGCAATCTTAATTCCGATCTCTGATTCATCCAACCCGGCATTTCTCATGATGTACTCTGCATATAAGTTAAATAAGCAGGGTGACAATATGCAGCCTTGTCGTACTCCTTTCCCAATTTTGAACCAATCGGTTGTTCCCTGTCCAGTTCTTACTGTTGCTTCTTGACCCTCGTACAGGTTTCTCAGGAGACAGGTAAGGTGGTCTGGTACTCCCATCACTTTAAGAATTTGCCACAGTTTGTTGTGATCCACACAATCAAAGGCTTTAGCGTAGTCAATGAATCAGAAATAGACGTTTTTCTGGAATTCTCTTGCTTTCTCCATGATGCAGCGAATGTTGGCGATTTGATCTCTAGTTCCTCTGCCTCTTCTAAACCCAGCTTGTACTTCCGGTAGTTCTCGGTTCGCATACTGCTGAAGCCTAGCTTGTAGGATTTTGAGCATCACCTTGCTGGCATGTGAAATGAGCGCAATTGTGCGGTAGTTTGAACACTCTTTGGCGTTGCCCTTCTTTGGAATTGGAATGTAAACTGACCTTTTCCAGTCTTGTGGCCACTGTTGAGTGTTCCAGATTTGTTGGCATATTGAATGCAGCACTTTAACAGCATCATCTTTTAGGATTTTAAATAGCTCGGCTGGAATACTGTCATCTCCGCTAGCTTTGTTGTTACTAATGCTTCCTAAGGCCCACTTGACTTCACTCTCGAGGATGTCCGGCTCAAGTTCAGTGACCGCACTATCATGGCTATCAGGGACATTAAGATCTTTCCTGTATAGTTCTTCTGTGTATTCTTGCCACCTCTTCTTAATCTCATCTGCTTCTGTTAGGTCCCTGCCTTCTTTGTCCTTTATCATGCCCGTCTTTGCACAAAACGTTCCCTTGAGATCTCCAATTTTCTTGAAGAGATCTCTACTCTTTCCCATTCTGTTCTTTTCCTCGATTTCTTTGCATTGTTCATTGAAGAAGGCCTTCTTGTCTCTCCTTGCTATTCTCTGGAACTCTGCATTCAGTTGGGTATATCTTCCCCTTTCTCCCTTGCTTTTCGCTTCCCTTCTTTCGTGAGCTACTTGTAAAGCCTCATCAGACAGCCACTTGGCTTTCTTGCATTTCTTTTTCTTTGGTACGGATTTCGTTGCTGCCTCCTGAACAATGTTACGGACCTCCGTCCATAGTTCCTCAGGCACTCTGTCTATCAGGTCTAATCCCTGAAATCTATTCCTCACCTCCACTGTATATTCATCAGGGATATGATTTAGGTCATACCTGAACGGTTTAGTGGTTTTCCCAACGTTCTTCAATTTCAGCCGAAATTTTGCAAGAAGCAGCTCATGATCTGAGCCACAGTCAGCTCCAGGTCTTGTTTTTACTGACTGTATGGAGCTTCTCCATCTTTGGCTGCAAAGGACATAATCAATCTGATTTCGATATTGACCATCTGGTGACGTCCATGTGTAGAGTCGCCTCTTGTGTTGTTGGAAAAGAGTGTTTGCTATGATCAGCATGTTCTCTTGGCAAAACTCTATTAGCTTTTGTCCTGCTTCATTTTGTACACCAAGGCCATGCCTGCCTGTTATCCCGGTGATTTCTTGACTTCCTACTTTAGCATTCCAATCCCCTATGATGAAGAGGACATCTTTTTTTGGTGTTAGTTCTAGAAGGTGTTGTAGGTCTTCATAGAACCGATCAACCTCAGCTTCTTCGGCCTCAGTGGTTGGGGCATAGACTTGAATTACTGTGATGTTGAATGGTTTGCCTTGGATTCGTACTGAGATCATTCTATCATTTTTAAGATTGTACCCCAGTACTGCTTTTCCCACCCTTTTGTTGACTATGAGTGCTACTCCATTTCTTCTAAGGCATTCTTGCCCACAATAGTAGATATGATGGTCACCTGAATTAAATTCGCCCATGCCTGTCCATTTTAGTTCGCTGATTCCCAAGATGTCGATGTTCAATCTTGCCATCTCATGTTTGACCACCTCCAGCTTACCTTGATTCATTGATCTGACATTCCAGGTTCCTAAACAATATTGTTCTTTACAGCATCGGATTTTCTTTTCACCACCAGACACATCCACAGCTGAGTGTCCTTTCGGGTTTGGCCCAGCCGCTTCACTCTTTCTGGCGCTACTTGGAAATACCCTCTGCTCTTCCCCAGTAGCATATTGGACACCTTCCGACCTGAGGGGCTCATCCTCCGGCGTCATATCTTTTAGCCTTGTGATACGTTCCATGGGGTTTTCTTGGCAAGAATACTGGAGTGGGTTGCCATTTCCTTCTCCAGTGGACCACATTTTGTCAGAACTCTCTGCCATGACCTGTCCATCTTGGGTGGCCCTGCACGGCATAGCTTATGGCTTCACTGAGTTACGCAAGCCCCTTCGCCACAACAAGGCAGTGATCCATGAAGGGGAGTGATAGGATAACAAGCCTTTTCTATGTAGTTTGGTGCCTGGTTCTGCCGTGCTGCACCCTTCATTTCAAAATGTGTATTTCCCTATCATCTAGAAAGCCCGTTTTTCATGTATAATAAGCATGGGTGGCTAGGGAATGCTGGGAGTTGTAGGACTTTTTTCTGTCTCAGCATGCCCAGTTTTGTGTCCTTCTGGGACTAAGCCCCACTGAACTCAACAGGACTTTCTTCTGAGTAGACATGTACAGGGGTTGCATTGTTGGATAACTACTCATCAACAATATTCTTGGTAGGCTGGCCATGTGTCCTACTTGTTAGAGGATGGTCCTATATTTGAAACACTGTCAAGTGGACAGTCCTTTATTTGAAGGCATCTTCTATCTGAAGGGCTAGTCCAGGGCTAGATCTATACCAGTGCTTTTTTACCAGTATTGAGGTGCACTGATAACTGTTGGGGCACACTATGCATTCCATATGCTGCTTTTCTAGCATTATTTCCTGCTTTTTATTCTGTATTATCCAAAATACTGCAACAGGTGTCATTGTGTGCGCTACAAGGTATACATCTGCATGAGGAATATAGTGTCACCATGATGGGATCATATCAATATATGGCGCAGATCTGGCCTAAGTCTGTGGTAAAGCACCATAAGAAGAGCTGGAGACCCAGTATGATATAGTGGTTAGAGTGTTGGACTGGGACACGGGAGATCGGGGTTCTAGTCCCCACTTGGCCATGAAGCTCACTGGGCGACTTTGGGCCAGTTACTGACTCTCAGCCTGACCTACCTCACAAGATAAAATGGAGAGGAGGAGAATCACAAACACTGCCTTGGGTTCCTTGCAAGAGGATAAAAGGTGGGATATAAATGTAATAGTAATAAAATAAGAAGGAAGGGAAAGCAGAGGCCTTGAAGGTGCCCATCAAAAGTCAGCACTTGGACAGCAGCCTGAGCAGGCACACAGGTTATCAGGTCACAATCTTCCCCACCACAGTGAGATATATTGTATTTCTAATTGAATTATAGCAATCATTTCAAAATTTGCATCTATGCATATAAGTTAGCATATGCAAATTGTATGTAAATTGGTATCCTCTTTCATCCTCGTTTTTGGTGATGTGTAAGCGGCCACCCTAATTCCCAGCCTTGGAAATAGGGGCAGTGTGTGTGTGCTTGTGGGTTTGTGTGCAGCTCTAATTAGAGTGTAGCGTAATTCACATCATTGCTAAAAGTGCAAGATAGGAGCCAAGAACTTTGCAGTTCAATTTTCCCTTAGCTATGAACTCACGAGTAGGCCTTCATCTGTGCCCTCCAAGGCAGGACATTATGGGAGGGGAAATGGTGGAGAATATCTGGTAAATATTCAACAAAATGGCTTTCTTTTTTGCAGTGGGGAAAGGCTAAATGTTCCCAGAGAATTTTTTTGGCAAAAGTCTTCTAAGACATTTCAGCCAAGCTCTAATAAAAATAGGGACACACTAATAACCCCAGTATTCACATCAAGGGTCACGAGCTCAGCCCCATCCTCTCCATCACACATGGCTGAAGACTTCACACCATCTGGTGTATGCTCTTACTCTGTAATCACCTGTCCTGCACTGTTGCAAAATTCAAAGAGTTTGTTCTTTTGATTAAAGGAACTTGAGGAAGGCCAGGACCTCTTCTCGATCATCCCAGAATTCAGGACACGGAATAATGGGCTCAAATTTCAGGAAGCCAGATTCCAGCTCAACATCAGAAAAACTTCCTGACTGTCAGAGCAATACAACAATGGAACCAATTACCTAGGGAGGTGGTGGGCTCTCCCACACTGGAGGCATTGAAGATGAAATTAGACAACCATCTGTCAGGGATGCTTTGACTTGGATTCTTGCATTGAGCAGGGGGTAGGACTCGATGGTCTTATAGGCCCCTTCCAACCCTACGTTTCTATGATTCTATGAAATGGGACATCTAGCAATTCACATTAACAAATGCAAATAAAGGCATCTCCTAAAAGGCAAAAATAGGTGTGTTGTTGGTTGAATGTTGGCTATCAGTTCAGGACCAACAGTGTCCATTGGTAACATAGTGTTACACACACTCCAGTTCTCTGAGAAATGACAAATTTCAGGAATGCAGTGTTTTAAGGTGTTCTGTAATATTTGGAGCTTAAACACTCCAACAGATAGTCCAAAATCCATTGAACATTAAGAACAGAAGAAGAGCCATGCTGGATCAGACCAAGAGTCCATCTAGTCCAACATTTTGTTCACACAGTGGCCGACGAGCTGTCGACCAGGAACCCACAAGCAGGACATGAGTGCAACAGCACCCTCCCACCCACGTTTCTCATCAACTAGTGTACATAGGCTCACTGCCTTTGGTTCTGGAGGTAGCACATAGCCATCAAGACTAGTAGCCACTGATAGCCTTTTCCTCCAGGAATTTGTCCAACCCCCTTTTAAAGCCATCCAAATTGGTGGCCCTCACTACATCCTGTGGTAGTGAATTCCATAGTTTAACTATGCACTGTGTGAAGAAGGACTTCCTTTTATCTATCTTAAATCTCTACCAATCAGCTTCATGGGATGACCCCAAGTTCTAGTATTATGAGAGAGGGAGAAAAATGTCTCCCTATCCATATTCTTCACACCATGCATAATTTTGTACACTTCCCTTACCCTCCTTTTTTCCAGGCTAAACAATCCCAGCTGTTGTAAACTTCTCTCATAGAGGAGATGCTCCAGTCCCTTGATCATTTTAGTTGCCCTTTTCCAGCTCTACAATATCTTTTTTTAGGTGTGGTGACCAGAACTGTACACAGCATTCCAAGTGTGATCGCATCATAGATTTGTATAGAGGCAGTATGACAGTGGCAGTTTTATTCTCAGTTCTTTTTCTAATTTTGCCTAACATGGAGCTTGCCTTTCTTTACAGTGGCCACACACTGGGTTGACATCTTCGTTGAGCTGTCCACCACAACCCCAAGATCTCTTTCCTGGTCGGTCACCGCTAGCTCAGATCCCATCAGGCTATACTTGAAGTTGGGATGTTTTGCCCCAACATGCATCACTTTACAGTTGCTTATATTGAACCACATTTGCCATTTAGATGCCCATTCTCCCAGTTTGGAGAGAACCTTTTGGAGCTCCTAACAATCCCTTTTTGTTTTAACCACCCTAAATAATTTGGTGTCATCAGAAAACTTGGCCACTTCACACTGCTCACCCCTAATTCCAGATCATTTATGAACAGGTTGAAAAGCATTGGTCCTAATACAGATCCCTGTGGGACCCCACTATTTACTTCCCTCCATTGGGAGAATTTATCATTTATTGCTAATTTATTTACTTACTTACTTATTTCATTTCTATACCGCCCAATAGCCAAAGCTTTCTGGGCGGTTCACAAAAATTTGCTACTCTCTGCTTTCTGTTCTTTAACCAGTTACTGATCCATAAGAGGATCTGTCCTCTTATTCCATGATTACTAAGTTTGCCCACGATTCTTTGGTGAGGGACTTTGTCAAAAGCCTTTTGGAAGTCCAAGTAAACAATGTAGAATCATAGAATCATAGAATAGTAGGGTTGGAAGGGGCCTACAAGGCCATCAAGTCCAACCCCCTGCTCAATGCAGGAATCCAAGTCAGAGCATCCCTGACAAATGGCTGTCCAGCCTCGTCTTGAACGCCTCCAGTGTGGGACAGCCTACTACCTCCCTAGGTCATTGGTTCCATTGTCGAAGTTTTTCCTGATGTTCAGCTGGAATCTGGCTTCCTGTAACTTGAGCCCATTATTCCGTGTCCTGCACTCTGGGATGATCGAGAAGAGATCCTGGCCTTCCTCTCTGTGACAACCTTTCAAGTACTTGGAGAGCGCTATCATATCTCCCCTCAGTCTTCTCTTCTCAAGGCTAAACATGCCCAGTTCTTTCAGTCTCTCTTCATAGGGCTTTGTTTCCAGTCCCCGGTCATCTTTGTTGCCCTCCTCTGAACCCTCTCCAGCTTGTCTGCATCCTTCTTAAAGTGCGGTGCCCAGAACTGGACACAGTACTCCAGATGAGGCCTAACCAGTGTTGAGTAGAGGGGAACTAGTACTTCCCGGGATTTGGAAGCGATGCTTCTATGAATGCAGCCCCAAAGAGCATTTGCCTTTTTTGCAGCCACATCACATTGTTGGCTCGTATTCAGCTTGTGACCAACAACAATTCCAAGATCCTTCTCGTTTGTAGTGTTTTTGAGCCACATATCCCCCATCTTGTAACTGTGCATTTGGTTTCTTTTTCCTAGGTGCAGAACTTGGCATTTATCCCTATTAAATGTCATTCTATTTTCTGTTTTTCTGCCCAGTGCTCCAGTCTATCAAAATCACTTTGAATTTTGTTTCTGTCTTCCAAAGTATTAGCTATCCCACCCAATTTTGTGTCATCTGCAAATTTGATCAGTATTCCCTGCACCACCTCCTCCAAGTCATTAATAAAAATGTTGAAGAACACTGGGCCCAGAACTGAGCCCTGTGGTACCCCACTCGTTACCTCTCCCCAGTTTGAGAAGGTCCCATTGATAAGCACTCTTTGAGTCCGATTCTGTAGCCAACTGTGGATCCACCAGATCGTTGTTTCATCTAGCCCACTTTGAGCTAGTTTGCTCTTCAGGATATCATGGGGCACTTTGTCGAAAGCTTTGCTGAAGTCGAGGTATATTACGTCTACAGCATTCCCACGGTCCACAAGGGAGGTTACTTGATCAAACAATGAGATCAGATTCGGCTGGCAGGACTTGTTCTTGACAAATCCATGTTGGCTTCAAGTAATCACTGCATTGTTTTCAAGGTGCTTACGGATGGATTGCTTTATAATCTGCTCCAGGATTGATGTCAGACTGACTGGTCTGTAGTTCCCAGGTTCCTTCTTTTTACCCTTTTTGAAGATAGGGAGAACATTAGCCCTCCTCCAGTCATCTGGCACTTCACCTGTCCTCCATGATTTCTCAAAGAAAATAGACAGTGGTTCCGAGAGTTCTTCTGCCAGTTCCTTTATGACTCTAGGATGCAGTTCATCTGGCTCTGGAGATTTGAACTCATTCAAAGTAATTAGGTGTTCCTTGACCATTTGCCTATCAATCTCAAGCTGCAATCCTGCCCCTTCAGCCTGTACTTTGCCTTTGCCAGGGGGGTCATAGACCCTCTTTTGGGAGAAGACTGAGCCAAAGTAGGAATTGAGCACCTCTGCCTTTTCTTTGTCATCTGTTATCATTTTGCCATCCTTATTTAATAGCTGAACAACCATTTCTTTCCTCTGCCTTTTACTATGCACGTAGCTGAAGAAAGCCTTCTTGTTGTTTTTAGCATCCCTTGCTAACCTCAGCTCATTCTCAGCTTTAGCCTTCCTGACGCCATCCCTGCAATACTGTGCTACCTGCCTGTACTCTTCCTTTGTTACTTGGCTTTCTTTCCACTTCCTATATGTGTCCTTTTTTGTTTTCAGGTCATCTCTAAGCTTTTTGTGAAGCTACATTGGCTTCTTCTGTTGTCTTCCACCTTTTCTTCTTGTTGGAATTGTTTGTAATTGTGCCTTGAGAATTTCCTTTTTTAAAAGCTCCACCCATCTTGGACTCCTTCTCTCATTAGCGTCGCTTGCCATGGGACCTTACTGATCATTGTTCTGAGTTTATTAAAATCAGCTTTCCTTAAATCCAGGGTACGCGTTTGACTACACTCGGCTTTTGCTTCCCTTAGAACCAAGAACTCAAGTACAACATGGTCGCTTTCCCCCAGAGTTCCTGTAACTGCTACTTTATCCACTCAGTCATCTCTGTTGGTTAGGATCAAGTCAAGGATATCCGATCCTCTAGTTCCTTCCTCTACTTTCTGTAGGAGGAAATTATCCGACACACAAGTCAGGAATTTCCTGAAGGGGCCATGTTTTGCAGAATTTGTCTCCCAACAAATATCAGGGAAATTGAAGTCCCCCATTACTACTACATCATGCTTCCTTAAAACATTGGCTATTTGCTTTTCAAAAGTTTAATCCTTGTCTTCTCCTTGATTGGGTGGCCGGTAGTAGACTCCGACCACCAGGTTCCTTTTATTCTTTGCTCCATTTATTTTGATCCAGATGCTCTCGATGGGGCTACCAAGCTCATCCTCCTGTATTTCTGTGCAGAGATATGTATTTTTCACATACAGTGCAACCCCACCTCCCTTTCTGTTCCTCCTGTTCTTTTTGAACAAGTTATATCCTTCAATTGCTGTATTCCAGTCATGAGAGTCATCCCACCAAGTCTCAGTTATACCTATCAAGTCATAGTTTCCCTCTTGAATTAAGAGTTCAAGTTTGTTCTGTTTGTTTCCCATACCCTGGGCATTACTATATAGACATCGAAGACCATGTGCTTCATAGTCTGGCTTTCTTCCTACATGTGTCTGAAGACTATTATTGGGCGCTATTAGAGATATTCTCTCTGTTGCAGTGCATGAGCCTACGTCCATTGTTACCCCCAGCTTTACATCTCCCTTCCTTGTAGGATTCAGTTTAAAGTCCTCCTGATGAAGTTCTTCATGCTGTGGCCAAACACATTCTTCCCATCCTTTGTGAGGTGCACCCCATCCCTTGCCAACAGCCCATCTTCCAGGAAGTATAGCCCGTGGTCTACCATATCATCCCTGTCTACATGTTTATTGACACTCTCAAAGAACTCTAAAAGGTTAGTGAGACAGAACTTACCTTTGCAGAAGCCGTGTTGATTCTTTTTGAGCAGGGCTTGTCCTTCTATATGCTTACTAATTTTATCTTTAATAATGCCCTCAACCAATTTACCCCAAACAGATGTTAAGCTAATAGGCCTGTAATTTCCTAGATCCCCCCAGGATCCCTTTTTGAATATTGATGTTACATTGGCCATCTTCCAGTCCTCTGGTACAGAGGCTGATCTTAGGAACATATTGCATATTTTGGTTGTTGCGCCCTCATAAGATCTCCAACAAGACAGACAGTATCCCAAGATGCTGTCTGCTTTCAGAGTCCAAAACTCAGCGCCCTGACTCTCTTCTGAGTCTGTCTGATTGCAACTGCAAGTCTATTGATCTTTTCACACACTGACCTAGTTTACCCCTTGCCCTGGCTGTGTGTGTGTGTGTGTGTGTGTTTGTGGAGAATAAGGATAAGTCATCTCTGCCTATCATATAGAGTTAGATGTGTCTGTCAGTTTTGTTTTCTCCCAAACTCATTTTTTTAAAACGCAAGTTCTTTTTGTCCCGTTTATGAAGAAATTTGCAAATTTTGGTAAGTTCTCATTTTTAAAAATGAATCGAACAAAATTCTCATCCATTCTGGGTAGGGCAACTCAGGGGCTCAGTTCCCTCTGGTCAATGGGTTTGCCATGTTCGGACTCTAACAGAGGGATGTCTTATTTACAAATACCAAAAAGCTTTTTCTTTGCACATTTTAATGTCTTAGGGTGCGATCCTACGCATGTTTAGACATAGAAAAGGCCTACAAGGCTGGCTGGGGAATGCTGGGAGTTGTAGGCCTTTTCTCTGTCTAAACATGCATAGGGTTGTGCCCCTAACCCTCTAAACTTTTAAAAGGCAGAGATAACTGAGGCCCTGTAAACCAGAGGTGGGGAACATGTGGCCTTCCAGATATTGTTGGACTAGACTATTTATGATTGTTTCCTGATTATTCTTATGTTGATAGGAGATTCAATTTCATGTATTTTATTTCATGTCAGTCTATATATTTTATGCAACTATTTCTTATTTATATTATATTGTTTTGAAGTTGGTGGACTATATGCATAACCTATGCCAGGCTAGACTTGGGGGGTTGTCTCCATGAGCAATTTATTCTGAGCTGGCTGCATTTGGAGATTGTTAGGGATATATGACGTTGTGGCCATCAGGCAGCCTCCCTGGAGCTTATCACAGAAAAACAGGATTTCTTGAGACTGCTTAAAGTCCGATTCTTTCCCTCAAGTTGGGTTCTCTCTGGTATAGTTGCTGTGTGCCCCATCCCCTGCATTGACCTCAGGTATGCCAGCCCTGCCCAGGGGTGTGCTTTTCACTGTGACCCTGGTCAAGGGGGGTTTCCTGTGTGTTTCCCATCCCTGCACAAACCAATTAGTGTCTACTCAGAAGTAACTCCCATTGTTGTCAATGAGGCTTGTCCCCTGAATGCGCACACCAGCATTTACAGAAATCCCCCTCAATTGAAATAGCAGATTAAAAAACACTAATTCCCGAAAGGCTGTAAAGCGCTTTCCCCACAGCTGCGGTTCTCTGTTGTTTGGTTTATTGCCATTCGGAAGTAACCACTTCCACCTTCGATCACTGGATCCTGCGCAGCATCGAGTTAGAAAGGGGGCTGGTTTCCCATCCTTTTGTTTCCCCTCCCTCTTTCCCAGCACAAACATATGTGCGTCTACACATAAGTAACTTGCATTGAGGCTTGTCTCCAAAATGTGCACTCCCGAAGTTACTGAGATCCCCATGAACTGAAGTAATGCATTTAGGAGCCTTAATGTCGAAGCTTTGAAGCTTTGATTGATTGCAACATCAGCTGATCTGGGCAGAAAGAACATTGTGTTCTTTTAGTGATTGTTCTTCAAGGGATTAAATAACGCGGGGGGCGGGGAGAAGGAGATTGTTCCCAGCATCATCAGTTTCAGGGGAAGGAGCACTTTAACAGGGTAAATAGTGCTGGCGAAGGGAGACAGAGACAGAGACAGAGACAGAGAGAAGGAGAATGATTTATGTAGCAACACAGGAGGAAACCTCCTGGGATTTTATCAAAGGTAAAGGGGGGGGAGAGCCTAGAGGGGGGAGCCTCTCTTATTGGTTGTGCAGCCCCTGCCCATCACATGACATTCACTCCAACCCCCCACCCCCTGGAAGTATGTTCTGTGAAGCGACTTTTACTAGTGCAATACACTTGCTCGTGGAGCCCTGCGCAGAGCAAAGCCGACTCCTTGAAAAATTCGAGTAAGCCATAATTGGCTTCTCCTTCTGTCTCCTTTCATTGTCATGAAGAATCCCCCTGGCCAACTGCTTTGACCACTTCAGCAGTCCTTTTCTTGTCCAGACCCCATTGTACAACCATAATATCAGAGAGCTGGAAGGTACCCTAGAGGTCATCTAGTCCAACCCTCTGCTCACAACAATAACATGCTTATTAAATGGGGTTTTATATACAGCTCACTGGAAGTGCTCTAAAGCAAAGCCCTGCAACAGGATTTCTCCCAACAGGGACAATGCACATTTTAGTCACCATTTTAAATACTATACAATGAGGACAGTGGTTACCAGGGATAAGAAAATAGGGACTGGGACTGCTGTGCTTGGGGACAATAACACTGGTCTACCTTATAAGGCTGTTGTAAGGATTCACCCCCAATAGGGACTGGGACTGCTGTGCTTGGGGACAATAACACTGGTCTACCTTATAGGGCTGTTGTAAGGATTCACCCCCAATATTTTCTTCCCAAGGCATGTAACAGCCGTTACAGAGAGGCCATTAAAAAAAACACACAACTTCACAAAATGGCAAATCCACAGGACAGCAGTGTTCTTGGCACTCCGCCTACTCATTTCTATGAGGTGTGTGCAGGAGAAAGTGCTAGTGAAGTTGTGTGCCCTTAATTAGTGAGGTGAAGGTAAAATTTGGATTATTTATTTGTTTATTTATTTATTGCCTCAGGAACCAAAATATCTTCTTGGGCCAGCCTTGGCTGGGGCTTACTTTTGACTCAATGTATTCAGGGGAGTCGTAACCAAAACATTTCTTCAGAACTATGGTGGCCACTTACACATTGCCAAAAAAGAGGACTAAAGAGGACACCACTTTGCATAACATTTGCATAGATAAATGCTTATGTATAGGTGCAAATTTAGAAATAACTACTATTTGAATAGAAATACAAGGCATTTCACTATAGTAGAAAAGACTGACTAGGTGATCTGTGTGCTTGCTTAGTCTGCTGTCCAGGGGCTCATTGTGGATGGGCCACTTCAAGGCCCCTGTTCTCCCTCTTTTTCTTTTTTTTACTTTAAACCAGACTTGGACTGGACAGCTTCAAATGGAGGACTATCCTCTCCCAGCTCTCCAAAACAGAGGACTGTCCTCTGTAAAGTAGGACACCTGGTCACACTATCAGCAGAACCAAACCCCCAATGGTGGCCTTCTTCAGTCAGCTTTCTGGAAAGTGTATTGTCTATGAGGAGGAAGAGAAAATGCAGCTGCCAACTCTGTTTAGAGAGAGCATGTCTGAGGAAATCTGCCGGTGTAGCAACAACGGATGCTGAATGGGAGATATCTGATGTGTCACCCCATCTAGAAATAGACAGAAGGGATACTATGGCATGGCAGTGATAAGGAGAGAAAGAAAGACACCCGTGACAGGGAAAGCTGAGGAGATGACAGCTGCAATGGAGCAGTCCCCAGATGTATGCAGCTCAAGTTCAGGGTTTCACTGTGATTCGTTCCCTGCAATGGCACCTTCACATGCTCAGAGCTGCTGAAGCTGGTTTATATTATTATATTATATTATATTATATTTTGTTATTATACATATTGTTGTTGTTATTCGTTCTGTAGCATCTCAGGGGCTCCAAATGTGCCCTGCTGGGGCTATGTCTAGTTCTTAATAAGGGCACTGGCTTCTTTGTTAAGGGCACTTGAGCTTCTCGAATGATGTCTGGACTGAGGCCCTCCTTCAGACGGCACGACCTGCTTTTTGAAATCTAATGTCCCTTGGGCACAGGCCTGCCTCAACTCAGCAGGAGCTGCTTTAAGGTGGATGTGACCCAGTTAGTGAATAAAAGCCTTGGGAGCTGGCTGAGGAAAAGTGATTTGGAGGGAAAGCTTTCGAGTCAGGAAATTCAGAAACTGGGAGCCCAGGAGGAGACACATCTTGAAAGGGCAGTGTGCAGGTGGGAGGGGGAGAGAGGATGGTAGCATGAGGTACTGCCATTCTAGAGAGAGATTTGTTCACAAACAAGGACAGCAGTTCATGAAAGGGAAACTTTCTGGGCACCGCACTTTAGTTCTGGGCACTGCACTTTAAGAAGGATGCAGACAAGCTGGAGAGGGTTCAGAGGAGGGCAACAAAGATGATAAGGGGACTGGAAACAAAGCCCTATGAAGAGAGACTGAAAGAACTGGGCATGTTTAGCCTTGAGAAGAAAAGACTGAGGGGAGATAGGATAGCACTCTTCAAGTACTTGAAAGGTTGTCACAGAGAGGAAGGCCAGGATCTCTTCTCGATCATCCCAGAATGCAGGAGACAGAAGAATGGGCTCAAGTTATAGGAAGCCAGATTCCAGCTGCACATCAGGAAAAACTACCTGACCATTAGAGCAATACGACAATGGAACCAATTGCCTAGGGAGGTGATGGGCTCTCCCACACTGGAGGCATTCAAGATGAGGCTGGACAGCCATCTTTCATGGATGCTCTGACTTGGATTCCTGCATTAAGCAGGGGGTTGGACTCGATGGCCTTGTAGGCCCCTTCCAACCCTACTATTCTATGATTCTATGAAACAGTCATGGGAGCATACTCTTTTTATTATTGTTATTATTCTGGAATATTTGATCTGAAATGAATACATCTATGTTGTATTTGGGTACAGGGAATTAACTGTCTCTGTACCCTGTCCCTGTCCCTGTAAGTACAGCCCAGACTCCAGACTCTTCCCTCCCTGTCATGCCCCCACTGGAGGAAGCCTCCTCAGAGGAATAGCTAGGGCTCTCAGAAACTGAGGGCACTCAGATCAGTCACTATCACCAGACCAGGAGGAGCCCAGCCTTGGGGGAGATGGCTGCAGGTCCATCCCCCTCAGGGGAAGGGGACTCCGCCTCTGAGGCCTCAGAGGCAGAGGCTGAACAACCCCTTGGCTTGCTGAGGCACAGGCTAAGCCAAACCCCCGGCCACCAGGAGCGTCGTCACCTGAAGCAACAGGGCTCCCATGAGAAGAACTGCTCGCTTGCAAGGAAATACTCCTCAGGAGAAAATGGCTTCTCATGAGTAAGGCTCTGACCAGAGAACTCTAATGTACTGCAGTGGAGTCCTGGGTGTGGCTCAGCAGGCTTCAGTGTTAAAAGCCTTCAGTGTCTTCCTAGCCAGGGCTAGAAACAAGGTCTCTACCACGTCCTACTGCCTTGGAGCCTGTTTTCCTAATCTTGCCTTGTAACTGAATCTCTGCATTACTGACCTTGGCCTCCTCTTGAATCTGCTTCTCAGACTGCATATGGCATCTGATTGTTTATCTCCATTTTTGACCTTGGCTGCTCCTCAGACCTCTCTTTTGGATTGCCCCCTCTTGCCTGATAAAACTGTGTTTCTGACTGTTGCCTGTCGATTGACTTGCTTTTGGGTTGCCTCTTAGTTTAACATGAGCCTGATCCAGCCATAGCAGGTGTCAGGGCGGACACTGAGCCCACAGAATCCCAGCGTAGTCCTGATTCGGAGGAAGAGCAGTCGCTCCTGGGAGGGGAGCGCGCCCCTTTTCCCCAGGGCCCGCAGCTGGCGGAGATTCCTCCCACCAACACTCCTAGATTAGAAGGCAGTCCAGGGAGTGACCCAGCACCGATAGCGGACTGGTTGGACGCGCGGCGCAGATGCAGAGAGCGGCGCCAAATGGAGAGTGCGGAAAGGAGGCGTAGCGCCCGGTTGGCGCTCAAAGAACGGTTGCGCCCAGAGGAGCCAAGGGAAAAGGGGGGGATTCTCCCTAGTCCTTATATTCAGGGGTCTGCCAGTAATTGCCCTTCAAACGGGGACCAACTGTTCCAACTTAGGGCACAGGGATGCTGCTGCTCAGATCTAGTTGCTACCTGTAGAGTTGTAAGTTGTAAAAGAAGAATAAAGCTTTGAAAAGAGTCCCTTTGTCTGCGTCTGGACTTGGCTACTGGATTAGACTGAGAGAGCCCTCCAAGGAGCCCTTGACAGCAGGACACTTCCAGGATTCCTTTGGCCTAGGAGGAACCCTGCTGCAGACCTGTATTAAGAGCCCTGCCTAGAGCTCTATAGAACCTTATTAATAAACCTGTTTATTTATGAGCACCTGTGCTTTCTGTATCTTGTTCTGGCAAGGTGCTGAAAGTGATTGCCTGTTCTCCAACATGCAGGAGAATAGATTCACCTTAACTGAACCTCAGAACTTACCGACTGGATTTAAAATATTTAGATCCTGCCTTCCCATCAATTGATCCACACCTTGACACCTTTCCACCATCAATTGATCTATAAAGCAACTCTTGTCCAAACGGAAAACAATCAATATTGAAACCCAGTGTAACTTTATTACAGTGCAATGCTAATAACAAAACATTTTAACCTAATAAAAAAGAAGGAATATTACCTAACTATCAACTACATGACTGAAATGGTACATTCCAGCAAGAGCGACACCATGTGACTTTGCTTAATATGCATCTTGGCTCTGAAGCCCTTGAGTCCCAATCCAGACAATGCTATGCTCAAAAAGAAAGAGTTGCCATGGCAGGTGATCCGAGTCCTGGCACATGGCAGAAAGAGCTACTGTCTGGGACGGTGCCGTACTGCCCTTGTGGGAGGAGTCTGGACACCACTTCCCCATCATGCCCTCCTGCCATCTCAGGTGGCAAGAGAAATCAATCATCTACAGTGAGGAAGGAACATGTGTGGTCCCTTTAAGGGGCCATGTATTCCTCCAGAGCCACAAATGAGTGACAGGGTGAGCTGCAGCCCTGTTGCCATGGCAGCGCACTGCAACACCACCTACAGGAAGCCCAGGAAGTCTTGCAACGAACCAGGGAAGCTTTGTGAGATCGTGCTGGTTGCACCACTGTATATGGCGGAGGGTGGGAGGCTGAGGGGGGCAGCTCAGGCCTTTGCACCATCGATGGGAAACAACAAGGCAGAGCAGGAGCAATGAGCAGGATGCTTGTTAACCCCCACCCCTCCATTTCTGAGGCCTAATAGGGCAAACACATACACATTGTCTCAGAAGAAGAAACACTTCACCAAAAAAGGACATCCGTTTGCATAACGGGCGCATATGCAAATTTGTGTTTATAGATGCACATTTTGAAATAATTGCTATACATTCAATAGAAATGCAGTATGTCTCACCACAGTGGGAAAGACTGCAACCAGGTGTCCTGCGTGCCTGTTCAGTCTGCTGTCCAGAGGCTCATGTGGGTGGGTAATCTCAAGGCCCCTGTCTTGTCCTTCTTGTGGGTCTTTACCTTTAAACCAGACTTGGACTGGACAGCCCTTCAAACAGAGGACACCACATGCCTTCAAACAGAGGTGGGCCAAAGGGGGAGGCAAGCAAAGGCATTGCCTAAGCCAGAGATGGGGGGGACCGCCTGCTTGGGGGCAATTTGGCCTACCAGGCCAGCTCATCCAGTCCATGGGCCTCAGTCAAGGCCACACCCCTCTCCTAAGCTTCACCCCCCTCCCCTTCAGGGCAAGCAGGGAGAAAAATCCCCACTGTTATCTGTGATCATTGATTGGAGATAACAGTGGGGATTTCCCTGCCCCATTGGAAGGGGGAGTGGTGTGTAAAGCAGAATCCCTGCTGTTATCTCCGATCAATAATTGGAGATAACAGTGGGAATTCCCTTAGTGAGTTGCTCACCATCCCAACTGGGAGGGGGAGCGGTGTGCTAAGAGCTTCCTCCAAAGACGTGGAGCAGGCAAAGCCAGGTCTCCAAAGGAAGCACCAGCTAGAGGAGCTCCAGATGGGACTTCAACCAGGGATCAAATAATACCAGAGAGCATAGCCACAGCCAGTGACATCATCAGGCACACAGAAGATCAAGTGGGGGTGATCCTGCCCCCCACTATCCAATTATAGTTCCCCACCCCGGCTTGTGCCTCAACTGCTTCTGTTGTTCCATGAATTTTCTGTACTGGAGCCTTGGTCTAATTTTGGAAGGATTTCTGTCATACTATAGATTTAGAAAATCTAGGGAGAAAAGCACCATCTCTGCTGAAACATTAGAATCCCGAGACTCATGAGGAATGACTCTTTAAAATGTGCTTTCAGCTTGTGGAGGCGAGAACCATTAACTAACTGAAAGGCAAAATTGTCAAGAATGTAAAATGACCTTAGCTAGAATAAAGAGAGAAAATATCAGAAAGAATTACCATGCAAAATATTTTTGCCTCATTGGCGGAGTTGTAATAGCTATCGAGATGCCTTCTTTTTTTTCTTTTCTTTTTTTTACAGACAGGTAGCACGATAATTAATTTCATTAGAGAGCCAGAGCTGTTGTTCACTCAATTAGACATCTGTTTCTGCCCTGCCGTTTTAATGACAGCCAACTTGCCTGGAGCAATCGCTATTTGCTTAGCATTGCAACCAGCTGATAAGGCCCTTACAGACTGTGTGATGATTTTGCCTCATTGGGGAAAAGCACATTCTGATTTTTTTCTCTCTCAGGAGCCCTTGATATTATTATTAGGCTATGCTTAGGCCATATAAGTCTTCTGAATGGCTGTTGGATGTACAGATCCATTTTAGTCTGAGCTATAGGCTACCATCCTGCCCAGGGAAATGCTGTTCTTAGGCCCTGTGTGAGTTTCTCCCTCCTCCCCAAAACCTCTCCCCACCACACACTTTTTCTGTGCCTCTCTATGCCTAGAAAATGATCTAAAGCAGACTTCCCCCAACCTGGTGCCTTCCAGATGTTTTGGACTGCAACTCCCATCAGCATGGCAAGTGGTTATCAATGCTGGGAGTTGTAGTCCAAAACATCTGGTAGGCACCAGTTTGGGGAAGGATGGTCTAAAGGCATATGATACAACTCTACTGCTGAAGCTAAGCAGGTCTGGTTCTATTAGTTCCCTGGAGACCATTGGAAACCCGATGTGAGCCTCTTTAAGAGGTTTAGAAGTGTAATACATAACTTTGGCTCATGTATCCAGCCCTTTCTCTGCTCACTGCCTATTCTTTTCTCCCTTCCTTAAGCCACTCTGCCTCTGGATGTCATATTTCATACCTCTTCTATTTCTTGGATTCTTCCCCCAGTTAGGGTCCCTGACCTCAACCTCTATGATTACAGTATGTGTATATGTTTCCCATGCACACAATAGCCTCTTCTCAGTCAGACATCCAAACTGACCTCTCACTTCCATCACCATAAGCTGTGCTGTTTGTCATTGTTCTGTTGCTGACCCCAGATCTTGAACAGCTAGAATGCTTGCGCAGTAAATGGCTAGTGGCTTTGCAGGCAATTTCAAGCTTATTATAAGATTTGTTAGCTTTTGCTTTCAAAAACTAAATTGGAGTACCATCGATATATTCAGTCAATAAAACATAGCAATGTCTTGAGATGAAAAGCATTGGCAATCATATTTGTTGGTATAATGTTAGTCAAATGCAAACATAAAGGAGAAAAAAAATATTGACTGTCCTGTAACAGTCAGCCTTTCTCAGACAGATAAACCATAAAATAAATAATTGTTGAAAGTGCAAAATGTATTTTTTCCATTATATTGCATAAAAGCTGAAACATCTCTGAAGTCTGGTCTACATAAACAGCAGATCATAGGGTAAATCTGATGCCAGACTGTACCAGTTCAGAACTGTGGGCAGCGCGTATGTGTGTTGTCAGCTTGAATGCTTCCACACAATCAAATAAAGAAATCCTGTACATAAATCAGAGAGAAAATTAAGCTAGAATCTTTCTCCCTGACATCTAATGGTTTTTAAAACATATCTTCTGGGAGTGTAATATGGGAGAACATTTAATCATGTGATTCTCCCCTAACTGTATTCTCAAGTGTTACTGAGCAGGGACAGTTTTACCTAGAGAGCTACCCAGAGAGGGCCCCATATTTCAGTGTTGGAGTGTATTATTTGCATGTTGAAAGCCCCAGGTTCAATGCCCAGCATCTCAGGTGGCAAGGCTGGGAAAAGACCCCATTCCCTGCTTGAGGCCAGTGCCAAGCAGTGGAGGGCCAGTGCCAATCAGAAGTGATTGTGCGAGGCCGGGCCAGCATCACGGTTAGGCATAGTTGGGTACTTGCTGAGAACCCACACACCAGCAGGGGCCCACTGACAAGAGCCCCCTGGAGTTGCCCCTCCTCTTCACCATTGCAACCTGCCTGTTCACACCTGCTTCTCGCTCTTGTCCAGGCAACAATGGTGGTGAGAAGGAGGAGCAAGAGATGCCACTGCTGACTTGCTCACTGGCTCCCTGCCTGTCAGACTAAGCAAGGGTTGACAAGTAAGACAAGTAAGGAGGTTGACAAGGTGCTTGGACTGGTTAATGCAACCACTTCCATATTAGATCCTTGCCCCTATTGGCTTACAAAAACTGGCAGGGAAGGAACAGCTGGCTGGGCCAGGGAGGTGATAAATGCCTCCTTGCAAGAGGGAGCGGTCCTGGGCCACATCAAAGAGGCGGTGGTGAGACCACTCCTAAAGAAACCCTCCCTGGACTGGGAAAATCTTAGTAATTTTAGGCCAGTGGCAAATGTTCCTTTCCTGGGCAAGGTTCTTGAGCGGGTGGCTGTCAACCAGCTCCAGACACTCTTGGATGAGACTGATTATCTAGATCCATCTCGGTCAGGGTTCAGGCTGGGTTTTGGCACAGAAACAGCCTTGGTCGCCCTGGATGGTGACCTATGTTGGGAGAGAGACAGGGGGAGTGTGACCTTGTTAATTCACCTTGATCTCTTGGCAGCTTTTGATACCATCGGCTGTAGTATCCTTCTGGGGTGATTGTCTGAGCTGGGAGCGGGAGACACTGCACTGCAGTGGTTTTGCTCTTACTTGGATGGTCGGCTCCAGAAGGTGGTACTTGGGGGATATTGTTTGGCCCCGTGGATTCTCCAGTTTCGGGTTCCACAGGGTTCGGTTTTGTCCCCCATGTAATTCAACATCTACATGAAACCGTTAAGTGTGGTCATCTGGTGTTTTGGAGTACATTGTCATCAGTATGCTGATGACACGCAGCTCTGTTTCTCCTTTTCATCTTCTTCAAGTGAGGCTGTGGATGTGCTAAATCGGTGCCTGGGTGCGAGGCAACAATGGACTAGAATGAGGGCTAATAAACTGAAACTCAATCCGGACAAGACTGAGATGCTGTTAGTGGGTGGTTCTCCTGACCGGATGGAGGTGCTCAACCGGTTCTGGATGAGGTTTCACTCCCCCTGAAGGAGCAGGTTCGTAGCTTGGGGGTTCTCCTGGAGCCATCTTTGTCACTTGAGGCTCAAGTAGCCTCAGGGGCACCGAGTGCCTTCTACCAGCTTTGATTGGTGGCCCAGCTGTGCCCCTATCTGGACAGGGATAACCTGGCTTCAGTTGTCTATGCTCTGGTAACCTCCAAGTTAGATTACTACAATGTGTTCTATGTGGGGCTGCCTTTGAAGTTGGTTCAGAAGCTGCATCTTGTGCAAAATGCGGCAACCAGACTGATAACAGGGATCAGAAGGTCTGAACATATAAGACTGATTCTGGCCCACTTGCACTGGCTGCCTATATGCTTCCGAGCCCAATTCAAAATGCTGTTTTTGACCTATAAAGCCCTACACGGCTCAGGACCACAGTACTTGACAGAACACCTTTCCTGGCATGAACCAACCCACACGCTGCACTCTGCATCTAGGGCTCTCCTCCAGGATCCTCCTCTGTGGGAGGCTTGGAGGGCGGCAACAAGGGAGAAGGCCTTCTCGGTGGTGGCTCCCCATTTACGAAATAATCTCCTGACGGGGCCCACCTGGCGCCAACATTGTCATCTTTTCGGCGCCAGGTTAAAACTGCCCTCTTCTCTCAGGCATTTGGCAGTGTATAATGAGTCTCTTGATTGTCTCTGGCTGATTGTTTTTGTTTAAGATATATGTTGTTGTGTGTGTTATTTGTTCTATGTTATTACGTGAATGGATTTATATTTTATATAATGTATTTTAATGGTTTTTAATTTTTGTGAACAATCCAGAGTGCTTCGGCTATGGGGTGGTATAGAAATATACTAAATGAATGAAATGAAATAATGAGGAAGAGGAGGAGGAACAATGGCAGTTGGTGATAATGGCTGTGAGAAGGTAAACTCACTGAAGGAGGGGGCCCATTAGGTGTGTTTTGCCCATGGACCTGCAAAAACCTGGAGCTGGCACTGTGCTACTGGACATGGAGCAATGGTCTATCTCAGTAAAAGGCAGATTTATGTAATTCATGCGCACAACTGCATGTTTGTATAGGCTAGCTTGGGTGGCAGAATCTGTCCATTTAGCTTTCTTTCATTTTCAGGGTGTGTTTTTTCCAATCACAAGTTCATTCCATCCTGTTTCTGCATCAATTTGTAAACCTTAAAAAAAAAAAAAGATTGGATGAAAATACGTAATCTTTTTTAGTACACCTTTTGCTTAAGCTTAACAGACACATTTTTGTGAGCACTTATTAAAAAAAAAATGCATTTTTTGCCAAGCCATTCCCCCTAATATATGCATTTTGGGTGCTATTTATCCTAATGTATGCTTTTTTTGTACACAATTTCCCCCATTTTTTATACATTTTTGTACTAATTTTTAAAATGGAGAAGTGAATCAGAGAATTCTCAGAACTGTGAAAACCAATGGATAACTGCGTTCTGGTTTGCGTCTGAGTTCAGGAAGTGTGGATTTGGTCAGTTCTTACCAAAATGCAAACCAAACGCAATTCTATCCCCACCACCACATCCCTAGCTTGGAGTTTGCAAAGATGAGCTTTTAAATGCATTTGTTGCAGCACCCATCTCATAAAGGCAGCACTGACAGCTCATTTGCATGACCATAGTTGTACGTGGGTTGAGTGGAGATGGGCTCAGTACAAGATCTGGCAAGATCACTTCACCACACATACACACATGCAGATCATAAACCAAGTCACATTTCCTGTGACAACACAAGGCAGGTTTGGTGGTGGCTCAGTAAAGGCTGAGCTGTGACTTGCTTACTCCACCCTATTTTGAGCTCAGCCTGCCTTATGACTCAAATAAGAACGGGTGAGAATTTCACTTCAGTTCAGTTTTGATCAGAATTTACCTGCATTCACACTCCACAGTGATCTCCATATTTGGGACAAAAGTAACTTCAGATGAAAAAAAAAAAAAAAAGAATATGGGAGAAACTGAAACCTACAGATTTGTCCATCCAGGCCCAGGGCTTTGAGTGCTTTGCTCTTAAAAGCCTAGGGGTGTTTCTACATTAAGCAAGCCCCCCGCAAAAACCCACATCCTTTCCAGAGCTTCCTGTTTTCGGTTTCTTTGCAGGATTAGGAAGGGCTCCTTTACGTGGCAGCCACAGCCACATGGTTTGAACTGCAGGAGTGCCTTTCTCCCTCCTCGGCATGTGTGCAAAGGAAGGGTTGGGGGAGTCTTGTTTTCGTAGCTTACCTTCTGCTGTACTGTTTTCTCACAACCCCCGGAAACCTCTGACTTACTTCCGAGTAGACATAAAATGTAAGATTGTGCTGTAAGTCTGCAACCCTTGGAACACTTATGTGGGAGTAAGCCTAATTGAATTCAATGGGACTTACTTCTGAGATCACCCTGTAAGTCTGTAACCTTCAGCACGCTTACTTGGGAGTAAGCCCCACTGAACTTAATGGGGTGCTCTGAAACAACAGAGGATGTTGCTTCTGAGCTTGGTGGGGTGGGGGATCAGATGTGTCTCCCTTCATTGCAGGGAGGCATTTTACCCTCTTCTCCCTCCAACTGAGAAATGCAGAGGCAGGAGACGCAATCGGCAGGCGATTCTTGCCCTCGCGCCTGTCAAATCTCATCCTGACTGCACCCCCAACAACAGAAAACAAACTCCCACAGCAGGCAGACACAGCAGTTTCTTCCGCTATTGGAGAATTTAACACTGAGGTCATGGCACTCCTGTTCCGTGGGATGGAAAAGATACCACATTTTTTGCGTTTGGGGAAAACACGAGATAGGTGGGAGGAAATGGTGGGAGACACCTGGAGGGTAACGGCATCATCTAAAGAGCCCGCAAACTTCCAAGAGAGAGCCATCTCGATAGCAGGATAAAAGCTCTGTGTGATGAACCCCTAGGTTTGCATCCCTATGTATTCAACCATGTTAATCCTGAATCAGGGTTACCACCACTTTTTTCTGACAGGCTCTTCATCTTTAACAATTATATGGCAGGTAGGCAGGCATATGTAGCCCTTCCATACTGGGAATAGCTGTACCTATTGAATTTGGCTGGTGCAGAGGGATGAGAATGTTTTGGTTCATTTTTGATAAGAATGTATCAACATTCACAAAGTGCTTTGTATTCAGGAGAGAAAGGACTTGGGTTTTTTTAAAAAAGAAAATCTGAATGCAGGAGAAAGCTAAACTGACAGATTCAGCAATCCCTATCACAGACTCAACCTGGTTTGGATACATGAGTTGGCCCTCTGAGTTAATCAGAGAAAGGCTTTGGTTTTGATGCAGAAATTATTTGTCTAAATCACTGGAAAGAAAGCTATTTCTGAGACATCATGGACAATTGCTAGCTCTTCTGGCTTGGCAGCACTGGCAAGGCTATGACTGACCATTCATCAAGATGTCTTCATTTAACCCCAATAAATGACAATCTTATTTCTGCCCAGCCAGGCAGCCAGGGAAGAAACTGATTGGGAGATTTACTGAGTCATTACCTTGGGCATAGGTTTAAATGAAATTTACTGGCTTGGTAAATGGTTTCAGGGCTCCAGGCCTAGAGTTCCTACAGTAAATCATATGTGCCAGTTTCTTGGAAGAGATTTTTTCATCAGGATTTCTCTTGTGTACTTAAGGAAGTTGATTTCTTTCTGCTAATATGGGCTGAATCTACACATAGCAGTTATACCGTTATGGTTGTTGTTGTTCAGTCGTTCAGTCGTGTCCGACTCTTCGTGACCCCATGGACCATAGCACGCCAGGCCTTCCTGTCCTGCGCACTCTCCCGGAGTGTGCTCAGGTTCATATTCATTGCATCGGTGATGCTATCTAGCCATCTCATCCTCTGCCGTCCCCTTCTCCTTTTGCCTTCAGTCTTTCCCAGCATCAGGGTCTTTTCCAGAGAGTTTTCTCTTCGCATTAGGTGGCCAAAATATTTGAGCTTCATCTTCAGTATCTGTCCTTCCAATGAGCACTCAGGGTTGATTTCCTTTAGGATGGACTGATTTGACCTCCTTGAAGTCCAGGGCACTCGTAAGAGTCTTCTCCAGCACCACAGTTCAAAAGCATCAATTCTTCGGCACTCAGCCTTCCTTATAGTCCAGCTCTCACAGCCATACATTACTACTGGGAAAACCATAGCTTTGATTAGACGGACCTTTGTTGGCAAGGTGATGTCTCTGCTTCTTACTATGCTGTCTAGGCTTGCCATAGCTTTCCTCCCAAGGAGCAAGCGTCTTTTAATTTCATGGCTACAGTTACCGTCTGCAGTGATCTGGGAGCCCAAGAAAGTAAAATCTGTCACTGCTTCCAATTCTTCCCCTTCTATATGCCAGGAAGTGATAGGGCCAGATGCCATGATCTTATTTTTTTAATGTTGAGTTTCAAACCAGCTTTTGCACTCTCCTCTTTCACCCTCAACAAGAGGCTCTTGAGATCCTCTTCACTTTCTGCCATTAGGGTGGTATCGTCTGCATATCGGAGGTTGTTGATAATTCTCCCGGCAATCTTAATTCCGACCTGTGATTCATCCAACCCGGCGTTTCTCATGATGTACTCTGCATATAAGTTAAATAAGCAGGGTGACAATATGCAGCCTTGTCGTACTCCTTTCCCAATTTTGAACCACTCGGTTGTTCCATGTCCGGTTCTTACTGTTGCTTCTTGACCCTCGTACAGGTTTCTCAGGAGACAGGTAAGGTGGTCTGGTACTCCCATCACTTTAAGAATTTGCCATAGTTTGTTGTGATCCACACCATCAAAGGCTTTAGCATAGTCAATGAAGCAGAAATAAACGTTTTTCTGGAATTCTCTTGCTTTCTCCATGATGCAGCGAATGTTGGCGATTTGATCTCTAGTTCCTCTGCCTCTTCGAAACCCAGCTTGTACTTCCGGTAGTTCTCGGTTCACATACTGCTGAAGCCTAGCTTGTAGGATTTTGAGCATCACCTTGCTGGCATGTGAAATGAGCACAATTGTGCGGTAGTTTGAACACTCTTTGGCGTTGCCCTTCTTTGGAATTGGAATGTAAACGGACCTTTTCCAGTCTTGCGGCCATTGCTGAGTGTTCCAAATTTGTTGGCATATTGAATGCAGTACTTTAACAGCATCATCTTTTAGGATTTTAAATAGCTCAGCTGGAATACTGTCATCTCCGCTAGCTTTGTTGTTACTAATGCTTCCTAAGACCCACTTGACTTCACTCTCGAGGATGTCCAGCTCAAGTTCAGTGACCGCACTATCATGGCTATCAAGGACATTACTATCATGGCTATCAAGGACATTAAGATCTTTCCTGTATAGTTCTTCTGTGTATTCTTTCCACCTCTTCTGAATCTCATCTGCTTCTGTGAGGTCCCTGCCTTCTTTGTCCTTTATCATGCCCGTCTTTGCACAAAACGTTCCCTTGAGATCTCCAATTTTCTTGAAGAGATCTCTAGTCTTTCCCATTCTGTTGTTTTCCTCGATTTCCTTGCATTGTTCATTTAAGAAGGCCTTCTTGTCTCTCCTTGCTATTCTCTGGAACTCTGCATTCAGTTGGATATATCTTCCCCTTTCTCCCTTGCTTTTTGCTTCCCTTCTTTCCTCAGCTACTTGTAAAGCCTCATCAGACAGCCACTTGGCTTTCTTGCATTTCTTTTTCTTTGGGATGGATTTCGTTGCTGCCTCCTGAACAATGTTACAGACCTCCGTCCATAGTTCCTCAGGCACTCTGTCTATCAGGTCTAATCCCTGAAATCTATTCCTCACCTCCACTGTATATCCATAAGGGATATGTTTTAGGTCATACGTGAATGGTTTAGTGGTTTTCCCTACGTTCTTCAATTTCAGCCGAAATTTTGCAAGAAGCAGCTCATGATCTGAGCCACAGTCAGCTCCAGGTCTTGTTTTGACTGACTGTATGGAGCTTCTCCATCTTTGGCTGCAAAGGACATAATCAATCTGATTTCGATATTGACCATCTGGTGATGTCCATGTGTAGAGTCGTCTCTTGTGCTGTTGGAAAAGAGTGTTTGCTATGATCAGCGTGTTCTCTTGGCAAAACTCTATTAGCTTTTGTCCTGCTTCATTTTGTACACCAAGGCCATGCCTGCCTGTTATCCCGGTGATTTCTTGACTTCCTACTTTAGCATTCCAGTCCCCTATGATGAAGAGGACATCTTTTTTTGGTGTTAGTTCTAGAAGGTGTTGTAGGTCTTCATAGAACCGATCAACCTCAGCTTCTTCGGCATCAGTGGTTGGGGCATAGACTTGAATTACTGTGATGTTGAATGGTTTGCCTTGGATTCGTACTGAGATCATTCTATCATTTTTGAGATTGTACCCCAGTACTGCTTTTCCCACCCTTTTGTTGACTATGAGTGCTACTCCATTTCTTCTAAGGGATTCTTGGCCACAATAGTAGATATGATGGTCACCTGAATTAAATTCGCCCATTCCTGTCCATTTTAGTTCGCTGATTCCCAAGATGTCGATGTTCATAACGATGTACCGTTATGGTACCGTTACCTTAATTATTGGTGCCCATGGGTGTTGTGTGTACCAACAGTTATGATAACGGTATAACTCCTATGTGTAGATTCAGCCATGGTGACTCTCTGGGCTTGTCATAGTGAACCTCCATATGTGAAAACAATAACACGGTTAGAGTTTCTTTAAGTGTAACCATGCTTTTCAGCCAATACCCCTAAGGCACAATCCTGTGCATGTTTAGACAGAAAAAAGTCCTACAACTCCCAGCATGTCTGGCCGGTGCATGCTCACAGCTGTAGGACTTCTTTCTGTCTAAACATGTATAGGATTGTGCCCTTAAGCTACCTTCGGTAGAAGAACATGTTACAAATTACCCCATTTGCTTGACAGCCATATTATATCACAACCCACAGTAATTAGGTCACCTTGGACATGACTCTTAGGAGCTGACATAATGTAACATAACAAAACAAGAGCTGTACTGGATCAAGCTAAAGGCCTATCTAGCCCAGCATTCTGTTCTCACAGCAGCCAACTACAAGCCTTTAGGAAGTCCACAAGCAGGACATGAGTGTAACAGCACCCTCTGACTAGAGTTTCCCAGCACCTGGCATACTGAGCCATACTGCCCCAGATACTGGGGATAATATATAGTCATCATGACTATTAGCCTTTGATAGGCTTATCCTCCATGAATTTGCCTAATCCCCTTTTAAAGCCATCCAAGTTGGTGGCTATTGTTGCACAAAATGCTAGTTTCGCCCCCTGGAGGCTAGTCCAATTTGCCCCAAAGAGGAGAGTCAACTTCAGGCTGGGTCCAACTCGATTTTATTGTTTGCAAACAGTTCGACAAAGGAGCTCACGCTCAAAAGCAGAGTCGACCCTGGGCGACCTCCGCGCTACAGTTTTATCACCTCAGCTTGCATTCCTCAGCCAGCGTGTCACTTTTGATTGGTTTGCTTAGCAACCTTATCTTAGGGTTACTGTCTGCTCATTCCAGGCATGCGCAGCTCTTACAGTACTATGTGCTGCTTAAGACACATACAATGGCTTTTAGGTTACATTTTTACTACAATTCCCCCCTCAAAAGGCTTTTCTTAAATTTATACTCTCTTTGGTCCCGCGGTGGACTATGCACTTAAAGGCGCAAACTATTATTGCTGTGGCATTGACGGTTTTCTCTAAACAGCAAGTGAGGCCTGGGATGCCTTTGTTCTAGCTACTAGAATGTTGACAACAAAAACACTTTTTTTTTAACTTTTGGAACTCAGTTTTGTTCCGTTCATCAGGAACCCTTGAAACTAGAGCACCCTCTTTCTGTAGAGCTACTTGAGTCCTTTAAGGGGTTCATTATTCCAACGGTGACCTTCAGGTGGGCCAGCTTCCGGTGTGACCCTCTCTGGTGCAGGTGATGCCTTTATTCAGTGTGATGAATCCACTTCTTTTCTTTGGTGACTTTCATAGCAATGGGAGTGGTAAGTAGGATCTGAAAGAGACCCTTCTGCTTCTTGGTAGGTGGTTCATCTTTCTAGGACTGGATTAGCACCCAATCGCTGGGATTGAGATTATGCACTGGAGCATCTAAAGGCCAGGATTGGTGCGGTGTCGCAAACCTGTGAAAACAAAACAGACTGCAAAGCAGTAACATAGCCCTGAATCTTAAAACTTTTACTTTTAAATTCACATTTAAGCTATCAGCCATAGGTAATATCCGAGGTGGGCACTTATGGAACGTTTAAAAGGTGTCAATTTAATACTTCCCTTGGGGGCGCACCATACTCGAGTCAAGGTGATTGGCAAGGCCTGTGGCCTTTCAACTTAATCTTTAAACAAATTTTAATGAGCATTGTCTTTAAGGTGCGGTTCATCTTCTCAACTTGACTTGTAGATTGAGGTTTCCAAGGGGGGTGTAGCTTCTAGTTAGTTAGTTATGCCTGGGCCACTACTTGCGTCACTTGTCCAACAAAATGGGGCCCCTGATTTGATTCACTCTCTTTAGGTAACAAGAGCTTAGGGATTACTTTTTAACAGGATCTTGGCTACTGTCTGAGCGGTGCAGTCAATTGCTTTTATCATTACTAGCAGGTACCGATAGCCATGAGTCTGGGGCAACTCTGAAAAGTCAATTTGAAATCTCTGAAAAGGATAGTAAGCGCATGGGCGACTTCTCATTTGAGCTGGGGGCTCAAACATCTTTGAATCATTTTTGAGGCACAAAGGGCAGTCAGCCACTGTTCTCAGGTCTTGGTCTAACCTGAAGGAGGTGCTATCTGCCTCGGGCGCACTCAAAATCGGGGTGTTAAAGGGGGATGATCCCTTTATTAACTAACCATAATTTTTGAACTTCTCAATGAGCGGCTTCAAGCCTGCACAGGTGGCTTTTTTCAGAGGATACTGCCTTACGCACACAGGGCTCTCCCTTTTTAAAGAAGATTTTAATTTGTGTTATGCATTTGGTCGGGCAGGGGTTCTGTCTGCCCACACACATGGATTAACATTCTCTAAAATCTCAGTCCCTTTGGCCTCTGACACAATCTTGATTGCTTGAAGGGCCATTCGATAATTTGAGCCCTGCATTGCTGGCAGCTGTACTACAATCTGATTATCACTGAAGAAGATTTTAGCTTGCAGTTTTGTTAACAAGTCCCGCTCCAAGAGGGCAACCAGGTATGCAGATGAAACTACAAAGGCATGTTCCAGTATGTTATTTCCAATCTTTGTGAGGAGGGGCTTACACATGGGCAATTTAGTTTTTTTTCCCCTTTAATTCTTTTTACAGTTACATGCTTTCCACTTTCTCTTGCCGGGGGGCTTCACAGGGATCATAGAAAATGTGGCTCCAGTATCTACTAGGGCTTTATAGTCCTCACCACCAACCCTTACTTTTACCTTGGGATTCTCCCGAGCGTTTGTTCGTAGGGTGGTGGCCCTTCAGCTAGACTCCCCCCCACTGGAGGACCCTGCCAGCATTTGGCAGCCTTCAGGGTGAGTCTCTTTTCTCTTCTCTTTCAGCTCTGGACAATCTTTCTTCCAATGCCTCTTCTCTCGGCAATACGCACATTTATTGAGCCCCGGTCGGCCCTTTCCTTTTCTGCCCCCCCCCCGGTCGCTTCTGTGCTCTCAAGCTGCTGTTTATATCTCCGCCCATGGTGGCTGCCAGCATTGCCTTTTCCTTTTTCCAGGAATGGCACTTTTTTATGTGCTCTCATGTGCACCATAGCTCTAAAAACTTTATGATCTGCGGTCTGATAAGGCTAAAGCAGGCGGTGATATTAAGGCTTGCTTCAATTTAAGAAAAGCCTTTTTTATTTTAATTGTCCACTTCTAGTGGGTAATATTTTTGTTAAAGCTTCATACGGGGGCTTCACCCCTTTTTATGGCTACTATAGCCTCCCTCTTGTAACAGGCACACTTATCTTTTGGCTTGCCTGTTCTGCAAATCATGTTTCAAATTCTCTGTGCCATGCACCAGTTTTAACTCTTTGTTTTCTCTGCAAGTTAGGCTGTTTGCCATTTTGTTGTTTGTAAATCTCTAGCAATTTGTATCTGTATGCTTCATTAGGGTAAATGAAATCAAAGCCTTGGAAATCATAGAATCATAGAATAGTAGGGTTGGAAGGGGCTTACAAGGCCATTGAGTCCAACCCCTTGCTCACTGCAGGAATCCAAATCAGAGCATCCCTGACAGATGGCTGTCCAGCCTCATCTCCAGTGTGGGAGAGCCCACCACCTCTCTAGGTAATGGGTTCCATTGTCATATTGCTCTAACAGTTAGGACGTTTTTCCTGATGTTCAGCTGGAATCCAGCTTCCTGTCACTTGAGCCCATTATTCCGTGTCCTGCACTCTGGGATGATTGAGAAGAGATCCTGGCCTTCCTCTCTGGGACAACCTTTTAAGTACTTGAAGAGTGCTATCAGATCTCCTCTCAGTCTTCTCTTTTCAAGGCTAAATATACCCAGTTCTTTCAGTCAAATGCAGCTTTTTATCTGAGTGTTGAAATCACAAATCAAACTGTACACTGAGCTGATCACAAACAAACACACAATCTACAACAACGGGAGTTTAAGGCTATGACAAGCCTCACAGTACTTTTTATGGCAAGTCTTTAACTGTCTAAAGTTCCAGTCCATGTGCAGAGTGCCTCTAACAAAGAAGGCTTTGGGCCATAAAGAAGGGATGTTTTTAACAAAAGCTCTGTGTCTCTTCATCAGTTCGAATGGGGAAGGTGTAACCTTACACCTCTTCTAGATTCCTCCACAGATAGGAACAGAGCAGTGCTGCTCAGCTTTCCAGCTGTGATGCTTTTCTTGTTTGTTTGGTTTTTTTTGCAAATCTCACTCTTTTGTCAGGTCCTCACAGACACCTTCCACCCTCTCTGCTTGCTAAGGCTAAACCAGCCACGGCGAAGGGGGGTTAGGCAAGTCCCCCTTGGCTCTGCTCTGAGCAGGCTGACAGAGATAAGCTTACACAGACCCTGATATTTTAAGAACTTGCTCTGTCTTTGTTTCTTGATTTTGCCACAGTCTTTAAGTCGTCAAACAAATCTCTTTCTTCAGAAGTTGCAACTTTTTAACTGCTTTTGCTTCTTCTAACAAACTTGGATACGGTGGCAGACAAACTGTCTCTGGAGGGCCCCCTCCCTCCCCCAACAACCTCTCCTCCCAACCTAACAGACCGAATCAGACCGGGGGGAGCTCAGGGCACCTTGGGCAGGGTCTCCCAGTCTTCAAGCTCCTTCTGTGGGGCTTGAATCAGGGAGAACAGGGGCTTTGGGCTTCACCTCGGAGCATACCATCATGACTTTACAATATTGAACTTTATATTCAACCTTTTCTCGCCTTCAGTGGATTTGGGTTGGCACTCATCCAAATGCTGATAACCTCACCTTCCCTGAGGCAAATTTATCTCTTACTACTTGATTCTGACACCACCCGGGGTCTCTTGCCCCTGTGGTCCTTTGCCAGTAACACATTTACACATTTACACTTCTGTAACTAAGGGGGATTCTTTCCGCACCAATTCAACCAACCATCAATATAGGCGAATTGATCCCATTGCCCATTATTCACCACATTTTTATATACAGCATTTACAAGATTTACACCAAAGGATCCTATGTCTGGCCAACTAATTCCAAATGCTGGCCATTCCAATTGACAGAGTGTAACCAGCTTGCCTTTCGACATCTTAGTACACGGAGTCTGACAAACCTCAGACGCTTGACTTTGCTAAAGTTCTTTAGCATGCATCCCAAGGGAGTGGCAGAGCTTTCTAAACGGGAGCTACCCGCCCCCATTGTGCCTACCTCTATTTGAAACCATACACGGAGCCTGACAAACCTCCGACACTTACACGGAGTCTGACAAACCTTAGACGTTTACACAGAGTCTGACAAACCTCAGACGCTCCGAAGGCAACTCAAACAGAAAGACAGAAGGGAAATCAAGTACTTACTCTGCCCAACACCCTAGTGCCGTCTCTTCAGACCCATTCAGCCTGGTTGACTCAATCAATGGAGTCCACGCCTTTAACCTCCTGGGTGTCCTGACCCCCGTTCTCTGGTGCCGTGGCAGACCTCAAAGGCGGTCCGGCGCGCCCCACAGGCACCTTTGCCGGTTCTGTCGTTTGACCCCAGGGTGGTCCAAGGGACTCCTGACCAGCTCGCCAGTTTGTTGCACAAAATGCTAGTTTCGCCCCCTGGAGGCTAGTCCAATTTGCCCCAAAGAGGAGAGTCAACTTCAGGCTGGGTCCAACTCGATTTTATTGTTTGCAAACAGTTCGACAAAGGAGCTCACGCTCAAAAGCAGAGTCGACCCTGGGCGACCTCCGCGCTACAGTTTTATCACCTCAGCTTGCATTCCTCAGCCAGCGTGTCACTTTTGATTGGTTGCCAGCGGTTTGCTTAGCAACCTTATCTTAGGGTTACTGTCTGCTCATTCCAGGCATGTGCAGCTCTTACAGTACTATGTGCTGCATAAGACACATACAATGGCTTTTAGGTTACATTTTTACTACACTATCACTGCATCTTGTGGCAGCAAATGCCATAGTTTATGAGCTGTGTGAAGTCCTTCCTTTTATCTGTCCTGAATCTCCCACCATTACACTGCATTCTATCACTCTGGGTTCTGGTATAATTAAGAGAGAATGGGGGAAACGTCACCTCATCCACATTCTCTACACCCGGCCTGATTTTACACTTCTATCATGCCCCCCTTTCTAAGCTAAAAAGCCCCAAACATGGTAGCCTCTCCTCACTGGGGAGTGGCTGCAGCCCCTTCATCATTTTGGTTGCCCTTTTCCACACCTTTTCCAACCCCTCCTTATGTGCAATCCACTGCACAATTGCTTTGATACTTAGCAAGTTTTCCCTAATACTAGGCTTAAGGCCACCTTCCAGCACTTTAAAGCTTGTTTTGTCTTACTCTCAGTGGATAAATCATACAATTGTTCTCCCTTTTATTTCTGACGTCCTTTAAAATATTTGACAGCTGCTGACCTATTTCCCCTCTGAGGATGGGCCATAGCTCAGCATGTTTGTATGTAAAAGAAGCTGTCTCTGCCATCTTTCAAGTGCTGCTTCAAAGATACTGACCCATCCATTTGGTTTCCATGGCTGGCGTCAAGAGTAGGTATGGTTGGGCACCTGCTGAGTGCCAGCCCTGGCGCAAGCTCTCCCGCTGCCTGAGGCCAAAGAGCACATGACTCTCCACCCCCTTCCCCTTCCTGCCACCATGTTGTGTCCCCACTCTCTTCCCTTTCCTGGGCCACAACCCCTTCACCTTACCATGACACTCCCCCGTCCCCTTCTGCTGCTGCGTTGCACCCCCAACTCTTCTCTTTATTGTGTCACAGCCCCACGCCTTCCCTTCCCCTCCCCCCCACTTACCTTTGCCACCATGAACTGCATGGTGGGAGGAAGCAGCCAGCAGCGTTGCTGTTCAGAAAGCCAGCCAGGCCAAGATGCCTGGCTCTGAGGGGGTCCTTCCAGGCATTGTGGGAGGGGTGTCCCAGCAGATCGCCTGTACAGGCAGGGCCAAAATACCAAAAATACCAGCACCGCTTAGCTTAAAGCCCTTACTGCCAGTAATGAAGCCTTAGGAGATGCATTGTGACCTTTCAGAGCAGGGAAAGAACTGCACAAAAGCCAGGAAAGCACCAAATGATCAGTGGTCAAGGGAAACCTGGAGGGTCAGATTTGGCCCCCAAACCCGAGGTTCTGCACCCCTGACGTAGAGCTTGATTTGAGAAGCCTGACCCTCTGTAGGCTAGCTGCCAAGATAACTTCTCTTACAACTTTCAGGAACTGGTGACGAATTTGTCCAGTGTTCTGATCCATCCCGATCTTCTGAGGGTACTATTTCCCCACCTCCATGAGCTAATGTAAGCAGCAATGGGAAAGATCGACAACATGTCAGTGGAGTTGAACTCCCCTTCCGAGGTGAAGGAAGCTGTCCTTGAGGAACCAGAGTCCACAGCTCCAGAAAAGGAGGACACCACGAGGAAGAACTAAAAGGAGGTCCCTGACAGAAGCTCTTGGAAAGGCAAACTTCCTGCTCTCCTGCATAGGATATGCCACTGGCTTGGGCAATGTTTGGCGTTTCCCTTATCTCTGTGGCAAGAACGGAGGAGGTGAGATTACCCTCCTGAAGACTTGATTTGGGTTAATGACACCAGAATGCAGGAAGGGGTGTAGGTCATGGTGTGAAATCTGTTTGCATGTTGCCTACAAACTTGGCATCTCTCTTGAACATTGTGCATTGAAAACCTACAGTGTTTTTCAGTGCAGCACAGTGCAGCATGTAGCCATGTCTGCTAAGAGAGAAGGCCCCACCCCCAAGTTCAATGGTATGCACAGGATTGCAGCCATTGCTGCCTTTCTGTCAAAAAACTATGCTCAAAGCAGAAATGCAAGTCAAGAAATGCAAGCCAAGCAAATTTCTTGACAAACACGTCAAGAAATGCAAGTCAAGCAAATGCAAGAGAGAGAAATCAATCGGCCACCACAGAATAGGTTTTCAGCTGTCTGCCAAAGGAAGCCAGAAGTGTCAGTGACATGGAGATTGACCTACGTACCTTACAGGATTGTTGTAAGACTTAATACTGACACAACGTCTGTGTGGAACTTTGAACTCTCTAAAGCAGGGGTGGGCAATTTGTGTCCCTCCAGATGGGACTGCCACTCCCATTATCCCTCCCCATTGTCTATGCTGGCTAGGGCTGATGGGAGTTGTAGGTGAGGCTAAGTATTATTATGTCTCCTGGCTGATTCTCCTGGGCAAGGCCCATAATATGGATGTACTACATGAAAAGCCATTCTCCTCCATGTCCCTATGAAACTCAGGAAACTGGAAAACATGGAGCAAGGAAGCACCACCAGATCTCAAAGGATGGGAACGAATATCTAGAAGCAAGCATTCTCTAATGAGACTGCTGTGGTCTGGCTAAAACAGTACCTACAGTTTTAAATGGCCAGGAGCAGTGGAGAGCAATTTGAGTTGCCCACCTGTGTTTTGGCCTACAGCTCTCATCAGGCCTAACTATCACAGTCAATGGTGAGGGAGTTGTAGGCCAAAATAACTGTAGAGCACAGGTTACCCTCCCCTGGCCTGGGGCATCAAGCAAGCTTCTGGCCTCTTCCTCCCCTTTTCCTTTCAGCTAGTGCCATGGCCCTTCTTTTCAGGTGGATCCCCCTTCTTTTCAATCTGGCTCTGCAGAAGCAGATACTTACAGAGATGACTTCTTCTTCCCCTTTCTTCCTGCCCAGCTGCCTGGCTGTTGCCTCTCCCAGTTCCATAAGTAGCTCTCAGGCCTGGGTAAGACCAGAAGATGGAAACTGGGCATTCAGTAATGTGCATATTATCATCGTTCCAATAAGGAAGTCAATATTACCAAAACCAGCATCCAGTTTGATGCCCATCAGCTTGACTGGCCCTCCTCTAGAAGTTGTTAAGTTAGAAGAATGTTCCTCAGCCTGGCACCCTCCATGTGATGGAAGGCAACTTCCATCATAAGGGGAGTTGTAGTCAAATACTTCTGGAGGGTGCCAAGCTGGGAAAAGCAGAGTTAGAAAATTATGTAAGGCTGCAATCGTATACATGTTTGGAGGGGGGAAAAGTCCCACAGTTCACAGTTCTTGAAGAGCTTTCCTTAACTTGGCAGTCTGTTTGGAAACCGACATAGTCAGTGCATAATTATTCCTAATATTAAACTTAATATTATGCCATATTCATGAATGGTTTGGACTTCTTCTAAAGTAACTCTAAGTGTGCCTGGGCTTGCAGCTTTAAAAGGGGCCAGAAAAGGTTTCCAAACTGCAGTTCGACCATCCTAATGGAAAAGGTGAAGTGAGACTCTGTTGCTACTCTTGAGCTCATTTCCTCAGATCCAGGCTCTGCTACTGCTAATTCATCTTTATCTGATTTTCCTACTTCCTTTAATTATATCGCTGCCCGACCATCTGTTACCTCATCAGTTCCAGTTAGGGTTACTGGCTTCTAACCCAGAGATCGCTCCTTGCCTTTCACGACTGCCCATACAGTTCAGCAGTCACATGTTTTCCTGTCGTTGTGTGAAGCAGCTGATCAAAGCCATTTTAAAGTCTCCATCTTCCTTACAGGTAGGGATGTACAAAAGTCACTTACCTTTTCGAAGGGTGACATTCGTGGGGGGGGGAGGCGCTCCGTCCCTCCCCCCAAAATTCTCTCCGGCCGGCTCCGCGGAAATTCCGCGGGGCCGCCCATA
This sequence comes from Heloderma suspectum, assembly GCF_057233095.1. Classification (NCBI taxonomy): domain Eukaryota; kingdom Metazoa; phylum Chordata; class Lepidosauria; order Squamata; family Helodermatidae; genus Heloderma; species Heloderma suspectum. Next base: position 26,073,590 of record NC_139464.1, read on the forward strand.
GCCAGACATCTGGCTGCTGGGCAGCTGCAGGGACACAAATGGCGGCTGCCGTAGCTGCCGCCATTTGCATCCCTGTATTTTGCCGTGATAGGCTATGTAAGTATTTACGTAGCCTATTACAGCAAAAAACCTACAAAAAACAGCGAACGCGAATGGCAGTGGCTACAGCAGCCGCCATTTGCATTCCTTTTTTTTTTTTTGCCGTAATAGCCTGCGTAAATATTTACGTAGGCTAAAACAGCAAAAAAAAAAAAGGGAATGCAAATGGTGGCCACTGTAGCCGCCACCATTTGTGTTCCCTTAGTTAAGCTGTGATAGGCTACGTAAATACTTACGTCCTTGCGTTAGCCATGATAGGCTATGTAATTTTTTACATAGCCTATCACGGCTATAATGAGGAATCGAATGGTGTCCGCAGATGCGGCTGCCATTTGCAAGTCAGCACGGACGGCAGCAGGTAAGTGCTCCATTTCGCGCACCTTTCGTGGGGGTGGCGGGGTGCTTCATTCCGCCATGGATTTCGGGGGGCCAAATGCACTGGCATTCGGTCTCACCGAGATCTGTGGTGGAATTCTCTGACATCCCTCTTACAGGACAACATTTCTAAGGGGCTTACAAAAATTGAAAACTCTCTAAAATGCATATGATTATAAAATACAAGACTAGACTTCCAACAGAACACTACAACAAGCTTAGCCAGTTAAATAAATCCTGCTAAATGCTACCTAATCTAGAATTGTCTGCTTTGGTGTGTATCATGGGATTGGTTATGCAAGGAGCAATTAACAGACTATTCATCAGTAATCCCACCGCCACACTCAACAGGAAGCAATAAAAAGGGCAGAAGCGAATAGTAGAAAACTGTTAATTAACATTGCATGTTACCTTTGTTGAACAGGACTGTCTTCTGAGTAGTCATTATAGAAGGATCTTATCCACAGGGATGGACATTGCCAGATAGAATAGTGCTATATTAAGGGTGCAATCCTATGGCTGCTAGTGAGCGGCTAGCCAGCCATAAGATAGTTCAGTTCCCAGGAACCGACCTCGGAGCCTGCGCTCTGAGGTCGGTTCCCTGAGAACTTACCTCCACCCCCTCCCGCACTGCCTTGTAGGCAGCGCAGATCAGCCCCGCGCTCCGCACGCATAAGAGCACTGCAGAGCAGTGAAAACGGGGCGTTCCTGGGGGCGGGCCAGGGCAGGGCGGACAGACGTGCCTTCCTGACGCTTCCTATGCATCGTCCAGCATCCTCCCACCCTGCTTTGACTTCCTGCACCTAGACAGCCAAAATAGGCTGTCTAGCTGCGAATGCAAGGTGGCTGAAGCATGGATGGGAAGATCCCCGTCCGCGCTGCTCCAGCCCTGCATTGGATAGGCGGTCACCTCCAAGTTTGGAGGCGACCACCTATCCCGATAGGATTGTGCCCTAAGTGTTGTGTGGAACCACTATTTTAATTCCGCTTCCAGATGACGGGGGGGGGGGAGTGTTTAAGCAGCGGTAAAAGGTTTTAGCATAAAAGCAACTGGAGACATTTTTTAAACAACTTGTAAATTTAACAATAACATTCAAACAATAAATAGGTGTTACCTTATTAATGAATGATCCTTATAACAGTTTCATAATAACTAACAATGGACTAACAATGAGACAAGAAAAATGGAAAACACTCTGTTTTTGTGAATTTCGAGTGGGTCTCAATCAGGGATGGACAAACCTGTTTCTGCATCTGCTTGCCAGTTTTTTTTCCTGAGAGTTCAGTTGAAAATGTGTATGTATTTTCATGTGCATTTCTCATAATATATGCATTTTTGTGCACACTTCCCCAACGTACACATGTTTTGCTAGTGATTTCCCCTGAAAAAATGTGTTTGTGTACACTTTTCCCTAACATATGCATTTTGTGTGCGCTTTCCCTATTATATACATTTTTGTATGCGTTTTCTCCCCTTCACGGATCATCGCCTTGTTGTGGCAAAGGGGCTTGAATAACTCAGTGAAGCCATAAGCTATGCCGTACAGGGCCACCCAAGACGGACAGGTCATGGCGGAGAGTTCTGACAAAATGTGGTCCACTGGAGAAGGAAATGGCAACCCACTCCAGTATTCTTGCCAAGAAAACCCCATGGAACGTATCACGAGGCTAAAAGAGATGACACCGGAAGATGAGCCCCTCAATTAGGAAGGTGTCCAATATACTACTGGGGAAGAGCAGAGGGTATTTCCAAGTAGCTCCAGAAAGAGTGAAGCGGCTGGGCCAAAGCCGAAAGGACACTCAGCTGTGGATGCGAAGAGAAAAGTCACTGGAAAAGACCCTGATGCTGGGAAAGATTGAAGGCAAAAGGAGAAGGGGACGGCAGAGGATGAGATGGCTAGATAACATCACCGATGCAATGAATATGAACTTGAGCGCACTCCGGGAGAGAACGGAGGACAGGAAGGCCTGGCGTGCTGTGGTCCATGGGGTCACGAAGAGTCGGATACGACTTAATGACTGAACAACAACAACAACAAATGCATTTTCTATTTCTAAGCTGCATTACAAAATTCAGAAAAGTATGCATATTACTGCGTAACAGCATTCTGGTTTGTGTGTAAGTTTGGGAGGTGCAAATTTGATAAGTTCACATTAAAGTGCGAACCGAACAAATTTCTCACCCATCCATGATCTTGACACACAAAAGGTTTACCAGCAATAAAAAGCAGATGCATTGAGATACTTTCTTCCCTCCCTGCTCTTAGGTGCCTTTCTGATTTCTTTCTGAGTAGATACGTGTAAGATTGCACTGTAAGGTTTTTAGGTTTTAAAGTTACGAGCTTTTTAACGGTGTGTGTGGAACTGCAGGGAAGCAAGTCCTTGGTGGAGAACAGAGTTGCCAGAGTTATGCCTGTAGCCGGTCTCCTGTGCTGTATCTCCGTAAGAAGCAGACATTCAACATGGCCTCTCTTTCCCATTCACTTCCCAGGACCTGCCATGGCAGAACTGTGGAAATACCTGGAACATGGACAGATGATTTCCCAACTACTCCCTGAATGACACCACCAACCTGGCCAGCTTTGTGACCGAGTCCTGGGAGTACGTCTTAAGTCAGGTTTTGCCAGCATTGGGGTCATCTCATCAGTGCAGGGGCTCGGGGGAGAGGGATGGGGAAGAGGTGGGGAGGGGCAGGATCCTCCCACTAGCCTTCTGTAGGAAAGGCCTTAGATGTGTCATCCATATTCAAATGCAATGTTAGTGACACAGGAGATGAGAGGCATCCAAATCCCAAAACTAGAATATATATATATATATATATATATATATATATATATATATATATTCGTTGTTGTTTATTCGGTCAGTCGCTTCTGACTCTTCGTGACTTCATGGACCAGCCCACGCCAGAGCTTCCTGTTGCCCATCATCACCCCCAGCTCCCCCAAGGTCGAGTCCGTCACCTCCAGAATATCCTCCATCCACCTTGCCCTTGGTTGGCCCCTCTTCCTTTTGCCTTCCACTTTCCCTAGCAGCAGCATCTTCTCAAGGGTGTCCTGTCTTCTCATTATGTGGCCAAAGTACTTCAGTTTTGCCTTTAATATCCTTCCCTCAAGTGAGCAGTCTGGCTTTCTTTCCTGGAGAATGGACTGGTTTGATCTTCTTGCAGTCCAAGGCACTCTCAGAATTTTCCTCCAGCACCACAGTTCAAAAGCATCTATCTTCCTTCGCTCAGCCTTCCTTAAGGTCCAGCTCTCACAGCCATAGGTTACTATGGGGAATACCATTGCTTTAACTATGCGGACCTTTGTTGTCAGTGTGATGTCTCTGCTCTTCACTATTTTATCAAGATTTGTCATTGCTGTCCTCCCAAGAAATAAACATCTTCTGATTTCTTGGCTGCAGTCAGCGTCTGCAGTAATCTTTGCGCCTAGAAAGACAAAGTCTGTCACTGCCTCCACGTTTTCTCCCTCTATTTGCCAGTTTTATTTATTTATATATATATATATATATATATATATATATATAAATATAAATAATAGCAGTGTCAAAATTTGGTGGGTGTATTTTCCCCTTCTCCTTCTCTCTAACCTGGCTTTTGGAGGAGGGCTAGTATCATTATCACCCAGCATGGTGGGGCATTTGCTGGGGCCCATGCTTCCCAGCAGGGTCCAGCAGGATTGATGCCTTGCCTGCCCCACCCCACGCATGCTGACACTTGGACCCCTAGAAGCAGTGCTCCAGCAACCGCCAGCCTCCTTTCTCCCTTGCACACGCTTGCAAGCGGGCTTACCCAGCTGTGGCGGCTGTGGCAGTGTAATGGGCCAGGCAGTTGTTTTGCTGCTGGACTGTTACAGTAGTGGTGGGTGCTGGGGGTGGGCGGTGCTGGGGTGCCATGTATCCTGCTTTACAGAGAACAATCCACCAGTCGACAGGCTGTCAGAAGACAGCTCTCTTTGAAGGGCAGTCTAGTCCCGTCCAAGCCAAAGATGAAGAACCGTAAGGTGAGAGAGCAGGGGCCTTGAAAGTGCCCATTAACACCTGGGAACCGTCACCTGGGCAGCAGCAGACTGAGCAGACAGGCACACATGTCACCTGGCCACAGGGAGGTGATTTGGATTTCTATTTAAATTATACAGTGGAATCCAGATTTAAGCTGGATCAACTGTGCTGGTGGAAGTGGAATTCCCAGCCTCCTCCTTCCCATGGTAGGCCCTCCAGCCCCCTGAAAATGCTACACAGAGAGTCTGGAGACCATGAAAATGCTACACAGAGAGTCAGGGCTGTGCTGTGGTGTCTGGGGGGGGGATCCCCCAAAATCAGGCAGGGGGACCTTCCACGAAGAAGCCCTTCTTCTCAAGGAAGGTCCCTTCCTCTCATGGAAATGATATCCAACCCATAGTACACACTCTCTCTCTGTACACACACACATGCACAAGCATATGCAAAACTTATGCAAATCTATACCCTCTTTCATCTTTTTGGGGTGACGCGTTTCCTGTTTCTTGGCAATGTGTAAGTGGCCACCCTACCTATGTCCAGGTGTTCTTTTCTCTCCCCTTCATATTTCTTGGCATCCCATCTATCAACAACTATCAACAGCTGGAGATTCTAATGATTCAGCCTCTGTGGCTCCCAATTGTTCCGATTTCTCTCCTGCTGCCCTGCCCTACACCCTGCTTGCAGGAGAAATATCCATCAACTCTCTGGAGGCCTGGGGGAGCCAGGTAACGTCTGCTGGCCTTCGGCTGGCACACTCGCCTTCGCCTGGTTTCTGATCTATTTCTGCATCTGGACAGGTGTTGAGTGGACTGGAAAGGTACGTTGTGCTAATTGTGTACTCCAGTGCTACTTGTGATTGCTGCATTCATTCCTTTATGATGAAATGTCCTCCAGATTCAGTTTTTTTTCACCCAAGTGCCTATAATTAGGGTTGCTACATTTCAAGGCAAAATTGCTGTGGGTGGTACTGGTATCCAATTTTTATCCTCTTTCCTCAGCTTTCACAACAGCAAACGTCATCATAGTTTTCTTGTTGAACATCCTCCACTGCTGCCACCCTAAACTCAACGAGCTAACCATTTTTAATGCAAATTGGCCCTTTTAAAGCTGTGGAAGGCTTCATGGCACAACTTCAGAAACCGACAAGAGATTCTGGGTTTTCAGCCTGCCTGAGACACTTTTCAGACCCAAGACGCTTGTGGCTTGATCTAATGGCTGCTTGCCATATTACTTGTAAATAGATCTGAAACGAAGTTTCGCAACATTTTGAAAGCTGACAAATTTTAAGAAGGATTTTGGTAGTGACAAATACTTGAACCCAAAATTCAACATTCACCTTTCAGAAACAAAATTTGCCACTGCAATTTGAGATCTGCCTGTTTGGGTTAAATACATTTAAAATAATATAAAATCTTGCAAATCTGCTTTCTGATACTATCAAATGCTCACTGCTGTTGCACGTGTGCTGCCAAATACTGCCACATACTGACAATTGCATGTCAGATGCTATGAAATACTGACTGCTACTATAGTATATCAACTCTCACAGATTTTCAGATACTGATTGCTATATATCCGATACTGTCAAATACTGACTGCTACTGCTTGTCAGATACTACCAAATGTTGACCAGGTTTTGTCAACTGCTGACTGCTACTGTATGTATGTTAGTGGGCAGATACCATCCCATATAGCAAATGTCAGATATAATCAAATGCAGACAACTTCTGCATGTCAGCTGTCAGATACCATCAGGAAATGTTAGTTGCTACTATAGAAAGTTTAGCTGTCAAACGCTGCTGCTGAACTTAAAAACCAATCAATATTTACATTCATATTGGCCCCAGGAGTGTAGCCAAGTCATGTATAGTGTTAGAGGGGCCTAGAGGTCCATAATGCTTGCTTAAGTTCATTATTGGTGCAATTCCCATGGTAGTAAGCCTCTGAGCATGTGCAGATGAGTCAAAAGGCCGATAACAGCCTTCTTGGTGCATTCCTTGCTAATGAGGAGAGTCTTTATCTCTGATGCACCTGGGAAGCAAAGTCTATTTACAGGTGGCTGTGCCTGAGAACCAAACACTGCTAGCCTATGCTGAGAATGAACGCTAAGGGCGCGTGCTGCTGAAACGCTGCTTATTGCTAACCTGTAGAGTATAAGACCCATTGTGCCCAGTGGCTCGGGGTTCAGAGAAGCTATGTGATCCAACCATTGGGTACGCCTGTGTGCTGTAAGTTACCCAATAAAGTACTCCTTGTAAGTAAACCTTTTTGAGTCTGATTTATCACTATCTTGGCACCTCTAACCTAAGAGTTCAACGCCCAAGGCCAGGGTGACATCATACCCAAGGAATATTCAGAAAATATTAATCACGAAAATAATTAATGGAGGAGAATTTTGAGGCAACCTCGTTTCAGATTCACATTTAACAACAACGTCCAAAATATCTCTCGCTTGCCTGCAGGTTGTGCCCTTCTCAGCTACCTACCCTTACTTCATGTCATTTATTCTCTTCTTTCATGGAGTCACCTTGCCAGGAGCCAAAGAGGGAATCCCCTTTTACATTATGCCAGATTTCAGCAAACGCTCCCGGTCTGAGCTTTGTATTCAGGGGCACCCAAGACCTTTTGCTTCCTAAAGTGAAGAAGATGATGCCCCTTCCCATTCCATGTGCAAAAGCCAACTGGACTGGCAGATGGATCTGTGTTCAACACTGAAAATGGGACAGCATCCTCCACTGTTCCTGGAGACTGCAGGCTAACTTAGGGGGTGCAGAGCAGGCCTCATGGCCCACAGCTTTCTCCTCCAACACCTCGCTGCCACCTCCCGGCATCTGCTGCCTGAGGCAACTGCTTCACTCTGCCGAATGGTAGGGCCAGCCCTGTTTGTATTCCTGTCCAATCCTGCCCTGTGACAGTAGAACTAATTAGTGCTATAGACAACAGGAGCCAATTGTCCCAGCAAGTTCTAAAACCCAAGATGGAAATCAGAACTGAATTATTTAGATCCATATTTCTAAAATAACATCCTCTAAATGCCCTGGCGTGTCGTTAAAGGCTGTTTCTTACACTGCGTCTGACGTATGGAAGCTGCTGACACTGTTTTTGTATGGCAGTGGCTTCACACAAGCATCATAATAGAGTTAAAGTTTAGTTTAGTTATGTGCCAAGTTCTCACAGCAAAAGTGTGCCCAAAGGAGGTCACAAATTTAGGGATGGACAAATCCATCAGTTTCGGTTTCTTCTGCATTTGTTTTTTGTTTTGTTTTTAAATCTCAAGTTCTTTCTTTCCTGAGTCTGAAGACATCTCCAAATTTTGGTAAATTCTGATAAAAAACAAACTGAAACAAAATTCTCACCCATCTGCACTGGCCAAGTTTGATAGGTACAGCTATTCTCAGCATGGAAAGGAGAAGGTTGCATGCCATATAACCGTTAAAGGTGAGGAGCCTGTCAGAAAAAAGACGTGGCAGCCTTAATTCAGTACTAACACGACTGAATAGATAGGGATTCAAGCCCAGACTTTTAAACATGAGGCACTCAAAGCTCTGGGCCTGGATGGATTGATCTGTCAGTTTCAGTTTCTCCGACATCCAACTTAAAAAAAAAAAAATCTCAAGGGTTACTATCCAACATTGGCTTGAGGCAAGTGCTAATGACATTGTGCTAGCATAAACCAAAGCTGGCATAATGTAACTAGAGCAATGGGAAAAATGCCAATTTGCTGCTGAAATTTGGTGGCACAGCAACGAAAAGGGCTGATTTTTCTTTAAAACAAGGCACTTGGATAACATAGGAACTGGGCTGTCTCCTTTCAGGCAGTTATCCGGCCCTGTCACTGTCTGGGGCAGATCCAGGAGGCAGGTGTAAGCAGTTCCTGCTGTGTAGTCTACTATACAGAGAGCTGGGAGAGGGCAGCTCATTTTTCTGCCTGTCATTGCTATTTCCTCTGTGGAGCTTGAAGTAGGGATGTCGGAGAATTTCTCCACGAATCTCCGGGAGGCTGAATGCCAACGCATTCGGCCCCCCAAAACTGGTGGAGAAACGGTCCGCCCCCCCCTGGGATGGGACTTACCTCGTGCGAATGTCCCTCGTGGCGGCAGGTCCCGGCGGCGGTGTGGCGGCGGTGTGGCGGCGGTGTGGCGGCGGCGGCCGGTCTTCTAACCGGCTGCCACAGCCACCATTTCCAAGTAAAGTAAAAAAATAAAACAAAAACGTGATAGGCTACATAAAGATTTACGTAGCCTATCACGGCTAGATTTTCAAAAAACACCATGATAGGCTACGTAAATCTTTACGTAGCCTATCACGGCTGACTTTGAAAAAAAAAAAAAGTGCGTACGCAAATGGCGGCGCCCATGGGCGCCGCCATTTGCGTTCCTTATTTTGGCATGGGTAGTCTACGTAAAGATTTACGTAGACCACGGCGAAAATAAGGGCAACGCAAATAGTGTAGCGTTCCCCTTATTTTCACCGTAGTCTACGTAAATGTTTACGTAGACTACACGTGCCCAAATAAGGAACACAAATGGCGGTGCCCATGGGCGCCGCCATTTGCGTACGTGCTTCCCCCCCCCCAAAGTCAGCCTTGATAGGCTATGTAAAGATTTACGTAGCCTATCACGTTTTTGTTTTTGTTTTTTACTTTACTTTTTTCTTTCGGGGCCGGAGAGGTGGGGCGCTCCCCCCGGCCAGAATTTCGGCAGGGAGGGACGGGGCGCCTCCCCACCCGCCAAGAATTTCGGGGGGAGAAACGGAGCGCGCCCCCCCAAAAAAAGCTGCGGGACCAGGTAAGGGACTTTCGTCCATCCCTAGCTTGAAGTGGGATTTCTGCTGATCATACACTGGCTACCAGGGCTGCCAGTCAGAGGAGGGCACTTCCAGCTATCACAGTTGCACAACATCCCACAGTCCTCCTGGCCTGGCAGGTCAGATGACCTCAGAGGGCCAACCAGATGATTGGCTGCTTTCTGTCCCTCTGGTCACTTTGTCGCTGAATGAAGCCACCGGGCTGTCCCTGTGCTCTGCCAGGGGACTTGGCGTCTGCCTGCTTATCTGCTCAATGTTCTTGCCCACTGCTGGGCCTGAGATCCAGGGTTTCTTTTGACTGGCCTGCCACCTTTCTGGTGTGCAGTTAACACCTGTCCATATGTCCCATCTACCTCCATCTTTCCACAGTTGGGAGAACAGGATGTCCCTCAAAATGGGGAAAGCTTGAGAGAAATGATGATGACATCACCACTGCTGGCCATCTCCTAAGGGCAAGCTAAGGGCCGCCTTCCCAATCTGGTGCCCTCCAGATATTTTGGGTTACAACTCTCATCATCTGTGTCCATTGGCCATGCTGGCTAGGGCTCATGGGAGTCGTAGCCCCAAACATCTGGAGGGCACTAGGATGGGGAAGTCTGGCTTAGAGGTTAGATCAGATGTATTGGAAGCAGGTCAGACTGGGGCATCCTGCTCTCACAAATGTTTTGACACACAGTCTCTAAACTGGGTGTGACAACCTCTAAGTCTGTGAGCCAGGAGACGACATTCAGCCTACAGAGCGGGTAAGCCACCTTCTTCCTTTGCAGGTCTGGATGGATGCAGCACACAGATCTTCTCTTATGGCCTAGGGGTCTCTGATTGCTTTGGGAAGCTACAACAGGTTCCACAATGATGTCTATAGGTCTGTTGTGTGTACTACTACTACTTTTAGCCAGCCTTCCCCTACCTGGTGCCTTCCAGATGTGTTGGACTGCCAACGGCCATGCTGGCTGGGGAAGCTGGGAGTTGCAGTCCAACACATCTGGAAGGCACCAGGTTGGGAAAAGCTGCTTTTAGCATTTATATAGAATTTTCAAGTGTTCCAAGCACTTTACTTACATTATCTTATTGTAATTCCAATCATTGCGTGGTCTTCAATGTTAGTCCTACTTCGAGTAGGCCTGCTGAAATGAACGGGACTTAAGTTAGATGAACACTGGATACAACCCACAATTTGTATTCCCCTATTGCAGATGGGGCTGTGTGCTGAGGCTAAAAGAGAGTGGCTTCCCTCGGGCTATCTAGTCAGCTCATGGCTGAGCTGAGATTTGAACCAGGGTCTTTCTGGTCATAGTTCAGTCTGTTACACAGCCACATCCTATGCATGTTTACTTGGGAGCAGGTCATGCTGTGTTCAGCGCAAGTGTGCTTAGCATTGCAGCCTAGTCTCTACATTGCACCTGCTTGGTTTATGTATAGAAAGTCCTGGGGCCAAGTAGGGCTTTTACAAATGTCTTAAGAGTAGTTTTTTCAGACCAAGGACCCATCTTTGGCCTAAACATGCATTTGGGGACCCTCTTCTTACTATTTCACCATAAACGTGTATGGTGCAAGCGTTGCTGTTGCAACCCACCTTAGGTCAGGCTGTGACCCAGTAGAGGGTGCCAACCCAGCAACTGAAGAGGTTTAAAAATAAGATTGATACATTTTTTCAAATGTATGCATTTGAAAGTGATTTCCCAATGAACAGAACATTTCTGTGCACATGTTTTCAAATGTTGGGCACATTTATTTTGAAATATACATATGGGGGGCGGAATTGCACTGCAAGCTTCACAAATGTATGGATTTTTTTACAGCAAGCTGCATTCCAGTTTGCATTTTGGTTCAGGACGTGCACATTTGGTAAATTCATATTGAACTGACAGCTGAACAAATTTCTCACCCATCACTACTTTTGTTACAGGACTCAGTCCATTCCCAAAGCTGGATCCAGGGCCCAAGGAGAAAAGGGGCAAAAGCTGCCCCCATCCGCCATTGCTCCTAAGCAAACTGTCAGCCAGAGAACTACAGAAAGAGGAATTTGGAATAGCAGTAGAAAAACTCTCGTAGCCAAATAACCATTCATAAGCAAAGGGGCAGATTGCAAAGGCCTTCCTCCTATTGATGATTAATTTAGGGGCACACAAATTGCTCATTACAAGCAGGAGACTGCTGTATGAGAAATTGCCCATTCCAGTAAGTGTCTTAAAACCCTCCATGATTCATTGCTGTTTTGCCGCATTCTTGCCTCATTCGCAAAGGCTGTCTAACCATTTCTGTCTGGTGCTATTTCCTCCGACTTGCTGATCACACCCAAATTTTCTCTGTTTTTCCTGGTACAACCTTTCTATTATGAAGAGTCTTTCTCGGGGCCACTGAGCATGAGATGTTCCTTCAGAAATGGGCTTTGCTGCCCTTTCCTTATTCATAATTAAGATTACACACACACACACACACACACACGATCAGGAGAGGGTTGAAAAGGCTTTAAACATTTACAGGGAAAACCTCTTAAACCCTTTCCTGACCTGTTCTCAATGCATTAACTAGAAACCAGGGCCTTGCTTATCATCCTCAAGCTGAATTTAAGTCTCTTCATCCAACCAGGGAGGAACAATTTGTGGTGGCAACCAAGCTGTTGCATGAACATTTGAACAGGACTTTTCCTCTTTGCTTTCATTTCCCTATCTTACTTTTTATCCTCTGTGCAAGCTCAAGCACGTTCTTTTGTTCCATGCTGTCACTGGCATACTTGCTTATTTCAAAGTCCACTGTGGATCAAGATCAAGATGCATTTTATTGTATTTTTTGGCAACCAGCCGTTATACAATTTCAAAACATTCGGAACATTCAAAATGTTCCGTGCCAATTACATTTCTGCTTTCCTGTTCATTGATTCATTTATCTATATTTCCCCTGGTCCTAAGGTACTGAGGCCGGTAACTTTCGGGATATTCAATTGGTGGATGCCAAGTTACAGGGTCTTCTCAGTAGTAGCACTGCAAGTCTGGAATTTCCTCCCTAGGACCATCGGGCTTCTTCTTTCTCCCCTTGGTAGGGACACAAGAACAGGACCACAGTAGTAGTGGCTCCCAGATTGTGGAACTCCCTCCGAGTCCTGAATGAGTTTTGGTGGCCTCCTTTCTCTTGCAATTTAGGAGGGCATCAAATCAAGGACATTTCTGCTCCACTGTGCCTTTGCTCTGTTTTAAGCTCATGCTGCGGCAATGTATTTCTTAATGGACTCTGCTGTTTTCTAGCCCTCTCATGCTGCTGTTTCCTTGATTTCATAGCTATGTTGTCTTTGTGGATTTCACTGATACGTTGTCTAGTGAGGGGAGAGAGACTGTGTGTGTCATTGAGTGTGGCTGTTTCCACCTGCCTTGCCACATACCCCAGCCCTAAGAACCTTCATAAGGGAGGGGCTGCTACGTTGGGTGTGTGTGGAGGTATTTGTGCTGCCTCCAGGACAGCTTGAGGACATCTGCCGAGTGAGAGGCCTTTTCCATCTTGTCTCTCCTGCGATAGGAATTACGTATGGACGCCTCCTGTTAGAAAGGCAATTAGCAGAAAAAAACAAAAGGCAAAACAGAATGAGCATTCACCAGTCCCACATGCACACAAGGCTAAAAATGAGACTACACCTTTCTTCAGTGAAGGGAAGATAAAGTAGTTTACTCAGAGTATTCTTGCACATAAAATGCAGGTACAGCGTACAGTTTCAAAAAGACCTTGTTCAGTCCATGTGTGTTCTTAACACTGGCAGGAGCGAGAGAGCAAACACAATGCTCCCAGCAATGGAGGAGGTCAGAGAGAGAGAGGGAGGGAGGGAGGGAGGTGGGGGAAGGAAGGGGAGGAGCAAAAGGAAGAAATCATAGGAAACCACACTGTGGGCTATAGAGATTCTAGGGCTAGCTGTGGTCAAAATTCCCCTGAACAAACTAATTGCAACACTGCCCCCTTCCTGTAACTTGCTGGCGAGGCTGCAATATTCCCAACATCTTGGTGCTCTGATGCCAAGAGGCAGCCAGAGGGGAGATGCCATGAGGGTGCCCTTTCTCCGCTCAGGACATGGGACCCTGGTGAGCGGAGGGTCTCTTTCTGCTGCTTGAGGGTGGAGGTTCTTTTCCCTTTTCATTGTGAGTTTGATGTGGATGAGGTATCTTATTAGTTCTCTTAACATGAACTGTTCAGTGAGTTGTTTAATGCAAGTATATGTTGTTATTGGTACAGGATATTGTTTACTGACCTAGTACATCTTGCGCTTACTTAAATTGTTATATGTTTGAAATGAAGTTTAAGTGAGTTAATGTTGTACTGCAACGTTCAGTGGTGTAGTGGAACCAGGTCTTGCAGGGACACAGTGCTGACATTGTTTTATTAGCAGGGACACTGATGTCATCTGCCACCTCATTCAGGCTTCTCTGTTCCCTCTGAGCTTAGTTGCAATCCTCATTGCAGCTGGGGGGAAATAAATTTTTCCAGCAACAACACATTGTTCCTTGTTGTAACGTGGTGTACTTTTCAGGGTGGCTTGCTCTTGAATGGGCAATTAAGACCCATTCGCTGTACGAAAGACCTGCTCCTAGCAGATGAAAACTCCTAGAACTGATTTGTTGACATGGATCAACATGGATGCCTGCAATTTTGGGACTCTCCTTGGGGGCGTGGCTATGGGGGACCGTTAGGCTGAGCACCTGCACGTCAGAGTTTATTACTACACCACTGGTAATGTATTACTATGGTCATTGTGAGCATCTCTACACCAGCCTAAAATCCCACATTTAAAAGGCGGCTTTCTGCTTCCGTTTTAAATGCAAGATCCCTTGACACGTGCTTCCTGTTCCCCCTCCCCCTCCCCCTCCTTCTCCCCCTTATCCAAGTCTTCCATATGTTTCATTGATCTGGCTCCTCTTCTTGAGGCTTTTCCTTTTTCATGGAGGGAACTCAAGTGGAACACAAGCGGGGTAATTTCATAGCTCATTATCTCCGAACTTTTAAACAATGGAATAAAGGTCATTTAGTGCAGAAGGCGCCCTGGAAGTTAATGGTATCATATAAAGACCCGCAAACTTAAGTGAGTGAGCAACCTCAATAGCAGGATAAAAGCTCTGTGTGAAGAAGCCCTGTATTTGTTTTTGTGAACCGCCTTGAGTATAACATATTGTGGAAAATGCGGTGTACAAATAAATTGACTATGACTATTTGGTTTTATCTCATTGTTGTTGTTTTAATGGGTTGGATCCAGAGAAGATCAAGTAGAACTCCACCTGTGCAAAGGGCTTTCCTGGCTCACACACACACACACACACACTACAGCCCCCTGTGTCTGCCCAAAGCTTCTCCTGAGGGTTGACGGACCCTCTGGAACTGCATGGGATGGGGAAAGCTGAGGAATACAGTGGAGCTGTCTTGCATAAGCAAAAGTGCTTTACTGCTCATGACAGTTTTGGATCCAACCCATTATATTTTTGTGTTTTAAACTGAAGCTGCCTTAGGGGCTGAAAGGCAGGGTAGGCATTTTCTTACACTGATTAATTACTTAATTAAAGGGCATTTTGCTTTTCCAGAGACCCTGTCATTGTTTGTGGCATAATTTCCACAACTAGCATTTTTTTGCAAGATTTGTTATTTTCTCCATCGTTGGCTTTATGGCTCACATCACCAAGAAGTCAATAGCCGTGTTGGCATCCTCAGGTACAGTCTCTTCAGCAGGGAAGGGAGCCTATGCTTGTCTGTCAAGTAGGGTTACCAGTGTACTGTATACCAGCAATATGTCAATATCTCCATAAGCAAATCTTTACATGTCTACCTAAACATTGGGCCATGTGCTCCAAATGCTGTCAAGGGTCATGGGGCAGTGCTTAATTTGTATGAATTATATAGTATTTTTATTTATTACTATATCATATTCATTTCTGCTAAGTGGGCGATGATCTTGGTGGAGCGCCAAGATTCAATTCCTGCAAGAAAGTTTATTTTTGTTTGTTTACAAAACAAAGTTCTGTTGAATGAAATAAAATTACACTGTGTGTACTATTGCAAAATGTTTCCATTTATCCAACTGCTGAGACTGGCGTAACAACTCCATTTCTTCTTCATCTATAGTTTCAAGAACTTAGGCTGGAATCCTGTATGTGCTTACCTGGGAGTAAGCCCTATTTTATTCAATGGGACTTCCTTCAGTGTCAGCCTGCATAGGATTGCACTATTAATTGGGCACTCCTTACTAGATTTCTGAGATAACCTTGGCTGCAGTCAAAAGGTTCATAACAAGAATTTTTAGAAAGGATTGTTTCCTATCATTCCAAATCTGAGCCCGCCCTTAATTTGTGCTCTTTATCACAGGCCTTATGATATGTCCCTCCACCAAGTAGGGTAGCTGTTTCTGAATCGCCCAAAAAGAGGACAGCAATTTGCATAAAATTTATATGTATAGATGCAAATTTAGAGAATAAATATTATAATTTAAATAAAAATACAATACATCTCACCCTAGTGTCTGCCTGTTCAGCCTGCTGCCAGGTACTACTGGTGATGGGCAGTAGTTCTGATGGTTCTTTATCTTTAAACTGGATTTGGACTGGACACCCCTTCAAATACAAGGCAGTCCTCTGGCAGCCTGTCAAACAGAGGACTGTCCTCTGTAAAAGAGGGCACATGGCCACCTGGCCACCAGGGGAGGTTACACTGGCAGGTACCAAAGACCGGGTCTTTTCTGTAGTAGCATCCCATCTATGCAACTTCCTCCCAAGGGAGGTCAGGGTGGATCCATCTTCACTGAGTTTTAGGGCCAAAACAGACACTACTTTAGATGTGTGTCTGGCAACTATGTCTTCTTTTCATTTTTACATAAGAGTAGGTGCAGCAGGCCCAATATTGATCTTAAAAGCCCCTGTATCTCCCACACTAGGGTCCTGATCCAGATCAGGACCCCTGCACCTCCTCTAGAGTAAAAATGAAAACCAAAAAGAGGTAGCTGCTAGATACACATTTAAAGTAATGTCTATTTTGGTCCTTAGTTGGGCAGTTAAAACTGTACCCTTTCTCCAGGCCTTTAATGGATCTTAGTATTATTATTATTATGAGTTGACTCTACCCTTAAAGGCCACCTAGTAATAATTTTAGTTGTTGTTTGTTAATTTCATTCATTCATGTATTTATTACATTTCTATACTGCCCAATAGCCAAAGCTCTTTGGGTAGTTTACAAAGATTAAAAACCTTAAAAGTACAATATTGTACATAATATAAAAAACATTTACATTCTTCTTCCTCTAAATTATTATTATTATTATTATTACAAATTAAGATCAAACCCAACTATTTGAATTATTACTTCCAGAATTTGTGACCACTCTCCTTGCGCTAAATTACAGTTCCACCTTACACCATGGATCTTTCTGCGCAATGGTAGAGGAGAAATCTTGTAATAACAGGAGCCCCTGGAATCCAGTCCATCCTGGCTCCACCCCTTTGCTTATCAGTGATACCTAACCCTGCTGTGCTTCATGTCTGGAGCATGCTGAAAAAGGCAAAGAATACAAGAACCGTCCCATGTGTTTTGTTGGCTGCAGTCCAGGACTGGCCTTCCTCGACCTCGCCTAACCCCAGGTCGTCACCAAGCTGCCCATGTCCCCCCGCTGGTCAGTTCTCTTACTTTCAATGTCAATGATGCTTGGGCTTGACAGCCAGGTAAGGTATTTAAAAAAAAAAAGAATCCTGTGAGAACATGAATCGGGGCAAGAACCAAAGATGTCGTCTGTATTGCTCTTTTCTAGCAATAAGCTGTACAAGTAGGACCTGCAAGAGACTCTTGTAGCATGGAGCGCTGCTGTTTGGGCTTCTTGCCAGCTGATCATGGCCTTTTTGAGGATACTCCATTCCATTCCCCCTCCTCACTTTCCCATCCCCACCCCCCATTATGTGCATAATATAAAAACCATTTGCATCTCTATTAGTTGCCAGCCAGAGTTTCAAATAATGGCCAGGAGATCTGGAGATCACTATCTCCATTGCTTATGCAAAGACAGCGAAGAGCTGGGGTCTCCAGTGTGGTGCCTGAGGGCACCAATTTGTCCCCCTTCGTGCCTGCCAGACTCCCTGCCCCTGCTGATTTTACTTTATTATGTTTTAAAAACTAATTCTTTTTAAAAATGGTGACAATGGCATGTTGCAAAGCAAAGCGTCGCCCTCCAGTGCCATTATTATTTGGGTTCAAAAGAGCAATTTTTGTGTTTTGTAGCTCTGACTGGTACTTAGATTCATGGGCAAGTCACCTTTCTTTTAGTCTCACCAGTTTGCCTTCTGGGAAATAAGTGTTTTGTGACAGCTAGGACTACCATGGCAGCCATTTTATGATTGGGCAAGCCCCCCTGGCAGCCATTTTGTGATAACAGCCACAACACTCTCTCAAAATGCCAGATGAGCCCACCAACCCCCAAAGGCTGGAGGCCTCTGGCATAGAGAGAGGTCACTGTCAGGATGTAGGCTGATCACTGCTTTTTTCTGAGGTGACAGAGTAGTGAGCCAAGAGGCTCTTATTATCCAGAGACTCTTTCACTGCTGCAGCATCAGGTTAAGCCTTCAATTCCATTGTTCTGATAGGACTGCTGAGTCTAGAGATTTCATGTCCCAATATCCCCTGCCTCTTAGCCATGACCTGGGGGGGGGGGCAGGGGGAGCAAAGAGTTGTCCTTGCTCAGGGAGAAGGAGGTTGGGAAAAGGTGGGGAACCCAAGGTGGGACTGAAAGAGCAGGATGCAGCCTGGGATTAGGTCTGGGGAACCACCAGTGGAAACTCTGGAACCCAAAGCAGATATTACATTACATTAAAGCAATTCTTTTTTCTGCTTTACTCAAGAGTAAGCACAGGGCCCCCAGTCTGGATTCATGGTTGGGGGCTTTAACCCTTTCACCCCTGCTGTGGTCCTGATCCGCCTCCACCCCCACCCCATGCCTGCAATTTTTATTGCCAAATACAGCGTTTACATCAAATGGATCACTATTTGGCAATATAAATTGCAGGCATGGGATCCCCAATCTGCAGGTGAAAGGGTTAAGCCCCCCCATGCTAGGAGCCCAATCCTAATTGCCCGCCCCCTGTGCTTAATCTCAAGTAAAATAGAAAAACACATAGCTACTAGCTAGCCTTCAAAGTAATGTCTGCTTGGCCCTAAGTGCTGGAGCAGAAGTTAATTTTTATGAAACCAAAGGTAGTCCTGAGATGGTTATGCAAACGGATGGCTTTCCTTGACTTGTTAAATCTGTAGGCTCAGAGAGGTCTTTTTCATGCAGGGGCAGGGAATGCACATATGCCAAGGGGTGTTGAACCTCTTTTAGCCTGAGGGCCACGTTCCATTCTGCAAAAGCTCTTGGGGAGCCCCATTCCTGTGGTGGGTGGGCCTGTTGGCAAAAGGGGGTTGGGCCAAAGGCAAAAAGAGCAGGACCAAAAATGCCAGCAGACTAGCTTAAACCTCTTCTTGCCAGTAACTAGGCCACAGGAGAAGCATTTCAACCTTTTACAATGGGGAAAAAATACACAAAAGCCAGGAAACCCCAGTCAGCAGTCAGGGGAAAGGAGCTGAGACCTAGGGAAAGGGGGTGGCCATCTGGGGGACCCTGGATAGCCAGACTGGGATTTTAAGCATACTTGGTCCTCAGACCTGAGATTCTTCAATCCACCCTTCTTATTAGAATAGTACAATCCAGGGGAAAAAACAAACGTGATTTTGCTGTGTGTCCAGATCAACTCTTAGTGAATCAATGAAAAATTGATTTGGTTTCAGATTTATTTTGCCTCCCACCCTTTTAAGATGAAAAAGTGCCCCTTCATTTTACCACAAAATCCATTTGTTTCATTGTGTCAGCTATTTATAAGTTAATACTGATAGGAGATGCAGCTGGAGCTGAATTTGACCTGGTTCATAATTTAGAGACCTTTTAAAAATGATACAAATGCTAACCGAACAACTCATTTCATTCATTATTCTTTTTTATGCCACTAAATGCCTTTTTAAAAAAGCATTTAATTTTACATGAGTTGCTTGAGAGCTGCTTTTTTCCCCCAGGGTGGCTGCCAGATACTTTTAAAGTGACAGCTCTCGCTACTCTCTTAGATGCTTCTAAAGGTAATTACTTTTAGTGTTGCTTCTTAATCACCTTGCACATTGGAGTGCCCCACAGGGTTGTGTTATACAAGAAAGCACTGAAGAGTGACATCTGAGAGCTGTCTGTAGCCATCCCATCGGCCGTACCGTTAATATTGTATATGTCATGAAGGCCTACCACACTAGCCTCTTGGATTAAGGATTCGGAGCTGTCCTGCTGCCTCACCAGTCAAACCACTGGGGGAAGCCAAGAATTCTTGCAAAAATTATTTGCTCCACATATGCAAGTAATGAACAAATAAGCAAAATTAAATTATGGTCATATTCTCTGTAGATTGTGTATTCATTGTTGGTAAAACACACAATGGCCTGGTTTGCACATCACAACTACCCAGGGTTTTTAAACACCCTAGGTAGTTGTGAAAAAGTGCCAGCAAAACAAGCATGCTGACTCCTGGCTGCCTGATCATTCCTGCTGCAAATGGGAGGAGCGTAACAGCCCAGGGATGCTGGATTGTTTACCGCGACAACCAAACACAGACCTCTGGGTTGTTGTGGGAGAAAAAGCTCAGTGTTGGAACCCATGAGGGGGTGATGCACAGCCAGATCTCCTCCTCCAAGGTCAGAGCTCCATCCTTGGAGGAGGAGATCTGCTGTATCCCAGGACCCCTCAGAAACCATTTAGGGCAGGGATGAGCAGCTTCAGGAGGTCTGGGGGCCATTTTTGCCCCCCAGACCACCCCATGGGCTGCACCCCCTATGGCTGCCAGAAACGGGGGGGGGGGATAAAAAACAAATAAAAAAATAAAAAGGCATCCATAGCTGCTACGGAGTCACAGAAGGGTCAAAATTAGCTTGCGAACAAAAAAGCAGCTCCGGATGCCATCTTGTCTGTTTGTTTGTTTTTAATGCAAATTGGGACGGGGGTGGCAGGGGCCACACTGGGGGCTGTGAGGGCTGCACGTGGCCCACCCCCGGTCTAGGGGCTACGGCATTGCTCTCAAAATCTGTTGCACACATACCTCGTTTTGTTAGAGAATGGTTGGTTCCATTAGGGAATGAGCATTAAGTGGATAAGGCAGCAGTCACATGGAAACAGCAGGTTTTGAGGGCAGATTTGAAGCACAGGAGAGAAATGGCACCATATGTATGTTCAAGGAGGGAGTTCCAGATGTGAACCACAGCAACCAAGAATGGGCGCAGCTGAATGGCCTGGAATTTTGGGGATCTCCCTTGGGGTGTGGCTCTGGGGACTGTGGTGATGAGCACTTCAGAATTAACCTCTACACCACTACTAGTGTGTAAGGAAAGAACTACCTTATGATATCTTGCTTCAGCTGTATCACACTGAGCTCTGTGTGAAATGAAACTGGGAATGTGCTTTTGTACATATCATTTAGTCAGTACAACAGAGCCTACCTGTGTGTCTGAGGCATTTTTCCATACCACTGGAAGCAACGCACTTGTTGTTCAGTCGTTCAGTCGTGTCCGACTCTTCGTGACCCCATGGACCATAGCACGCCAGGCCTTCCTGTCCTGCGCTCTCTCCCGGAGCGTGCTCAAGTTCATATTCATTGCATCGGTGATGCTATCTAGCCATCTCATCCTCTGCCGTCCCCTTCTCCTTTTGCCTTCAGTCTTTCCCAGCATCAGGGTCTTTCAACGGATAAATATGACATGAGAACACTTCTTCAGCATTTTTTTTTGAAGGCTTGTTCTCATGGATTGATGTTACATCTGAACCAAGCGATGGCGTAGATGTAAAGATTGAGGCGAAGAGCTAGGGCGGCCCTGTTCGCCGGGGGCGTAGGTGAAAGGGGATACAGATTCAATACGGAGGTTGCAATTTTGTGAATTGCAACAGTTCTGCACTGTGGAAGGCTTCATCACAGCCCTGATGGATGAGTATCCGCACGTACTGAGAGCGAAGAAGAAAATCTTCATCGCGGTGGTGTGTTTAATCTCTTACCTCATTGGATTCTCCAACATCAGCCAGGTAAACCTGATCTCCATATTCTTTTCCCACTAGGTGATAACAGCAACAACAACCATTTATTTTCCTGTTTTGTCCTGGTGGTCCTTCTCCAAATGCTTACTCAGGTATAGATCCAATATTCTAAGTTTCATTGTAATGATGATGTAACATGGGTGGGCAACACATGACCCTCCAGAAGTTTTGGCCTATAACTTCCATCAGCTCTAGCCAGTATGGCCAGTGGTGAGGAGTGATGGTAGTTGTAGGCCAAAACATCTGGAGGGCCACAAGTTGCCCATAGGGATGTACAGATTGTGTAAAATCCATTCTGTGTTTTGTGTATTGTCAGATGCCTTTTGTTCCATCATCCACCCATCCACGAAATCAGATTTTTTTGGTTTCTGAATTTGCACAAATTTGCACATGCAGAACTGTGCAAATTCCCCCCAAATGCGCATTTCATGTTTAGCCTATAGGCGAAATGCGCATTTTTGTCCACTTTTAAAAATTGTTTGCATATGTTTCTATGATGAAATTTGCACAAAATTCAGGAAAGTTAGAAAAGTGGTCTAAAAGTCTGTGGAATCTGCCCAACAGGGAAGAAGCTGGCCTGATGTGGAATCGACAGGTCAGATTCATGAAAATCCAAACTCATTTGGTTCCGTTGTGGATTTCTCCAACATCCCTAGCTGCCCACCCCTGATTTAGCACCATCTGTACAAAAGCAGCATTACAGAGGTTCATAGGCAAAACGCTATCTCAAATAGACAATGGAGGAAAAACAGAGGGAGAGAGGGAAAGACAAGGATAGCAAGGGAAGGATTTGGAAAAATGTAGTTACACATAAATACAACTTGGTTACATTTGGAATGGAGGATTAAGGGGTTATGTCAAAGACATTGCACAAAGAGTGAATACTTTTCTGTCCATCTCACCACATACAGTAAGAATGCAGAAAACACTGGACTAGTCCATGTAAGATACCGAATTTCTCAACAGCTCTCTACTGGTTACTGTTACCTATCTGTCAGTTTAGGCTTTCTTCACACAGAGCTTTTATCCTGTGATTGAGATTGCTCCCTCACGGAGGTTTGTGGGCTCTTTATATGACGCCATGACCCTCCAGGGTGTATCCCTGTCAAGGGCTCCTTGGAGGGCTCTCTCAGTCTAATCCAGTAGCCAAGTCCAGACACAGACAAAGGGATTCTTTTCAAAGCTTTATTCCTCTTTTACAACTTAATAACTCTACAGGTAGCAACTAGATCTGAGCAGCAGCATCCCTATGCCCTAAGTTGAAACAGTTGGTCCCCGTTTGAAAGGCAATTACTGGCAGACCCCTGAATATAAGGACTAGGGAGAATCCCCCCCTTTTCCCTTGGCTCCTCTGGGCGCAACCGTTCTTTGAGCGCCAACTGGGTGCTACGCCTCCTTTCCACGCTCTCCATTTGGCACCACTCTCTGCGTCTGCACCACGCATCCAACCAGTCTGCTATCGGTGCTGGGTCACTCCCTGGACTGCTTTCTAATCTAGCAATGTTGGTGGGAGGAATCTCTGTCAGCTGCGGGCCCTGGGAAAAAGGGGTGCGCTCCTCTCCCAGGAGCGACTGCTCTTCCTCCGAATCAGAACTACTCTGGGATTCTATGGGCTCAGTGTCCACCCTGACACTCCCGCACTAAAGGCCCTCTGTTCCATTTTTAAATAGATCACAGATAATGAGCTATCAAATTACCCTGTTATGTGCCGCTTGAGTTCCCTCCTGTGAAAAGAGGAAAAGTGGCAAGAAGAAGAGCAAGATCAATGAAAGACAATGGAAGATTCAGATATGGGGAGAAGGAGGGGGAAAGGGGAGGGGGAGGGGGAAAGGAAGTGGGTGAAAAAGGGAGTCGTGATTCTACAGAAAGCCCCGTTTTAAATGCAGGATTTTAGGCTGGTGTAGAGATGCCCTTTGTCTTGAGGTGTCATGACATGCAGTGTGTTCCTATGCATGTCTGCTCTGAAGTAAGCTCCATTGAATTCAGTGGGACTTACTCCCAGGTAAGTGTGTATAGGATTGCAGCCTAAGTAATCATAGATGGGGTGGGCGGATCACTTACCTGGCTCTGTTCCAGGGATCTGCGGTGGTGGGGAGGCGATCCGTCCCTCCCCCCGGAATCCTCCCCAGCCAGCTCCGCTCTTCAGGCCCACATCTTTTCAGACACTCTGTGCACTTCATCCTCATCACCCATCATCCCTCCTCATATGCTCAAAGCTATTCTTTAAGCTTCTTTCTGACTTTGCCAAAGCTCTTCCATTAACTCATAGAAAGTCGTTCTGTCTTTGAGGATTAAATGACTCAGGGGATTGTATGGGATATGAATGCCTGGCCTTTGGTCTGCTGGTTATAATCTATGTCTATTACAGGTTGACATCTTAAAAAAAAAATCTATTGGGCTTGGTTCAGCCTCTAAGCATCTGAATGGCCCAGAAGTATAGAACTTAATTAAAAAGACACTGGAGATGAGGAGGGTGTTCCTTAGGCTATGTATTCTCTACTTCCATGAGTGCAACAAGTATGCAATTTAGTATACACTGATGATGGAATTCCTCATCCAGAGATTCCCACTTTTTGAATTATTTTTTCTTACTTTTTAACGTCAAGCATCTAGTCCTTATGACTTTGAAATCTCGGCAAGATGGATAGGGCCAGGCAGGGCTTCTAGTTGTCGGAAAGGATTAGGACATCATAGGCTCATAGCTCCTTCCCTCTCCATCTGAGAATAAATTACACCAAACAAGCAAATTTGTATGCGGCTTAATGTTAGCTCTAAACCTCTACAATAGGAAGTATTTCTTTAATGGGGTATTCCTTATTGTACTTCCTGTTTCCTGTTACCATCTCCAACTGGGGAGACATATAGGAGAATTCAACAATGGCTATCCATTCTGGGAAACACCAAGGAGAGCACAAAAGTGCCTCAAATTTATCTGGGATGCTGATCTGTAGCTTACTTACCTTAGTAGTTAATCCAGTTTAGCCTGTGATCAAAACAGCTTTGCCTGTTTTTAATGTAAGAATGCAAGCTAAAATGTTTGGAGATGAAATCCTACACACACACACACACACACACACAGACACATGGAAGTCAGAGGCCAAAAGAGACCAATATAAACTTTCTCGTATAAATTATTTTTCTTTGGAGAACTGTACACAGTGATGTTATTACTGCAAATGATAGATGATTTCATCAGATGTGGTTATGAGTAATGTTTTGGACATCAACAGTCAAGCAGTTTTCTATTATTTGAAGGGATGGGGCATAGGGATGGGGACTAATTTTGTTCAGTTCACAATCCAAAAAGAACTAACCAAGTTTGCAGTTTCCAAATAAATATGCGAACCAAAACAAAACACACATGCAAAAATGCATATTTTAGGGAAAATTGTACACAAAAATAAGTACATTAGTGAAAAACATGTACAAAAAACATTAGATAAGAGGAAAGTGGTTGCCAAAATAAAATTTATTTAGGGCGCAATCTTATGGGGATAGGGGGCTGCCTCCAAACTTGGAGGTGACCACCTATCCAATGTAGGGCAGGAGAAGGACAGAGGGGATCATTCCCTCCGCGCTTCTCCTGCCCTGCATTTGCGGCTAGACAGCTGATTTTGGCTGTCTAGGTGCAGGAAGGCGGAGCGGGGGAGGAGGCTGCCAGACAACACATAGGATGAGTCATACCAGCATTTCCACTTTCCCCACCCCAGAACGCTTCCCGGAATACCCCATTTTGCCCCGGAACGCCCCATCCTCTTCCGAGTGTGGAGCTTAGGGTTGTTCTGTGCTGCCTGCGAGGCAGCATGGAAGCGGGGAAGGTTGGTTCTCCAGGAACCAACCTCGGAGCGTGGCCTCCAAGGTCAGTTCCCAGAAAACCACATATCCTATGGCCATCTAGCTGCTGACTAGCGGCTATAGGATTGCTCTCTTATTTCTTTTATTTATTTATTAGATTTATTAGCTGCACATATCTGGGCATACTGCATACAAAATACATATGCTAAAAGAAATGTGCATGAAAATGCATCCAGATCTCAGTGCAGGCATTTTTTAGAAGTCGCAAACTGATGCAGAAATGGGACGGAATGAAATGAGGATTGGAAAAGTAAGTAATGGAGAGAAATGGAAATCAACAGGGAGGGGTGGGCAGGGTGAACAGGGGTCATTGTGTCCTCCAGGGACTGAAGGAGTAATACTGCGCCTCTGCAGAACAAGAGAGCAGGCCATAGCTCAGAGGCAGCACACATCCTTTCCATGGAGAAGGTTCCAGGTTCAATTCTTGGCATCACCACTTAAATGACCTCAGGTAGCAGGGCTGGGAAAGAGCTTTCTCTGACACCTTTGAAAGCCACAGGCAGCTGAATACACAAAAGGACAATGGCTTACTTGGAATAAAGCAGTGCCTTATGTTCAAACATGTATACATGGTTACAAAGTAGTTTCCTACCACAATTCCCTTTTTCCATCATATCTATAGGGAAGGGGTTGGCAGAAGGTAGATCAGGATCTACTGGTAGATCAAGATTTACCGGTAGATCTCTGGATGATTTGCCGTAGATCACCAAGGGTTTCTGGCTCCCAGTTGTGTAACAATAGCAACAACTAAAATGTTTCCACAGACCCTAAGTTGGGTTGCTGAAAAGGAATGTGTGGGGGCCTGGGGGGAAACCAGGAATGTATTTTTGTGTGAAAGGACTGATGAGCTTGGTTCTAGTACTGATGACAAAGTTCTGGGCTGAGCATATGCTCAGAGGCACCCTTTTCCATAATTCTTAGCGCAGCCTTCTCCAACGTCAGGGGTGGACAAGTTGTAGTCCTCCAGATGTTTTTGCCTACAACTCTCATTAGCCCTCACCATTGGCTATCTGGCTAGGGCTGGTGGGAATTGACAGTCAAAACATCTGGAGGGCTACAGTTGATCACCCCTGCAGTACTGTCTAGAAGTTTTAGACTACAACTCCCATCAGCCCAAACCAGCATGATCAATAGTCAAGGATGATGGGAGTTGTAGGCAAAACATCTGGAGGGCATCATGCTGAGGAAGGCTGTCTTAGCTTATGTCCTCCCACCTGAGCCACTTGGTCAGGGTGGCCACCTACGTCTTGCCCAAAAGGAGGAAGTTTAATTTAATAATAAAATAAAATAAATAAGTTCATCACTAAAAAAGAGGGCAAAAGAGAACATCATCTTGAATAACATTTGCATGTGCAAATGTATATGCATAGGTGCAAATTTAGAAAAAAAATAACTGTTGCTTAAATAGAAATACAAGACATCTCACCCTGGGGAAGAAGACTGACCAGGTGAGTTGTGTACCTGCCAGTCTGCTGTCCAGGTGCTCCCTGTGGATGGGCAAGTTCAAGGCCCCTGCTGGCTCTTCTTATGGTTCTTGATCTGTTAACTGCCCTTGGACTGGCCAGCCTTTCCAATATAGGACTGCCCTTTGATAGCCCAAATAGAAGGCTGTCCCCTGTCAAGTAGGACACTTGGCCACCCTACAGTTGGTGGATCTCCAGGTTCTAGTAAAAAACAAAGTAGATCCTGGAAGCCTGAAGTCTGCCCACCACTGCCATAGGGAGCCTATTGTATTTACGATTAAATAAAGTAATGCCAATGCTAATCAGACTTCAAGTGGGAGATTCCAGGTTTGGATGACCTCTTGAGGATGTGGGGTCGTTGCCAGCCAACCCAAGGAGAATGCAAAGGTTCTGTTTGTGTTGCATTATTTCTTGCTGTCCTTAGCAGGATTTGGTACTCCTGAGGGAAGGATGAAGCGGGATTCTTGCCTCTCACCCTGACCTCTCCAGTAATTATTGCTAAAATCTAATTGCCAGTGTTCATAGTCACTATCCTGAGATTTGATTTTCGACACCTTCAACTTCTTGACACATCATCTGCATCCTGCTGGGAGAATAAATTAAAACACTTCTCCTTAACGAGGATTTACCTGCCACAAGCTAAGGGGAGAGACAAATTCAAAACACCATAGTGTCAAGATCCATCTATTTCCTGAAAAACTCCATCTTGAATTCATATATGGGGCTGGGGGCAGGGAATAGTGTGGCAGTGCCATGATCCTCTTTGTGGTTCTTCTTCAAAGGGCTGGATGCACCTGATCTCATCTGATCTCGGAAGCTAAGCAGGGTCAGCCCTGGTTAATACTTGGATGGGAGACTGCCTGGGAATCAGGCTTCCTGCACTGAGCAGGGGGTGGACTTGATGCTCTTGTAGGCCCCTTCCAACCATATGAGCCTATGATTCTACAGCAAAGGCAGTCTGAGGATTCTGTGACTAGTGGTTGATTTGGCTTGAAGTGAGAAATGTTTGTTTAGAGTTTGAAAACATGGGACTTGCACTGCAACAAAGTCTTTTTGTCCAGGGTTCTAGCCAGCCACTCCCCCCCAAAGCAGGGAATTCCACTCTTCTCCTACCCACCCCATCCTGCCCTGCATTTTCCATTTGTTGGAAAATGCATGGAAAATAACATTCCATGGCTACTGAGCATGCTCAGTTTTCATTGGGCTATTTTGTCCCCCCCCCCATCTGATTTTTAAAAATATTTGTGTACTTCTGAAAACCCTGGGGTTCCTCTGAGCATGGTGATGCCTCCCTCTTATTTCTCAGTAGCACCATTTTGGCTACAATGCTGTTGGCACTCACCACCAGAGTTTGGTATTAGAAGGAATGATGTCAAGATTATAATGTATCTTTGATTATCATCTATCCCACTGATTTCCACCAGGCTAGGGAAGGCTGGTCTACTCTGACTCTCAGTGGCTTTCCAGGTTCTCAGGCAGACAGCATTCCTATCATCTGCTACCTGAGCCTTTGACCTGCACATGCCAGGGATTGGGACCTGGGGCCGTTGAGCTATGGGCCCTCTACAAAAGTGCAAAGGGAGAAGTCCATTGGGAAGACTGGAGAAGGAACACAAGTAGGGATGGATGAACCCACCCCTGTCCGGTATTGGCAGGCACCTGCTGAAGTACTGCCCCCATTTGAGCTCCCCCCCCCAGACCCATGCTCAAGCCCCCACGAGCTCATTGAGCCACCTGCACTCACCCTGGATCCCATCCGTGAGCGCCCACCATTTTGCCGAGCTTATTTTTTTGGAAAAAAGGAGGTCATTAAAATGCACATATTTAAATATGCACAAATTTGGGCTAGGAAAGCTTGATACGCACGATATTAGAGGCGTGAATGGGCCATTTATGCTTCTAATATTGTGTAAAATGGCGGGCACTTGCAGACAGGTCCAGGTGAGTGCGGGGAGTGTCCGGAAGGGGGTGAACGAGGCCAGAGGCTCGGTGGGTGCAGTCTGGGGGCACGGGCGGGAGAGGGAGGGAGCCCAACAGACTCCCAGACCCAGTCGGGCGTCCGCACCATCCCTAACAGCAGGTGTGGGGTGTGAATCAGGAAGGCTGACTTGGGAAGTTTCTGGATGTTGACTGGCTATGGGTGGTGGTGGAAGAAGAGGAGGAGGAGGAGAGAGACTGTAATGATAGTGACAGAAAGTGGGAACCAAAGTCTTTCACAGTAAGTTTTGGTTAGGGAAGTACTAAGGAATGGAAAACAGGCATGTGAGCTTCATCACAGAGCTTTTCTCCATGAGGCATTTATTGTGTCCTCATTATTCCCTACTCACGGTTGTTTACAGGTCCTTTAGATGGTGTCATGACCATCCAGTTTCACTTCTTTTTTTAAACAGCACTTTCTGCAAGTTTTGGGGCTTTTCAATAGGAGGCTGTTATTCCACTGTATCTACTCTTGCCGCAGAATTGAGATCCGAGCACTACACAAAGAGCGTTTCCTTTCCTGCTTTTCTGCTACATATCCTCTAGGTGGCACTGTAGTATAGCAGAATAGCACAAATGCACAAGTGGAAAATGTGTTTCTTTTGCTTTCACAAACAATACCACATTTTCTTGCTCTAAAAAAAACTTGCAGAAAGTGCTCTCAATTCTGTGATGAAACCGAAAGTAGATACAGGAGATTAACAGCCTCATGGAGAAAAGCTCACAGACTACAGGGGAAGTGGGCGGCGGGGACTCAGGGTCATTAAGGCTACAATCCTATGCATGTTTAGACAGAAATAAGTCAGACTTCTTTCTGTATAAACATGCATAGGACTGTACCATAAGTCATCCTATTGAGGAGAAAAATTATTCCTTGCTCTAAAATTTAGAGTCTAGATATAATGGGAGATCCTCACCCATTTTAGCAAAAAGCAGCCACCGAGCCTCCAACTAGAAAGCTTCCTTGACCTTCTTCCTCCTGTCCTGTAGGGTAGAACAGTTACAGTACTGCCTTGTTTCTATTCATTGCACACTGATGTCAGAGGAAATGGAGAAACGATAACTTTGCAGCTGAAAGCAGACTTATTAGGAAGTTTTCCTCTTTTTGATATAGTCTTTCCTATTCATTTTGCATAATTTGCTCCAGAACAGTGTAATTTCTTCTTGTTTTTTCTCCCAGTGCAGAGCTGAGGCTAGCTGGTGAGGTCAAGCTGTCTCTGCTGATGGGTTTGAATAAGATCTTATGTGAGGACAATAAATAAATATGTCTAGAAGAAAGATAGGCAAAGGGCTGAGGTTAATCAGGCTTGTGGCCTTTCCAGCAGACTGCCTGGATAATTAAATAAATCTGCTTGATCCTAACAAAGATAGGCTTGAATACAAATCCCCTAGAGAAGAGATACTAAATTATTTTTCAAGCTTCCACCTCAATTCAAAATTCATGTGTTCACACAGAGGAAAATTAGTTAGCTTCAAGGCCATTACTGCTTAAAAATTAGCTTTTTTTTTAGGATCAGGAAAAGCAAACAGAAAACTACCTCCTTGGTCTCCAAGGTTTTGGGTCCCCTGGCTCAATCCTTTTAGAGCAGGGGAGCAGGACCTCTTTTAGCCGGAGGGCCAAATTCAGTTTGTAGAAGCTCTTGGGGGCTGCATTCCAGTGGTGGGCAGGGCTGGAGGGAAACGGGGGTGGACCAAAGGCAAAAACAGCAGGCAAAAAGATCAAAAACACCAGCATATTTTAGCTTCAAATATTTTACTGCCGGTAATTCAGCCTTAGGAAAGGCATTTCAACCTTTCAGAATGGGGGGAAAGGACTGTCCAAAAGCTGGTTGGATGAAAGGGTATGGGGCCAGGGGAAGGGAGCACGGCCATCTGGGGAACGGATTGGGGCCCCAGGTGGGCCAGACTTGGCACATGCACCTGAGGTTCTGCACCCCTGTTTTAGAGCCTTGCATACTCATTACGTTCCATCACCCCCGGACTGGGCCCAGATGAAACATGATGCTGGCCTTGGGTTCACACAATCTTTTCCACCTAGGTTCTATTCCATGAGGTCAGGGAGATGCTGTGTTCAGATAAATGCAGGGTCTCCTGATTGACTCATCAATTTCTCTTGGCAAGGAGGGGGAGCGTTAGGAGTAGAGGTGAGCCACTCTTGCCCACCCACTGGCTGATGCTAGATCAGGATGAAAATGATCCATCTATCATCTATAAAAATCAGGAATAGCTTGGTTCATCTTCTGAGCCAATCCTACTTCAGAAGTTAAATTGCATTTGCCCTTGGGAGAGCTACATTTCCCAGCGGCTACCAGGATATTTCTTATTTATTTATTTCATTTCTATACCGCTTAATAGCTGAAGCTCTCTGGGCAGTTCTTCCATCAGAGCAGGAAAGGAAGAAGAGATCTTTCTTCCTAGGTGTCAGGTGGTAAGCCAGGAAATCTTCTCTGGCCCAGGTTTTATCCAAGCCAGAGAACAATTCAGGGGCCTCATAACACTTGCTTGTTTGAGGTGAGGATTTCAAGCCTGCGAAGCTCGCATTGGGGTCTGGCCAGCTTCCTTGGCATCTTCAGTTAGCAGAATGGATGCATGAGGGTGTGTTGCACGACTGTGAGACCTTATTGCTGATCTCACACAGGGTACAAGCATTGAGCAGGGGGCTGGACTTGATGGTCTTATAGGCCCCTTCCAACCCTACTATTCTATGATCTTCTATGATCTACAAGCTAGGAAGCCAAGTGAAGGATGAACAGACCTGTAGCTGAAAAACAGGAGGGAATTTCCTTGGCTTATTATGTGCAACACAAACTATATTCCACATCAAGGTTAAAGAAATCCAACGTTAAACCCAAATGAGTACCCCTTCGCCCAATTCACTTCCAAGAGCATCCGTGATGAAGAGCGGTTGAGGAGTAAATTGGGAGAGGTTTTATTTGCTGTGCTTGTAATATCATTTATGGTGAAGGGCAAAGAATTGGCAGAAGCCAAAAATTAAAGAACAGTTGGCTAAGGACAAGCGAGCGATGACAAGCGAGTGATGCAAAGTGCATCCAAGGTAAATGTAAAACAATAGGACTGCAGAGGTTTGGGTACTTTAAGAAAAATGAAACAAATACTATGCATTACCCAGAATGTATTACATCTATGTGAGTATGGGGAGGGGTCCTGTGAACAAAGAGTGGGTTCTCCCTTGTGATGGGAAAGGCTATTTTAGAGAATCCATCCAAAACCTCATTTAAGGGCCTCTTCACACATTACATATCAGGTTTCTTTAAGCATACACCCTAACTGTAAAGTAATGTAGATCATTCCCATTCTGTACTTTATTTATTTGTTTGTTTGTTTGTCTGTTTATTACATTTATATCCCATTTTTTTTCCTCTTTGAGGAACCCAAGGTGGCGTACATAATCCTCCTCCTCTACCTCACAAGATTACATGGAAGCTCACTGGGTGACTTTGGGCCAGTCACAGACTCTCAGCCCAACCTACCTCACATTTTAGCCTCACAACAACAACCCTGTGAGAGAGTCTGTGACTGAGAGTCTGTGACTGGCCCAAAGTCACCCAGTGAGCTTCCATGACTGAGTGGGGACTAAACTCAGATCTCCTGGCTCCCAGTCCAACACTCTAGCCACCACACCACACTGGCTCTCAGTACCACACTGTACTACACCACACTGGCGCTCAGTAGCCCTTTACATTTTGACTAGGGATGGAAAAATCTGTCAGTTTTGCTTTCTCCCACATTCAGGCTTTTTAAATCTCAAGTTCTTTCTGTCCCATTTATGAAGAAATTTGCAAAGTTCTTATAAGGGTGAACCAAGCAATAGTCTCCCCCGGCTGCACCAGCCAAATTCAGGAGGCCTAGCTATTGGCAGCATGGGGAGGGCCCTGTTGCGCCTGCCGTGCAGCTGTTGAAGATGAGGAGCCCCACAGGAAAAAAAGAGGTGGCAACCCAATGTCAGCACCACAACCCTGGCTGAATACACAGGGATACAAAGCTAGATGATGATGACCTAAGCACTCAAAGCCCTCTGCCTGGATGGGCGAATCTGTCAGGTTTGCTTTCTCCCACCTTGGCGTGTTTTTAAAATCTCAAATTCTTTCCCTCCAGACTATGAAGGAACTTGCAAAGTGTGGTAAGTCCTGCTCAAAAAATGAACCTGACAAAATTCTCACCCTTCCCTAACTTTGACCCTTAGGTTGGCCGCTAAGTATTGCTGAAAAGGAGGACGAAAGACGATGTCAATTTGCATACTGTCTGCGCATGCGAATTTATACGTATAGGTACAAATTTAGAAAAAGAATAACTATAATTTAAATAGAAATACAATACATCTCCCCATAGGGAGAAGACTGACCAGGTGAGCAGTGTCCCTGCTCAGTCCACTGCTGTCCAGGTGCTGCTGACTATTGATGGGCAATTTCAAGGCCCCTGGCTCACCTGTCTGATGGTTCTTTATCTTTAAACCTGACCTGACCTGGGCATCCCTTCAAACAGAGGACACCTTCAAATAGGGGACTGCCTCTGACAGCTCTCCAGGTGTGCTCTGTAAAAGAGCACACCTGGCCTATCAACGACCCTCCTCCCCAGTGCAGTGGAATGTTATTTTTATAGCAAGGAAGCCCACCATCTGGGCTCCATTGCTTTTCCCCCTTTGAGTCACCATAGTGGCAGTAAACAGCAGGTGGCAGCAGGGAGATTTGCATGTGAGGCTGTGCCCTGCCCTCCCCTCTGCAAGAAACCTAGATTAGTTTGTAACAGAGCTGAGGCTCCGAGGGAAAGGAGATGTTGATGCAGAATAAAGTGGTTCTGACAAAGAAGGCAAGATTATAGGCCATTTCAGTCCTACTGAAGTAGAAATGCAAAGAGGTAAAAAAACAACAACCCCAAAACAATACATCAGTGCTAGGAAAGTTGGGCAAAATGCTTTCTAGTCCTCATCCAGGAAAGGAGATTTTTGCTGCTTCTGATTTTGAGCATGAGAGAGTCTTCCTTTCTCTTGATGGCATAATATCCTGCCTTATTAAATAACTTCTATTCACAACCAGTGATGGGCAAATCGATCAGTTTTGCTTTCTCTTGCATTTGCAATTTAAAAACCTCCAGTTCTTTCTCTCCCAGCTATGAGGAACGTTGCAAATTCTGGTAAATTCTTGTGAAAAACCGACTGGAATGAAATTTCTCCTCCATCTGCACCAGCCAAATTCAATAGGTACAACTATTCCCAGCATGGAGAGGACCATGGTGCCCATCATGTAGCTGTTATAGATAAGCCTGTCAAAAAATCAGAGTTGGTAACTCCAGTTCAGCACTAACATGGTTAAATGCACAGGGATTCAAACCCAAACTTTTAAGAGCTAAGCATTCATATCTCTGGGCCTGGATGGACAAAAAACGGTCAGTTTTGCCCACACACACATTTAATTTTGTTTTTAATCTCAAATTCTTTTTATGCAAAATATGGAGACCATTGCAAATTTTGGTAAATTCTTATCAAAACTGAACTGCAATTCTCCCCCATCCCTATTCACAATGGTGCCGAGCTACTTTGCAGCTGTTCTTCCCATCTGTGGTGGGAGAATGAGGCTATGGATGCCTCCCTCATCTACTGGGCAAATCTGCTTCACCTACTGGGATTCCAACTATGAGGTTTAGGGCACAATCCTATGCACGTTTAGACAAAAAAAATGTCCTGCAACTCCCAGCATGCCCCAGCCAGCATGCTTGGAATTGCAGGACATTTTTCTGTCTAAACGTGCATAGGATTGCACCCTTAATGAATGAATGTGGAGGGTGTATACCCTGCCCTTCCAATATAGATGCAGTGCTCAAGGTGTCTTACAATGGGTTAAAGACAACCACAAATGATTCGTGAAGCTTCAGGGAAAAAACAACGCAGGCAAATAACAAAACCGAAGACATCACAGCTGATAAAAATGACTTTAAAAACAAGCGGGCAGGTCAGTAAAATGCCTCCGTCAGGCAGGTCAAACGCCTACAGGGACAAATATGCCTTAACTAGGTGTTGGAAGGCTGGGAGGAAAATGGATTTCCAAGGGAGGGAGTTCCATATCCTAGGCACCGCCATGGAGAAGGCCCTTTTCTGCATCCGCCAGAAGCACCTCTCTCTGTCCCCATTGGGATGTGGGGGGACAGCCTCCAGGGCAGTACAGGCTTGTGTGGGAGGAGACCGTTCTTTTGATATCCTGGGCCCACGCCACTTTGGGCATTAAAGGTAATAACCAGCACTTTGAATTGCGGCTGGGAAAAAACTAGAAGCCAGTGCTGCTGTCGTAAAATAGGTCTTAGGTACCCTCAAGGACAATCCCTAGCCAAAACTGCTGGGGTCGCATTCTGGACCATCTGAAGTTTCCAGAGGCTTTTCAAAGGCAGCCACCACAGGGAACATAGGAAGCTGCCTTCTACTGAGTCAGAACCATGGGTCCACATAGCCCAGTATTGTCGACACTGAATGGCAGCGGCTCTCCAGGGTTTCGGGCCGGATTCTTTCCTTGCCCTCCCTGGGGAAGCCGGGGATCGAACCTGGGACCTTCTGCATGTCAAGCGTGGGCTCTGTCACATGGAGCTATGGCCCCTCCCACCATGTAGAACATGTTGGAGTAAATCCATGCAGAGCACACTGCAGTAAGGCATTTGTCACCACAACTATATCTATAGAGGAATATATTTGCTTATGGTCTGCAGCAGACTTCCCCAGCCTGGCTGGGGGATTATGGAAGTTGGAATCCAAGCACCAGGTTGGGGAAAGCTGTGATGGAGTCTGTTCTATAACTGGGCAGCAAAAACAGGAATTAGTTGCCTTGTCAAAGGGCGACGGCAATGGAATGCTGAACAACAAGCAACAAACACTTGGTGTGTCCATTTCTATCAATTCTTCGTGCCAAGCTTGTTTGCATCGGTCTCTGCCTGCCCGCCCGCCCTCCCCCCCTTCATTTATCCTTTGGCCAGTGTTTTCAACTGATGATCCAGCTGACACAAGATGTGATCATGACTGTTCAGAGCAATGGACTGTAACCAAAGACTTCACTAAATGGGAGCATCTCTGAGGTTGCTGTCTAGGTGGAGAAGAAAACCTCTCGGTCTGCTCTGCAGCTGCTCACACTATGCCTGTTGACCTCCTTTGCCACCTCTCATCATGTTCACATCTCTCCCACTGGTTTCAATCAACAAAAGATGACTGTAGCAGAGCACATTTTTTTAGTGGTTTCAGACCTGACATGGACCCCCTCAAGGACCATGTGCAGGAATGATCTTACTCCTTTGTGGGCCCCTTTCTTTATGTGACCTCTTGAAAGGAATCTCCTTGGTCCGCAACATGAATATTGGCCCTCAGGGGATCCTTAAAAAACCTTTAAGGGATACTCAAGCCACTGCTCTTCATTTGACAGCAGCCCTATGCAGGCGTTCAGCCTACCCGCATGTGGGGTAAAAGTGGGGAGGGGGTTGGATTGAGCCATGCCCAGCAGCTCTCTCCCCAACCCACTCTGTACCTGACCTTTCTGTGTTGAGGGGAAAGGCTGAAGGGGGCTGAGGAACCGCAACATTGCACCTTTCATGCACGCCCACACTCCCTCTGCACTTTTAGCCCTCATGTGAGTACACCACCAAATGCCTGCACTGGGGTACAGTCTCCCTCCCTCTCTGATTTTGAGAAACACGTCCTTGCATTTGTTTTCCAGGGCTTTCCTCAGTTAAGCTCCAGTTTTAAGCCAAGCAGTTTTGCCCCCTCCGGCTTTTCTTTTTCCTTCCCTTATCTTTCTCTATGCATTTTCTAGACTGTAAGCCTGCAGGCAGCAGGGTCTGTTGACTTGAACTCTGCTTTGTACAATGCCAAGGTTCTTAGCTATGTAAGAATCCATAAGTATGTATTATTATTATTATTACCACCATATAAAAATAGCTGACATTGAGATACGGATTGAAATCTTAGCTGTTCAGCATGAAGCACCTTTCACTTTGGCAGGTGGTCCAAATGTTCATGCATTGCTCCTGCCAAGCAGGGGAAGTGAAGGATGGCTGCAACTGTATGCGCACATACCTGGGAGTAGGTCCCATTGAATGAAATTGGACTAACTCCTGAGTTAGCATGCATAGGGTTGCGCTATACAAATTATGGTACGTAGGAAATACTTTGCCGTGATGTAGACCAGGAGTGTTGAACTTCTTCCAGCCCAAGGGCCAAATCCCATTTTGGAGAAGTTCTCGGATGCTACATTCCAGTGGTGGGTGGGGCAGAAGGCAAAGGGGGTGGGACCAAATACAAAAGAGGGGGGACTACCAGCATAATTTAGTGTAAAGTTCTCACTGCCAGTAACTAAGCCTTAGGAAAGGCATTTCAGCCTTTCAGCATGGGGGGAAAACCGCGCAAGACCTGGGAAACCAGCAGAGGGGCTGTGGCCAGGGAAGAGGGCATGGCCAGGGGAAGAGGGCATGGCCAGGGAAGAGGGCGTGGCCAGGGAAGAGGGTGTGGCCATCTGGGGAACCTCAGAGGGCTGGACTGAGACCCCAGACAAGCCAGCGCTGGCCCTTGGACCGGAGGTTCTGCACCATGATGGAGACAATTGCTGTGAACGGCAGCACCCTAGGCGCTACACCTCTCCACACTAGGGGCTGTCTTCAAAGAGGCGCAAGGGACACACTGCCTTTATGTAACACACCCAAGGAACAGGCTGGAGATGCACAGCAGTCTGAACAACCCCCCGAACAGCCCCCTCTCTTCTTGTACCGTGGCCTTGAGCTGTGGCAAATTTGCCCCAAAGGTGCACCACCAGTCTTCAATTTCTATTTAAAACTATTCTAGGAATAGTTTTAAATCTCTTTTCATGTTTGTGCTCAGAATATTGCGAAACCATGTTGTGAAACCTCTGGTTCACTATCATGATGCATGTGGAACGTATAATAATATAACTCCAAGGAGGCCAGCAACGCAATGTTTCTATGTATAGAAGTCACTGAATAAAAATATCTGACATTGCCAAATTTGCTCTCTTCTTTTTTATTTTCTTTTATAGTTTATGCTGACATAGAGCTGTTAATACAACATTGTGTTCATGTCCTGTAGAGAAATAATTCAAATATCTTTGAAATAAGTGGGAGAGGAGGCTTGTCTGATGCCTTGCACTATGGTCATGGTTGAGATTTGAACCCGTGACATTCACTTCATGCTCTGCTTCAGCGTTCCCCAACCAGGCACCCTTCAGAAGTTTTGGACTATAACTCCCATCAATAGCAGCCAGTATGGCCAATGGCCAAGAATGCTAGGAGCTGTAGTCCAAAACATCTGGAGGGTAACAGGTTGGGCAAGGCTCCACTTACCCATGGTAAGAGGATTTGGTTCCACTTACCCATGGTGTTCTTTGATGCTATAGCATGGGTAAGTGGAACCGAATCCTCTCCCCCCTCAACCTTACCCTTTGTAGTCCAGCACCTTAGGTACTTATCTCCTAGACTGACTCATTTCTGGTATCAATACGAGGCTGCGTGGTGGGAAAGGGAATTTGGGTAATGCACTGTAGGGAGGTAAATAGGGGAAGGGTTCAGCACCCCTCCCTCACACATCTCATTTGGTGTCAATATTAGGTAACCCACATTTACACTTTATACAAGAATGGGGCAGATTCATGAAAAACAAATATGGCACTTTGTTGTTCATCATCATCGCCTATTGTGACCCTCAGAATGAACTTCTCAATACCAGGAATCAGCCCAAGAATATCTAAAGCAGGCATGGGGCCCTGAGGATGGGGATATGGCCCTCCAGATGTTGGACTGCAACTCCCATCAGACATCACCATTGGATATGCTGGCTAGGGCTGATGGGAGTTGCAGACCACCAACACATTCCCAACTCCAGATCTGCATGAGGGATGAATTTGAATTTACTTTTTTCTTTTTTTAAGGGACAATTTCTCAACTCTTAAAAAAGGACATAAGAATGCTTTGATGACTCAGACCAAGGCTCCATCTAGGCTGGCATTCTGTCTCCAATAGTGTCTGGCCAGATGTCTCTAGGAAGATGATACACAGGGCTGGATGGAGAGCTGGCTATAGCCTGTTGTGAAAACACATAAGGAAAGGAGTGTGCTTCAAACTGTTGCTGAAGATTTATTTCTGAAGAGCTATCAAAAGCCCAACATGTTTCAATTAATAGAAACCTGAACACCTGCCTTAGAGGGCAATGAATAATGATAT
Source organism: Heloderma suspectum (assembly GCF_057233095.1). NCBI lineage: Eukaryota > Metazoa > Chordata > Lepidosauria > Squamata > Helodermatidae > Heloderma > Heloderma suspectum. The sequence goes on from NC_139464.1 coordinate 26,112,482, forward strand.
GCTTTTCTTAAAGAGGAAAAAAATGGCCAAGATCTTTTCTCCAGGAGATTATTTCTCAAAGAGCAAGCAGATGTCCTGAAGGTTTTGTTTTTCTTGAAATGTACCAGCTCACCTCTGTCCTTGGCTATTTCCTCAACTTTTTTGGTCTCATCCCCTCTTGTAGGCTACAGTGCCTGGAAGTAGAGGCTCCATTCTTTGCCGTTGTATGGCTAGTAGCCACTGAGCACCTTGACAGACCTCTTTATCTCCTGCTAGTATCTTTTCCAGATAACACTACTCTGATTTGGGAAGCAGATCTCAATGTTTCCAATTCCTACCAGCCAGGATCAAATAGTTAAGTGTCAGCAGAAGGCAGGTTTAAATTCTTAGGCAGCAGGTTTTCAGGAGTCTGGGCAACCAGTTTGAACTTGTAATTCTCATCACCCAGTCTAGTTGGATACAGTGGAGTCTGGTGGCTCTGATGTCAGTGGGAAAGTGCATCCGCTCCGGGTTTCAGTAAGAACCAGTCAGAACTCTAAAGGAGCTATCCAAGGTGTGAATGGGCAGAGTTGGGCACACTTTGCCCACCCTGTCTAAGTGAAGTAATGCCCACCGGCACCCCTAGGCATGGCTCATTCCAGGTGCACCCTTGTAGCCCCTTAAGGGAGGGGCCTGTCCGCTCCATTCTCCTGAGAGGGGGGCTGACTCACAGCAATGAGGAGGGGGCAGGCATATAACTGACTCCCTCAGCCTACTAATCTCTCCTGACTTCAAACTATATGGACTGCAAAGTTATGTGCTGGTTAGGGAAGTCTGCCCCTAGTGGCTGAAGATGTTATTGCAGGCTTCAACCACATGAACACATTTACATTAATTAAAATTAATTAATGCATCTAAAAACAAAATGACCCTGAGGTGCACCCCCCTAGGGTTCCCTTAGCACACATGCCAAGTTTCAGGTTCAGGTGTCTTGGAGCTATCGCGGTGACAGACAAACAGATGGACGGACAGACAGACACAATCCTCTGTTATTATATAGACAGAGAAAGAGAAAGAGAAGTGGGCACAATGAAGATACAATGCGATATCTAGTAGATGCGCTCTCCATCTCTTAAAGGATAAAATGGAGAGGAGGAGGAGTATGTTATGGGTTCCTCACAAGAGCAAAAAAGGCAGGATATAAATGTAGTAGTAGTAGTAGTAGTCAACAACAACAAAAAAGTAGTAGTCAACAAAAGGGTGGGAAAAGCAGTACTGGGGTACAATCTTAAAAATGATAGAATGATCTCAGTACGAATCCAAGGCAAACCATTCAACATCACAGTAATTCAAGTCTATGCCCCAACCACTGATGCCGAAGAAGCAGAGGTCGATCGGTTCTATGAAAACCTACAATACCTTCTAGAACTAACACCAAAAAAAGATGTCCTCTTCATCATAGGGGATTGGAATGCTAAAGTAGGAAGTCAAGAAATCACCGGGATAACAGGCAGGCATGGCCTTGGTGTACAAAATGAAGCAGGACAAAAGCTAATAGAGTTTTGCCAAGAGAACATGCTGATCATAGCAAACACTCTTTTCCAACAGCACAAGAGGCAACTCTACACATGGACATCACCAAATGGTCAATATCGAAATCAGATTGATTATGTCCTTTGCAGCCAAAGATGGAGAAGCTCTATACAGTCAGTCAAAACAAGACCTGGAGCTGACTGTGGCTCAGATCATGAGCTGCTTCTTGCAAAATTTCGGCTTAAATTGAAGAACGTCGGGAAAACCACTAAACCGTTCAGGTATAACCTAAATCATATCCCTGATGAATATACAGTGGAGGTGAGGAATAGATTTCAGGGATTAGACCTGATAGACAGAGGGCCTGAGGAACTATGGACGGAGGTCCGTAACATTGTTCAGGAGGCAGCAACGAAATCCATCCCAAAGAAAAAGAAATGCAAGAAAGCCAAGTGGCTGTCTGATGAGGCTTTACAAGTAGCTCACGAAAGAAGGGAAGCGAAAAGCAAGGGAGAAAGGGGAAGATATACCCAACTGAATGCAGAGTTCCAGAGAATAGCAAGGAGAGACAAGAAGGCCTTCTTAAATGAACAATGCAAAGAAATCGAGGAAAACAACAGAATGGGAAAGACTAGAGATCTCTTCAAGAAAATTGGAGATCTCAAGGGAACGTTTTGTGCAAAGACGGGCATGATAAAGGACAAAGAAGGCAGGGACCTAATAGAAGCAGATGAGATTAAGAAGAGGTGGCAAGAATACACAGAAGAACTATACAGGAAAGATCTGAATGTCCCTGATAGCCATGATAGTGCGGTCACTGAACTTGAGCCGGACATCCTTGAGAGTGAAGTCAAGTGGGCCTTAGGAAGCATTACTAACAACAAAGCAAGCGGAGATGACAGTCTTCCAGCCGAGCTATTTAAAATCCTAAAAGATGATGCTGTTAAAGTGCTGCATTCAATATGCCAACAAATCTGGAACACTCAACAGTGGCCACAAGACTGGAAAAGGTCAGTTTACATTCCAATTCCAAAGAAGGGCAATGCCAAAGAGTGTTCAAACTACCGCACAATTGCGCTCATTTCACATGCCAGCAAGGTGATGCTCAAAATCCTACAAGCTAGGCTTCAGCAGTATGCGAACCGAGAACTACCGGAAGTACAAGCTGGGTTTAGAAGAGGCAGAGGAACTAGAGATCAAATCGCCAACATTCGCTGAATCATGGAGAAAGCAAGAGAATTCCAGAAAAACGTCTATTTCTGCTTCATTGACTACGCTAAAGCCTTTGATTGTGTGGATCACAACAAACTGTGGCAAATTCTTAAAGTGATGGGAGTACCAGACCACCTTACCTGTCTCCTGAGAAACCTGTACGAGGGTCAAGAAGCAACAGTCAGAACCAGACATGGAACAACCGATTGGTTCAAAATTGGGAAAGGAGTACGACAAGGCTGCATATTGTCACCCTGCTTGTTTAACTTATATGCAGAGTACATCATGAGAAATGCCGGGTTGGATGAATCAGAGGTCGGAATTAAGATTGCTGGGAGAATTATCAACAACCTCCGATATGCAGACGATACCACCCTAATGGCAGAAAGCGAAGAGGATCTCAAGAGCCTCTTGTTGAGGGTGAAAGAGGAGAGTGCAAAAGCTGGTTTGAAACTCAACATTAAAAAAACTCAGATCATGGCATCTGGCCCCATCACTTCCTGGCATATAGAAGGGGAAGAAATGGCAGCAGTGACAGATTTTACTTTCTTGGGCTCCAAGATCACCGCAGACGGTGACTGTAGCCATGAAATTAAAAGATGCTTGCTCCTTGGGAGGAAAGCTATGGCCAACCTAGACAGCATAGTAAGAAGCAGAGACATCACCTTGCCGACAAAGGTCCGTCTAATCAAAGCTATGGTTTTCCCAGTAGTAATGTATGGCTGTGAGAGCTGGACTATAAGGAAGGCTGAGCGCCGAAGAATTGATGCTTTCGAACTGTGGTGCTGGAGAAGACTCTTACGAGTCCCCTGGACTGCAAGGAGGTCAAATCAGTCCATCCTAAAGGAAATCAACCCTGAGTGCTCATTGGAAGGACAGATAATGAAGCTGAAGCTCCAATATTTTGGCCACCTAATGCGAAGAGAAAACTCCCTGGAAAAGACCCTGATGCTGGGAAAGACTGAAGGCAAAAGGAGAAGGGGACGGCAGAGGATGAGATGGCTAGATAGCATCACGGATGCAATGAATATGAACTTGAGCACGCTCCGGGAGAGAGCGCAGGACAGGAAGGCCTGGCGTGCTATGGTCCATGGGGTCACGAAGAGTCGGACACGACTGAACGACTGAACAACAACAACAAGTAGTAGTAGTAGTAGTAGTAATAATAATAATAATAATGGCAAGGGACCAGTGCATTCTCTGCATCTCTTAATGCAAACGTGAATGGGTACCCACATCCAAGCACCAACACTTTGGTATTTCTGGATCAAACCCATAGTTTAGAACCCTCACTTGAACGTTTGGCTCACGGAAATCTGTTCTTTGACAGCAGGCAGCAGCAAAAAAACAACGCGCCAGGCAGCCTGCGGTATGTAGCTAGCCAAGGAAGGCATGTGCACAAAGAAACGAGGCAGAGCCAAGAGCCCTTATTAAGCAGTGCACTCAGAGATAAAACCAAGGCCATCTGTTGCCTGGCATACTGGCATCGTAATTGCAAGCGGAGGGAAATGTGGAAGAGATTCCAGATGAACACCGGGCGGTGGGGCGGTGGTAGGGGAGGGTGCAGGCAGGATTTTGTGCGTAGTCTAAGCTTATTACAGGCTCAGCAGGAGAATTTGAACAGCAGAAAGGCGAAACGATCCCCTGTGAGCAGATTCTCCCCTTGCATCTCCTGTTTCCTCCATCCTCTTTCCAGCCTGTCCATGAGGCTAACTGGGCATTTCAGTGTGGCCAGAATAATGGGTCAGCAGCAGTGGAAAGATGACAAAATCCAGCACTGCTCTGCTGTTCAACTCTGGTTCTCCACGCCTGCCAGTATCTGATGCTGTCTTAGTGCTCTGATACCCCCCCCCCTCGCACGCAAAAACTGGAAAACCACCAAATGATCAGTGGTTAGGGGGAAAGGGGTGGTGGCAGCCAGAAAAGGGGGCATAGCCATCTGAGGATGCCAGATTTTAACCATGAGAATAATATGTTTGACAAGGACCAGGGCTGGCTCCAGGTTTTGAAGGTCCCTTGGGCAAAACACTTTCAGTGGGGCCCCTCCCTCATGGAGTCTACCTTCTGTTATGGCCAACTATAATGGACCAGAGCGGGGCTACATTGGAGCCGAGCAAAGGCTGGGCCTGAGGTGTCTCCACTGTGGTACTTTTGAATGTGTACATGACCACCCCCGCCCTCTTTCTGTCCGAAAAACACAAGATCTGCAAGGTTCTCAGAAGCAGTTTGCCTGACCAGCAACCGTTTCTATATGAGCCAGTCAGACAGGGATCTGCCTGTATGTCACCATCCCCCTAGGCAAACCACCCAACAGTCTAAGAACCTGTGGTTAAGCTAGACTTTCTTTTGAGTAAACAAGCATTCTGAGCATGATCAAGTGGCTGTGTAATCCATTTGCTAATAAGAGCTAGCTGAGTCTAGCATGCTTTGAGGAGTTCTTGCACCTCAGAGAAGGTGCGCTCCTTCTGCTTTCTCAATAAAGGTGTTTTGTACCTGGAAACGTCTTCGACTGTTGCGCCAGGCCACTTCTCACTGCCATTGTCATCAGCTGCTCGTTCTCATCATCCTCATTTTTCATTATTGCTACCACTTGCTTGCTTGACAGGTAGAGATCCAGTGAGCAAGTCGGCAATGGCATCTCCTGCTCCTCCTTCTCACCACCGCTGTCGTCTGGGCCAGAGCAAGAGGCAGGTTGTAATGGTGAAGAAGAGGAGCAACTCGGGGGGGGGGGGGTCTTGTCAACAGGGCCGCCCTCACGGGTGGGTGACCTGGGTGGGCTGAGCTGAGGGGGGCACCAAGCTGAGATCAGTGGCTGTGTTTTTTTAATGTACTCTCTGCAGTGAGTTTGGGTGGCAAAAAACAAGTGTCTGTATCCTTTTTTTCCCCAAGGTTCTGTGGGTCGTTTGGGTACTATTTACAAAAATTATCCTCCTTCAAAGTATCTTTAAAGTATGTTTCTTTTTCAGTTACCACAATTTGCCCCAGGCCCTTATAAAACAAGGGGCCCCTGCCCCAGTTCCTGTGTGCATCATTAGCCCCTGCCCTGACCCTGCCACATTGCTCACCAGAATTCTTGGTATTTTGTTTAAAGGTTTCATAAAATCAGTAAATGGTATATTAGAGTGTACGATGACACTGAATCTCAACATGCAATTGTGACATAATGGGACCTCTCCCTGGCTAGGATGAAGTAAATGTTTTTTTACATAATTGTGTATGAAACAGAATAGATGCTAATTTGAGGCTTAAACTGGCTGTAAAATGTATCCTTGGGAATATGGAAGAGAAGGGCCTGCTTATTAGTGAGGCCTGAGACCCAACTGGAAGGGAATCTAAACCCATCATGGGAAGGTAAAAGCTTTCTTTATGTCTGGGCAGCAAAAGAGATAGGATTGGTCAGGTATGCTTATGACTGGCACAGGCCAAGTAGCCCCCATTACAGCGTTGGATGTAGGGAGCGAAGGAACAGGGAAGGCTTTCAGGAGGGATTCTGTGGCACAGCAGTGGCCTGTTCTGGTCACAGAAAGAACTCCAGACCTGCTGGGAAAACGATTCAAGGAGTGAGTGAGTGAAGGCCACTGAAGGTTGCCAGGCAAGGTGCCTGCGGAGAGTAATTTTCTGTGGCAGTTTCCACAGGGAAAGGCGTAGGTGTGGCATGAGGCCAGGCCTTAAGGGAGGAATCCCGAGTGAGCGAGTAGCGGAGAAGGCCGGCAGCAGGCCACAACCAGCAAACTGAGGCGCAGGAAGAAGAAAGAAGCTGTGCCAGAGGGCGTTTGGAATATGGGGGAGGTATTCAGGAGAAACACAACTTGATCCCATGTAAGAGAAAATGAAGCACATTATCCTTCTGCTTGATCCTAGTGCAAGGAGGAGCTGCAGACTTGAGATGTAGTCTGTGCAAGCAATAATAATTCCTGCATGTGGCCCCCCACTTTGTACACATATGCATGGGTCCTTGTAGGGCCCCCAACATCACACCTGCACCAGGGCCCATAAACTGTCTGGGTGTTCTTCCAAAGCTGACCATGGGGGACAGGGGCACCAAAGGCACTCCTCGCTCAGGGCACTTCTTATCCTAGGGCCAGTCCTGCTTGTCAGCGGGCCCCTGCTGGGGTGCAGACCCTTGGCCACTGCCCAGCCATGCCTACCTTTGATGCCAGCAAAGGCATAAAGTTCTAATGTTGTTGTTGTTCAGTCGTTCAGTCGTATCTGACTCTTCGTGACCCCATGGACCATAGCATGCCAGGCCTTCCTGTCCTGTGCTCTCTCCCGGAGTGTGCTCAAGTCCATATTCATTGCATCGGTGATGCTATCTAGCCATCTCATCCTCTGCCGTCCCCTTCTCCTTTTGCCTTCAATCTTTCCCAGCATCAGGGTCTTTTCCAGGGAGTTTTCTCTTCGCATTAGGTGGCCAAAATATTTGAGCTTCAGCTTCAGTATCTGTCCTTCCAATGAGCAGTCAGGGTTGATTTCCTTTAGGATTGACTGATTTGACCTCCTTGCAGTCCAGGGGACTCGTAAGTGTCTTCTCCAGCACCACAGTTCAAAAGCATCAATTCTTCGGCGCTCAGCCTTCCGTATAGTCCAGCTCTCACAGCCATACGTTGCTACTGGGAAAACCATAGCTTTGATAATAGGAACCTTTGTCGGCAAGGTGATGTCTCTGCTTCTTACTATGCTGTCTAGGTTGGCCATAGCTTTCCTCCCAAGGAGCAAGCATCTTTTAATGTCATGGCTACAGTCACCGTCTGCGGTGATATTGGAGCCCAAGAAAACAAAATCTGTCACTGCTTCCATTTCTTCCCCTTCTATATGCCAGGAGGTGATGGGGCCAGATGCCATGATCTGAGTTTTTTTAATGTTGAGTTTCAAACCAGCTTTTGCACTCTCCACTTTCCCCCCCAACAAGAGGCTCTTTAGATCCTCTTCGCTTTCTGCCATTAGGGTGGTATTGTCTGCGTATCTGAGGTTGTTGATAATTCTCCCAGCAATCTTAATTCCAACCTGTGATTCATCCAACCCGGCGTTTCTCATGATGTACTCTGCATATAAGTTAAATAAGCAGGGCGACAGTATGCAGCCTTGTCGTACTCCTTTCCCAATTTTGAACCAATCGGTTGTTCCATGTCCGGTTCTTACTGTTGCCTCTTGACCCTCGTACAGGTTTCTCAGGAGACAGGTAAGGTGGTCTGGTACTCCCATCACTTTAAGAATTTGCCACAGTTTGTTGTGATCCATACAATCAAAGGGTTTAGCATAGTCAATTAAGCGGAAATAGACGTTTTTCTGGAATTCTCTTGCTTTCTCCATGATGCAGCGAATGTTGGCGATTTGATCTCTAGTTCCTCTGCCTTTTCGAAACCCCGCTTGTACTTCCGGTAGTTCTCGGTTCACATACTGCTGAAACCTAGCTTGTGGGATTTTGAGCATCACCTTGCTGGCATGTGAAATGAGCACAATTGTACGGTAGTTTGAACACTCTTTGGCATTGCCCTTCTTTGGAATTGGAATGTAAACTGACCTTTTCCAGTCTTGTGGCCACTGTTGAGTGTTCCAAATTGTTGGCATATTGAGTGCAGCACTTTAACAGCATCATCTTTTAGGATCTTAAATAGCTCAACTGGAAGACTGTCATCTCCGCTAGCTTTGTTGTTAGTAATGCTTCCTGAGGCCCACTTGTCTTCACTCTCTAGGATGTCTGGCTCAAGTTCAGTGACCGCACTATCATGGCCATCAGGGACATTCAGATCTTTCCTGTATAGTTCTTCTGTGTATTCTTTCCACCTCTTCTGAATCTCATCTGCTTTTGTTAGGTCCCTGCCTTCTTTGTCCTTTATCATGCCCGTCTTTGCACAAAACATTCCCTTGAGATCTCCGATTTTCTTGAAGAGATCTCTAGTCTTTCCTAGACTTTTCTAGTCTAGTCTATTGTTTTCTTCAATTTCTTTGCATTGTTCATTTAAGAAGGCCTTCTTGTCTCTCCTTGCTATTCTCTGGAACTCTGCATTCAGTTGGATATATCTTCCCCTTTCTCCCTTGCTTTTCACTTCCCTTCTTTCCTCAGCTACTTGTAAAGCATCATCAGACAGCCACTTTGCTTTCTTGCATTTCGTTTTCTTTGAGATGGATTTAGTTGCTGCCTCCTGAACAATGTTACAGACCTCCATCCATAGTTCCTCAGGCACTCTGTCTATCAGGTCTAATCCCTTAAATCTATTCCTCACCTCCACTGTATATTCATAAGGGGTATGATTTTGGTCCTACCTGAATGGTTTAGTGGTTTTCCCTGCGTTCTTCAATTTAAGCCGAAAGTTTGCAATAAGAAGCTCATGATCTGAGCTACAGTCAGCTCCAGGTCTTGTTTTTACTGACTGTATAGAGCTTCTCCATCTTTGGCTGCAAAGGACATAATCAATCTGGTTTCGATATTGACCATTTGATGATGTCCATGTGTGGAGTCACCTCTTGTGCTGTTGGAAAAGACTGTTTGCTATGATCAGAGTGTTCTCTTGGCAAAACTCTATTAGCCTTTGTCCTGCTTCATTTTGTACACCAAGGCCATGCTTGCCTGTTATGCCAGTTATTTCTTGACTTCCTACTTTAGCATTCCAATCCCCTATGATGAAGAGGACATCTTTTTTTGGTGTTAGTTCTAGAAGGTGTTGTAGGTCTTCATAGAACCGATCAACCTCAGCTTCTTCGGCATCAGTGGTTGGGGCACAGACTTGAATTACTGTGATGTTGAATGGTTTGCCTTGGATTCGTACTGTGATCATTCTATTGTTTTTGAGATTGTACCTCAGTATTGCTTTTCCCACCCTTTTGTTGACTATGAGTGCTACTCCATTTCTTCTAAGGGATTCTTGCCCACAGTAGTAGATATAATGGTCACCTGAATTAAATTCACCCATGCTTGTCCATTTTAGTTCGCTGATTCCCAAGATGTTGCTGTTCAATCTTGCCATCTCACGTACCTTGATTCATTGATCTGACATTCCAAGTTCCTAAACAATATTGTTCTTTATGGCATCGGACTTTCTTTTCACCACCAGACACATCCACAGCTGAGTGTCCTTTCGGCTTTGGCCCAGCCACTTCACTCTTTCTGGCGCTACTTGGAATTTCCCTCTGCTCTTCCCCAGTAGTATATTGGACACCTTCCGACCTGAGGGGCTCATCTTCCGGAGTCATATCTTCTAGCCTTGTGATACATTCCATGGGGTTTTCTTGGCAAGAACACTGGAGTGGGTTGCCATTTCCTTCTCCAGTGGACCACATTTTGTCAGAACTCTCCGTCATGACCTGTCCGTCTTGGGTGGCCCTGCACGGCATAGCTTATAGCTTCACTGAGTTACACAAGCCCCTTCACCACAACAAGGCAGTGATCCATGAAGGGGAAAGTTCTCATATATGTGTGCAAAACAAGCTGCCAACTTTTTCACCAGCCTCTGCTTCTGTGCGTTTAACAGCAGCTTGATTTGCCCACATGAGCAGGTGGCGAATGTTGACCTTCATGTTGTAACATGGTTTATTGCTGATTTCTGCAGATCAAGGCGCATGGTATGGCGCTGTTGAGTTTTGTGCATTTTGTGCAGTTATAGACATGGTACAATCTTCGGGAATGTCTTAAAAAAAATATGGCATATCTGCCGGCAATCCAGCGAAGGAAAATTCTCAAACGGTGGAAGGGATTCATTGGAGACTAGCACTAATGGAATGGCATTGCAATACTGAACTGAGTAGCCGCCAAGACCGTTATGATGGCAGCTGCAACGCTGACACCTGTCTCTGCCAATGTGTTATTGCCAATGCACAACCAATTCACTGCCAGACTGTTTGCTAGGCCATCCTCACTGAAGCGCTGTTGGGGCTGTTAATAGCTTCCTTCTCACATCGCTAGATCGTTGCTGTACTCCGTTGCATGTTGCATGTGTGTAGCAACGTACTCCGTTGCTACACACACACAAATACGTTGTTGTTGTTGGAGAGCTATGATGTCTTTTGAATCCCAAGGAATTTTTTTTTTTAAGCTATGGGCGGGGCAGGGGAGAATTAGTTCATTATTATTCTTTTTCTCCCAGGCATTTTAGAAACTTTCTTATTAGATTTTTTATGGTTCTTATATATTTTTATATTTCTCTATTGCTATGCTATTTGTAGTTTTGTATTGTATCTTATTCTTCTACTTTTTATTATTACATTCATACCCCACCTGTTTTCCTCTTGCAAGGACCCCAAGGAAGATTACACAGTCCCCCTTCTCTCCATTTTATCCTCACAACAACTCTGTGAGGCAAGTTAGGCTGAGAGTCAGAGACTGGCCCAAAGTCAGCTAGTGAGCTTTATGCCCAAGTGGGAACTAGAACCCAGATCTCTGAAGTCCCAGTCCAACTATACCATACTGGCTCTATTTAAAAAAAAAACACTTTGTATTGTATTTGATACTTTTCAGCTTTGCGTAACCTACCCAGAAAATACTTGTTTATTGGGTGGATTAAAAGAATATAATAAATAAATGCACAAATAAAAAAACAACACGACCCTTAAAACTTAATAAAATTACAATTTGGAGATGGCAATCCTCTCCCCACCCCACTGCCAAACTGTTGGGTCATTGTTACAAGGTCACCCAGCCAAGCCAACATGTGGCCTTTTGCTTCTGTACAGCGCTTAGCTGCTTCTCTGTGTGCGCCACTGAAAATGGCGCTGCTAGGCTCTGTAGGCCCAGTTCCAATGGGAGGGGTTTCTGCACATTGTGTCAACACCAGAGGCACACAGGCGGACAGCCATGCATGCAACGGCGTTTTCCTCACCCGCCCCCCTCCACACAAGCGCAGTTCCTTGTGAAGCCACTCCTGAGGGTTGGAGGACCCTCTGGAATGGTGTGGGGTGGTGTGCAGGGGGCAGAAGTGGGAGGGGGGCCAATAAGAGAGCCAGCAAAGGCACAAACGGTGCTTCGCTCTTGCAACTGTGCAGGACGCAAACAAGCAGAATAAATGGATGCAGCTAACCCGGGGTGCTTTCGGACAAGGCTTTTATCACACAGGTCCCCTGCTTCAGTCATGGAATTTGACCGGGGTGATGGTGGTGGGACACTCCTGATGTTGTCGTCTTCTACTCGGTGGAGGCTGGAGGAGGCTCCAAAGTCAGTGGGGCGATGAATCCACTCCAGGTTTTAGTCAGAATAAGTCAAAAGTCTAAAGGAGCTATCCAAGGTGCAGAAGTTCCTTTAGAGTTCTGACTGGTTTTGAGGGAAACCTGGGGCAGATTCCCCACCCCACTGACGTTGGAGCTGCTAGCTTCCACTGTGAAGGACTGCTGCAAAGCCACTGAAGGAGTGAAAATGCTGGCTTGGCACATACAAATCAGACTGCCCGGATTAGGGTGGCCACGTGAATTGCCCCCAAAGAGGGCATGCATCACTGAAGAAGGGACAAACGAGGTCATCTATTTACATAACATTTGCAGATGCTAATTGATATGTATCGATGCAAGGTTAGAAATAATTACTATATTTTCAATAGAAATACAGTACAACTCGCCATAGTGTGGAAGGCTGTGACCAGGTGACCCGTGTGCTGCTGTCCAGGCAGGGGCTGACTGTAGATGGGCACCTTCGAGGCCCTTTTGCTCTTCCTTCTGATGGTTCTTTATCTTTAAGCCAGACTTGGCCTGGACAGCCCTTCAAATAGAGGACACCTTCAAAATAGAAGACAGCCCTCTGGCAGTCCTTCTTATAGAGGACTGTCCTCTGTAAAAGAAGATACATGGCCTCCCCCAGGGCTCCTGCACCTTTAATAGTTCTGTAGACGAGTGACCTCTCATGACAGGAAAGCTTGCAGTGTCAGACACCCTCTCTTCTACATAACTGTTAAAAGACAGAGACAGATTGCCCTCCCTTGTGTCCAGTGTCAAGGCTCTCCTCGTGAGGGTTGGGCAGAGGTTGAAGCACATTCAGTAGGGCTGCCATTGCCAATTTGTTTTTACTGGGTCCTGCTCCTGTGCTTTTAATGGCAGCTCAAAGAGCAGTCATGAGAAGGGAAGAATGTTGGTTTCCATGCTGCAAAAAGGGACACCTACAGATCAAGTTGCTGTTAAAGGCACAAGAGCAGGCTGGGCCAGTATTTTTTAATCTGGTCAGTTGGCAACCCAGTGTTGCAGATTAATGATGCTGAATCAAACTGGGTGTGTGAACCTGTGAAAAATGGAATCTCCCTTTCTCTAATGGCAGCGGTGGGTGGGTGGGTGTGTTTTAAATGGGCAAGGAGGGAATTGGCAGGCTTCTCCCAGTTCCCCGCTTCCCACTAGCCTGTGGGCAGCATGAGTGAGTCAGAAGCAGCCTTTTGTATGGCTCTGCAATATGACTGCTGGGCGAGCTCTTGAAAGCATCACTCTTTCCGGAGCTAGTCAGCCTCTGGCCTCCTCCTCTTCCTCCTCCCCCCAGTACTGCTGCTTCAATACATAAGTATGGCAAAGAAGTGGGGGTGGGGAAAATCAGAATGAACCCTTGAATAGCAGCTCCTCCTCATGCAGACACCCCCAAGAGGAGCTCAGATACCAAGGAGGCTGATTGGGAACAAAACCAACAGGATCCTGTACCTTTAAGAGCGGGCTGCAGAATTTCAGGCCTGTGGGCCACTTCTGGCCTGCTTGGGGTCACAATCAGGCCATCTGGGCTTTCCCAGATGGCCCCACCCCCTTCCCCTGGCCACACCCCCTTCCTCCAACCATGACGGTTGGGTGGTTTTCCAGCTTTTGTGCAGTTCCCCCCTCCCCTTCTAAAAGCTTGAACTGCCTCTCCTAAGGCTGAGTTACTGGCAGTGGAAGATTCAAGGTAACATCTGCTGGTACTTTTGGCCCCACCCCTTTTGTCTTTAGCCCTGCCCACTACTGGAAAGCAGTCCCTGGGAGCTTCTCCGAAATTAAATCTGGCCCGCAAGCTGAAAGAGGTTCAACACTCCTAGCTTTAAGAGACGTGTAGCAGATGGTAGTTCAGTCAATGCAGCTTCACTCTTCAGGGTTGAGAAAAGTTGTGCAAGACCTTGTAAAGAGGCTTACGTGGTTCAGGCCCTGGACATGGTGTCTGCCTCTTTTTTTACATATGGTGCATGGATGGCTATGTCATGTGCAGCTTCTTCCGTTGGTGCAGTACTGGAACGAAAGACGCCATGCTTGGGGTTCAACAGCCTTTGTGCAGGAGGGAATCTGTCAACACTGGCCTTTGAGCTCAAGAACGGGTAGATCGACATTGTACCAAAGAGGCCAGGCTTTGGGAGATGGACCATAGCTCAGGGAGAGCACATATTTTGCATGCAGTTTCAGTCCCTGGCATCTCCAGTGAAAAGGTGATGGGGAAAACAGTCCCCTGCCTGAGACCTTGGTGGACCACTGCCAGTCAGAGTAGACAATCCTGGCAGGAATGCTTGAGAAATTTGCTCCATTGAGGTTTTTTAAAATGGATTTACCCAATCCATACCTCCTGGAACCAAACAGGGGCCTGAATGCAATTTGTGGTTGGAAGTCTGTACATTCCTGAGCTCACAATGCGTTAAGAACATAAGAAATGCCCTGCTGGATCAGGCCAACGGTCCATCTATTCCAGCATTCTGGTCACACAGTGGCCAACTGGCTGCCCATGGGAAACCCATAAGCAGGACATGAGTGCAACAGCACCCTCCCGCCCATGTTCCCCAGCAACTGGTATACATAGGGATACTTCCTCTGATACTGGAGGTAGCATTTCCATGAAACAAAATGAAACAAAGGTGTCCATTACCTTGCACACCAAGAGACTGCGTACATTTCTACACAAACATGCTTCTGTCAATGGGCACATGTATTTAAAAAAATGTGCATTTGAAAAATGCACGTGCACTCAGAAAGTGGAAAGTGCGCAGAAAATTACGTGCAGAGTTCTACATGGAGAAAAAAGAAACCCGTACAGAACCAAGCAGCACCTGCCAGGTTGCCCTCGTCGGCACAGCTCTGCACCTGCCTTCCCCAACCTGATACTCTGCAGATGTGTTGGACTACAGTTGCCTTCCAACACATCTGGGGGACACTAAGGCTGCAATCCTGTGCATGTTTAGACACCTGGAAGTTGTAGGCCCTTTTTCTGTCTGAACATGCATAGGATTGCAGCCTAAGTTGGGGAAGGCTGTTCTGCACAATTTGCTGTTCTGCACCAGAATCTGGTCACCCTCAAGGCCAGAAAAGTCAGGAGAGACCCCACACTAGACCAGCCAATCAAGACTATGGTGCTGGAGGCGAGAGGCATGAGCCCTTCTGCACATGCCGCCTTCCCAAATGAAATTGCTGTCATTTCCTGGAAGTTCCCTCACAGGGCAAAGAGCAGCTTTTGGGAAAGGGGATTTCCATCGGGAAAAGAGCACAGGGGAAAGGGCTAACCTCCTTTCCCTGCCCTCCCCAGCACTGTGGTCTTGCTCAGAAGCATGCACGCACGCACACACGCCCCCTACAGAGGCTATTAAACTCTGTAAAAGGTCAGTGGGAAATCCATGCTTGGGTTGTCCGCTGCCAGGACTAGCTTTGGTTAGGGTGGTAGCGAGCATGCTTTGCATGTATAATGTCCCCACAGGTTCCATCCCTGCAATCTCTAGATAAAGGGTCTCATCAAGAAAGGACAGTCTACCCCCCAACCACCCCGGTCACCCACCGGAAACCTTGGAGAGCTGCTGTCGGTCAGGATATTCAGCATCATGCTCAATGGTCCAATTGGGCTGCCTCGGCATAAGGCAGCTTCTTGTCTCGAGACCACTGTGGTGCGTTTGGGCTACTAACAGCCATAGGAACATACTGCCTCCGATGCTGGTGGTAAGCAATTTTGTGTGTGCTAGGGTGGCCAGGTGCCCTACTTTACAGATGGCAGTCCTCTGTTTTGGAAAGCTGGCAGAGGAAAGTCCTCCTTGAAGGTGTCCTCTGTCCTTGGGCTGCCCCAAGGTAAAGAGCCGACAGAAGGGTGAGCCAGCAGAGGCCTTGAAGTTGCCCATCAACAGTCAGCAGTCCTGGACAGTGGCAGGATGAGCAGGCACACACCTGGTCAGTTTCCTCCACTAGGTGAGATGGCTTGTGTTTCTATTTAAATAACAGTTGTTCATTCTAAATTTGCACCTATAAATATAAATTGGCATATGCAAATATTATTGAAATTGCTGTCCTCTGTTGTCCTCTTTGCTGGTGACGCATGAGTGGCCACCCTAGGTGTGCATGCACTCAGTAGATGCCTGCAAGCAGCGAAAATCTTTGAAAAAAATGATTCTGGCCTTTTTCTTTTTCAAGCACAGGGATCAGAATATGGAGTTTCTCTCTTTTTGTGGAACAATCCAGCTTCTTTGAGCTGTAAATGCATCTGAGTTATTTTTAAAGGTGCGTCAGCTTCTGCGTCTGCAGCAGCAACAGAGAGGCATCAATGGAAGCATCCCTGGCTCAGGAGGGCTTTAGCTGGCAAAGTGCCCAGGCTGCTTTGGGAGCGGATGTGGGACTAAGATGCGTGTGTCTTTGAGAGAGAAAGAGAGAGAAGGGTGGGGGAGAGGCAGGCAGGCAGGCAGGCAGGCAGAGAGAGAAGCACACACATAGGAGCAGAGAAATAGAATTATATTTTCTATGCTGAGAATTTTCATTTCTTTTATTGGTTAATTTTTTCTTGACTTGCTATGTTAACACCATTCCTTTACTATTATTGTTTTAGGGACTGTTGCTTGGTATTGTGGGTTTACATCTTTTAATCTATTGTATGTTTTAATGTCAGCAGTTTGCCTTGAATTATTGCCTTTTGTTTTTAAAGTTTGTGTGTGTGTGTGTGTGTGTGTGTGTGTGTGTGTATGATCTTAAAATGTAGAAGTGAAATGAAATGAAAGGCTGGAAATGACCAGATAGGCTCTGATCAGGGCTGCTGTCGAGGGGTAGGCAGGGTTGGGTACCTGCTGAGGGCCTGCATCCCAGCTGGGGCCCACTGACAAGAGCCCCACTGGAGTTGCTCCTCCTCTTCATCATTGCAACCTGCTTGTTCAGCTGCCTCTCCCTCTGGCCCAGGCAACAGTGGTGGCGAGAAGGAGGAGCTCCCTGCGTGTCAAGCAAGCGGTGGTAGCCATGATGAGAAAGAGGATAAGGAGCAAGAGCATCTGCTGACTATTGCCGTGAGAAGGTAGATTCGTTGCTGGAGGAGCCCATAGAGGCTGCCTTGCCGAAGCGCCCTCCAAAACCAGGAGCTGGCACTGCCTCTGATCCAAGCGTAGCCACCATGGCAAGAAAATGAGCGGGGAGACACGCCCAACTAAGTGACGCTTGACAATTTTGCATGCATCACTCATCAAGGTGTGTCAATGAAGGGCGATGAAATCCCAGGGTGACTTAGGAAAGGAGAAAACCGCCACCAGGGCCTGCCCTTCCTTGTTGCTGAAACTGGCCAACTGGTCCAGTTTAAGATTTACCCTATAGTGAATCTTTAAGCTTATTTACAGTAACCATTCCTATTGTTCCCCAAGCTGAGGGTTGAGTGAGGGTTGCCACCTTTTTAGCAGATTATGACAGATGGGAAATAGGCCTGCTGCTCTTCTGAACACACACGGATCATTTAGCCCAGGGGACAACAGCTGTAACAGAGCTGTGTTACAGTAAAGCAGAGAATGCACATGAGAAGTGTGAGTGAGTCTTACCACAGATCTCACATTGTTTTGAGCTGTTATTTGAGTCTGCCTGCATGTGGGCAGGGCTTGATGTGAGCAGACCAGAGCCAAAGCTTAGGGTGACCATATGTCCTCTTTTACAGAATAACATCCTCTGTTGGAAGGGCTGTCCTGTCCTGTCCAGTTGTGGTTTAAAGATAAAGAATCATAAGAACTGCTGCCCATCAGCAATTAAAACCTGGACAGCAGACTGACAGGCCTGGTCACAGCCTTCCACAATATGGTGAGATGTACTGTTTCTATTTAAATTATCATAATTATTTCTAAATTTGCAACTATACATAAATATTAGCATATGAAAGTTTTATGCAAATTGGTGTCCTCTTTTGTGCTTTTTTGATGATAAATTTCCTCCTTTTTGGTAACTCATAAGTGGTTGGCCACCCGAATCTACTTTTCCTTGCTTAACCTGTCCTCTCTCATGAGACGGTTTTCCTCCTTGTCCAGCCTTTTTCCATGAAGATAGTGTGTGTGTGTGTGTGTGTCTTTGTATGCTGTACTGTTTATTTCTAGTTTATTGTTCTGTGCAACTAATTTAACTTTCAGATTGTCCTTACATATGGATTTCACCATAGTCAGACGTACAGTCTGGAATGGACTGTATGAATCTGACTCTGAATGAGAAATAGGAGTCATTGCTTCAGACAGTACAGTGAGTCTCATGCCTGTAAATTGTGCATTGTGTTGTGTCTCTCTGTGTGTCTGTATCTATTGCCCCTTGGTTATAGCACGTTATTGAATGATGTTCATGAGTTCTTGCCATGAGGTGGGTTAGGAACTGAAATGTATACATATTGCTTGACATGGTATGGAGGAGCTGTAAGATGCAGAACGAATTGATCTGAGGTAGGCTAAGGTGTCGTGGGACATCTGTTGTTGAAACTGGGGGACGGGCACAGATGTGGGACTGATGAAGACTTGGCAAATGTGCTAACTAGTCTTTGCATGAGCTTGCAGGGAACATTCACACTATTGGGCATTGCTTTGAACAAATCAATGCTTGGTATGTGATCATCAGGATGCTGGTAGACACAACCACATTGTTCACTCAGTATTGCCTTGCTAAAATGGCAGCAACTTAAAAAATCAAATGGTAAAGGGTTATAGGAGTAAATGATTAGGCATCATGGAGGGATACTTTCAAGCCAGTTACATTTTTATCCCTGTGGAAAGGTAGGTTCTTATATTCCCATCAGAGAGAGAGAGAGAGAAAGAGATGTTTATAATAAATCCACACAGGCATCTGGAGAGCTCATAGAAGCATCTGCATTCTGAGTGGGACAGATGTGTGGGTTACAGATCCTCAGGGCAATGATGAATTCACGTGGAGAGAGAACATTGCTCATTGTTGTTGCTGTGTTAAGTCTTTGTTCTCTCAGTCTTCCCTTTGCTGCCTACTCTGCCTGGCTCAGACTCAGCTTCAAAGGCCCAAGCTCAGGAAGGGAGCTGCATTATTATGGGGCAATCATAATGCACATCTTATTCATCGTGTCTTGATACAAGGATTGTTATGTTCTTGGTCATGGAACATAGGCAACCTCTTGGGTGTCTTGGGCCCAAGCCTAGTTAGAGCTTTGTTGGCACTTGATATGAAGACAATAAGAAGCCAGTGTGGCCACAGAAACAGTGGTGTAACGTGCTCCCTGTTTTCAATCCGTTGCTTCCTGATAGCCACCAAGAGTGAGGCCATATGAATCACATTGCAGTAATCTAGCTTCTAGGTCAAACTTACCAAAGCTGGTGCCCTCCAGGTTTTCTGGACGACAACTCCCAACATTTCTGACCATTGGCCATGCTGGCTGGGGTTGATGGGAGTTGAAGTCCAAAATATCTGGAGGACACCAGGTTAAGGAAGGCTGGAATATGGTTATGAAGGCAAGAATGAGGATCATTATTAGGTCTGAATCTGACAAACTCCTTCTGACAAAAAAGGCTGTGTTGTTGGCAAATATTCCTGGCCATGCTCACAAATCAACATTCCAGTTAGCACAACACTGCCAGGACATCTTTTCATACATGGCATTGCACTTAAATCCTTATGAAAATAATGGAAGTTAATCCCAATTAATTTCCCACTGTTTGGATCAGTGCCCATGTGTGATGTTAATTGTGTTTCAATCCCATTGAAATCAATGGGTCAAATTAGCTACTACAACCAAGTTAAGGGCCTTTAAAATTAACAGGAAAAGTTACTTGCAACTAACTTGTCCCATAGATTTCAATGGAACTTAAGTGCAACTGCTCTATTCTGGATTGGGGCCATGCTATTTTTTTCTGCATGGGTATAGTACATTGGAAAAACCCTGTGTCCACCATCACTGAACAGTGGTTAAGTCCGCAGTCCTATATGTATTTACTTAGGCATGAGTCCCATTGAACTCACATGTGGGGTTGGCGGCTGAATGGAAATGTAGAGGATTGCACTGCAAACTGTCTATAGATGGTCTGCAACGTTTATGACTAATTGGCAGATGGGAGATTCCAGGTTTGGCAGCAGTCCTTGTTACTGTTATAAAATGTGTTGTGGTGCTTCAGAGATTATAATGAAGCTGCCCATAGAGTGATTAGTAAAGAGCTCCTTGATATTTATCCTCACAATTCCCCTAGAACTGAACGACTCCCACTGACGGGATTCACGCCCTGCTGACTTGAATGGGAGTCACAGATGGTACCTATGTTCAGATAATATGTGAACATTAAGGGGGAAATGGGGTTCAAAGGAAAGAGAATGAAAACAAAGCTGACTGTGAATTGGGAAAGGATGCCTACCTAACCTTCCTAAAGACTCCAATAAATGCACCATGTAGAATTTCATGTTCAGATGGTAGGGCACTAGGTAGTTGTCAAGCACAATGCAAATGTGTGGGAACTGAGTAAAAACGAAGTACGACTACGATCTTTCCCCATGGTACAGGGGAAGTGAGCAGCCGAGGTGCAAAAACCTGAGGAGGGCTCTGTCAAATCTTTTGCTGCTGCTTGCACTGAGTAGGAAGAGGTTAAGGCACCCTTCCGCAACCTGGCACCCTCCAGATGGGTTGACTACAACTGCCATCATCCCCAGTCAACATGCAGGGGATGGTGGGAGTTGTAGTCCAACCCATCCAGAGGACACCATGTCAAGAAGGCTGGGTTACTGAGCCCTGTGCTTTTGTCTTGGCTCTCATGGAAGGGATTCAGTTGGTGGGACGAGGCGAAGAGAACTCCCATCTGGAGCACAGGACTTTATTTCAATGGCTCATTGGCAGGAGCAGCCCAGCACTACCCGGGTAGATTGCGCCCAGTACGATTCCTTGAAAGGTTTCAGTAAATGTCAATCTGGGATTTAATAAAAATACTTGTTCTCGAACTGAATCCAACTACATTGTTGTAAAGTTCAGTCACTGAGATATCATATGCAAATAATGATGTACTTTTCCAACCTGGTGGCCTGTTTCTCATCGTTTGACACATTCCCTTTGATCATTTTCATTGATATGGTTGTAGCAGCACTGATAGAACCCACTGGGGGGAGTGAGAGGAGCGATCTAAGGCACACCCTCCCCACCTCCTACCTCCAGTAGGTGATCAGCACCAGCAAAACCGACAGAGACCATGGTCTTTTTGGCACAGAAATCCTGCCCTGTGTAGCAACCTCTTCCAAAGAGCCCCGCTGCCATTTACGTACATGTTTTACGCAAACACTCCACAGGACAGAGAATTCAGTGTGACGATTTCCACCCAGCCTTCCTAAGAGAACACAAGGACAAGGGAGAACCAGGAAAAGGGATCATAGTGGATAGTTGAATGTAAACGTTGACTCCGTGTGGCAGCGGAGAAAAAGGTAAATTCCATGCTGGGGATCATTAGGAAAGGGATCGAAAATGCTACTGTCAATATCATAATGCTTTCATACAAATCTATGGTGTGACCACAGTTGGAAGGCTGTGTATAGTTCTGTTTGCCACACCTCAAAGAAGATACTGTAGCTGGAAAAGGTGCAGAAAAAGGCAAACAAAAAGTTCAGGGGGCTAGAGCAACTCCCCTACAAGATGTCAACATTTGGGGCTTTTTGGTTTAGAAAAAAGACAAGTAATGCAGGGGGGGGGGGGATGCCATGATGTGGATAAAATTATGCACGGTGTGGGGAAAGTGGATAGAAAGAAGTTTCTATCTCATAATACTAGAATGTGCGGCACTAATGCAGCTAGGTAATTTTAGAGCCTGGACTAATGGTCAAGGTGTGTGTGTGTGTGTGTGTGTGAGGCTTTAGAGGGCAGTGTGTATTATTTCAGTTGTGAAGCATGCAATTAACAATTTTCTTCTTCTCTGCTGTCCCCCCTCTCCCACCAACCTTCCCATGCTTTACAACTATTTCTACATTCCTGATATGTTGGAGCAAAACTGTTTGCTAACCCTGATTTAAAACAACAACAACAACAACAACAACTCTGAGCATGTGCGGTTTCACATTTTAAACTCACTTCATTCATAGCACCATCATGACTACAGGAATAAAATGGAGTTTGCTCTGCTGCCTTCATCACCTTCCGCTCCCTGGGTGGTCATTTGGGGTGGGGGGACTGGAGTTTGGTTCCAAGGTCTACCCCTAGTTGTATCACTGGCTTGGGGTCATCCAATGAAGCTGAACAGTGGGAGATTCAGAACAGATTAAAAGAAGCACCTCTTCACGCAGCACACAGGTAAATTATGGAATTTTCTTCCAAAAGGTGCAGTGATGTCCACCAACAGTTTTAAAGGGGGGATTAGACACATTTATGGAGGATAATGTTTATCAGCACTACCAGTCATGATGACTCCTCTATGTGACCTCCAGTATGAGAGGTAACGTATACCAGATACTGGGGAATAACTGCAGGAGACAGCTGTTACCCTCATATCCTGCTTAGAGGCTTCCCATGGGCATTTGGCTGGCCACTGTGGGAAACAGGATGCTGGACTACATACGCCTTTGGTCTGATCCAGCAGAGCTCTTCTTATTTTCTTATCCATCCCATGCGCATTGAGGCAACGTGCATGAGGCATGGTGGGGAGAAACACTGAATGTGGCAGAGGCAAAGAAGACATATTTGCACAAGTGACATATCTCAATATAATTTCTAAAACTCTATTAATTGAACAGATAAAATACATCTTGTCTATTTCTGTTACAAAATATTAGCCATTTGGAGTCTTTGCTAGATGTGAGCACACTCTCTCAAGAATATGTACAGCAGGAAATCGGAAACAGACAGATGAACAGACAGGTGCTCTCGAATAGCCTACACACATAGGTAAGTAACATCATTTGTTTTCTTGCTCGGAGAACGAAAAGAAACATTTGGTGGGATGTGCCAAGTGATAACTGAGTGAACAGGAAACAAAACAGACAAGATCTTTAAAGCTTCTGACCCAGGCATGGCTGTTAAGGAGGAGTGGAGACACAACAGGCTAGGTAGCCTCTAGAGAGTTACAGACATCACTCAAGAACTACTGTCAACAGTCCTGGGCTCTGTTCTCACTGGTGCATTTATAGCAGATGGAATATATTATGTTGGCCCAGCACAGCAATTTTGATGCAAATCCTCTCCTACTCACCAAACTTAAAAAAAAAAAACCAACCAGAATCTTCCTGGCAGGCATCACCTCCAAAAATCTAGGGAACAGTGCTCATTTCAGCTATCCCACAAACCTCTAAGAATAATTGCTTCAAAACAATAATGCTACATGATGATTATAATAGATTTAAAAAGTAACAGCAGCTCCCATGCAAATGTGGGCCAGAAGCTGTTTTCCTTTAGAAGAAAAATATGTTTGTTTCAATTTAAAGCCTAAATATATACCTGTAGGAGCAGGAAACATATACTTTTAGGAGCAGAAAAGAGAGGCAGGAAATGGTGAAGATGTATTTTTTAAAGGACATTGTACAAAATCATATAGCAATAGCCAGAAAACAATGGCTTGAGCTATGCGATGTATTCTTTTCAAATATGACAGGAAAGTGAAGTCAGTAATTGAAGCTTTGTCCTATATCCTCTAGATATATTCTCCAGATGCAATTCCAGAATTCTCTGCCTAAAGACAATCATGTAGAAGAGCTGGGGAGAAATTATCTATCCAAAACCCTGGAGGTCCATCGTCATTGGTGATTGACACTACAGGGGTAGGTGGGCCACTGACCTGCCTCAGAATGTATTCATTGGAATAATCCTAGAAGCCCATCTAAACTACAAACCTATATAACCTTTATACCAGTTTACCTATCATGGCTTCCCACATAGATCCAAGAATGGAACTTTCATCAGGGTGTAGAAAATTTGAAGCCTATAGTAACAGGGTTCCCTAGGGAGAGAAAAGAATGTTAAATCAGGCTAAGTCTTCAGTGTAGATGCACTCCCAGAGTTGTTAGACTCCTTTATTTTAATGGGTGTTCTTTATACAAAAAGGTATTATCAGTTATTGCAGGTTCACAGAACTTAATGGGCACCCCTTATTTCATGCATCGCAGCTTCACAGTATTCTTCATTTTGGAAATGTTTATTGAACAACTGTAGCTAATCCTTAATTTAAAGCTAGTGGGCTCCCTAATTGGAACGGAAATGCCTGAGAATGACTTGTATACAAAGGTATGTGCACTCAAGCCCCATTAAAATTAGTAGGCCTCTCTGTGTGCATAACTGTGTGCTACATTATGGCCAGAAAGTCCTATGAGCTGATTTTGTGGGCCTTGATTTTATGGAATGTATGATCATCTTCTAGCCTTGGTTCATGATTGTACCATACTGATCTCAATGGTGTTGCATGGATATACACTACTCACGCTAAGACACTGCTCTGCTTCTCTAGGGAACTGCTTTTTGTTTCTCTTTTTAAAATACAGAATAAACCAAAGACACCACTGTAAGTCAGTAGTGCAGTCTAGCTTGTAGACTTTCTTCAAGCAAAACTCCCTGCTTGAACGTGATACCAGAAAGTCCCCTGCTGTTCTCACCACAGGAAAAACACCATCGCCGATATCTGAGAATTGCTTTGGGCAACATCATCACACATAGCAAGTGGCACATCAGGTCTTGAATGTCACCACAATTTAATATGCTTTAATCTACCATCCCTCTTACTGCACAAAGCTAGAGATTAGACTGGGGATGCTTCCAGACCAGGAGTTAGATCCAATAGTGTTGCTCTTCCAGTGGAAGAGAAACCACTGGCGGAATGGATTCCCCCCCTGTAGCCCCCAGTGCATGCTCCCATCTGCTCCAGACGGTTGGGGGACCCTGTGAAGCAGATTTAGGGGTCTGCAGGAGGGAGGGAAGAGCGGGAAGTCCTACTGCATGAGTTGAAATCCCATCGCATGAGAAGACTTCTGCTCACATGGCATTGGATCCAAGTCAAGGCTCTTATTGTGCAGTTGCCCTGCCTCATTCACTGAATTTTGCAGGGTTCCAGACAACACTGTCTCCCATTTGCAAGCTTCCCATGTTTTCCCACCACTTCTTCAGTATTTTTTCTTACCACAGAAAATCCATTAAGGAGGGAAAGATGGAATTGCTGTACAATGCCTTTTGACTGATAGCACTACACCAGACGGTCGACACCGAAATCAGATTGACTACATCCTTTGTAGCCAAAGGTGGCGGACATCTATGCAGTTGGTAAAAACAAGACCTGGAGCTGATTATAGTTCAGATCACAAACTTCTTATTGCACAATTTAGAATCAGACTAAAGAGAATAGGGAAGACCCACAGATCAGTTAGATATGAGCTCACTAATATTCCTAATGAATATGCAGTGGAGGTGAAGAATAGATTTAAGGGACTAGATTTAGTAGATAGAAAACCAAGAAGGCAAGATGGCTGTCTGCTGAGACACTGGAAGCAGCCCAAGAAAGAAGGAAAGCAAAAGGCAACAGTGATAGGGGGAGATATGCCCAATTAAATGCAAAATTCCAGAGGTTAGCCAGAAGAGAAAAGGAATTATTTTTAAACAAGCAATGCATGGAAGCGGAAGAAGATAATAGAATAGGAAGGACAAGAGACCTCTTCCAGAAAATTAGGAACATTGGAGGTAAATTCCAGGCAAAAATGGGTATGATCAAAAACAAAGATGGCAAGGACCTCACAGAAGCAGAAGAGTTCAAGAAAAGATGGCAAGAATATACGGAAGGTCTGTATAGGAAGGATAATAATATCTGGGATAGATTGACGGTATGGTCAGTGAGCTAGAGCCAGACACCCTGAAGAGTGAGGTTGAATGGGCCTTAAGAAGCATTGCTAATAACAAGGCAGCAGGAGACGACGGTATCCCAGCTGAACTGTTTAAAATCTTGCAAGATGATGCTGTCAAGGTGATGCATGCCATATGCCAGCAAATTTGGAAACCACAAGAATGGCCAACAGATTGGAAAAAAACAACTTATATCCCCATACCAAAAAAGGAAGCACCAAAGAATGTTCAAACTATCGAGCAGTGGCACCTATTTCACATGTCAGCAAGGTAATGCTCAAGATCTTGCAAGGTAGACTCCAGCAATTCATGGAATGAGAATTGCCAGATGTACAAGCTGGGTTTAGAAAAGGCAGAGGAACTAGAGACCAAATTGCCAATATCCGCTGGATAATGAAGAAAGCCAGGGAGTTTCAGAAAAACATCTATTTCTCTTTTATTGATTATTCTAAAGCCTTTGACTGTGTGGATCATAACAAACTGTAGCAAGTTCTTGGTGGTATAGGGATACCAAGTCATCTTGTCTGCATCCTGAGGAATCTGTATAACGACCAAGTAGCAACGGTAAGAACAGACCATGGAACAACGGACTGGTTTAAGATTGGGAAAGGAGTACAGCAGGGTTGTATACTCTCACCCTACCTATTCAACCTGTACGCAGAACACATCATGCGACGTGCTGGGCTTGATGAAGCCAAGGCTGGAGTTAAAATTGCTGGAAGAAACATTAACAATCTCAGATATGCAGATGATACCACTTTGATGGCTGAAAAGCGAGGAGGAGCTGAGGAACCTTATGATGAAGGTGAAAGAAGAAAGTGCAAAAGCTGGGTTGCAGTTAAACCTCAAAAAAACCAAGGTTATGGCAACCAGCTTGATTGATAACTGGCAAATAGAGGGAGAAAACGTGGAGGCAGTTTGTCTTTCTAGGCGCAAAGATTACTGCAGACGCTGACTGCAGCCAGGAAATCAGAAGACGTTTACTTCTTGGGAGAAGAGCAATGACAAATCTTGATAAAATAGTGAAGAGCAGAGACATCACACTGACAACAAAGGTCCGCATAGTTAAAGCAATGGTATTCCCCGTAGTAACCTATGGCTGCGAGAGCTGGACCATAAGGAAGGCTGAGTGAAGGAAGATAGATGCTTTTGAACTGTGGTGCTGGAGGAAAATTCTGAGAGTGCCTTGGACTGCAAGAAGATCAAACCAGTCCATCCTCCAGGAAATCAAGCCAGGCTGCTCACTTGAGGAAATGATATTAAAGGCAAAACTGAAGTACTTTGGCCACATAATGAGAAGACAGGATACCCTTGAGAAGATGCTGCTGCTAGGGAAAGTGGAAGGCAAAAGGATGAGGGGCCGACCAAGGGCAAGATGGATGGATGATATTCTGGAGGTGACGGACTTGACCTTGGGGGAGCTGGGGGTGGCGATGGCCAACAGGAAGCTCTGGCATGGGCTGGTCCATGAAGTCACAAAGAGTCGGAAGCAACTGACTGAATAAACAACAACAAACTAGAAGTCCTCAGTCTGGAAGCAAACTGGGTACAGTTGTATATCTAGGAGGGCATTGGTGTAAACCTCTTCTGCTAATTGACTGGGCACATGTGGCCCTCTAGACATGGGCCTTAATTAATGTGGACTTCAATTAAATACTTCCATGCTGTCTTCAAAAAACAAAACAAAAACCCTCCCACAAAAGCACAGGGCTATAGAACCTCAGGAGATTGAATAGCTATGGGATTTATGGCTATGCATAAAATAGTAACGTGGTCATAGGACTCTGAAGGTCATGAAAAATATCTGATTCCCTCTCACACTGTATCTCATGCCTTTCCTAAGACATGCTTATGGAAGCAAACTATACCCTCTTGAGGAGTTATCCAGTCCTAAGGGGAGACATGTGCTCCACCCCCTCATGTTGGCAGAGATGGTCTGCAGCAAAGTGGTAAAGGTGTCCGGCTGAACGTGGTTACAGTGCTCTGTGTGGGGTTACCATTTCATGACAGACCTGCCCTGTCTGCATGGGGAGTAAAGTCAGTGGGGATGGAATATGATATGAAGAGGGCTTATATGTCATATGCCAGTCCCGAAACATGGACACATCTGAATGCGGTTCCAGAAACCTAGAAAGTCCTGCTTTCCTACGGAATACATTGAGCATAATTGGAAATGTGTTTCTGGGTTGACCAAGAGCAAATTATGTTGGGTCCAGCTTCTAAAACTGCTCAGCCAAATCCCAACCCACACAAGCATATATCATGGTAATCATCCTCTCTTTTTGGTCACATCTATACCTGCCTGGGCCTATCCAGATTTGCCCAAGATTCAAGGCCTGCCTGTAAAGTACCATTAAACACAATCAGTCATAACAGAATATAACTGATGGCCACCTAAATAAATTCTTTACTTACAGTGCCATCCTATCTTTCCCAGATAAGTGGATATACAATTGTAGCCTTAAATACTCGGGCTGTGCATGAAACCCCCACTCCGCTTCGGATGCTGCTTCAGATCTTCCAAAGAAGAAGTTGATACGTTTTGGAGACAGCCTGTCTGGGCTGCTCAGGAAGAGCTCTGAATATACAAGGTGGACTGAGGCACCTCATAGGTGACCTGCTTTGGTTCAGGGCGCCTTGGTACTGTTCTGATCTGCTTCGTAGCAAGATGAGGCACCTCTGAATCAGCCTGCTTTGCCTTGATATTTGGGCTTCGGACTGAAGCGGTGCACAGCCCTATTAAATACTTAAAGCGTATTTAAATACTTAAATACTCCACATGTTTATTCATAATTCTTAGGATCATGAGCACTGACATTATGGCTCCAGTCCTCCAAACTCAAATAGTTACCAAGTTCCAGTCATTGTGAACTGCCTTATAAGTTATTAGGGTTCACAATCACAGGAACTCCGTAAGCACATTCAGCTGAATACGCTTACAGACTCCTCTTCAGACCTTCATGCTCAACACACAAAGGTCTAGACAGAAGCTGGGCAGATGGACACATTGGGAGCAGGGCTTCTGTGCATGCCCATGTCCTCCTACCCAGTTTAGCCCTACAGACAAGCAGGAGGGCTCTAGTGTCCTAGCATTCCATGAAGAAAAGATTCCTAGCATTGCAGAGATGTTAACTGCAGACCCTTGTAAATGGAGGCAATAAATGGTCTACAAATGTGTGAATAATAATGATGATAGAACAGCCGGAATGGAGACTATTTTCAGGAGAGGGGATTGGGAAGGTACTCACCCAGCTCAGAAATCCCCTAGCCTTGGCTCCTAACCTTTGCCTTGGCTCGTAATCTTCGGTACCAGCTCTCTCACCAGTCAGTTTCCTCCTCCCATCCTTTCCCATCCTTATGAACTTGGCACAGCAGAGAACAAAGGAAAACAGCATCTAAGGCTAAAGCCAAAGTCTGCTTCAAACTTGTTCCAGCATTCTAAGCTGTTCCTGCAGATGTAAACTGCCACAAGTGACGTCCTTTGGTCATCAAGGAGGAAATATATATATATATATATATATATATATATACACACACACACACACACACACACACACACACTACAATTCCCAGGATCCCCTTGAACCCTGGAGGATTTGAGCATGCTCAGAAACCTTCATTGCAAAGAGCTAGAAACGTGACTTTTGGAAATGCTTTCCCCTTCTTCCTCCTCCCTGCCACCTGAAACTTTTCTGCTTGGGAAAGGGAGGGTGACACAAAACTTGCAGATAGGGCTGGTGATGATGGAGGAGCTCCCCTAGATGGAGGAGCTCCCCCTTGGGTCTTTCCTAGCTTTGGAGAATTCTCAGGACAAGCCTGAGTTTTTTTCTGAGAATTCTCCAAAAAGGCTCAGAAAGATCCAAGCCATTCACTCATCTTAATAAATATAGTGCCAAGCGATCAGTTAAGCGAAGTGCCACAAGCTGGGATAGGAGAGAAAGAGTCCAGATTTGAGGCTCTGATATACAGGCATTCTTGAGCCCCAACACCTTTTATGTTAGAAATCAAGCAGAATGAGGGAGAGAAGAGATCACCATCTCAGGCAAAACAACTTCCCATGATGAATACTTCCACATAATCCTAAATCTATTATTAATCACCCTGATCTCTCACTCTTCTAGGAACTTATACACTCCCATAAATATTTCATCTATAAAACAATTGTTTCATCAAACACTTTAAGGTTTCTGTTGCCACTTTGTGTTAAATGTCAAGTAAAATCTAATTTATTTATCTAAACACACCCATCCATGCATGCTTTAACTAATGCACTGTGCAGAAACATGTCGTGTGCCTTCCAGAAAAGCAGAAGATGCCAAAAAGAGAAACTGCCAGTGATTCCTAGAGCTCTCTCAACAGAGCCAGGTACAGACGTGGGGCCTAAAATGGCAAATTCTGCCCCTCTTGGCAAAGTGCTTGCCATGAGGGGAGAGAGATTAGATTGCACATCGCCTCCAGTTTTGCCCTGTCTACATGCCCACCCACACCCCGCAAAAAACATCTGAAACTGTGGGGGGGGGGGTGTTTCACAGTGTGTATGAGTGTGTGTGCTTCCACGCACATGTATGAAATGTGTTGCAAGCTTCTCTACCCCAACCCCTGCCCCCTTTTGGTGATCAAAGCTGTACACTGGCCATTTTAAAGATGCTCTAAACACTCAGTGAGACACAAAAACCGATATGGAAAACCTTGCCTTATTCCCTGGGCCTTGCTCATGTGCCTAATGTCCTGCTGAAACAAAGGCCAACACAAAGGCCCAGAATGGCAGAGGTGCCGCTATTAACCACCTGAGGTAAGGGGTGCTCCTAGCGCTACCCATCAAAAGACATTGTGCAGCTATTGTGTCTTTCCCTCCTCGATGGATTTTCTGTGAGGAAAAAAAAAGGCAGAAGAAGCAGTGGAGGACAGTGGGAGGGTTATAAATGGAAGATGACAACGATTAGATCCCCCATACAATTCCATGAATGAGGCAATAGGATTCCACAATAAAAACGTCATCTGGAAACACTTCAAGACTCCCTGCATCTATCTCAGTGCTAGCTGATGTGATAAATCTACACCAGTGCCTCTCCACCATAGCAGGCCCTGGGCAGGCCAGTGCAAGGCAATAAGGGTGTTGCTTCAACACCAGCTGACTCCTGTGTCTCTGCCTCACATGAAAAGCAAAAAGCCCTCTCTCTCTCTCTCTCTCTCTCACACACACACACACACACACACACACCCCACACACTTCTTTAAAATAAACAAATAAGGGACTTAAAACTTCTGCTGCCCTATTTCCAAATACTGTAGTTGATCTTCTTAGGCCTCATGGGGAGATAGGGTGAGCAAGAGCAAAGCCCTTAAGCTAATTAATACTGTTCCTCCCTCATGCATGGGGAAGATAGATTTTTTCTCTAAAAATACAGCCATAGTCCATTTTAATACCATCGCTCTGCACATCAGCATCTCTGATAAGACCGAGGAGCTGAGCACTGCTTGCATCTCCTCCTCGAAGGCCCCACCCACCCGGCCATTTTGGGGCTATGTTGAAGAGAAAGAAGGAAGGAAACAGGAAGTGAGGAGGAATCAGCCTGGCGTGTTATGGGCTTGTGCTTACACAATTGGTTACACTCAGGCAACAACCCCTTAATTCACTTCAATATATCTCATTTCCTTGTGTTCATAAAAGCAAAAAATAAAAAATTAGATAACGAGGTGCTTGTTGCCTCCCTTAGCTTTCATCTTGACAAAGAACATTTCATTTCATCCTCTTGCAAATGCTAAGGTCAGAAATTCAACTTGACCCAAGGTGGTTTGTTTCCATGCCTATGTAAACATATGTTGCTGACTCCAGACAATGTCTCTAAATCAACCTCTGAGAAACTATTTAGTACAACCAGCTTAGAATGTAAAGAGGGAGGCCGTAGGGAATGTGAATGCAGAGAAGAGAGCCTGGACCTCATTTTAATATGTGTACACTCCTGGCAGCCCAAAGTTTATTTGGGGTCCCAAAAATTGTTTGTGCATGAAAGATTCAGGTTCTGTGTGAAGGAAGCAGAAGTGTTAGCCAAGGGGATAACGGAGGGAGTTTCCAAGGGCTGGGAACATCCTCCCTTTTGTCAAATCGAGCCCAATTCTGTTTGGTGAGCTGTCTTGTGGGCCCGGGACAGGCTGATCAGCAGGGCAGAAATAAAAGTAGATAACTAAGGATGCAATCCTAGGCATGTTTAAACAGAGAAAAGTCCTACAACTCCAAGCATTCCTCAGCCAGCCATGGCTGGCTGGGAAATGCTGGGAGTTGTAGGACTTCTTTCTGTTTAAACATGCCTAGGATTGCACTCTAAATTAAAAATACAAGAAAGGGATACACTTTCTGTATTGTCATTTAAGTAAGTGGCCATGCCAGGAAGATTTCTAGATCCAATCTCTACCTTTACCCCAACTTCCCCAGAATGGGCTGGTTCTTCTGTTAGTGGGCAGGATCTAAACACATTCAACCACAAAGGTGTGTATTTACAAGTAGTGCATTTCTGCTGGTGTCCAGCAAAGCTTTCTCATTACAGTGCAGAAGATTTTTGATGCCCAAAGTGAGGCTTGTCTTTGTGTTCAACTGCAGCACGGGGTGGAGAGGAGCGCTCTCCGTCTTCTGCGTTCTCTTTCTCTCCCAGGCAGCTTGCTGTGAGAGAACATGGCGCTCCAAAAGGCAATGAGAAGAAAGCGAGCGTGATGGAGGGGCACACGTTTCTGGCTCCAACTTAGCAAGCTGTATCGGTGGCGGCAAGGGCTCCTTTTCCCCAACAAGGTGGACTGCCAAAGTCAATGCCCCCGAAAGGTAAGTCAAGTCTGTTTTGGTCAGAAACCTGTGAAATTTGGTAATGGTGAGAAAACAGGGAAGCTTCAGAGCTAAAGAAAGAGAGACCGAAAGAGAGGGCACTGAAGACAGAAAGCCAAGGAAGCCGAGGACGGTCAAGCTCATCAGAAGCAGGGCAGCAGAACACTACTGTGCATGTCAGGAGGAAGGAAGGTGCATCTGTGCAGCTAAAAGGGTGGAAGGTTGGGCAAGAATCGTCTTCCGAAGCTCTCAGCCAGTTTCCGCAGGTGAGGCTCCTCACAAATGGAATCATTTCTGGAGAGGTGATAAGGAGTTAGGTATGCTCGTTGCACATGCTATACATTTATTATTATTTTTTTTGGCTAGGTTTTTGCCTTTCTCTCCCTCTCTCACTCCTTCCCTCTCCTTTTTGTTTAGTTTTACTAAAAAATAAATCACAAACTAGATTTTTCTTTGAAGGCAGAAAAGGGTCCCGGGGTGAGTCTGTGCTGTGTTTGGCCAGTGCTGGTGGGGCTGCTACACTAGACTGCGTGAGCCGCTGGAGTATCTGCGCCTCTGGAGCAGGGAGCTGGGGGGACAGGTCTGATGTGGGTGGTTGTAGGGGGGCGGCGGAGGCGGAAGCGGGGGCTGATGGATGATTTTCACCGGGGTCCCTTGGAGCCCACTGCCTAGCCTGTGCAAGGGCGTGGAGCTGCAGGAGTCAGAGGACACGTAGCGCGTCAGAGTCTGGTTGAGGGCCGGCTCCATACGAGCGAGGCACGGCTTGTCCAAGACTATCACTTTGACAATCTGCTGGCACTGTACAAGGGTCCCTGCCGAGGCAGGGTAAGAGGGCACCAATGCTGTCTCCAGCCTCTCCCGCGGCATATTAGGAAGCGTGCTGGGCTGCATTCCACTCTCGAGCCCCGGGACAGAGTTGTGCTGGTACGTTTGAAGCCTGTTGTGAATTGACACCTAGTTTAGAAACAGTCAAAGAAGCATCAAATGTTACAAGACTTCTTCCCAGCTGCTACTGCGGGCTGCCCTTCACCCGACCACCCTCCATCCACCATTCGTCCCCATAAGCCACGGCCCACCGTTGACATCACCCTGTAAATCTTCACCTCCCCAACCCCCACCAAAAGACTTCTCCTGCCAAACAGCTTTCCCCACCACTCCCACAGGCACTGCCCCTGAACGTTCCTTCTAGACATAAAAAGAAGCCCATTTTAGCAAAGGCAGCAATGCTGTTTCCACATACAGCACAACCTCAACTATCCAGATCAAGCAAATGCAGCCAGATAGTGGCACTTAGGGCAGGGCAGAGAGACATTTTAATTTGACAAGATGTAGGCAGCTGATGGCCTGGGCCCACTGCCCCTCACACTGACAAGACCAGCTTTATTGTTTGGGTTGTTCTTTCCAGTTAGCCCCCCCCCCCCCCGTTGTCTTTTACTTAGAAGGAAAGCAATTGGGAGATAAAGACTTTCTTATTTCTTGCTTTACAGTTATACAATTCCCTTTTCAATGGAGCTGTGCTCTATGACTGGCGCTCCAAGGAATCCACAGGCCAACAAGGGGGGGGGGGATAATTGAGGTTGCACAGCTTTGCGGGGAGGGGGAAATGAGTTTTGCTGAAGCTCAAAGAAAGACTCGAGCTCTTCCCAGCTCCTGTCTTTCTGAGCAGGAAGGTGCGCGCATGACTCACTAATCTGTTTACAAAAGGAGAAAATTAAAAAGGAAAAAAAAAACTCAAACAGAAATCTGACATATTTCAGCAAACTTGCAGCTCGCTCTGATCCACTTGATGGTTTGCAAGTGAAAGGAAATGATTTTACATACACCAAAAAAGGAAAAGAAAAAAGGACCCATCCAGCTTGTACAATGATAAAAAAATAATCTGATGAAATGGTGGCAGATCAGGTAATCTCAGAGAAAATAGAGATGCTTGCATCTGCTGAGGAGGGAGAGGGGAGGAAGAAGGGCATGAAGTGTCTTCAATGAGAAAGTTCAGAGGGTTTCCCAATCTCAGATAGAAAACAGAAACTAAGATGGAATGGAGTTCATTATGGAAGGGGGGATAATCTTGGGGACAATGGACAAAACTCCTATAAACAAAGAGTTTCAGAAGGGTGTGGGGCTGGGGCTGGGGCTGGGCAGAGGAGAGTAGGGGGGAATGGAAAGAGAAGGGTCTCTTCCATGGAGGACTAATGACAGATGTGGGGTCCTGTCTCCTTGATTCCGGAATTCCCTCCAGGCACAGCTATTTGTGAACTGCCTCCTCAGAATTCTACATCCCTGAAGTGAAAAAAAATCCCTTCATGAAGAAATGCCTGCGCAGGCCCAGAAGGTGTGGATGAATGAGGCCAAGGAAATGCCTATCCATCCTCCCCGTTAGCAGGGAGGTAGTCAGGATAATGAGTTCACTTTTACAAAGCCAGTTCATCATGGGCAAGGACTGAGGAACAAGCATGCTTGTGGTGGGTGGACTTCCTCACAGGCTGTGGAACAAAAAGCTGCAGAGGACAGCGGCAATCGAGAAAAGAGGTGATGGAGGACCTGGGCGCCAGTCTTGGAATGGAGTTTGTTTGAGAAAATGGATGTTGGTGGAGAACTGCTGCTCTTGACCCCATGGGAAGCAACACCTGCAGGGAGATGGACATGGGAGGTATCTGTTGGGTGAAAGAGGCTTTTGGGAAAGGTCAAAGCCAGGGCAAATGGAGTATTCTGGAGGTCTCTCCCAGATGAGAGTTTTCTCAGTGAGCTGGGATCCACAGAGGGACTCTTCCAAGGGAGTCGTCTCCCAAATAAAGACAGGCCATAAAATTCCCCCAACAACCCTCCCCACATTGGGAAATGTTTGGCCTAAGCTCCCAACCCAGGAAGAGTCCCAATGAATATGTTCAAAGCCTTGACAGAGGTACCAGTGTCTAGGGCGGAAAAGCCTATGAGGGGAGAGATCATAGCGGTGAGTTTTAGCAAGGGGTTCTGCAATGGTGGTGATCTGCCCAGGAAGCTCATCTCAGCTGCGTCTCTGATTTCTCCTGAAAGTGTGTTGGGGTAGGGATGAGGAAGGAGCAGGTTAGTCTCCAGAGTTCGGGCGCTCGCTCCATGAAGGATGTGTTAACAGTTATAGAAACGGCTTGAAAAAAATGCTTTGAAGTTTAATCTGGATTTGAAAGTTGTATTACCCATCCTAGCAGTAACTTTTTATTGTATCTCTGGAAATTGGTAAAATTGTCAGTCTGGCTGGGGAGGCATTGATTAAAACCTGAGAAAAGAAACAACAGAGAATGTAAGAAGAGCTGAACTGAGGGAGAATTACTTACCTCAGCTGCTGTGCATTCTACTTACCTCCACTGTGTTATCCGGGACCTTCTCTCCCAAATCTTTGCCTTTGAAAATAAAACAGACCCTTTCCTCAGTGAAGAAATACATGCTTTCTGTCAGAGCTTTCTGAAGGTTTCAGACATGGAAAGCTGCAGGGTGTGGGGAAGGGTGTGGCAGGGGTTAGATTGAAAGTATGACCCCATGGAATATGTTCTTTGGAAAATACAAGAACTCTTTAACAACAACAACAGAAGTACCCAGCAGGTTCTGCTTTGGAATGTTTCAAGGATTGATTCTATAGGATTACTCCTCAAAGTGACTGAAGGCATTTATCCCTTGTTGTTCCTACTACCCAACTCTCCTACACCAATGGAGGTTTGTTTCCCCTGAACACACACCTTTAGCCCCATGCTGAGGGCGGGGGATTATGGGGGAGAAAGTGGCACGATGGGAAAGTTTAACCTCCCCTACCCAGCCATGATGGTCCTGGTTCAGATCGGCGCCTGCACTTTTACAGTAAAATAAAAAAGGGAGAATCAACTCCATGCTATGCATTTAACATAGCATGCAGTTTAGCCCCCCCCCCCCTCCAGTGTAATAGAATTAACTAAGCTTCTGGGTAGGAAGCGAAGAACCCAGGGAAACCTCTAACCTGTTGGAGATCCTTGCTTGGACTGCATTTCCATCTGAGCCCCATTGCTCCTTAAGGACAGATTCCTTGCCCCATGTTGCTTCTCCAGCTCCCCTGGGATATAGGATGGGAAAAAATGTAAGAGAATGGAGAGGCTGAGAGAGAACTAAAGAAAGTACATCAACAGAAGAGATAGAAAGGAGGATACAGAAGTAAGGCAGAAGAGACAGATGCAACAGAGGACAGTCAGAGAAACAGTGGTCAGAGAACGCATATCTTGAGCATGCATGGACACTCTGTCTCACACACACACATGCACTAGCACACACAAACACACATCCTATGTAATTTGGGCCATGGTATCCACATTCTATGCCAAGGAAATACCAATTCTGCTGCAGCCTGTATAAATGATCCACAGTAAGCACATTCAGATACATTTGCTTGACCCGAAGTATTTATCCTAGGCTGTGTTTCCACAACAAAGGAAGGAGAAGCTAATGGAGGAGTATCAGATTTTCAAAAAGGAATCAGCTTAGCTGTGAGCAGGGTTCCATGAGCAGATTCTCCGGACGAGTAAAAATCGCTTCACAGAACATACTCCCTGGTGGGGGTTGGAGTGAACATCATCTGACTGGCAGGGGCTGCTCAACCAATAAGAGAGGTTTCCCCCCCTCTCTCCCCCCTTCTCCTTTCCCCTGAAAGTCCAGATGCACCTGCATTTCAGGAGCAAGCCTCATTAGAGGCACAATGGGAGTTACTTCCGAGCAGATACATGTCTGTTTGTGCTGGGAAAGAGCCCCCATTTTAACCCACAGGACCTCACTGGCCACAATAGGAGTTACTTCTGAGGAGACAGTAATGGGTTCGTTGTAGGAAAGACAGCAGTAAACACAAAGACAGAAACCAGCCCCCATTGTAACCCGCACAATCTCTATAACGAAGCTGTGAAGTAGTTACTTCCTAAGGCAATTCATCGGAGCCTTAAGATTGCGCTTGATTGCTTAATTGTAGGGATGTGTGAAATCACTTACCTGTTTCGTAAGTGGCATCCGCAGTGGGGGGGGAGGCGCTCTGCCCCTCCCCCCGGAATCCTCCCCGGCCGGCTCCACTCCACAGCAACTCCACGGAGCCGCCAGCCGGGTGCATCCGCATTTGCATCCCCACTCTTTGCTGTGATAGGTTATGTAAATATTTATGTAGCCTATCACGGCTCAGCGAAGGTTGAAATGCCTCTTCTAAGTCTCAGTTACTGGCAGTAAGAGCTTTAAATTACAATATGTTAGATTATATTTATTTTGGCCCTACCCCTTTTCCTTTGACTCTGCCCCTTTTGTCTTCGGCCCAACCCACCACTGGCATGCAGCCCCTGAAAGCTTCTCCAAAATGGAATTCAGGCCGAAAGAGATTCTACACCCCTGATGTAGAAGAAACCTGTAAGATTTTGTCCACCTGGGCAAGATAGATGGAGATACGTTGTTTCCAGATGGAGGGCTCCTAGTGCTACCAGTAAAAAGGCCTTACATGGCTTGGGACCACAGTACCTGATGGAACCCCTCTCCTGGCATGAACCAACCCATACACTACGATCTGCATCCAAGGCCCTCCACTGAGTGCCTTCTCCGATGGAGGCTTTGAGGGCGGCAACAAGGGAGAGGCCTGCCTGGTGCCAACATTGTCATCTTTTTGGCACCAGGTTAAAACTGCCCTCTTCTCTCAGGCATTTGGCAGCATATAACGACTCTTTTTGATCAGGTCCTGGTAGGGATGTACGAAAGTCCCCTTACCTGGCTCCGCCGGGTTCCACTGGGGGGGGGAGGCGCCCCATCCCTCCCCCCGGAATCCTCGCTTGGGGGAGAGGCACTCTGTGCCTCCCCCCCCCCCGTAATCCTGGCCGGCCGGCTCTGCTCCGCGGGGATTCTGCGGAGCCACCGGCCGGCTCCACAAGCAGCCAGACATCCGGCCGCTGGCTAGCAGGGATGCAAATGGCGGCGGCCATAGCTGCCGCCATTTGTGTCCCTGTAGTCAGCCATGACAGGCTACATAAAGACTTATGTAGCCTATCACGTCTGGCTTAAAAAAAAACAAAAAAACCGCATGTACACAAATGGCGGCGGCTATGGCCGCCGCCATTTGCGTTCCTTATTTTTGGCTGTCTTAGTCTACGTAAATATTTACGTAGACTAAGACAGCAAAAATAAGGAACGCAAATGGCGGCGGCCATATCCGCCGCCATTTGCGTACACTTTTGGGTGTTTTTTTTTTAAAAGCCAGACGTGATAGGCTACATAAGTCTTTACGTAGCCTATCACGTCTTGTAAAAAAAAAAAACCCCAAAGCAACAAAACTGCAAATGGCAGTGGCAGCCGGTCGAAAGACCAGCTGCCGCCGCCGCCAGAGCCACCGCCGCCCGGAAGATCCACCCCAGGTAAGTCTCGTTCCGGGGGGGGATCCGCGGGGGGGCGGGGGGGCAGGCTGTTCTGCCACAGATTTCGGGGGGCTGAATGCACTGGCATTCGGCCTCACTGAGATCTGTGGTGGAATTCTCTGCCATCCCTAGGTCCTGGATTGTCTCTGGCTGATTCTTTTAAATGGCTTTAGACACATGTTGTTGTTGTTGTTTATGCTATCTGTTGTCAGGGGGCCCTAGCCGGCCTCTTTCAGTCTACTCCAGTAGCCAACTCCAGACACAGACAAAGGATTCTTTTCAAGGCTTTATTTCTTTTACAACTTAATAACTCTATCACCAGCGACTAAGCTATGAACAGCAGAGTAATCTATGTCCCGGGTTGGAAACAGTTGGTCCCCGTTTGAACGAGAATCACTTGCAGACCCTGAACTTATGGACTAGGGAGAGTCCCTCCCCCTTTCCCTTGGGTCCTCTGGACGCGACCGTTGCTTGCGCGCCAAATGGGTGCTACGCCTCTTTTCCGCGCCCTCCATAGCTCATCGCTCTTTGCGTCTGCATCGAGCATCCAGCCAGCCCTCCTCCCACGCTTTTTCACACCCAGGACCGCTATCTATCTCTGGAATGCCGGCAGGAGGAA
The DNA here is from genome assembly GCF_057233095.1 of Heloderma suspectum. Lineage (NCBI taxonomy): Eukaryota > Metazoa > Chordata > Lepidosauria > Squamata > Helodermatidae > Heloderma > Heloderma suspectum. The sequence continues at coordinate 26,151,892 of NC_139464.1, forward strand.
TCTCTGCCAGCTGCAGGGCCTGGGAGGGATGAGCGCGCTCCTCTCCCACGGACGGCTGTTCCTCCTCAGAATCAGAACTGCTCTGAGGTTCTATGGGCTCAGTGTCCACCCTGACATCTGTTTTATGTCCTATGTGAATGGTTTTTATACTTTATATAATGTAGTTTAATGGTTTTAAATTTTTGTGAATTGCCCAGAGAGCTTCAGCTATGGGGCGGTATAGAAATATAATAAATGAAATGAATGAAAAAGCACTATGCAGCTATTCCTTCTAACCTTTATAGATTTTTTCTGGTCCCTACATGGTTTCTGGTTTCTGGTTTTCTGGTTTCTACATGGGAGAGCTACAAATGGAAGACTGCGATGTCTGGAGGACCCCCTGTAAAATTCTGTGAACGAGGCAGTGTGATTGCACAACAAAGGCCTCATCTGGAAATATCCTCAATTAGCAGGGAAATTGGAAGCACGTATGTGCATAACTCCTCAAGCTTATTACATTCACATATCAGAATCACGTAGAAAATAATCAGGTTTATACATTCCCTTTCAAATATGTCTTCCCACCAAAAGAAATACAGATCTCCCTCCCTGCACCCAACTGCACAATCAGGAGTGCCATTTGGGGTTGGCAGGGAAGAGGACATGGTGGTTCAGACTTTGCATGGTTCTTCCTTAGGAACATTTATATCCCTGGCAAATTCACTGCTTCTACACTGGTAGTTATTGTTATAAGCAATTCATGGGGCCAAGCATAACACTGTTTGTTAAAAACAACAACAACAACAACAACAACACAGGAGGAATGCCCAATTATCCAGTGTCAATTACATTCCCATAATTATTATGCAGCATAAAAGAGGTTGTTTTTTTAAAAGTCACAAAAATGCTCTTCAATACACCACTGTTTTGGCAATTTAAACTTGAATATATTCAAGAGAAGACCTTAGACCTTGCTGGGAATCTTGCACCCTGATTGAAATCTGAAATGGCACCCCTGTCAACAACAGACACAAAAATACGTGAGACACAGACATATGTACATACAGACAGAATGACTGCAAGGTGTCTGGACCACGCTGGGAGCCTTACATTCAATTCGAATCTGTTCTAGCTCCATAACCTCTGCTATCGACTCCTTTAGGTCTTCCACAAATTTCTGCATTTCCTCTGCACCCAGAGCACAGAAATGGAGTACCTGTTTCTTCTCTGAGCCTGAAACTGGAGTCACCAAGGTGATGCCATGTGGGTAGTCTATGCAAAAGAAGGGGAGGGAACATGAAACAAGTGTTGTGGGTTCCACATATTTAAAAGGTTGAAGTAATCTGAGGAGGAGTCACAGCTGAATGATTCAGCAAGCGCTCTGAGGGCAGAAGGTCCTAGGTTCAATCGCTGGCATCTCCAGTTCAAAGGATCAGGAAGCAACTGAATCAGGTAAATAGACAAATGGGGAAAAACTTCTGCCTGATGAGAACTGCTGAAAGTCAGAGTAGACAATACAGCCCCCACTACCCCCCCAATTCAGCAGCAATTAAAAAAAAATGTCCATAGCAGCTACAGAGCATCAAAATTAACTTGCAAAAAGGGTGAGACTGGGCTTGAGTTATCAATCAACAGATGGTATCTCATCTATATGTGAGGTTCATAAAGACTGCTCGTCTGCTCCCTTTTCTGTTCAAGTTTTATATTAAAAAAATGGGATAGAGTTAGATTATCCTGAATACCTCATCATGGCATGTTCATGCATTATCTTATTAATGTACAAAGGTTATATATCTCATGACTATCATATTTCTGGTGGTTCCTGTGATGCCAGCATATTGATTTTGGATTACTCTCTGGTCGGGTTGTCCTTCACATTTAACTATAACATGGTGAAGTTGGCCATGTTTGGTAGGAAGCCTTGTAAACATAAATGCAATTCAGATGGCACCATTCTGGAGCAAATTTAAATATATGAGATACAGAGGGATTTCAGCCAACAAAACCAGCCATGTATGTCTAATTCTAATTCTAAGGAGTGCCAAGAACAGGGCACCAAGACCCTCTCCAGATATTCTCCATTTCTGTACAATACAGAATGGGAAAATCTTTGGTTGTCTAAGGTATCTTCTGCACAAATACTGCATGGTGCCAAAATATAGGGATTATGGGCAATAGGGTACAAATGAAACCAGTGAAACTGTAACCTGTCCCTTCAAACCATTCTCTCATTAAGCAGTAGGCTAAGCATCTTTCCAATGCAAGGTTTCTCTGGGTTACTGTATGAGAAACCACATGATGGATCTTATCCTCCAGTGTCATCTGGCAAATGACCAAAATAACAACAAACTTACATTCATTCTCAAATAGATGGAACTGCATTCCTAAGAGGCTGACGGACTTGCAAAACGTGTAGGTCGAGGAGCTTTTCTTCTTAGGGCAGAGCTTGAGGATCTGTTAAAGGATGCAGAGAAAGGAAGACAGTGTTTCAGAAGCAGCAGCAGCAGCAAAGGACTCTGGGAAAGAGTGAGGCCCAAATAAATGCAAATCCTTTAGAATGCAATTTGGAGGTGGGAGTGGGGATACCTTATGAGGCCCAGCAAATGCAGCACCAGAATAACTCAGGGAATAACTTAGGGCAATGTCTGCCAGGTGATTTTCCTGCCTTGATTCAAATGCAAGAACCTCTACCTCAGTCTTTCCTGGATCCAATAGCTGGTGCCCCCCTGCAATAGGCTAAAAGCAAACAGACACTACTAAGGCTCATAGTCAGTGCAAATCTTCTGAGATATGGTTCCTGGGCTCACTAGGGATGGCCATCACAGGGAAATCTGGCCCTTTGGGGGCTTGTCAGATTTCCCCAGAGCCCCTGGCTTGACTTGCATTTGTGAGCCAAGACACAAGCTTTTTCCTGAAATCCAAGAACTTAATCAGTTTTTTTTCCTGAAATCACCATTTTCCAGGATCTCCAACATGATACCCATGGGTGCCATTTCCATAAATATGCACAATTTTCAGCTGAAATTTGCACAAATTATGCAAAGTTGCACACTGCATGGCATAATTTGTGCAAGTTTTTTTTATGCACACAAGAAATAATAATTTACAGAAATTCTGCCAGCTGGCCTGACTCGTTGTGCCCAAGTCAGGCCAGTTGGTGGGAGATGGAATGGAGTCTGTGGGGCCAAGCCAATGAAAACTGGTTGAGCTTCACTCCCTCAACTGGATTCCTCCAACATCCTAGGACTCACCTATAAGGCTCTATCAATTCAGTTTAAATTTGGAAGGTGAAGAGAGAACTGAATCATAGAATAGTAGGGATGGAAGGGGCCTATAAGACCATCAAGTCCAAACCCCTGCTCAGTGCAGGAATCTAAGTCAAAGCATCCCTGACAAGTGGCTGTCCAGCTTCATCTTGAATGCCTCCAGTGTGGGAGAGCCCACCACCTCCCTAGGTAGTTGGTTCCATTGTTGTATTGCTCTAAAAGTCAGCAAGTTCTTTCTGATGTTTCTTGAAGAGCGCTATCATATCTCCCCTCAGTCTTGTCTTCTCAAGGCTAAACATGCCCTCATAGGGCTTTGTTTCCAGTCCCCTGATCATCTCATTGCCCTCCTCTGCGCCCTTCCTTTTATCTGTCCTGAATCTCCCACCAATCAGCTGCATGGGATGACCCCAGAGCGTTCTAGTACTATGAGGAAGAAAAATGTCTCCCTATCCACTTTCCCCACACCATGCATACTTTTGTATGCCTCTATCATGTCTCCCCTTACTTGCCTTTTTTTCTGAAACAATCCCAGCTGTTGCAGCCTTCGCTCATAGGGGAGATGCTCCAGCCCCTTGATCATTTCAGTTGCCCTTTTCTGCACTTAGGTGCAGTGACCAGAACTGTACAAAGTATTCCAAGTATGGTCCCACCATAGATTTGTATTAGGGCAGTATGATACTGGCAGTTTCATTTTTGATTCCTTTCCTAGTTATGTCTAACATGGAATTTGATTTTTCCACAGCAGCCACACACTAGGTTTCTCTGTAGTCCACAAAAGCTTATGTGTTGCTAGGCTTGAGTACATGAAGCCTGGCCCTGAATCTATTTCCCAGGGCCCTGGATCTACTTTGCAAAACTCTGAGCATCCACTGATGCCAATGGAAAAAAACTGTTCATTAACTGCCATGCAATTTTCAAGGGGGATTGCAGCCGGGGAAGGAAGGGTTAACTCTCCCCATTCCACATGGACAGAAAGGCCTCCCTGGTCCGGTGCTTCCTGAATCAGAGTTTAAGAGCCACTGCTCCAGAGCAGTGATGTTGTCTTCACTGGGGCTGTTCCAGAGCCAAACATTATCAGTGACAGCCACAGACGTCTAACCTGGAGCATCTCCCCAAGAGGCCCTGTTCTGGATTTCTGGCTTACTTGCAAACAGGTCTGCATGTCTAAAGGAGAATGTAAGCTCACATAGCAGTTAGGGCCAAACTAGGCAAGATTAGTAATGCATGCCATTTGTGTGCATGGTTGTGTTTGTTTGTTTAAGTAAACAGCAGGGACAGGGGGCCTGATCTGGATTAGGACCCTGCCAGGTGGTAGGAGGACCATGACCATTTCTCCCCTGCTATGATCCCAATCCAGATCAAACCACCCCATCCTGCGCCTTTTATTTGCATTGGGAGGAATCTGCCAATAGCAGCTTCCTTTCCAGTATAAATAACAGCCATGGTGTGGGAGAGCAATCTGGATCTGGACTGAGCAGAGGGCAAAGGGTTAAAGCTCCCTTATCCCTCCATCATTGTCCCAATCTGGAATGGGCCCACCACACCTATTTATTTTCTTTAAAAACGTTCACACAATAGTTAGGGGCATGAATTATATCAAGTCTTCTTTGGCCCAAAGAAATGTGTGCAGTTTGAAAATCCTAGGACTGGCAACATAAATGCAGTGTGGGGAGTTTAGTGAGAACTCTGCTGTAGAGAGGGGCTATTCTCCACTCTCCAAGGAATCCTATCAAATCACCCCTTGTCAATTTCACAGATGCATTTATGTTATCAGTTTCACTAAGCTCCTGTGAAACAAGGTAGAATGGATTTAGATGGCAACGCATTTTTATTCTGCCCTGACTTGTCTGATGTGCCGTGGGTGGCTACATGAGTCAGGGCCTTTTCAGTCATAGCGCCTAGACCTGGGGGTGGGCAACTTGTGGCCCTCCAGATATATGGCCTACAACTACCATAATCCTTCACCGTTAGAGAGACAGTGTGGTGTAGTGGTTAGAGTGTTGGACTGGGACTCAGGAGATCTGGGTTCTACTCCCCACTCGGGTTGTTGTGAGGATAACATGGAAAGGAAGAGGACCATGTAAGCCACCTTGGGTTTCTCGCAAGAGGAAAAAATACAGGATAGAATGTATAAATATATAAATAAATAAATGAGGCATGCGCGCTAGGGCTGATGGGAAATGTAGGCCAAACAAGTTGCCCACTGCTGACCTAGACTATGGAACTCCTTCTTGAGGGAATCCCACTTGGTTCCTTCACTAATGGGATTCAGATGGCAAGTTAAGACCCTGCTTTTCAGAGGACATTTCAGTTAGCTGAGAAATTAGTTGTTGAATGCCCATGTTTAATTATGTTGTCTTATTACTGTATTTGTATTATTGTTTTTGTATTATTGTTTTATTATTTTTATTTCTTTTAACTTTTGGAAGCACAGAACTCCTTGAGTCATGGCAGGGCACACTACTAGATGGCCTTAAGGACTGATCTACACATTCAAAACAAAAGAAAACAAACAGGTACGTGGTACATCCCCCCTGGATTGCACCAGTTCAGAATGCAGGTGGGGGATTCCATGGCTGAATGCTCCCCTGAGCAAAAAAACAAAGAACACCCTCCAGCCAATGGAACATTATCATATCAGAGAGAGAAAGGATCTAAGCATAGCCTTCTTGGTGATGTGCTAGCTTTCTATGTACAGGGAGTCATATAAGCAGCCCCACCTAAAGTCCAGCCTGACACAGTCCTAGGGAAGCTATACTATGAGCTTTTCTCCTGAGTGCTGGCACTAAGTCTCCCACAGTGCTGCGATTCTCCAAGGCCACTCACCACCAGCAAGTCATTGAAGAGGAAAACCTCCCTCTGGTGAGCGGCTTGTTTCTGTGCTTTGTGCATGTCCATCACTTCATAGAGGCGGCTGCAACAAACCAACCGGCGATGCGGCACTGACAGGACCTGGAAGACAGAGACTGAGTGGGAATGGTCCCCCGGCTTATCAACCATCCTGAAACGGTTGCACATTCATGAAGCCACGAAGCCTCATGGCTGTGTGACCCCTTTGCCCACCCCATTTGTACCCTGTCCTCACCAGCAGATTTTCTGCTAGCCTAGGCCATAGAAAAACTAGCTGTGGAACTGAGTGTCCCGGATCACTTTATCACAGTGATGGCAGCCAGCGCTCCTTCCTTTGCCCTGCTCTTCAACTCCTCACCCTGCCTAATGGGAGCGGAAGCTCAGGAACCTGCACCACCAGCACAGTGGAATGTGGCCCCTAATGCGAAATCTGCTAAGTGTGTTTATTGGGGTGGGGATCAAGTTTCTAAACCTCATGACAGCAAAAATGGAGAACGAAAGGACAATGTGTATTATTATGGATTGCAAGTGGGATCTGCCACAGAAGGTTGCAGTGTATCCCCACTCCTAAAAGGAGTGCTCCTGTTCAGGGCTCTAGCCAGCCATTCCACTCCTTCCCGCCCTACAGATTTCCCCATTTTCTTTTCCAACAGCCACTGAACATTCCACGGCTACTGAGCATGCTCAGTCCTCTTTGGGCGGTTTGGGGAGGGATGCCTCCTTACGTCTATTTGTTTTTAAAGTTTGTTTTGTACTTCTGTCAACCTTGAGGTTCCCCTGAGCATACTGATACTTTCCCCTTGTTTCTCAGTAACCCCGGTTTGTCTCCAGTTCTGTCAGCATGCGCCACTTGCATTTGCTATTAGAGAGGGACTGTTTTGTACAGCCCCATCCATGTACATGGCACTTTGCAGAATAATGCAAATAAAACTCACACACCCACCCAAACCAGGTCCCTGCTTCAGGGAGCTTACAGTCTAATTTAGATGGGAGAAAAATAGAGGGAGGGAAGAGGGGGAAAGAGAGAGGCAAGGGGGAAAGGGAACAAATATGTGCAAATGCAGCCTTTTCCTTGGGACCTAATTTCAGTAGGGCTGAGGATGAGGGAACTAATTGCCTGATGTAACCTCCATGCACACAGGTTGGCCATGAAGATGTTCCCTGCCTTGTATGCCTTCCCACAACCTACATTCCCAAGCTATAAGGCAGGCAGGGTCTGCAAAAGCTATTGTTGCCAGGAAAACCAAAAGGGCAAATAATGGCACAAACAAGCAGTTGGTTTCCTGTGAACACAGTTCACAGAGGAAAATTAAATCACCGTTTATGGACATAAATGAACTCCCAGTTTTTAATTATAGTGAAAACTGTTGTTATTCATGGAATCTGTGTGTCAAGAGCTTTCCAATGAAGTGTGTTTCATGAGAATTGGTCAACGGGAAGGCAGCCAAAAAGGGATGCCTGACTAACTCCCAACGTTGAATTATATGTATCCTGCGGCGATGCCCATAAGCCTGTAAACTCGAAGGATTATGGGCATCCTATGCAGAGTGGGAAGAGTGGCAGAGACAATCTTTGCCTCCGCACTCCTCCCACTCTGCATTTTGGCTAGACAGGCTTTTTTGCCTGTCTAGCTGGGGTGGGTCAGAGCGGGAGGGAAGGAGGCTGGAGAGGCCAGGGGATTCATCATATCCCAGCTTCCCCAATCCCCTCCCTGCCCACTGGCATGCTCCCTTTACCCCCTCTCCGAAGTCACCTTTGCAGTTCTCTCCATGCTAGCTGCGAGGGAGGAAAGGAGTGCAGATTCCCGGCTCTGAGATTGGAGTGCTGTCTCCAACCTTGGATCCAGGAATCTGAATTATCCTATGGCCCCCCAGACTCTGTCTAGGGCCCATAGGATTGCTCCCTAAATGTTTTTAAAATTACCAAACAAGGTAAAAATAATTAGAGATGGGATCGGAGAAAGATAGAAGGAAAGATAAGATGGGCATATTATAAAAGGAAATAATAAGAAAAGAAAAGAAGGATGGGAAACTTCAAAAGATAACCATAGTTCAGTGGGAGAGCATGTGCTTTGCATGCAGCAGGTCCAAATTTCAATCTTTGGCATCTCCAGTGAAAGGGACCATGTAGCAGGTGACAGGTGAGACCTCACTTTTCCTGAGACTTTGCAGAGCTTCTACCACTCACACTAGACAATACTGGGCCAAATGGACAATTACTCTGGTATAAGGCTTCCTAAGGAAAAAGTAACTGCAGAAAAAATATGATTGCAAGAGCAAAATCATCCCCATCAGGCAGGCACACACCCTATGGTGGTGTATCAAGGCTCACCGTTTTCATTCCAACAATGGATTTTTCCACTTTGGTAACATAAGTTACATGATCCTCATTGGATTTGAGCTCTCTCTGCTGGATCCTCTCATAAATTCCCACCACCAAGTCCCGGGGAATATCGGCACCATCATCCACTCCTGTGGAGCACAAACAATGCAGAATAAGCTAGACAGAGAGACAGTTCATACCTGAGCTAGAAGGACTGTTTACAGATGATCATTTTCAGAGACTTGAAAAAGCTAAAGATATGGCCATAGTTGTCCATGACTAAAATTTATTTCTCACCCACTACAGACACTGGTCAAAGAGGCATTGCATGCTTTAGAAGGACTACTAAAATCTGCCAAGTAGTTTGACCAGTAAGTTTCTTTTCAATTTCATGATTTGAGTGAGCCATTTCAAATACAAATATATTTACAGGTTCAACTGTGCAAATGGGCAAAAGTTGTTGTTTTTTTCTCTCTCTCTAAGAGAGGTGGCAACTCTACTTTCTTCCCCGCAGACACATATATTTTAGCTCATCCAGTGTCATCTGCCTGCATCCTGGGCTTGAAGCCTACTTAACTTGAAGTCTGCTTAATGCAAGATTCCAACTAGCAAGGAAGATTGGCTCATCCAAGAAACACCCTCACCTCTCAGATTCCGAATGAAGTCCTCCAGCATCATCTTCCTGTCGGGTTTGATGTTAGGGCTATACATATCCGTATTAAGAAGGATGATGGCGAAAGCCAGTATGAAAATGGTGTCTGGGTTATGGAACTGCTGGACCACATCTGGGTTACACATGCAGTACCGCTGGCTGCAGGTGGAGGGAGACAATGTCAACACTCATCAATGGAAATCAAAGGCTGATTTGTCACTCATATGCATATGTGTGACAAATATGCATAGCATACCTCTCTAGGGATGCTAAAATTACTTACACTCTGCCTAACAACGATCATAAGAAGTTGTACATACAATCCCTGAGCTGCACCTCAGAATAAATGAATAAATCACTCACTTTGGGTGGATTCAAAAGACCAAGGAACCTGTAATCAGCTTAACTTGCCCCAGCTTGTCTTGCACTAATTGATTCTTCATTCATTTGATGAAAAGATTTTGTCCATCTGTAACCCACTGGTCACTGACGCAATGAATATGGACTTGAGCACGCTCCGGGAGAGAGTGCAGGACAGGAAGGCCTGGCGTGCTATGGTCCATGGGGTCATGAAGAGTCGGACACGACTGAACGACTGAACAACAACAACAACAACAAACCCACTGGTATATTTTTCTTTAAGAATTCTGAGTGGGAATATTCCTGCACATGCTCAGTAAAGGAGTGAGATAGGGAGTAGTCACCATTTTAGGTAGTTACCAAAATGCAGTGTGGAAGAAGCTTTCTCCTTTCTGTAAGAACCTGAACCCTTGAAATGGGGCTGTTCCTGTCTTGCTGGATCCTGATCCATTTTTGAGAAGATTGTTGCGGAACAGGAGTGAACTGAGTAGAGACCATTTTCTTTCTTCGGCCAGCAGAAAAATCAAGCTTCAGAGAGAAGTTTTATTTATATTTTTGTTGTGGACTCAAGCAGAAAGAACTTTGGGAGGGCTGTGCGCCATTTTACTGTTTCGGTAATAAGTGAATTGTTACGCATATAAAATTATTATCTGTGCATTATTATTGTTTTTAATTGAGAAATTAAAATGATATATGTTCATTGTCCCTGTACAAGGCCTTTGCTGTGAGTCCCTTTAGAGACCCTGAAGAAAAGCGTTACAAAATTGACACCCAAACAGCAGGGACTTGAAGGCTGTACAGAAGCGTCTTTTTTTTTTTAAGTCAAGGATGCCTGTATAAAATATGGTTTGGATCCTCTTAGAACTGTGTTTGTTAGTGGAGTTTCCCCTGTAGAAACTACAGCAGAAATTAGAAGAGCCATTAGAGCCTATGGTCAAATAAACGATCTGCAGAGGGTAAAGGGGGAACAAGAAGATATAATTCTGTGTGAGTTTGAGGATTTTCCTTCTATTATAAGTATAGGGGAAGAATGTGCTCTGCAAAAGCTGCAGCAGAAATGGGATGTTATACCAGTTCATGATGATGCTATACAGCAAATTATGGTTAGCAGTATGGAATTAGAAGCCCAGAACAGACATTATGAAGATTTTACAAAAGTTGATGGGAGTTCATTTCACTGACCTTAGAACTCCAGCACTGAAAAACCCTGAAGAACAGTGTTACACATCCACAATAACTGGCCCATGATAACAATTTCAAACATGTGATAGACAACTGTCATGGAAGCATGTGTCATCTGAATTTGCCTGAACTGAGCACAGCCATGTTGTTTCACAGGATGATTGTCACATGATAGCCTGGTCATGTGCAGCCTCTGGCACACACTGGCTCTCCTTCTTATAGCTATTTCACTATGTGCAAGCCGTTCCCTTCACCAAAAAGGTGCGCCTGTGATGAAGTTGTAACCTACAATGCAATTCTATCCATGTCTTCTCAGATGTAATTCCGATGGAGTTCAATGGGGCCTACCCCCAGGTAAGCGGATATAGCAGGATTGGGGAACTTTTTTCTGTTGATGGCTACATTTCCTTGGGGGGTAAACTGTTGGGGGCCATATACTATCAGTGGGTGAGACCAAAGCCAGAGGTGGCCAGCCCCCCCTTTCTAACACCCCCCCCTTCTTTCTGCCTGCCTAGCAGGCTGCTGGCGGACAGACAAATTGCTCTTCCCAGAGGTCTGAAGTGACTGCTTACAGAGAACTTTTGAAATTATTCTGAGAGCCGCAAACTGGTGTACAGGATCGCAGGCTTAATTAATTGTCTGAATTCATGCAAATATGTGATTAAATCAAATATGTGAGGTTTAGACTCTTAGCAGCCCTTCCCCTCTATTAAAATGGTCCACCTCTGAATTCTGATGGTTTCCAGAGGGGTCTGGGGGATTTTCCTGCTGATACAGCTGGTGCTCCTGCCCAGGTCACTCTGTGGAATGCAGAGATGACTCGGGCGGTTGACATGATGGCGCCCAAGCGCCCTCTCCCTCTGAGCAGAGCCCGGCCACCTCCTTGGTATACACCCGAGCTGAGGGCAATGAAGCAAGAGGGGAGACGGCCAGAATGCAAGTGGAGGAAAGCTCTTGCTGAATCTGACCGAACACTGCTTAGAGCTCATTATCGAGCCTACTCTGTGGCGGTGAGGGTGGCAAAGAGACAGTTCTGTTCCACCAGCATTGCATCTTCTCAGTGTCATCCAGTGGAGTTTTTCCGAGTGGTTTGCGGCCTGTTACATTCTGGGCCAGGGAGAGACTTTGGAACCCTCAGTTGCACACTGTGATGAGTTTGTGCGGCACTTTGAAGATAAAGTCGCTCAGATTCGTCATGACTTTGAAGATAAAGTCGTCAGATTCGTCAAGACCACGATTAATGCAGTTCCATTGGTAGAGGCATTCAGAGCACCATCTGGTCCAGTTCTATTGGATGAGTTTCAGTTATTGAGGACTGAGGAATAGGATGCGGACAAGGTGCTTGGCCAAGTCCGATCGACCACTTGTGTGCTTGACCCTTGCCCTTATTACATTCTTATTGTAAGAATTACAATAATTTGTACATCTTATTACTTATTACATCGAACAAGGGGGGGATGTCTGGCTGGGCCCAGGAGTTTGTAAATGCCTCCTTGAGAGAGGGAGTGGTGTTGGCCTCTTTAAAAGAGGTGGTAATCAGACCACTCCTGAAAAAGCCTAACCTGGTCTTGGAGGACGTTAACAATTATAGGCCAGTGGCCAACATCCCCTTCCTGGGCAAGGTGCTTGAGCGGGTGGTTGCAGGACAGCCCCAGGCACTCTTGAATGAAACAGATTATCTAGTTCCATTTCAATCGGGCTCCAGGCCTGGTTTTGGAATAGAAACTGCCTCGGTCGCCCTGTGGGATGACCTCTGCTGGGAGAGGGGGGGTGCGACCCTGTTGATTCTCTTGGACCTCTCAGCGGCTTTCGATACCATCGACCATGGTATCCTTCTGGATAGAAGTCTGTCTGTGTTGTCTGTGTTGGGAGTTGGAGGCACTGCACTGTAGTGGTTCTGCTCCGCCTTGGATGGCCGACTCCAGAAGGTAGTGCTGGGGGATTATTGCTCTGTGCCATGGCAATTGTGCCATGGGGTTCCACAGGGCTCTGTTTTGTCCCCCATGCTGTTTAACATCTACATGAAACTGCTGGGGGAGGTTATCCAGGGGGCGGTGAGGTGCCATCAATATGTGGATGACACCCAGCTCTACCTCTCTTTCTCATCAAACCCAGGTGAGGCAGTGGCTGTTCTTAATCAGTGCCTGGGCATGGTAATGGACTGGATGAGGGCCAATACTGAAACTCAATCTGGACAAGATGGAGGTACTGCTAGTGGGTGGTTCGGCTAGGTGATATTCAACCTGTTCTGGAGGGGGTTGCTCTCCCCCTAAAGGATCACGTTCGCAGTTTGGGGTGCTCTTGGACCCAGAACTGTCACTTGAGGCACGGGTGAACTCAGTGGCATGGAGCACTTTTTATCAGCTTAGGCTGGTATACCAACTACACCCCTATCTAGACAGAGGTAGCCTAGCTACAATTATCCATAGGGGTGTGCGAAACCCCATTTACCTCCATCTGCTGGGGTCCGCGGGAGGGGGGAGGTGATCCATCCCTCCCCCCCAGAATCCTCCCTGGCCAGCTCTGCTCTGTGGCAAGGCCGCAGAGCCGCTGGGCTGCAGCCGCAAATGGCAGCCACTACGCAAGCCGCCATTTGCGTCCCTGCCAAATCGTGATAAGCTACGTAAGTATCTACGTAGCCTATCACGACAAAAGGCAGGGATGCAAATGGTGGCCGCTACACCATTTGCGTCCCTGCCTTTTGCCGTGATAGGCTACGTAGATACTTACGTAGCCTGTCACGGCTTGGCAGGGACGCAAATGGCGGCTGCTATGACGGTCGCTATGACCTGGAGCCACCGCCGGAGCCACCGCTGGAGTTGCCGGAGCCGCCACCAGGCAGGTCCATTCTGGGGGGATTTTGGGGGTGGCGGGAGGGTAGTCCATTCTGCCACAGACTACGGGGGGCCGGATTCTTTAGAAGCACTCACTGGATCAAGCACTCACTGGAGTCTGTGGCAGTATTCTCCAACACCCCTAGTTATCCATGCTCTGATGGAGGGCCTTTTCCGCTGTGGCACCCCAGCTGTGGAATGAGCTCCCTACTGAGGTTTGCCTGGCACCTACATTGTATTCCTTCCAGTACCAGGTGAAGACCTTTTTATTTTCCCAGGCATTTTAGCTTTCTAGTCTTTTAGCTTTGCTGTTTTAAATCTGTGTTTTAAGTCTCTGCATTGCTGCTAGGTTTTATTCTGGTTTTGTTCTGGCTGTATGGTTATATTGTGGTTTTAATGTTTTTATATTTTACATTGTTTTACTGTGTGCTTTTTGGTTTTAATTTTTGTGAACCGCCCAGAGAGCTTCAGTTATTGGGAGGTATAGAAATAAATAAATAATCTTCCCCAACCACTGATTTGTGCCACAGAGACAATTGCCTCACAGATGCTGCAGAGAGGAAATGGACCTCATAAGGAAGGACTGGCTACACTGCCAGATTTTCTGTTATCCGAGAGGAGAAAGAGGCACAGTACCTATTTTATCAGTTTGACAAGGAAATTTCTAGGCAACAAGATTGCAGCTGAACTGTTCAGGTGAATGTGGTGCAAAAAGGTGAAGCATGCACAGGTTGGCTGCCTATTGCCCCACATCCCATGGGCACCTGCCCTGTAATTTCTTCACTAAAATAACCAGTTGCCTTCAGTGTACATGCTTCATAGGTGGAACACAGTCACAGACATTTCTTACTAAAAGAGAATTACATTATGACCGTCTGAATGTAACGCAGAAAGAGGCCTTCTGTATTGCAAGGACACCCGGAGCAGTGCTCGGTGTCTGTCGCTCTACACATAGAGACCCATTGCAGCCCATACACCCACAAAAACTCTGCCAGGGTGGAGGGCAGGTTTTCCCAAGCCTGTTCCAAAGTGCATAGTCTCATCCCTTCGCTTGCGGAACTGTATATATTTAGAAAGTACAGTCTTTGGCACAGGAGCATCAGAAGAGCATGTGCCTTCTAAATATACACAAAGGGTTGGATGCCTGATCTCGTCTGATCTCGGAAGCTAAGCAGGGTCAGCCCTGGTTAGTACTTGGATGGGAGACTGCCTGGGAATCAGGCTTCCTGCACTGAGCAGGGGGTGGACTCGATGGCCTTGTAGGCCCCTTCTAACCCTATGATTCTAAGTCTAAGGCTAATTCCTCTGATGAAGCTCATTGCTAGCCTAAAAGGCATTAGGCCTTATAAGATATATATTCAAATATATCTGTTGGTTTTTATTTATTATTACAATTATGTCCTGCCTTTCCTCCCCCCCCCCCCCCCGCAAGGAACTCCAGGTGAGATTGCTACCTCTTGGCACCTGCCTGTTCTCACTCCATCCTTTTCCTCCTTCCATCTCCCCTACTCCTAATAGAGACAGCCAGTCTCCTACCTGTAATGGAGCAGCCAGCAAAGCTGCACTGCATTGGCACTGCTCTTACCTGAAGGCTTCAATGAGCCGTTCCACTTTCTGGGCCTCTCCTTGTACCCGGATGTGGGCCTGAAATTTCCGTAAAGCTTCGTCAAGCTCCATGCCAGAGAAGTCCATCTCATCTACCACACAGCTAAGACAAAGGGGAAACAAACAGCTTCAGTATCCACCTTAATTCTGGGTCAGTCTTCACATGAAGTGCTATATATAAATGCTGATGTATTGCTGTAGACGTGGATCCCAAAATTGGATGGGAAGGTGGGGTGTAATTGAATGACATCCAAGTACAGATCTCTATGATCCCTGAAATAAGGAAGAAGGCAGGCAATAGCTTTTAAGAGAGAGGGAAGTGGTATGGAGGAGGCTTCCTAGGGCAGCCATGGGTCCTCTTTTACAGAGGACAGTCCTCCATTTGAAGGGCTGCCAGAGGACCATCCTGTGAAGGTGTCCTCTATGTGAAAGGCTGTCTGGCTGAAACATAAAGAGCCATAAGATGGGTGAGCCGGGCCCCTTCCCTCATCCATCAACAGCACCTGGACAGCAGACTGAGCAGGATGGCATACAGGTCACCTGGTCAGCCTTCCCCACTATCAAACTTTATTTGAATTTAAATTATAATCATGGTTTCTCAATTTGCATTTATATATATGCAAATTTTAGGCAACTCTCCACCCTCTTTTATCCTCTTTTTTGGTAAAGCATTTCCTCTTTTGGGGTGATGCATAAGTGGCCAACCTACTTTGCTTCCAAGGTGTGTACACATTATTTCTTTTACTCTGGCATCAACAAATCCACTCACCATAGCAACTGTGGTGCTGCCCTCTGGTTAGTATGGTGAGCAGCCAACCACACAGAGCCCAGCCAGGACACCCTCCTTCCCACTTCCCTTTCCTACTCTGCTGTTGGGCAACACTATCTGGAGGTGTTGGGGACCTAACCAATCATGCCCCCCCCTTCTGTCAGAAAAGGCCATGGGGCAAGAATTTGCCCAGATTGGGGTGGGGTGGGAACTGGACAATTTTCAGCTTGATCAGCAAAACCACCACTAATTTGTAGACCCCCTGTGTTTGCACACACACACACACACACACCTCTTGTCAAATACAAAAACCTGCATAAATCATTTTCCATAAATGGAAGCTACATGAGTGTGCCCACCACAAGCAGTGATCCCTTTTTCAAACCATCTTTAACTCCCTAGGGGCGGGGGGGGGGGGGGAATCTCATCGTCTGTCTCCAGGCACAGAGACCTGGGTTCTTTCTGTGCCAAAGGAGCTGCTGAACTCAAGGATAAAGGGAGAGAAAAAAATCAATGTGAACGATCTCCCAAGACAATCTTTATTTTTTTCCTTCAAGGGGCAGATCAGAGGATATTTGCAGAAGGGGAAAGAATACTAAAGAGCTATCCCTCCCCCTTTTGCCTCCCTCCTTTCTGTTTGTTATTTTTATTTTACTAACACGCACTTCTTGTTCCCATGGGGTCCCATCAAGGCTTCTTGTTGCTAAATGCTTAGCTTTGATAACTGCAGAAAATTTCCTGGTTAATCAATACCAAGTTCACAGTGGCAGTCACCTCCAGAGACTTTAATATCTGGAGGGAAGAAAGCAAATCCTTCAGTGCACTCCACTTCCTTGCACTAAGGCACCATTAAGGCTTGAAGCCTTGTCAATAAAATGGGAACAATAGATCCCATCTTTTCCATCAACAAGACACTGGAGATTGCACACTCCATGCTAGGGCATGGTTCAAAGACCACCACTGAAAGTCTGCTGGGCTTTGGAGTTTCTCTGGAGGGCTTCTTAATTTGGCCTGACAGTGGTACTGGTGGTACCATACTTTGCCAGGGAACTGAGCCAGCCCAAGCCCACTTTGCTGTGTAGCAAGACTATTGCTGTACTACGGCTTTCTAAGCCACTGACTCAGTTCTCCATTGTCTAATCAAGTATGATAGTGGGGGACAGGGAAGTGCCCTCGCCAACCTATTTCCTCCTTCTCCCAAGCAGCAGGAAGAACATCACGGCTGAAGAATGCAAGACCACATGGAGAGGTGAAGGCGGCAAGGGTTCGACCTCCCTACCCTTTAGCTCTTTGCACACAGTAAGCCTGAGTAACACTGGGGTCCAGTGGAGCTTAAAAAAAACACACCAGAGAAAAAAAAAACACCTAAAATTCTCCTTTTGAAGACAGAATGGAATCCAGAGCCCACAACATCAATTTCACTGCAAATTCAATCACCATCACTTCTTGCTGGTCCTTCTGGCTGGAGGCAGCATCGCCAGAAGCAACCGCCTCCCCAGCTGGCAAGGGCCTCCATCCCGCCAGTATATATCCCATGAGGCGCCTAGAACAGGACTCATTTGGGGCACTGGAGCCTCCTTGCATGAGGGCTTGGGAAAGGCAGAAAGCAGCTGTACCGTTGTGGGCCAGGGATCTATTCAGCCAAGCGCAATGACCTATTTTCAGACTATTCTGCTCAGGTGACAATGTAGCGGGAGCCAGCTTCCAACGAAAAGCATCTGTAATGAACTGGCAGCCCATGCTCAGGGAGGGAACAGAGGAGAGGCAGTCAGGTGGAAACTCTTAAAACCACAGGACACAATGATATTAATAAGTGACAGCCGCCTTCCCTCCCCACAAAGGAAACCGCTTCAGGACAGGAGGACCAGCCAGGAGAAGGGGAACTCGCCTCGCATCAGTCTGGCAGCACCAAGGCTTACCAACGATTCCCACACGGGTCAATCTTCATTCAGGCTCAGCTCCCTGTGCACAAATCCACCTTCACCAGACGCATTGCTCCTCTTATATGAATGTCTATGCACAGTACACAGGAGGATGGGATGCTAAGGAGAATAAGGTTCATGTCTCTCGAGCAGCTGGACAGAAGAGAGGCTAGTCGTGCAGGGGAGAGAACCCCCCGCCCCCACAACACACACACGCGTGCACGCGCACACACTTTGTTTGTTTGTTTGATGTATTAGCCGCCCATCTGGCCAGCTACCTGGTCACTCTAGGCAGCGTACAACACAAATAACAAATTTACATGATCAACTGAACAAAACAACATTGCTCTAAAAAACCCTAACCCACTCCAAATGCCTGCCTGAACAGCCAGGTTTTCAAAGCCTGGCGACAGCTCATCAAAGAGGGGGCGTGGCAGAGGTCGCTAGGGAGGGAATTCCACAGAGTGGGGGATACATACACACACACATTCCATCTTCATTACAACTTTAAAAGATACAGGAGTCCTGCCTTCCTCAAACATAATAGGAACATAGGAAGCTGCCTTCTACTGAGTCAGACCCTGGGTCCATCTAGCCCAGTATTGTTGGCACTGATGGAAAGCGTCTCTCCAGGGTTTGGGGCAGGATTCTTTCCTTGCTCTACCTGGAGAAGCTGGGGATCGCACCTGGGACCTCCTGCATGGCAAGCATGGGCTCTGTCACACCTATGTCCCATCCCTTCATCTGGCCACATTAGCTGCTGGCCCCATTTTCCAGCTCAGCCTCCCCCGTGTAGCAGAGTCCTTCAACGATTGCCTGATGCAAACAAGCACACTGGCTTTTAAGCAGGCAGAAGCAAGTGCGTTGTGGGTGTTGGGCGTCTCTCAGCCCAAGGGCCGAATTCCAAGCCGGAGAAGCTCTCAGCCGTCCAGTAGTGGACAGGGCTGATGGCAAAGGGGTCTGGGGCAAAATACCAAATTAAAAATGCCAGCATCTTTTAGCTTAAAGCTCTGATTGCCAGTAACTCAGCCTTAGGAGAGGCATTTCAACCTCTCAGGATGGGGGCAGAGGGGTGGGCTGCATAAAAGCCAAGAAACAATCAAATGATTGTCCGCTGTCGAGAAGGGGGTTGTCAGGATTGCCCCTGTTGCTAGGGGTGTACAAAACCCCGCTTACTTGGCTCTGCCGGGTTCCGCAGGTGGGGGGAGGCGATCCGTTCCTCCTCCCGGAATCCTCAATGGAGGGGAGGTGATCTGTTCCTCCCCCCCCCCGAATCCTGCCCGGCTGGCTCCGCTCCGCAGCCAGGCCGCGGAGCCACTGGCCGGGCCAACCCACAGCGGGGCCTCCAGCCGCTGCCGGGCTGGTGCGGACGTAAATGGCGTCCTGAGTAGGGGATGCCATTTGCGTCCCTATGGTAGCCCATGATAGGCTACGTAAATATTTACGTAGCCTATCACGGCTAAAACGGGAACACAAATGGCATAAGGGATGCCATTTGCGTCCCTGCTTTAGCCGTGATAGGCTACGTAAATATATATGTAGCCTATCATGGGGCCGGCATAGGAACGCAAATGGCAGCCTCTACGATGGCCGCCATTTGTGGCTGCAGCAGCCCGGCAGCAGCCGGAGCCGCCGCCGCCACCGCTGCCACTGGAGCTGAAGCTGCAGCCTCAGCCAGGTAGGCTCCGTTTTGCGGGGCTTTCGCAGGGTGGAGGGGTGGGGGGCTCCGTTCCGCCATGGATTCCGGGGGGTCAAATTCACTGGAATTTGGCCCCCCTGGGATCCGTGGCAGAATTCTCTAACATCCTTACCTGTTGCCTTCTGAATCCTCCAATAGCTAGGGATGTACGAAAGTCATTTACCTTTTCGAAGGGTGACATTTGCGGTGTGGGGGAGGCACTCCGTCCCTCCCCCCAAAATTCTCTCCAGCTGGCTCCGCTCCGCGGAGATTCCACAGAGCCGCCGGCCAGGGCTGCCCGCAGCTGGACATCCGGCTGCTGGGCAGCCTGCAGGGAAGCAAATGGCGGCGGCCATAGCCGCCATTTGCATCCCTGTATTTTGCCATGATAGGCTACGTAAATATTTACGTAGCCTATCACAGCAAAAAAAAAAAACAGCGAACACAAATGGCGGCAGCTACGGTGGCCACCATTTGCGTTCCCTTTTTTTTTGCCGTTTCAGCCTACGTAAATATTTACGTAGGCTATTAGGGCAACAACAATAAAAATGGGAACGCAAATGGCGTAGTAGGGGAATTTGCGTCCCCCCCTTTTTTTTTTTTTTGCTGAAATAGCCTATGTAAATATTTATGTAGGCTAAAACGGCAAAAAAAAGGGAATGCAAATGGCGGCCGCCATAGCTGCCGCCATTTGCATTCCCTTAGTTAAGCCCTGATAGGCTACGCAAATGGCGTCCCTGCGTTAGCTGTGATAGGCTACATAAGTATTTACGTAGTCTATCACGGCTATATGGAAGAAGCGAATGGCGGCCGCAGACGCGGCTGCCATTCGCAAGTCAGCGCGGATGGCAGCAGGTAGGTGCTCCGTTTCAGGCCCATTTTACGGGGGGGGGGGCTTCATTCCACCACGGATTTCAGGGGGCCAAATGCACTGGCATTCGGCCTCACCGAGATCCATGGCGGAATTCTCTGACATCCCTACCAATAGCCAGAATCAACACACAGACAAAAGGGCTGCTTTCCAAGGCTTTAATTCCATTCAACCTAATGAAGCTTATAGATGCTTATTGCCTGAGATTCAGGGGAAATACAAAGGAACAGCCTACTAGGGATTTCTAAGAGTTAGGATGTCAGTTGGTCTCCGTTTGGGGAAAAGCATAGCAACTCTCTGGACTTAAGGAGTAGGAGGGGAAGGTCTCCCCCTCTCCCGTGGGGCCTCGGGGTGCAGCTGTTGATGTCGAGCCAATCGGGCTGAGCACCTAAGCTCAGCTCCCGCAACCTCTCGCTTGTGCCTGCGTCTGCGCCTCACATCTAAATGCTCAAGTTGTCCCTCCCTTTCCATGCCAGGGTCACTGTCACTCCCAGGAATGTGAGCAGGTGGGGGCTCCCCCTCCAGCTGCACCTCTGAAGCCTGAGAGAGTTCCTCTCCCATGGATTGTATCTCCTCCTCAGAATCAGAGCTGCTTTGGGACTCTAAGGGCTCAGATCTAACCCTGACATGGGTGGAGCCAGGGAGCACTTTTTAATTTTGTATTCCCCCCCCCCTTGCCTCTGGCTCTGCCCACCCCTGGAATGTGGCCCCTGAGAGCTTCTGCAAAACTGAATTCGGCTCGTGGATGGAAAGAGATTCCTCACTCTGGTGTATACAGCATTGGGATAGAGAGGCCAGTGCCTGGGTATAAGGCCACTTCCTGTGTTTCTGTGTTTGAATGTTACGCGGCAGGGGAAGCCAAAGCCCAGCCGTCACAGTGGTGGCTGGTGCTCATTAGGGCTGCTGGGGTGGAAGGCAGGACAGATACTCACTATTCTACTGCGATTGTCCAAGGAGGGCGGGA
Source organism: Heloderma suspectum (assembly GCF_057233095.1). NCBI lineage: Eukaryota > Metazoa > Chordata > Lepidosauria > Squamata > Helodermatidae > Heloderma > Heloderma suspectum. The sequence goes on from NC_139464.1 coordinate 26,173,146, forward strand.
GAAGATCACACATGGCAATTGGCAGCTGCATGCCATGCACTGGAGCAAGTGTACCTGGTTGTGGCAGGATTTCTCTGCCATGCGTGGGTGGGAGAGAGGCAGAGGGTCGCCACTCCGTGCACCCCAAAAATAGGGCCCCCTCTGGCCTATCATAGTGATTGTGAGGCGTGGGAAAGAACATCACCTGCTCATTAACCTGCCCCTGCCCAAGACCTGCAAAAGCGCCTCCTGCACAAACTCCTACACATTGTCCAAAAGAGGCAGTATTACATGCACACTTTCTGCAAGTGCAATTGGCTGCTTTCAGCCAATTTCTGATCAATGCTCAGGGAGTTGCAAATTCTGGACAGCAAGAAGACCAGCAAACCCTCCAGGAGAATCCATCAGAACAAAGTGCCCCCAATCTAACAAGCAACCTGCTCCCATTCACCAGAATGTCTCTTACATTCAGAAAAATAACCCCTGCTTTGAAAAGCAATTGAAGACGACAGCTGCGTCTGACCTTCCCAGAATCCTTCGACCCGCAGAGCAAACAGCCCACCCCCAGTGATGCTGCCAGCTTGCTCTGTGGTATGAGCCAGCCGCTGTTCTCGATGATGCAGAGCTTGAACCGGGAGAATAGGACATTCTCGAGACAAAGCATAAGGAACAAAAGGTGAACGAAACCAGGGCAAAATAGGTGGACAAGAACAAAACGATGGCATGTAAGGACACACAGGAGGTCGAAGCAAAGCACTCAAAAAAGAGACAGGGTGGTGCAGATATAACACTGCCAATCTCTTAACCGTGGTGACGAGACTGAGAGACGTGTGGCGGGTGTGCCTCTATCTTCCCTCTCCAGCATGTTTCCCCCCTCTGTTCTCATCAGCTGAACTGTGCTTTAGGATTACAGCTGCACTGCTTTTCTAACCGTAGTTCACGTGAACTCAAGTTTCCCATCGCAATGAAGATTTGAAAAGTTGGCGAATGCTGGTGAGGAAAGAACCTGGCAGTGTTCACCAGGGTGAGCACCGCTCCAGATGCAACAATAAACCGTAGCGGAAGCAAACCAGGGATAGGAGGAAGGAATGCGCACCAGAGAAGGGAGGAGAATGTAGGGCGCAAGCTGATCATCTGCTTTCACTTTCTTAACCATGGTTAAAAGATCAGCAGCATTATGTCTGTGCCAGGTCCTGGAATGGATGATCAAAGCTGGGGTTTAATAGGAAAACAAACACCATATTCTTGGAAGTATTGGGGGTTGGGGGGTGAGAGAACTGCAGGAAGCTGCCTTCTATGAGGTCAGACTATTGGTCCGTCTAGCTCAGTATTTATAATGGCTGGCAGCAGCTCTACAGGGTCCTAGCCAGAGTTAAGAACACAAGAGCATAAGAAGAGCCCTGCTGGATCAGGCCAAAGGTCCATCTAGTCCAACATTCTGTTCAGTGGCCAACCAGCTGCCCATGGAAAACCCACAAACAGGACATGAGTGCAGCAGCAGCACCCCACCCATGTTACCCAGCAACTGGCGAAAGAAAAAGACAGACCGCCCTAGGAGTTAAAGCGTTAAGAGATGGGGTCTAGGCAAGACGTGAAACTTTTCTCCAAGGAACCTAAGGTAGTGGGCATGATCCTCCTCCTCTCCCTTTTTATAACAATCCTGTGTGGTAGGTTATGCTGAGAGTCAGTGTCTGGTCCAAAGCCACCCAGTGAGCTTCATGGAAAAGTAGGGACTAGAACCTGGGTCTCCTGAGTCCCAGTCCAACAGTTTAGCTGCTACACCACACCGGCTCTCTAACTGGTTGCCATCACCTGCTACCTGATCCTTTGAACCAGAGGTGCCACGGGTTGGACCTGGGCTCTTCTGCAAGCAAAGCAGGTGCTGTGCCACTGAGTGATGGCCCCCCTCTCATGTGCTAGCCAGGGGTCCCCAACCTTTTGGGCCAGTGGGCACATTTGGAATTTTGAGAGTGTGCCGTGGGCACTCCCACAAAATAGCTGCCATGGTGGGGATGGGGGTGGGCTTGCCTGTTCATAAAACGGTTGCCATGGCGGGCAGCTGGCCACAAAACACTCATTTCCCAGAAGGCACGCTGGCGGGACTGGAAGAAAAGTAACCTGCCCAAGAACCTAGTTACAAGGCTGAGGCCAGGCCTGAGCTCTAAAACACCAAACTACTCTTTTGAACCCAAATAAAGATGGGGCTGGAGGGCAGCATTTTACTGTGCAGCATGCCCAACTCCAAGTTTAAAAAAATATATAGTAAAAAGAAAGAAACTAAAAATCAGGAGCGGCAGGGAGCCTGGCAGGCGCAAAGAGAGATGTCTGTAGGCACCGGTCGGTGCCCATGGGCACCACACTGGGGAGTCCAGAGCTAGCCCATCTAATCTTCTTCAGTCCCCTGGTAGAGTTCCCAAAGTATGACTTTGTAGTGAGCTATCGACTCGCACCCAAAGCCATCTGGAAATTCTCTGCCAGATCATAACATCAGAGCTAAACCAGGGGTTTACAGCAGCTACAGGCCAGGCTGCCCATGGGGCCCAGGATGGAGAACTTCACGCTTCTGTAAAAGGTATTCTGTTATTCATTCCTTGGATTAGATTAATTTAACAAGGCAGCGCTAGGAACAATGCTTCCAGAGCAAATTTCTCACTCCCACGTAACAGTGTCAGGTGATGTTCAAGGGAGGCTAAAGCTAGGCAGACACAGGAAGAAGAATATGTGATTACAATGAAGTACAGATTGTGCGGGGTGCGGGTGGGGTGGGAGGGGAGGGGAACCCCCCACCATGGTGTATTTTGAATACTGTTCATGTGCCATTTGCAAGGCTCACTGCCATCATGTTACATGCAGCTGGGGCAAGTGCATGGCCAGACAAACAGCCAGTTGTGTGTGTGTGGGGGGTCATTATTAAAGAGGGAAAAACAGCGATTTCCAGCAGAAGCGGGTACCATACAGTTTATTCATCAATTGCAGCCTTGCCCAACCTGGCACCCTCCAGATGTGTTGGATTATAACTCACATCATCCCCATCCAGCATGGCTAGCTGTGGGTGCTGGGAGATGTGATTCAACACATCTGGAGAGTGCCATGTTGGGCAAGGCTGATCTACTAGATATCAGCATCTCAGCACAGACACACACAAACCATTCTTTTCCTTTCGTTCTGTGAATTCTTCTGATTAATTTTTGATCATACCAGTGGTTTTATCTGGGAGCCGGTGAAGCCCATGCATCAGCTACTGGAGGAATAAAAGGGTGTGTGTGAATCTATGTTGTGATGCTGTTGTGGCAGTGAAGCCTCACCATGGACAGCAAATGCATCCTAAAAAGGAGGGGACATTATGATATGCAGGGTAGCTGGTTCTTTCCGCACCAGCTGAGAAAAGGGGGATCTCTGATTCCCCCTGCCGAAGTGGGCGGGGATCGCTGACTCCCTTTCTGAAGTCGGACAGCTTCCTCTGACCTCGGACAGGGGAAACCCCAGTATCCTTTGGCCCCTCAGATGATGTCTAGGAGCCATAGAATTGCTCCCTCCATGTGCTTTAAAAATGAAATATCTCTGAGTTGCATACCCCTAAAGTCCCCTTAGTATGCATGCCAAGTTTCAGCTGTCTGGGTTTCATGGTCTTGGAGCTATGGTGCTGACAGATGGAGAGACAGACAGATGAACACAATCTTCTTTTACTATCATCATCACAGGACCTGCCCCTCAGAGCCAGTGTGGCATAGTGGCTAAAGTGTTGGACTGGGAGCCAGGAGATCCGGGTTCTAGTCCCCACTCGGCCACGGAAGCTCACTGGGTGACTCTGGGCCAGTCACAGACTCTCAGCCCAACCCACCTCACAGGGTTCTTGCTGTGAGGATAAAATGGAGGAGGAGGAGGGTTACGTACACCGCGTTGGGTTCCTTAAGGTGGAAAAAAGGGGGGATGTAAATGAAATGAAGGAAGGAAGGAAGGAAGGAAGGAAGGAAGGAAGGAAGGAAGGAAGGATCTAGCAGACAGCAAGGAAGGACAGAGCAGTGGAGGAAAAAGGTAGGGATCAATTTGGCAATGCCAGAACACAAGGGTTGTAAACAGGCGTTTCCAGCCAACTGGAGTCAGGCTGATCTTCTCCACCCTTGGGACGCTAGCAGGGATGGAGCCGAAGCAGCCACCCAGTGGCCCTTGCGGCTTTGGCCTGGGACCGAGACAGAGGGTCCTTCCTCTTCGTTTGGCAGTCACAAGGCAACTGGCAGTCGGGATGGTGTTCTTGCTTTGGGGAAGGCAGGTTAAGCTTTCTTGCACAATCTGCTTTAAGCTCCCCCTTGGGCTGATGGCTGGAGCCAGGCTGGTCTTCTCCTTTCTGGGGGACTTTTTGGGGGAAGGAAGGGGAGCAACCTCCAAGCAGCCCTTGGTCCCCTAGCTGGGTGGCAGGAGATACTTCTCCCTGGCTTCCCACACTGTTGCGCACACACAGTCCTCCCTCTTCCTAGGCTGCCTCTATTGCTTCTGCCCATGTTACTTTTAATTGTGGCGCTTGACACAAAAACATGGGAGGAAACATATCCCTCAGTTTGGACCAGATCGATACGCATGCAGTACATTAAACACACATGCACAAAAAAAGGGGGGGGATCAATATTCAGTTCACTGGTTGCAAGGAATTAAGCCTGAACCTTGAAAATAAGATGCCTGCTTATTGGAACCTGCTGTGATCATCATTTAAGAGTTCAAGTGTAATTTGGTTTTGGTTTCTATAATCTGTAACACTGCAAATCAAGCCCCAAATCCAGGTTTTGCGGTGGAAAGATGGAACATTTACTATTGGCTGGCTGCAGCAGAAAAATATAGAGAGGGGGGCACAAATGGGGCAATGAATTTCTGGGTGGGGAGAGCAGTAAACCATATTTCAAGGGGGAGCTCCATCCACAAGTGAGACATGCATGCATAAGAATGGCAGACTGTTAAGGCATCCTTAAAACAGCGAAATCCACAATGCAAAATGAAATTCCTTGACTAGGATTTGCTCATCTCTCATTGCCTATTACTGCTGACAAAAAGTGCATGTAAAAGGCAGAATATGTTCAGATGCACCCTTGTGCCACAAATTCCATGACTCCCTGGTCAGTTCCTAAGGTCACGACTCCCACCTTCTGCCACATCTACTTACTTATTTATTTAGGGCACAATCCTACGGACTGCACCCTCGCTGCTTGGAAGCCCCTGAACTCAGAGGCTTCCAAGATTTGAATGCCCTACTGGGCTGAAGTCAGCAGGGCGGGAGGAATGGAGGAGGTGATCTTTGCTTCCCCTTCCTCCTTTATTTTTGCTATATGTCCTATATATTTGCTATTCCTCCTATTTATTTTCGCTAGACAAGCTTTTCAGCCCATCTAGAAAGGGTGCTTCAGAGGGGGAGGGAAGGAGGTTGGAGGTGGCTCAGGATGAATTGTATTCTGGCCCCTCTGGTCTCCTCCCCTCCTTGTCTACTGGAATGCCCCCTCCCCCCCCCCAAGGTTGATTATTCAGTGTCAGAGAAGCAGCCAGCCTGGTTCTCTCTGTGCTGGCTGCGAGAGGTTGGGGCTCAGATCCCCAACTCCTCCTTCTGAGCCATCTTATGGTCCTTGGGATGTATGCTGAGACACCATAGGATTGCTCTCCTACTTACCTGCAGAGCCCTCCATGGGTTTACTTACTTACAGAGTAAGTACTTACCTTACTTACAGAGTGAGTACTCGCCTTAGGGTAAATACTTACAGAGTACTTACTTACAGAGTAAGGACCTACCTTAGTTACAGAGTACTTACCTTAACAACCTTACACACAGAGCCCTCCAAGGGCTTACTTACAGAGCCCTCCATTGCTCTCCTACTTACTTACAGACCCCTCTATGGTCAGATCTCCAACTCCTCCTTCTGAGCCATCCTATGGTCCTTGGGATGTAAGCCAAGACACCATAGGATTGCTCTCCTACTTACTTACAGAGCCCTCCATCCTGCAAGCATCTGTCCTATAGGATTGTGCTCTTACTTACTTATTTCTCATCAAATACTAATTATGACCACTAATACAGAAAAGTGCCTTTCCTTGAAGAAACCACAGGAGCTGAGTAATGGGGAGGTGGGGAAGCGACTTGTCTGGGGATGTTGCTTGCCCCTTTAACTTCCCTTTGGCACCACCTATGATGCTTACAAGATCAAGGCTCACTGTGATCTTCTAGGTTCTGTTTTAGGAGATCAGTAAATATTTTGTCTTATTCAGAAAGCAATTAAGGTAAACTGAAAGTATTTATAATTTTTCCATATATAGTTTTGCAAACAACGTGTCGGGCTCTTGGTGCCAGCCCCAGGTTTTGGAGGGCCCTTGGACAAGACACCCTCCATGGCCCCACTCCCTTAACCTTCTCACTGCCACTGTCACCAGCTGCTCTTGCTCCTCATCCGCTTTCTCATCATGGCTCCCACTTGCTTGCTTGAGAGGCAGAGAGCCAGTGAGCAAGTAGGCAGAGGCATCTATGTTCCTCCTTCACACCACCACCATTGTCTGGGGAGAGCAAGAGGCAGGTGAAGAAGCAGGCTGCAATGATGAAGAGGAGGTGCAATGCCAGGCGGCTCTTGTTAGTGGATCGGTCCTGTCTGTCTGTGGTGCAGGCCCTCAGCAAGTGCCCAGCCATGCCTACCCTTGATGCCAGGCCTGAGGACACTAAAAATATAACCAAATTTTAGCAGGTATCTAGGGATGGGCAGTGATCTCTGGGCCTCAAGCACCCCTATTTTGAGCCATGTTTGAAGGCTGCCCTCAAGTCTCCTGTTCTCATGTTTGTTCTGACCCAGGTAGTAGGGATGGCGGAGAATTTCTCCACGAATCTCCGGGAGGCCGAATGCCAACGCATTCGGCCCCCCGAAATTGGTGGTGAAATTCTCCGCCGGCCCCCCGCCCCCCCCCCCCCCGGGATGGGACTTACCTTGTGCGAATGTCCCTCTCGGCGGCGGGTCCTGGCGGCGGTTCGGCGGCAGTTCGGCGGCGGTTCGGCAGGGGCGGCGGCCGGTCTTCTGACCGGCTGCCGCCGCCACCATTGCAAAATAAAAAAGGAAAGTAAAAAAAAAAAAAAGCCACACCCATGATAGGCTATGTAACGATTTACGTAGCCTATCACGGCTAGATTTCCAAAGTCAGCCGTGATAGGCTACGTAAATCGTCACGTAGCCTATCACGGGTGACTCTGGGAAAAAAAAAAAGCGCGTACGCAAATGGCGGCGCCCATGGGGTGCCGCCATTTGCGTTCCTTAGTTTGGCACGTCTTGTCTACATAAAGATTTACGTAGACTACAGCGAAAATAAGGGCAACGCAAATAGTGTTCCCTTATTTTCGCAGTAGTTACTTTGGAAATCTAGCCATGATAGGCTACGTAAATCGTTACGTAGCCTATCACGGGTGTGTGTTGTTGTTGTTTTACTTTCCTTTTTTTTTCGCGGCCGGGTAGATGGGGCGCTCCTCCCCGGCCTGAATTTCGGTGGCGGGCGCCTCCCCCCCGGCCTGAATTTCAGCCGGGCGAGGTGGGGCGCCTCCCCCCCCTCACCTGAACTTCGGGGGGAGAACCGAAGCGCCTCCCCCCCTCCGCGAAGCAAGCTGCGGGACCAGGTAAGTCCCTTACGTCCATCCCTACCAGGTAGGGAAACACGTTATATTTTGTCCTTTCAACTCACTTCTAGCACCTTTGCACAGTATAGTAAGTGTGATTTGGGTTGTACATTGAGCTCAAGATGAAGTAATCATGTGCCTATAAAAAAGGTAAAGGTGTCCCCAACCAGTCGTGTTCGACTCTAGGGTGTGATGCTCATCTCCATTTCTAAGCCGAAGAGCCAGCGCTGTCCAAAGACGCTTCCGTGGTCATGTGGCCAGCATGACTGAACACCAAGGTGCACGGAGAGCTGTTACCTTTCCCGCCGAAGTGGTACCTATTTATCTACTTGCAATTTCTTGCTTTCCAACTGCTAGGTTGGCAGAAAACTGCTAGGTTGGCAGAAAGATAGGTAGGCATGTGCCTATTCGCATAATGATATCCACAACTGCTCAACCCACATTCTCAGTATGACCAAGTGATGATGTGAATGGGCCTTCAGCCAAAGTAATGCACAATATGGTACTGAGAGCTACAGCTGCCCTGGGCTTCAATTCTCTAGGCCGTCTGCATGACCTCTCTGCAGATGATGTCACTGGTATTGATTAGCAATAGGCGAAGTTACTCCAAATGAATCCATTATTTCCTCAGAAAGTAGCAAATTCATCCGTGTAATCTCAAATGAGTGTTCTTCTTTAATTTGAGATCTTGTTCTCTGCATATTAGTTTTGGGGCATGTGCAATATCAAACTGCATCTTGGGAGTTGTAGTTTGGAATTGTGTAGTGCATCATGACATCATGCATCACCATGTTATGTACCCCCTCCTGATTGGTTGTTTCCACATGGCCTTTCTGTGTAATGTTTACCTGCTGTTGTCAATAGGTATATGGAGGAGAGATGCATAGATCAGTATATGGAAGTGTATACAACCTATGTGGAGGTTCCTTCAAACATAATTGGTTTGTGGAACGCAAATGCCTAAAGTGTTGAAGTGACAGCATCACATTTCCTCCTGAAAGAAAAGGGTTAAACCAAGCAACTCAGCACATGCACAGAAGTGGTGTAGTTTAGACACAGTCTGCACATGCTTCAAAGCTTGCAATCTATCCAGAAATTAATAACAAATTCATAAGATAGCCATTCAAGCTCGTTAAAAAGGTAAGCATTATGAATGGGGGTTGGGCTCGATGGCCTTGTAGACCCCTTCCAACCCTACTATTCTATGACTATTCTATGAATGCATGGGTTTTGACTAACGAGCCAACTAATTATGAAATTTGGTGGCATCACTAGTCTTGATTGTGCAATTAGTGCTGAGTTAATGTACAGAAGGAGAACAATAGTGATAGATATTTTCTTAATTGATTTGGGAGTACAGGACTCATAGACACATCCAAGAGGATAGCCCAGGTCCTTGATTCTCAGCCTGTGCATTCCCCCCACCCACAAAAAAAAACACAGTCCCCCTTCCTTGAGTTGTTTCCCATAATTAATTTGTGCAAAGAAATGGCGTGGCCAGCTTTTCCCGCCCACAATGCAATTCTCCTGCTGGTTTTTGTGGGGTTATTCCCAATGTAAACAGGAAGCAGATACATATTTATCTTTCTGAAAGAAGGCTGGGAAGAGGGCAACAAAGTAGCTTCAGAAAAGTGCACACACCATAGCAAACATTCGCAACCATGGTCACAGAGGACGTCGTGGATGCTGGGTGGGAGGAAGCATGGGGTGGGACAGGAAGACACTTACTCTAGAACGTCCCGATTGAACTGTTTCTTGCTGTTTCCCAGGAATTCCCCAATCATCTGCCGGCTGAGTCCCTTGCGCTGCAACAGGAAATGTGCCACTCCGATTGGTGTGTCTGGGATGAAGCCCCGAGAGATCAGGAACTGGATCCCCTTGTCTGGATTTCTGGAAAGGGAAGGGAGGTAAGGATGAGCCGTGTATTTACTCCAGTGCTAGAGCAGGGGTGCAGAGCCTCAGGTCCAGGGGCCAAACTTGGCACTATGGAGTTTCCCAGATGGCCACGCCCCCTTTCCCTCAACCACTGATCATTTGGTGGTTTCCTGACTTTTGTGCAGTTTTCCCCATTCTGAAAGATTGAAATGCCTCTCCTAAGGCTTAGTTACTAGAAGTCAGAGCTTTAAGCTCAAATATGCTGCTTATTTGTGGATCTGCCCCTTTTGCCCCTGGCCCCACCCACCACTGGAACGCAGCCCCTAAGAATTTCCTGGAAATGGAATTTGGCTGAAAGAGGTTCAACACCCCTGGCTTAGAAGAAGCAGGCCTCTTGTAGGGATGGCTCAACTCACCCCTGCCTGCACCACGTGCTGCTCGCCAGATCCCAGCCGGCCGCCCAACCCTGTTTGCTGTATGTAGCAAGTGGCTGCATGATCCGTGGGCACCCAACGAGCAGGGAGCACTGCCCCGCTGCTCCGCCGAGCTGCCATTTGGCAGAAAATGTCGGCTCATCCTTTTACATGTAGGGCCCTTATGTGCAAATGGTGGCCATCAATAGGCCCCGTTTATGCAAAATTTAGACCATTTACAACTATAATTTTGCATAAATGGGCCTATTTACAGCTGCCATTTGCACAAAAGGGCTTTTTGTGTAAAAGGATGAACCTCCATTTTCTGCAAAATGGCAGCTCAGATGAGCAGCATGGACCACTGCGTTTGCCCGACTTGGCACATGCCGAGTCAGGTAAGCATGGGGGTCCACAGACTAGCATTTGGGGGGCCAAGCTGGCAAGAAATCACCAAGCCTCGAGCCTCAACTAGACAAACTGATGAGACAGTTGTAGTTACTCCTGCCTTGGTTAAGACCACTCTCCTCCTCACTTCCATAGCTGTCTTCATCTGCAGCCATTTTACCAGACTGCCTTAGAAGAGGTGAGAAAGCAAAAGCCCCCTATCAGCCTGCCGTTTTGGCTCCTCCTCTCCCAGAAGTGCATCCTGCAGTAGCCACCCTACCTGGTCATTATATCACTCCATGATATAATTGTATGAGGGTCAGTACCTGACTTTGCTTATTTTCTTGTTTCCTCCCCATCATCCCCCTGCTCCTTTTTGTAACATGTCTCTTAAGACTGTAAACTATTGTTTTAAACTGTAAACTGCCTTGAGTTATTAGACAGAAAGGTGGAATAGAAATAAATACATGACTGACTGACTGACAGTGATGTGGGGTTTTGTTTGTAGTATCAAAATGGCCATCCTACAAAATCACAGCAATAAAAACGTGAAGCAAGGCCCTAATATGAGGTCTGCCTGATTGTGTTTGAAGGTTTGTCACCAATAACTTTCTGTTTATTTTGTATTATTTATTAGTTACATTGATATCCTACCATTCCCCCAAGGCTGTGTACATGATCCTCCTCCTTTCCATTTTATCCTCACAACAACCCTGTGAGGTAGGTTAGGCTGACAGTCAGTGACTGGCCCAAAGTCACCCAGTGAACTTCATGGCCAACCAAGTGGGGACTGGGCATTCAGATCTCCTGAGTCCCAGTCTAGCACTCTAACCACTACACAACCCTAGCTTCTAAAAGACATTAACTCTCTCAATGGCTCAGTTCAGATGTAATGGATCCCCCTTCAAAAAATAATCATCCTCTGTTACTGTGAGCAAGCCAGTGTGCTAATGCCCACAACTGGATTGTGCCCACTTGGCTCCTTCTACCAGCAGGAGTAGCTAAACAAGCCAGGGACTCTCCATCCCAGGCTTAGTTAGAGTGATATCCAAATGGGAAATGTGGCTCGTCTCTCCCCTGTCAAGCCAGCAGTGGAGACTGGTGGCTCTGATGTCAGTAGGGCGGTGAATCCACTCCACACCTTGGAGAGCTCCTTTAGAGTTCTGACTCGTTCTGACTGAAACCCGGAGTGGATTCACTGCCCCTCTGACCCCAGAGCCACCAGCCTCCATGGCAAGCCAGAATCATAAACCAAGGCTTTTTCTTGGGTTATGGCTTTGGCTGGTCAGGAGAGAGACAGGCCCGAGTTCCCAGTTTGGGTATCATGATAACTAAGCCAGGTGTGGAGAGTCCCTGGCTTGACTGGCTGCTTCCACAGGCAGGGGCTACGGGTTACCGTGCAAACCAGTGAGACCCCAATGATCAACCATAGCTTCTGTTTATTGCTATTTGAAGCTGAATTTGTCTATAGTACCATTTGCATGTCTAGGCACAGCCCAGCTACGTGCAACAGCTACTGGGGAGGTTACCATCCGGTAATATTTTCCTAATATCCCTTAAGCACTCTGCACAACGTGATTTACACCACATGGGACATGGCCCTTTGTTGTTTCTGGACTGAGCTGGCAATATTTCCTCTTTTCCTGAGGAGCTAAGCAAGTTTGGCTGGATGCTGTGGAATTCCTTCAGCTCTCCTGGCTTTCCCTCCGCCTACAGAGATGGCCGCCCACACAAATGCCGCTATTAGAGCAACACTGCATAATGAGGCTTTCTCCATTCCAGGAATTCCACCCACTCGCCGTAGAATGTGCTGCTGTTTGAAGTGCTGAGTCACAAATGCATTCCATCAATTCGCAGGAGAGTGTCACAATTCAGAATATTATTCAATAATTGCTCATAGGGGAGTTACATGATTGAAGTCATGGAGAATAAGGCCACATCGAAGACCTCTTGGGCCACATAGGCCTGATTTTGTATTGGGCAGCAGTTACGATACTGTAGGTAAACCGCTGCTGTTATTAAATCCTGTCAGGAAGGTTTATATAACCAAGCATCTTATCATTTATTAGTGGTAGCAATAACGGTTGTTTTTCTGTGGGGAGCACTTCCTGTAAGTGAAGGCTCATGCACACAGTGAGAAGGAATAGCATTCAAGCCATTTGGCAACCAGAAGTCATTATTTTTTATTATCACGAAGGGTTTTGTACAAGAGGTAATTAATTCCACTGGGGAATTAATAATAAATGTGTGTGTGCATGTGGAACAGCAGGGTAGCATATCACCAGCTCTACACACTTACCACAAATAATTCTTTGCCTCTATGTGAATAAGCCTTAGGTCAAGTCAGTGACCAACGTAAACTAAAGTTGCTATCATTTGGATTTTAAAATTAATCCATTTGTTGTGTTTTGTTTTCTGTTCATTTTGGGAGTGGGCAGGCTGCAACATTCTGACAGGCTTAATTTTTTTTAGCCTTTGCATGCTAATGAATTAAAACATGTACTTATTACAATTCCTCTGAAGATCTCAGAGCAACTTTGTGATCTGGGGCTGCCCCTCTGCCACTGTGGTGCCCCAAATAATAACCACAGACCCAGAAAGAATAAGACTAAAAAAGGCTGTTTATTCGGTACAGGATACAGATAAGTCACCAGGAAAGTCACAGAGCAGGGATTGGGAACCTCCAGTCCATGAGCTAATCTGGCCTGTGGAGGGGCCCTAGGACGAGAGATATTTCTCTGTGGGGTGGCAGGGGACGGGGTGGTAACACACACACACACACACACACCCCTCTACTCTCCCACAGGTCACTTGCCATATGAAAATGGACCAGGGATTGCCGAGGCCCAGAGAATGGTCTGGTTGCCTGTCATGTGGTTTTCCTGTAGTGGCCTGGATGAGAGCCTGGATAACATATGCATTAACAGTTTAAGAGAGCAAACCTATAGTCCCTGGGCGAGCGTCCCAGAGACCATAGGATAGTTTGGATTCACCCCTCTGAGGCTGGAGACAGTGCTCCGACCTTGGAAGGGGGAGTCTAAGATCTGAGCACCTTCCGCTGACCCCCTAGCAGCAGGCATGGAGAGAACTGCACCGGCTGCCTCTCCGAGGTCAGAAACCCAACCTCGGAAAGGGGGAAAAGGGGGCATTCTGGTGGGTGGGGAGGGGAGGACACCAGAGAGGCCACGATATGATTTATCCTGAGCCTCCTCCAGCCTTCTTCCCTCCCCCTCAGAACCACTTCGCTAGATGGGCTGAAGAGCCTGTCTAGCGAAAAAGCAAAAAATGGAGGGTGGGGAGGCATGGATCGTGTCTTCTGCTGCTTCTGCTCTGCTGGCTTCAGCCTGGCAGGCCATAGGAATCTCAGAAGCCCCTGAGTTGGGGTATGAGAGACAGTGTAATTCTGGGTTCAAATCCCCACTCAGTTAGGAAGCTCACTAGATGACTCAGAATCAGTCACATTCTCTCAGCCTGACCTACCTCACCCTCACAGGAGCATTGTGAAGATAAAATGGGATAAACTCCCATATACACTGCCTTGACCTCCTTGGAGGAACGGCGGGATAAAAAATGTGTTTCAAGTTCTTTATTGGTATTAATGTTTGAGTCAATAAAACAAGCCATCTCAGAGATGCCTCATCTGCTATTACCATCTAATGAATGTAATAATAACCAGCTACAGAAGGACATGATGCAGCTTTATAAGGGCAAATTACAATATTCCCCTACAGCAGGGGTGGGCAACTTGTAGCCCTCTGCCTAATTTTAAAAGCCCTCTGCAAGCGATCAGTTCACATCTCTGGCAAGAATGATCTGTCTCTTCCCCAGCAATTCAGACAGGTGGGGAAGAAAAAGGTGAGAGGGAGAGATGTGGGTATTGGAGGGAGAGAGAGAGAGAGAGAGAGAGAGAGAGAGAGAGAGAGGTGATGGCCTTGCCTGCTTTTGCCTCTGGCCCTCCATCCACCACTGACTTCACCACCCTCCCCACAGTCACCGCTATGTAGCCCCCAGCTGATTTCCCCAGGAGCAATGCAGCCTTTGGTAGAAATAACTTTCCCCCACCCCCACCTTAAGGTAAGGATGACTGTCGTTTGCACATCTGGCCCTTTGGGGGCCTGATGGATTCCCACTGCTGGCCGGGCTTAGCTTGCATTTTTGAGCCAAGCTGTGGGTTTTTTTCTGAAATCCAGAAACTTTTCTCAGGGGTGGGGGGTGGGGAGGGAAGTTGTACATAGAAATTTGCGGGATTTGCCTGATTTCGGCTGTAATTTGTACAGAATCCTATTTACAAGCCCCCCCCCCCCCGCCACCGCCGCCAGGAAAATCCATGAGCTGACCCAACTCGATGTAGATCAAGTTGGGCCAGTTTGTGGAGAAGTGACTTGAATTCTGGGGAGCTGAGCTGATGAGAGCTCAGCAAGCTCTGATGTCAGGATTGATTCTGAGCACAGGGAGAGAGTTAGCAGCTCAGATTCAGAAGAGGAGCAGCCAGAACCAGGGGATGAACTTCCCCAGGCCAGTTCAGATAAGGGTAGGCATGCTTCTCGGGTTACTACTTACCAAATGGCTGGGCCTGAAGCCTCCTCCCTTGCCCCCCTCTGTGAGAAGCCAAGAGAAGGAGGAGGAGAGTGGGGGCTGTGACCTAAGAGATGCTAGACTGCGGTACAGAGCTAAGAGGGAAACGTCAGGGGCGGAGCTCAGACGGTTGACCCGGTTAGCAATGCACGAGAGGCAACGTAGGGAAGCATCACTGGACGGGCAGGGCATCCCTCCCTAAGTTAATCTAGCCAGCAGGCCTCACTTCAAACTGCAGGCAAATGGGTGTTCCCATTTGAATCCCCCGGAGGCATTCCTTTGTAGCCTGGGAGTCTTCATAGAATAGTATCATTAGGGTTGGAAGGGGCCTACAAAACCATCAAGTCCAACCCTCTTTGAGGATTTGCATCTGTAATGAACCTGTTGATAATGAATTAAAGTTCTGAGACTGAAGCCTCTCTATTTGTGTGTGTGTGTGTGTGTGCGCGCGCGCGTGCACGAGGGGGCCCAAGGGAAACATGACCCATCCCCCAGAAGGATTCCTCCGACATCCCTACCCTAAGGTATACTGAGGATCATGCTGAGGGCTGATAGAACAGATCCAAAATGTCTTTTAGAGAACCGGGCCCATTTCTACAAACCCCAAATGGAATGGTTTTTGCCCTCCTCTGATTCTGCTTTTCAGGCTGCTGTGCCTGCCTCTGCTTTTTTCCATGCCTACATCTGTTCTTCACAGAACACTGGCCTTAGCTTAGGGCAGAACTCTTCCAAGCCCACCAAAAAAAACCCTGCAGACACAATGTTCAGGCCAGAGCGGTAAATCTTGGTACAGAGCACATGAAAATGGAGGCCATTAAAACAAACAAACAAACAAACCCACAGATGGTAATTGGGATATTTATCCCTCATTCTCACACACTCCTATCTGGATTGCAGCCAGAGAACTGTATCCGGCACTCTGGATGCTAACCAGGTGGACACAGATTCTTTCTTTCCCCATCTCCGGCAGAGCTTCAATGCAGTAGTCTGACTATAACATAATTGGTGTGTTGGTCCCTAGATGGCTGAACCCCTAAACCCAAAAACAATGTGTCTGGGATGAGACTAACCTAATTG
Organism: Heloderma suspectum; assembly: GCF_057233095.1. Classification (NCBI taxonomy): domain Eukaryota; kingdom Metazoa; phylum Chordata; class Lepidosauria; order Squamata; family Helodermatidae; genus Heloderma; species Heloderma suspectum. The sequence goes on from NC_139464.1 coordinate 26,189,073, forward strand.
TTTGTGAGAGCCTATTGTTGTCATGGATTGAGCAAAGCCATGAAGGATTAAAAGATTTGTGATTATTAGCCACTTACATGTTGAAGAGGTTTAGCCCGATGCGGTAGAGCCGCTTCCTCATGGTGTCTGTGGAAAGAGTAGGTGATTTGCAGCTGGCCGGATTCTCACAGTGGTACCGTGGAAGGCTCAGGATCATGGCCTGGAGGGCCTCCTTTGAAGATAACTCTGAGGCAGACTTGGCCGAGGTGGAGGTGCTGCTACTGCTCAGTTGCTCTGAATTGTCTACAGTTTCCACCTCTGAGCCCTTGCTCTGTCCAGTCTCATTGTTCGAGCCAAACGCACGCTTCATTTGGTCTTGCTCAGCCTCCCCTTCCCCCAATCCATTGGTGTTAACATTTCCCTCAGCTACTGGATGACTATTCCGGAGGCATCCAGACTCAGGCTGCCCTTCTGGGGCAGCTGGAGACTCTTGGCCCTCTTTCCCCCCTTCCTCTAGGATTTCTTCTATTTTGGCAGCTTGAGAAATCCCAGCCTGGGTGCTGTTGGCGAGGCAGTTGGCCATCGACACCGAGGTAGATGAGGAGACAGAGATGTTCTTGTTATCAATCTGGACCGTGACATCTCTGAAGGCCATCATGAGGGTGCTGCTACTCTTTGGCAGTGTATCTGGCAGCAGTCCTTCCTCTTTCTGTTGGTCCTTCAGTTCAGCTTCCAAGTTTTGGTTTGGTTGCATTGAGCTGGTGCTGAACGTCTCTCTGATCTGATAGGAGCTGCCATCTTGAAGGGAACACATAGTCTTCAGGCTCCACGTACTGAGGGCATCGTCGATAGATTTGGCCAAAGACTGGACCTGCTCAGTGAAAGAGTCTTCCAGTTCAGTCAGTGCCCCACTAATTGTGGCTGGCAAAGATGGCGATCTCACCAAGGGGATGCCAACAAAGTTATATCCTTCCACGAGGGCTTTCTCAGCAGAAAAGCTTTCAGAGTTTTGGACTCGGACTTTCCTCAGGGAAATCCGCCGGGGCATGCGGCTCTCCAGGAGTGAGTTCCGTATCTTCTCAAAGTTTTTGCTGAGCTGGTACTGGCGGAAGGCCGTCTGGATTGTGCAGGCTGCCCTCCGGGAGACCAGGTGGCCACCGTATTTGTGCTCTAGCATTTCGATCTGAAAACACATACAAACAGGATTTTAAACATTGATTTCAGAAGAGTTTCCATGACCTCAATTTACAAGATGATGACTTTCTAATGGGACTTTCAGGGAGTCAATACTGCATTGTGGTGGTGTTGTTTTCCTTCCTACGGTGTTCTGAAAACTATCTCCTTTGCTCACAACAGAATGATTTCCTTTCATTGCAGTGTCAACATCTAACTAGAACCAGGGAATGGAATGGACAATATCCCCCTCCTGCAAAATCTGGACCATCATGTGTAGGGCAGTGAATGCCCTAGGATGACCACACATGCATTGCCAAAAAAGAGGGCATGCACCACTGACAAAGAGGGGAAAAAGGATGCTGATTTCTATACAATTTGCATATGCTAACTGATAGTCATAAATGAAAATTTAGAGATAGTTGCTATATAATTTTAATAAAAATACAATACATCTCACCATGGCAGAGAAGACTGTAATGATGAGGTGATCTCTTGTATGTCTGCTCAGTCTGCTGTCCAGGTGCTAACTGTAGATGGGCAACTTCAAGGCCCCTGCTCTCCTTTCTTATGGTTCAGATTTGGACTGGACAGTCTTTCAAATAGAGAACTGTCCTCCAAGAGCCCTTTAAATAGAGGACTGCCCTCTGTGAAGTAGGATACATGGCCACCCTGGAGTGTGCGCAGCTCTTCCCTGTTCAGCTGGTGCAGCAGCCCACCTCTGCAGTCCCCACATGAACACCCAGGGACAGAATGTCCAAATGCTGCTGTTGAACTGCACACACGTGGGCAGCATTTGGACATCCCATCTCCACATGTGCATTTGGGGCTGGCAGAAGTGGGAGCTGGTGTACTGGGTAGGTAGAAAGGAGCTGCACATACACACTCCCCTCCACGTGATGGGCCAGATCAAGGGAGGTGTATAATTTGAACCAGCCCTAGGTGTCTGCATATTCCAGGATCCTTGCTGTATTGTTTAGAAGTATTTATTACATTTTGGTTTAGCATAATCCCAACTTCTATGGGTAGACAATATATTTGAAGAAGGGGGAGGAGGAGGAGGAGGAGGAGGAGAGGTGTTCAAAGTTCAGGCATGACAAGCACTAAACTCTATCATATAATGACAGATGAAGCAAGGTCTTCCAATACTTGCAAAAGATACTTAGGCTCATGTTCTGGAAAGTGTTCAGGTCCTGAAGCTGTAGGATTGTGAGCAGCCACCTAGAATAAGTCTTTATATCAACCTTCCCCAACCTGGTGGCTTCCAGATGATTTGGACTACAGCTCCCAGTATTCCTGACCATTGGCCAGGAATAGGTTGGGGAAGGCTACTCTATGTGCAAGAAATGTTGTAACTTGGGGCACCGATGGCATTACTAAAAGGGTGCTGTCTGAAAGTTCACAATGGAATGTAAGAGAGAAGGCAGTCTCTTAGGTATAAGTGGGGCTCAAGCCCTTTAAGCCTTTATTGGTCAAAACCAGCATGCTCCAAAGACAAGAAGAAGCAAGTGTGTGCCAGCCAGCACTGGAGCAATGCTACAATGAGCTTGAGTCTACAAATCTCTGAATGATCTAGGATCAGGTTATGTGGTCCATGTGCTCTTACTATCCTATCTGAATATTAAGATATACTTCAGAGGCTCTGTTCTCTGGTCCACCATTAGTAAAGATTAGAAACTCATATACTAACATGTGATCTTATGCCTTTGTTGTCAGAAGTAAGGCCCACTAAATCAATGGGAATGATTCCTTGGTAAGTTTGCTTAAGACTAAGACATCACAGAGCAGTGGTAGGCACCCTAGTACACTCCAGATGTTTTAGACCACAACTCTCATAATCCCCAACCATTAGCCACCTGATGGGAGCTGTAGTCAAAAACATCTGGAGGGCACCAGGTTGCCTACCCCTATAATAGAGCAAGGCTCTTAAGGGGTGGAAGTTTGATTAAACTATGTTATTCATAAAGCTCCCAATGGAGGTGAGGTTCTAATACAATTATATTTGATCAACACCTTCCCAAATAGCCCTTAAGTCTCTCACAGGATAGGGCCATTTATGAAAAATTCTACTTCTAGATCTAATTCATTTTCACTTATTTGCCTATTAATTAGCAGTGGGGTAAAAAACCATCAACTAGGGAAGAAAAGAATGACTTTGTGTCCCCCACTCTTCCAAAAGTTCTGACAATTTGATGTTAATAGGTGAGATAAGTCACAAGTAATATATGTCAAGAGGAGTGAGATTATAAAAGAGCCCCAGCTGGGCTGGTTAATGATACATGCATTGTGAAAAACCACCAAACTGGGCATCTGACACCAGCAGTTTCTTTGCCTGAACATTGTGCCTAGTTTCTTAGAAGAGTCCTTGTACAAATGGTTTCCTTCTTGTTACTTTGCTGATAAAAGCTTTACAAGTGGAACACTGGAGGGTGGTTTCTGTGAACCCCATATATCATCCCACCTTTGGTCCCAAAGAATGATCATTAGGAGACAATGGCGATGGTGATGTGGAGGATGAATGGCGATGGTGAAGAAAGCTGAAAGGATGAACACTAATTATCCCCACAGAGATTTACAGCTGGGGCAGGTTGCCACTTCTGCCTGATAAAAAGCTTTCTTCTTCAAAGTTCTAGTGGAAGCTGGTATTTGTCAATTGACAATGACAAGTGAGAGGACTGGAGAAGGAGAGCCAAGTGGTAGTCAGCTTCGCATTAATGAGCAGATGGCCATATGGATATTAAACTGACCATGCTGACATAGGAGCATCAGCCACTCCCCCCCCTTCCTAATTATGCAATTATTTAAAACATCTGCTTAAGGATAAGAATCTTACAGCATGAGACTAATGTTACTCTCAAGAAATGTTTAGTGGATTCCCAACCCTATTGTCTGCCCAAATTATCTGGTTCAATGGATGTACAAGAAATTCATTTCAGTTTGCAAATCACTCAGGAGTGCCCTGTTTGCAACCCTGAATGCAAACAGCAGCACTGGTTTGCTGAAAATGTTTGCAAATTCCCAAACTTGCATTCGCATTCAAAAGAATGTGCACTTTAAAGGATGTGCACTTTTTAAAAATGCACACTTTAAAAAAGGTATGCTTTTGAAAATTCACATTTTCATCCTTTAATCAATGGAGGAAAAATGCACACTTTTGAAAAAGGCATACTTTTCCTGTTCAAATGAACTGACAAAACAGATTGCAAACAAGAGTGGGAGTGAGCTGAACTAAGTTTGGAAAATTTTGTCAAGCTTGAGCATCCCTGGTTCTCCCAACCCTATTTGGTTCCTGCCATTGTATGTATATATCTAGCTATATATCTATATCAGTACCTATACCTATACCTATATCTATATATCCTGCTTCACTATGGTCTTGGAATTTTCTTCCTCTTGTCTATCAGCAGCTACTAGAAGGAGAGACAGGCACCCCGATTCCACAAGGGACATGTTCCTTCCACATATGCAGCTGATGAAACTGTAAATGTGTATCCGGATGTGCATGTCTGTGTATCACAGTGCTCAACCAGGCCCCACTGAACTGGCCAGATGCGTTTTTTGATGCACCTCCCTATCTAGGAGCAATAGTTGGTTGCAACTACCGTAGCTCAACTACAGTAGCTAAAGCACACAATGCAAATCTAACATGCCTCCCTGCCCCACATTTCCTTTTGGAATTCTTAAGGTGCAATCCTAACTAGATAGGCGGCCACCTCTGAACTTGGAGGGGACCGCCTATCCAAAGCAAGGCAGGAGAGAGGCACGGGGGGGGGGGGATAGTTCCCTCCGCGCCTCTCCTGCCTTGCTATTTTTCGCTAGGCAGCCATTTTCAGCTGTCTAGTGGGGGGGGGGGCAACCGGGAGAGGAAGCTGCCATACGACCCATTGGGTGTGTCGTACGCACAACTCCACTCTCCCCACCCCGGAACACCCCCGCTCAGCCCCTTTCCAGTCGCTCTGCGCTCCTCTTACGAGTGCGGAGGACGGGGCTTCTCTGCACTGCCCCTGAGGCAGTGCAGACGAGGGGGGCGGTCGGTTTTCTGGGAACCGACCTCGGAGCGCGGGCTCTGAGCTCGGTTCCTGGAAATGAGCATATCCTATGGCCCACTAGACAGTGTCTAGCGGCCATAGGATTGCTCCCTTAGTGGGTGGATTTTGTTCATGCTTGCCATAGGCATTGCCCACCTATGCTGAGAGTCTGTCTTTGCATAATTAAGGAATCTCTCTTTCCAGCACATGTATCCAAGAGCAATTAGGACTGACCTGTCTCTGCCTGCCATGTGAACAGAGGGCACTACTCTAATGAACAACCTAATACTGCAAACTCATTTTAGGCAGCATATGAGGTGGATGGCAGAAGCAGAAAGTTTAGGATGAATTCAGATAACAATTTTTAAAAATATATGCTGAAGTTGACATGTTGCCTTTTTTTCCAGAAATGCTGAGATGCTGGACTGGTCTTATGAACGCTTCAACACACGTCCAGATTGCAGTTTCTAAAATCTGTTGACTTGAAAAATAGATTGAATCACATCTGGTGATTCACAAACCTGGTGAGCCACAAACAGTTCATATGTGTAGGGGCCTTCCCATGACCGATTCAGCTTGATCAAATTCACTAGAAGCACCAAGTTTAAAGCTGCCTCCGACACTTCAAAAAGTGGGTATGTGCACTGGCCTTTAAGTATGTAGCCTGTAGGGCAAAATTGCAAGCCGATTTTGTCCAGTATGATGCACCTATAGTATCAGTGCAGCAGACTGAATCTGTACATTAAAACCGAAGCTCTGGACTTTTGTGCAAATGTTCAGAGACCTGGGGATATAAAATCATGTAGGTGTAGTGAAATGCCCCTCCTGCACTTTTGGGACAAATAGCTTCAGGGAGTAATTTTGGGCAGGAAAATGATATGGGGGGAAGAGTTAAGCTTTCCTCCCCCACCCCCAATGCCATAGACCAGGGGTGAGGAACCTCTCTCAGTCTGGGGACCAAATTTAATTTGGGGGAAGCTCTCAGGGGACGTATTCTAGTGGTGGGCATAGGAACATAGGAAGCTGCCTTATACTGGGTCAGACCATGGGTCCATCTAGCCCAGTATTGTCGACACTGACTGGCAGCAGCTCTCAAGGGTTTCAGGCAGGAACCTTCCCTCACCTTACCTGGAGAAGCCGGGGATCGAACCTGGGACCTTCTGCATGCAAAGCATGTGCTCTATCACACGGAGCTACGCTCCCTAAAGCAAAAGGGGTGGGGCCCAAAAGACAAAATATGCCAGCATATTGTAGCTTCAGACTCTTACTGACAGTAACCAAGCCATATGAGAGACATTTCAACCTTTTTAGAAGGGGGGGGGACTGCACAAAAGCTGGGAAACCACCAAATGATTGGTGGTTGGGGGAAAGGGGGCGGAGCCTGAGGAAGGGGGCATAGCCATCTGGGGAACTATGAAGTGTGGGGGGGGGACTGAGACCCCAGAAGGGCAGGATTTGGCCCTTGGGCCTGGGGTTCCCCACCCCTGCCATCGTCACAGGGGCTTCCAATAGTTGCTTTTGCTAAAGAAAGAGAAGCTAGTTATAAATACATTCTTTAGTTTGACAAACAGCCCTGAAGACCGTACTTACAGCCTTGTTGTAACAAAGCTGGGTAAAGCATACATTGCTGTTAGTCAAGCTCAAAATTGTGTCCGTGATACAGCATGGCACCACCAGCTATGTAATTACCCGAGGCTTCTAATAGAGCAACAGCTTTTTTGTGGGGGGGTGCAATCTTTCAAACTCTCACATTAGACGTTGTGAGATGTAATGATTCACTTGAAATAAAAGGGGAAATTGGTCTTCATCATACTGCAGTGCACAAATCGGTAGACTTAATATGACACCATGACAGTGAGACTAGATTAAATAGGGTGAGCAACCTGCTTGCATCGTGCGGATTTCCAATATCCTTTCCTATCGGAACAGACAGCGTTTTCTGCAGAATGATGATGGAACTCGTCAACGGTCTTTGCCAGCTGGGGCAGGAAGCAACTCGCTATGTGCTGGCCCCAACCTGTGCTGTGAGTTGGCTCCAATGGGATGAGAAACTTTCCACAGCGATGCCAATCCCTGCAGCAAAGTAACATATAGAACAGCTACCAGCACGACCCATGCGAGGTATTTCTTGCTGAACTGAACCACTTTAGAGAGAAGGATGTGCAGGGTAGGGATATATGAGGATTTCATTTTTGCTTGCAAAACACACAAGCTTGCCCCTTTGAAGCTCTGACAATGAGCACATGTCCACTGAAAATATCTGCAAACTGTCGAACACATGCTTACGTTCATCTCATTCCCAATTCCCACTTGGATTTGAGGAAATTTCCTAATTCACACAAGTTTCCTCAGTAGACTGAATCAGCCCTGGTTTATTCTATGGAGGAAATTTGTGCAAATTTGGGGAGATTTACTCAAATCTCCCCTTTGATCACTGCTTGATTTGCACAAGTTTCCTGTTTGCGCAGAGCAAGGAGCAATCAGAAACATGAATGGGAATTGGGCCTGAGATGAGCAGTGAGACGATGTTTGGAGAATCCTGGTGATATGGAGCAACCCTCGTTCGCCCATACCTAGCACAGGTCCATGCATCCGAATGCTTCTCCATGTCCAGAAAGCTTTCTGTACACTAAAAGCTATTTGCCTAGCTAGCCCAGGGTTGTCTATTCTGACTGGCAGTGTTTCTCTGGGCAGAGGTCTTTCAGATCACCTGCTCCCTGATCCTTTTACCTGGAGGTGCCAGGGACTGAAACTCTCCATGCAAGGAAGCATGCACTCTACCACTGAGCTCTGGTGCCTCCCCACTGAGCACTGACCCTCACTTTTAGTTGGTGCTCGGGAGGAATCATCCATGCAGACCAGTCCTTGTGGTCTGGTTAATTTCCAGTCTTCCAGGCATACTGTTAGCACCTGGGGAAAGCATCCATTCCTTCTCCACAGTCCAAACCTGAGAGGGTCTGTAGGTCTGTGGTAGAGCACCTGCTTGGATGCAGAAGGTCGCAGTTTTGATCCTTAGCATCTCCAGGTAGGGCTACGAAAAAATCCTGCCTGAAACCCTGGAGAGCCATTGCTGCCAGTCAGTGTCGACAATACTGGGCTAGATAGACCCATGGACTGACTCAGTATAAGGCAGCTTCCTATGTTTTGTGTTCTAACCTTAGAACACCAAGAACTGAGATCCACCGCAGAAGACAAAAATCTGCCTTTCTGAGAATGTGAATACATAACCTATGGTTGTCATGTATGTGCCATGCAAGGAAAGAAGAACATGAGTGTTGTCTTACTGAATTGGACCAAGGCACAGCTGGTCCAGCATTCTGTTCCCAGAAACATAGTTCTCAGAGCCAGTGCATGAAGCTGATAGCCTTCCCCTGTTGTTTGACCCGCTCATCTGGTATTCAAAGGTATACTGCCTCTAAATATGGAAGCTCCATATCATGCTTCATAGCCATCGGTAGGTGTAAGAGAAGACTGAGTGGAGGCCTGATTGACAGCAGGGGAGTGTGATGAAATGGTGAGTGCAGTTATAGTGTGTGAGAGGTGGGGAGAGTCAGCTGAGAAGTGACAGAACAGTTAGTGGGAACAGAGAGACGGTGTGTGAGAGAGAAGGCATAGGTGAAAGGCCAGTGGTTAGGTCAGCAGACAGAACTATTATTTCTCATTGTTTATCAAATGGCTATTTATCCTGGATGTTATGCTACATAAATAAATAAATAAATACAGTCATAATTATTTACTGATTTAACCACATCTATTCTAGTCTGGGTGGATTCCAGGGACAACAGATCTCACCCCACATGCTGGCTTTAAAAGTTTGGATGTGTGTTTTAATTGTATGTCACCTCGAGAACTATAAGTTAGAGGGTGACATAACACATTTTAAAAATCAATAAAATAAATGAAAATACACAGCCAAGTCTATAATAGGGAGAATCCTACAGCTCTCCAGAAATCAGCAGGTGGTGGCAGCAGGTTATTTTGTGGGATATTAGGAGACATCTGGACTCCATTGAGTGACTTGCCTAGTGACTGCTAGGGGCCAGGGCCTTGTAGAAGATGCCTGGGATGTCACAATAGGCTTAACCTCCATTAGTTGGTCTAATCCTTTCTAAAAGCCATCTCTAGGGTGGCCATGTGTCTTCTTTTAAAGATGACAGTCTTCTATTTGAAGGGCTGCCAGAGGACTGTCCTCTGTTTTGAAGGGGTGGGCAGAAGATAGATCTCCAGATGTCTTGGACTTCAACTCCCAGAAGTCTCTGTGCGTATGGCCAATGGTCAGGAATGCTGGAAGTTGAAGTCCAAAACATCTGGAAATCTACTTTGTGCCCAACCCTGCTCTATTTGAAGGGCTGCCTAGTCCAAGTCGAATTTAAAGATATAGACGTGTCAGAAAGGAGAGCTGGGCCTTGAAGTTGCCCGTCAACACTACCTGGACAGCAGACTGAGTAGGCACACAGATCGCATGATCACAGTCTTCCATGCTATGGTGAAATGTACTGTATTTCTATTTAAAGTATAATAATTATGTCTATTTGCTCCAATACATGAATATATGCAAATTTTATGCAAATCTGTGTCCCTGTTGTCCTCGTTTTTGATTATATGTTTCCTCTATTTTAACGATTCATAAATGGCCACTCTATATAAGGCCGGTCTTACCATTAGGCAGAGTGAGGTGGGTGCCTCAGGTGGCAGATGCTGGCTGGGGTGGGCAGCAGCCCTCCACTGTTATCTCTGAGTCCTGTTAGCCAGCCTGTTCTGCACCCCCTAATCTAGTTTGCTGCTCTCAGTTGCAGTGGAGAATGCTGTCCCATCACCAGTGGTGAAGTAAGATCCAACTGCCCTTCCAGTTGGATTCTATAGGTGGAATGGGTGGGCTGGTGGGTGCCACTTTGTCCTTCGTCTCAGGCAGAAAAATGTCTTGGGCTGGCCTGATCTAATAACAGGCTGGAAACCATCCCCCTCCTCTTCTGAGGCGGCAAGGATGTCCATTCGCACTCTCCCTGAGTAGGTTTCAGTGGAGCTACGTTACCTGTTCTGGTTTAGAGGAACTCTCCCTTTCCATTTGCGAGGAAAGAAATTGGACTACTGGTCTGTCATTTTAATGAAGTGACAGACTAATGAAAGTAATTGCCTGCTGCTTAAAACTCCTCTCCTTGGAGTTTTCTTCTGAAAATAATGATTAACTCAAGACATTTCTGGATCCCAAGATGTGGCAATTCGAGACTTCTAAGGCAACTGGAAACTGCTGAGAAATTGCTCTAGTTAGTCAGGATGAAAGACTTTTATCAAGAGAGCTTTTATTTTTAAGGTACAGGCTGATGGAAGAACAGAACTGAACTAGCACCAGGCCTGGATCACTCAAGATAGCATCTACGCAATATTACCGTCTAAAGATCTTAAAGATGCAAACATGCCCATATTTTTTGGAGTTAAGTGGAAGTATGCTGAGATTCCACACAGTGGGATGTATCCAACTTTAGTCTAAGTTATGTTCCATTCATTTCAATCGGTCAACTCTAAGTAGGACTAACATTAGATATAAGCCATTTACACCAGCAGAATTTGTTCCTATTTGCCACAAGATTGGTATCGCCCTAACCGGCTTGGGACCAGGATACTTGCCTTCCCTCACACACACTGACCTGCCCAATACTTTCATCAGTAGAGGTGTTCCCTTGCCACCAGAAACCTGATTGGCTGGGATGTGGGACAGGGCTTCCTCTGCACTGACCACCAGGGTATGGAATTCTCTCTGGGGGGGGGGCGCAATTGGCCCTCTATTTATCAGTTTCTAGACAGTCAGTCCCACTGAACCTTCAGTTAGTTCCCCCCCACCCTATTCTGTTTTATGCCTCTACTCTATCCTGTGAATTTGTGCTTCTGTTCTCATTTTATCTTATCTTATATTTTATTCAGTGTCAGCTCCAGAATTTGAGGGGCCCTCAGGCAAGAGGTCCTCAGTGGACCCCTTTCCCTGAACTGGCCCAGCTCTCTCTCTGCCTCGTTGCTGCTGCGACCGCCCACTTGCTTGCTCTCTCCCTTTGGGCCCAATCTGCACAGAGGAAGAGAGCAAGGTGAGTGGAGGCTGCCCCTCCTCCTCCTTGGTGCTGTCACTGCTCACTTGGAGGAGGAGGAGGAGAGGAAGAGGAGGAGGAGGGCAACAAGGGTTGACAGTGGGGTGCCTGCTGGCCTCAGCAGGTGCCAATGATGCCAAGTTTGGGAACAGCTGTGCAAAATGAAGGTATGGATATGATATGGCACAAGAGAGTGCTGTCTGGGCCTCAGCAGGTATTTGACATTACTGGTTATTAGAACCAGCCACACCATGGAATACCACATCTGCAGGTAGGTATCTTTAAACAGAGCTGGTTGAGTTAGGCTGCAATCCTATGCACACGTTCCTGGGAGTAAGCCTCATAGAGCAGGGATGGGGAACCATTGGCCCATGGTTCCCCATCTGGCCTGCAAGCTTTGTTTGCTCTTATCTCTGATCATCTGTGATCAGAGATAAGAGGGCATTTAAAGGCTTCTTTTGCTGTTACCTCTAACTGGAGTTTAAGAGGGTATTTATAGGCAATTAACCTTTAAATATGTTGCACAGAATTCGGCTCTTGCACTGGGGCTTACCCCTGAGCAGCCCGGCTTAGAATTGAGCTGTGCTTCATATGCTTGGTGGAAAAATGTCTAAATTAATAAGAATCACATCTGGCCTTGCCCACTTTGTTTTTTCTGTCCTTGGCCCTGCCCTGTGACTTTAGCCTTGAGCACTTCTGGAATGCATCCCCCCCACAAGACCCTTCCCAAATCGGAATTCAGTCCCTGGGCCAAAAAAAGGCCAACAGCCCTGCCACAGAACGTACTTCCAAGTAAACACGCATGGTACTGTGGTGATGTTAATCTTCATTTTCAGGGTTTGACTACCCACTGGAACAGAGTTATGTTACTGCTGTAGCCTCCTTTCCCTGTTGTTTACTGTAGATTTAATTTGCTCATCTAGATTCATTACATACCAATTGTATTGTGCTCTCTAGGACTTATTGCTGGCCATGCAATAAAGTTCCAATTATACTTTCTATCTTTATTTTACTTTTCTCATTGGGGATTGCGAGGGGTGGGGGGAATCGTTTGAACTTTTCCAGCTATCTAATTTTTTCTGGGTGAAACTAATAAGAAAGCAATGGATAAGAAAATGGCGTTATTTCTTTGTTTCTTTTGCTGGACCACACCCTCAAACATATCAAAAACTCATTCTTCTCAGGGATTAAAGTGATGGCTACTTTCTTACATCCAAGGTGCACCTTGACATTAAAAACAGTAGGAGCAGTTCACACAGGCTGCATTCCCATGGTTTAGTGTTACAAGAATACACCGTGCATCCCCCTGGGCTCACATGCTCTCCCTTCCCTCTCCACTAGTGCAGCCACAAGGAAAGTTTCTGCTTTTGTTTATCAACCTCAGTTTAAACTAATTTTAACTATGGTTAGTGAAAACAAGCTAGTGTAATAAACTACACTTAGTTTAAGGCTGAATTGTTTCCACCAAACCATAGTTAGGGTGACCAGGTGTCCTACTTCATAGAGTAGTAATAGAGGACAGTCCTCTATTTTGGAGAGCTGGCACAGGACAGTCCTCTATTTGACGGTCTCCTCTATTTGATGGGCTGTCCTGTCCAACTCTGGTTTAAACTCAAAGAACCATAAAAAGGGGAGCGCAGGGGCCTTAAATTTGCCCATCCATAGTTAGCCCCTGGACAGCAGACTGAGCAAGCAGACAGGTCACCTAGTCACAGTCTTCCCTAGTATGGTGAGATGTATTGCATTTCTATTTAAATAATACTTATTATTTCTACATTTGTACATATACCCACAAATGTGCATACACAAATATTAAACAAATTGCTGTCCTCATTTTTGGTGATCCATTTCATTTTTTATTTTTATTTTTGGCGATGGTGTAAGTGGCCACCCTAACCAGAGTTAAGATTAACTTTGTCCAAGTGCAGATGACATGGCAAGCCATGGTTAAACAAAAACTGAAGTGAGCGTTTCTTAAGTCCTCTTCGCAGCCTTGCAGGTGGGGAGGGAAGGAGCATGCAACCGTGGTGGGAGGCTAGGCTTCTTCTAACAATCGAGTATGGTTGTGTGTTATGTCCAACCAGCCCATATAGATTACCTTTCATTTTACCATGCTTATTCCAGAAGCAGCTGTTGAGTCATGCCAATCTTGGATAAGCCAGAGTTGCAGATGCAGTTGAGCACAGGGCTCCGGCACCTTTCGAATGTTGGCACAGGTGGCTTTTATGCCACAGTATTGCAAGGGAGAAGAAAAGCATCACTTGCCACAGGTTCTGCACAATTACTGAAGGTGCAGGAGCCCTGTCTTCTTCTGTTGCAGCTGGCCACCTGATGTTAGGAACCTTCCCTGATCTGACCCAAATGGACCTTTTTGAGCTGAAACTTGGAACATCTGAGTGTACTTAGATTTTTCTAGAATGATTCCATTGGAGGTTAAAGGGTGGTAGCAACAAAGTGAGATATCAGGTTTGAGAATATTTTTACAAGTTTAAAACAGAGCAGGGGGTGGGCATCTTCCAGAAGTCGGGGGCCACATTGCTCCACCTGGACCCCACTGGGGGCTGCACCCTGCAGCCCCTAGAAAAACTAACCCATTTTTGCTGCTGCTGCCACACCACCAACTTTCAGCAGCAAACCGTCCATCTTTTTGCTGCCACCGCCACGACAAACCCAGCTCGGCACAAAAAAAGGCCACATGTTGCCCAGTCCTGCCCTAGAGGAATACAGATTCTGTATATTAGACCGTCCTGCTTACACTGAGCAGCACTTTGCCCCATGTCTCCTAAATCAACTGTGCTCTGTGTGATGAGAATCTCCACGGAAGCCCTGTTCAGCAGGGAGCAGGGCAGCACCAAGCAGCCAACCCCCAAGGTCATACACATGAAACAGCACCACCCCCTGCAGCCTGCCTGTAAAACGTGAATGTCTGCCTTCACGTACACAAGGATGCTAGGGGGCAGGGTCGTTCAGCATGCCTGCTGTCAGGGGTGTGGCTACTCAACACAGCCCCACTCCCCATTCAGGAGGAGACAACGTATGAATAACATGCCTGAATAGGGCTGTAGAATTCAGATTTTGAGACAGGGATAAAATCAGTTAGAAAAAAAAAAAAAGGATGAAGAGGATAAAGATTCTGCATGTCCTCCTCACCTAGGATGGGAATGGATCCACCTAAGATGTAACCAAAGACTATACAGATCACTAAGGAAAAGGAGCCAGGACCTAATTATTATGAAAATATCATTTTCCACATCCTCTTATCCTCCTAGGGTGAATTTAAAATGCAGTAGATGACAAAATGTTTGGGGGTGTATTGGGAGTTAAGATATCAGAGACCAGCTAATCAATATAAAACAGCTCCACCCGCTTCAAATGGGCTATGTTGATATATACCTGTTTGTGGAACTACACTCCATAAGTATGTTCTGCATCCAATTTATCAAACAGACATTTCTTAATAATGTCCATTCCTTCTTCTGCTGTGGCGGGCCTGGGCAGCAAGTATTTTATTGCTACGTATATCCATTTACATTTCAGTTATCCAAGGAGGATCTTGTAAGCTTTCTGCTGCTTGACATTTTTGTGGGTTGCTAATTCGATTTAGAGAGGTGGGAACCGCAACAAAATGTTGCATTGGATCCCCAAGACAGGAGGCACAGGCCCCCTCCTCATGTAGGGTTGCCAAAGAGTTCGTGGGTGGAATGCAGCCCCCGAGATCCTTCCCAAATTGGAATTCAGCCTTGGGGTGAAAAAGATTCAACAGTTCTGCCACAGAACATAGTGGGACTTACTTCCAAGTAAACACATATGGGATTGTGCTATTAATCTTCATTATTTTATGGCAGCCGTGTTGCCTTAAGCAGCCCTGAACAGATCAAATGCAAATTGTCAGTGGTTAGAGTGAGGGCATGTATGTGCAATCCTCTTCTACTGATGTTGTTCGGAAGCATTACATCTTTTAGGAGGGCTATTTTCAAAAGAAATCTACGTCTACATACTTTGGGGTTATTCCAGACATGCAGAAACTTCCCCCTTGTTTGTCGGCGGCCCCGTTTTGCTTCCAAAATGATTGGCACAGGGGCTACGGATTTTGCTGTTAGAAGGAATGATTTGCCAACTACCCAGTTTTAGTGGCACAACTGATAAAATGGTGTTCTGTCAGGTAACTAGTACAGACATATGAAAAGCCAGTAAAATTAGGATTCTGCCATGCTCTGCCCTGACCCATCAGATTCTGCCAGGCCCAACCTGCCTGGCCCAACCTGCTCAGTTCCTGCAGGCTCTTCCCCAACCCACCACTTCTGCTCAGACTCTGCTACATGTGTCATCACCTCCTGACCATGAGTTTTTGCAACAAAATGCCTGAGCACTATCAAAAATATGCCTGACAATGCAGATATTGAGAAAGTAGTCAGAAAAACGCCAAAGATGCTTGATTTTTTAAAAATGAGTGCAAAGCTAGATGCATAACCTCAATTCATCTCTGGACATTAGCCCATTACAAAGACCTCAGCCTGCACTGAAACCCTTTTGTGGCTCCTTCCCTGTAAGGGTTTTTCGGTATGCAAGTTGGGAGATGAAACGACTTGGACTGCTTATTGAGAAACTGCCTTGTCTCACAGGGTGCTGAAAACATTGATCTGGGTCAACAACAAAGAGATAAAGGCACGTATAAAAACATGGGGTTGTATCCCATGGTGTCATTCTGCCAGTGAGAGGATACTGTTGGTGGGACAGTTTCTCTCTCCACTGGCTGCTCTCCGCCCCCACCCGTGGCCTCCAAATCAACTCCAGAGGGTTGAGGGACCCTGTGAGAAGATTTGGGGCATGCGTGGGGTGGTGGTGGAGGGGAATGGATGAGAGGATGGGGAAGTTCCATTGCATGAGCAACCTTCCATTTGCCTGTGGGTTGGATCCAAGCCACAATGAGATGAGGAGCAAGGCCTGCAGCGAGACATTTTGTGGTGGAGGGGAGATGTAAGGGCAAAGAGATCACCCTGCCCATGAGAAGCTGCAGGACCTAAATTCAAATCGTCTTAATCTTCTTAAAGTCATTTGCTGTTGTACATGATGCCAGTTAAAATGCTATTTAACATCCATTTCGGCAATGAATGTTAGGATCGTTTGCAGATCCAGAACACGAGAGGGCCCCTGTACCTTTAAAGGTTGCCAAGAAGAGACATTTTTACTAGCTGCAGCATCCCAATGATGAGAAAGGCCACACTTGGCAATGTTCTCGGCTTACAAACCACTTAGGGAGGACACCTTCGTTTGTTTTGAAGGAATAGGCTCCTGTTGCAAGACCAGCAGGAATGCAACAGCTGAACTCTCTTCCCTGCACAGAGATGCAACAGCAGGAAACATTTCAGCAGTTACATTTTCAACCTGTCAAAGGCTACCGTTAAAGGCACAGGAAGGAGCCTTTTCCCAAAAAGGCTTGCATGAAGAATAAATCTGTGCGTCCTTCAGTGCTGCTCACCTAGTGCTCTGATCGTCTGTCAATTAACTGTCATGTGTCAATCTCTGCCAGACCATGCACACACCGTAGTGATCTAAGAAACGCCCACCCCACTTACATGTCGTCTTTCTGCCGGGGCTGAAGCCATGCAATAAAGGCAATGGGGTGCAGAGCACTGCTGACATGACAAAGGTGGAGAAGGAGGAGGAAGACTGAATATACATTGCACTTCTTCTACTCCACACACCTTGCACTGTAGGAGGCATAAACAAAATCCCTCAACGCTAGAGATATGAAGATCTGGAGGGAAAAACTGGGAGGGGGGCAGAAAAACTTCAGGGGGGACAAGATCTCCAAATTATCCAAAAATTCCTGAATCCCCCCACCCCCAAACCATTTTCCCCTGAATGTTCCTATTTTTTCACTATCTTTCCTGGTTTATTGTTCGAGGCCTTCACATCTGTACTCCATCCTCAATCTGTTGTTCAGAAAACTAAAAAAATCTGTTCTGAATTGTGGAATATGGCTGGGATAGCATTGCTTGGAAGGGTTTGTGGGATGAACGTTGTGTCCCCGAGTACTGTGAGCCCAAAATAACAGGGGCTGAGAACTGGCTTATCGGTTTTGCGACAGAGAACAGCAGCCCCACGGTGGATTTCTCAACCCTTGGCTGGATTGTGAAGCATAAATCCTGGATTGGGGCTATTGTATAGGAACATAGGAAGCTGCCTTGTACCAGCTCAGACAATTTATCCATCTAGGCCACTGGATGCTGGCTGGCAGCAGTTCTTGGAGGTCTCAGGCAAAGGTCTTTCCCATCCTGGAGGTGCCAGGGATTGAAACTAGGACCTTCTGCATGCAAAGCCGGTGCTCCACCACTGTGCTACAACCCCTCCCAGCCCACTCCCGATTCATGTCCATGGCGGTGGTCAGTGAGGCGGGAATGCACATGGAAACTAAGCTAGAGAGTGGATTGAGAAATGGCCCCAGCCCACCCCAGCGCCCTCCTCCCATGGCATGAGGAGTGTGTACCTGTTTATTCTTTAAGTCAAGGGAGAGCTCATAATCGGAGGCAATGGCATGGGAACAGGTGGCTGCCCCTTTGCTGCGCTGCCCTCTCACAGGGGAACCCGTGTGGTGGAGGCTGGCCTTCTGCACCAAAAGGGAGCACCCCGCTGCCTGCTCTTCCTGCAGCTCCGCATG
The DNA here is from genome assembly GCF_057233095.1 of Heloderma suspectum. Lineage (NCBI taxonomy): Eukaryota > Metazoa > Chordata > Lepidosauria > Squamata > Helodermatidae > Heloderma > Heloderma suspectum. The sequence continues at coordinate 26,206,991 of NC_139464.1, forward strand.
CCGGGCTTTTAACGTCAAGGTGTCGGACCTGCCTTCCTGGCCACTGTGTCTGCCGGACTCCTTCGGATCCTCCGTGTCACACCCGGGTTTCTTGCTGGCTGAACCGCAGGGATCATCACTGTGAACAAAACGCAACGTTTCTCTGTTTTTATTTGGTCATTTTTCCCCCTCTTAAATACTCTAGCCCTCAGTAGCTAATTGGCTTGACAAACACCCAAACAGCCTGTTCTGTGGTGGAGCAAAGGCAAGGGAGCTCCCGGGAGTGGTTTGAAGTCCACCCTGAGGAGGCCTAGACACCGAGGAGGCCGAGCGCCAGGAGGGAGTTTGGCAGGGCAAAGCAGTCGCTCTTTCCTCTCCGACAGCCACTACAGTCCACTGCTTATGCCGAGGGCACTTCATGCATTATGGAATGAGGGTGGGCTGGCACAATTTGTGCCCCAGCAAGCCAAACACATTATGTATGGTAAACCCCTGGGATTGCAAAAATGGAAGGCTTGTCAAGCACCTGCTAGACCACAACATACGGCAGGTGGGCTGTGCCCATTGGGTAGGGTGGCCACTTATGAATTGCCCCCCAAAGAGGAAATGTATCACCAAAAAAATAGGACAGTGATTTCCAGATTAGCATATGCTAATTTATATGTATAGATGCACATTTAGAAATAATCATTATAATTTAAATAGAAATATAGTACATCTCTCCATAGTGGGAGACTATGACCAGGTGACCTGTTTGCCCATTAGCTTTAACCCAGAATTGGACAGGGCAGCCCTTGGAACAGAGGACAGCCCTCTCATAATCCTTCAAACAGTCATTTGTAAAAGAGGACACCTGGCCACCCTATCAGTGAGGTAGGTCACAGGTTCTACAGGCCTGAATTAAGGGGTTCACTGCATGTCTCCTTGGTGCCATGTGATATAGATATAGACCTATCTTTACAATGGAGAGCTAAACACAGTAGGAAGTGTGTGGATTCAACCTATATATAGCAGGCTATGTACGCCACAAGTCTGTGCAGTGTACCAGCCAAACTATCTCTCCTGACCAAATCACAGCCAAGCAACTCTCAGATGCTGTGCATCTGGCTCTTTCTGTGATGCTCTAAAGCAACCTCAGGGCGAAGGGCTTAATCAGGATATAACAGACAGCACAAATTGCATTTTTCATGGGTCTTACTCTAGCACAAGTGTTGTGTAAGGCTTATCTGTGTATTTACTTGTCTTTGATTATGGCAGAGGATGGAGTGTTGTGCCTGTTCTTATGGTGCTTGTGGGTTTGTTTGTTTTGTGGTCTTAAAGAGTTTTGGACGGGGAAGTGTTGTGACTCATCAAGTTTGACAGATCCAGAGGAAAAAAAAGAAAAGAAAACCACTGCTGTTAAAATTGCTGCTAAACCAGCTGTCAATTAAAGAAAAGTTTCTGAATTATGATGAGGTGCTGGTCCCCTATATGTTCCAGTCAGCTCTATTATTACATGAAGCCCTAACCTGTGTTTGTGTTCTCAGAAGTAAGGCCCATCGTGTTCAGTGAGACTTATTCCCAGGTAAATGTGCATACTGATAGTTTTAATAGCATGAATTTTCCTTCCCTACAGACCTCTGCCAGAACCTTTCCCTAGACTTATGGGACCGGTAAATCCCAAATTCACATCTGGATTCCCCCTCCCCCTGCCAAAACAAAAACAAAACTGAAAGCAATCACTACCAGTAACACTCAGATTCAAGAGTTTGGTGAAACTGAGTGTGCAGAGGTCAAGGATTGTTTTCTTTAATTTTCACCAATACACACCTCTTCTGCAACACATCAGACTGCAGACTTCCTTTTAACCTTGCAGTTTAAAAAGTAGTTTGTGGTTTGGTAGGAGAGGAAATCATTGCTGCTGTGAAAATGAAAGACACCCCGCCCCCATGTAGAAACATGTATTTTGATGTACACTCTTTGGGACTGCAAACTATGATGATAGCACAATGATTGAAAAAATATTCTGTGTTGCCTAATAGCTTCCTACTGACTGCTCCTGACTTACTGCCTATTTGCAGAGCAAATCAGATCCAAAATCATGCTTCAAAATTTGCCCCTATCCTTCCATTGAATCCAGAATACTAATTTTTGTGACATTGCAATAATTTCCATAGCAACGCACTGTGATGTCATGAGGACAAGAACATCAACGCACCACAGGATTAATCAAGGGACACCTCTCCCAGGGAGAGAAAGACAGCCCATGAAGAAAGAGCTCGTACTAACTACAATTGCCATAATAGCAAGATGGAGAGGAATTAAGCAAAGGAACTTTATCACACTGGGGGGGGGGGAGGAGAACAACAAACTATATGAAGCTGACTCAGTTAAGTATCAACATCCTCTGAAAAATACTGACCTAGTTTGGATGTCATGCTGAACTATAGTTTCATGTGACAAGGATGAGATGCAGCAAAGTTTGGGCTCGCATGCTCTCCCTCCCGCGCTGGCATGGCCAAAAGGCCACTTTTGCTTCCAGTGTAGATTAGCTGAAGTTTGTTCCATCATCCAAACCCAACAAACTGTGTTTGATCTAAACTATGATATGTTTGAAACAAGCCAGCTTCAAACCATGATTTATGAAGCTGGCTTGTTTAAACAAACCAAAGATAACATAAACAGTTTAGGGTCTGAGTGATGGTGGTTAATCAAAAATAGAAGCAAAAGCTTCTGAACTCTTCCTTGCAGCTACACTGGAGAAGAGGAGAGGGTGGGAGTGTAGGGTAACCAAGACCAGAGGAAGATAAGGGTACTCTACCTTTTACTAGTTGTGTGGAAGCACAAATTCTGGCAGATGTTACTTGTAATTCAGAGAATGTGAAAAGTTGTACCTCCTGAGATTCCTTCTTTTATACAGCTTATAAAAGTACTGGGACCCTATCCTCTTTTTCATCTGGTCACCCTAACCCAGGCCCACACACTTTATAAGGCTTTCACCCTGACAGATTTTGGAGTTCTTTCTCAGGGTCTCAGAGAAGCAAGCTAAATGCCAGGCCCATCAGCTAGTCTGGCACACCTGTAGAGGTTCCAACTGGACCTGTTGAATATCTATATTTTGCACAGCTCTTAAAATAACTGTTTTTGTCAAGAAAAAGCCTCTGTTGCGGCCGTGTAGATGGAGCCAGGGCTCAAAGGGATGCAATGCCAGTACTTTTTTTATTATCAGGGATGCGAATGTCATCTGCCACCCCACCCCACCCCCAAGACTTACCTGTTCCCCCTGAGCTTAGCTGCAATCCTCACAATAGCTAAGGAGTAGGAGGATGAATTTCCCCAGCAACAATATATTGTTCTTTGTTGCAACGCAGGTTTTTAGGGTGGCTTGGTATTGGATGGACAACAAAGGCCCATTAGCTTTACAGAAGATCTGCTCCTGGTGGAGATGAAAGCTGCTAGAACTTGTTTGTTGATGTGGATCAAAACGGCTGCCTGCAGTTTTGGGATTCTCCTTGAAAGAGCAGCTATGGGGACTGCCGTGAGGAGTGCCAGCACAACATTTACCACTATACCACTGCTCTGTTGAAGGGAGAAAGTGGTGGTCCTAACAAATAAACATTGTGGTTCCTCAGATAGGCAAGCCTAGCCTGGCCTTAATTTGCCTTGCCCTGGGCTCCCAGAGAGGAGACATAGGAATCATCCACATCCTCCGTAGGAGCAAGAGCAACAGGAGCCCCTGGCTTTGTCTAAAACTGTGGAACAGGCAGGGCAACCTGTGACCCTCCAGATGTTGCTGGACTGCAACTCCCATAAGCCCTAAGCTAGCACAGCCAGTGGCTAGAGATGATGGCAGTCCAACAATATCTAGATAGCCACAAGTTGCCCATCCCTGCTGTAAAACATTGCTGAGGCCAGTGCCGGCTCCAGGTTTTGGAAGGCGCTTGGGCAAGACACCCTCCAAGATGTCCACCTCTCACCCCCGTTGTCGCCAGCTGCTCTTGCTCCTCCTCCTCTTTGTCATCATCGCTGTCACTTGCTCGCTTGACAGGCTGAGAACCAGTGAGCCAGCAGGCCGTGGTACCCATTGCTGCTCCTCCTCAGCACCCCTGTGGGCTGGACTAGAATGAGAGGCAGATGAACAGGTGGGATGCAACAGTGAAGAGCTGGAGTCTCTCCGAGGGGGGCGGTTGTCAGTGGGCCCCTGCTGGGGTGTGGGCCCGTGGCAGGTGCCCAACCATGCCCACCCTTGGAACTGACCCTGCATAGGCTGCTACCCAGTTAAACGATGTACTGCAGCTTTATATAAAAGTAGAGAATCTGATAACCCTGCCATGAACCAGGGTTGGGCGCCACCTCTTTCTTGCGAGGCAGGCTCCACCTACGTCTTTTTTAGACCCTATGGAAAAGGACCCTCTCTCCCAATACAGGCCCATGTGTCAGCTGAGGTCAGGTGGCACTGTTTGCTGTTCCATCCTTGTGGCTCGTTAGGGCAGTAGCAGCTAAGTGGAGCCTTGGCGGTGGCTCTGACACTTCGAAACCTTCTGCCTCTAGAGGTTCAAAAATCCACATCTCTACTAGGATTTCAGAGAGGTTACAAAGCTGTTCTTTTTCAACAAGCAGATTCTGATTGATTTCGGATTCTGCGGCTAGTTTTCTGTATTATGGTGTTGTATTCTTATACATACTGAATTATTGTTATGTTGGTTAGGATTTTTTAAACATTATTATTATTTCACTGGTTCAAGTCTTGTCTAAAATAAATAAATAATTTTGCAGTATCTATATTGGAAATAAACACATTTCTCTGGAGCACATTTGTCTGTCAACCTGACTATAGTTATAAATAATTAAATAGACTCCACTATTAAAAAGTCACAAATCTCTATGCATTAAAAATGAGGGGGGTTGTATGACATTTTGGGTGGATGACCTTTCTAAAGTTACAGGTTAAAATGTAGCCTCAGCAAATGCTCCTCAACCACATTACTTTTTGTTTTTACTATTTAATCTTGAGTATATCCAAGAACAGGTGTTTCAGCGCTGCTGCACATCTTGTTCCTGCTATGAAAATATCTAAAGCTAAAGCTAAGCTGAAAATTCTCAGAAGACATTATTCTGAGAACATTTCTGAGATTTAACTTTTTCTATCCCCACCACAGAAAAAGTAGGACACTTTGCAGTTGTTGTCGTTCAGTCGTGTCCGACTCTTCATGACCCCATGGACCATAGCACATTGGGCCTTCCTGTCTGCTGCTCTCTCCCGGAGTGTGCTCATCAAGTCCATATTCATTGCATCAGTGATGCTATCTAGCCATCTCATCCTCTGCTGTCCCCATCTCCTTTTGCTTTCAATCTTTCCCAGCATCAGGGTCTTTACCAGTGACTTTTCTCTTCGCATTAGGTGGCCAAAATATTTGAGCTTCAGCTTCAGTATCTGTCCTTCCAATGAGCACTCAGGGTTGATTTCCTTTAGGATTGACTGATTTGACCTCCTTGCAGTCCAGGGGACTCGTAAGAGCCTTCTCCAGCACCACAGTTCAAAAGCATTGATTCTTTGGTGCTCAGCCTTCCTTATAGTCCAGCTCTCACAGCCATACGTTGCTACTGGGAAAACCATAGCTTTGATTATAGGAACCTTTGTCAGCAAGGTGATGTCTCTGCTTCTTACTATGCTGTCTAGGTTTGCCATAGCTTTCCTCCCAAGGAGCAAGCATCTTTTAATTTCATGGCTACAGTCACTGTCTGCAGTGATCTTGGAGCCCAAGAAAGTAAAATCTGACACTGCTTCCATTTCTTCCCCTTCTATATGCCAGGAAGTGATGGGGCCAGATGCCATGATCTGAGTTTTTTTAATGTTGAGTTTCAAACCAGCTTTTGCACTCTCCACTTTCACCCTCAACAAGAGGCTCTTGAGATCCTCTTCGCTTTCTGCCATTAGGGTGGTATCGTCTGCGTATCTGAGGTTGTTGAGAATTCTCCCGGCAATCTTAATTCCAACCTGTGATTCAGCCAACCCGGCATTTCTCATGATGTACTCTGCATATAAATTAAATAAGCAGGGCGACAATATACAGCCTTGTCGTACTCCTTTCCCAATTTTGAACCAATCGGTTGCTCCATGTCTTCTTTGGAATTGGAATGTAAACTGACCTTTTCCAGTCTTGTGGCCATTGTTGAGTGTTCCAAATTTGTTGGCATATTGAGTGCAGCACTTTAACAGCATCATCTTTTAGTATTTTAAATAGCTCAGCTGGAATACTGTCATCTCCGCTAGCTTTGTTGTTACTAATGCTTCCTAAGGCCCACTTGACTTCACTCTCTAGGATGTCCGGCTCAAGTTCAGTGACCGCACTATCATGGCTATCAGGGACATTAAGATCTTTCTTGTATAGTTCTTCTGTGTATTCTTTCCACCTTGTCTTAATCTCATCTGCTTCTGTTAGGTCCCTGCCTTCTTTGTCCTTTATCATGCCTGTCTTTGCACAAAACATTCCCTTGAGATCTCCGATTTTCTTGAAGAGATCTCTAGTCTTTCCCATTCTATGGTTTTCCTCGATTTCTTTGCATTGTTCATTCAAGAAAGCCTTCTTGTCTCGCCTTGCTATTCTCTGGAACTCTGCATTCAGTTGGGTATATCTTCCCCTTTCTCCCTTGCTTTTTGCTTCCCTTCTTTCCTCAGCTACTTGTAAAGCCTCATCAGACAGCCACTTGGCTTTCTTGCATTTCTTTTTCTTTGGGATGGGTTTAGTTGCTGCCTCCTGAACAATGTTACGGACCTCCATCCATAGTTCCTCAGGCACTCTGTCTGTCAGGTCTAATCCCTTACATCTATTCCTCACCTCCACTGTATATTCATAAGGGATATGATTTAGGTCATATGTGAATGGTTTAGTGGTTTTCCCTACGTTCTTCAATTTAAGCCAAAAGTTTGCAATAAGAAGCTCATGATCTGAGCCACAGTCAGCTCCAGGTCTTGTTTTGACTGACTGTATAGAGCTTCTCCATCTTTGGCTGCAAAGGACATAATCAATCTGATTTCGATATTGACCATCTGGTGATGTCCACGTGTAGAGTTGCCTCTTGTGCTGTTGGGAAAACATTTTGCAGAGTTTTCTCCAAATATTCTCTACTGTGTTCAGTTTTTGTGGCAGCCACAGTGCCCCTAGGTTGAGGGCATGTGGAGGATGCAAAATGGCAGCCAGAATGCGAGCTGTTGCCAAGTAGGGAATGTAGTGCTACTGGCACTGGTAATGGTGAGCCCTATCCCTGCAAAACTGTTGGAGAATTTCTTCTCTTCCAGGAGTAATTAGATGAAACGGTCCCCTCATTTTTCTCTGACCACAAATAGGAAGGTGAATTTTGAAATGCCCATTTGTGCACAACGCTTTGTTTCACTCCAAACCTGAAATAAAATGGCACACCTTGGAAGCCTCATCAGCAGTGTTCACCTGTAGTGGCTGTTGGTAGACGAGAGTCCAAAACAGGCAGAAAGGAATAATGTGTGAACCAGGCCTATGTCTTTGTAGGGGTCAGAGGCAAATGGAGGTGTGAAATTACCCATTCCAAGCAACCTCGGTTTCTGTGCTCTGTACCCTATAGTAACCCTCCCATTCCAATTTCCAAGTGGTTTGCACTCATCCAGTGAGGGATTTTGTAAGGGTCAAAATGTGGTCAGAGAGAAACCAAACAGTGTGGCAACACCGTAAGGCAATTCTCAGTGTGACTTATTTCCATGCTAAATTTAAACTTTCTAATTCTCTACTGTTTCAAGCTGTCTGTATGGTTACAGAATCATTGCAAAGTTTATTTTTAGAGCAGGGATTGTAAGGAGAACTTCCCCAGCTTTTGTTCAGTGTAGAATGGGAAAATGTCAGATACCATTTTTATTCAGAGTTTTCTAAAAGTCACACTCACGCACACACAGCCCTTCTTGTCCTCAGGCAAGACACAAATTCATGACATGTGAACTTAGTACATAAAAGGGGCCAAAGCTCTGTAGTTTCTGGCATGCTTTGCATGCAGAAGGTCACAAGCTACCAAGTGAGCCTGTCTGATGTTTTTCTTAAGGGCTGTTCACACATTTGCCCAAGTGGTGTAGTGGAGCCAGGACTCACAGGGATGCAGTACTGGCAGTTTTATTATCAGGGGTCCCAACATCAACCGCCACCCCACTTAGAATTCCCTGACCCCTCTGAGTTCAGCTGCAGTCCTCACAGTGGCTGGGGGAACGTGAATTTTATCAGCAACACTATATTGTTCCTCGCTGTAATGTATTTTTGCGGGGGTGGCTTGGTCTTGAATGTGCAAGTAAGACCCCTTAGCTTTACAAAAGACCTGTTCCTAATGGATGAAAACTCCTAGAACTGGTTTGTTGATATGGATCAATAGAGCTGCCTGCAATTTTGGACTCTCCTTGGGGGCGTGGCTATGGGGACTGTCCTGATGAGTGCCTGCACTACAAAATTTACTACTACACTGGTTTCCCCTCCACATGTATACTCCAAACATGGAGAGAGGAACAAGAGCACACCCTCTGACCCCACTCCAATATCCACGTACTGACTGGCCATGTCCACTAACTAAGAGGAGAAGGACAAGATGTCGCTTCCCATGACATATACAGAAGCTGACCAGCTGAATCTTACTTTGACACTGGCAATAGATTGGCATCTTCCACTGCACCTGACAGCAGCAGGCTAGTTTAGGGGGTGCAGAGCAGGCCACATGGCACACAATATTTCTATCCTGCAACTTCTCACTGCTACTCCCCACCACCTAGCACAGGGGTGTTGAATCTCAGGCCTGTGGGCCAAATCCAGCCCACCTGCGGCCCCAATCTGGCCCTCCAGAGCTAACCAGATGACCCACCCCCTTCTCCTAGCCCCACCCTTTCCTGCAACCTCCAATCATTTGGTGGTTTCCCATCTTTTACACCACTTTTCCTCCATTCTAAAAGGTTGAAGTGCCTCTCTGAAGGCTCAGTTACTGGCAGTAAGAGCTTCATGCTAAAATATGCCGGCATTTTTGGTGTCTTGGCTCTGCCCTTTGGGCCCCATGGAATGTGCTACCCGAGAGCTTCTCTGAAATTGAATTTGGACCTCGGGCTGAAAGCCATTCAACACTCCTGTCCTCGCATCTAACACCTGAGGTGACTGTCTCACTCTGCCCAATGGTGGGGCCGGCCCTGCCTCCAACATCCTTGTACACAGACTACCGCGATCCTTTCTGACATTCTGTGGAAAACATGAATGTTGGAGGGTATGTGTAGGGTGGCAAGACAAGCTACACTGGCTGAAATCCCCTCTTCTACACTACCATCAATGCTTTTGCATCCGGCCACCCTAGGCAGAGCCAAAGGACTTGGTTCACATGTACAGTGTATGGGTGGAAGGCAAATGAGTAAACACTCCCTTGGTCTCTTGACTATCCAGAAACCTATTAGTTCAGAGTTGGTGGTAAGTGTTCCCCATTCTCCTTGGACTCCTGCTCCTCTGCTACCCTTACTTTATGGGGCTGCCCCTTCTGATTCTTAATTGACTGCTATGATAAGATTCTGCCTTACATTCAAATCCTCCCAGTCACCCTCACATTTATTTAAAATATGCCCTCTGTTTCTCGCCACACTCCCCCCATATCCACTACCATCTCTCTGCTCTCCTGGTGCTCCAGTGGGGCCTCACAGATGTGATCCAAACGTCTTTTAAGTGCCTGGCCTGAAGGTTTTCCATATAGAGTTTTTCTTTCCACTCAGGCCCCAGAATTTGGGGGATGTTAAACAGAAACCTCCAGGAATCAGATCAATGCCTTTCTCTATCAGGAAAGTCTACCTCAAAAATAAGGTAATAATCCTGACATGATAACTGTTCATGAGTTCATACCATTCCCATAAGCATTTTTATATAAAATATATATTTATTGAAAAGTTATTGACATTACAACTTTTAGCAGTTTGAACTCCACTCCATTTAAAAACACAGTGTTGCAACTGAAAACTAAAGTTATCAAAAGGGTAAAATCTCTCTCTCTCTCTCTCTCTCTCTCTCTCACACACACACACACACACACACTATTCTATTACTGATGAATAACAAACAGATCTCCATATCTCCATTACAGTGGTCCTTATCCAAACAGGATCTGCAGGCATCTGAAACACTACAAAACCCTGCAAAACCAATGAACAAAAGCCAACAGTGTGATATATATATATATATACAGACAGAGAGAGAGAGAGAGAGAGAGAGATCCAGTTTTGAGGGGGTCCTGGGCTAAGTGCCCTCTGGGGGGACCATTACTTTGATTAACCCTCTGAGGTTTATCTCGCAGCACTCTAAGGGTGGCTGAGTGCTGCTGTTTCAATTTCCCACAATGCCCTGGAGCACAGTGCCACTGTAGGGTGGTCACTTATGCATCATCAAAAAGAGGTCAAAAGGGACAGTTATTTGCATAATATTTGAATATGCAAATCTATCTGTGCAGGTGCAAATTTAGAAATAATAACTATTATTTAAATGGAACTACAAGAGATCTTGCCACAGTAGAGAAGACTGACTAGGTACTCACTGATGATGGGCAACTTCAAGGTCCCTGCTCTCTCCTTCTTATAGTTCTTTGAGTTTAAACCAGGCTTGGTCTGGATGGCCCATCAAAGAGAGGACACTTTCAAATAGAGGACTGTCCTCTGCCAGCTCTCCAAAAAATGGAGGATTGTCATCTGTAAAGTAGGACACTTGGCCACCTTAATTCTGTGGCATTGTGGGAAATCAAAATAGAGGCTCACGGAACCAGCTTCCTGATATGGAGGACCCAGGGCAGGTGTCAGTAGTGGTGGCCCATGTGCTGGCAGTGGGGCCCTGGCAGCTGCCTTAGGATGCCAGGTGCTAATGTGAGACCTGAGTATGTACAGCACCAGGATCAATGCCATACTACCTTTAGCTCCAGGATGGTGGCGAGGGGGCGGGGGCTGTCTTCTTTCTCCAGTCTTTGCCAGGCAAAGTTTTGTCTTTTTAGCGGGTTAGGATGCAACAAGGCTTCCTCCATGACAGCAAACCGATATTTAGATTAGGACTGTGCCAGATTTTCTCTATTGTCAATATTCACTTTAAAAATGAACACTTGAAATCCCAGTTTGTTGTTATTATCATCATCATCATCTTGAATGGTTACAAATAACCATGAATACTTAATGCACGCCTCTGGATTCAGATGCATTTTGGATGATTTTTCAAGGAAAACATGATTTTTGCCTGTGTTTGGTAAAGCGCCATTTACCATTAAATTTTCTTTTAATGGCCTACAGTGACATGTTGGGGCTAAAATATTAATTTCAGTTGGTTATCCATCAGCAGGTTTGTGAAGGAGCAGGCCAGTGAACTGGTGAAAAACACTGAATCAGTTGACACCACCACTAAAATCCATAGCACCTATTTAACAGGAAGGCAACATTTACTGAAATAGAAAATGATTACCTCATTTAAAATAAATTTAACTAGGCAGCATCATTTACACATTGTCAAAAGGAGTCTTTGGGGTTTATATGAAACAGATGCAGGGGATTCAGCGTTGAGAATTCAACTGGGCCTTTTGGCTCAGACTTTCAAAGAGCCCTGCCAGATCAGACCAATCGTCATCTAGTCTGTATTCATCCAACAAAAGCCAGCCAGATAATTCTCTGTTAGAAACATAGGAAGCTGCCTTATACTGAGTCAGACCATGGTCCCTCTAGTCCAGTATTGTTGACACTGACTGGCAGCAATGGCTCTCCAGGGTTTCAGGCAGGAACCTTCCCTCACCTTACCTGGAGAAGCCGGGGATCGAACTTCTGGGGGTTGGACTCGATGGCCTTGTAGGCCCCTTCCAACCCTACTATTCTATGATTCTATGAACCTGGGACCTTCTGCATGCAACGCAGCTGCTCTGCCACTGAGCTACAGCCCCTCCTGTTGCCTGCTCTTCCCTTCCCACCAGCAACTGGCATTCAGAGTAGGGCTGGGGGAGAAATGTCACACTTCCGAACCGCTATGCAAACCGTAACTCAGTTATCTTTCAACATTCGCACTTCTTTGAATTTTGCAATGGAGTTCTCCAGTCAAAAAATGCTCCCGAAGATGCATATATTAGGGAAAATAACATTTGAAAAATGCATTACAGTAGGAAAATTGCTAAGCAGCAACTATGTATATTAGACAAAATTGTGTACAAAAATGCATGAGTTAAAAGAAATGTGCAAAAAAATACTTACACATTTTAATGCAGATTCTTGTAAAAAGCCAAATGAGTTGTGGTGCTGGTGCTGGTGGTGGTTGTCCTTACAATAAGATAAGCACTGAAGCCCTGCACATTGAGAAATTTCTCTGAAATTCTCACCCCTTCCCACAGTTTTCAGATGCAATTTCATCCTCTCCCCCAATGAACAGGTGAAAACAAATAGAAAAATTTGGCACAGTACTAGTTAGCATCATGTGGAGAGAGCGCTGGACCAATGCATCACCTGCTGGCCGTCCCCTGCACTGTCTATGTATTGGGGGCATGTCTGCAGAGGGAATAGCCCACCAAATCTCTATAGTCTCTCCCTGTGAGCAGAAACCCAGGGTTCATCAGGCTCCCTCTCTGCAGACATGACCCCCCAAACCCGCAGACAGCATGGGGACTGCGGTGGCAGTGGATGCAGCGATGGGGGTGAAGCCAGAGCACGCAGCCCTGTTTTCTCTCCATGCCAAGTGAATCACATGGAGAAAAGCATGCCCAGATAACCCTATACTACTTCTCAAAAATAGAGGTGCCATTCAGGGGCCAAACTAGACATGGTGTTCAATGTGTCTGCATTTAAATGCATGTTAAAAAAAATAATCAGAGATCAGCCAAGGGGCGGCGGGACTGATAAGTATCACAACTGCAGCAGGCATGGAGGGGAAATTAACCCTTCCCTCCCTTGCTGCAGTCCTAACAAAATTGTTCCTCAAAAGCTGGTATTTGAATTGGGTGGGAAGCTCCTAGTATTTTTGGTCAGGGCCCCAGCAAAGGAGGAAAGGGTTAAACTCCCCTTTTCACCTATGATCCTGATGTATACACAGACACATAAACTCCAATGGGTGCATTTTATTTAAATGTGTGGGTTAAATTAAAATGTAGAGATAATTACTATAACATTTAAATCAAAATACAATACATCTCACCATAGTGGGGAACCCTTGTGTCCAGGTGAGCTGTGTGTCTGCTGGCCAGAGGTTCACTGTGGATGGGCAACTTCAAGGCCCCTGCCTTGCTTTCCCTTCTTAGGGTTCTTTATCTTTCAATCAGATTTGGTTTAAACAGCCTTCCAAAGAGAGGACTATCCTCTGAGAGCCCCTCAAATAGAGGACTAGGACACTTGGCCACCCTAACCTTCAGCACCATCTCTAATTTAACTTTTTAAAGTTAAACTTTAAAGTTAAACTTTTTAAGCTTTTAATTTAACTTTTCTGAACAAGTATAGGAATGTAATACGTTAAAGAAATTAATAATACATCACTTATCCTCCTCTGCTTCCTGTTTTTTTAAAAATTATCAATCCATAAGAGGACCCATTCTCTTACCCCATGTCTACTGACCTGGGCCTATTTTAAGAACAAAAAAGCTGCTATCAGGGTTGTTATCCTGAGACAACTCCTAAAAACAATGAATTCCAGAAAGTTGCAGCCACAGGCCTCTGCTGACACTCTCAGGTCATGCAGAGGTCACTGTGATTCTCCATGGAACTGTGAACTCCAGCCAGAAGAGACAACAACCCCATTATTGTTTATAGGATTTCTTAATCTGGAGGTGCAGGTGGGGGACGGGGGCTGGGAGGCAAGTCAGAAGGCCCTGATCTTGACAACGGGTATTTACTTTCCTTCCAACTCACTCTAACCACAGGCTAATTCAAACATCAGTGTACCGTGGTTGTTGCCCCCACCCCCAATCTCCTTCCAAACCGTGCTTCCATCTGGTGGATATGTTCCATGCTGTTACTGTAAATGTCTGTAACTAGTTTTCTGTGTGGTTCAGCCAGAACATCTCGTAACGTCCCATGCCAGCACCATAACCTCCCATGAGGGCCACCAGGGCAGGTTTGGATATCTGAACACAAAGCTGTGCAAATGCCTTTGGCTCAGATCTGGCTTCAGCACCTGGTACCCTCTGGCACTGATATCCCTGGACCCCTGGCCATGGGCTTACCTGCTGACAGCAAGTAACTATTTCCCACAATGCACATGATGTAGCATCACTCCAGAACATTTAAAGAAATTAAAATGGCTGCCTGCTACTGCTGCCACCAGATAAGTGGCAGGCACATCAATAGGCACTTTGCTGAGGGCCTCCTTAGCTCTGGAGCTGGCCCTAGTTTAGTATGCATAATTTAGGCAGGTCACGGAATTCATTACTTCTTGGGGCAAAATGATTCTCTATGGGGCAGAATTAAGTTTTCATTTAAGTGTAAAGTACATACAGGCCTAGTTCCTACCCTGTCATGGCATGATGGAATCAGGTTACTACTGAAGGGACTCCACAAGGGCCTCTCCTTCATAGCAGAGTGGCCAGGTGTCCTACTTTACAAAGGACAGTCCTCTGTTTGAAGGTGCCCTCTATTTGATGAACTGCCCAGCCCAAGTCTGGTTTAAAGTCAAAGAACCATAAGAAGCACAGAGCAGGCACCTTGAAGTTGCCTGTCAACAGTGAGCACCTGATCTTCTCCACTATGGCAAGATCTCTTATATTTCCATTTAAATAATAGTTATTATTTCTAAATTTGCATGTATGGATATGCAAATGTTGTGCAAATTGGTGTCCTCTTTTCTCCTTGGGGTGGTGGTGGTGATGTGTCAACAGCCACCCTATCACAGCACCTGGACACACATGCCAATGAGGTTTGGAAGTACCCAAAGGAAACATTAAGGAAGAGGAGGGAGGTGACAGTGTCTTTTTTGCTGCAAGGTTTAATTACTTTCACTTTAACCCCAGACTTCTCTTGCCTTTGCATTATTTGGTAAACATGACCTTTTACAGAAGGAAGAAACAGATGGCAGCCTGAATTAGTGTTAACCGCCCATTTGGTGCCCCAGGAAAGAAAAACTTGGCTTCTCAGCAACAGTCTTTCTGCCACTTCAACTCATCTCTCTTGGCTCCTGCTGCCTGAGGCAGACTCAAACATCACCAGATTTGTTGACAAAAGCCTGCTGGCACAACCAAGGAGAAGAAAGGATTTCACTGTTATGATGAACAGAGTTGAGAGTTGTGAGGCAGCAAGGCCTGAGCGAGGAAGGAAATATATTTCATCCAACAAAAAGATATACTTGCATATAAAACACATCACATCACCACAAAGGTCCTTTTCTTTATCATTTTCAATACAAATATACATAAGCTTCATCTTTGCTCTTCCTCATAATGGCCAATGAGATATATTATTGCTGTACCCATTTTAAAGATGGGAGAAATGAGGCTTAGGAAGTAAGATTTAAGTTACTTCAAGACACCCCTGTGTCTTGCTGAGCACTAGTATGAACCTAGCTTTCCCAGCTCTATTCAGTGCCCTACACATTTTAAAACATATAGTCCATTCCATAGGTTCAATGCTGGATAATAATAAATTAAAAATCCACATGGAATGCTCAATAATATCTACTATACTACACTGCAGAGCCCTTTGGATAAGGGCGACTCACTAGTTTCAGGACCATCCTTAACTATTTTGCACCTGAAGTGATGTCAGCATGAAAGCCCACTCTCTGCTGCTCTAGACTTCAGCTCACTACTTTACATGGCACGAAGATTGGATTCCTGCATTGAGCAGGGGGTTGGACTCGATGGCCTTGTAGGCCCCTTCCAACCCTACTATTCTATGATTCTATGAAGAGACAGAGACTAGAAGCCAACAAAGTTCCCTCTGGAATGTGATGCGCAAAGCAACCACTTCACATTACTTCATTCACCAGCCCCATCTAGATACTTTGGTTATGGGGAGCTTATACTAGCCATGTGGGTGGTATGACATGATGACAACCCTTCAGTGAAATGACATCTTGTAAAATCTCTTAAACTAAGCTTTCTTCAGATGGTTTCCATGTTATTCACATGATGACTAATCACATTACAACTTTGTCACCAGACGTTTCCATTGTATATCAAACTATCACTGACAGAATCTCCTCGCTGTATACAAATCAGTGGCAGTGGTGGTGGTGAGTTGGCACATTTTCATCCTTATTGTATGACAATCACTGCACATAGTAAAACTCATGGCCCAGTATGATCTTGTGACTCTTGTGAACCCTACAAGACACATCCCTGTGTCTCATAGGAATGGACAGATCTGTCGATCTCAGCCTTACCTTACTGAGATTGTAAAGTTTTTTAGCTTTAGCTCATTTCACCCTGTTTTCTCATGAGCTTGTGATTTTTTTTTTTTTAAAGTATGGAAATCCAAACTTTTTTGTGCTCATTTTCCCTAATGATTGCTTTTTTGTGTGCTTTTTTAAACCTATGCATTCTCTCCCCCCCCCCAAAGTACTTTACATTGCTGAAATATTGTTTTGTGCACATTTTTCTCAAACATACACATTATGTGCACGCTTTCCCCTAATATGGGTATTTTCATGCACATTTTTCCTGGGATGAACTGCATTGGATAGCTTGTGAAAATGTGGATTTTGGAACACAACTCTGTTTCGGCTAGCTGAAAGGCTCAGGATTTGCGAACTAGGTAAATATGTTAAAAAAAAAAAAAAAGGAACAGAGCAGACTTCTCAACCAAGCCTAATATCTCAGAGCTAATCTTACACATTCAGAAAAATCACATGGTACATGGGAATTGCGACTGTACCACTTCAGAAGACCAATGAAGCAGTGAAAGAAGAGGGGCTGCACAACTGAACAGTCCATGATGTAGGGATGTCAGAGAATTCTGCCACGGATCTCGGTGAGGCCGAATGCCAGTGCATTCGGCCCCCCGAAATCTGTGGCGGAACGGCCTGCCACCCCCCTGCCCCCTCGTGGATCCCCCCCGGGACGATCCCTTACCTGGGGCGGATCTTCCTGGCGGCGGTGGCTCTGGCGGCGGCGGCGGCAGCTGGTCTTCCGACCGGCCGCCACCACCATTTGTCTTGTAAAAAAAAACCAAAAAAACCACGACGTGATAGGCTACATAAAGATTTACGTAGCCTATCATGGCTGGGTTTAAAAAAACCAAACAAACCGCGTATGCAAATGGCGGCGGCTGTAGACGGTTTTTTGCAAATGGCGGCTGTAAAATTTGCCATTTTAGCCTACGTAAAGATTTACGTAGGCTAAAACGGTGAATCAAAAAGGGACGCAAATAGCGCCCGCTATGCTATTTGCGTTTCCCTTTATTTTCGCCATCATAGTCTACATAAATATTTACGTAGATTCAGACAGCCAAAAATAAGGAACACAAATGGCAGCGGCCATAGCCGCCTCCATTTGCGTACGCGGTTTCGTTTTGTTTTTCCCCAGAGCCCTCCGCAGCCGGAACGGTTCTGGGCTGGGCTGGGCCTGGCCAGCTGCTCCACGGAGCTGCCGCAGAGCACAATGGCACAGCCGGCCATTGAGGATTCCGGGGGGGAGGAATAGATCGCCTCCCCCCCATCGAGGATTCTGGGGGGAGGGACGGAACACCTCCCCCCCATCAACATAATCCGCAAAAGGTAAGTCACTTTCATACATCCCTACCATGATGTCAAACCCTACCAGGGAGAAGGATTCTAGTATAGTCTTCTCTCTGATCTGATAGCCTTTCCCTGTTCAGGGAAATATTTTTAGATTGAATAGTCCTCCACTGACATTCTGAAGTGATTTTTCTGTACATGAGAATTGTCTCTGTGCAACTAGGACCAAATACATGATGAACACAGGAAGCTGGAGCTTGGCCTATGTATCCATCAAGCCCAATATTCTCTACTGGGACTGGCAGTAGCCCTCTCCAGACTTGGTCAAAGGTTTTCTCATATACCTGCTGCATGGTTCTTTTACAGCAACTTGTGGTCCTCCAGGTGTTTTGGCCTACAGCTCCCCTCAGCCCTAGCCAGCATAGCCCATGGTGAGGGATGATGGGAGTTGTAGGCCAAAACATCTGGACTGCCACAAGTTGCTCACCCTTGTTTTAGGACCAAACTACACATGATGTTAAGCATGTAATTAGGAAGCTTGTTTGTCATTGTTGTTGCTTTAATTAAAAGCAGAAGCATGGAGGCCATTTTCATTGGGATCACAGCAGGCAGGGAGTGTAAGTTTAACCCTTCCCTCCCAAGCCACAGTCCTGATGGGAAACCGCCTCACCCCATACGATGCACTGGTGGCAATGGGGGTTCTCCCCTCCCCCAGATAATAGCAGCATGGGAAGGGGCAATATTGGCAGGACCCCAGGTAGGGAGGGAAAGGTTAAACATCCCTTTCCCTGTGTGCTGTGATTCCAATCACCCCCCCCCTCTCTCTCTCTCTCACACACACACACACACACACACACACACACACATCCTTATTGTATGACAATCACTGCACATAGTAAAACTCATGGCCCAGTATGATCTTGTGACTCTTGTGAACCCTACACACACACACACACACACACACACAATCTGCTAATATTTTTTTAAAAAATGAACTTTCCAATGACATGTTAAGTGTCACATCTAATTTGGCCCTAAGCTAGTGAAGCCAGGGCTTGGAACAGGGACCATCCACATGCAGCACTTGTGCTCTGCCTCTGGACTCTTGCCCTGAGCTATGTCCCCTCCCCAGAAAAAAAGAGTATGAAGAAAAACAAAAGAAGTCCATCTCACAATGGGTTAGCTTCTTACTGTCAAGTTTTGGAAGCAGTTGTGGATATGTACGCCCAGATTTATTTGCCTCTGCAAGATCAGACAAGATATTCCGCCATCTCCTGCACGCAACACAGCACAATAAAAAGAACAAAACAACAACAACACTCTGTAGTGACTACCCATTCCTCACATGAACTTGAGTAGAAAGAGACTCTGTCACAATGAGCAGCAACAGCCAAAGTCATCTTAGCTCACAGACAGCAAATGTATTCCGCTCATCAGTTTGATGGAGACATGACCTTCAAATCCCAATCCAGATTCTCAGGAAACCCAGGACTTTGGTCTGACCCTAAACTGAAAATGTTAGGATGAAGTGATCAGCTTTTCCTTCATCATAGCCACTCTCCTGCTGTGTCTCTATAAATCACATGGTTCTTCAATCCAACTATGTCTTCTAATTTTCCATGCCCTTTCATATTTGTTTCTATCTAAGGGTGCAATCCTATGCATGTTTAGACAGAAAAAAGTCCTACAACTCTCAGCATTCCCCAGCCAGCATGGCAGTTGCCGGCAGTTGTAGAACTTTTCAATGGAAGAGGTAACGTAGACTGCTATCCTATACACACTTATCTGAGAGTAAGGATGCAATCTTATGCATGTTTAGACAGGACAAAGTCCTAAAACTCCAACCATTCCCTTCCAGAACTGGGAGGTGTAGGAGTTTTTTCAGTCTAAATATGCATAGGGTTGCCTTCCACTGAAATCAGTGGGACACACTTCTCAGGAGACATAGATAAGATTGTACTGTTAGGGAGCAATCCTATGGCCACTAGACAGCAGCTAGATGGCCAGAGGATATGCTGTTTTCCGGGACCCGACTTCGGAGCCTGTGCTCCGAGGTCAGTTCCTGGAAAACCGACTTCCCCCCACATCCGCACTGCCTCGGAGGCAGCACAGAGAAGCCCAGTCCTCCGCACTTGGAAGAGGAGTGCGGAGCAGCTGAAAAGGGGCTGGTCTGGGGGCGTTCCGGGGCGGGGAGAGTGGATCTGCCTGTATGACACATCCTATGAAAACAGCTGTCTAGCAGGAAAAGCAGGGCAGGAGAGGTGCAGAGGGAACGATCCACCCTGTGCTTCTCCTGCCTTGCTTTGGATAGGCGGTCACCTATAGTTTAAATCCTATATTATCCAGATAGGATTGCACCCTTAGTAATCTAGACTTCTGATATGGAGTCGCTAAGCCTTAGCCAGGATTCTGTGTGTTGTTATCACCCAAATTCCAATAACCAGACTCACCATCTGCTAACTCAGAAAAGATGAGGTCACTTGACCCAATACCTTCAACTCTCCACTGAGATATTAAAATGAGGGTCTTGTCACACATTACATTTTTCAGGTCTACACCAGAGGGCTGTTTCATACATTACACAGAGGCAAACTTGCCCAATAGGAAGCTGTAGTATGGGTGCATTCAAACATGTGCTTGTTTGATTCACACTTGACATTTTTAGGAGTACACTTAAATCAACTTGGGTTAAACCTGAAACTGTTACACCTGAAACCACTATAATGTGAGACTGCGGCAAAGATGCGTTTGCAAATATATGTATCATTTAGGTACACTCAAGAGTGCCGTGATTGATTGCAGCCCCCTGCTGAGTGTAGGGTAGCCATGTGTCATATTTTACAGAGCACAGTCCTCTATTTGAAGGGCTCTCAGAAAGGGAGTCCTCTCTTTGATGGGGTGTCCACTCCATATCCAATTTAAAGATGATGAACCCAAGAAGGGAGGGCAGGCAGGGGCCTTGAAGTTGCCCATCCGCAGTTAGCACCTGGACAGCAGACTGAGCAGGTGCACAAGAGATCACCTGGTCAAAATCTTCCCCGCTATGGTGAGAAGGCTTTGGGGTTGGGAAGTTAGGACACCTGCCACTCGTCAGCTGTAATGTGGCTAGCAGGGGGAGAGGAGAACAGAGGAGCAACTAGCCCCTTAGCAGTGGTCTGAGAGGACCCCAAGAGGCAAAGAGCAACATGACTGGCTAGCTGCAGGGGTGTGCTGTGCAGGCAGAAAGGTGGATGAAAAATTGAATGTGGGGGCAAGAGAGATAGATGTGGAAACTGTTCTGGGAAATTTTGCAGTGCTGAATAGAGCACAGTGCTCTCTCAATGACAAGGAAAGAAAACAGCCCAATCCAAGGACCAAGTGAGCCTGTCAGAATTTGCCACCTGAGGGAGGGAAGACGAGTGCCCCCACTGGCTCAGAAAAGGCCCCCAAGTGGCCTCAGCAGTGGTGACTGGAGCCAAAGTGGCTCAGGCCGCTTGAAAAGCAGTGAAGATCACTGTTCTAAATCGTGCAGGGAGCCAAGCAGAGTAGAAAAGGCTCCTCGCTGGATATGTTCATTCCCCCATCACATGGAGGGCAGCAAAGCCGGCAACAGTGACACAACAGAGTTAGTGGGGCCAGAGAGCAGGCCCCCCACTCTACTCCCACAAGCATGGTAGGGGGTGGGGGGGAGAGAGAAGGAGAGAGCGCCAGACAGACACCTGAACAGGGTTCTTGTCTCAAACCCAGGTTTGCCTCTCCATCATGTGTGAAATGGCCCTGAGGGTGACACATGATGGGCATGATTCAGAGATTCACATATGCAGTGCATCTCAAGTTCCCCTCTAATTAGCTTCCCTTCCTCTCCTCTGCCCCCCACCACATGCCATCTCACCTAATGATACCATCTGAAAAGGGCTTTAGATTAATCGTATCCATTTCAGTCCATTAACTGAGTAAATCAATTGGCTTAATTGGCATAAATCTGCACTTGGATAAAAGCAATAGTTCTGAAGCAAGAACTATTTTCTTTGTCTTTAGATCAGTGTGCCCCGACTTCACACCCTCCAGATGTGTTGGACTGCGAGTCCCATAATTCCCAGCCAGTTTGCAGCCAATGTATCTGGTGAGCACCTGGTTGGGGCAGGCTGCTTTAGATGATCCACAGTACCCTTGTGCCACACCCTGCATCATCTTAGGAAAGGCAGTCCTTTTTCTCTCACATAGAGGAAGGAATACCTCTTTAAGATGATGTTTGTCATCTGGTTTCATTTATATATTGACTGGATTTCTATGCTGCAAAGTCCTTTAGTTGGCGTACATCAAAATGAAGCATTAAAACACCATATGAGCAATAGGGATTTCAGCAGAAAACCCATAACAAAGGTCAAACAATAAAAGTAAACACAGAAAGGTCTTTCTTAAGAAAAGCCCAAACCTCAGAATCCATTAAAAAGACCCTAAAGCAGGAGTGGCCAACTTGTGGCCCTCCAGATGTTTTGGCCTACAACTCCCACGGCCCCTCAGCTTTGGCTATGTTGGCTTGGGAGTTGTAGGCCAAAGCATCTTATATCTTTAAAACAATTATTACATTTACATTTATGTCCTGCCTTTTTTCCTCTTGCAAGGAACCCAAGGCAACTTATGTGGTCCCCCTCCTCCCCATTTTATCCTCACAACAACTCTGTGAGGTAGGTTAGGCTGAGCATCAGTGACTGGCCCAAAGTCATCCAGTGGGCTTCATGGATGAGTGGGGACTAGAACCCAGATGTCCCAAGTCCTAGTCCAACACTTAAACCATTACATCCAGTTAACTGGGAGCACCTGTCTATTGAAATGACTTGAATTGGATTCATCTAACCAATTAATATACTAGCGTTGCAGCCCTACTTTTAATCTCTCTTTTATTTTAAAGGTTCAGGTGGACTTTTATACCAATTTCATATGATAATCTATGTTGTACTGTTTTGCATGTGATTCCTATAATTCTATGACCCTGGTCAACAACTTGAGTTGCAAGTGACAAGCTGATAAGTATCCAAGGGAATAGAAATCAAGACAGGGCAATAACAGAATACTCCTTTCAATGCTCTTCAAGCACTATAGTGTAATAATATATGCTAAACCCTTAGGTAAGGAAAAGAGGGAAAGGGTAAAGCAGGGTAAAACTCAAAGCCACAAAATGGTTTTGTGTGTGTTTATCAAGCTGAGGCTGTCCCCATGAGTTGCCCACAAAACACAAATAATGTCTGATCAGGGTGACTCTTCCAGGATCCAAAGTGCAGTTCTTAACGTATTCTGACTTCCTTTGAAACCAGTTTCCTTTCCGCTTCCTTTCTCTCCAGGAGGAAGAAACTTGGAGAGATCTTCACTTTTGAAAAGGTATGACATAACTGAATTCTGCCTGCAACCAGGAGTTGGGGGGGGGGGGTAATCTTTTTTAAGAACTCTTCAGTTTGTTCACAAAAAGCCTTTCCGTCACCCGAGGGCAGACGCTGAATTCTTCAGCAAGCAAGATGAAAATATCTGCAGCTACTTCTGGCATGAGTCTGCAAGGAACCAAGCCTTCTGAGACAGAGCCAATAAAGCCCAATTGTTGGACTGAGAAATCATAATGTTGTTGCTGTTGTTGTTGTTGTTATTGAGCTTTTCTAAATGAGGCTGTTAATCCACTGTATCTAAGACAAATGAATTTACAATATCATATCAAATACCCTGCTATATTTTGTATTCTTTTTGAAGGCCAGATGAAAAAATAAATAAATCATGAATTGGCGGAGGCTTGGTTAGCTGGCATACAAAGCACAGGAGACATCTTTTCCAGCTTCATGAGCTTAGAATTCTTCAGTCAAGATTGCTCTTTGGATTTTTTTAGGCTACAAGGGCCGGGCAGTATGCCAGTGTGGAGGACTGTTTATATACATCCCTGTTATTACATATGATATACTGTATATAAAATTCCTATTTGTGTGTGTATAGATATGTACACATTCATATATATATATATATAAAAAATCTAAAATATAGATAGTATAAAATATATTCGTGATTTGTTATTATTTTTATTATTTTTAATTTCTTTTCTTTTTTAACTATTATTGTTACTTTCATTATTATGAGACTGTGATTAGTAATATCTTTGGCTGGCTAAATTTTTAAGCTCTATTATTATATATTAACTGAAGGGCAATACATGGTTAGTAGAAATTAATTGTATGCTTGCTTCCTTGCTATAAGACTGATGATATGTTACTGAAATTTAAGGTTGATTACCTATGCTGTACTGAAGTGTAATATTGGCAATGATGTAGGTATAATTTTTAAATAGAATGATACTTGAAGTTTGTGAGTATGCGTAGAGAGCTGATGGGAAAGTACTGAGCCGTATAAAAAGTATACGGTATAAAAAGGTTGCGCGTGCCACGCCCTGTGTCCAGACTGCTCTGTACCCGTTTTGCAAAATGATTAAAACTTTTTTGGCTCCACTGTCGCCTGCCTGGCCTCTCATTTAACCAGAAGCAAGAACTTTTTCTAACACCACCCCCGGAAGCAACTGGAGCAAAGCTGCTCCATTTGCTTGCACTGGATGGGTAGGAGGGAAACCCTGCTGGGGGGAAATTGGAGGTTGGGGAAAGTGAGCAGCCCCTGCTGATCAGCAAGCATTGTGGTGAGCGGGCGGTATTTTTCCCCAAGCTAAAGGCTTCATTAGTTCCTTTGGGGACAGGGAAAAGGCTCATGAGGGGGCACAATTTTTCTGTGCCCTTGAATTTGCTTGAAAAAATTAACCAAGTAATTCCTCTTTCCCCCCCAGAAGAAATAGGGTAATTTCCAAGGTAATCTGAGGGGAACTGTGAGATGTTTGCACACTTCCACAGGCAGGCCTTAACTTGAAGCCAAGCTCAGTATCAACACCTGTTTTAAATGACAGGGCTTGTCCCATGATATGAAGGCCATTAATGCATTCTCAGAAGTATCTTCTCCAAAAGAACGGCAATTTCACGGCCTCCACTAGAACTTTACCCAGATGATGACTTAGCTTTCTTACGGGTTGGTCATCAGCAGGGGTTCATACCCAATGTGCTAAAAAGAAATACTATGGGCTGTATCTGATCTTAGTCCTACTTAGAATAGACTCATTGAAATGAATAACACTTCAGTTAGACTAGGATTGGATACAACCCTGAATATCTCAACATTCTGTGGTGAGAAAAGCGCAATTCTGCAACCAGTATAAATTATGCAAATTTGCCATAGTTTTGCATAATTTATTTGCAAAACTTCTTGTCATGGAGGACAACTATGCAAAACACTGAAATTTTCTTATTTGGAAAATTTGCTCTTAAAATAAACTCGAAGAAAAATGTAGCCTCCTTACAGGGAACTATCAGGAGGCTAAATTCTGCATCCAGTAGTACCAAATTGCTACTGGGAGCTGGGGGGGCCATACCCCAGTGGCATAGCACACCATGCTTTGCATGCAGAATGTCTTAGGTTTAATCCCTGGCACAGCCAATTAAATGAATCAGGTAGGAGGTAATGGGAAATACTTCTGGCTGGGGAATGCAGGGAGCTGTAAGACTTTTTTCAGTCTAAACATGTATAGGATTGCACCCTAGAACGATTGTTTTTAGCCTAAGCTCACTGGCATCACTTTTCTTCTGAATCATTTTTGGAAGCTAAGCTTTGCCCTGGGATACCTAAGTTCAAGTTTCACCTCAACTGGTACGCAGTGGACAATTTTGAACATGCTTTTTTTTTTATCAGCCTTCCATTGCCTTTTGTGATATTGGCACAATAATCATTAAACACCGATCTATTACCAAGATCTATTACCAATGCGAAATATAAACTGTTAAGAAGCATTATAAAAAAACTCATTATTAATCTTTCAGGTGTCTAGATGTGCCTAGGATGTAGGTCTTTGGCTTAAGGGATGATTTAACAATACTGGAAATCAAGGGAAAGGCCGCATTAATTTCTGTGGAATTATTGCTGTTCACATCATAAAAGAACAGAGACTTTCTATGGGTCATGAACTTCAGCGGACCAACTGGCACCGTGATCTGATGCTGACCTCAAGGGCAAATTGATCATTGCCTTTTTAATAAGGTAAGTGCAACATCGAGAAGGGTTCCACCAGGGAGATTTGGTTTCAGAATGAATTGTCATAGAGCCTTCTGCCCAAGTGTTTTTTTGCAGAAAGGAACCGTAGTAGTAAGGGGTAAGCCAAGCCAGTCCAGTCAAACTGGTTTGTCCCAGAACCAATGCAATTTTGGCATTGCAAGTGACATTAAAGTGTGAGAAATGGGAGAGGGAGGACTACTACCCCAAACTGTTTCTGGGGGGCACTTACCTTTCAGGATGGTTGCTTACGCATTGCCAAAAAAGAGAAAATGTATCACCAAAAAGAGAAGCAAAAGAGGACACCATAAGATTTGCATATGTTGATTCATGTGGATAGATGCAAATTTAGAAATAATAATTATAATTTAAATAGAAAAACAGTACATCTCACCACAGTGTGGAAGACTGACTAGGAGACCTGTGTGCCTGCCTGTTCAGTCTGTTGTTCAGGTGTTAAGTGTTGATGGGAAACAGTTATTTGCATTTAAAGTAGAATTTATGGTTCTCTGTATTTAAACTAGAATTGAACAGGACACCATTTCAAATAGACAACACCTTCAAATAGAGGGCAGTCCTCTGACAGCTCTTCAAATAGAGGACTGTCCTCTGTAAAAGAGGAGGCCTGATTACCTTACATTACTTCTGTCATCATCATCATCATCTCTCTCTCTCTCTCTCTCTCTCTCTCTCTCACACACACACACACACACACACACACACAAGAGAGAGAGAGAGAGAGAGTTTTAAAAGTGCTTTCTCTGTGCAGAGAGAAACAACACTACTTAGGGCAGCTGACGATTGCCGTTATTCTCTCCCCAGAAGGAGCTGGGATGGTGTTAGGTCTCGCTGCCAAGATGTAGTGCTGTCCCAGTGACTTCTAGGAAGAGAATAATGGTGGCCACCTCGAGGGGTGATCTCTCTCTCTCTCCCTCCCTCCCACACTCAGTCACTCTGTACAGAGAGAGAGGGAGCTTTTTAAACTGGGGTGGTGGTGGAAAGAGAGCATTAAAAAGTAAGCTCCTCCCCTGAAACAGTTTGGATAGTAGTTTGCCCCACCTGAAAAAAAAGGCTAATATAGCCACTCCTGTTTCTCTGCCTTTGAGTAGGGCAGTGAAACAGGAAGGGACATTTTTGCTTAGCCCATACAGTTTAACTCTCTGGAAGTAGAAATAATGTACTGTTCCATTACTGTGAGAATAGGCCACTGCTGTGCAAAAACACAGGAGGGGACACACATCAGATACAACTTCCTTTTCTAGTGGCTCACCTTGATACCGCCTTTCTGTGGGCTGCCTCAGGGACAGCCTTGGCTGGATCCATGGTTCTATAACTCTTGACTTCCTTGAAGGATCAAAACAAACCCTTCACCAGCTACTCCAGCAACAACTTTGTGTTTCCAGGTTAGAAGTGTTTAGTAATGTAAAGTGATTCTGTGGGAAGCAGCAGCCTATCCAAGACTGCAAAAAAATAAATTAAAAAAATGGTCTAGGGACAAGACCCACAAAAATCGATTATGTGATGTTTCTTCACTGCTAATTGGTACTGAGGCTGCAGGTAGCAGCCTGGTTGCCATGATGAGTGATCCAGTGGGCACTTTAGGAATGAGCGCGCAGCTGTTTGATGCCTAAACTGTATTGAGTTGCAATTTAATTGCTCCATAATCATGAAGTAAACACCTGCCAGTTGCATTGATCATGTTTCAAGTCTGATCTAAGCAGCACTTTATACATGAGAAAATTAAACTTCAAAAGGAAGGTAACACATGCAAAACCCATGGGCAGAGCAGTGCCCCCACCCCCACCAGCTCCTTTTTACAGTAATTAAAAATCCACCTCTGTTAGATTTCCATTTTTGGCAGTTTTTCCAGGTGAGGCTTGAAACTCCTTCTCTGTCTACCAAAGCTGTAGCTTCCTATATCCAGAACTGCGTATACATTAGCAGAAAGGGGGGGAGCCCCAAAGTCTACATCAAGGTATCATAGCCTCCAACATGGATGAAAGCACCCCAGTTTTTACACCAAGGATCACTGCCCCTATAACCCCACCCTAACATACTGTTAAATATTGCTGAAAATTCTACTTTACTTGCTCCTGTATTGTTTTACTCTGCGGTAGCTTATCCTGCATTTATTTACAAGCCTAGTTTGTGAAATACACAATTGTCCAGACAACTATTATCTACAACATACAGATCAGTAGTTGCAGCATGGAAAGTGGCAGGCTGCACACTGTGTGATGACTTAATGTTTATACACATACATTCATATGGATATGCGCTAGAGACAAGAGGTGTCCATTGCACACTTAAAGTCTAGAGATGCTGGGGAGGAAGGTGCTAAGAGCCAGTGTGCTGTAGTGATTAGAATACTGTACTTAGATTTGGGAGACCCCAGTTCAAATTTGCACTCATCCCAAAAGCTTGGATCACTCACCAGCTTTCAGCTTAGCCTACCTCATGGGGTTGTTGTGAGGTTAAATGGGTGGGGGAGGGACCATGCACTCTACTTTGAGCTCTTTATAGGAAGGGTGGTGTCAGCCCTCCACTGGAGGAATCACCTTGGAAGGACAAGCTAAAGCTTCCAGAGACAAACCGTGTCAAGGAGCGGCCAGTGCCAAAAAACTAGAAGAAGTCTGGGCCCTCAGAGGAGATAGCTGTGGGTCCATCCCCACAAGAGGGGAACTCTGCCTCTGAGATGGAAGCTGAATGACCACCTAGCCCCCAAGAGCATTGGCATCTCTAGAGCAAGACCAGAACAACCTCTATGAGAAGGAATGTCTGTTCGCAAAGGAAGGCTCCTTGTGAGTAAAGGACTCCTTGCGAGTACAGCTTTCTTCATGAGGATGACTTCTTCTGGGCATGTGGAAGTTCCAGCTTATAACCTTCCATCCTAGGCAGGAAGGGCTGCTGGAACAATGTCTGAGTATCATCTCCCATTACCTTGCAACTGAGTTTTCCAGACCTTGGTTTTTTCCTTTGACTGATCTCTCGTGCTGCTGACCCCTGGACTCCTGAGAAGATGCTGCTCCTTGGATGATACTTGTATTGGACTGCTCGCTTGTGCTTGACTTTGGCTCTGCCTCAGACCATGCTTTTGAATTGCTCTCTCTCTGTTTGACTGGTAATGCTGCGCTTCTGACCTCTGCCTGACTTTTGGACTTTGAGATGGATTTGCCCCATAGATGGCTCCAGGACTGGGCCTGAACCAGCCACAACAGGACAGATGGAATAGAAATCTTATTCCTGAAAAATCACAACTTTAGTAACTTCTCCTTAGGAAAAAAATTGATATGGCATTCCCAAAAGGCAAAGAAAACAGGAGTTTACTCATGACAGACACCAGAAAATAGGGACAGCTGAAATCAGAGATGCTTGAGGAATTTGATCCTTGCAAATTCCAATATGAACTGTCCTCATTTCATTTCGTTCATTTATTATATTTCTACATAGCCCAATAGCTGAAGGTCTCTGGGCAGTTTATGAAGATTAAAAACCATTAAAAATACATTATACAAACTGTAAAACCATTTACACACAAGCATACAAATAGGCAGCACACACAGAGACAACATATATCTAAAACAATTTCAACCAATCAACAATAAGATCAATCCAGGACCTAATTAATGAGCTTCCAGCACGCATTAAAAACGTGGATGTTCAGGCAGGCATTTGGGGTGGGTTAGGGTATTTTAGAAATACAATGTTTTAATGTGGAATGTTATTGTTTTAAACTGTTGTACTACTGTACATCACCCAGGGTGGCTGGGTAACTGGCCAAATGGGCAGTTACCCGGCCAGTTACCCAGAAATTTAATAAATAAATATAAATAAATAATTCACCTCATCATATGTTGCCTAATGCTTGAGAGAAGAGAAAGATTTAACCCTGGCACTGAAAAGATAATAGTATTGGCACCAGGGGGGCCTCACTGGGGAGATCATTCCATAATTGGGGGCCCATCACCGAGAAGGCCCTCTCCCTTGTTGCTTTCCTCCGGGCTTCCCTCAGAAGAGGCACCTAAAGGAGGGCCTTAGATGCTGAACATAGTGTACAGGTAGGTTCATGTCAGGACAGGCACTCTGTCCCAAGCCATGTCCCAAGCCATGTCCCAAGCCATGTAAGGCTTTATACGTCAAAACCAGCACCTTGGATAGGGTTTGGAAACATTCAGGAAGCCGGTGCAAGCGGGCCAGAGGTCTTATGTGTTCAGACCTTCTTGTCCATGTTATCAATCTGGCTACCACATTTTGCATGAGCTGCAGCTTCTGAACCATCTTCAAAGGCAGCCCCACATATAGCACATTACAGTAATCTAACTTGGAGATTACTAGAACATAGACAACTGAAGCCAGGCTAACCCTGTCCCTATAGGGGTGTAGCTGGGCCACCAACTGGAGTTGGTAGAAGGTACTCGGTGCCACTGAGGCTACCTGAGTCTCAAGTGACAAAGATGACTCAAGGAGAACCCCCAAGCTACGAACCTGCTCCTTCAGGGAGAGTGCAACCCCATCCAGAACAGGTTGAGCACCTCCATCCAGTCAGAAGAACCACCCACTAACAGCATCTTATCTGGATGAAGCTTCAGTTTATTAGCCCTCATCCACTCCCTCTTGCAAGGAGGCCTGGGACCACTCCCTCTTGCAAGGCGGCATTAGTCACCTCCCTGTCCCAGCCAGCAGTTCCCTCCCAGCTAGTTTTGATAAGCCAAGAGAGGCAAGGATCCAATATGAAGTGGTTGCACAAACCTGTCCAAGCACCTTGTCCACATCCTCGAGCTGTACCAACTGAAACCCATCAAATAAAAATTGGACAAGGGGGCCATCTTCATGGAAACGCAGAGAATCACTTTCAGCTTTTCTCTGCTTTTTCCTGAAAACAGCTTTGATCCATCAGCAGCACACTAAGCTGAAAAAAGCAGACTAAACCCCTCCCAAGCCTACTGCTTTCACAAGTCACACTGCACTCTAATCTGCCTTACTTTGGGGTGGGGTGGGCAGAGTCCTGCCAGTCAACATGAACGTCATCAACCACCTAAGAGAGGTTTGGTACCCATCCCCCTCTTTCCCCTGCGCAGGGACTGGAAATGTATTGTTGTAAGGGATATCAGGCATCCAGAAAAAAGGAGCAGAGCCTTCTGTCTGGAAGTTTCCCTGCATCCCACCAAGTGTGCTTGCCAGTCTTTCTCCACAGAAACAAGAGTCCCATGCGCATACAGAGCCACAGTATATCGCCTTATCGCTAAAATGCTAAAGCGGTCAATCTTTAACATACCCTATACGCTAAAGCCTTAAAGAGCTCTTTCCCACTTTAGCTCTTTAGGGCTGTAGCTCTTTAATGCTTTAGCGATATACTGTAGCTCTGTATGCATTGGGATATGTAAAAGATTGACTGCAAGGGAGCAACATTTATTTCTTACTTCTGAGTAAACATGCACAGAAGGGGGGATATGTTAAAAATTAAAAGCAGGCTACCTAAGGTGAATGAGTGTCCCCACTAGTGCAGTATTATGAGGGGTCACTGCAGCGCACCTGGGGATTTTCTCAATGGGAAAAGCTACTTCGACTGGGGAAACAAGAGAGAATGGGGCTGTCCCACCCCCTTGACCATGTCACTGCCACGTCACAGAGGCACACCCAGGATTGTGGCAAAACCATGCATTTTAGGAGAAAGACGCAGTAAAAGGACTTTCAGAAGCTGCTCCTTTTCCAGAGGGAAATACTGCTTTGCTGTGGATTGGTGAGGATGTCACTGCAAACAACCTCAAATGCTCCCCCTCCACACTAAATTATCCGTGAAGATTGGCCCACGGCTGTGCTCTGGATACCGAACCTGATTCACTTGCAGTAACACCACAGTCTAAGTCCCGGTGGATGCAACCAATTTTATCCTGGAAGTGCCTAGCAAATATATTGCAGCAGGTCTCAGACAGATCTACAGTGTCCTTCAGGACAGCATGTAATAGTCCCCAGACAACCCTAAAAAGCTCTGCTAGGCAGCAAATAGAGGATTTAATAGAGGCAGCAAAACGTTTCTTTCCCTCCCTCAGTGTCCCTGAGTATACATGATCGTAGGCACCTGCCAGTGTTTGACTGCATGCACTAGGGGTTTTTCTCCATTTGCACTCCATCTGTCCTGACCTGTGTCTCTTAGACTAATGTGTGGATCAAAACTTAGCTAGCCCCCAGACTTTGCACTTCTCTGAATGTTTTTTTTAGCAGCTTAAGCATACCAAGATAGGTTTTAAAGTGCTATTTTGAGAGAAAATACGTTTTAAAATATGTATTTAAATGCAAATTTTCACACAGATTAAAAATAAAATAAAACCACTCACAGATTAATGTAGAAAATAGGACAGAATATACTTAGGGGTGAATACATCCAAAAATAACGTGGGCCAGAAATAAGCTGACCCTCCTATCTCTACTTAGAATATATAAAATAGATAAGACATACTCTCCATCCAAAAAAGTCAAATTCTATTACTGTGCAGAACAGTGGTAAAAAAAAAAAACACAGTGGGGAGACAACAGAGGAAGGAAGGAAGGGAGGGAAAAATATTGACCAATACCATTACATGCATTTTAAGCTTGGTTATAGTTGGCAATGAGGATTACAGGGATCAGCCAAAGGCCAAGTGGAACCAGCAGGTTTTAAGGAGGGCTGTGAAGGAAGGGAAAGAGGTGGTACCACATACGTGTTGAAGATGCAGTTCAGTGCATATGGGGCAGCAAGAGAGAATGGGCAGACAGAGTCACTTAAGGGAGCTGGAGAGCTTTACTCAAGTAAAAGTGCACTTATAGTAAAATTACAAGCAATGGCCACATAGTAAACCGTTGTCTACAACCATCAATAGGAAGATTGAAAAGTCCCAAGATTGAAAGCAAGGTGGGGTGGCCAACATGAGAAACAATCTGTGGGATCAGACCAAAGGCCGATCTAGTCCAGCATCCTGTTTCACACTGTGGACATCAAGATGCCTTTGGGGAGCCCACAAACAGGGCATGAGGGCAACTGTCCCAGATTTTAAGAGAACAGTGGATATGTTCTTTATTGGAACAGTAGAAATTCTTTATTGGAATTGCTGAGGCTACTCAGAAACTGCTAACTCAACTCCCTCAAAGCAATATAACAAGGATGGGGAACCTCCAGCCCATGGACTTGACAGGGCGTTCTCATCTGGCCTGGCAAGTTCTTCCCCTGGCCCTGCCCCCTCTGCCATAGAGGGAAAAGCTCTTTCTCAGTGCTTAGCAGGGGAAAGCCTGGATCTCCAATCAGCTGCAGATCAGAGACGATCAGACCCTTTCCCTGCCAGGGAGAGGGGGCAGGAGCATGGGGGGAAGCCAGTCCTGCTTACTGGTGAGCAGTCACGCAGGCATGTAGAGGCTTGCTTTCTTACTTGTGAGTAGACATGATGCTCATATTTAATTCTGAGTAGAAATGCTACTTGAAAGTGCTGCTGAGTAGTACCTTCTGCTTCTTTCTGAGCCTTGTCCTGCAGAGGTTTGTCCTGCTTATCCCTGAGTAGCCATGGAGAGGCTTGCCCTGTTTACTTGTGAGTAGACATACATAGGTTTGATATTTGGGATGCTAATTGAAAGTGTTGCTATGTGATTCTGTCCTGCTTACTTCTGAGTAGATATACAGATGCATGCCCTGCTTCTTTGTGAGTAGTCATGAGTAGACATGCTTCCTACTATAAATTGGTAACAATGGAATGTGGGGGCAGTTTGGATTTTTCAACCCTACACACTTTTGCCTGTGGCCCAGCCTACTGCTGGAGTGTGGCCCCCAAGAACTTCTCCAAAATGCAATTTGGCCCCAGGCTGAAAATGTTGTTTATCCCTGCAATATAAATTGTTTTATCAAATCCCTAGTGAAATGCCACTGAAAATGCTTAATAATACATAAGAGTTTGGAGATGTGAATAAGTAGAAAATAGTGAATGTACTAAAGAGAAAACACAAGCAGGTTTACAATGAATACTAGGAAATTTACAGGAATTTGTATGCACAACATTGTCTGGATAATATCAGTTAAACCAAGAGAGTGTTGGACTGTAAAATGCTATCAGGGTCAAAAGGTTATTCGAGTAATGATAAGCTACAAAACTCTAAAGTTCAAGATCAGAAATGTATCTGAAGTTTTTTGGATTGTCAATCCAGCATTCAGTATCAAAAGTGAACTTAAAGTTCTGCTTACCATTTAATGTCCAGTAATTAATGGTTTGCTTTCAAACTGTGCTGCTGGAGAAGACTCTTATGAGTTCCCTGGACTGCAAGAAGGTCAAATCAGTCAATCCTAAAGGAAATCAACCCTGAGTGCTCATTGGAAGGACAGATAATGAAGCTGAAGCTCAAATATTTTGGCCACCTAATGCGAAGAGGAAACTCTCTGGAAAAGCCCCTGATGCTGGGAAAGATTGAAGGCAAAAGGAGAAGGGGACGGCAGAGGATGAGATGGCTAGATAGCATCACCGATGCAATGAATATGAACTTGAGCACGCTCCGGGAGAGAGCGCAGGACAGGAAGGCCTGGCGTGCTATGGTCCATGGGATCACGAAGAGTCGGACACGACTGAACGACTGAACAACAACAACAAATTAATGGTTAATAATAAATCATGTTATGAGATATAGCATTTACTAGTTTTACTCATGTTATGGTTAGAAGATAATAAATGTTATTTTAGGGCTTGTTAAATGTTCATAAATGTAGGCCTTTATCTAAATGACATATAGCGCAATCTAAATGATTGCTGTCCTTGCCTTAGAGAGCAATCCTATGGCCACCTAGATGGCCAAAGGATTTTTCGATTTCTGGGAACCAAGGTCGTCCAGCCTCAGTATCCAGAACCCACATTCCCCACACTCACGTTGCCAGTGCAGTTCTTTCTGCACCTCCACTGCCTCCATGCTCATAAATGGTGCATGGAGAGGGCAAAAAGGGGGCATTCCTGGGGGTAGGGAGGGGAGGAGATGGTAGAAGCCGCTTTAGACAGCTTCCTATCGGGTCTCCAGGCCCCTTCCCTCCCTGAAGCCAGACAGCCTAAAACACTCACCTAGCCACAAATGTAGGGTGGCTGGAGCACAGAGGAGAGGATTCCCGCTGAGCTCTGGCCACCCTGCACTGGATAGGCATCAGCCTCCAATTTTGGAGGCTGACGAAGTCTATCTTGTTAGGATTGCACTCTTAATCTTTTAGAAATGTTTAGTAACAATTAAGAGTCATAGGGTGCAATCCCCTGCATGTTTAGACACAAAGAGTCCTACAACTCTCAGCATGCTGCAAGTTCTAGGACATTTTCTGTCTAAACATGCATAGGATTGTGCCCTTAGACTGTGAGCCTTGATGATGGGAAAACTAAGTTACGTAGGAGATTAAGTTAATATGAGGTGATGTACACAAAAATGTATAAGCATGTTCTGATGTTTAGGATTATAAGCATTACCATTTAGACGGCTATCAATAGCTACGAGTCATTATGGTTATATATCACCTCCAGTATCAGAGGCAGTATGTCTCTCAAGACCAGTTGGTCATGCCCTGCTTGTGGGCTTCCTGTAAGCATCTGGTTGGCTACTGTGGGAACAGGATGCTGGATTAGGTAAGCCTATGCCCTATACAGAGCTGCAGTAAAATACTTGGTGTCCAGTTAAATGGAGCCCAACATCTGGAGGGCCACAAGTCCCTTGACTCTTCTACACACCAACAGCAAACCCATTTTCTGAGTGTGGATCCTTACGTAGCCAAAATGGCATTGTCCACACACAAGAGGGAGAAAGCGGCAGGCTTGGAGGAGCCCTAAGGTTTGCAGAAGTATAAAAAATAAAAAGGAAAAAACCACCCAAATAAACCAATGAGGACTGAGCATGCTCAATAGCTGGCTGACTGGAATGGTGGCTGACTGTTGGAAATGGGGGGAAATGGAAAACCAGCAGTGGTGGGAAATGGAGTATCTTGGAAGACAGCATGGCTGGCTGGCCCTGAACAGGAGCACTCCAAACTGCAACATGTTGTTCCTGTCCATTTTCCGCTCCATCCCCCCCCCCCCCGCAACAGTGAGCC
The DNA here is from genome assembly GCF_057233095.1 of Heloderma suspectum. NCBI lineage: Eukaryota > Metazoa > Chordata > Lepidosauria > Squamata > Helodermatidae > Heloderma > Heloderma suspectum. The sequence continues at coordinate 26,242,757 of NC_139464.1, forward strand.
AGCATTCCGGGGCCAATGAGCATGCTCTGTCCTCATTGGCCTGTTTGGGGTGGTGGTTTCTAAAGTGTTTTTCTTCTCTAAAGTGATTGTGATGAGACATTTGTGGTTTTGTATTATTCATTATAGTTATAATTATAATACATTTTAAAGACTCGTTTACTCAAAATAACAATGCAAGCTTGACAGCTATGTCCTGCAAACAGCTGGGTTTTTATGATCCTCCATCACCTTTGGCAACCCCTTTAGTGCCGCCTTCCCCAACCTGGTGCCCTCCAGATGTGTTGGACCACAACTGCCAGTATGCCTCGGCCAGCCATGCTGGCTGGGGCATGCTGGGAGTTGTGTTCCAACACATCTGGAGGGCACCGGGTTGGGGAAGGCAGCTCTAGTGTGCTCCTCTCAGCTCACCGACACATGGACCTTCAAAATGACCGCAGCGTTCAAGGCCTGTGTAATTCCACCTCAGACTCATTGGTTTCACAGACTTTAGAACGCTTTTCTCGATCACAAAAGTGGAACATAGGCGGCGTTGTGTTGCTGCGGTTCTGCTCATCTCCACAGGGGAGCTCAATGCAGCCCCCCGTGGAACGATTACATGTGCCATTCTCTCCCATTCTGATTTCAGACTTTCCTCCTCGTTATTGGAATAGAAATGAACCTCTCCCACGTCGGCCATTTTAATTTGCACAATTCCCTATTCAAAAGCCCCAGGATGTGTGCTGATCATTTACAGATGAAACTGGCAAGGAAATATAGCCACTACCTCCTGAAATCATGGGGTTGTGTCAAATAATAGTCTCCATTCAACAGCGCAAGTAAAGGAAGGGGCATACTACTGGTGTGGTCTTTGACAAGTCTTCCTAATTCCAAATTGGGATCAATTTGACATGGATTTGTCCAAAAAACTGTTTGGCTTAGGGGTGCCATGCGAATCTCAGTCCTACATTCCACCACCATCTCCTCTTTTCCGTGCCGCAACACCCAGAAACTTACCGGGTGGGGGGGGGGGACATGGAAGGTGGCAGTGAGCAACTCCAGTACAGTGGCCATTGTGCCCTAATTTCCAGAGAATAGCCCTCTCTTAGAAGGGCTTTCAGAGGACAGTCCTCTCTTTGAAGGGCTGTCCAGTCCAAGTCCAGTTTAAAGATAAAGAACCCTAAGAAAGGAGAGCAGCCAGGGGCCTTGAAGTTACCCATCTACAGTTAGCACCTGGGCTGGACAGCAGACTGAGCAGGCATACAAGAGATCACCTTGTCACAGTCTTCCCCACCGTGGTGAGATGCACTGTGTTTTGATTTAAATTCTATCATAATTATCTTTACATTTTCATCTATATGCACTTCAATTGGTGCATGCAAGTGGGATGGAAATTGGCATCCACTGTTGTCTTCTTTTTCAGTGTCACAGTGCATTAGCCACTCTAAGCCCCAGTCCCCAGCAGAGCATCTTTTCCTAACGGAAAGTGGGATAAGCAGTCCCAGAATCCTCTGCAGGTAACAGACACTTTGCACATTATTTCCACTAGATAAATGGCCCCCCAGTTGGAGGGCTTTTTCCCTGGTGGAAATTAGGTGTGTCACCAGGACTGATATTCCCAGTCCCCAGCAGGGAGAGGTACTCCTTTAAGGCCTGAGACCACCATCTGCCACCTCCTCATGCCCAAGATAGGTTTCTGGGACATGGCACAGCGGTGGCAGTGGTGATGGAGCCAGGAACTTTGGGAGTGCCTGTCAGTCTTTGTAAGCATTTGACTGGGGTGCTCACAAAAGCGCAAACCCTTTCGGCTGTGGAGCAGCTGGATGCTCATGCATCCCATTCTTCTCTGGCTGTTATTGTTCATTCCAAAGTTGAGTATTTCTGGCCTGCCCACAGAATGAGAAACCAAGGGCCATTTCACACATTACACAACTGCAAATTCAGACTTGCCACTGAGTGTACGCTTAAATGGGAGCCCCGGCCAATCTTGGTCCTCTGTTGAGCTACCGGGATGTTTATCTGTGCTTTCAAGTACAAAGGGGCCTTAAGAACATAAAATTACCGTGCTGCATCAGATCAAGGCCCGTCTAGTGCAACTGCATTCTGTGTCCAACAGCAACCTGTCAGAGGTGTCTTGGAAGCCATCAAATATGGCATGACAGTGGCAGCCCCCCTCATGGCTTGTTCTCAGGATGTGTTGATTGAGAGTATTCAAAGGTATACTTCCCCTGTCCATGCAAGTTTAGTTCAGCTGCTGATAAACCTATCCTGCATGAAACTGTCTAATCCTGTTTTAAAGCCATCAAAGTTGCTCTGAGACTGCATTCACTTAGAACTATAAATGACAGCAGCTTCAAAGGAAGGCACCATTTTGAGGTGGGTGCACATTTTCAAAGAGAGACATCAGCCATGCCTCCGTTCTTAGCCATGCCTCCGTTCAGTGGCAGACAAGCATGAACTACAGCTTGCTCCAATTCTGAAACTGGGCTTGACTATGTTCCTATATAGGAACATAGGAAGCTGCCTTATAGTGAGTTAGGGCATCTAGCCCAGTATTATCGACACTGACTGGCAGCAATGGCTCTCCAGTGTTTCAAGGAGGCGTCTTTCCTGTCCTATCTGGAGATGCTGGGGATCAAACCTGGGACTTTCAGCATGCAAAGCAGCTGCTCTGCCACTGAGCTATGCCACCCCTCCCCCTTTGCTTGTCAAGTAACACATGGCTGCCATTATACAGAAGCTGCTATACAGCATTATACAGAAGCTGCCCGGATGGGAGGCTACCACCCCAGACATCCCAGGACAATTGTAATGCCAGGCTGTCTTTGCTCAGTTACCATTATTAGTAATTAATTTCCCCAGAAGGGCACTTGCAGAGATCTTCCATGTTTCATTCTAGTATTCTGTTCAGGGTTCCAACCAGCAGGTCCTCCATTTCATTCTCCCACCCCACCCCGTCCCAGTCACTTAGCATTCCATGGGCACTGAGCATGATCTGTCCTCACTGGAATGTGTGGGGTCCCCCTGCCATGGGCCTAAAAATGTTTTGTACTTCTGCAAACTTGGAGTTCCCCCACAACCTTGAGAAGTAGGTTAGACTAAAAGTCTGTAAGGCCGCAATCTTATGCATGTTTAGACAGAAAAAAACCGGTATAATTCCCCGCATGCTGGGAATTATAGGACGTTTCTCTGTCTAAACATGCATAGTATTACACCCTAAATGGCCCAAGCTTTGTGGCAGTGCAAGGATTTGAACTTGTTTCTCCCTGGTCTTAGTCAGACACACTGGCTACTACACCAAGGACACAATTCTATGCACGTTTAGACAGAAAAAAAGCCTTACTAGCATGGAAGTTGTAGGACTTTTTTTCTGTCTAAACATGAATAGGATTGTGCCCTAAACTGGCTCTCAATTTGTTATAACAATGCTTTGCTTTATAAATTCTACCCATGATAGCAGACCAGAAAAAGAAATGCAATGCAACTGGTTGAAAGTGAAGCTGAAACTAAGCTTCATGTATGTAATGCATAGGAGAGAGCTTCAGCTATTGGGCAGTATAGAAATATAATTAATAAATAAATAATATTTGTTCAGAAAATTTCAGATTTTGAATTTTAAAAATACAAATTTCAAATGGTTGATTTCAGTTTCTAAAGATATTTTTGAGCTGAAGCATAAACCTACTCACCAAAATCTAAGCACCCATTCTATAAAAACTGAAATTCACCACTACAAAAGAAAAGAGAAGAAAAATCACAAAGCACAATATTCAGAAATCAAATGATTAATTCTGTGATTTCATTTTCAAAATTTGAAGACTGACTTACACATGAAAATTCAAAATGTGGGAGAATTGCATTTCACTCGCACCTTCAAAAAATGCCTGTTTCTCTTCTTGTTTCCTATTCTAGCAGTGATGGTACAGTCAGGGCCAGAAATATTGGAACAAGGATAACTGTTTGGCCTCTGTACACCACCACATTGAAGTTGAAAGGAAACACACCCAGATGGGACTGAAGTCAGGACTTTCAGCTGTAATTCAAGGGGTTTGACAAAAGTGGGGCACTAACCATTCAGGAAGTACAGCCAGTGGCATACACACAAACACACACACATCATTGGTGGCTCATAAGTAATGGAACAAACCATCATAATTTCAAACTTAAGGATCGCCTTTAATACCTGGATGAAAATCCTTTGCAGTCAATGACTGCCTGAAGTCTGGAACCCATGGACATGGCCAAATGCTGAGTTTCCCCCCTCGAGATGCTTTGCCAGGCCTTTACTGCAGCTGCCTTCAGCTGCTGCTTGTTTGTGGGTCTTTCTGCCTTCAGTTTTGTCTTCAGTAAGTGAAAAACATGCTTTATTGAGTTGAGATCAGGTGACTGACTTGGCCATTGAAGAACATCCCACTTCTTTGCCTTCAGAAACTTGGGTAGCTTTTGGGTAGCTTTGGGTAGCTTTTGCTGAATGTTTTGGGTCTTTATCCATCTGCAATATGAAGCGGCATCCTATCAGTCTGGCAGCATCTGGCTGAATCTAAGCAGAAAGTATAGCCCTATACACTTCAGAATTCATCCTGCTGCTTTTATCAGCAGTCAGGTCATCAATAAACACCAGTGCCCCGGTTCCATTGGTGGCCATACATGCCCATGCCATAACACTGCCTCCACCATGTTTGACAGATGATGTGGTATGCTTTGGATCATGAACTGTTCCTTTCCTTCTCCACACTTTTCTCTTCCCTTCATTCTAGTACAAGTTAATCTTGGTTTCATCAGTCCAAAGAATCTTATTCCAGAACTGGGCAGGCTTTTTAGGTGTTTGCTGGCAAAGGCTAATCTGGCCTTTCGCTTCTTGAGCGTTAGTGGTTTGCACCTTGTTGTGAAGCCTCTGTATTTACATTGATAAAGCTGTCTCTTGACTGTAGATGTTGACTACCTCCTCAAGAGCGTTCTTGACCTGGCTAGATGTTGTGAAAGGGTTCCTCTTCACCATGAGCAGAATTCTGCAGTCATCCACTTTAGTGGTCTTCCGTGGTCTTCCAGGCCTTTTGCTGTTGCTGAGCTTGCCAGTTAATTCCTTCTTTTTCAGGATGTTCCAAACTGTTATGTTGGCCACTCCCACTGTTTTTGCTATCTCTCTGATGGGTTTATGTTGCTTCCTCAGCCTAATGATGGCCTCCTTCACTCGCATAGAACCTCTTTGGACCTCATGTTGGGAGTTCTAGTGAACAGCTACCAAATGCAAATGTAACAGTCAGAACCACCTCCAGGCCTTTTATCTGCTTGATTGGTCATGGGGTACCCAGGAAACAGGCCACCCTTGGCCATGCAGCTGCTTGTCAGCCATTTGTTCCATTACTTATGAGCCCCCAACGATGGGTGTGTGTGTATGCCAGTGGCTGTACTTCCTGAATGGTTAGTGCCCCACTTTTGTCAAACCTCTTCAATTACAGCTGAAGGTCCTGACTTCGCTCCCATCTGGGTGTGTTTCCTTTCAACTTCAGTGTACAGAGGCCAACTGCCAAAACAGTTATCCTTGTTCCAATATTTCTAGCCCTGACTGTGTATATCTATGCTGCACACATAGGGCTGAACCTGGATTTAATCATCCCTACACTACATCCACTGAAATCAATGGGACTTGAATTAGTCATGACTAGCTTATGTCCCATTCATTTCAATGTCTCTATTCTCAGCATGACTAAATCGGGATCCAAGCCAATATATATTAGCTTTATACTGTCTTGATTTCCCCCAAATAATTCAGTGAAGTGCCGAACATTCTCAGGACCCTTCCCCCTCTTGCAGAAATACAGTTTCCAAGTTTTCTGGGACAGACGAAATGGCTATTAAACCAATTTAAAGCTTTTGGCAGTTGTGCTGCCAGGTAATTTTAGACCCTGAACTTAATTATCTGGGGGGGGGGTGCTTTTAGATGGCCAGGTGAATTACTTCAGTTAAGAAGCATACAACCAACATTTCTCTTTCCCCCTCCCACTGCCACTCCGTGCTTTACAACTGCTTCTACATTCCTAATAAGTTAGAAGAACAACAACAAAATTGTTTGCCAACCCTGATTTTTAAAAAAACAAAAACAAAACACCACTCTGAGCATGTGCAGCTTCACATTTTAAACACACTTAAATCTAGTGGAGGCTGGTGCCTCCAATGTCAGTTGGACAGTAAATCCACTCCGGGTTTCAGGAGCTATCCAAGCACCTTGGGTAGCTCCTTTAGAGTTCTGACTGGTTCTGACTGAAACCCGGAGCAGATTCACCACCCTCCTGACGTCGGAGCTACCAGCCTCCACCGCTTAAATCATAGCACCATCATGACTACAGGAATAAAATGGAGCTTGCTTCTGCACCTGCTATTCCCTAAGTGGTCATTTGGTGGGGCCCTGAGTGTGGGACCCTTGACTTTGGCCCCAAAGTCCAGCTCTTGCTGCACCACTGCCTGGGGCATCGATGTGCTCGGAGATTAAGATAAGGCATTTGACAATCCTGTTGCAGAGGAAATCACTTGATGTTACACAAGCACCTGCTAATCTGTGAGCCGTTCACTTGGCATATCTGTGCGTGTGCCCCCCCCCCCCAGCGCTGCTAAGAACCTTGCAGTTTCAGCAAGTCACGGTGTGTGGTAGATTTGCCCCGACCACACAGCCCCGGTAGGAGGAGGAGGAGGAGCCAACAGCCCACCCACCCAGCTGCTGAGGCCTCTGAGTCCCTTGAAGAGACAAGAGTCACTTCTCTGTTTATACTCCATATTAGTCCCTATTCTATTTAATCGGCTTAGACTGATGAGGTGAGGCAGCGGTAGGGATCAGCCGGGCCATTTAATTAAAGGATTGTGGCTCAGCCTTGTAGTTTGGGGGCTCGTGTAAATGAGCTGCAAGTACATTATTTAATCCACTGCGCAGAGAAGAGCCAAGGCATCAGTGAAGAAAACTCTAATTAAAACTAGATGGCGGGCAATTATTAGCAGCATCACTTCTGACAGGCTCACTCATTTACCCCCTCCCCCCTCCAAAAAAAAGCCTGATCAGGAAAAGGAAAGCGTAAAGGGGGAAGAATTCAGCGAGGGTTACGTAATGTAAGATGCATCAGCAATGGCTGGGGAAGCGAGGGAGGGGAGGTGGAAGGAAGAGAGGAGCAGGTCTCCAAAGCAGGGCTCAGGCTCATCAGGAAAGCCAGCTTGAGGCTGCTAGAAATATGGCAGCCACAGCATGACTTCTGTAGAGCTAATTCTAAAGACCTGATTGGCCCCAAGTGAGACGATTTGGCAGACTGCCTGATCAGAAAGTCAGGGTGGCTCATTTAAGTCCCAATCGGCCTCGCTAGTTACCAAATAATTGCAGGTGCCATTTTTTATTTTAGTTATGCTAGTTCAGCCTTCCCCAACCTGGTGCCCTCCAGATGACTTTGAGTAAAGGCCCCATCATCCCCAGCCAGGATTTGCTGGCTGGGGATGATGGGGCTATAGTCCAACCCATCTGGAGGGTACCAGGTTGCGGAAGGCTGAACTTGTTATTCTTTGAAAAAGAGGTCACAGAAAGCTTGCACATGCGACTCTTTCCAAGTAATATTAAACAAGTGTCATTGCACCTGTCCACAAGTGTTGATGCTAGATTTTGAGGAGCCAATGGGAGGGCTGGGGTGGGGCAGGGAGAGGAGAGGAGAGGAGAGAGAGGGGGGGAGAGAGGGGGGGAGAGAGAGAGATGTAAAAAATTAAAATACAGAATGCTCTGTAGGTTGAATGTCTCAAGATGCAGGGCTTGCTAAAGACATAAAGAGCAGCCTGGCTGGATCAGACCAAAGGGCCGTCTAGTTCAGTATCCTGTTTCCCACAGTAGCCAAAAAGATGCTTCTGGGAAGCCTGGAGGCAGAACATGGAGGCAACCACCCTGACCACCAACTGGTAGAACCTGAAATTTGCATGTCATCGCCGTGATTAGCAACCATTGAGAGACCGCTTTCCTCCATGCTAAAACCAACAGGCATATCGCTTAATAAGAAACACCCCATCCAGCTGTGCCTGCAAGCAGGGTTTCATGTGCACAACCCAAGCAGGTGCAATGCACATCTTGTTGTGTACAGTGTGATGCCCATGCGGATTGCACTGGATTGGCTTAACACAGATGGAGAGGCAAATTCACATTCAGGGCTGAGGATGTATGGAAATTTTATTTCAGTTCATTTTTTTATCAGTATTTACCCAGTTCACACCTTTCGGACCAAATACAGTCTCAGACGCAATCTGCAGTTGAACTACATACATTTCTGAGCTTGCAGTGTGATTCATGGACCAAAAAAAATGTGTACAATAGCATGCGTACATTTGAAAAATGTGTACTCTTGAAAAACGTGCACAAATACACTTTAATCAATGGGAGAAGAACGTGTACATTTCAAAGATGTGCACAATTGATGCATATGTTTGGAAAAATATGCATGAAAATACAGACTAGACTGCTTTTCATGCAGAACCCCCCCCCCCCCCAAAGCTCACAATCTGAAACAAGACTTGAGCTGGAATTCAAGATGGAATTTGGAGAACTTTGGCAAGCTCATGTTTTGCTAGTCGCACATCCCTAATCGGGGCCAGTTACTTTTGTGCCTCACTAGTTGTATGTAACTAGAGTTGGATCAGGGACATAGTGCCAGGGAAGGTGCAATGGTGTCTGAAGCAGCTTTATTGCTACCTGTGCACACCTGTTTCTTCATATTTGTTCATGGCTTACTGCTATCATGGTCTCTTCCATGATGGTGTGGATATAATCGATACAGGTTGTATCCACTGTTAGTCCTACTTAGAGTAGACCCAGTGAAATGAATGGGAAAGAAGGTTGCCATGACTAAGTCCCCTTCATTTCAATGAATCTACAATGGGATTAACATTGGATACAACCCTAAAATTGTGAGTAGAAAGCTGGAAAGACCCTGGATTTGAGTCTCTCCTCAACTATGAACTCCTTAGGTGGCCTTATGCGAGCTGCTATCCCTCAGTGCTCCCTCCCATGCAATATGGGGAGAATAATAGTACCCTACCTTACAGAGTTGTTGTAAGGTTTACTGAACTAGTGTCTGTGAAGTGCTTTGAATGCTTATGAAAGTGCTGTATAAATGCTAAATATTATTTTAAATGATACAACAGATATTGGACATAGACCAGAGAATGATTGACTTTATACCTTTGATTTGAAATGGCCCTATAGATGCTTTTAAAAAATCTGGAAGACATTTGCAGACAATTTATTCCATTCCCACTCCCCACCCAGCATCTCCCCAGGCATCTCTCCTTGGCCATGGTTGAACATTGCTGTGGTGCTGGTGTTATCCATGGTTGATGGTTTCTTCTTAACCTAGATTTCAGTCCTGGTTGAGAGGGACGTCAAAGCGGTCTTAGCTATGGTTGATGATGATACCACTGTGGTGCTTGGCCATAGTCAGGGAGACGGAATAGGTTCATACCTGGGTAGGAGGAGGTTGTCACATTCTGAGGTTACCTGAGGCTCGCAGTAGAAACCAATGACATCTAACAGGGACAAATCTGAACAAAGGGAGTCCAGTCTAGGTAGAACAGTAAAGTCTAGGCAGGTGAAGTTGTGTCAGGTAAGTAGAATCCAGTCAACAGGTAGAGCAGACTAAGTAAAAGCCCACTTGTGTAAAGGGTAGCTGAAACAGGACCATGGACAGATAGCTCAGAGTGAGTTTTGCTGGCTTCTGCTTTCTGTCACTAAAACCATAGGAGGATATTGTCTTAGCAGCAAGCTCAAACCAACTGAAGCCTTATGTAGGCAGCCATGATCTGTAGTATGGTCAGCTCCACCCCATCTGGAGGAGATGGCTGGACTATTGAAGGCTTCTTGCCTGATTTTGTCGTTTCAGACTTCTGCAAGGCTAGGGAGATGGAGGTTCTGCCAGGGGTTCATCCTCTGACTCAGAGGATGTTGGCAGGACCGTGTCTTCTGGCTGAGGGGGGGTGGGGTGCTGAATATAGTGAGATTGACTGCCATTCCTCTAGAAGAGCAGTCTGATCCTCAGAGTCTTCTCCTGTACTCTGGAAAGGCCGATGGATGGATGGGAGTCATGACAGAGCTGCCAGAAAGGACCAGCACTGTCTGAAGCACTGTGAAATGTTAGTAGTGGGTCTGTCAGGAATGAATCTGAGCATGTGGAGATATCTAGCAGCTCAGATTCAGAACGAGAACGGACAACAGGGGGAGGCTCCCTTCCTAGTGAGCTCATATATGGCAGGGCCTTCTTCTCAAGACTTGGCTCACAGATGGCTCAGCCTCAACACACACACCCTTTCCTCTTCCATGAGAACCCAGGTTTCGGGGGAGGAGGAGAGTGAGGGGCGCGACTTGAAGGATGCTAGGGTCCATTGCAGAGCGAAGTGGGAAAAGTTAGAGGCAGAGCTCAGACGCTCCACCAGGTTGGCTATGCATGCAAGCCTACATAGGAGGGAGCTACTGTAAGGGAGGGGCATCCCTCCTAAGCTAGTCTGGCAGAGAAGTTCTTGTTCAGACTGCTGGCAACTTCTCTAACTTCCACTTCGGCTCCTCTATTGATATTCATAATTGCGTAGAGCAGCTGTCTTCATTGTAGTCTGAGAGTTTCCTAGAATTTGCATTTGTAAGGAAGCTAGTCCTTTACTAATAAAGTAGTGAGCCTGAAGCCTGGGATCCTGGAGTGTATTGACTGCGAAGCGAGGACGAAGGAAGGAACGTGACATCTGCAATGCATGCATGCATCTATCACAACTAAGTCTTTTAACGTGAGGAATCCCAAAGGAGTCCTTCCCTGAATCTTGCCTCTCTTCTCCAAGAAAGACACATACATTAGAGATCCTTATCACAATGGACACATTAGTCACTAACATAGCTTGGTGCCATAATCCATAAGATTTCTGATGACAAAACAGATACTTTTAGAATGCACACTGCAATAATGTTATTGCATTCACCACAATATTATGGAAAAACTTGCTATCAAGTGGACAGATTTGGCATGTCAAGTAGAAGTTCAGGTCTGACAGGTGTCCTGTCTAGCTTGGCTCAAGGTCCCCAGGGGAGCCAATCTGAAGCAGTTGCACCTACTAGACAGGCAAGGCAGTGTCAAGTCTGATAAAGCAGGTCAGAACAGGCATAGTCTGCCAGGATGCTGGAGAGATCGATGCTGGCTGGCACTCACTCAGCAAGAGCTCTTGTCTCAGCAATGTGCAGAGGTCTTCTGAGGTTTTATGAAGGCTAGCTGGTCTGGGCCTGCTATTTACCCGTCCTCTCTGAGGAGCCACCTCATTGCCTAATTCTGCAGCTGTTGGCTCCTCCAGCATGGGGGTAGTGACAACTGTATCAGGGAGTTCCCTCTGAGTCTGAAGGATCCAGTAAAGCCATGACCTCTGGCCTGGAAGGTCCTGGGTTGACAGGAAGTGGCTCACTGGATGATGCCTCCTACACCTTGGAGTCCTGGTCTGAGTCAGAGGGGGGAATCAAGGCCAGAAAACATGACAGGAGGAGAGTTTCTACAAAGGCATGTGAGTTTGAGAATGGGTGAGATGGGCAGGCAAGAGAACCCAGTTTTCCGTCTTTGTCTGTGGAGAGCCACATCTTCCACGTAGAGGGAATTAGTTACTGTTAGAGCATCTCAGCTTGTTAACTACCATCAAGGTGCTGAGTAGGGAGTTATGCAGTTAGGCAGTTGCCTCATATAATAACTCCTCCAGATCCCCAGCGAGAGCCCTCAATGCAAATTACTCAGGGTGGGGGTGTTTACAAGAAATGTTGTAATTAAAATCAAATTTCCTTCATTCCCTCAGTTTCATAGCAAATGCAACATGGCTTTCACAGTGTGCTTCCTCAAAGGGAAGGGGTTTTAATTACAAGAACACTTGTAGTTGCTTCCTCAAGGGTTCTCTCCACCCCTCTCTGTCCCTACATACCCATTCCACCCCCAGGGAGATGTGCACTATTGAAGAAATGGAATCAGCACAGCACATAAGAACCAGCGATCATCATCAGTGATTCCAGGATTAGTGCACGGAAGAGTGTGGAAAACCGATGTCTCGAGCCCTTCAGAACTTGCACCAGATTAAGAATTCCCAGCATGGGTGCTATGACCACCCACGGAGGCTGTAAAAACTGGAAATTCAGTGAGTTCCGAAGGCTAGTCAGAAGTAAGAAAGTGGGGATGCAACAGAACATTGCAGTGTGCATTGCTCTTGTCCAGTGTTCCAGCCAGGCACAGACTTTTCCAGGATACTCCATTCCTTTTTCTGCCCCCACTCCCAGTTTTTCCATTTCCTCCATGTTCTGTGGCCACTGAACAAGCTCAGTCATCACTGGGCTGTTTGAGGGTCCCCACCCTGTTACAATTTTTTTCTAAACATTTTTTGCACTTCTGCAAACTTTAGTATTCCTACAAGCCTGCAGACAGCTCGCTCTTGTGTGTTGATGGTGCTGTTTTGGCTACATAAGGAACGTGACATAAGAAAAAGAGCTTGCTATTGGCCAGTGTGATGTAATGGTTAGAGTGTTGGACTGGGACTGGGGAGAGTCAGGCTGAAGCCCCCACTCGGCCATGAAGCTCACTGGGTGACTTTCGCCCAGTCACTGACACTCAGACTAACCTACCTCACAGGGTTGTTTTGAGCATAGCATGAAGAGCAGGAAGAGGATCGTGTACACCACCTTGAGCTTCATGGAGGAAAGGTGGGATGTAAGTGTAAATAATAATAATAATATAAAAATAATAAATATAAAAGCAATATAGGGTTGGATATAGAGCTGCTATGAAAGGTATAAAAGGAGTCATGTGCATGTGTCTAAGAGGACTGATTCATGTCACTGTATTTGTGCGGGGGAAATGGATGCTTGTTAAAGCATCCCGAAGTGTGGTAGGACTGCAACTACCATGTCCTAATAATAATTTGTTTTCTAGTGCAATTGGGATGCAGTAACTTTTCATCTTACCATCTAGTGCAGCCTTCCCCAACCTGTTGCCCTCCAGATGTTGTGGACTTCAAATCCCATCAGCATCAGCCATCATGGCCAATGGTCAGGAATGCTGGGAGTTGTTATCCAAAAATCTGGAGGGTACCAGGTGGGGGAAGGCTGATCTAGGAGCTCTAACGTAACACCACTATCACGTTAATATTAAGGAGGAAAGTCATCTTGTGGTAACTCTTCTCCCTCTGACATTACCTAGGGAGGGGGAGAGAGAGGTGTGCAGGGAGACAGTGACAAGATCAGCATGCATGGGACAACCTCATTCCTCCAAATGATTACTCCAAAAGATTCAGGGCATATTTACGTTACAAACATTACATTTTATACCTCTTCAATTGTCATGGCTTTCACCAAAGAATATGGGATACTGTTGTTTGGTTAGGTGCTGAGGGAATTCTCTTATTGCAGCATCTCCCCTGAAACTCTCAGAGTTTCACATACTGATGGATCAGTGCTATAGACATTCTCTATGCTTGACTAATAGAAAGTACTATTGGTCTAGAGCTAGTTGGGGGAATTCACAGGAAAATCCTCAGAAAATGAATTGCAGTTAACGGAGGCTTGGAGAATGGTGGTCCTTACTGTCCGTGAGTGCTGCTCCTTGTCTGTATCGGAGAGTTCATTTAGATTAGCATATTCACATCTGGAGCTTTGGCACAATACTTTGAAATTAAAACAAATATCTGTGATAATCTGCAGGAAGAATATCTGTTTTCATTGTCAAACCCAGCTAAGTGCCAGTACGGTAAAGAAGCCAACTAGGCATGCAAATTCAACGTAATGCCCCATAGCAAGTGAATTAACATGGTGCAGGGTATTTTTTTTAATAATAATTAAAATCCTTATGTAGACAAACTTTTGATATGTATGCATAAAGATAGGAACCAAAGTGACATATTCAGCACAGGAAAGTCAGGAAGCTCATCCAAGGGTTGTGGAAAAAAGAAAAGAAAAAGGCTGGTCTTAATCTTGCTGGGGTCCTAAGTAGAGCTGACCTAAAGATCAATGTGGGGTGGTAACAAAAGGTTTCCCAAAGACATTCCACTCCCCATCCAAATTTTTCACTGCCACTGCCTGTTCATATAATCCTGACAGTGACGGCTATCACTCTCTCTGCTGTTGCTGAGTACCTTCCCCCCACACACAAAAAGTTCCTTCCATTCCTTCCTACCCAAAGAAGGAAGTATTCCTTCATTCTTCTGCCTTCACTCTGATGGTGTCAGTCCTGCTTCTTGCCTTCACTCTGGCATCTTCTGGGTAGGAAAGTTCCTTTCTTCCCTCACTCCAACTTGCTGCTAGTTGCCCTCACTCTGATTTGGCTTCAGAACAAGTGCCATTCTGAGAGCAAAACAATGGCATGGGTGGGACTGGGAGGGAGGAACGGTGCCCAGCCGTAGGAAGAGGGAATGCTGCTGATGTCAAGTAGAGTGAACACTACCCAGTTCATATTCCCTCCCAAATAGCAAAGCCAAGGAAGGCATTTTGTCTCCACTCTAAGTTAATTATTAAAATTGTGCCACCTAGTTTCTGTTCTCCTCTCCATAACACTGAAGCTCCTGCCCATTCCTTTTCAACCATTTAATCTAGCCCTGTAATTTTTCAACCACCTATGGGGACTCTTGCATTACCTTCATGCCCAATGAGCCACTAACGTCCTAGCAAGTTGTTCTGTTCACCTTTTTCCAGAAGGGCATTTAGTAGTGCTTGACTTCTGTGTACCGGGATTTAAGCTTCCAGGAAGTTCTGAACTGGAAGAATGTCAGGTAGTGATTTAGCTTGTGTAGCATCACCAAGTTCTGGCCACAAGATAACTGGCCATACCCACAAAGGATCCTCTTGCATAACAATTTTGTTGTTCAGTCATTAAGTCGTGTCTGACTCTTCGTGACCCCATGGACCATAGCACGCCAGGCCTTCCTGTCCTCTGCTCTCTCCCGGGGTGTGCTCAAGTTCATATTCATTGCATTGGTGATGCTATCTAGCCATTTCATCCTCTGCCGTCCCCTTCTCCTTTTGCCTTCAATCTTTCCCAGCATCAGGGTCTTTTCCAGAGAGTTTTCTCTTCGCATTAGGTGGCCAAAATATTTGAGCTTCAGCTTCAGTATCTGTCCTTCCAATGAGCACTCAGGGTTGATTTCCTTTAGGATTGATTTGACCTCCTTGCAGTCCAGAGGACTCGTAAGAGTCTTTTCCAGCACCACAGTTCGAAAGCATCAATTCTTCGGCGCTCAGCCTTCCTTATAGTCCAGCTCTCACAGCCATACATTGCTACTGGGAAAACCATAGCTTTGATTATACGAACTGTTGTCGGCAAGGTGATGTCTCTGCTTCTTACTATGCTGCCTAGGTTTGCCATAGCTTTCCTCCCAAGGAGCAAGCGTCTTTTAATTTCATGGCTACAGTCAGTGATCTTGGAGCCCAAGAAAATAAAATCTGTCACTGTGCATAACAATAGGCCAGAGCAAATCAAGTGACAAGGCCTGACACTATAAAACACTTCTGGGTCAGGTTTGCTATGACATCAAGAGAGTTTGCTCCTGTTCCCCAACATAGTCTTCCATGGGGATGTTGGGGAAATCTGCAACAGATTCAAATAAGTTTGGATTTCTATGAATGCAACCTGTGGATTCTGCAGCACATGGTTTTTTCTAAGTCATGTGGATTCCGGAGACTTGCGGATGAGTTTTTACTGGGGGGGATTTGCACAAATTTGCACTTGCGCTAATGGGCATTGGCACAAGTGCACACTTGCACAAATGGAACGAAATTCTCATACATCCCCCAAAACAATCCGATTACATTAATGAGCGGATGATGGAATGAAAGACACCTGACAACCTGTGAAAGACAGTCGGAATGGATTTAACAAAATCCATACATCCCTGTTCAACCCGCTGCCAACCATGTCTTATTCCAGGGCCTTTTCCCCTTCCCTCCAATTTGGTCTGGTATAAGAATGGACAGACTCATGTCCATCTGTCCCTGCTGGGCACTCACGTAAATGGTCCATCGTAAATGGACCATTTACACCTGTAATGTTGCATAAATGGCCCCTTTACAGCCATCATTTATGCAACATTACTTTTATGAAAACCCCAAGCTGCCATTGTTTTGCAAAATGGCAGCTCAGCAAGGGGATGGGCGGCCACTGAACGCTCACAGACTGCATGGCACTCGGCAAACGGCTCAGTAAGCATGTGGTGGCTTGGCAAGCAGGGTCCGGGAGGCTGAGGGGGGGTGGAGTCCACCAGACTCCATCCTGCTCTTGGACTCCCACGGCATCCCTAGTCTGGTATGAACTGCTGCTGTTTACCAATCCATATTTTGCATGCAGACCTTGGACATGCTAGACTCCTTGTCTGCCTCTCCCACTGCTGCTAGTATTATCCCTAAAACTAAGCTGAAAGATCTTTTGAGAACCTTCTCTGTTTGAGCCCAGGGTTTGGGATGCGGTTTCATAAAGCCATATTTTCCTGCTCACTTTTTCACATCTTCTACCACCTGTTCATGTGATCCTGGCAGTGGTGACATTTATGCTCCTCATTGGCATTAAGCCAAATCTGAGTGAGGACATGAGCTTCCTGCTCTCACTCTGTCATGTTCTGCATAGGAAGTGTGGAGGAAATTACACCGGGCAGCAGCAGACAGTGCAAACGCCACCAATGTTAAATGGGCTGTACGCTTCACCCCTGTTTATGCTCCTCAAATTGCTGAAACAGGTAACAAAGTTGTGGGACATGTTGGCTCATCATTAGATATCCCTCTTTCAGTTCCTCCTGGCCCTTCCATGTTTCTCTACCAACAGCCCCTCTATTCCACCAATCTTATGGTGGAGCAAAAAAGAGGGACACCCCACCACACCACCCCAGCCAACTACGCTCACTTCTTGATACAACCACTCCCAGGGGTTAGATTGTGAGTGAAATGAAGCCTGAATGTTTTGTGTGTGCAAGTCAAAGCAGAGAAGGTAAGGGAGAGAGGAAAAAAGGAATGAGCAGGGCATGAACTGACAAATTTTCCCACCTTGGAGAAGAGTCTGCAGATGAAGGCTTCTGCTCTGCATCAGCTGCTGGGCAGCAGAACTGGTGTAAAACAGTCTCATTCCTGTAACAGAAGACAAACAGTGGCAGGTGAGAGTTCGGCTCACTCACTGGCAAGCTAAGGGAGTCATATCTTCTTGGCCATGTCCATTCCTGGCCACTGATTCCTACTGGTGTTGTCGGTCCTTTAAGAGATAAAGGAAAGCTTGGATTACAAAAAAGGAAACCTTGGCACCATGCCAAGCCATCAGCAGTCTAGCATGGGAAGAGGACCCAAATGGTCTGCAGAGCACATGATGCATTAATTGCAAGACTGTACCACCTCAGATATGCACGGGGGGGGGGGACTCATGTTTGAGTTCTCCTCCATGTTAAGATCTCTCCAGTAATTCAAGGAGAATGCTTAGCTAGAAGTCTCCTTCTTCTAACTTTATAAGCATTTTGTTTCTAATTAATCTTTTATTGTGAATTTTTACAAAACAAAACAAAGTGAAAACATTACAAAACTTAAAAAAATAAAATAAAAATACAACAACAATTTCAAAATCCTCAGTTTCTAACATTACAATATTCAAGAAAAAAAGTGTGTGTGGGAGGTTACACATAAACTTCAGTAAAAGCAGACCAAATATCTGCATATAAGTCCATTTGCAAGTTACGCCTATATACCACTCTTTCAAATGTTGCTAGTGTTGTTAAGTCTTCAGTCCCTTGTGTTATAGGCGGTGAGCTTTTATTCTTCCAATATTGTAGTATCAGGGCTTTAGCAACCAAAAGGGCACGAAAAATCCAGTTACGGTGACCATGTGTTACATTCCAAGAAGCAGGTAGGTAATTTAAAAGAAATTTACATCACTAAATATTAAAGAGCTTTCTAATACAAAATGTATCTGTACAATAACTTCCTCCCAAAAAGAGGCGGCCATTGGGCATTTCCAAAACATATGAATAAAAGAAGAATTGATTGCATCACATCTCCAACAACTAGCCGAATTTGACAAGCGTTTACCAAAAAGACATTGTGGCATCCAATAGACCCGAAACAAGAGCTTTTGCTGAATATGGCGTGACCGAAGATCCATTGAAACATCTGATACAGACGCCAAAACGGCAGTCCGTTGATTAAACAAAATAGCACGTTCCAATTCCCTGTTCCATTCCTGTTGTAAACCACTTGTGTCATATTTATTCATTGATAATAAATATTTATAAACATGAATCGTAGGTCAATACATCTGATCAGCTTCAATAAGTATTTCCAATAGCGAAGGAGACTCCGAGGCAGTAAAAGCAGCAGGACTGAATCTAGATACCAACAAATGTTTCAGCTGCAAATACTGCCATTCCGCTGAAGCCAGCAGATCAAACTGATCTCGCAAAGTTGAAAATACCAAAAACTCATCATCAACCCCTAATAATTGATCTAAAGTAAAGATCATCTTCCCCTTCATGGATCACTGCCTTGTTGTGGTGAAGGGGCTTGCGTAACTCAGTGAAGCCATAAGCTATGCCGTGCAGGGCCACCCAAGACGGACAGGTCATGATGGAGAGTTCTGACAAAATGTGGTCCACTGGAGAAGGAAATGGCAACCCACTCCAGTATTCTTGCCAAGAAAACCCCATGGAACATATCACAAGGCTAAAAGATATGATGCCAGAAGATGAGCCCCTCAGGTCGGAAGGTGTCCAATATACTACTGGGGAAGAGCAGAGGGAATTTCCAAGTAGCAGCAGAAAGAGTGAAGCAGCTGGGCCAAAGCCAAAAGGACACTCAGCTGTGGATGTGTCTGGCGGTGAAAAGAAAGTCCAATGCTGTAAAGAACAATATTGTTTAGGAACCTGGAATGTCAGATCCATGAATCAAGGTAAGCTGGAGGTGGTCAAACGTGAGATGGCAAGATTGAACATCGACATCTTGGGAATCAGCAAACTAAAATGGACAAGCATGGGCGAATTTAATTCAGGTGACCATCATATCTACTACTGTGGGCAAGAATCCCTTAGAAGAAATGGAGTAGCACTCATAGTCAATAAAAGGGTGGGAAAAGCAGTACTGGGGTACAATCTCAAAAACAATAGAATGATCTCAGTATGAATCCAAGGCAAACCATTCAACGTCACAGTAATTCAAGTCTATGCCCCAACCAATGAGGCTGAAGAAGCTGAGGTTGATCAGTTCTATGAAGACCTACAACACCTTCTAGAACTAACACCAAAAAAAGATGTCCTCTTCATCATAGGGGATTGCAGGAAGTCAAGAAATCACCAGGGTAACAGGCAGGCATGGCCTTGGTGTACAAAATGAAGCAGGACAAAGGCTAATAGAGTTTTGCCAAGAGAACACGCTGATCATAGCAAACACTCTTTTCCAACAGCACAAGAGGCAACTCTACACATGGACATCACCAGATAGTCAATATCGAAATCAGATTGATTATGTACTTTACAGCCAAAGATGGAGAAGCTCCATGCAGTCAGCAAAAACAAGATTTGGAGCTGACTGTGGCTCAGATCATGAGCTGCTTCTTACAAAATTTCAGCTTAAATTGAAGAACGTAGGGAAAACCACTAAACCATTCACGTATGACCTAAATCATATCCCTTATGAATATACAATGGAGCTGACGAATAGATTTAAGGGATTAGACCGAATAGACAGAGTGCCTGAGGAACTATTGACGGAGGTCCGTAACGTTGTTCAGGAGGCAGCAACGAAATCCATCCCAAAGAAAAAGAAATGCAAGAAAGCCAAGTGGCTGTCTGATGAGGCTTTACAAGTAGCTGAGGAAAGAAGAGAAGCAAAAAGCAAGGGAGAAAGGGGAAGATATATCCAACTGAATGCAGAGTTCCACAGAATAGCAAGGAGAGACAAGAAGGCCTTGTTAAATGAACAATGCAAAGAAATCAAGGAAAACAATAGAATCTGAAAGACTAGAGATCTTTTCAAGAAAATTGGAGATCTCAAAGGAATGTTTTGTGCACAGATGGGCATGATAAAGGTCAAAGAAGGCAGGGACCTAACAGAAGCAGATGAGATTAAGAAGAGGTGGAAAGAATACACAGAAGAACTATACAGGAAAGATCTTAATGTCCCTGATAGCCATGATAGTGCCCTCACTGAACTTGAGCCGGACATCCTAGAGACTACAGAGTGAAATCAAGTGGGCCTTAGGAAGCATTAGTAACAACAAAGCTAGCGGAGATGACAGTATTCCAACTGAGCTATTTAAAATCCTAAAAGATGATGCTGTTAAAGTGCTGCACTCAATATGCCAACAAATTTGGAACACTCAACAGTGGCCACAAGACTGGAAAAGGTCAGTTTACATTCCAATTCCAAAGAAGGGCAATGCCAAAGAGTGTTCAAACTACTGTACAATTGCGCTCATTTCACATGCCAGAAAGGTTATGCTCAAAATCCTACAAGCTAGGCTTCAGCAGCATGCGAACCAAGAACTACCGGAAGTACAATCGGGGTTTCGAAGAGGCAGAGGAACTAGAGATCAAATCGCCAACATTCACTGGATCATGGAGAAAGCAAGAGCATTCTAGAAAAACATCTCTTTCTGCTTCATTGACTACGCTAAAGCCTTTGATTGTGTGGATCACAACAAAGTGTGGCAAATTCTTAAAGAGATGGGAGTACCAGACCTGTCTTCTGAGAAACCTGTACAAGGGTCAAGAAGCAACAGAAAGAACCGGACATGGAACAACCCATTGGTTCAAAATTGGGAAAGGAGTACAAGGCTGCATATTGTCACCCTGCTTGTTTAATTTATATGCAGAGTACATCATGAGAAACGCCGGGTTGGATGAATCACAGGTCGGAATTAAGATTGCCGGGAGAATTATCAACAACCTCAGATACACAGATGATACCACCCTAATGGCAGAAAGCGAAGAGGATCTAAAGAGTCTCTTGTTGAGGGTGAAAGTGGAGAGTGCAAAAGCTGGTTTGAAACTCAACAGTAAAAAAACTAAGATCATGGCATCTGGCCCCAAACCTTCCTGGCATATAGAAGGAGAAGAAATGGAAGCAGTGACAGATTTTATTTTCTTGGGCTCCAAGATCACTGCAGATGGTAGCCATGAAATTAAAAGACGCTTGCTCCTTGGGAGGAAAGCTATGGCAAACCTAGGCAGCATAGTAAGAAGCAGAGACATCACCTTGCCGACAACAGTTCGTATAATCAAAGCTATGGTTTTCCCAGTAGCAACGTATGGCTGTGAGAGCTGGACTATAAGGAAGGCTGAGCGCCGAAGAATTGATGCCTTCGAACTGTGGTGCTGGAGAAGACTCTTACAAGTCCCCTGGACTGCAAAGAGATCAAATCAGTCAATCCTAAAGGAAATAAGCCCTGACTACACATTGGAAGGGCAGATACTGAAGCTGAAGCTCAAATATTTTGGCCACTTAATGCGAAGAGAAAACTCCCTGGAAAAGACCCTGATGCTGGGAAAGATTGAAGGCAAAAGGAGAAGGGGACGGCAGAGGATGAGATGGCTAGATAGCATCACCGATGCGATGAATATGAACTTGAGCACACTCCGGGAGAGAGCAGAGGACAGGAAGGCCTGGCGTGCTATGGTCCATAGGGTCATGAAGAGTCGGACACGACTTAACGACTGAACAACAACAACAAATATTGCCATGCTAGCACAGCATCATTAGCGCTAGCTCTGTGCCACTGCTGGATATGACCCTTGGAATGACAAATAGGGTGATAATGTAAATCCTAATGTTAGTTTTCTTTGTTATAATTGTTTTTTAGAGCTATATTAAAAATAATGTACATGTACCACAGTGTGTACATTATGGAC
The DNA here is from genome assembly GCF_057233095.1 of Heloderma suspectum. Taxonomy (NCBI): domain Eukaryota; kingdom Metazoa; phylum Chordata; class Lepidosauria; order Squamata; family Helodermatidae; genus Heloderma; species Heloderma suspectum. The sequence goes on from NC_139464.1 coordinate 26,264,609, forward strand.
AGCAGTGCATTGTTAATCCATTAACTCCCATCCAACCCGTATGATTTTTGTATCAAGTTCGATCAGAACACTCAGGAAGATACATAGCACAATCCTACCTATGACTGTTCTAACTCAAATATTTGCATGGGCCAGGAGCTCTGGCCCTCTGGAGTTCCCTGGAAGACCATTCCTCCTTCCTTGGCCTCACCCCCTTTCCCCCAATTGTTTGATGGTCTTCTGGCCTTTGTGCCATTTTTTCCCCCAATTCTGAAAGGCCAATTCCTGTCCTCTGCTCTCTCCCGGAGTGTGCTCAAGTTCATATTCATCGCATTGGTGATGCTATCTAGCCATCTCATCCTCTGCCGTCCCCTTCTCCTTTTGCCTTCAATCTTTCCCAGCATCAGGGTCTTTTCCAGTGACTTTTCTCTTTGCAGCATGGGTTCATGCTACCGCAATGCCGTTAGTGCTAGCGCTGCACCATCAACTGGATATGACCCGATGATTGTAACAGATTAGTCCTGCTGTTTTCCCTCTCACAGCTGAATAATGTAGTAAACTTGGTCATATAAACCAAATCCCACATTCTGAAGTATCCGGTCATTAAAGGTAAGGGGGCTTTGTTCTTCCAGTTGCTAGCAATCAACAATTTAACCATTGTTAAGAAATCTCACATCTCAAAGTCAAAATTGTCAACTGACTGATGCTGTTGAGCAATTGAGAAGTCATCCCCTGACAGACCATATCCTGTCATCTCCTCTGCTCTTTTTAATTCTTCTACTTCTAACCAATAGATTGTAATTTTGGACAACTCGAAAAAATCTACCAAAAAAAACCCCTTTCTTTAACAGGATTACATTTCCAGCAGCAAGCATTATTATGATTATAGATTCCTTTTAGTTTATTTATTTAGATTTATACCATTCCCTTCAAATATTTTCTAAAGGCAGCTTACAATAAAATATTAGAAACACTACAAAATAATGAATACATAAAATATCCTAAACCAGCAACTCTATGAAAGCAGCATCCAAATAAAACAGAACAAACATATAAAAGCCTGGGAAAACATAAAGAACTTTGCTGGGCACCGGAAAGTGCCTGGTGAGTCTCTCTAGGGAGAGTATTCCAAAGCCTGCACCACCACTGAAAAGGCACTCTCTCCTGTAGTTATGTATTGCACCTGCAATGGTGGGAGGAGAACCTGAAGAAGAACCTCTGACTGAAGATCTCAATGTACAGGCAGGTACATATGGAGACAGACAATCCCTGGCCTCAAGCCATGAAGGGCTTTAAACATCAAGACAAACACTTGGAATTGGGCCCAGAAATGGATCAGGGACAGTGCAGTTGGTGAAGCACCAGCATAATATACTCAGAATACTTGGTCCCAGTTAGCAGACTTGCAATTTTATTCTGAACTAACTGCAGTTTCCAAACAACCTTCAGTGACAATCCCAGGCAGAATGCATTACAGTAGTCTAACCTGGAGCTTACCACAGCCAAGAAGGGCAAGGGTCAAGTATACATGTAGTTGTCAAAGTTGTCCGAAGTTGTCCAAACACGTTGTCAACATCCTCAGGCCTCAGAAGCTAAAACTCATCCATCAATATAGGACCAGACATTTCTCTGGATACCTTCTTAGACTGCCCTCCTGTTGTAATGCCCATATCCACATGGATATGAACAATGTAATCCTCAAAGTGTCTCACAAACATGTCACAGTATGGTTTAGAAGGTTCCTTCACATCCCCAAACAGGCTCTGCTGGACTCTGTGGTGGCAGAAAAAATGCAATGATGGTATAGAACAATTGCTTCTCTGCTGCCATCGCTGACACCTAGTAGGCTCGATAATGAGGTCTTGCTCATGTTTGGTCATGCCCCATTCTGTGATTACTTCAGGCTTTCAGTGGAAGCCAGTTGCATCTGATAGAGTCATATCAAGGCAGGTAAAGTCCAGTTAAGTAAGCAGAGTCAAGTTACAGTAGGCAAGGTCAGGATAAGCAGATATAGTCCAGTCAAGGTAGATAGATCAAGGCACATCAGCAGGACTGGTGTCAAAAGGAGGCATGGTTGGGCACCTACTGAAGGTCCAAGCCCCAGCAGGGACCAACTGACAAAAGCCCCCCTGGACCTGCTCCTCTTCATCCTTGCAACCTGCTTGTTCACCTACCTCTTGCTCTGGTTCAGAAAATGGTGGTAGTGAGAAGGAGGAGCAGTAGATGCCACTGCCTACTTGCTCACTGGCTCTCTGCCTGTCAAGCAAGCAAGCAGCAGCACTGAGAAAGCAGTTGAGGAGCAATAGCAGCTGGTGACAATGACAGTGAAAAGATAAATTCATTGAGGGAGGTGGCCCATTAGGGCTGTGTTGCCCAAGGGCCCTCTAAAACCTAGAGCAAGCACTGCACAACAGGCAACATCAAGGCAGAAGCCCTCTTAGGAAGAAAACAGAATCCTGGACAGCTGGAACTCTCTCCTACAAGAACACTAGGAGGATGTTGCCTCAGCAGGAAGCTAAAACCAACTGAAGCCTTGTGTAAGCTAACAAGACCTTTAGTGTGATCAACTCTGCCCCTCCTATAGGAGCTGACCAGACTGCTAAAAGGCCCTTACCTGATTGTGTAGCCTGAGACTTCTGTGAAGCTGGGGAGATGGAAGTTCTGGTGTCAGAGGGTGACAGCAGGGTTGTGTCCTCTGGCTGGGAGGGCCTTGAATAAGCCACTGACTGTCCTACTCCCAAGGAAGCAGCCTGTATCTTATCAGAGCCCTCTGCTGCACACTGGAAGGTCCAGAGGTAGGTTCATGACAGGACAGGGTTGCCATGAGTTTTCTGCCACTTGTGTTCTAGACAAATCCCTCCCTGCTTTGTTACCCTCAAGTATACCAAGGAGCTGACCAGGCCCCACAGGAAGGGGAAGGGTACTTGGAAGTGATCATGTCAACCACCATATTCCACAGTGCAACCAGATATCAGCAGGAATGCCAGCTTCTGAGGTGTAAAGCGTTACTGACATTTGATTTTTCAAACATTTTCCTGAAAATTTGTACACATAATTAAGGTTATGCTTCCAAACCCAAACCAAGGATTTTCTATAGTATTACAACCCAAATAATGTCTCCATTCTTATTGGAACTTATGTTTCTGTCTCCAAATACATAATAAGCTAAACAAATTGAGGAAGTACATGACAGTCCATGCTTTCTCCCTATTAGTACATTTCCAAAGTTAGTCTTCTCCCTCAGAGAATGGTACTAGACAAGCTAAACCAGGGATGGGGAACTTCCAACCTACGGGCCTAATCCAACCCACAGAAGTTATCCATCTGGCCTGCAGAGACTTCATGAATTGACTCATTGAAACTGAATAGGGAGTTTTTATAACTTTAATATGTGATAAATAAACTGTAGATTGATCTTCTAGTTACATGAATATATTTGTAATTCATTTATCCTCGTTTTATTTATTCTTTTTTAACTGTTGTGTTTTCTCCTTTCTATCGCCAATGGATGTTATGTGACCAAGGGCTTGATATTTCAGGGGGTTTTGTATTTTCGAAAAATAGATTAAACAGAATGTTGTTGGTGGGGTTTGTGTGTGTGTGTTTTAAAAAACAACATTAAATATAGAAAGTCGGCAGGTACAATTTCCCCTATTATTATTCTTCAGTTCTATCTTGTTTGCTATAAGCCATGACTAAAATAGGAAAAACAGCCACTCACTATAACAGCAAAACATTTTAAAATGAGAACAAAACAAACATCAGAAAATATCGATAATACAGAACCAGTTATCCAGCTTCCAGACAACTATGTAGGTGCAAAAAGTAAATTTACTGGCATTTTGCTGCAGCTAGAGCAAAACTAGTCACTTTTTCTGCATTTCTTCCTTATCACTATTGGCCAGCAGATTGTAATTATGCTATCAATGTACTTGGAACTTAATGTATGCAAACAAACAAAAACAAAAGGCCCCTGCCCTGAGGTACTTCCAACTGATTTTATTTTACAGTATGGGACTCAAAGGCAAGGTGTGAAGGGGAAGGCAAGAGAGAGAAGGGTGAATGTGGACAAATGCATTGACACATATAGGCTGTACACACATGGAGGCTTCCTTTGTACAATGAATGCCTGGATGGTTGGGAGCATGCTGCACCCTCTGTCAGGGTGGTTGAAGCACATGCCTGCAGTACACATCTGCACATAGGCAGGACCCTGCATGATCCAGAACCCTTAAAGAGTAGTGCAACTACAGGGATAATCCCCACCCCCCTTGCTCCAAGACAGATATAACTGCTGGGGCCCCCCTCATCACCCTCGCCAGGGGACGATGGAACCCTCACCATGGTGAGCATGGCAGGAGGAATTGTGGATACTGTCAGTGTGCCCTGTGAAACAGAATGACCCAGACTGAACCAGGCTCATGGGTTCCTCTTTCCACTCCTCTAGTGCATGCCAGAAGAGGAGATTGGAAGCATCCACTTTGTGGTTTAAACTAGTCACAGTTTGCTGTTATGTCTGAATTGTGACCTCCAGTTTGTTTAAACTATAGTTTACTGAAAAAAGCCAAGATCAGAAACCATATTTTAAACCAGCAGTGAACAAGACATGGCCTGCAGGTCACATGCTCCCACCCCCCATTCTCTTGTGCGACCGCTGCTGTGCTGCCAAAATTCAGCAGCATAGCAGCGGCAAAAAAAACCCCAGTGCTTTCCCACCAAATCTTGGCAGCAAACCATTACAGAGCCTTCAAAAGCTCAGACAGCTTGTTTTCAAACCACTGGTTTTTATGCTGCTGCCGTACCACTAAATTTCAGTGTCACCAAGGAGTGCAGCTGCCCAATCCCTGGAGTTGACCACCATGGTTTAAACTAATAACAATTTTGTCCAGTTCAGACAGAACAACAAGCTGGGATGCATTTAAACCAGGAAGCAAGTGGTTCGAAACAGTTCTTTTGGTGTGTGCCAGAGGAGGAGAGGGGAAGACGGTGCACTCAAGCAGGCTCATTCCTGTAGCACTAAACGATGGTTTAGACTTACATCTGAACCAGGCTGATATCTTTGCACAGAACAGAGGGTTAATCCCATCAAGCATGCAAGAGTTTCCTGTTATTACCACTTGAAGCCTGAAATAAACTGAAGGTGGGTTTTAACAGTATACTGTCATATCAAAACATCTGTCCCCATTTACCTTGTTGTTGTTGTTGTTCAGTCGTTCAGTCGTGTCCGACTCTTCGTGACCCCATGGACCATAGCACTCCAGGCCTTTCTGTCCTGCGCTCTCTCCCGGAGTGTGCTCAAGTTCATATTCATTGCATCGGTGATGCTATCTAGCCATCTCATCCTCTGTTGTCCCCTTCTCCTTTTGCCTTCTGTCTTTCCCAGCATCAGGGTCTTTTCCAGAGAGTTTTCTCTTCGCATTAGGTGGCCAAAATATTTGAGCTTCAGCTTCAGTATCTGTCCTTCCAATGAGCACTCAGGGTTGATTTCCTTTAGGATTGACTGATTTGACCTCCTTGAAGTCCAGGGGACTCGTAAGAGTCTTCTCCAGCACCACAGTTCGAAAGCATCAATTCTTCGGCGCTCAGCCTTCCTTATAGTCCAGCTCTCACAGCCATACATTACTACTGGGAAAACCATAGCTTTGATTATACGAACTGTTGTCGGCAAGGTGATGTCTCTGCTTCTTACTATGCTGTCTAGGTTTGCCATAGCTTTCCTCCCAAGGAGCAAGCGTCTTTTAATTTCATGGCTACAGTCACCGTCTGTGGTGATCTTGGAGCCCAAGAAAGTAAAATCTGTCACTTCTTCCATTTCTTCCCCTTCCATATGCCAGGAAGTGATGGGGCCAGATGCCATGATCTGAGTTTTTTTAATGTTGAGTTTCAAACCAGCTTTTGCACTCTCCTCTTTCACCCTCAACAAGAGACTCTTTAGATCCTCTTCGCTTTCTGCCATTAGGGTGGTATCGTCTGCATATCTGAGGTTGTTGATAATTCTCCCGGCAATCTTAATTCCGACCTGTGATTCATCCAACCCGGCATTTCTCATGATGTACTCTGCATATAAGTTAAATAAGCAGGGTGACCATATGCAGCCTTGTCGTACTCCTTTCCCAGTTTTGAACCACTCGGTTATTCCATGTCTGGTTCTTACTGTTGCTTCTAGACCCTCGTACAGGTTTCTCAGGAGACAGGTAAGGTGGTCTGGTACTCCCATCACTTTAAGAATTTGCCACAGTTTGTTGTGATCCACACAATCAAAGGCTTTAGCGTAGTCAATGAAGCAGAAATAGACGTTTTTCTGGAATTCTCTTGCTTTCTCCATGATGCAGCGAATGTTGGCGATTTGATCTCTAGTTCCTCTGCCTCTTCGAAACCCCGATTGTACTTCCGGTAGTTCTCGGTTCGCATACTGCTGAAGCCTAGCTTGTAGGATTTTGAGCATCACCTTGCTGGCATGTGAAATGAGCGCAATTGTGCGGTAGTTTGAACACTCTTTGGCGTTGCCCTTCTTTGGAATTGGAATGTAAACTGACTTTTTCCAGTCTTGAGGCCACTGTTGAGTGTTCCAAATTTGTTCGCATATTGAATGCAGCACTTTAACAGCATCATCTTTTAGGATTTTAAATAGCTCAGCTGGAATACTGTCATCTCCGCTAGCTTTGTTGTTACTAATGCTTCCTAAGGCCCACTTGACTTCACTCTCGAGGATGTCCGGCTCAAGTTCAGTGACCGCACTATCATGGCTATCAGGGACATTCAGATCTTTCCTGTATAGTTCTTCTGTGTATTCTTGCCACCTCTTCTTAATCTCATCTGCTTCTGTGAGGTCCCTGCCTTCTTTGTCCTTTATCATGCCCATCTTTGCACACAACGTTCCCTTGAGATCTCCAATTTTCTTGAAGAGATCTCTAGTCGTTCCCATTCTGTTGTTTTCCTCGATTTCTTTGCATTGTTCATTTAAGAAGGCCTTCTTGTCTCTCCTTGCTATTCTCTGGAACTCTGCATTCAGTTGGATATATCTTCCCCTTTCTCCCTTGCTTTTCGCTTCCCTTCTTTCGTGAGCTACTTGTAAAGCCTCATCAGACAGCCACTTGGCTTTCTTGCATTTCTTTTTCTTTGGGATGGATTTCGTTGCTACCTCCTGAACAATGTTACGGACCTCCATCCATAGTTCCTCAGGCACTCTGTCTATTAGGTCTAATCCCTGAAATCTATTCCTTACCTGCACTGTATATTCATCAGGGATATGATTTAGGTCATACGTGAATGGTTTAGTGGTTTTCCCTACGTTCTTCAATTTAAGCTGAAATTTTGCAAGAAGCAGCTCATGATCTGAGCCACAGTCAGCTCCAGGTCTTGTTTTTACTGACTGTATAGAGCTTCTCCATCTTTGACTGCAAAGGACATAATCAATCTGATTTCGATATTGAACATCTGGTGATGTCCATGTGTAGAGTCGCCTCTTGTGCTGTTGGAAAAGAGTGTTTGCTATGATCAGCATGTTCTCCTGGCAAAACTCTATTAGCTTTTGTCCTGCTTCATTTTGTGCACCAAAGCCATGCTTGCCTGTTATCCCGGTGATTTCTTGACTTCCTACTTTAGCATTCCAATCCCCTATGATGAAGAGGACATCTTTTATGGTGTTAGTTCTAGAAGGTGTTGTAGGTCTTCATAGAACTGATCAACCTCAGCTTCTTCGGCATCAGTAGTTGGGGCATAGACTTGAATTACTGTGATGTTGAATGGTTTGCCTTGGATTTGTACTGAGATCATTCTATCGTTTTTAAGATTGTACCCCAGTACTGCTTTTCCCACCCTTTTGTAGACTATGAGTGCTACTCCATTTCTTCTAAGGGATTCTTGCCCACAGTAGTAGATATGATGGTCACCTGAATTAAATTTGCCCATGCCTGTCCATTTTAGTTCGCTGATTCCCAAGATGTCGATGTTCAATCTTGCCATCTCATGTTTGACCACCTCTAGCTTACCTTGATTCATGGATCTGACATTCCAGGTTCCTAAACAATATTGTTCTTTACAGCATCGGATTTTCTTTTCACCACTAGACACATCCACAGCTGAGTGTCCTTTCGGCTTTGGCCCAGCCGCTTCACTCTTTCTGGCACTACTTGGAAATACCCTCTGCTCTTCTTCCCCAGTAGTATATTGGACACCTTCCGACCTGAGGGGCTCATCTTCCGGCATCATATCTTTTAGCTTTGTGATACATTCCATGGGGTTTTCTTGGCAAGAATACTGGAGTGGGTTGCCATTTCCTTCTCCAGTGGACCACATTTTGTCGGAACTCTCTGCCATGTCCTGTCCGTCTTGGGTGGCCCTGCACGGCATAGCTTATGGCTTCACTGAGTTACGCAAGCCCCTTCTCCACAACAAGGCAGTGATCCATGAAGGGGTTTACCTTACTTGCTTGCTTATTTATTTAACATCCAGCCTGAGGAAGAACTCTGTGTAACTCCAAAGCTTGCACAGTCCTTTGTGACCATTGCATTTTATGACCCTGTGGAATATAAAGTGGTGTAGATGAAGCACAGTGCAATCCCAGAGAAGATACCCTTGAAGTGTCACAGAGGATGCTTGGACACAAATCTTGGAGCCGCACACGATCCAAAAGCTTTGCCCCAGGATCTGTAACTCAGAGTGCACACTTTGCATGCAGAAGGTCCTAAGTTTGATCCCGGCATTCCCAGGTAGAGCTGGAAAAATTCCTGCCTGCAACCCTGGAGAGCCGCTGCCAGTCAGTGTCAACAATACTGGACCAATGGTCAGATGCATTATAAGGCAGCTGCCTACATTCCTATCCTTTGCAACACTGTGATGAGATGTCTTCAGCCAGGTCAGCCGTCCACACTGCAGACGATGGTGGATCTAAATGTTAATCACTCAGATTTATTGGGGATGTATATAAAGTAGCCACCTGTAAGCAATTTTGCAAGTTCTGCTTGGCTGGCTCATCTTTAAATTGTAATTTTCACTCAGTAACCACTGTCATCCCCCAGGCTGCTTTGAGACCAGCTATTTCAAGGGAGAGCGGCTTTTGTTATTCGCCACCACTCCCCTGAGCTAAGCAGATCCCCCCCCCTCCCCATATTATTACTTCTCAATTTGAGAGCTCAGTCACCTGAACGATTGTGTTTATGCCTGCAAACAAGCTGGGGCTCATGTGCTGGGGAAAGAAAGAAAGCAGCACGGCCTCTCCTGACCGCCTGCCTCGGAGTGACTCACGCTACACCGCTCAGGGCTTGCAGCACTTTCCTGTGAATCCACAGCTTTCTTCGGGCATCAACATTATGTAATTTCTCTCTCTCCCTGTCACTCCCCTCCCAGTCAAAGGGGAGCCCAAAGTCACCATGTGCACTGATAGAATTCTCAGCTGCTTTGTGAATCCCCTCTCATTTTGCACTTTCCCTGGGATTGATGCCATAAGGATAGATGGAATAATGGAAAAGTGAACACTCAAAAGGAGGATTAAAAGCACAGAACTGGAGGATGACAGATTCCTTGTTTCTTTTTTGTTCAAGTGAGACTTTACTAGAAGCTGATGGAATCACTGAATTCCTAAAATGAGTTGGATTTCTTGAAGCAGCTGAAATGTTGAAGAACCATATATTCATTGACCCATCTAGCTCAGTACTGTCAACCCTGACTGGCAGCAGCTCTCCGTGATTTCAAGCAAGAGTTTACTTCCTCTACCTGGAGATGCCAGGGACTGAAGCTGGGACCTCTTACATTCAAAGCATGTCCTCTACTACTGTGCTGCAGCCCTCCCCAAGAGCTACAGCCCCATCCCCTATGTTAGCAGACACACCCCCCCCCCCCCGGTGAGGAGTGGTGGATGTCCAAAGGAGATCCAGACAGTATGCTCTTCCCTAAAGTGTCTTCCCTTGCTGAGTTTGTTTGCCCTCTGCCATCAGGGCTGTGGTGTCAAGGGTAGGCATGCTTGGACACCTGCCGAGGGCCCGCACCCTGTCAGGAACCCACACACAAGAGCCCCCTAGAGTTGTTCCTCTTCAACATTACACCCTGCAGCCTCTTGCTCTGGCCCAAAGAATGGTGGTGGTGAGAAGGAGAAGCAGTAAATGCCTGTACCTACTTCCTCACTGGTTCTCTACCTCTCAAGCAAGCAAGCAGTAGCAATAATGAGAGAGAGGATGAGGAGCAATAGCAGCTGGTAGCAACGGTGGTGAGAAGGTAGACTCACTGAACGAAGGGTTCCTGTGTGGGTGTCCTGCCCAACAGCCCCCAGAACCTGGAGCCGGCACTGTCTGCCCTCCTTTTTTATTATACCTTCCCTGGTGTACATCAGGGTGCACTGTTTTACCATAGCTCAGTGATGGAGCATGTCCTTCCCATACAAAAGGTTCGGTTCCCCGCATCTCCAAGAAGGGCTAGAAAAAACCTGTCTGAAACCCTAGAGAGTCACTGCCAATTAGTGTAGACTAGCCTTCTCCAACCTGGTACCCTCCACATGTTTTGCACTTCAATTCTCATCAGCATCAGCCAGCATGGCCCATGGTCAGGCATGCTGGGAGTTGTAGTTCAACACATCTGGTGTGGGCAGTACCGAGCCAGATGGACCAACAGTGTGACTAGGGGATGAGGCAACTTCCTGTATTCCTGTATCATCAGCTTTTGCTTGCATGGGTCAGGGACAGCACCAGAACTGCTCAAGGCTGGGTATATGCCAGCCAGGGCCCTGAAGAACATTAGAGGCCCATCCAGGCAACAATACTGCCATTATCACTTTGTGTGGGGCACTTATGTAGGTGAAAAGGAGAACAAGTGAGCAATTGCATGATAGGGGAGGGGGAGAAAGAGCATTGGGGCCAATTGAGGGATGGGATGGGGGACAAATATGTTCCCTTGCCCTGCACAAACTACTCCCTTGTAACCTTTTTTGCAGGGGGAGCAATGATGAGTTTCTTGGCTGTGGGCCTCTCTGATCATTCTGGCTCTGGGCCTGCCATGGGAGATTGTGCTGGGTGAATCTAGCTATGCAACATGTGGGCTTCTGGAGGAGGGTGGGCAGGGCCACGACTGAGTGCACGACACCAGGGGAAACCTTAAGAGTATTCCAGTTGCCTTTGTCACACACATGCTTTGTCCATGGACTGCTGAAATGAGAGGTGCTGGGAGAACTCAAGTTGTATAGGCATGGGTTATTGTTAAGCGGATGGAGTTGAAAGCCGCAATAACTCTGGGCCACATATCTATTTGGAGGCATTCTCCCCACCAACCTAGCATTTCCAAATCCCTTCCACTACCAACTCCAGCATGTCCTGCTAGCAGCATAAACACTAAGACTGTGTCTCCATGACAATGGAAGGAGAAGTGAATGGAGGAGTAATGGATTTTTTAAAAGGAATCAGCTTTGCTGCAATTTGGTCCATGCAGGGCTCCATAAGGGAGTGCTCCACACCAGCAAAAATTGCTTCACATATAACATACTTCCTGGTGGGGCTGGGGGTTGGAGTGAACATCGGGATGACAGAGAATTCCACCATGGATCTCAGTGAGGCCGAATGCCAGTGCATTCGGCCCCCCAATACCCGTGGCAGAAAGAAGCCCCCCACCACCCCAAAGGCGCGTGAAACAGAGCACTCACCTGCTGCCGTTCATGTTGTTCTGCGAATGGCGGCCGCATCTGCGGCCGCCATTCGCTTCACCATTTTAGCCGTCATAGGCTACGTAAATACTTACATAGCCTATCACGGCTAATGCAGGGTCGCCTTTTGTGCCCCTGTGGAGACGGTGATAGGCTATGTAAGTATTTACATAGCCTATCACAGCTAAAAAAGGGACGCAAATGGCAGCGGCTACGGCAGCCACCATTTGTGTCCCTGCGCAGCCCAGCAGCGGCTGGATGTCACTGCAGGCTGCCCCGGCCAGCGGCTCCACGGAGTCACCACGGAGCGGAGCCAACCATCAAGGATTTCAGGGGGAGGGACGGAGCGCCTCCCCCCCCACCGCGGATGTATGAAACGAAACAGGTAAGTCATTTCGTACATCCCTAAGTGAACATCATCTGACTGGCAGGGGCTGCTCAACCAATAAGAAAGGCTTCCCCCCCTACTTCCTCCTTTCCCCTGAAAGTCCAGATGCACCTGCATTTCAGGAACAAGCCTCAGTGATCATAATGGGAGTTACTTCTGAGTAGTCACACATATGTTTGTGCTGGGAAAGATGCGGTGGTAGGGGGACACGGGGATGGGAAACCAGCCCCCTTTCTAACTGCAAGATCTCCACATAGAAAGGTGTGAAGTAGTTACTTCCTAAGGCAATAAATGAAGACACGGAGAATTGCAGGTTCAGTGAAGCGCTTTACAGGCTTTAAACTTCAGTTCGCAGGGATCTCTGTAAATTCTGATGTGGGCATTCAGAGGGCAAGCCTCACTGAGCACAATAGGAGTTATTTCCGAGTAGATACACGTATGCTTGTGCTGGGAAAGGCTGGGGGAGGGAGAACACAGGCATGGGAAACCAGCCCCCTTTCTAACCAAACCGATACTGTGCAGGATCTCTTTTATTTATTTATTTATTTATTTATTATTGCATTTATATCCCGCCTTTTTTCCTCTTGCAAGGAACTCAAGGCAGCTTACATGAAGCTGTGAAGTAGTTACTTCCTAAGGCAATAAACCAAACAATGGAGAATCAGAGCCTCAAGATCACACTTTAGAGCATTTAGGGAATGTGCTTTAAACTGTGCCATTTCAATTGAGGGGGATCGCTGTAAATTCTGATGTGGGCATTCAAGGGACAAGCCTCAGTGAGTACAATGGGAGTTACTTCTGAGTAGACACTAACTGGTTTTTGCAGGGATGGGAAACACACCGGAAGCACACCTTGACCAGGGTGACGGTGAAAGGCACACCCCAAGGTCAGTGTGGGGGTTCAGGCACACAACAACTATACCACCGAAACCCAACTTGAGGAAAAGAATCAGACTTCAAGCAGTCTCAGGAAATCTGGTTTTTCCATAAGCTCTGGGGTGGCTGCTGGATGACCACGATGTCATGTATCCCTAGTGACCTCAACATGCAGCCAGTTCAGAGTAAATCGCTCATGGAGACACCCGCTAAGGGAGCCAGTTTATAATCTTCTCTCCGCCTCTCTTGGTTTTGGAAACGGTTTTGGAAACATGCCTAAACATTACTTCCATAAGAGCAGCAGAAGACTCTGTAGGATTCCTGACCCAAACTGCCATGCAGATTTGCACTATCGGATGGCTAAAGATGGGACTATAAAAAGTCTGAGAAATGGGATTAAGGATTTGGCATGGGGTGACAGGGTGACCATTTTTTCCCCCTTCTTCGCATTTTTTTTCTTTTGCTGGGCAGGAGGGGGAAGCATGGCCTCTATGGAACATTAAGGACTGTGCCCTTTCTCTCCCTCCACCCAATGCCACGCTTGAACAGCTGCAGTTAAGCTCCAGAGTGGGCCAAAAGTTAATCAGTCCTTCTTCTTAATACCAAGGGATCGCATGTGCCCTTGTTTCCTTAATAGTTAACATTTTTTAGTAGTAGTGTTGGTCTCTGATTTAGAGAACAAACTGAACACACAATGCTGCCTTATACTGGGTCAGAACATTGGTCCATCTACCTCAGTACTGTTGACACAACCCTTCCCCAATGTAGCGCCTTCTAGGTGTGCTGGATTACAACTCCAATCATGCCCAGCTGCCCTGCTAGCTGGGGAAGATGGGAGTTTCAGTCCAGTACACCTGGAGAGGACCGGGTTGGGGAAGGCTGTTCTCCACTAACTGGCCAGCAGTGCTCTCCAAGGTTTCAGACAGGAGATGCCAGGGATTGAACCCAGTACCTTCTGCAGGTAGAGCAGGTGCCCTACCACAGAGTTATGGCCCCACCCTAAACAGAAATTAGAACAGGACCATTTCAAGCATGAGAACTTTTCTATATGGGTAACATTTTCTGAAAACACGTGTAGATAATCACATATTATTATCACATATGTATTTATTCACACACACACACACACACAACTTTGTTGGCCATCATGGTTTTTCAATAGATATACATGCACTGAAAGAGATATGTGCATGTTCACTCATGAAACACACACTATTTTCCAGATGGAAACGCTCCATCCTATGTTTGAAATGTCATTCCTGTACTGCTACCTTTACTCATTTATGGCGGATTCCCTCTAAGGCAAAACAATACTGGGGATCTATTTGCAAAATCAATGAATGAAATAATAGGTTATGTGACCCAATTGTACCCAGCTTTGTTTGTGTTAACCTATACAAGAAGCATCATTAAGATTGATAGAGATATAATTTATTATATGATTGAGGCATTGAGGACTGTATACAGCAAATATTGAAAAGAAGAAAAGGTTCTATAAGTTAAAGAATGGGTAAGAAAACCAAGGGGCTGCACAATAATGTCAACAATAACAAGCTTTGATCGTGCAAGTGGTGGCAGACAATAATGGAACATTTTTTCCCAAAACAGACAACCTTTTATTGTTTGGGAAAGAAAATTGGATTCAGATTTGTTTAAAAGCAATGTCTGTGGTGTATTATAAATAGATGTGCATGTGTGTTTTAAAGGAAGCATTCCATTCTGCATAGAAATGTTACTTTGTGTGAGCATTTGATCATTCTGGGCCATCTTTATAGAACAATGAGGTTGTTTGAATGCTTCAAAGGAACCTAAGAAACGGCCTTGGACCAGGTCAAACTATATCTCCATCTAGCCTGAGACTGGCAACGGGTCTCCAAGCAGAGGTCTCAAGCAGAGGCCTTTGTCATCACTTGCTATGTCACCCTCTGAACTGGAGATGCCAGGGACCAAACCCGGGACCTTCTGCATGCAAAGCAGAATTGTTGTACTTCCCTACCACTGAGCTATGCTTTAAGCCAGCCTTCCCAACTGGTGCCCTCCAGCTGTTTTGGACGACAACTCCCATCAGTCTCCACCGGCATGCCCAATGGCCGAGAGTGATGGGAGTTGTTTTCCAAAACAGCTGGAGGGCACCAGACCGGGCAGAAATATCAGCAGAAATTCCAGAGGTACGAGAAACACACACACGTATGAAAAAAACAATAACCAGAATCTCACAGAAATTCTTTTCACTTGCCCCAGAATTCCTCCAGATGTTTTGCCCAAGCACAGGGCCCTGCAGATTTGTTTCTGATCCTGCTTTCAATGGAAATAAGTGGAAACTCTGCTCTCAATCAAAAGTCCAGCTCCCTGGATTGAGGCATCACTCTAGAAAACCTGTTCATCATCAGGCTCTTCTCTTGGCATGATGCATATAAAGAGATCCAAGTTTGGAACCGGGCACCTATTTTAGCACCTGTTTTAATCACCATTAAGCAACCTGGCACAGGGACAACTAACATTGGTTAAGTTAAGCAAAAGCTCTTTCCTATTCAGTAGCATTAGCACGAAATCGGTTTCTTGGGAGCAGGCCCAATAAAACAGCTGTGCTGAGATACTGTGTCCTAATGAATAATGAGAATATCCAAATCGGCTTGGGATGAGTCCCAGTGCATTTGCACTACAGGCCTTGGTTCACAGCTTGGAGGGGCTCCTAGACCCAGCTTTGTCACTAGAAATCCAAGTGGCCTCCGTGGTACAAAACGTCTCTCACAAGTTGAGGCTGGTGCACCAGCTATGATGCTTCTCCTGGGAGAGATAGTCTGCCCACGGCTATACATGCTCTGCAAATCTCCAGATTAGACTACTGCAGTCTTCCCCAACTGGGTGCCCTCCAGATGTGCTGGGCTACATCTCTCATTATTTGCAGCCAGCATCAAGGGTGTTGCAGTCCAGCACATCTGGAAGGCTGGACTACTGCCATGCATTGTATGTGGGGCTGCCTTTGAAGACTTTTCAGAAAATAACATTAGTTCAAAATACATCCACTAGGCTGCTAATTAACTGGGAATGTGCACTGGGAACATATTTCTCCAGGGCTTAAACAGCTACACTGGCTCCCATTCTGTTTCCAGGCACAATTCAACGTGCTTGTGTTGGCCTTTAAAGTTCTGCACAGCTTGGGACCTGGGTAACCCCTATCCAACATGAGCCAGCCCATATACTGTGATCATGATGGGAGATCCTCCTCCAGGTGCCCTTCTATGTGAAGTAAGGTGGATGGTGACATGGGAAAGGGCACCCTGCTTATGGCCATGTGTCTTCTTTTACAGACAGTCCTCTGACTGAAGGGCTGCCAGAGGACTGTCTTCTATTTTGAAGGTGTCCTTGATTTGAAGAGATGTCCAATCCATGTCCGGTGTAAAGATAAAGAACCATCAGAAGGGAGAGCAAGACCCTTGAAATTGCCCATCATCAGTGAGTCCCTGGACAGCAGACTGAGCAGGCACACAGGACACCTGCTCAGTCTTCCCCACTATGGTGAGGTGTCCTGTATTTCTATTTTAATGTCAATAACAATTACTGAATTTGCAGCTAAGTGTATATATTAAAGGTAAAGGTGTCCCCAACCAGTCATGTCCAACTCTAGGGTGCGGTGCTCATCCCCATTTCTAAGCCGAAGAGCCAGCGCTGTCCGAAGACGCTTCCGTGGTCATGTGGCCGGCATGACTGAACACCGAGGTGCACGGAACGCTGTTACCTTTCCCACCGAGGCGGTACCTATTTATCTACTTGCAATTTCTTGCTTTCGAACTGCTAGGTTGGCAGAAGCTGGGACTGAAGACGGGAGCTCACTCCGTCACGCGGCACTCAGGTCTCAAACTGCTGTCCTGCCGACCTTCCAGTCTGCAGTTCAGCGTCTTAACCACTAAGCCACCGCGGCCCCTAAGTGTATATATTAGCGTATGCTAATTTTATGCAAATCGATGTCCTCTTTTTTGGCCACCCTATTATGGAATGTTCTCCCTGCACCAGGAGACCTTTTTTATTGTCCCAAGCCTTTAAACCATTTTTAGTTGTTTTTATGCTTTTTACCTTCTGTTTTTGACTTCGTTGCTCACATCCTTTTTAATTATTTTATTTGTAAGCTCCCATGGCAATTTTGAAATTGAAAGGTGGCATATCCATCCACTTATTCATAAAGTGTCTTTTCAAACTTACCTTCAAGAAATGTTTGCCACCACCTTTGCCCATCTGAGCCTACCTGCAATTTAAGGTCATCGGCGGGGAGGGGGGATTCCACATATCCCCATCATCTGATGTGGCTACACAGGACAGGACAAGTTCTTCTCAGTAATGGTGCCTTTAGGGGATTTCCACTCCCCATTACTGCCACCACCTATGAGGAAATTGCTCCTTCACTGGGCAGTCTCATTATGGGGTTTCTTATTTATAACAAATGCCTATATTTCAGGGCCTAAGGAACTTGGCCCCTATAACTCAAGAGTTCCACAAGCTGACCCTTTCCTACTGCCACCAATTCTGTTAGAATACTTTAAAACCTCCCAATAGCTGGTATAAGAGACTTAAGCGTGAGATGGGCACTGATACTACAGATAAGTTAAACAATTAGACAAGTAAAGGTGCAATCCTATACATGTTTAGACAGAAAAAGTCCTAGAACTCCCAGCATTCCTCAGCCACCATCTAAACAGGCATAGGACTGCACCCTAATTTATTAAAGGGATATTTTGTGCATGAGGGATTACTAATATTTACTTTGGGGTTTTCAAAAAACTGCTTAGTGACATTTTTTTAGGACTCAAGAGAGACTGTTGCTTTTACAAGCCTCTAAGGATTTCTTTTACCTAGGGATGTACGAAAGTCACTTACCTTTTTGCAGGGGTGATTTGCGGTGGGGGGAGGCGCTCTGCACTTCCCCCCGAAATCCTAACTTGGCCGGCTCCGCTCCGCGGCAACTCCGTGGAGCCACCGGCCGGGTGCATTCACAGGCGTCTGGAGCCTGTGGATGCAAATGGTGGCGGCTATGGCAGCCGCCATTTGCGTTCATGTTTTTGGCCATGATAGGCTATGTAAATATTTACGTAGCTTATCACGGCAAAAAAAAGAGGAACGCAAACGGTGGCGGCCACAGCAGCCAAGATTTGTGTTCCCTTTTTTTGCCGTGATAGGCTACATAAATATTTATGTAGCCTATATCGGCAAAAAACAGGAATGCAAATGGTGGCAGTTATGGCGGCCACCATTTGCGTTCCCTTTTTTTTTGCCATGATAGGCTACGTAAATACTTACGTAGCCTATCACAGCAAAAATACTTACGGCGGCCTAAATGGGGAAGCGAATGGTGGCCGCAGACGCGGCCGCCATTCGCAAAGCAGCGCGAAGGGCACCAGGTAAGTGCTCCATTTCACGTGCCTTTCGCGGGGTGGTGGGCGGGGGGCTTCGTTCCGCCACAGATTTCGGGGGGCCAAATGCACTGGCATTCGGCTTCACTGAGATCCGTGGTGGAATTCTCTGACATCCCTAGTTTTACCTCAGGCCAAATTCCCTAAACCTCCACCTCAGCCAAATACCCTTACAACCAGGTCCAGCTTCTGGGTACAGTCTTCCTCTGACACCTAAACTCCTCCTGTTGTATTACTGGCCGCTTGAACATTTTATCTAGAGTTTTACTGCCTGCTTGTATAACCTTCCTCTAGCAAGATCTTAGGGCAGCCTCTTGGCATAACACAGCCCCCCGCTCCCTGCTCCTCGTCATCACCAGCGACCTAAGGTTATCCCACAGAGAAAGGATAGCATAGTGTCCAAACCTTAGCTATTCAAATTTTCCTCAGCTTTCTCCTAGTCCTTTTTACGACACTATGCAGCCAACCACCAGACCTTCTCCCTCTCTCTCCACAGACTCCCTCAGACTCAACTCCGGTCAACTGCCATACCTTAACTGTCATTTCCCATCTGCTCTTCTTCACCTGGCTAGAATCCCCAGCCAATCAGAACTGAATTTACCTGATCCAGGCCCCATCTAACAATATTCAAAGCGATTGTCTCTCTCTCTCCCCCTTCAGAATCTGGCTGGGCAAATACTACACAGGCCTTTGACAATATTTATTTATTTATTTCATTTATATCCCGCCTTTTTTCCTCTTGCAAGGAACCCAAGGCGGCTTACATTATCATCCTCCTCTCCATTTTATCCTCACAACAACAACCCTGTGAGGTAGGTTGGGCTGAGAGTGTGTGACTGGCCCAAAGTCACCCAGTGAGCTTCCATGGCCGAGTGGGGACTAGAACCCGGATCTCCCGGCTCCCAGTCCAACACTCTCGCCACTACACCACACTGGCTCTCAATGAACAATGAAACAATGAACAATGAAACAAGGCCTCAGGCCTACTTACACTGTAGCTTCACAGAGCCCTCATGAAGTAAACCTCACAGAACCACAATCACATTTCTTCACAGTGCCTGCGCAGCAGAAGTACATCCTGAGGGAGGCTCGCTTGGCCTACCTCATTGCTAGGGTTTACCTGCATTTGCTGAAATTCCCTCTTCTACATCATTAAAGGTGGAGGGGCCATGTCCTCTTTTGCATCTGGCCACCCTATCACTCAGTGAGCTTCATGGCAGAGGGGAGGTTTGAACCCTGCTCCTAGTCTTGCACTCCAACCACTAAAACACACGGTTTTCTTTACTAGGTGGCCTTAGGAAAGCCATTATGCCTCAACTCTCCATCTGTCATATGGAGATAACAATACGGATCTACCTTACTGGCTGTTATGAGGATTACTGAAATAACATTAAAGAATGTGTTTTGAACACGCAGGAAGCATGATGTAAATGCTAAGTATGGTGGTATCTTAAACAACGCCTATGTAGCATGGATACCAATGGAAATCCAAGGCTGCAATATTGCTCAGTTAATACCTTGGTAATCTCAACTGCTACAGAAGGAGTGGACATTCATATATATGCAAGGGTGGGGGTGGGGGGTGTCAGCGGGCTGTCAGTACAAGCCTGGGTGGGCTCTGGCAGGCTCTGGGCAAGTCTTGGTCTCAGATTCCCGTTCATCAAATGAGAATGACAAGTGTGACCTATTTCACAAAGCTGCAATCACAACAAAGACCACAAGATGAAGGGGAGGGGGGAGCGTTTAGGTTGCTTTCCAAAGCCAAGTTTGTGACTGTAGGACATCATCATGTAAATTCATGAAAATATAAAATCTGCATAGGTGTGGCTATTAATATTTTATTTTATGTATTACGCTCATCTCCCACCCTTACTTGAAAATCTCAGGACAGCTCAGGTGGGGCTTCATGTGGTCTCCCTTCCAGGAACCAACCAGCTCCACAACCACAGAGCTTGAACAATAAATACAATAACAGTATAAGTGGGACCTGCAACATAATGCTGCAGAATAGAGTGCACCCGTTTGAGATACTCCATTCTGCTCCCCCTTCCACCTAGTTTTGTTTATTCTCCCACAAGAGTCAGCCAGTATTCTGTGGCCACTGAAGATGCCCAGTCTTCACTGGGCTGTTTTGGGTTTCTGCATATTTGGGTTTCCCTCTCCTTTATGCCCCCCCCCCAAATTTTTTTGTACTCCTGCAAACCTTGGAGCTTCTCCGAGTCTATTGATACATCCCACTTGTGTGTAGATGGTGCTGTTTCGACTACATAAGATAGGAGGCGGTGGGCTTTTGATTGCTAGAGTTATTCAAGCAGAGACTGGACAGTCATCTGGGATGCTGTAAACTGGATTCCTGCACTGAGCACGGGGCTGGACGCAATGGCTTAAATGGCCTCTTCCAGCTCTATGATCCTATGATAAGGACTGGCACTCGGAGAACTGAGTTCACTGTTAGGATATTTGGCAGACTTCCCCAATCTTGTTCCCTCCAGACGTTTTAGACTATAGCTCTCAGCATTCCTGACCATTGGCCAAGCTGGCTATGGCTATGGGAGTTGAAGTCCAAAACTTCTGGAGTGGAGGCTAATATATGGTGTGCTGCTCTCAGAACGGACTGAAATGTAAAATTAGGTCCTTTTGTTTTAAGGTTATGGATCTGGTAACTCTACAAGCAGGAGGATTGCCAACTGACTAGCAGTAATCTGACGTGCAGTTTTTATTTATTATTTGTACAAATAATACCAAATATTACCAGGAGAAGATTTTCAAAAGCTGGAGAGAAACACCATCTCCTTCTAATGTCTGCCCACCAAGCTGCGGTTAAGGGCACCATTACAGGAGCCAATTGAATAGTTGGCAACCTTGTTGGGGGGGAGTACATGTGGAAGGTACATAGAGCGAAGTGCCAATTTTTCAGTTGACCACTCTAGCTGTGCTTTTAACAGAGCTTTATGTGCAAGTGACACTCTCTGTGTCATGAAAACCTTCACTGGCTAATTTCTGCATGTCAAGCTGCTGTTAAAGGCACAAGAGCTCACCATTCTGATCAGTTGGCCACCCGAAACACCACATCCACAAATTCATTGTAACGTTTCTTTTTGGAGTCATCAACGTATTAAGAAAAATCTTGTCTAGAGGCAAACATTTTGTAAGATGCAAATTATCTTGTGAATACTTGGTACCCTTTCTACAAGAGAAAATGCCCCCAAATGCTGAGTCATCACACACACACACAAACACACACACGGCAGCACTGACTGAATGTATTTATTAATTTAAGCGCAGCCTTCAGATAGGTTTCTATTGCTAAGCTGGAAAGGAATTGAACCTTTAAATCCTGATCTTCCTTTTGTAGGTTTGTTTGTTTGTTTGTTTTTTCAATCTACAACTGATGAGCATCGGAAGCCGCCTTATATCCAGTTGCATCTCTGGTCCATCTACTCTGACTAGTAGCAGGGTCTCAGGAGGAAGTTTCTGGTTATTTCTACACCAGCCTAAAATCCTGCATTTAAAACGGGGCTTTCTGCTTCCATTTTAAATGTAGGATCACAACTGACTCCTTTTACATGTGCTTCCTTTTCTCCCCCCCCCCCTTATATGACTCTTCCACTTTATCTTTCAATGATCTCACTCCTCTTCTTGCCACTATTCCTCTTTTCACGGAGGGAACTCAAGCGGAACACAACAGGGTAACTCGGTAGCTCATTATCTGCGATCTATTTAAAAACGGAACAAAGGGCATTTAGTGCAGGAGGGTCATGGCAGGGTCACTGCATCATGTAAAGAGCCCGCAAACTTCTGTGAAGGAGCCCTCTCTCTCAGTCTGTCCCACTACCACCATCACCCACAAAACAAAACCCTGGTTTAAAGACATGAAGTAAGGGCCGCACAGCAAATACCCTGAACGTGTTCTTTAGTTTGCTTCTTTCATTTTTCTTTGTAAATTGCAGCGGGGCTGATCAGGGTCAAGATAAATAGGGGAAATATTTTTTAAAAACTCTTTTGCCCTTCACAAAAGTCCTGATGAAAATCACCTCCCTGAACCTGCCATAGGGTGGCCAGCTATCCTCTTTTACAGAGGACAGTCCAATCCTCCATTTGAAGGGATGCCAGAGGACTGTCTCCTATTTTGAAGGTGTCCTTTATTTGAAGGGCTGTCCAGTCCAAGTCCAGTTTAAAGATAAAAAACCACCAGCAGGATGATCTGGGCCTTGAAGTCGCCCATCAACAGCACCTGAATAGCAGGCTGAGCAAGGCACACAGGCGGACAAGTGGTCACAGTCTCCCACACTATGGGGAGATGTCTATTTGAATCATAATAATTATTTCTAAATTTGCACCTATACATATAAATGAGCATATGCCAATTTTAAGCAAACTGGTGTCCTCTTTTATCCTCTTTTTTGGCAATTCATAAGTGGCCATTCTAAGCTGCCGCTTGTGCCGGAGCTAAGCTGCTATCGTCGCTACTATAGAGTGGCCATGTGTCCTGCTTTACAAATGACAGACCTCTATTTGAAGGTGTCCTCTATTTGAAGGGCTGACCAGTCCAAATCCAGTTTAAAGATAAGGACCCATAAGAAGGGAGGCCTTGAAGTTGCACCTGTGCAGCAGAGTGAACAGCAGGCACACAGGTCACCTGGTCACAGTCTTCATAAGGCACACTTATGGAGACATGTATTGCATTTCTATTTCAATTATAGAAATTATTTCTAAACATGCTGCTATACATGTAAAGTAACTTGTGCAAAGTTTATGCAAATCACTGTCCTCTTTGGTCCTCTTTTTGGACTGTGTATTTCCTCTTTTCTGCCAATTTGTAACTGGCAATCCTGTGCTGATGGCACTGGGAGCATGGCATGAGAAGAAAGAGTTTTAAAAGCCTCTCCCAAACTGCGGTCCTGATCCTGGTTCTCTTCTTCCCCACCCCTGGCAGCTTTTGTTTAAAGTAAAAGAAAGTCATCACACAAGGCAACGCACATATCTAACACAACAGGTCATTTGGCCCTCTGAGGCTTAACCATGTCTTTGTTGTGTAGGCAGCTGGGAATTCCTCCATCCTTATCCAGGGAAAGCTAACCTCTTCTTCTTTTACACAATTCTAGAATCATAATCAAATGCTCTTCTCTTTATTTACAGGTGCCCTCCAGATGTGTTGAACTGAAACTCCCATCATTTATTCACAGCGGGAACACAAAGAGTAGATGAGCGCATCCAAAACCAAACTCAGGTTGAAGCCCCCCCCCCCCTTTACTCATTGGGCACAATTCCCTGAGCTTTGCTTCATTGCAAGTTCCACAGAACGAAGGAGTAGTTTGCAGGAGTGGTATTTAACAGACTGCCACCACTGGAGTCTGCCAGTCTTTCATAGAATCATAGAATGTTTGGGTTGGAAGGGGCCTACAATACCATCGAGTCCAACCCCCTGCTCAGTGCAGGAATCCAAGTCAGAGCATCCCCAACAGATGGCTGTCCAGCCTCATCTTGAATGCCTCCAGTGTGGGAAAGCCCACCACCTCCCTAGGTAATTGGTTCCATTGTCATATTGCTCTAACAGTCAGGAAGTTTCTCCTGATGTTCAGCCGGAATCTGGCTTCCTGTAACTTGAGCCCATCATTCCATGTCCTGCATTTTGGGATGATTGAGAAGAGATGCTGGCCTTCCACTCTGGCTGGGAATGATGGGAGTTGCGGTCGAACACATCTAGGGGCACCAGGTTTGGGGAAGGTTGGTGTATGCCATTCTACCAAAGTCATTTTGTCTCTAAACTGGCCTTTTTTTCTCTTTGGCTCAAACAAGCAATAGCTTTAATTACAAAGGAAATTAGTAACAGCCAAATGCTCATTTTTAATTATGCTGATGAACATTCTCTAAAACCTCTTCAGTTCTTCTGGTGTTAATTATAGTTTGTCATACTGATACCTTTGAATATGGACTCATCCCAAACAGATTTTAAAAATCTCACTCTTTCCCCATATATTGCATTAGTGGAGTCAAAAACAACAACAATCAACAACAACAAAACAGCAAAACAAGCCACCACTTTCTTCTTCCAGTCCCGCTTCCCTAACACGCATAATAGGATCTCATGAAAGTACTAAGATTTTTATCTATAAAACTGGCAGCATTTTTGTCACTCTTGACAGCATGAGTCTCAGTAGAGTGTTGGTTTCTTTCAAAGAAAGATTGAGTAATTTAATCTTTGGATAAGAATGTCCTTGGATGAGACATGAAAAATGTGTCCCCGTTCTTAACACGTGTTTATTCACAAACGTTTCTATTCTTAATTTGCTTCATTTATTTGTCCTGTTTCTTTCATGCTTGCTGTCCACTTTTCCAGCTCTTTAACTCCTTAAAACATTTTTTTCTAAGTAGGAGAAGAAATAATGGCAGTGAAAGAGCAGGTGAGAAAGAGAGAGAATCAAAAGATATTCTAAAGATTATCATAATCAAACCTCACTCTCAGCCACGGGAGCCTTGGAAGGTGAAAGGCAAAGCAATATAAATCAGAGGTCTTTGCAGCAATAATCTGGAACTTCATAACCATGCAAATCCCATGCCTTAAAACTGAAAAGGAGCAATTTCAGCCATTCTGAGGGACCTGATTGTCATCTCGTCTGTGCTGTGCCACTTTATACCTCTGCTGAGTCTGATGGAGTTATTCCTGACATTATAATAATAGAGCAGAGGGAGAAGTTGGCTCTGATTGGCAGCCGGCATTTCCTTAACCAAAATGTAATATGGGAGCAATGATCAGCTGCCAACTCCCACCTGCCCCCCCCCAAGAGGTCCCTAGAGATGCCAGTCCCACCCATCTGCAGCCCATATAGAAAACAGGGTGGCCACTTACAAATCGCCAAAAAAGACGATAAAAGAAGACAGTGGAATTCAATCCCTCTCTCTCCTGCTCATTCGAGTGCAGATCTTGAGTGTTTGTACCTTGTGTTGGGTACCCCGGACAGATTAGGGATTCTGCTGGTGTACCGCCCACCCTGCTGCCCATCAGACTCCCTGCCTGAGCTGACGGAGGTGGTCTCAGACTTGGTGTTGAGGACTCCTAGGATGATGGTCCTGGGGGATCTCAACTTCTGGGTGGCTCAGGACTTCATGGCCGCCATGACAACCTTGGGGCTGTCCCAACATATCATCGGCCCAGCACATGTAAAAGGACACACGCTTGATCTGGTTTTCTCGACTGGGCAGGAGGATGGTGAGCTGAAAATGGAGAAATTAACATCTGTCCCTTTGTCATGGTCAGATCACTTCCTGCTGAGGTTTAGACTCTTGGCAGCCTTTCCCCTCTGCAAGGGTGGGGGACCTATTAAAATGGTCCACGTCTGGATTCTGATGGATTCCAGAGGGCTCTGGAGGATTTTCCTGCTGATACGGCTGGTGCTCCTGCCCAGGTCACTCTGTGGAATGCAGAGATGACTCGGGCGGTTGACATGATCAAGCCCAAGCACCCTCTTCCTCTGAGCAGAGCCCGGCCAGCTCCTTAGTATACACCCGAGCCGAGGGCAATGAAGTAAGAGGGGAGATGGCCAGGACGCAGGTGGAGGAAAACTCATGCTGAGTTAGGGATGGCGGAGAATTCTGCCACGGATTCCAGTGAGGCCAAATGCACTGGCATTTGGCCCCCCGGAATCCGTGGTGGAATGGCCTCCTGTCCCCCCGCCTGCCCCATGGAACCCCCCGGGACAGCACTCACCTGGGGCGGATGCGGCAGAGGCTTCGGTGGCGGGGGCGGCAGCAGGTGCGGCGGCAGCGGTGGAAGGTGCGGCAGCGGTGGAATGTGTGGCGGAAGGTGAGGTGGCGGCAGGGGTGGGGGCGGAGGCGGCAGAAGGGGCGGTGGGGGCAGAAGGGGCGGCGGGGGCGGCGGGGGTGGCGGCAGCTGGTCTCCTGGCTGGCCGCGGCTGGGCACAGAGTACGCAAATGGTGGCGGCTACGGCGGCCGTCATTTGCGTTCGCTATTTTTCGCCGTTCTAGCCTACGTAAATATTTTTACGCAAATGGCTGCCGTAGCCACCGCCATTTGCGTACGCGTTTTTTTTTAACTTTGCCGTGATAGGCTACGTAAATATTTACGTAGCCTATCACGGTTAAGTACAGGGACAGAAACGGCGGCGGCTACGGCCGCCACCATTTGCATCCCTGCTGCCCAGTGGCCAGATGTCTGCCGGCTCTGCTCCACGGGGATTCTGTGGAGCCAGCCAGAGGCTCCACAGAATCCCCGTGGAGCGGAGCCAGCTGGGCAGGATTCCGGGGGGAGGGACGGAGCGCCTCCCCCCCATCGAGGATTCCAGGGGGAGGGACGGAGCGCCTCCTCCCCCACCGCAAAGCAGATCCGCGAAACGGTAAGTGACTTTCGTACATCCCTATGCTGAGTCTGGCCGAACACACATTAAAGCTCATTATCAAACCTACTCTGTGGCGGTGAGGGTGGCAAAGAGACAGTTCTGTTCCACCAGCATTGCATCTTCTCAGTGTCATCCAGTGGAGTTTTTCCGAGTGGTTTGCGGCCTGTTACATTCTGGGCCAGGGAGAGAGACTTTGGAACCCTCAGTTGCACACTGTGATGAGTTTGCACCGCACTTCGAAGATAAAGTCGCTCAGATTCGTCATGACTTTGAAGATAAAGTCGTCAGATTCGTAAAGACCACGATTAATGCAGTTCCATTGGTAGAGGCATTCAGAGCACCGTCTGGTCCAGTTCTATTGGATGAGTTTCAGTTACTGAGGCCTGAGGATGCGGACAAGGTGCTTGGCCAAGTCCGATCGACCACTTGTGTGCTTGACCCTTGCCCTTCATAGCTTATTACATCGAACAAGGGGGGGATGTCTGGCTAGGTCCAGGAGTTTGTAAATTCGTCCTTGAGAGAGGTAGGGATGTCAGAGAATTCCGCGACGGATCTCGGTGGGATGACCTCTGTGGGATGACCTCTGCTGGGGGGGGGGGTTCGACCCTGTTGATTCTTTTGGACCTCTCAGAGGCTTTCGATACCATCGACCACGGTATCCTTCTGGATAGGTTGTCTGAGTTGGGAGTTGGAGGCACTGCACTGCAGTGGTTCCGCTCCGCCTTGGATGGCCGACTCCTGAAGGTGGTGCTGGGGGATTATTGCTCTGTGCCATGGCAATTGTGCCATGGGGTTCCACAGGGCTCTATTTTATCCCCCATGCTGTTTAACATCTACATGAAACCGCTAGGGGAGGTTATCCGGAGGTGTGGGCTGAGGCGCCATCAATATGAGGATGACACCCAGCTCTACCTCTCTTTCTCATCAAACCCAGGTGAGACAGTAGCTGTTCTGAATCAGTGCCTGGGCATGGTAATGGACTGGATGAGGGCCAATAAACTGGAACTCAATCCAGACAAGACGGAGGTACTGTTAGCAGGTGGTTCGTCTGCCCGGCTATGTGATATTCAACCTGTTCTGGAGGGGGTTGCTCTCCCCCTAAAGGATCACATTCATAGTTTGGGGGTGGTCTTGGACCCAGAACTGTCACTTGAGGCACAGCTGAACTCAGTGGCATGGAGCACTTTTTATCAGCTTAGTCTGGTATACCACCTACGCCCCTATCTGGACAGAGATAGCCTAGCTACAGTTATCCATGCTCTGATAACGTCTCGTCTGGATTACTGCAGTGCATTATACATGGGGCTGCCTTTGAAAACAGTCCAGAAACTTCAGCTGGTCCAAAATAGGGCAGCAAGATTGTTAACAGGGACTGGCCAATGAGCTCATATTAATCCACTACTTTTCCAGCTGCACTGCCTGCCAGTCCATTTCTGGGCCGAATTCAAAGTGCTGGTTGTTGTTGTTCAGTCGTTCAGTCGTGTCCGACTCTTCGTGACCCCATGGACCATAGCACGCCAGGCCTTCCTGTCCTGCGCTCTCTCCCGGAGCGTGCTCAAGTTCATATTCATTGCATCCGTGATGCTATCTAGCCATCTCATCCTCTGCCGTCCCCTTCTCCTTTTGCCTTCAGTCTTTCCCAGCATCAGGGTCTTTTCCAGGGAGTTTTCTCTTCGCATTAGGTGGCCAAAATATTGGAACTTCAGCTTCAGTATCTGTCCTTCCAATGAGCACTCAGGGTTGATTTCCTTTAGGATTGACTGATTTGACCTCCTTGCAGTCCAGGGGACTCGTAAGAGTCTTCTCCAGCACCACAGTTCGAAAGCATCAATTCTTCGGCGCTCAGCCTTCCTTATAGTCCAGCTCTCACAGCCATACATTACTACTGGGAAAACCATAGCTTTGATTAGACGGACCTTTGTCGGCAAGGTGATGTCTCTGCTTCTTACTATGCTGCCTAGGTTGGCCATAGCTTTCCTCCCAAGGAGCAAGCTTCTTTTAATTTCATGGCTACAGTCACCGTCTGCGGTGATCTTGGAGCCCAAGAAAGTAAAATCTGTCACTGCTTCCATTTCTTCCCCTTCTATATGCCAGGAAGTGATGGGGCCAGATGCCATGATCTTCGTTTTTTTAATGTTGAGTTTCAAACCAGCTTTTGCACTCTCCTCTTTCACCCTCAACAAGAGGCTCTTGAGATCCTCTTCGCTTTCTGCCATTAGGGTGGTATCGTCTGCATATCGGAGGTTGTTGATAATTCTCCCAGCAATCTTAATTCCGACCTCTGATTCATCCAACCCGGCATTTCTCATGATGTACTCTGCATATAAGTTAAATAAGCAGGGTGACAAAATGCAGCCTTGTCGTACTCCTTTCCCAATTTTGAACCAATCGGTTGTTCCATGTCTGGTTCTTACTGTTGCTTCTTGACCCTCGTACAGGTTTCTCAGGAGACAGGTAAGGTGGTCTGGTACTCCCATCACTTTAAGAATTTGCCACAGTTTGTTGTGATCCACACAATCAAAGGCTTTAGCGTAGTCAATGAAGCAGAAATAGACGTTTTTCTGGAATTCTCTTGCTTTCTCCATGATGCAGCGAATGTTGGCGATTTGATCTCTAGTTCCTCTGCCTCTTCTAAACCCAGCTTGTACTTCCGGTAGTTCTCGGTTCGCATACTGCTGAAGCCTAGCTTGTAGGATTTTGAGCATCACCTTGCTGGCATGTGAAATGAGCGCAATTGTGCGGTAGTTTGAACACTCTTTGGCGTTGCCCTTCTTTGGAATTGGAATGTAAACTGACCTTTTCCAGTCTTGTGGCCACTGTTGAGTGTTCCAGATTTGTTGGCATATTGAATGCAGCACTTTAACAGCATCATCTTTTAGGATTTTAAATAGCTCGGCTGGAATACTGTCATCTCCGCTAGCTTTGTTGTTACTAATGCTTCCTAAGGCCCACTTGACTTCACTCTCGAGGATGTCCGGCTCAAGTTCAGTGACCGCACTATCATGGCTATCAGGGACATTCAGATCTTTCCTGTATAGTTCTTCTGTGTATTCTTGCCACCTCTTCTTAATCTCATCTGCTTCTGTTAGGTCCCTGCCTTCTTTGTCTTTTATCATGCCCGTCTTTGCACAAAACGTTCCCTTGAGATCTCCAATTTTCTTGAAGAGATCTCTAGTCTTTCCCATTCTGTTCTTTTCCTCGATTTCTTTGCATTGTTCATTTAAGAAGGCCTTCTTGTCTCTCCTTGCTATTCTCTGGAACTCTGCATTCAGTTGGGTATATCTTCCCCTTTCTCCCTTGCTTTTCGCTTCCCTTCTTTCGTGAGCTACTTGTAAAGCCTCATCAGACAGCCACTTGGCTTTCTTGCATTTCTTTT
The DNA here is from genome assembly GCF_057233095.1 of Heloderma suspectum. Lineage (NCBI taxonomy): Eukaryota > Metazoa > Chordata > Lepidosauria > Squamata > Helodermatidae > Heloderma > Heloderma suspectum. The sequence continues at coordinate 26,294,616 of NC_139464.1, forward strand.
TCTTTGGGATGGATTTCGTTGCTGCCTCCTCAACAATGTTACGGACCTCCGTCCATAGTTCCTCAGGCACTCTGTCTATCAGGTCTAATCCCTTCAATCTATTCCTCACCTCCACTGTATATTCATCAGGGATATGATTTAGGTCATACCTGAACGGTTTAGTGGTTTTCCCGACGTTCTTCAATTTAAGCCGAAATTTTGCAAGAAGCAGCTCATGATCTGAGCCACAGTCAGCTCCAGGTCTTGTTTTGACTGACTGTATGGAGCTTCTCCATCTTTGGTTGCAAAGGACATAATCAATCTGATTTCGATATTGACCATCTGGTGACGTCCATGTGTAGAGTCGCCTCTTGTGCTGTTGGAAAAGAGTGTTTGCTATGATCAGCATGTTCTCTTGGTAAAACTCTATTAGCTTTTGTCCTGCTTCATTTTGTACACCAAGGCCATGCCTGCCTGTTATCCCGGTGATTTCTTGACTTCCTACTTTAGCATTCCAATCCCCTATGATGAAGAGGACATCTTGTTTTGGTGTTAGTTCTAGAAGGTGTTGTAGGTCTTCATAGAACTGATCAACCTCAGCTTCTTCGGCTTTAGTGGTTGGGGCATAGACTTGAATTACTGTGATGTTGAATGGTTTGCCTTGGATTCGTACTGAGATCATTCTATCATTTTTAAGATTGTACCCCAGTACTGCTTTTCCCACCCTTTTGTTGACTATGAGTGCTACTCCATTTCTTCTAAGGCATTCTTGCCCACAATAGTAGATATGATGGTCACCTGAATTAAATTTGCCCATGCCTGTCCATTTGAGTTCGCTGATTCCCAAGATGTCGATGTTCAATCTTGCCATCTCACGTTTGACCACCTCCAGCTTACCTTGATTCATGGATCTGACATTCCAGGTTCCTAAACAATATTGTTCTTTACAGCATCGGATTTTCTTTTCACCACCAGACACATCCACAGCTGAGTGTCCTTTCGGCTTTGGCCCAGCCGCTTCACTCTTTCTGGCGCTACTTGGAAATACCCTCTGCTCTTCCCCAGTAGCATATTGGACACCTTCCGACCTGAGGGGCTCATCTTCCGGCGTCATCTCTTTTAGCCTTGTGATACGTTCCATGGGGTTTTCTTGGCAAGAATACTGGAGTGGGTTGTCATTTCCTTCTCCAGTGGACCACATTTTGTCAGAACTCTCTGCCATGACCTGTCCATCTTGGGTGGCCCTGCACGGCATAGCTTATGGCTTCACTGAGTTACGCAAGCCCCTTCGCCACAACAAGGCAGTGATCCATGAAGGGGCAAAGTGCTGGTATTAACACTCAAAGCCCCTAACGGCTTGAGGCCAGGTTATTTGAAGGATTGCCTCCTCCCATATGTGCCTGCCCAGACCTTAAGATCATCCTCAGCAGCCCTTCTCCGTGAGCCCCTGCCAAAGGAAGTGAGGCAGGTGGCTACTAGGAGGAGGGCCTTTTCTGCTGTGGCACCCCGGCTGTGGAACGAGCTCCCTAGTGAGGTTCGCCTGGTACCTACACTGTATTCCTTCCAGCGCCAGGTGAAGACCTTTTTATTTTCCCAGGCATTTTAGCATTTTAGCTTTCTAGACTTTTAGCTTTGCTGTTTTAAATCTGTATTTTAAATCTCTGCATTGCTGCTAGGTTTTATTCTAGTTTTATTCTGGTTGTATTGTTATATTGTTATATTGTGGTTTTAATGTTTTTATATTTTATATTGTTTTACTGTGTGCTTTTTGGTTTTAATTTTTGTGAATCGCCCAGAGAGCTTCGGCTATTGGGCGGTATAGAAATGAAATGAAATGAAATAAATATATAACATTTGCATAAGCTAATATATAGATGCAGATTTAGAAATATTATAAAACAAACAATCTGCAGATTTTATGATATATTATTGATCTCATTGCCCTTATGTAAGCTGCTTTAGGAACCTTGTTGGCTAATGAGTGGGATGAAAATATTTAAAATGAATAAAATCTATAAAAATAATGAATAAATGCATTGCAGGGGGAGGGAGGTAATCTTGAATATATCCAAGAGCAAGCCTTTTAGGGTGCAATCCATGTTTAGACAGAAAGAAGTCCTACAATTCCCAGTATGCCCCAGCCAGCCATGCTGGCTGAGGCATGCTGGGAGTTGTAGGACTTTTTTTCTGTCTAAACATGCATAGGATTGCGCCCTTAATCCTCCTTGCCCAATCTGGTGGCTTCTGATATGGTAGACTACAACTCCCATCAATCCCAGCATGCTGGCTGAGGTTATGGGAATTGTAGTCCCACACATCATTAAGTTGGAGGAAGGCTGAGGGGATTCTTGCCCACACACTGCTCTAAAAACTGAAACAGCTTTCCTTTTTCCTTTTTTGATTTTTTTAAAATATACATACATGAATTTGTATACATCCATAGCAGTGAATACATATGAAATGCTATCTCTAGACACGATCCCAGCTTACTACCCAAAGGAATATGGGGCTGGGCTACTCTCAGACAGCCAGATCTATAAAGCGCCAAAGAAAAAAGGACTTGGCACTTAAGAAGCACTGAATGAAATCAATGTGGTTGAAAGACAGTGCCTGTGCTCTTGCCTGTGCTCTTGCTTGCTGGTGATCTCTCTCTCTCTCTCCCCCCCCCTCTCAAAGCCCCTAACACACACACAGAGAGAGAGAGAGAGAGAGAGCGCAGATTCCAAGAGGGATTGCTGCACTCCCAGGAAACAAGGGGTCACCTGCGGTCATGTCGCAGTTGTGCCCTGTATCCAGAGGGAAGGTACTTAAGATGCGGTCACTCTCGGGAAAACTTTGTAACAAACAGACTGTGACAGGTTCTCATTTGCCGCACTGTTTTGTCTCGCTGCAGATGAAATGGAGCTTGCTTAATAACGTTTAATGTGCCATGAAGACTAAACACCCCTGCTTCAAGGTGAGCTGAGGGTGGACTTCTTGTCTGTCCCGGTCAGCTTGGCTTGTGCTTTTTCCTTACCGGAGAGTCACCGTGTGGTTATTCTAGGTTTGTCATCAGTCCTGGATTTTACTTTTTTACGGTGCCTTTACACCTAGCTATCCAAACAGCAATTTTGCTGGGAATTAAACAACTAATATTCTATTATTATTATTATTATTATTATTATTATTATTATTATTATTGCTGCTGCTGCTGTTGTTGGTGTTGTTGTTGTTGTTGTTATGAATTCCTGATGGGGCAGGAGGGGACAGCTTTCCATGCAAATTTGGAAAACGTCTTTATTAAACTTGCAGGCAAAAAAAGCTCTCATTAGACTGGCAGGTTGGAGAATTTAGACTGAAACTTCATTACACTGGTCCAGATAAACATCTCAGAGGTATGCTTATAATGTTGCTTGACGATGTTTTGAAGAAGCTGATGCAACATTGTACAGCAGAAACCTAATTTGATAATAGGTCAGATCTTAATACTATCCAATTTAACACCTGAATATAAAAATCAAGAAAGCATAGATTGTGGAAAGTGATCACTTCCACCCTGAAATAGAAAAGGATTAATTTTGAATGGAGTTTCCTCTTCAAATTGATTGGGGGGGGGGTGTCAAAGAAGCAAAGAGTTTGAAGGGACCTCAAAGGTCATCTAGTTCAACTCTGTGCCAATGCAGGAATTCACTACTACAGCATCTGTGGTAAGTAGGCATCCAGGCTCTGCTTAAAAACCTCTAACAAAGGAGAGTTCACCACCTTCTGGGGAAGCCTGTTCCACTACTGAAGTGAACAGGTCATACTGTCGGTAAGTTCCTCCTAATGTTTAATCAAAATCCTTTTTCTTGTCATTGGAGCTTACTGGTTCAGGTCATACCCCCTGGAACATCACAGAACAAATTTCCTCAAAGCGGAGACTGTATATATTTCTACATAGGAGGAGGGATGCTTTTTTTGAGGAAGAAATAATGCAGGGAAAAACAATGGGAAGATACGATGCAAGTCAGCCTTCCCCAATCTGGTGTCCTCCAGATGTGTTGGACTACAACTCCCACCCAGCATCCCCCATGCTGGCTGGGGATGCTGGGTGTTGTAGTCCAATATACCTGGAGGGCATGAGATTGGGGAAGGATGATTTAAGTGAATGTTTTGTGAGACCTTCTGTGTAGAATTAATAATTTTAGAAATATATTTATGTTATAACAGGGTGCGTGTGCTGAGCTTTTAGGTCTATTGCCCATGTCAGCATTCTGGTTTGTACCTTATTAGATGAGATATTGCGATAAGCCCCTGGCTAACACTTCTATTTTGTTTTTAATTTCAGTTACAACACACACACACCATAAACACAATGGCTGTTCCTCTATAGCCCCAACATTGCATAGGACTATCGCTTCCAAGCCACTGACTGGGTTTGCACGATCACCACAGCCCACTGTGGCTTATTTGAGCCACAGTGGCTTGTGGCATGTGCTGGATGCCCTTGAGAATATTTAAGCCATGGTCGGTGGGCACCTTGACTTCTCATGTCATGCAAACTCGGAGAGGGTGGCTTATGCAAGAGTTAAACAACCCCCACATAACCCTAAAATAGCCCATGGATTATGCGAGGGTTGTTTAACTCTAAGAGGTGGTTTCTTAAAATATATATGAACTCATGAATCTGCCTTATACCACTGTGCTGCCTAGCACAGTGCTGGCTCAGCCCTATGGCAGGGTCTCTCCAGGAACTCAGATGGAGCTCTTTCCCATTTATTTATTTACTTATTATATTTCTACACCACCCATTAGCCAAAGTGGTTTACAAGACAAAACTTAAAACTGTAAAATACAATGATATAGTTAAAGTTAATATAAAAATATAATATAATAGTCATAAGCATAAAACAGAATAAAACCACAGTAGTAGCCAAGATTCCGAGCCCTGAAAGTAACCAATATTCTGAGCTGAAAAGTAACCAAGATTTGATTCTGAGCTGAAAGCAACCAAGATTTCAAGCCCTGCTGCTCCTAGAGGTCCTTTTAATGGGAGATGCCAGCAACAGAAAGTAGAACCTTCTGCATGTCTAGTATAAGCTCTACCATTGAGCCCTCCTCTACACAAAATCTTTTTGTAATGATGCAGGTGCAATACCAAGCGGAGCCCTGGAACATGTAAACTAAGAGCGTCTGAGCACCTTTCCTAGGAACATAAGAAGCTGCCTTATACTGAGTCAGACCCTGGGTCCATCTAGCCCAGTAATGTCAACACTCACAGTGGCTGTCCAGGGTTTGAAGTAGGATTCTTCCCTAGCCCTACCTGAAGATGCTGGGGATTGAATCTGAGACCTTCTGCATGCAAAGTATGTGCTGTGCCACGGAACGATGGCTCCTCCTTCCTCACCAAAAAGCCATGATATAGGGAAGAGATAGGAAAGTAGGATTCTTCCCTAGCCCTACCTGAAGATGCTGGGGATTGAATCTGAGACCTTCTGCATGCAAAGTATGTGCTGTGCCACGGAACGATGGCTCCTCCTTCCTCACCAAAAAGCCATGATATAGGGAAGAGATAGGAAAGTAGGATTCTTCCCTAGCCCTACCTGAAGATGCTGGGGATTGAATCTGAGACCTTCTGCATGCAAAGTATGTGCTGTGCCACGGAACGATGGCTCCTCCTTCCTCACCAAAAAGCCATGATATAGGGAAGAGATAGGAAAGTAGGATTCTTCCCTAGCCCTACCTGAAGATGCTGGGGATTGAATCTGAGACCTTCTGCATGCAAAGTATGTGCTGTGCCACGGAACGATGGCTCCTCCTTCCTCACCAAAAAGCCATGATATAGGGAAGAGATAGGAAAGTAGGAATCTTCCCTAGCCCTACCTGAAGATGCTGGGGATTGAATCTGAGACCTTCTGCATGCAAAGTATGTGCTGTGCCACGGAACGATGGCTCCTCCTTCCTCACCAAAAAGCCATGATATAGGGAAGAGATAGGAAAGTAGGATTCTTCCCTAGCCCTCCCTGAAGATGCTGGGGATTGAATCTGAGACCTTCTGCATGCAAAGTATGTGCTGTGCCACAGAACGATGGCTCCTCCTTCCTCACCAAAAAGCCATGATATAGGGAAGAGATAGGAAAGTAGGATTCTTCCCTAGCCCTACCTGAAGATGCTGGGGATTGAATCTGAGACCTTCTGCATGCAAAGTATGTGCTGTGCCACGGAACGATGGCTCCTCCTTCCTCACCAAAAAGCCATGATATAGGGAAGAGATAGGAAAGTAGGATTCTTCCCTAGCCCTACCTGAAGATGCTGGGGATTGAATCTGAGACCTTCTGCATGCAAAGTATGTGCTGTGCCACGGAACGATGGCTCCTCCTTCCTCACCAAAAAGCCATGATATAGGGAAGAGATAGGAAAGTAGGATTCTTCCCTAGCCCTACCTGAAGATGCTGGGGATTGAATCTGAGACCTTCTGCATGCAAAGTATGTGCTGTGCCACGGAACGATGGCTCCTCCTTCCTCACCAAAAAGCCATGATATAGGGAAGAGATAGGAAAGTCCCAATGACTCATATTGAAACAATTAACCACTGCCGCTCCCCAGTATCAGCATAGGCAATGTAGTTTTCCCATTTAGCAGAATTGGGTTGATCCTCCCTTGAATAATTAATAGAAGTAATTTTATGCTTTATTATTAGGCCAACTACACAGCTGGATGACGCATCCAATGAAGGTTTCTATGGGCAGTATGTAATGAATTCTGCAATATTTTCCCAATAAATTACACGGCGCTTTGGGTAGATTATTTATCCAGCTCTGTTTAATTGGGAAATGTCACTGCCTGTTTTAGTAATTCATAGTTGCACTATAAATTGATAAAGCTGGGTCAGATATTTCTAAAAAACGGAATGTCATTAGAATATGGGCTCCATGGGGAAAATGTCATGCACAAAAGGGCTCCTTGCACAATAAACAGAACTTAAAACAGTGCTTTGCTGTGGACATAGGTTCACATTTGCAACATTAAGGGTATAATCCTATGCATGTTTAGACAGAAAAACAGTTTAGACAGCAGTGCTGGCTGGGGAATGCTGGGGGTTGTAGGACTGTTTTCTGTCTAAACATGCACAGGATTGCACCATAAAATGCAAATATTGTTACATGCTCCCTGCTTCCTGGAGCATTAAGAGGTTATCCGGTTTTGGTTCCCTATGAAGAAGAAAACAGTAAAGACTCATTGTGCTTCTGTAATATTGGGTTTACTGATGATATAATACAAGTAGAGCAGCCTTCCCCAACCTGGTGCCCTCCAGCTGTGCTGGACTACACACGTTTCCCCAAAGTTCTCTCATGCCACTTCTTCTGAGGCATCTTCATTTGCCTCATCTCCTGAATGGCGAGGAGGAGGAGGAGGAGGAGGAGGAGCTCAGCTGAAAGGTTTGGCCCACTTCTATATGACTGAACTTTTCTTGGAGAAGAAACAGAGACCCAGTAGGCTTCTGTCTTCAAGGGAGCCACCACTGCCACCTCTTGCCCCATCCTGGCCCCCAAAGTGAGCTTTTCCTTGAGCATGAGGTAAAAGGCAACAAAGTGAATCCGGCGCTTTGAGTGTTCTTGGCAATGCTCCGCACGTATACCCCTCAAGAGAATCCAAGCTTTCTAGTGGCATGCTCAAAGGGTTACATTCATTTGGGACACAGAATGGCCAAGTGTCCTCTGTTACATAGGGCAGTCTTCTGTTTGAAGGGCTGCTGTATTACTGTTCTCTGTTTCGAAGGTATTCTCTATTTGAAGGGCTGTTCAGCCCACATCTGGTTTAAAGGTAAAGAACCATCAGAAGGATGAGCTGAGCCTTGAAGTTGCCCATCGACAGCATCTGGACAGTAAGCTGAACAAAGCATGCAGGTCACCTGGTTATAGTCTTTCACCCTATGGTGACATGTATTTCTATTTAAATTATTATAATAACTTCTAAATTTGCATATATTTTATATATATATACACACACACACACACACACACGTGTGTGTGTGTGTGTGTGTGTGTATAATATATATAAGCATATGCTAAGTTTATGCTAATCGGTGCCCTCTCTTGTAGTGATGAATTTCCTCTTTTGGGGTATCACAGAATCATAGAATAGTAGGGTTAGAAGGGGCCTATAAGACCATCAAGTCCAACCCCCTGCTCAATGCAAGAATCCAAGTCAAAGCATCCCTGACAGATGGCTGTCCAGCTTCATCTTGAATGCCTCCAGTGTGGGAGAGCCCACCACCTCCCTAGGTCATTGGTTCCATTGCCATATTCCTCTAACAGTCAGGAATTTTTTCCTGATGTTCAGCCGGAATCTGGCTTCCTGTAACTTGAGCCCATTATTCCATGTCCTGCACTCTGGGATGATCAAGAAGAGATCCTGGCCTTCCTCTTTGTGACAACCTTTCAAGTACTTGAACAGCGCTATCATATCTCCCCTCAGTCTTCTCTTCTCAAGGCTAACAATGCCCAGTTCTTTCAGTCTCTCTTCATAGGGCTTTGTTTCCAGTCTCCAGGTCATCTTCATTGCCCTCCTCTGAACCCTCTCCAGTTTGTCTGCATCCTTCTTAAAGTGAGGTGCCCAGAACTGGACACAGTACTGAAGATGAGGCCTCACCAGTGCTGAGTAGAGGGGAACTAGTACTTCACATGATTTGGAAGCTATGCTTTTATTAATGCAGCCCAAAGTAACATGTGCCTTTTTTGCAGCCACATCACATTGTTGGGTGATTCACAAGCAGCCACCCTATTTGGGAGGCATGTACAACATTGGTCACCCACCTCTAAAGTGAATGTCCTGATGCAATGCAGTGTAGCTGTGACAGTAGGGCAGGCATCCCCAACATGGTGGGCACTCCAGTGGCCTCCAACGCAGTGCCCATGGGCACCCAAATTGTTTTCCTTTTCCCCCCATTTTTGTAATATACATACATGGATTTCTATTAAATGCATACAACTTTCTAGCAGTTATAGATACACTTCAACAAAAGAGGTCCAAATATCCAAAAAAGTATCCATTTGAAGGTGACGTCTATATGTCACCCGTTCAAATATTGAAAACGTTGTAAGGTCCTCAATCCATTGCGTTATAGGTGGTGAGTGTTTGTCCTTCCAGTGTTGTAATATCGTCATTTAGCTGTCAAAATGGTGTAGAGAACCCATTTGCGCTGATCATCTGTTAATGTCCATGAAGCAGGTAAATAATTTAAAAGAGTGTGCAGATCAGCCAATATTAAAGACTGTTAGAAGCAACTAGTGGATATTTATTTATTTGTTTGTTTGTTTGTTACATTTCTATACCGCCCCATTGCCGAAGCTCTCTGGGATAGTCACAAGAGTTGGTGAAACACATGTTTAAAAGAAGTATTCTCTTTATTGTACCACCAGCAATTAGCTGAATTAGACAAACCCTTATTAAAGAGACGTTGTGGTGTCCAATAGACATGAAACAAATGTTTTTGCTGACTAAGACACAGCCTAAGATCCATAGACATGACAGACAGACGCCAGAGCGGTGACCCACTGATTAGGCATTTTGTGGTGGTGCCCACAGCAGTATCTCAAATTCCCAAATGTGCCCACGGGTTCAAAAAGATTGGGGACTGCTGCAGTAGCCATTTAGCTGGAGGCAGCAGCAGAAGGGAGAGTTCTACCCCTGGGGAGCCACTCCACATTTTGTGCTTTGTGCTTGGGGGGTCATAAGCGCAGCTAGGGCTGGACCCAGATGCATCCCCCCACCAGCCCAGGGGACCCCAACTCACCACTCAGAGGCTGGGAGGTGATGAAGAAGCAAGCTTGTTCTTGCAGTCATGGTGGTGCTGTGATTTAAGTGAGTTTAGAGTGCAAAACTGCACATGCTCAGAGGTGCTTTGTTTTGCTTTTTAAATCAGGATTGGCAACCTGTTTGTTTGCACTAACATATTAGAAAGGTAGAAGCACTTCTGAAGCATGGCGTGGCAGTGTGGGGGGCAAAGAGAAATGTTAGTTGTGTGCTTCCAAAGTGGATGAATACACCAAGCCGTCTAAAGGGGTGAGGGTGGGGGGTGCTCTGTAGTATAAGACCATTAGGTCCCAGGTCTAGAATTCCCCAGCTGTACCACTGCAGGTCTGTGGCTTCTGAATCTCAGCTTCCTCCCTGGCCTCACTTTTTTCAGAGGCAAAGTCAGCTCTCTTGTGTATTCATGAATGCAATTGCATGCAGCAGAGGATTAAGCAGTGGACTTCGTAAGCTTTGAACGTGGGTCAAATTAATTCTCCACATATGGGAGAGCTCTCCGTTGAGAGTCCAACACGTGGCAAAGTGCTTGTTCTGAGGTTTGGCTTTGCTTCGTGCCATCACAACAAACGGGACTGGGTGTGTTCTGGGCAGTGGAGGCTGGTGGCTCCACTATCAGGAGGGCAATGAATCCACTCCAGATTTCAGTCAGAACCAGTCAGAACTCAAAGAAACTACTGTCTAGATGCATGTCTCTCACAACCTATTTAATTATTCTTATTTATAGGAATTCGTTTTCTTAACAAATAAAGTTCTCATAGCAGCCTAAGGGGGAAATCATTTGAAAACATTCAGACAAAAAAAACCCAGTAGCAACATATTCAAAACACAAATAAAAACAGCAAACATAAACAACTAAATCATCACTCCAGTCACATTTTAAACCCGTCCATATCTGTAAATGCTCAATCGTCCGTAAGTTCTCAATCTTCCAATGATATGGCTTGGCCTTTCAGCTACTTCTCAAACCCATCCATATCCATAAGCACTCAACCATCCAACAACAGAGCAATGCCTTCCTGAAAAAGACGTTCACCATCTTCTTAAATCAACACCTGGTGAAATCTTTGTAGCCAGATGGGTGGCTGAACAAGTTTTCCAGCTGTGGGACAGTTGCATTTTTACTGCCCTGCATAGCTCCTCACCCTTTCTCCAAGCTTGTAGATGCCAAATCAATCATGTAAAATATATTTCTGCAAACTGGCTTAACCTGCATAACATATATGGCTAGTAGAATGTGGATTTCCTTGGCACAGTGCAGCAGCATCTAAGAGCATCTCTACACCAGCCTAAAATCCCGCATTTAAAACAGGGCTTTCAGCTTCCATTTTAAATGCAGGATCATGACGGACTCCCTTTACACGCACTTCCTCCCGGCCCCCATCCTCCTTATCTGAGTCTTCCATACATTTCATTGGTCTAGCTCCTCTTATTGAGGCTTTTCCTTTTTCATGGAGGGAACTCAAGCGGAACTCAAGTGCAATAAGTTGATAGCTCATTATCTCCGATCTTAAAAAAAAATGGAATAAAGGTCTCTTAGTGCAGGAGGCGCCCTGGAGGTTAACGGCATCACGCAAAGACCCGCAAACTTCCATGAGGGAGCAATCTCAATACCAGGATAAAAGCTCCGTGTGAAGATGCCCTAAGGCAGGGGTGGGCAACTGTGGGAGGTCTGGGCGCCACTTTGCCTCAGGGGAGGCACCCCTACAAGTCATATCCACAGACCCACAGGTACTGAAAAATAAAATATAAATAAAAACATTCAAATGGAATCCATGGTGGCTAAAGAGTGAAAAAAGGTCAGAATTAGCTTGTTTGCAATGTAATTTTGACCCTTTTGCTCCATAGCAGCTACAGAGCTCGCAAACAAGCCAATTTTGACCCTTCTGGCACTCCATAACCACTACGGCAGCCTTTATTCCCCCCCCTTTTTTAATGAATGGGGGCGGGGAGGAGGAAGCGGGGGGCTGCATGCCCACCCCTGATTTAAGATATATTGTTCCAGAGGAGTTTGAGCAGCTGTATCTAAATTACAAATGGAGGAGAATTTAGTTTGGTCCACATTTTAATTCACACTTTCCAAACTCATATGAATTTTGTGACGCACTTCTTGGCTCAAATAGTGCATATAAACACACATATATTCAGGAAAGGTGCATTAAAAATGTGTATTTTAGGGAAGGTTGCATACAAAAATAAATGTGTGGGTTTTTTAAAAATGCAGATTCATGTGGAAATTGAATGGAACAAACCATGAAGTGCAAAGATGGCATGGACCAGAAATAAGGGTAGCAATGGACTAATTAGTCTCAGGCAGCCTTCCTCAACCTGGTGCCCTCCAGATGCATTGGACTACAGCTCTCATCATTCCCAGCCATGGTCATGCTGCCTAGGAATGATGGGAGTTGCAGTCCAACACATCTGGAGGGGCCCAGGTTGGGAAAGGATGGTGTACGTTAGCATTCGAGTCATGCATAAAGTATTCTTATAACAGCCTGATCTCATTAGTGCCCAAAATCTACCGGGAGCAAAAAATACGCAATTCTTATTACCCACTCTGAGCTCATTGGATAGAGTAGGTTATAAATATAACTAGCTAATTCAACAGATGACTGGACTGAAACAAAATGAAAGTGGTTTGGGGAGAAAAGTGGAATAGGAATCATAGGATGACTTAAACCAGTATTTTCTCTGTCTACCCACCTTCCCCAAAAAGGAGTCATTATGTTCACTTTGATTACTTGCAGACCCTACAGTTTTGTTTGCCTTAATAACAGCACAATTCTATGCATGTTTAGCAGAAAAAAGTCCTACAACAGCTGTGCGGGCTGGGGAATGCTGGGAGTTGTAGGACGTTTTTCTATCTAAATATACATAGGATTGCTCCCTTACTCATGAAAAACACACCATGCCAGACATCTGGAAATTTTTCATCATAAAACATGTCTAAAAGTTAACAAGAAGCCAGTTAAAGATGTAGGGGAGAGAAGAGCCCCTGAATAGGTAGAGGTTCTTGGCTCCCTTCTGTTTCATCTCAAGGGAGTACCATATACAAAAAAACCCACTGTGGCAAGTATCTTGAATAGGCAAGAATTGGTGAAGTTCGCCATTCACCAGAAACTCATAAAGACCCAATAATAATTATCCCCATTAAAGATCTTCAAAGCACACTTTGGGGTGGCAGCAGGGTAAAAATCCAAAGAAATGAATAATAGTTCTATTAAAAAAAAGTCATTGTTAATCAAGTGTTAATATTAGCAGGGTGAAAGACCAATTTGAGAAAATTACAGTGGTCCAGAAAGGGAGCAGCTAAATGCAAAGGGAACTCAGAGTTAATTAACAATTCTTAATCCATGAACCAGCCCTAAATATTGTTAACCAACTACTAATAGTTAATTGACTGAAAATTAATAGGTTAAGAGGCCTATTCATAACACGGAAAGGAAGCTACCTGTAAGGGGAACTGAACTTATTTTGTTTTTAATTATTCTCTTGGAAGAATAAAGGATCAGAATATAATCAGCTGGTTAAAAGTTTGATGTAATGTTTCTCTAGTTCACCCCTAAAGAGTGTCATTGATGCTCTCATACTGTTGAGGTTAGATTATAGGCATTCTAACTGAGTTGACTCTTGATCAGTGCCCTAGAATGTCCTAGGATGAGTGTTCTAGAATGTCCTAAATGAATGTTCTAGGATGTCTCAGATGAGTGTTCTAGGATGCACTGGCCTGTTTTCCAATGGGTGTTGCTCACATTACATCAATGCACCAGCATCTGCATTGGTTTCTTACAGTGCGAGCGTATACATGTCTATTCAGAAGTAAGCCCCATTGAGTTCAATGGGGCTTACTCCTACATAAGTGAGTATAGGTTTACAGCCTTAGTATCTCCCAGGTGTAATTCAAAGTCCCGGATTTGACCAATATAGCCCTACGTGGCTTGGACTTTATGTTCCATTGAGATGGATTTCTGGAATTTGGGGCTGGTCAAGGCATGCCCACTGAATACTAAAGGGGCAGAACAGGGGAACTTCATCCATTCCTAATCATGACTTTCTATCATCAAATGATAAATATGCCTGTATGAACCAGCCTTAAAATTCTGTAGCTACAGTATCCGAAGCAATCTTATCAATCTTTGATAATAATACCAAATTATTGCACTGCTCTTGAATCATACTAGAAGCCACTACAGGGAAATAGCTGAGAAAACCCAGAGTATACTGGTGAGTGTGTTCCCCTTTGATGAGTACATAAGCACAGTGAACTCCTCCAAGCAATGAACCCTATTAAATAGCTAATTTATGCAGGCCTAGTACAGGATTTTTATTTTAATGTCATTAAGCTGATTGAGCCCTCAGGCTGGGGTCAGGTAGATACCCCAGCAAGTCCAAAATAAAATCTGAGTGGATTCCTACATGCCCTCTGCCTCCATGGAATCTACCTACAGAGATGTCAGGAGCAGAAAGCACAACGAAAAACAACAGCTACAACAACAACAATGGTAAATGCTTGAGTGGATTCAGTAGAAAATAAAACCAAGCTATCACAACAAACCATAAATAGGCAAGAAAATTATACCTTTCACCAAGTGATTGTCATGAAGACTACAGTAAATGGGGGAGGCAGTGTGGAAGAAAAATAGCATAAGCCCGAGGCAGCCAGATGGCAGGAACAGCTAACCGTATCGGCAGAAGCCCTGTTCAGGCCTTCCCAGGAACACATGAGGGCTTTCAGAGGGTAGAGAGTCAGGGCTGTGAATGCTGGGCCTCACCCCCTATGTCTAAGGGGTATGCTGGCCCACCCCTTTCAGTTCAGCCCTTGCCATGTCGATTCAGCAAGGTCTAAACAGGAGCTTTCCCCGCGTTTGCTTGAACGCAAGTAGAGCCCTCCGCACGGCCGCAGAACCTGCCTTATCAGGGTTCCCAGTCATGCAGAGAGTTCAACATGGCAAGGTCTGAATGAAGAAGGTGGAGCCAGTGTGCCCTGAGATGTTGGGGATGGGGACACCATGCACAGCCCTGGCCCACTTTAAACCCTCATGTGTTCAGGGGAACATCTGAACAGGACTAGAGTCTCAGACTTGTGTCAGGCCTGAAAGTGCCAGAGCATGCTTTCCATGACACCAAAGAGCACAGAGAAGCAAAGCATCACCCCACATAACTGATTCCTGCCTGTAGTTCTGCGATTCAGCTCAAAGCCAATTGCTGGCAAAAGGCAAACTCTGAGGATCAGAGTCTCTGATTCAGCAGAACCAATACGGCAGAGGACAAGAGCTGTCACTGGAGCACACCTCTTTCCCTGCGATGGCCAATCACGGTGCTCCCTTCTGTTTTACAGATCATTTATTAAAATGTTTCCATACAGCCCATCATCCAATCTAGATTTCAGGGCATGGTTGTATGACATAAAAATTAAAAAAAAACAGGACAGTGGTAGCAAAACAGCAGATAGAATCCCGTAAAAGCAGACTCAGTTTTTTGCACAGGCAAAATGCTTAGGTAAATACAAATGTTTTTGCCCGGTGCCAAAAAGGTCGCAACGCTGGCAACAGGCAAACCTGCCCGCTCTGGGGAGGGCATTTCACAACCGTGCACCCCTGCGGAGAAAAAAAACCTCCCTTGTAGCGGAATTACAAAGCTCAGCAGATGACTATGAAGCATTAGCGGGGGCGGGGCGGGGGGAGCTGCTGGCTCCAGTTTCAGTGGGGTGGAGATTCCAGTTTGGGTTTTAGTTACAACCACCCAGAATACTGAAGGAGCTCTCCAGATAGTGTCTTTAGTCTTCTGTCTGTTGTAACTAAAACCCAGAATGGAATCTCCGCCCAACAAAACTGGAGCCACCAGCCTCCCCCGCAGGTTGGAATGGTTTGTTGCAGAGCTCCAAGGGGAAGTTCAGTTCCTGTGGGCCACTCCACACATTCCATTACATAACAGCACATAACAACACTCCCTGGATTTACACAGAGTGTACACTCCATAGGGAGAAGCGGAAGCCAATCCTGGCTCCCTAACATGTGGGAGTTGGGGGTGGGGGAGGAACTCCAGATGTCAAAAGAAGATTTATTTGTAGGCCATGATCCTGATGTCCCTTCCATGTGATTATTGTCCCCAGAAAGATCTTAGCCATTTGCACAGGGCTAGTGACTCAGCATTAAGAAGGAATTGCCATTGTCCCAACAAACAGGGAAACACTGTCCCTGCCTTCACACTCCACTCGCAAAGAAGAACACCTCTGCAGTGGGACTGAACAGGGACATGACATCATTGCCCTTTCCATGGGGCAGAGGTAGTGTCGACCCCACATGCACTATCGCTTTCGCAGTAGGATCACACGTCCAGAGCCAGATTGTTGAAGACATCTTTTTTTTTTTTTTAATGGATTGGAAAGAAAACCTTTTAGAGCTCTCTAGTGCGCCATTCCAAGATCCTGACATGGGCAGCATCTAAGCCAGAGGGGCTGCAGGAGGAGAGCAGGACAAAGGTGTGGGGCTCCATCCAGTTCAGTATATTCTACACTGACTGACAACGGCTTTCCAGGGTTTTGGACAAGGGCAGTGGAGGCTGGTGGCTCCAATGTCAGTGGAGCAGTGAGTCCGCTCCAGGTTTTGGTCAGAACTCTAAAGGAGCTACCCAAGGTGCGATTTACCACCCCACTGACATCGGAGCCATCAGCCTCTGGAAGGGGTCTTTCCTAGCCCTACTTGGAGATGCCAAGGATTGAACCTAGGACCTTTTCCATGCAAACCATGTGCACGACCATTGACCTATAGCCCTTCCCCATAGTCCTTTGCCCTTTTCTTTTGTTATTCCAGAATAACTATCACTGCAGAGTTCCATTCTCACACATTCGGGTAAAATTTAAACTGTTCTGAACTTCAGGATACATTCTCAGTCTCCTTTAGCCCAATTGGCCTCTCTTTTATTCTGCTAAATCTCTCCACATAATGGTCCATGTCCACAAGTCTGTTTTCATGTCTAATCACTGACAATACACTTCTCGCCATTGTCACTGAAACAGTTCAGCAGGAGAAAACTGAGAGGAGAGAGAGGGAACAGACCATGTTTTAGGAACCTGCAAACTTTTACCTTGGCAAAAGCCCCACTGTACCTTCTCCCAGGAACTGCAGTGGTGAAAAACCCAAGAAGGCTGCCTTAAGTATGCAAGCTAGAATGTCTTTACAGCACCAGCAGCAAACAGATCACCCCTCCTCTCAGACCTATTTGCATGTTTGCAACCCCCTACCATGAACTGAGCTAATTCAAACTATTGTCTAGGGACCAAGGCACCTTACTGAAGACTGAATTCCTTACATGCCTGGACGGGCCCTGGGCGAGAAGCAATCATTGTCATGTGTAGCACGACAGAAAATGCAATTCTTCCTATTTGTAATTGCACTGGGAAGTTATCATAGGCCGCCTTTTGTCTAGAACTGGCTTTCTTTCTCTTTCTCAAGGACTTATAACAAACAAACAGGGCAGACAAAATTAAGTACACATTAAGAGGTTTACACTATTTATTAGCTTTGGAGAGCTTACATTTATTATGCTGCCTCCACAGTATAATTGGTTGACAGAAAGAAAAAAAAGAGGGAGCAAATGTTTATGGACCAGGGAATTAAAAGTGCTTTTGTACACATTCATGCAGACAAGGTAACCATGGAGAGCAGCTCTGGGATTATGGCAAAAGGTTCAAGAGACAAGGATAGCTCTGTCCAGAAAGTGAATTGCTATCTTAAATAATTTTGCCCAGAGAGCAGCAAGACCAGACAGACACACTCGGCTCATTATGCAAGGGCTCACCCCTCTCTCCAGTGCACATTTCCATACCCATTCTCACCACTGAGTTGGCATCTTGCTAATAATAAATAACTAGGGGGAGTGGGGTGGGAATCATTCTGACCTGTCTTCTTGGCAGCAGCGATAACCAAGAGACAATTTTGACTGTAAACATCAGAAGCAGTGCTCCAGTTCTTCTGCAGTTGCCATGGGGTCTTCAGTGAGATGCATCATGGTTTTATTTATGTACGAAAATGTCTATCCTGCCTTTCATTGGATCTCCAAGGTGGCCTGTGCTTTTATATCTTGCTGTAAGATCATTCTTGGAGGCGCTATTCCTCAGCCCACCACTAAGGGTGGTGAGTGCTAGAGAGAACACTTTAAACAGTGCTAGGGATGTCAGAGAAATCCGCCACGGACACCAATGAGGCCAGATTCAATAGAATCCGGCCTCCGGAGTCCATGGTTGAAAGGATCCCTTACCTCTGCCTCCCTGCAAAATCCTCCCTGGCCAGATACTCCCTGCTGGCAGCTCCGGAGCGCCAGCAATATGGCCACCATTGCCGTGCCGTATCGCTGGCTGAGGCTAACTCCAGGTGCAAATGGCATAGCAGATGTCAGGGTGGACACTGAGCCCATAGAATCCCAGAGTAGTTCTGATTCTGAGGAAGAGCAGTCGCTCCTGGGAGGGGAGCGCGCTCCTCTTTCCCAGGGCCAACAGCTGACGGAGATTCCTCTCACTAACATTCCTAGCTTAGATAGCAGTCCAGGGAGTAACAGAGAGTGGATAGCAAACTTGGTGGACACGTGACGCCGACGCAGAGAGCGGCGCCAGATGGAGGGCGCAGAAAGGAGGCAGAGTGCCCGGTTGGCGCGCAAACAACGGCTGCGCCCAGAGGATCCAAGGGAAAAGGGGAGGGACTCTCCCTAGTCCTTAAGTTCAGGGGTCTGCCAGTAATTCCCTTTCAAACGGGGACCAACTGTTCCAACTTAGGGCATAGGTTCGGTGCTGCTCAGATCTAGTTGCAAATGGTATAGTTGTTAAGTTGTAAAAGAAGAATAAAGCTTTGAAAGGAATCCCTTCATCTGTGTCTGGACTTGGCTACTGGATTAGACTGAGAGAGCCCTCCAAGGAGCCCTTGACAGCAGACGCCATTTGTGGCCGTAAAGCTCTTAGATTAAGCTAAATGCAGCTGTAAATGGCTGCATTTAGCTTAACTAAGGGCTTTACACCCGCAAATGGTGAGGCAAACGCTATGCCATTTGCGGGTGTAAACCCTTAATTTAAGGGCTACGCCATTTGCATCGCCATTTGCGTCTGTGGTTTTTTAAGTGTTAGGCTAGCCATTTACAGCTGCATTTAGCTTAAGCTAAGAGCTTTACGGCTGCAAATGGCTTAGTGGATGCCATTTGTGTCCGGAGTCAGCCTCAGGCAGCGATACGGCATGCCAATGGTGGCTGTTTCCCTGGTGCTCCGGAGCCGGCCAGCCAGCGGCTCCACAGAATCGCCACGGAGCAGAGCCGGCCAGCGAGGATTCCAGATCCACAACATTTGGGAAAGACAGGACCTAGTAACTGCCTCTCACGAGAGGCAAGCAGCAAGTGCCACCTGCTGGACGACATCTATGGAGCTCCATTTTCTGTTTTCTGTGAGAGGTCTCCCATCCCATAATGACCCGAGCCAATGCTCTTAGCTGATGGGATGGGATATCAGCCTCACCCAAGGCGACAGAGCTGCAAGCCCCAGCACACAGTTAGACTTGCACTGTTTCATCTGTATGGCAGTAATAAAGACCTGGCACAGCCTCTTTGCTTTAGCACCATGCTGAAATCAGAACCTTTCATTTAAGTATCTTCCCTGCTGGAAACAGGCAGCTGCAAGCAACAAGGGAACAATCACACTCAATGAGTTATTGTATTAGATGGTCAAGATCGCTTCAGCGAAATGAAGATTTAGGATGACAACTGCTCTTTAAAAAGAAAAAAACCACTGGAGAAAAGAATAACTGAAAAGGAAGTCTAGTCTTTTCCATAATGTACAACTGGTGTGAAGGCTTTTTGTTTTAGTTTTTTAAGTTAATTCTAGATCAAATAAAAACAAAATTAGGATGGAAACAAAATTAGCCTAACCCTCTCCCTGCTCTGCATGTGAGGAATATTAAAAAAGAGAGCCTAGAAGGATGCATATGAAGCCGTCTTATACAGGCAGTTTTAAGCTACGGGTACATCTAGCTGGTGGAGGCTGCTGGCTCCAGTTTCAGTGCGGCTGTGAATCCATTCTGGGTTCAGTTAGAATCAACCAGAAGTCTAAAGGAGCTATCCAAAGTGCTGAACCCTACCTCCAAAGTAGGTTCAGCACCTTGGATGTTTCCTTCAGAGTTCTGGCTGGTTCTGATTGAAACCCAGAATGGGTTCACAGCCCCACTGAAATTGGAGCCAGCAGCCTCCACTGCATCTAGCCCAGTACTGTCTACTGCAACTGGAAGTGACTCTCCCAAATTTCAGGAAAGGCGTCTTCCCCAGCCTGAGCTCCTTTTACCTAGAGATGCTAGGGAACAAGCCTTATGTATGCCAGGCGCACGCTCTGCTGCGGAGATCTATGGCTTCTTTCACTCTCAATAGGATTCACAGAATCCTAGAATAGTGGAGTTGGAAGGGGCCTACAAGGCCATCGAGTCCAACCCCCTGCTCAATGCAGGAATCCAAGTCAGAACATCCCTGACAGATGGCTGTCCGGCCTCCTCTTGAATGCTTCCAGTGTGGGAGAACCCACCACTTCCCTAGGTCATTGGTTCCATTGTCGTACTGCTTTAACAGTCAGGAAGTTTCTCCTGATGTTCAGCCAGAATCTGGCTTCCTGTCACTTGAGCCCGTTATTCCATCTCCTGCACTCTGGGATGATTGAGAAGAGATCCTGGCCTTCCTCTCTGTGACAACCTTTCAAGTACTTGAAGAGCGCTACCATATCTCCCCTCACTCTTCTCTTCTCTTCTCAAGGCTAAACATGCTCAGTTCTTTCAATCTCTCTTCATAGGGCATTGTTTCCAGTCCCCTGATCATCTTCACTGCCCTCCTCTGAACCCTCCCCAGTTTGTCTGCATCCTTCTTAAAGTGTGGTGCCCAGAACTGGACACAGTACTCCAGATGAGGCCTAACCAGTGCTGAGTAGAGAGGAACTACTACTTCCCAGGATTTGGCAGCTATGCTTCTATTAATGCAGCCCAAAAGAGCATGTGCCTTTTTTGCAGCCACATCACATTGTTGGCTCATATTCAGCTTGTGATCGACAACATCTACCCTGTGTTCTTGCCAATCGTGTAGATCAGCCACTAGACCGCCATCCATAGACATGTTGTGCCCATTTGGTCCATCTGTCAGCCCAGTGTCAGCACCCAGCATCTTTGGGCAGCTCCTGGGTCTGCAGGGCACACCTGTGCAAACACCTGCTTTGAAGGGCAGCCACATGTTCTCCTTTACAGGGGACAATCCTTGATATGAATGTATCCTCTATTTGAAAGGCTGCCCAGTCCGAGTCTGGTTTAAAGATCAAGAACCACAAGGAGGAAGGGGGTGCAGGGGCCTTCACGTTCTCCATCCATCAACAATGAGCACCTGGACAGCAGAATGGCGTGTCTCACCTGCTCGCAGTCCTTCCCACTATGGTAAGATGAATTGTATGTCTATTTAAATTATAGCAATTACTTCTAAATTTGCCTCTATACATATAAATTAGCATGTGCACGTTTTATGCAGATCTGTCCTCTTTTGACCTCTTTTTGGGTGATGCAGAAGTGGCCACCCTACTGCTTTGGGCTCACCCACCTACCCCACCTCTGGGTCCCAGACTCCCCAGGTGGCTGTGGTGGGCAGCTGGGAAGCTGCCATTTTAAATGAACATCCAAAACAGGGGTGGACAACTTTGTGCTGGGAGGGCCACATTGCCCCCGCCCAGAACCGCACCTGTGCCAAAATTCCCACGACCAAAATTGCTACTGAATTTGCCACGGCGGCAGCAAAAAAGGCACCAAATTTGCAAGGAAACATGGGAAATGAGGAGCACATGCCCTGTTTGCAAAGCAGAAATGCTCTCCCAGAAGACTCCCAAGAGTGCAATTCTGCTTACAAAAAAGCAGTATACTTCCCACATGCTGGGTTTTTGTGCTTTTCTTGCTGCAGCCTAGCAGTGGCAGGAGACTGCAAAAAATGGCCATGGGGCCATTTTTTGTGGCCTGCGGGCCGTATGTGGGAGGAGGCACTGATGTCACAGAGAGCCCCCTGGAAGGCACTGTGCCAGGTCTTCCCTCATACCTGAAGACAGCCCTGTCCCCTTGCGATGGCACATGCTCCTTTTGCCATAGAAGGCTTTCCGTTGTACATGGCTGAGGAGGAACAAGGTCACGCTCCTCTGCTGGTGCGCTTAGTAGAGTATTGTGCGATTCTCACAGCAGCAGCCCAAGTTTTGAGGAAGCACCTTGAAATAGTATAGCATAGAAAAGCTGTGTGTGTGCGTGTGTGGGTGGGAGAGATATGCAAATGCCCACAGATGGGTTTTGCAGCCAAATACTATTCACTTAATAGTAGAACTCTGTATCTGCAATTAATGTTTAGTTGGAAACAATTCCATTGAAACAGTCTTTGAATCCCTTGCTATAGCACACCAATATCTATGCTCTCAGGGAGGAAAACATTATTCACTTCATTGGCCTGAGTTACGGACATGGAGGGGGCATGAAATAATCCTGCCAACCAACTGCATGGGGAAATTGCAGTAGGATACACAATCTTTCTGGATGCTGAACAGGAAGAGCCCTTGCTCATAAATGGTACAGCAACAGAAACAGAGGATGAATGGAGAATCGAACCATCCTGCAACCAAGTGCTCTCTTTTGTCTTTCTTGAACCTACTGCCCATCAATTTCTTTATTATTATTATCATCATCATGATGATGAAATCGTACTGTGTTTCAAAATAAAATTCACAAAATAAAAGCAACAAAACGAAGAACACAAATAATAATAAATCAAGATTACTAAAGAAACAAAGGAATTCACTAAGTATAATTCTTAGTCTACAACCAATATGCTCTACAGTAAAATGGCCTAAGAAGGAGTTCAATACCTAATGAAAGAGTAAAAATATAATGTATACAGCATATAAAAGGAGCATGTGTGAGTATGTATTATTTTGTGTGTTTATGTGCATTAGTCAGAAAAACATATAGACACCTGTAGTTGGTTGGAATTTGTTCAAAAGTCTGAAGAGTTTTGTCATAGGAAATCAATGGAAACCACAGTGCCATGATGTCTTTCTTAAAGTTAGGATTCGTTGCTTGCTGCACTTGCTGAGTAAGTTATACACAGTCATAGTCTCCCAAATTTTATCAACCCACTGCTGTTTAGGTGTTTCAACAGGCAACCCTGAGAGTGGTGGTGGCAATGGGCATCTGCCCAAGAGAATCATCAAGTGTCCCCAGTGAGTGGGGAACACTCCAGGTGGACACCATTCTAAGTAAGCTGCCAGCATAAGAAGAACCTTGCAGGACTGGATCAAAGGTCCACCTAGTCGAGCAGCAAGCTATGCCCAACTACATGCCTGCCAGATCTTTCTATTCCCAACAGAAGCTAGGCAAAAGCATACCAGCAGGTCACCAAGATGCCAGCCATCATCTCTTGTTGGCCCCTCAACATCTAGCATTCAAAGATATCCTGTCTCTGAACATGATGGTTTCATTTCGCTCTCATGGGTTATTGATATTGATTATTGATTTAGTTCTCATGGATTGATAGATATATCCTGTACAAATTTGTCTAACCCTTTTAAAAGCCATCTAAACTTTTGTCCAGTGCTTGGGTCGGGTGTACTGAAAACAAGTAGCTGAGGCAGGGCCAGTGTCAAGGGCAGGCATGGTTCTTACTCACAAGAACCTCCTGGAGTTGGTCCCCCTATTCACCACCACAATCTGCTTGTTCAATCTGCTCTGGCCCAGACAGCAGTGGTGGTAAGGAGGAGCGGCTAAGCAAGTGGCAGCAATGATGAGAAAGAGGAAGAGGAGCAATAGCAGCTGGTGTCAGTGGCAGTGAAACAGTAGACTCACTGAGGGTGCGGACCACTGAAGGTGTCTTGCCCAAGGGGTCCTCTAAAACTTGGAGGCAGTACTGAGCAGAGGTCCACCAACCTGGCAAGGAAACTGGCAAAAATGAAGGAAGGGGGCCTGAGAGGTGCTGCCTATACATGACTGGCATGCTGGGAAGTGGCGTATAAGGTGAAACATGAGGGATGGGGAAGGAAAGTGCCCTCACTAAGGTGGGTGAAAAGAAGACCAGCAGTAATGCACTAGAAGAAACTGGTACATAGTCCTAAAAGGGTTCTGCATATACCTGACCTCCCATTGAATCAACTGAACAGCCCCATCTGGGCCTGAGAGGGCCTTCCCCACTGAAACTGGTAAAACTGTAAGAATGTAAGAAGAGCCATGCTGGATCAGACCAGGAGCCCATCTGGTCCAGCATTCTGTTCACACAGTGACCAACCAGCTGCCCACAGGAAACCCACAAGCAGGACATGACAGCAACAGCACCCTCTGGCCCATGTTCCCCAGCAACTGGTGTACATAGTCACACTGCCTCTGATACTGGAGGCAGCACATAGCCATCAGCACTAGTGGCCATTGATAGCTTTCTCTGCCAGGAATATGTCTAACCCCCATTACAGCCATCCAAATTGGTGGCCATCACTACATCCTGTGGTAGCGAGTTCCATAGTTTAACTATGTGCTGCGTGAAGGAGTACTTCCTTTTATCTTGAAGGAGGAAAGAATTTATAACCCTTACAAGCTATATGGATTCTAGATCTTATGACTCTGGAATGCATCTTATTCAGGAAAGACTCTGGAATGCATCTTATTCAGAAAAGACTCTGGAATGCATCTTATTCAGGAAAGAGAGATCCACGTAGATTTTTTTTTAAAAATTTGCTTTCTGAAGTGACATCCCATAGCATGAGCTCAACTTCTAGAAATGTATATGAATCTAAAATATAGCAGATAAACAAACAAACATTCACATGTAGTTTTGTAGATCTTGACAAGGTACATATCTGGAGCAACTGAATCATCAAGATTCAGTTACCAGATTGGGCAACTGAAGGGTAATCCGTCACACTATCTTGGTGTCTGTGTTCCAAGCATCCTGCTATGGCTCCTTTAATTAACCCAGGCTTTTGCGGGAGAAGACTGAATACCATCGGCCTTCTATTTTACATCCTTAGTGAACAAAATTGATAATGGACATTGCCAGCACCAGACTGATTAGTGAATCCTTAACATAAACTTATCAATATAAATCATTCAGCAAAAACTCATTTGTCTCAACAAGTTATTGCATCGATGTTATCTTTATTATCCCGTTTTCTGGAAGGTCTGCAAGTGGCCAGCTGACCTTCAGGCTTCGAAGGTGAAGGGGAGAAATGAAGAAGATGCATGAAAGCTTTCAACACAAAGGGCACAAAGGACACTCTGATGATCAAGGCTCAGAACAGGGGTGAGGAAGCAGTGGACCTCTAGATGTTATTGGACTCCAACTCCTGTCAGCCTCAGTCAGCATGGCCAGTAGTTAGGGATGCTGGGAGTTGTCATTCAAAAAACATCTGGAGGGCTGCATGTTTCCAATCCCTATTATGGAACATTCAAAGGAAAGGAAAAGAAGAAATGCTTTTGAAGTTGCTGAACAATCGTCTCACCATCTATTTATTTGTAGGCCACTTTTCCACAAGATTGTGCCCAAAGTGCCTCACAACATAACTAACAAAGAGCAGTAAATATAATTTACAACATATCCAACAGCAATAAATGTTGGCCAATCAATACATCATAGAAATATCAATACATTTAATATCCAACAAAGCAGTACAAATAAACTAATCTAATCTGACAATCGGGCATTACACAGGAGAGAGAATAAAGCATGACACAGAAATAAAAGCAATACTCCTTACAAAGACAAAATCAATCTCCATTCCATGTAGATTCTCTACAGTTAGTCTACAAACACTAGTTGGCAGCCACACCTCTCGCTTGTGGCAGCCTTCCTCCCAGCTCTCACCTGGGTCTCCTCTCATAGTCCCTTCCCCATCTCTCACCTGGAGAGGCAAAGATTGCCCGTAGCAGTGGAGGCTGGTGGCTCCAACACCAATGAGGCAGTGAATCCACTCCGGGTTTCAGTCAGAACAGTCAGAACTCTAAAGGATAGAGTTCTGACTGGTTCTGACTGAAACATAGAGCAGATTCACCACCCCACTAACATTGGAGCCACCAGCCTCCACTGGCCAGTAGTGATGTGTGAGAATTTCCTTTCAGTTTGCAAATCTCTTAAAAATGCCCCATTCACAATCCCAAACACGAATGGACATGCATGTTCTCTGCAAATGTTCTCAAAGTCCTGAACTTCCATTGGCAGTCACAAAATACAGACAAAAAATGCGCAACTTTCTCAACGTGCACAAATTTTGAAAAATGTACAACTTTCCTCATTCGAACAAGCTGAAGAACAGATTGCAAATGAGGGCAAGAGCAAGCCAAACCAAGCTTTGAAGTAGAGTTCAGAGAACTTCAGTGAGCTTGAGTATCCCTAGTCCTCCCAACCCTAATTGCCAATCGTCCTTCAATCCCCACATACCCACAGAGTTTGACATTACTCAGTCTCTCTCCACCAAGCACCCCTTCCAGAACTTATCTGCAGGCAACAAGCTTCATCGGGCTCCAAAGTCGTGGGGTAAGGCTGGTGGAAATGCTTTGTTAACAAATTCAGAAGTAGCAGCCATGGGCAGAAGCAGGACCAGCCCTAAGATAAGTAGCGCCCTGGGCAATGAGTGCCTTTTGTGCCCCTCTCCCATGGTTTTGCAGGACTATCCAGGGGATTTATGGGGCCTGGTGCGGGTTTGATGTCCATCAAGAACAACATTGCTCTAAACCTTGATCTCTCGGCCGCTGTGCTTCAGTTTGCACGAGCCAAAGTTCAAAAAGCTGCATTCTGAGCAGTGGCAGTGCACTGTGCAACACAGCAGAACCATCACAGGTTTTACTTACAATATTTTTTTGTTTTGTAGCATTTCCTATCTTTTGGTAAGCATTCTTTATTTTAGAATATCTATTATTTTTATATTTAAAAATAATTAAGAAAAGTTATAAATAAAAATGGTATCCAGCTGACCCCTTACAGCTTTCTTTTATTTATATTTTTATTTATATAGTGCTTATAGTGTTTACAGTATTTGAACTGCTAAGTGCTTGGCAGCATTGCCTCAAAGTAAAGGTGTGTTCCACTGATTTTTACCTAGCACAAATGACATCAAAGTGGAAATTGAAAAAGAAACATACTCTAAAGCTCACTGAGGGAAGATCATTTTTGGAGTCAGTGCTCAAAGAAACTGTAGAAGCTTGAAAGAAAGGTTACAAACACTTGCTTTTTGCCACACTAGCTCAATGCAAACAGTACACTGAAAAAGAAAACACAGCCCCTGAGCTCAGCTTGGCACCCCCCTCAGCTCATCTCGGTACCCCCTCAGCTCGGCGCCCCAGGTGACCACCCAGTTCACCCACCCTGGGCTGGCCCTGGACAGAAGGGCCATGGCTCAGTGGCCTAAGGCTACTAATTGAAGCATTTGCTGGGCCCAACCAGAGGCCCACTGAAGACATTTGCAGAAGCTGGACAAAGCCTTCAAATGAGTGATGGGAAAACTCCCCCTGGTTTTGAATGAGCTTGGCTCAGATTTAGGGATGTACGAAACACCTACCTGGCTCAGTGCCGGGCAATCCGTGGGGGGGGAGGCACTCCGTCCCTCCCCCCAGAATCCTCGACGGGGGGGAGGCGATCCGGTCCTCCCCCCCCCCGGAATCCTGCCCGGCCAGCTCCGCTCCACAGCCAAGCCGCGGAGCCACCGGCCAGCTCCGGCCACCCGCAGCTGGACATCCAGCCACTGGGCAGCCCTGCAGGGACGCAAATGGCGGCTGTCGTAGCCACCGCCATTTGCGTCCCTGTATTGAGCCATGATAGGCTACGTAAATATTTATGTAGCCTATCACAGCAGGGGGGAAAAACCCAGTGTACGCAAATGGCGGTAGCCGCCACCATTTGCGTACACTGGGTTTTTCCCCCCCTGCTGTGATAGGCTACATAAATACTTACGTAGCCTACCACAGCCTCCGCAGGGACGCAAATGGCATCCCTGCGTTAGCCGTGATAGGCTATGTAAGTATTTACATAGCTTATCAAGGCTATGAAGACGAAGCGAATGGCGGCCGCAGGACGGCCGCCATTCGCAAAGCAGTGCGGATGGGAGCAGGTAAGTGCTCCATTTTGTGCGCCTTTTGTGGGTTGGTGGCGGCGGGGACTTCGTCCCACGCACCTTTCGTGGGGTGGGGGGCGGGGGCTTCGTTCCACGATGGATTTTGGGGGGCCGAATCCACTGGCATTCAGCCTCACCGAGATCCGTCGCAGAATTCTCTGGCATCCCTACTCAGATTTAGGGATGTATGAATCCCCTTACCTGCCATCTGCGGGGGTCTGCGGGGGGGGAGGCGATCCGTTCAGCTCTGCTTTGACCCTGCAGAGCCAGCTGCCATCTCCGCAGGGCTGGAGGAAGTTGATACGGCCGGCAGCCATTGCCTTGCCGTATCTCTGTGTAAGTCAGTCCCCCGGACGCAAATGGCGTAGTGGGCGCCATTTGTGGCCGTAAACCTGGTCGATTAGCCTAAATGCAGCCACCTAAACCTGGATGGATCCCGCAGGGAGGCGGAGGTGAGTGATCCGTTCCGCCATGGACTCCGGGGGGCTGTATTCTTTAGAATCTGGCCTCATTGGAGTCTGTGGTGGAATCTTCTGCCATCCCTACTCAGATTAACCCAAGCTATCAGAGAATCACTGCTTTTCCTGGAAGCAATTCAATTTCCAAAAAAAATCCCATTTGAGTTTACTGACATTGTAGGAGCTCTTGGGAAAACTACATTTCCCAGGAGCTGACTGCACCTGGTGCATTGTGTAGCATCAGGCAGCCAAGGGGGAAAGTTGCTGCATTCCTTTCAGTCTTTCTGAAGCAGCAGCAACCTAGTAAGTTGGTGGGTGAGACGTTGGGGGAAGATTTTTAAGGATTCCTGGTGGATGGATGGTGGTTTGGGGGCTGGTCGGCTGGGAAACCAGAAAAACCTTAGCCGGAGAAGAATTCAGGGGCCTTCTTTATCTCGCTGCTCCCAATGCCAAAGACTCGGAGCAAAAGAGATGAGCCTCCAACTCCTCTACCCACCTCAGAGCTGGGTAGGAGGAAGGGGGCTTTCCCTGCAGTGCCCCCAAGTGCTTCTGGAGTGCAGTGCAATATCCCCGTCGAGATCCTCATCCTTCCAGCTCAGAAACAGAGGCTCATTTTAAGCTGTTGATGATACTTTTATAGGACAATTGTGCTCAGGCCTGGCACCAAGTTTAATGGGGGTCCTGGGCAAAGTGATCTCTAGTGGACCCCCTCCTCTATCTGTGCCCACCCCCAGGATTTGCTTGACAGCCCTAGAGTTATGCTATATGAAGGATATCTTGGGAAATTCATATGATAGCTAGATCCAGCTGCCCAGCGCTCTTAAGAGCATGGGGCCAGTTTTGTTTTGTTTTAATGGGCGACCCAGGGCAG
Organism: Heloderma suspectum; assembly: GCF_057233095.1. Lineage (NCBI taxonomy): Eukaryota > Metazoa > Chordata > Lepidosauria > Squamata > Helodermatidae > Heloderma > Heloderma suspectum. The sequence continues at coordinate 26,323,810 of NC_139464.1, forward strand.
ACATCAACAATGGACCGTGCCAGGATATTGGGGCCCTGGCAGCTGCCCAACAATGCCTGGCACTGGCGCTGGTCCTCATTATGCTCTTCTAGCATATCTTTAACCAAAGGAACATCCTCATTGTATTTAAATCATTGCAACACAGACCATTCCAGAGTAAATTAATACATCACACAGCATGGAGAGGAAAGCCTTCAGCAACGTACAGTACTAGCAGAGACCCACAGGCAGCAGTCCTCGATGTGTGAATCTGGGAGAAACAAATATATAGTGCTCCCGCATTCATCTTTGAAATGCTGGAGGGAATCACACAAACCATGCTTAGTAGTACTAGCCTGCTAATGCTAGTAACTATGGTCTGGGTGTTTGCATGATCCATGGAATACCAGTAACGGGTTTGGTAACAGGGTGTTTCTTATTCATCTGTTTTCTTTAAAATTGTAGATAACTTCTCCATTAAAAGAAAACACAATGCAAGGTATGGAACTACCATTTAAAATGGCAAATATGATAATACAAGAAAATCAACATAAAAACTAACTAAGTTAACAAGCAGCCATACGAATTGCCAGGTTTCCAATAAGGCTTGTGAGAATTTAAGAAGCCTTTTTACTAGCAATGTGCATCGGATTCAGATGAAGCCTGAAGCCCAAATGCAATCCGGTCCCTTTAGACTGATTCTGGTGGTTCCTGTGGTGAAGCAGGTTTCCCCCCAGAGCCACCAGAACTGAAGCCAGGGCAGAACAAGGGTTCATTACCATTTTGTGCATGGAGACGCAGACAGCTTTCTCTCCAAATAGTGTCTTTTAGTTTCGTTTCCCCAAACAAAACCAAAGGGGAGAGAAGAAGAGAGGTTGAGTGACTGACAGGTCCACCTTCTTATCCTAGGGCACATTTTATCAAGGGCTCTCCAATCGCTGTGCTTTGTGGGGAGGACAAGGATGGGGCTTAAGGTTGCCTGCAACACCACGAGGCTTCACTATGTAAAAAGTCTTAAACTGGTTTTCAATTGTCGTAACTCCCTAGCCCCTACACCTGACTTTCTGAAACCTTGCAAGCTTTTTGGCTTGTTGTTGTTCAGTCGTTCAGTCATGTCCGACTCTTCGTGACCCCATGGACCATAGCACGCCAGGCCTTCCTGTCCTGCGCTCTCTCCCGGAGTGTGCTCAAGTTCATATTCATTGCATCGGTGATGCTATCTAGCCATCTCATCCTCTGCCGTCCCCTTCTCCGTTTGCCTTCAGTCTTTCCCAGAATCAGGGTCTTTTCCAGAGAGTTTTCTCTTCACATTAGGTGGCCAAAATACTGGAGCTTCAGCTTCAGTATCTGTCCTTCCAATGAGCAGTCACGGTTGATTTCCTTTAGGATTGACTGATTTGACCTCCTTGCAGCCCAGGGGACTCGTAAGAGTCTTCTCCAGCACCACAGTTCGAAAGCATCGATTCTTCGGCGCTCAGCCTTCCTTATAGTCCAGCTCTCACAGCCATACATTACTATTGGGAAAACCATAGCTTTGATTAGACGGACCTTTGTCGGCAAGGTGATGTCTCTGCTTCTTACTATGCTGGCTAGGTTTGCCGTAGCTTTCCTCCCAAGGAGCAAGCGTCTTTTAATTTCATGGCTACAGTCACCGTCTGTGGTGATCTTGGAGCCCAAGAAAGTAAAATCTGTCACTGCTTCCATTTCTTCCCCTTCTATATGCCAGGAAGTGATGGGGCCAGATGCCATGATCTTAGTTTTTTTGATGTTGAGTTTCAAACCAGCTTTTGCACTCTCCTCTTTCACCCTCAACAAGAGGCTCTTGAGATCCTCTTCGCTTTCTGCCATTAGGGTGGTATCGTCTGCATATCGGAGGTTGTTGATAATTCTCCCAGCAATCTTAATTCTGACCTCTGATTCATCCAACCCGGCATTTCTCATGATGTACTCTGCATATAAGTTAAATAAGCAGGGTGACAATATGCAGCCTTGTCGTACTCCTTTCCCAATTTTGAACCACTTGGTTGTTCCATGTCTGGTTCTTACTGTTGCTTCTTGACCCTCATACAGGTTTCTCAGGAGACAGGTAAGGTGGTCTGGTACTCCCATCACTTTAAGAATTTGCCACAGTTTGTTGTGATCCACACAATCAAAGGCTTTAGCGTAGTCAATGAAGCAGAAATAGACATTTTTCTGGAATTCTCTTGCTTTCTCCATGATGCAGCGAATGTTGGCGATTTGATCTCTAGTCCCTCTGCCTCTTCGAAACCCAGCTTGAACTTCCGGTAGTTCTCGGTTCGCATACTGCTGAAGCCTAGCTTGTAGGATTTTGAGCATCACCTTGCTGGCATGTGAAATGAGCGCAATTGTACGGTAGTTTGAACACTCTTTGGCATTGCCCTTCTTTGGAATTGGAATGTAAACTGACCTTTTCCAGTCTTGCGGCCATTGTTGAGTGTTCCAAATTTGTTGGCATATTGAGTGCAGCACTTTAACAGCATCATCTTTTAGGATTTTAAATAGCTCAGCTGGAATACTCTCATCTCCGCTAGCTTTGTTGTTACTAATGCTTCCTAAGGCCTACTTGACTTCACTCTCGAGGATGTCCGGCTCAAGTTCAGTGACCGCACTATCATGGCTATCAGGGACATTCAGATCTTTCCTGTATAGTTCTTCTGTGTATTCTTTCCACCTCTTCTTAATCTCATCTGCTTCTGTTAGGTCCCTGCCTTCTTTGTCCTTTATCATGCCCGTCTTTGCACAAAACGTTCCCTTGAGATCTCCAATTTTCTTGAAGAGATCTCTAGTCTTTCCCATTCTGTTGTTTTCCTCGATTTCTTTGCATTGTTCATTTAAGAAGGCCTTCTTGTCTCTCCTTGCTATTCTCTGGAACTCTGCATTCAGTTGGGTATATCTTCCCCTTTCTCCCTTGCTTTTCGCTTCCCTTCTTTCCTCAGCTACTTGTAAAGCCTCCTCAGACAGCCACTTGGCTTTCTTGCATTTCTTTTTCTTTGGGATGGATTGAGTTGCTGCCTCCTGAACAATGTTACGGACCTCCGTCCATAGTTCCTCAGGCACCCTGTCTATCAGGTCTAATCCATGAAATCTATTCCTCACCTCCACTGTATATTCATAAGGGATATGATTTAGGTCATACCTGAATGGTTTAGTGGTTTTCCCTACGTTCTTCAATTTCAGCCGAAATTTTGCAAGAAGCAGCTCATGATCTGAGCCACAGTCAGCTCCAGGTCTTGTTTTGACTGACTGTATGGAGCTTCTCCATCTTTGGCTGCAAAGGACATAATCAATCTGATTTCGATATTGACCATCTGGTGATGTCCATGTGTAGAGTCATCTCTTGTGCTGTTGGAAAAGAGTGTTTGCTATGATCAGCGTGTTCTCTTGGCAAAACTCTATTAGCCTTTGTCCTGCTTCATTTTGTACACCAAGGCCATGCCTGCCTGTTATCCCGGTGATTTCTTGACTTCCTACTTTAGCATTCCAATCCCCTATGATGGGTCAGCTCTATGATGTACGCCATTTTCATACAAACCACTTCCCTCCTGCAAAAAAAAAAGAGGAGGGAGGGAAGGGGAAGCAAATCACTTTACTCCCAAAAACTTAAATTTGAGGACTGCCCTTCCACATGAACCTCTCTTTCTGAAACTTTGTAGATATCTTACTTAGGGACACCTCTGAGCCATCTGTGGACCGAGAAGCATTCCAGAGAAATTAAGATGGTGGCCGCTGCAGCTGCTTCGCCTGGTGCTTGTCTTAGTGTCACATGCCACACACTCACTGCAGCGCTGCCACCCATCCCACCCTCCTCTGATAGAACCTTGCCAGGGCAGCAACACTGCCTAGGGCTCATGCAAGCCTGGTGGCAGCCCTACAGGACCACCAGTGTGTTATGGTGTCTAGAGTATTGGACAAGAACTGGGAAGATCGGGATTCGAATCCCTGCTCAGCCAATCACAATCTCTCCACCTAACCTACCCCACGGGGTTGCTGTGAGGATAAGAAGCCCATGTATGCCACCCTGACCTCGGTCAAGGAAGGGCAGGATACAACAGAATGATGCCAAATGTCATCAGCACATTTCAGTGTTGGGATGACTGTAAAGACCGGTGGGGGGGTGGAATCACACAGTAATTAATTGGGTAATCAGCTCCACAGCGAAGTTAGAACAAAAGGCTCCCTCTCATCTCTCATTTGCACTGGTTTACATGCCAAGCCAAGCTCTAGTGGTTTCTGCCTGCTCGCTCCTATTGGTTTTACATCTGAGAGAGGAAGAGGGCTCGTCGAGTTGGCTCTTTTCGAAAAAAGAGAAGCTCCATCCCCGAATCCCTCGCCTCCTTCTGCACGGTTCTGCCCGGTTTACCCTTCTGGCAAACATGACAGATGGATCTCCAGCCAATTAGTCCAGGAGCCTGACCAACAGTAGAAAGCGTGATCCATCACGGCAACGTTACACTCTCGTTTGTGCCTCTGCTTCTTTAACCCAGGGGCGGCCACACTGGGGCACAGGTACCAAGTAGCACAGGCAGCAAGGGTGGGTGGGTGGCGTGTCTGGGGTGGAACAAGACCACCCAGAGGCCCCACGTCTCTGCCCTGCTGCCTGCCTGACTAGATGCAAAGCCGCTCCTAGGTTCTGATGCTGCAACGGCAACCAAGGAGCCATGGATTACACCCCTGCAGGCTGCAGGTGGGGGGATGTTCAAAGAGAGGCTCGCCTGGTGCCTGCACTGAGCTCTTTTCGGCACCAGGGAAGACCTTTTTATTTTCCCAGGCATTTCAGTTTTTCAGTTCCCGTTTTAAATCTAGTACTGTATTTTATATCTTTGCGCTGCTGCTAGGTTCTATTTGATTATTATTATTATTTTATTTTTAATACTGTCATTTTAAACTTTTACATTTTTATATGGTATTTTATTGTCATGTATTTTATGGTTTTAATTGTTGGGGACCACCCAGAGAGCTTTGGCTATTGGGCAGTATAGAAATGTAATAAATACATACATACCTTTCCCAATGTTCTCCCATATAAAAGTAAAATGCCCAATAAGAGGAAAACTAGAGAAAAACTAGAGAAAAATAAGAGAAAAACTTTGTGAACTGCCCAGAGAGCTTTGGCTATTGAATGAATGAATGAATGAATAAATAAATAAAATAAAATAAACTAGCACAGCAGGGAGAGAGGTGGGCCAAAAGCATTCCCTTCTATGTCTCAAGTTTTCTATTCGCAGGGAGACTTCATGTGGAAGAGCATTCAAAATGGTGTCTTCTACCTGAACTTGGCAGTGGTGCAGTCCACTCTATTACCTCAGCTTTAAGCTATACAGTGGTATCCTGCTATAACTGTAGATTAGAGCAGACAAAGACCTCTGCCTGAGACCTTGTAGAGGTACAACCAGTTGGAGTAGACCAACCTATCCCAGCCTGGCACCCTCCTGCCATGTGAGACTACAACTCTCATTATCCCCCCCGATGGGAGCTGTTGCCCAACACATCTGGAGGGTGTCAGATTGGGGAAGGCTGGACCTGGCCATACTGGGCTGGACAGACCAATGGTCTGTCTCTGCATAAGGCAGCTGTATGTCTTGATTCACGCACCTCTTGTACAGATGCAGACAAATTCATTTGCACTTTTGAATCAATCTGCAAATCAAATCCCATGGTTCTCCTTTGAAAATTGCACCTCTCCACATTTTGCAATACATACATTTGTGAAAATGACATTAAAATGAATTCAATTAGTAAAACTGCTTGCCAAAGAATGTATATATTAGGCAAAATTGTGTAAAAATGCATTCATTAGGAGAAATACATACAAAAATGCATGCAAATTTTCATGCAAACTTCTTTTAAAAAAGAAATCTGAAAGTTCAGGATGAATGACGAACCAAACTTAAGACTGGAAAAATGAGAAACGGAGAGAAACCAAACCTCACAGATTCGTCCATCCCTGACTGTAGGATCAGGTTTCCACAGGTCTTTAACATTGTATTCCAGCTATTGTTAATGATATCTGATGTACCCAAGAAAATAATGTGTGTGTGTGCGTGTATAGAAAATTCTTTCTGACTGCAGTGTCAAAAAAAAGCCTCCTGATCTAAATTCCCTGTATTAATTTTTCACCTGAGCGTTAAACTAATACAGTTCCTTGTTCCCATAACTGTTCTGCAATGGCTATCTTAACATTTCATTCCTGGAGCGGGTGAGAGTAATCCTTGGGAGAGGGGCCAGTATTATTTGCTAGAAATTCCATTAGTGGGTATCGTTAACTTGCATTAACTGAAAATCATGGCCAAGCTGAACTGATTGAGAACAGGCCGTGCTGCGGACAGGGAATAACGCCACGTCTCTCCCTGGATAAACAGACCATTAAAGCAGCCAGGTCAGTACCTGGTAATCATTCTCCACTCATCATTTTGATGGGCAGGATAAAATTGAGATGTCACATTTCTAGATTCATACCAAGTTCTTGATGACAGGAGTTCATAAATATGAAGCTAAACAGCGCCTTCTATGGCATTTGGGAAAGTTTTTTTTTCATAATTTATATGAATTTTAGAAAAGAGGGAGATGAGTCGCTCTGGCTGACGCCAGGGTCTGCATCAACGGAGACCTGCCCTCCCTGCTCCCGCTCTGCTCAACGTGCGGCTTCCCTAGCACAAATCAGGTCATCACCATCTGCAGGCAGCTCGGCTAATGCCTCCAAATCCCATGCTGGTTTATATAGAGCTGTTCTGCCATTGGGGAAGGAGGAGGGCTTTCACGTGAGAATGCTACACACAGGCAGGAACTGGCGGCTTGGCTGTCCCTGGTCGGTGTCCTGTTCCTCCTCCTTCATATCAGGGCTTCTTTCTTTACAAGGGTGGGGTGGGGTGGGGAGATGAGCTTGTTCCACTGCACCCATGCACCTAGATCAGGGGTGGGGAATATTTTTCAGCCTAGTGGATGGCCATAAGCTAAATTGGCTCTTTCAATTTTCTAGCAGGGGGCCTGTGGAGTGGGAGGGAAGCAGGCTTGGGAGGCTGGAGGATACATCGTAAGCGGGCCTCCCCAGTCGCCTCCCCTCCCTGCCCTGCCTACTGGCACTCCCCCTTTCCCTCCTCTCCAAGGTCATCTTTGTGATCTAGAGAGGCAGCCAGCATGGTTCTCTCTGCACCGGCTGAGAGGAGGAGCGGAGCTCGGATCCCTGGCTCTGAGGTTGGAGCGCTGTTTCTGACCTTGGATCCAAGAATCCCAACTATTCAATGCCCGCCAACCCCAATTCTGTCTAGGGGCCATAGCATTGCTCCCTTATTTATTTATTCCATTTCTGTACCACCCAATAGCTGAAGCTTGCTGGGCAATTAAGTTTGGGCAATTAAGCTCTCTAAGCTCTCTCTCCTTTGTGTCAAAGTTTCCAGGGGCAATTCATGCCAGTGGTGGGTGTGACCAAATCAAAACTGGGTGGGGCTAAGGTAGGCAGGACCACTCCACACTCGCTTTCTCTTATATACACACATGCGCACACACATGCACACACACTAGGGTGGCCATGTGTCCTCTTTTACAGAGGACAGTCCTCTAGAAGGGCTGCCAGGGGACTGTCTTCTAATTTGAAGGTGTCCTCTATTGGAAGGGCTGTCCAGTCCGAGTCTGATGTAAAGATAAAGAACTGCCAGCAGGACAAGTTGAGCGTTGAAGCTGCCCATCAACAGTACCTGTGCAGCAAGCTGAACAAGGCACACAGGCGGTCAAGTGGTCACAATCTCCCACACTATGGGGAGATGTACTGTATGTCTATTTAAATCATAATAATTATTTCTAAATTTTCATCTACACATACAAATGAGTATCTGGAAATGTCATGTCAATCAATGTCATCTTTTGTCCTCTTCTTTGGTGACGCATTTCCTCTTTTTTGGCAACTCATGAGTGGCTACACTACCATTCATACACACACATAGCGCAGTATCCTAAGGGGGCATTCTGCCTCCGCTGGCTCCATTCCACTTGCGGGAGCAACCGCTTCCACAGTGCAGCCTTCATGCTTTAAATAACCCCAGAAACAAACGGAAATGCTCATTTCCAGATCGGGATAGGTCAGTGGAGCTCCCTTCTGCGAGCTCCGCTGACCTGCCCTGTTCTGGAAACAAGTGTTTCCACTTGTTTTGGTTTATTTTTAGAAGTGCAAGAGCCCCATTGCACAAGCAGTCATGAATGCACAGGCCCAATAGGGCTACCCATAATGCATGCACACTCTTTCACACTAATGCACTTTATGCACTAATGCGCTAATTTGCACTAATGCACTCTATGCACTAATGCACTAATGTAATAATGCAGTAATGCATTCTTTCACACTAATGCACACACTACCCATAACGCATGCACACTCTTTCACATAGCTCACACATGTACATACACAAAGGTGCCTCATCCCCCCGCCTAGTGATGCAATTCAACTTGAAAAGGGCCTTCCATTGGAACCCTTCCATTCCAGCTGTGCCCCCCCCAATTGCCCCCTTAACTGCAATTAGGCTTGAAAAAAGCCTCCCATTGGTGTCAATGAGAAGCTTTCTTTCAAGCCTAGTTGCCAAGCAGGAGGGCCAAGGCAGAGGCCGCAAATCGGTTGGAGGACCCCCACACACTCCATCCAGCCTGTGGATTGCTGGTTTCCCAGCCCTGTCCAAGATGTACTAATTCAGCATAGTTCATAGCTAGGATTTTTTTAAAAAAAAACCCTGTGCATGCAGTGTTGGGAGGGGTAAAGTCTGTGTAAACGGCAAGCTTTGCAGGAGGAACAAGAACAAAGCAAGTAAACGGTGGCAAAGATGAATGAGACACAGAATTACAAGGCTACAGAAATAAAACTACGCCTCAAACTGGCAGCAACTGATCAGAAAAGTGATCTGGAAGTTTTGGTGGGCAGCTCAGTGGAAACGTTGACACGACGGGGGGCAGGAGACATGCCAATTCCACGCTAGGGCTTATTAGATAAAGGACTGGAAATACAACTGCCAGGATTGCAATCCCTTTTATGTAAATCTGTGGTGTGACTGCATTTGCTCAGCCTCAAAAACAATATTGTCGAGCTGGCGAGAAAAAGAAAGAACAATGGCTCGAAGCACTTTCCATATGAGGAAAGGTGAAAGAAACTTCCAGTAGTGCAGTTCATTTTTCTACTATTATGATGGTAGTGGAGGCTGGTGGCTCCGATGTCAGTGGGACAATAAATCCGCTCCGGGTTTCAGTCAGAACCAGTCAGAACTGTGAAGGAGCTATCCAAGGTGCAGAGCACCTTGGGCTTTCCCCAACCTGATGGCCCTCCAAATATGCTAGATTACAAATCCCATCATTCTTGGCCTACATGGGTTGGAGAAAGCTGGGCTGAAGCATTTGCAGCTTTCAACCTGGTGTATAAATTCCCAAAATCAATATTGTCTATGCGGGGGCTATAGTTCAAAACCTCTGGAGGGCACTGAGTTGCCCACCCCCAATACACACCATCTCTCAGTACCTCTCATTTCCAACCTGCAATACAACTTCACTAATGTAGTGATGATACATTCTGGGAAGACAGATGCCCAGTCCTAATAGATGTTGGCATATTTTTGCAATCTACCAAAATATTGGCAAGTTTCTGCAACATACCTTATGTTGTTATGGCTTCAGCAGAAACAACTAATAAATTTGACCTGACTTGCAACATACCGTAACATCCCCCAGGGAACAGACTGAAACCACTTCGGTCACTTCTGTTCAAGGTCAATCTAGCCTTTTACATGATGCCAGTGGAACTGAAGGCATCGTTTGTGAGTAGATGGTACTGGGTAATTCCTCCCACTCATTGTGGGTTAGGCAGTCTGCAGAGGAGTTTGAGAAAAAGAGTCATACTCCTTGCAGCCATGGGCACCAGGAGTTCAGGAGGGAGGGAGAGCAAAAGCCCCAATCTTATCAGGTAGGTTTGTATGAGAGAGCCTTACAGGCTCAAGGTCACTGACATTTCAGACCGTATCTTGTTTATGTGTTACATTTTTATGAATATGACCCATAAAACATGCACATGGTACTTCGCTGCTTTCCTCCTGTGCTCACAACAACTTTGTGATATAGGCTAGGCTGGGACAGAGTGACTGGTCACTTGGGGAATATCGTACCTGAGCAGAACTGTGATCCTGGTATCCCAGGTCCTATTACTCTTCTCTTACAAGAAACTTTCTCCATCACCATGCACACTGATGTTGCTAAGAAAGTCAGACAGACAGACAGAGTATCCGCTAACAAATAGAGCCAGGTAAGGTAAAAACAGATCAACTGCATCCTCACACGGACATTGCAGGGCAGGGTAATCCCTGTGGCATACCATAATTCTGTGATCTAATTTGACATTGCCTGCTCCCCGTTCCACTACCCAGTGCTCACTCCTGTACACACTTCCAGTAGAGCAGGGGTGCAGAAATTTAAGGGTCCCAATCTGGCCTTCTGGGAGATCCCAAAAGGCCATGCCCTTTCCCCTGGCCCCACTCTCTTTCCCCTTTCACAGCGGAGGCTGGTGGCTCCAATTTCGGTGGGGCTGTGAATCCATTCTGGGTTTTCATCAGAACCAAGAAAACAGAAGGAGGTGGGCATCCAAAGTAGATCGCAAAGAAGAGAAGCGGGTTCTCAGGATGCAAGATAGAAGTTATTATAAGAAGCCCTAGGATGCAGCACCTTGGATAGCTCCATCAGAGGCCTGGCTTGTTCTGAACGGAAACCCAGAATGGAGTCATAGCCCCACCAGAATTGGAGCCACTGGCCTCCACTGCCCCACCCACCAAGCATTTGGTGGTTTCCTGGGCTTTGTGCACTCCCCCCCCCCCATTCAAAAAGGTTGAGATACCTCTCCTAAGGCTTGGTTACTGGCAGTAAGAACTTTAACCTCAAATATGCACCATGTTTGCATTTGGAGCCAGACACTCCTGGGCCCCCAAAAGCTTCTCTGAAATGGAATTCAGCCCCGGGGCTGAAAGAGGTTCTGCAGCCCTGTTGTAGAGCAAATCCGCCCAGGAAAGGGCACAACGGGGCCAAGATCGCCATTTTCTATCCATATCGACTGCAGGACTGCCCTGCTGAAAAGAGGTAAGCAGTGCGGACACCTGTAGAAGAGAACGTGAAAGGAGCCCTTTTAAAAAGGTGGATTTTTACCTGAGCTGCAAAGAAATTTCCTGCCAGGATCTCCCAGCAGCGTGAGTGAGCAGGGTGCAGGTTCAACCGGAAGGTAAATGCTGCCTGTATAACTCACCCTTAATGGAGCTAACAGGCAGAGTTGTGTTTTGCCTCATTAGGATACTGAAGTACAAAGAGGGCCTTGGCCCGACGGGTTAATCGCTGCTCACTGTTAATCAGGACGAGGGAACAAAACATTTTGTGGCATTGGTGTTGTATCACAAACAGGAAGGGCAAAGCAATCAACGTATTAATGGACATGAACGCTGCAATCCTGACTCTGTCGCTGCAAGCCATGCACTGCCACCAGACAAAGACTTTGCCTCGCTAAAGCAAGGGAGGAGAATGAAGCAGTGCATGCATGACTCCGTGCTGCGCACCCTTAATTTGCACCCAGGTTCATGACAGTCAACTCCAGAACCTGCCTCAAAGCCCTGCAAAGCACAAAACAAGAATGACAAGAAGGACTCTGTGCATGTGCCGTGAGCCTTCCCCTTGCCCCTGAGTGACCACAGCTTGCCACCATTTTCATTTCCCAAACTCACTCAGCTCTGGGCAGCATCATTCTCATACGGGTTCTGGGAAATCAAAATGACAGCTGCCAAGAGGGGTGCTGCTGCACATTTTCTCCCCCCCCTTTAGCCTTGTACTCTGACAAGGCCAGTGTCAAAAGCAGGCATGGTCAGGCACCTGCCAAGGCCCCACACCCCAGCAGGGGCCCTCTGACAAGAGCCCCTTGGAGATGCAATGGAACCAATGACATAGGGAGGGGGCGGGCTCTCCCACACTGGAGGCATTCAAGACGAGGCTGGGCAGCCATCTGTCAGGGATGCTCTGACTTGGACTCCTGCACTGAGCAGGGGGTTGGACTCGACGGTCTTATAGGCCCCTTCCAACCCTACTATTCTATGATTGTATGCCCCTCCTTTTTCCCCATTGCAACCTGCTTGTTTATTTACCTCTTGCTCTGGCCCAGACCCCCTTCATGGATCACTGCCTTGTTGTGGCGAAGGGGCTTGCATAACTCAGTGAAGCCATAAGCTATGCCGTGCAGGGCCACCCAAGACGGACAGGTCATGGCAGAGAGTTCTGACAAAATGTGGTCCACTGGAGAAGGAAATGGCAACCCACTCCAGTATTCTTGCCAAGAAAACCCCATGGAACGTATCACAAGGCTAAAAGATATGATGCTGGAAGATGAGCCCCTCAGGTCAGAAGGTGTCCAATATACTACTGGGGAAGAGCAGAGGGAATTTCCAAGTAGCGCCAGAAAGAGTGAAGCGGCTGGGCCAAAGCCAAAAGGACAGTCAGCTGTGGATGTGTCTGGTGGTGAAAAGAAAATCCGATGCTGTAAAGAACAATATTGTTTAGGAACCTGGAATGTCAGATTAATGAATCAAGGTAAGCTGGAGGTGGTCAAACATGAGATGGCAAGATTGAACATCGACATCTTGGGAATCAGTGAACTAAAATGGACAGGCATGGGCAAATTTAATTCAGGTGACCATCATATCTACTACTGTGGGCAAGAATGCCTTAGAAGAAATGGAGTAGCACTCATAGTCAACAAAAGGGTGGGAAAAGCAGTACTGGGGTACAATCTTAAAAATGATAGAATGATCTCAGTACGAATCCAAGGCAAACCATTCAACATCACAGTAATTCAAGTCTATGCCCCAACCACTGATGCCGAAGAAGCTGAGGGTGATCAGTTCTATGAAGACCTACAACACCTTCTAGAACTAACACCAAAAAAAGATGTCCTCTTCATCATAGGGGATTGGAATGCTAAAGTAGGAAGTCAAGAAATCACTGGGATAACAGGCAGGCATGGCCTTGGTGTACAAAATGAAGCAGGATAAAAGCTAATAGAGTTTTGCCAAGAAAACACACTGATCATAGCAAACACTCTTTTCCAACAGCACAAGAGATGACTCTACACATGGACATCACCAGATGGTCAATATCGAAATCAGATTGATTATGTCCTTTGCAGCCAAAGATGGAGAAGCTCTATACAGTCAGTCAAAACAAGACCTGGAGCTGACTGTGGAAGATCATGAGCTGCTTGCAAAATTTCGGCTGAAATTGAAGAACGTAGGGAAAACCACTAAACCATTCAGGTATGACCTAAATCATATCACTTATGAATATACAGTGGAGGTGAGGAATAGATTTCAGGGATTAGACCTGATAGACAGAGTGCCTGAGGAACGATGGACGGAGGTCCGTAACATTGTTCAGGAGGCAGCAACTCAATCCATCCCAAAGAAAAAGAAATGCAAGAAAGCCAAGTGGCTGTCTGATGAGGCTTTACAAGTAGCTGAGGAAAGAAGGGAAGCGAAAAGCAAGGGAGAAAGGGGAAGATATATCCAACTGAATGCAGAGTTCCAGAGAATAGCAAGGAGAGACAAGAAGGCCTTCTTAAATGAACAATGCAAAGAAATCGAGGAAAACAACAGAATGGGAAAGACTAGAGATCTCTTCAAGAAAATCGGAGATCTCAAGGGAACGTTGTGTGCAAAGACGGGCATGATCAAGGACAAAGAAGGCAGGGACCTGACAGATGCAGATGGGATTAAGAAGAGGTGGAAAGAATACACAGAAGAACTATACAGGAAAGATCTGAATGTCCCTGATAGCCATGATAGTGCGGTCACTGAACTTGAGCCGGACATCCTCGAGAGTGAAGTCAAGTAGGCCTTAGGAAGCATTACTAACAACAAAGCTAGCAGAGATGAAAGTATTCCAGCTGAGCTATTTAAAATCCTAAAAGATGATGCTGTTAAAGTGCTGCATTCAATATGCCAACAAATTTGGAACACTCAACAATGGCCGCAAGACTGGAAAAGGTCAGTTTACATTCCAATTCCAAAGAAGGGCAACGCCAAAGAGTGTTCAAACTACCGCACCATTGCGCTCATTTCACATGCCAGCAAGGTGATGCTCAAAATCCTACAAGCTAGGCTTCAGCAGTATGCGAACTGAGAACTACCGGAAGTACAAGCGGGGTTTCGAAGAGGCAGAGGAACTAGAGATCAAATCGCCAACATTCGCTGCATCATGGAGAAAGCAAGAGAATTCCAGAAAAATGTCTATTTCTGCTTCATTGACTACGCTAAAGCCTTTGATTGTGTGGATCACAACAAACTGTGGCAAATTCTTAAAGTGATGGGAGTACCAGACCACCTTACCTGTCTCCTGAGAAACCTGTACGAGGGTCAAGAAGGAACAGTAAGAACCAGATATGGAACAACCGAGTGGTTCAAAATTGGGAAAGGAGTACGACAAGGCTGCATATTGTCACCCTGCTTATTTAACTTATATGCAGAGTACATCATGAGAAATGCCGGGTTGGATGAATCAGAGGTCGGAATTAAGATTGCTGGGAGAATTATCAACAACCTCCGATATGCAGACGATACCACCCTAATGGCAGAAAGCGAAGAGGATCTCAAGAGCCTCTTGTTGAGGGTGAAAGAGGAGAGTGCAAAAGCTGGTTTGAAACTCAACATTAAAAAAACTCAGATCATGGCATCTGGCCCCATCACTTCCTGGCATATGGAAGGGGAAGAAATGGAAGCAGTGACAGATTTTACTTTCTTGGGCTCCAAGATCACCGCAGACGGTGACTGTAGCCATGAAATTAAAAGACGCTTGCTCCTTGGGAGGAAAGCTATGGCAAACCTAGACAGCATAGTAAGAAGCAGAGACATCACCTTGTCGACAAAGGTCTGTCTAATCAAAGCTATGGTTTTCCCAGTAGTAATGTATGGCTGTGAGAGCTGGACTATAAGGAAGGCTGAGCGCCGAAGAATTGATGCTTTCGAACTGTGGTGCTGGAGAAGACTCTTACGAGTCCCCTGGACTGCAAGGAGGTCAAATCAGTCCATCCTAAAGGAAATCAACCCTGAGTGCTCATTGGAAGGACAGATACTGAAGCTGAAGCTGAAATATTTTGGCCACCTAATGCGAAGAGAAAACTCTCTGGAAAAGACCCTGATGCTGGGGAAGACTGAAGGCAAAAGAAGGGGATGGCAGAGGATGAGATGGCTAGATAGCATCACCAATGCAATGAATATGAACTTGAGCACGCTCCGGGAGAGAGCGCAGGACAGGAAGGCCTGGCGTGCTATGGTCCATGGGGTCACGAAGAGTCGGACACGACTGAACGACTGAACAACAACAACTGGCCCAGACAATGGTGGTGGTGAGAAGGAGCAGCAGCAAATGCCGCAGCCTACTGGCTCCCTGGCTCTCTGCCTGTCAAGCAAGCAAGTGGCAGCAATGATGAGGAAGAGGCCAAGAAGCAAGAGCAGCTGGTGACAGTGGTGTTGAGAAGGTGGACTCAGTGAGAGAGGGGGCCATCTTGTCCAAGGGCCCTCCAAAACTGTTTATACACACATGACATCAATAACATGATTGAAAGAAACACCCGAGATGGGCATCTAAGGCATCTAATTAAGGCATTCACTGCCACGTCAGGCACTCAAGCTCAGTAGGAGAGTGAGTTTCTTGCCCCAGCCTAGGTTTGATCTCAATCTAGGCCACTAAGAAGGCCAGCGTGGGCCTTGCTACCCACTCTCTTGGCACTTGTCATGGCTGTTGAACCTATTATTTATTTGTTACATTTCTATCCCGCCTTTTTTCCTCCAAAGCGGTGAGCGCATGATCCTCCTCCTCTTCCTCCTCTCCATTTTATCTTTGCAACAACCCTGCAAGGCAATTTAGGCTGAGAGTCTAAGAGAGCAATCCTATGGCTGCTAGACACTGTCTAGCAGGCCATGGGATTTGCTCATTTCCGGGAACCCACCTCAGAGCCCGCGCTCCGAGGTTGGTTCCCGGAAAACTGACTGCCCCTCTCATCCGCGCTGCCTCGGAGGCAGCGTGGAGCAGCCCCGTCCTCCACACTCAGAACAGGAGCATGAAGCAACTGAAAAGGGGCGGGGCGGGGGGGCGTTCCGGGGTGGGGAGAGCGGAGCTGTGCATACGACTCATCCAATGTGTCGTATGGCAGCTTCCTCTCCTGGTCAGCGCCCCTGCCACTAGGCAGCTGAAAACGACTGTGTGGCGAAAAATAGCAATGCAGGAGAGGAGTGATCCCCCCATGCCTCTCCTGCCTTGCTTTGGATACGCAGCCGCCTCTGAGGTCGGACGCGGCCGCCTATCTAGTTAGGATTGTGCCCTAAGAGGCTGAGAGTGAGCTTCATGGGGACTTGAATCCAGGTCTTCCCAATCCCAACACTCGAACTACTACAACTCACTTTTTCTAAATATTAAAGGAATGGCTTTGTTGGCTCCCCCCGCCCCTGCTTTCCACCTCCTCCTATTCTGTAACAACTCTATGGGTAGATTCATAATCCTTGGGGCTAGCAACATGTTAGGTACAAAGACATGTAAGAGAGCCTTACATGGCTTTTTAAACATTGTAATAAGAAGAGCAGCCTTGAAAGGGAGAGATTGGGAGCAGCAGAGGGAGGGGTGCTGCTTAACCCTTTTGCAGCATTCTCCACCGTCACCCCTTTAGGTAACTTCTCCCCTCACCTGTAGGTTCACAACACATTTGCCTCCAGGAACGGGGGGGGGGGTGACTTCCAGGGAATGATCCAGGGATGAATGAAATGGGTGCTTAACCCCTCCCACCAGTTCTGCCCTGCAAATGCCCCCTTTCCAAGCTGCTTTTAACTCAGCCAGACTTAGTTTCAGTTTCACACTCCAGATATTTTGGATTTCAGCACCCATCAATGCCAGCCAGCATGGCCAAAGGTCAGGAATGCTTGGAGTGGTAGTCCAGCAACATCTGGAGGATACCAGGTTGGAGAAGGATGGGTTAAGTCTTTAAAGGTTAAGACCAGCACCACTTTCAGCAAAATCATGTCCAAGAGATGATGGCAGTACTCTAGTCCAGAAGCACAATGCAGGGTCAGCTTCCAAGCAGTCAGGGAAGCCCATCAGGAGAGGCAGCAGAGCTAAGAGCTGACAGCCTGGAGGTCCACACCAGAGCTGGGCTGAATTCATGTTGGCAAGATCTACTCCTTAAAAATGAGAACTCCAAGGTCCACTAACTGGAGCCAGATGCAAAAGGATTTTCAGGGATGGCTCCAATTCTCTGCTGCACCCCCTGAACCGCATACTGGGATAACCTGCAGATACAGGTTCAAACCTGCACCTGCATTACTGCAGATCCAGGATTTCACCAACACATAACCCCAGCAGGCACCGTGAGCTGGATCAGGATGCCCTGCAGGCTGGATTAGGCCCACAGACCAGAGGTTCTGACCCCTGTCTTAAAGCTTTCTCTTCCACTTGCTCTCGTTTAACTGTTGAAAGGCAGAGACTCTTCCTCATCCACTGTAAGTCATCCCGAGGTCTACCAGTAGACCCCAGTCTACCTTCTGCCAGCCCCTGGTGTACGCCAAAGCAAAGCATGAGCCGGAGTGGGGAATAGGCTACAGTCAGAGCAGGAAGTCAGCTCAACCTTCAGTGGCCATTTTGGGGGCAAATGGAAGGACCCTTTTGTTAGAACCAAGAGGAAATCACAAAAGCCCAAGGCTGAAGGCCGTTCTCTTGCACCGCTTGTTCCTGTCATGCTGTGGAGCTTAGCGTAGGTGCCCTTCCTCGTTTATTGCACCCTATGGATACTAAGAAAGAAACACAGATTATTCCCCAATGAAGAGCAGTAGGCATTTCTTTGTTGTTTGTTTTTATGATTTCCCACCAATTAATTAAAAATAACAGCTGCCAACAGTTTGCATGGACAGAGCTAGTGGCCAACAAGCTGACTTTGCAAAACAGAAGGGCTGGATGGTGCTGGCTATTATAGATCAATGCTCTCTTGATCTTTGCAGCTAATGAGAGAGTGTGTGTGTGTAATACTTTTCTTCAGGGTCTCTAAAGGGGCTCACAGGAAAGGCCTTGTACAGGGACAATTAACATATATCATTTTAATTTCTTAATTAAAAGCAATAATAATGCACATGTAATAATTTTACATGCATAACAATACACTCATCACCAGAAACAAAACAGAGCACAGCCCTCCCAAAGTCCTGTCTTTCAGCTTGAGTCCACAACAAAAATATAAATAAAACTTTTCTCTGGAGCTTGATTTTTTTCTGCTCTGCAGTCTCTACTCAGTTCACTCCAGCTCTGCAGCAATCTTCTAAAAAATGGATCAGGATCCAGCAACACAGGAACAACTTGTTAAACAGCCCTTTGTATAATATAAAAGAACATAAACAAACAAGGAATTCATAGCATTTGTAAATAAAATCATGACTCTTTAATTTTTTTTCAAAAGGAAACCTCCCCACTAACCTGTCTCAAGGGTTCAGGGCCTTACAGAGAGGAGAAAGCAAGCTTCTTCCACACTGCAATTTCAGTAACTGCCTAAAATGATGGCCACTCCCTATCTTGCTTGTTTACTGAGCATGTGCAGGAATATTCCACTTAGAATTCTTAAAGAAAATATACCAGTGGGTTATACATGTGCAATCTTATATGAAAACAGAGAATCCAGATAAGTTTGAAGGTATTTGGCAGAGCTTCCTAAACCTCTTTAGGGACTGAGTTGGGTGTGTGTCTGGGGCCTCTTTTTGCCTGAGGCAGCTAATAGAGAATCTCTTCCCCCTTCTGCTTTTTTTCCTCCCCCCACCCCACCCCACCATCTCTTTTCCCATTCTTCTTTCTTCCACCCCATCTTATTTGTTTTTTTCTTTAAAATGTTAATTGTGTTTTATATGGTTTGGGATACTGGGAAGGACATTTAAGGTGGGTATCATTCTTTCAGGAAAGGTTCAGGCTGATGTCAAATTGCTGGGTACTTGCCAAGGGCCCACAACACAGCAGGGGGCCCCTTTGTCAAGTACCAGCTGGACCTGCGCCTCCTCTTCGCCCTTGCAACCTGCTAGTTTGCCTTCCTCGTACCCTGGCCCAGACAACAGTGGTGGTGAGAAGGAGGAGCAGGAGACGCCGCTGCCTACTTGCTCTCTGGTTGTCAAGCAAGCAAGTGGGAGCCATGATGAGAAAGAGGACAAGGAGCAAGACCAGCTGGTGGCAATGGCAGAGAGAAGGTTGACTCACTGAGGGAGGGGGCCTATGGAGGGGGCCTTGCCCAAGGGCCCCCCAAAATCTGGAGCCAGTACTAGAAGGATTGGGTGAGTTTCAGGAGAGTGGGGTAAAATTCATTATGGACCAAACGTTTTGGAATAGAAGTTCTTTTATCGCACTGTTATAATTTAAAAAATAAAAAAACTGAAATAACCGGAGTAAAAAAAGGAAGTGTCCAGACAAGTTTCTCCTGTGGTCAGTTGTCACTGAAGAATGCTTTCTGAACTGTTTGTATTTAGAAAGCGGGGGGGGGGGAACGGGACTTAGCAGTGACTTCTTGGTGGACACCCAGCAGGAGTTTAACAGGGTCAGATGAGTTTCGTCTGTCCACAGGACCGGCTTGTGTTGAACATCTCCACAGTTTTATCACCTGACTAGAACAGTAACAAGGCTGAGAGCTGTTGCTGAGACCATGTGTGTGAGGGACATGGCTGAAGCACTGCTAAAATGTACAGCTGCTGTTCCAGCTTCAGTGGAAAAGAGCAGTGAAAAACTATTGATATGAAATTCCCATATTTCTTAAGTGCCTGTCGTGGTTTTGGTGCAAGGGCTGAAAAAGTTGCTTCCATTTATTTATTTATTTATTACACTTCTATACTGCCTAATCGCCGAAGCTCTCTGGGTGGTTCACAAAAGTGAAAAGCATAAAATATAATGATGTGATAAAATGTAATATGAAACTTCTAAAAGTGTAATAAAACTGCAATATCAAACCAGAGTAAAAAGCCAACAGCAGCTGTGTAAAAAAATAATAATCTAAAAATACAATAACACATTTAAAAACAACAAAAAATGAAGGACTACAACATCTGGGAGAATAAAAAGGTCTTCACCTGGCACCAAAGAGACCACCATGTAGGTGCTAGGTGAGCCTCTATTCCATCACCCCAAGAAAATATTTGAGCAAGTGCCTTCTCCCTTAACCTGCCTGGTCACTGAGGTCGTTGCATGAGGCACTCCTGGTGGTTCCACATGGACCTGAGGTCCATTTAGAGTCCACTTGGAGTAGAGCTTTTAGTGTGCTGGCTCCCGCCCCTGTGGATTTCTCTGCCACATAGAATGTGGCATGATGTCAGTCAGGCACTAACGTTGTTTTGTTTTTGGTGTCTGATAAAGACATTTCTAACCAAGATTCAACCTGTGCTGGATGGGGTTACACTCCCCCTGAAGACTCAGGCTCCTGGGTTGGGTGTACTCCTGGACTAGGAAATGAACCTGGATGCCCAGGTCTTGGCGGGGGCCAGGAATGCTGTTCCCCAGCTGAAGCCAGTGCGCTAACTGCGCCCATTCTTAGAGACGTCTGATCTGGCCATGGTCACAGATGTAGTTACATCCCGTTTGGACTACTGTAATGTGCTCTATGCGGGGCTGCCTTCAAAAACTGTTCAGAAACTTCCACTGGTCTTGAATGCTGCGGCCAGACTGTTGACTGGGGCCAGTTACAGGGAGCATGCGACTGCCTTGTTACAGCAGGTTCGCTGGCTACTGGTCTGTTTCCGGGCAGAATTCGAAGTGATGGTTATGACCTATAAAGCTCTATACAGCTTGGGACCAGGCTACATGAAAGACTGCCTTCTCCCATACAAGTCTGCCTGGGTCCTAAGATCTTCAGGAGAGGACCCTTCTTTCAAGACCTCTGCCTTCAGAGGCACGTTTGGTAGCAACGTGAAGGAGGGCCTTCTCGGTGGCTGCTTCCTGGCTGTGGAACTCCCTGGCAAGGAAGGCCAGGTTCACTCCCTTTCTGTTGCCCTTCTGAGAGCAGGCAAAGACCTTTTAATTCAAGTGGGCCTTTGTTGTGTAAGCGGGTCTGTGGGCTTGGATGCCGTTTTTACTCTGCAGTTGTTGTTTTCAATTGTGTTCTAATGTATTTATTTTATTATTGTCTTTATCAAATTGTATTTGTCATTGTAAGCTGCCCTGAATGCCATTTTTCTTGGTAGAAGGTGGGGTACAAATCAAATCTTTTGATTTTATGCTCACAACAGCCCTGTGAGGTAGGTTAGGCTAAAAGAGAGCCAGTGGTCCCAAGTGTGCTCCATGGCTGAGAGAGGATTTGAAACCCAGTCATTTTCCAACACCCTAGCTGCTACACCAGCCTTTGCCAAACTGGTGCCCTCAACATGCATTGGACTACAACACCCACCATCCACAACCAGCGCAGCCAATGACCATGCTGACTGGGGGTGATGAGAAATGTAGTCCTTTACATGTGGTAGGCACGAGGTTGAGGAAGACTGCCCTAAATGGTTTGGAATTCATCTATCTGAAGGTTTGCCTGCACTGATATGCACCTGTATCTGAGGCCCTGCTCTGTGTCTGACAGTGAGAGCTGTTAGACTGGCAGATACCAGGGGCAGGGCCTTTTCTGTGGTGGCTGCATATATCTGGAATACCCCACCAAGAAAATAAGTTTGGCCCACTCGTCGGTGGCCTTTAAGAGGATCTTAAATACCTTTTTTTTTATTCCTTTTGAATAATTTTTGGTGCTGTATTTTATCTGCTGCTGCTATTTTAATGTTGTTTTCTCTACTGCTGCTATTTTTGATTGTTTATGTGCTTCTGTTATTTTAATGCAGGGATGTGGAAGCTCCAGCCCACAGGCCTAATCTGGCCCACAGAGTTTCTGCATGTGGCTTGTGGAGTTTCCATGGGTTCATCCAGGTAGCAGGACTTTCTCCCCACCCTTGGAGCAAAGTCCCACAAAGGCAGCCCCACTGTTATCTCCAGTATGAGATTGGAGGTAACAGTGGGGATGGAGGCTGTGGGGAACTGGGTGCAGAGGCCACTCCTCCCAGTACTGGCCAAGTCCTTTCATGTGGCGTGCTCTGCTCCCAAGGGCTGCTCCTCCCTGCACCATATGAGTCCTTTCACATGGCTCCCCCATACAGATAGAGTACGCTGGGGATGGCATCTGGAGACAACTGTGGCCTATCAACTGGATGATACCTTAACCAAATGCTCCTATTCTCTCTAGGAAGAGAAGAGAAGAGAAGAGGCATGGTTAAGGGCAATCAGGCATCACCAGCCAGAAGACCAGTCCTATGCCTTCTCCCCAATTTTCATGTTTGAAGACGGGGGCGGGGAAGCTTTTTTCCGTTGAGGCCACATCCCCTCAGGGGTAAATTAACGGGGGCTGGTGCCAGAGCCCAAAAGTGGGCAGGGCTACCCTTTTCTCCTTCTCTTTGTGATACCCCTTCTTCCTTCTTCTTCCTCTGCACTTTCTGCACCGTCCTTCTTCTTCCTCTGCACCCAGCAGGCTGCCAGGGTAGGGGCAGATTGTTCTTGCCAGAGGGTCTGAACTGATCACTGGCAATTTTAAAATCAGGCTGCAGGCTGCTGTTTTAAGATTTCAGGTTTGCAATGGCAACCGAGGCAAGCTGCTGATTTTAAAATGTAGGTTAATCAGCACCGTTATTGCCTGTATTTGCCACAGAGGAACAGTATATACTCTTAGGAAGCAGGGTCATATTCTTTAGACTTATGAGTAACAAAAAAGCCCCTTTGTCAAGGCTGGCCCAAGACATTTTGCTGCCTGATACAAAGAACAAGATGATGCCCCCTCCCATGCCGTGCACAAAAGCCAACTGGACTGGCAGATGAATCTGTCTTCAACACTGAGGATGGGACAGCATCTTCCATGGCACCTGAAAGTTGCAGGGTAACTTAGGGGACGCAGGACAGGTTTTTTAAAATTACTTTATTTATATATTGCATTTCTAGACTGTCCCATAGCCAAAGCTCTCTGGGTGGTTCACAGAAATTAAAACATTAAATACAATATAAGAAAGTGTAAAAGCCATTTACAAAAAAGCATACAGACAATATACACAAACAGCATTGAACTAAAAACAACATTGAACTATCAGTCATAACTAAAGACACATCCAGGACCGATTAAAACTCATCATGTGCTGCCAAATGCCTGGGAAAAGAGATAGGTCTTAACCTGGTGCCAAAAAGATAATAATGTTGGCACCAGGCGGACCTCAGCAGGGAGCTTGTTCCACAGATGGGGGGCCACCAGTGAGAAGGCCCTCTCCCTTGTTGCTGCCTTCCGAGCTTCCCTTGGAGGAGGCACTCAGAGGAGGTCCTTAGATGCTGAATGTAGTGTACGGGTAGGTTCATTTCGGGAGAGATGTGCCATCAGGTATTGTGGTCCTAAGCCGTGTAGGGCTTTATAGGTTAAAACCAGCACCTTGAATTAAGCTCGGAAGCATATAGGCAGCCAGTGCAGGCAGGCCACAGTCGGTCTTACCTTCTGGTCCCTGTTAGCAATCTGGCTGCTGCATCCTGCACGAGCTGCAGCTTCCAAACTGTCTTCAAAGGCAGCCCCGCATAGAGGTTGCATGGCACACAGCTCTCTCCTCTAATATCTTGCTGCCACCTCCTAGCATCTGGTGCCTGAGGCAACTGCTTCACTCTGCCCAACGATAGGGTTGGCCCTGCCCTGCGTAGTATACAAAGAGCCAGCAGCCTCTAACCCACATTTCACTGCACATTCTGACTGCTCAGCGGGCACCTTTCCAGTTATTTAGCAAGCATCCAACGATGCACTAGGTGCTGTACAATAAAGAAAACTGAAGAGTCCCTGCTTATGGCTTACAAATCTGCCATACATGATCTTTCCATTTTCTTTACTTGTTCTTCCTATTCTTCTCTGCCTGTGGCCTGAGTAAAGATTACAGAATAGAGATAATTTTATAACAAATCAAAGAATTTTTTCCCATCTGTTGCACCGAGAACATTTCTTTCTGCTTTCTCTAATGGCTTTTCCTCCCCAAAGGGAAAATAAAAGGAGAGTTCTTATCAGAGATAAGGAGAAATAAACCATCATGCTGAGAAGAAGGGGAGAAACCAAGAAGGGAAACCACAATGCGAGGCAGACAAAACACCAGGCAAACCCCAAAGTAAAAAATAATGAAACGGAGACAGCAAAGTGAGCAAAAAGTTCTGTGGCAGCGGTGGCAGGCATCAGACGGGCAAGCAGACAGTGGCGGCCTCCTCTTATGCTTCTTGAAAGGCACATTCTGTCCCAGAATGAGGAGTGTATTCCAGCCAGCCACAAATGACTATGTCCAAGTTGAATTTTTATTTTTAATCACCAGATAGATGACGAGCAACTCTGCCTAGCAGTAATTCTCATCATGCCACAGCTAGAAGTACATTTCTGAATAACTGTGGCTAAATCTGACCATGAACAAATGTAATTCTGGACATGGTGTGTGAACAATTGTTTATAATCACTATGGTATAACTGTGTGTGGGCAGTGTCTCTCTTTATGACATAAATAGAGGATGAACAGTTTATATACTATAATGTTACAAAGTGTGTGTGTGTGTGTGTTAGAGAAAGTGAGAAGCAAGAGCTGGACTGATTTTTCAAAACCCAATTATGGCACCATATAACTTAGGCTATCGCACAAGTTACACAGCAGCAAACCCAGGTTTGCCATAAAGATTATACCCAGCAGAGAGCTACATCCAGTCCCAGCTCCTTGATTATTGCACCTGTATGGTACACATGAGTTTTAAACCTGTGGTTGTCTCATTCGCAGTTTGTATTTTAGGTGCACGCACCAAAAAATCTTAGGGGTACACTTCAGAAAAGTGCAATGTATGAAGAGGCTCTAAGTTCTATAGAGAGAGTGTCATGCTCCAATGGGACATCTTAAAAAGCTATACTGCAGCTACATTTACAAGTGCAAGGATAACTCCTATTATTTGCAGACAGGCAGGACCTGGCAGGACTAGAACCAAGAAACCAAAGATCTGCCCATTGTTTGTCCTATGTGTTGAGCCACCAGAGCTACACAGGTTGGAGTGTCCACTGGGTGATATAGTGAGTGACCTCAAGCTCCACAACAGTGTCAACCATTCGGGCTGGCCATTGATTCCCCCTGACCTGAAAGAACTGTAAAGGTTTCCAGATCAGACTACAGCTTTCCCTGGGCACCAACACTATCTACTGTACCTGCCTCCTAGCTTCTGACTTATGCTCTGTGACTCCTGGCTCCTGATGTTTGGTTCCAGGCTCCTCCTGGCTCTGGCTTTACTCCTGCCCACATCCTAACACTGACAAAAAGCATAAAGTACTGCTCCAATCAAGAGGATTGGACCAGCAATGCCAATAATTGCTTGCCTTAACTATCGTGCTGGATACATATTCTTCAGGCTGGTCATAAACATGTTGGTGTCTACCCACTGTACCATAAATGCATAATGCACACAAATTTGGTGCAGAATGCAGCATCCAGAGAATCTCCACTTGAGAGAGAGAGAGAGAGAGAGAGAGAGTGCACGCGCACGCGCACGAGCACAAAAGTGGTCTTGAAAGTGCCTGGGCAGTGCTTAGTGATATATCAAACGTCGGAAGGTGGGATGAGAGCTGAATAGAATTTCCAGTGGCCAGTGAGAAGAGCATCACTTAATTATTTATCCTTCTCCAAGGCTAACTATACAGAATAAGTAATGCAAAAGTGAGTAAATAGATCCAAATGTTAGTCATTATACGTTACACTGATGAATTAGCTAATTTAATCAAATATGGATTAGCCTGGGAAGAGCTATAGCAGGGCTGAGGAACCTCTGGCTGGCCCTCCAGATGTTGTCAGACTCTGATTCCCATCAACATGAGCCACTCTGACCAATGATGAGGGATTATGGGACATCTGGAGGGTCAGAGGTCCCCCCATGCCTGGCCTTACACTTGGCATCCCAAATGTCCCAGATTCAAGTCCTAGCATCCCCTGTTTAAAGTGATCTCAGGTAGCAGGCTGGGAAAGGCTTCTGCCCAATTCCTTGAGAGCTGCTGTCAGTCAGGGTAGATGGTACTCAGCTAGATTGCTCGATGATCCAGCTGGAAGAGCTGTAGCTCACTGGTAGGGTTAGGGATGTATGGGTGGTGCAAAATCCATCTGCATTTTGCAGATTGTCAGGTGCCATTTGTTCTGTCGTCCGCTCATTGACTGAACTGGATTTTTCCCAGTTGCCCAAAATCGCTCCTGTGCAAATTCGCACTTGTGAAGATGCGCAAATCTCCCAAATACACATTTTCATGCTTTAGCCTATGGGGGAAATGTGCATTTTCAGTGGGTGTTTAAAAAAACAACAACATATTTTTCTATGACTAAATGTGTGTAAAATTCTGCAAAGTTTAAAAAACCTGGTCCGCAAGCCCGCGGAATCAATGCAACTCAGGTCCACAAGTCCTCAGAATCCCTGGGGTTGGATTCATAGAAATCCAAACTCATTTGATTCTGTTGTGGATTTCTCCAACATCCCTAGGTAGAGTACATGCCTTGAATGCAGAAGGTCTCAGGTTCAACCCATGGTATCTCCAGATAGGACTGGGAACAAATCCTCTCTGAGACCCTTAGAGATATGCCGATAGGCAGTGTAAAGACTACTGAGTGAGATGAACCAATGGTCTGACCTGATATAAGGCAGTTTCCTCAGTTTAAAGGCAGTTGTGTGTAAGATCATACGACTTTGTCATTGATTTGGTATGAAGCAGCTGCATAAATTCAGCTGTGACTCTCCCTTGCCAGCATTTTTAAAGGGAATGTGGTCCTCCCATTTTGGATACCATTATGCCATCCCATCATCACCAACTATGGAAACCAGGCCTACTTTTTTCTAATGATTTCATGAAGAGGCAGCACACAATTTTTCACAAAGGATTTTGTTTGATCATTGTTAAAAGCTTTTACAAAATAAAAAACACACACGCTGCCAAGAAAAAGAAGTCGCCAGTTAAGAAACATACAGATATGGATATAGATATAGATACCGTTTCAAATCAATCCAAAATATGTATTTATTTACAGTATTTGTATACCACTCCACATCCAAAGATGTTGGACCTGGGAACAGCTAACAGGATAATGAGTAAAAACACATGTTAACATAGTTTAATTTAAAAAGATAGAGAGTGCTGATAAAATCAAGTTTGATAAACCATGGTTGGTCACTCGAGGAAGCCTTCCTGAAATAGCAATGTTTTCAGGAGGCATCGAAATCAACACAACATTGGCGCCTACCTGACCTCCAAAGGCAGGGAGTTCCATTGGAAGGGGGCCACCACACTGAAGGCTCTTTTCCAGGTGGACTCCAATCAGGCCATGGGTCCATGTGGAACCACCAGGAACATTTACTACTACTATTGTTATTGTTGTTATTATCATTTTCATCATCATCATTATTACTAATATTATATTTGTAAAATGATGACTTTGACTGTGACTTCTCCAGTGTGGTTCTCCAATATTTCTCCAGTGCAATATAACAACACATACATACACAGAGAATAAAACAGACAGCAGCAGTAAAATCACTACAGTTGCAGCACAGAAAGCACAATAAAGATTATTCCTCCCAATCCTTCAAGGACTCCCCAGAGAGCCTGGTTTTAGCCAGATGGCAAAATATATTATGTTTTACCATATTATTGTATTTTATGGTTTTAAGTTTTGTTTTCCGAACCACCCAGAGAGCTTCAGCTAATGGGCGGTATAGAAATGCAATAAATCAATCAAATCAATATTTTAAAAAGGCCACTTTTTATTTTATTAAAATATTTCTTGGATACCTTTCAGGGCAGAAGCCCTCCCAAGGCAGCACACAACTAATAGAAACATGTGATATGATATTGTGATTCAGGGCATTACCTCACCCTGATGTGAGGTAATGCCCTGAATAAACCACATAAAACACATAAAACCGATACAATATTAAGAGCGATAAGAACACAATAAAAACAGCAATATAGACTTACAGTTATCTGATTAAATTAGTTTCTATCATACCATCCTTTAACTTGTTTCCCTTGCCCCTCAACAATACACCATATTACAGCTGCACTCCCACACACTCTCCTTTTTCTTTTTTAGCCAAGGCCGAATTTGGATGCTTCTACATTTTAGGAACACCCACCCTAGCATCTATTAACAGTTACTGGACAAAATGGGCTAAATTAGACATCGTAAGAGACACGTTTCCCTGACTTGCCTCACATCTCAGTGTGAGGTAATGCCCTGAATCACAATATCATACCACAAATTTCTATTAGATGTTAAGAGGGATAAAAAGACATGGAGAAACAGCAGCTCTGTGTCACGTGCGTCATGTTAAGCCCTAATAATAGTTTGTAATTAGCATGAGGCAATAACAAGTCAGCCGGAGCCACCCTTAGACAATATCCAATCATAATCTTAATTGTCTCCAGCGCTTCTTCCCAATAAACCCTGACAATCCAATCAGGTTTTGCTTTATACCATTTCTAAGCATTAATCGATTGCCCCACTGCTCATCAGAAAGCCATCCTCTTTCGCACTGGTGGATCTTGCATGCCAGGACTCTGTTAGGCAAGATAGCAAAATGGTACCAGTGTCTGTAAATATCAAGCTCAAACAATTTGGGAGGCAACATACTTCATTCAGAGGATATCTAAGGGCAATGTCCAAAATGTTTCACCAAAAAGGGAACTTCCACCTGAATTCCACCAAATGCTCAACATGCCTATTTAGTGTTGGTGCTAGAGATGTACGAATCCCCTTACCTGCATTCCACGGGGGTCCACCGGGGGGGGCAATCTGTTCCTCCCCCCGGAATCCTCGGCAGGGGGAGGCGATCCGTTCCTCCCCCCGGAATCCTCGGCAGGGGGAGGCGATCCGTTCCTCCCCCCGGAATCCTCGGCAGGGGGAGGCGATCCGTTCCTCCCCCCGGAATCCTCGGCAGGGGGAGGCGATCCGTTCCTCCCCCCGGAATCCTCGGCAGGGGGAGGCGATCCGTTCCTCCCCCCGGAATCCTCGGCAGGGGGAGGCGATCCGTTCCTCCCCCCGGAATCCTCGGCAGGGGGAGGCGATCCGTTCCTCCCCCCGGAATCCTCGGCAGGGGGAGGCGATCCGTTCCTCCCCCCGGAATCCGTCCAGGCTAGCTCCGCTTCGACCCTGCGGAGAAAGTCGATACGGCCAACAGCCATTGCCGTGCCATATCTCTGTGTAAGTCAGTCCCCCGGACGCAAATGGCATAGTGGGCGGCATTTGCAGCCATAAAGCTGGTCGATTAGCCTAAGTGCAGCCATTTACGTCCGCATTTAGGCTAATCGACCAGCTTTACAGCCACAAATGGTGTCCGCTACCTTCCCTACCATCTGCTCCCATCGGTAGTACATGCCCTGGTCTCCTCTCGTTTAGACTACTGTAATGCACTCTATGTGGGGTTACCCTTGAAGACAGTTCGGAAGCTGCAGCTGGTACAGAACGCGGCAGCTTGCCTGATTACAGGCAGCCGCCGGTGAGATCACATCACTCCAGTGCTGAAGGAGTTGCACTGGTTACCAGTTGTTTTCTGGGCCAAATTCAAGGTGTTGGTTTTGACCTTTAAAACCCTATATGGTTCCAGCCCAGCCTATCTTAAGGAGCGCCTCCAGCAACACCAGACAGGCCGCTTAACAAGATCAACCTCGGATGGCCTTCTCTCTGTCCCATCAGCCAGGACAGCTAGACTGGCGGGGATGAGGGAGAGGGCCTTCTCTGTGGTGGCCCCTGCTCTGTGGAACTCCCTCCCTAGGGAACTCCCCATGCCCCCTCTTTAACGAGCTTCCACTGTGCATTAAAAACATGGTTGTTCAGGCAGGCATTTGGGGTGGGTTAGGGTATTTTAGAAAATGTTTTTATTGTAGAATTTTATTGTTTTAAACTGTTTTATTGTATGCTTGTACATCGTCCAGAGTGGCTGGGTGACCAGCCAGATAGGCATTTAATAAATTTAATAAATAAATAAATAAATAAATGAAATTTGTGCCCCTGTTTTTGGCCGTGATAGGCTACGCAAATATTTGCGTAGCCTATCTCATGAACAGGGACACAAATGGCCGACGTGGACAGGGATCCAACCCTAACGGATCCCGCAGGGAGGTGGAGGTGAGTGATCCGCCATGGACTCCGGGAGGGCGGATTCTTTAGAATCCAGTGCCATTGGAGTCCGTGGCGGAATTCTCTACCATCCCTACTTGGTGCTCTAGAAATAAATATGGCTGTGTACTAGCAGAAAACTCATTATCCGAGTGCTGATCCTTATGTAGTCCAAACACCACCATCCACGCACAAGAGGGAGGCATCCAGTGGAGACTGGTGACTCCGATTTTGGTGGGGCCGTGAATCCACTCTGAGTTTCAGTCAGAACCAGCTAGAACTTCTAAAGGAGCTATCCAAGATGCTGCACCTATTTTGGGGATAGGGTTCAGAACCTTCAATAGCTCCTTTAGAGTTCCAGATGGTTCTGACTAAAACCTAGAATGGATTCACTGCCCCAGTGGAATCGGGGCCTCCACTGGAGGTATCAGCAGGCTTGGGGCAACCTTTGAGGAAATACAAAGGTGGGGGGGATCCTATCAGGGGAGGAACCAAATCCAGCCTAATGAGGACCGAGCATGCTCCGTGTGCATGGAATGCTGACTGACTATTGGGAAGAGAAAAACTGAAACCTGGGAATAGAATGGAGTATTTTGAAAGAGGGCACAACTGACTGGCTGGCTGGAACACTGAACACTCCATGCTGCGAGTCGCTGCAAGGGGCGGGGGGAATTAGTCACTACAACTAAGAATTAAGTCACTAAAACTAGAAAAATAAAATAAAATAAAATAGAGGCAGTTATTGCAGCGCCGCTTTGAAAACATTGGTAACATGGCTGCAGTGACACAAAGCTGTAAAGCAAACATATATTTGGCTTGCTGTTCCCGGGAATCCCAGGAGAAAGCATTCCCACTCTCAAGCAGAAAGCAAGGATGTTGGCGTCCCCATCCCAAGACCCACACAAGAAAACATCAGTGACCCAGGGGGATGCTGGGTCATGCAGTAACAGCCGGTGGCATCAGCCCCTTTGCTCAATTTGGGGCATTGTCTTTTAAGCCATCAAGGTGGGTCAGTAATTTCTGTGGAGTGTGAAATGCCTCCTGAGGAATCTGTATAACAACCAAGTAGCAATGGTAAGAACAGACCACGGAACAATGGACTGGTTTAAGAGTGGGAAAGGAGTACAGCAGGGTTGTATACTCTCACTCTACCTATTCAACCTGTATGCAGAACATATCATGCGATGTGCTGGGCTTGATGAAACCAAGGCTGGAGTTAATATCGCTGGAAGAAACATTAACAATCTCAGATATGCAGATGATACCATTTTGATGGCTGAAAGCGAGGAGGAGCTGAGGAACCTCATGACAAAAGTGAAAGAAGAAAGTGCAAAAGCTGGGTTGCAGTTCAACCTCAAAAAAACCAAGATTATGGCAACCAGCTTGATTGATAACTGGTAAATAGAGGGAGAAAACGTGGAGGCAGTGACAGACTTTGTCTTTCTAGGCGCAAAGATTACTGCAGATGCTGACTGCAGCCAGGAAATCAGAAGATGTTTATTTCTTGGGAGGACAGCAATGACAAATCTTGATAAAATAGTGAAGAGCAGAGACATCACACTGACAACAAAGGTCCGCATAGTTAAAGCAATGGTATTCCCCATAGTAACCTATGGCTGCGAGAGCTGGACCATAAGGAAGGCTGAGCGAAGGAAGATAGATGCTTTTGAACTGTGGTGCTGGAGGAAAATTCTGAGAGTGCCTTGGACTGCAAGAAGATCAAACCAATCCATACTCCAGGAAATCAAGCCAGACTGCTCACTTGAGGGAAGGATATGAAAGGCAAAACTGAAGTACTTTGGCCACATAATGAGAAGACAGGACACCCTGGAGAAGATGCTGATGCTAGGGAAAGTGGAAGGCAAAAGGAAGAGGGGCCGACCAAGGGCAAGATGGATGGATGATATTCTGGAGGTGACGGACTCAACCTTGGGGGAGCTGGGGGTGGCGGCGGCCGACAGGAAGCTCTGGTGTGGGCTGGTCCACGAAATCACGAAGAGTCGGAAGCGACTGACCAAATAAACAGCAACAAATGAATCCATTCTGGGTTTCAGTCAGAACCAACCAGAACTCTAAAGGAGCTATCTAAGGTTTCAGCACCTTGCATAGCTCCTTTAGAGTTCTGGCTGGTTCTGACTGAAACCTAGAATGGATTCACAGCCCCACCAAAATCAGAGCCACCTGCCTCCACTGGGTAGGGGCATGCAGAAGCGACTAAGTGCACTACCTCCCTTGCACTCGTCACTTCCGCTTTCAGCGAACAACTCAGGAATAGCACGCTCCTGGCCGAATGTGGAAGCGGATGAGTGGTGAAAACCAGCCTCGCTCACTCCTGCACACTCGCAAACAACCCATGGCTTGTTTGATGGTGCAAGCCAGGAGAGTTTGTGGACAGAGTGAGTAAAGCCATTATGGCTCCTTTACTGGAGCACCATCTCTAGGCAACGTCACATGTTGCACTGTTTCCCACACCAAGATGCAGCCTCTGTGGCTTTGATTTCACAGGACCCCTTTGCCCGGCATTCATTTCTCAGCTGAAATTTCACGGGAATCTCGTACCTTAGCCAGGGATCCTTTGTCCCTCTGCCTGGCATTTCTCATGGTATCTATGCCACTATTGCTTTGCCAGGCTAGAATGATTCCTGGGCTCCAGGACAAATGTATGTGGCACAAATTTGATTATTCACTTCATGCCACGCAATTCCTCTTCCTGTCAGTTGGGGAAGGCTGAATCTGTCAATGCCCATTTCTCTCAGTTTCTCATTTTTTTAAATCTTAGGTTCAATTCATCTCAAACTCTGAGAGTTTCTCCAGTCATAAATTTGATTTGTCCTATACTTTGAGGATTTTTTAAAAAGTTTGCATGAACATTCATAAGCATTTTTTTGTGCACATTTCTCCTTGTACATGCATTTTTGTATGCATTTTTGCCTGATCTACACATATTTTGCAAGCAATTTTCCTAATGTAATGTTTTTGATTGGAGAACTCTATTGCACAATTTGGAGAAGTATGAATTTCAAAGGATAAATGTTTCAGTTCACATAGTGGGTTGAAAGTGCAAAATTGGGTTCTTGCACTAATATCTTCCCCGTCCTTATTCTCAATGCAGTGTTAGTTAAGACTATGACATATTTATCTAATATATTTATATCCCACTTTTCCTCCAAGTAAAGCAACACACATGATTCTCCCCAGCATGACTTCCTCACAACAGCTCTGAGAGGTAGGTTAGCCTGAGAGACAGTGACTAGTCCAAGATCACCCAGCAAACTTTATGGCAGAGTGGAGATTTGAACTGAGTCCAAGTCTGACACCCTAACTACTACATAACCTGATTACCCACAGGACCAGTTGATTCAGGTAACTGAGTAAATAGGTCCAATGTGATCATAATATAATCCTGATGCAGGACAAACACAATGAACTCAGACAACAAGGAGTTCTAGATAACAGAGCTCTATTCTCCTCTGGACCTATGAACAGGCAGTGTGCATCCATCTTCCACACCTTTGTACCTTTGTAGGATAAGTTCTAATGTTAAAAGACAGACATTTTTAAAAGCTGCTTTACTGGAGGGCTGAAATGAATTTGCTACCAAAAGGTATCCTCAAAACTCTCCTCTGCAAATCTTGATCTTGAATACTTGAATATTTGAAATCCCATAATACTTGATTTCAGTATTTGGTAAATGAATATTGATGTGTTGTGGCACCTAGTATTTGGCACCATTTAGGAGCTGACATTTAATAGTATCTCATTTATTTCCCCTTCATGGATCACTGCCTTGTTGTGGCGAAGGGGCTTGCGTAACTCAGTGAAGCCATAAGCTATGCCGTGCAGGGCCACCCAAGACGGACAGGTCATGGTGGAGAGTTCTGACAAAATGTGGTCCACTGGAGAAGGAAATGGCAACCCACTCCAGTACTCCTGCCAAGAAAACCCCATGGAACGTATCACAAGGCTAAAAGATATGACGCTGGAAGATGAGCCCCTCAGGTCAGAAGGTGTCCAATATACTACTGGGGAAGAGCAGAGGGAATTTCCAAGTAGCGCCAGAAAGAGTGAAGCGGCTGGGCAAAAGCCAAAAGGACACTGTGCTGTGGATGTGTCTGGTGGTGAAAAGAAAATCCGATGCTGTAAAGAACAGTATTGTTTAGGAACCTGGAATGTCAGATCAATGAATCAAGGTAAGCTGGAGGTGGTCAAATGTGAGATGGCAAGATTGGACATTGACATCTTGGGAGTCAGTGAACTAAAATGGACAAGCACGGGTGAATTTAATTCAGGTGACCATCATATCTACTACTGTGGGCAAGAATCCCTTAGAAGAAATGGAGTAGCACTCATAGACAACAAAAGGGTGGGAAAAGCAGTACTGGGGTACTGCTGGGAAAGATTGAAGGCAAAAGGAGAAAGGGACGGCAGAGGATGAGATGGCTAGATAGCATCACCGATGCAATGAATATGAACTTGAGCACACTCCGGGAGAGAGCAGAGGACAGGAAGGCCTAGCATGCTATGGTCCATGGGCTCACGAAGAGTCGGACACGACTTAATGACTGAACAACAACAACATCATTTATTTTCTATTTGATATGCAATAGTGTTAGGATTTGACAGCCCTGGATGGAGGACATGCAATGGATTTCATATTAGATGCTTGCCAATATGATCAAGAGATGACAGCACCTTGAGCACTTGAGTCTGAAATGCTGAGGTTAAAGGTTGATATTTAAAATGCAAAGGCAGATTTTAAATTCAGAATTTCACATCCAAGAGATGAGTAGTGAAACTGGAAATGTTGGTAAATTTTGGATATTTGCACATATTCATTTCAGTTCTATAGTGTCCTTTAGATGTTACAGCATGGGTGTGGGAGCTGCTTCTCCATAGAGTCATTCTGCTGCACTGCTCTAATAT
Source organism: Heloderma suspectum (assembly GCF_057233095.1). Classification (NCBI taxonomy): domain Eukaryota; kingdom Metazoa; phylum Chordata; class Lepidosauria; order Squamata; family Helodermatidae; genus Heloderma; species Heloderma suspectum. The sequence goes on from NC_139464.1 coordinate 26,358,933, forward strand.
TTTAAGGTCCACCAGAAGGTAGGGGTGCAACCTCACAGGTATTTGCCTCTCCTGATTGAGATCAGGGTCAATAATCATGTGATGAGGACTTGATGTCAGGGTTGGATCAGAGCCCATAGAGCCCCAAAGCAGTTCTGATTCTGAGGAAGAGATAGAAAACGTGGGAGAGGAGCCCACTCGCTCTTCAGAGGTGCAGCCAGAGGGAGAGCCCCTCTCTGCTCACATTCCTGAGAGTGACAGTGACCCTGGCAGGGAGAGGGAGGGACAACTGGAGCTTCTGGATGTGAGGCGCCAGCGCAGGGACAAGCAGGAGGTTGTGTGTGCTGAGAGGAGGCGTTGATTCTGGCTACTTGAGGATTTCAGAAGGCAGCTAGGGTGCTCCTGACACCTGCATGGTTGGCCCTGCTAGTAGTGCAGTGGCCTTTAAGCATTACGGTAGCACCAAGGCATGCCACCGTTGAACATCTACGTTCCTGTGATCAATGCATTTCAAATGTGCTTTGTTCCCTGCTACTGTCCATGGTGCTGAACCTTCATCCTATGTCAGCTATCCCCTCCCAGACTAAATATCTGTTAAAAGAGTGTCACTCATAGGGGCTGCATATCTGGATGGGAGAATATGATTTTACATTCCAGGGTGCATGATGGGATCATGAAGAGGGTACATCACCACAGGGAGGAAATCCAGCATGCAAATAAACATGTCATTTCATGATTTGCATGGCTGCCATTCTTTTCAGGGCATCATCCAGTGCTGGCTGGTGGCTCCGATGTCTGTGGGGTGGTGAACCCACTCTGGGTTTCAGTCAGAACCAACTCCACACCTCAGATAGCTCCTTTAGGGTTCTGACTAGTTCTGACTGAAACCCGGAGCAGATTCATCGCCCCACTGGCATCAGAGCCACCAGCCTCCACTGGCAACATCACTGGGTAAGTCAAGAGGATAAAGCCTCAGAGATCGTGACTGAATCTAAGGACAAACACTGGTGCGGAATAAGCTCACTCATGCATTCCTTATCCTCAGCATGGTCACCACTGCCCCCCTTTAAATCAAATCACTCATGATTCCAAGAATCCAGGATCATTGCCTCACAGTGCAATGAACAAATATAACCAAAATTATGTTAACATGACTAATAGCCCACAATATCTACTCTAATTTAATGCCTACTGAACGTAATGGCATGGGGTTGTGTAATGATTTTATCTCAGGGAAAATTCATTGTATAAAAGAACTAATGCATAGAATTTTTCTTCTTCAAATGGCGAACAGCACTTCATGCAAATGCAATTTTTCTGTCTGAAACTTACATAATTGTGCTTATTGAACTAAAAAAATAAAATAAAGCATAATGGCCTCAACCCTTAACAAAAGACCAAAGGTTCCACATTTAGCTTTTTGTTCACATCTTGCCTGCACTATATGCAACAAATATAAGTAAAGATAAACATAAGCTACAGCTGAGGGGCAAACCGCATGTTACACACAAATGTGTTGTATTCCCTGGCCTCAGTCCCCCTCTGGCTCAAAGAAAGACTCAGAGGGAGAAGAGGAGACACTCTCCATTATTCCAGGACCCTTCAGACTTTCAGAGGATGTGGCTTTACAGAACTCCTCAGACTCCTTGGGTACTTACCCCAATGTAGTCTTCATCATCCCTATGCCAAAGGTCTGAACAGCTACAGAATTGTGCATTGGCCCTCAGAGGGAAGAGGGTTAACAACTTGTCCAGATCAGTCAGCCTTCACTGAGAAGGCCTCTGTATGTTGCTGAGACAACAGGCCTCCTTGGGTGAGTTCCAGCTAGCACCTGCTACAGGGATCTGTCCAAGGTCCTGACAGGCCTTCCCTTCCCTTGCCTGTAGTGATCCCACATAGCCTGATGCTCTATCAGACATGACCCTGCCCTTCCAGTAAGTGCCACTGCTTCAAATCAGCCTTCCCTGACATCCTTGAGCCAAGATAAGACAGTACAAAATGCAAGTAATGAAGCCCCAACATTAAAAAAAAAAAAACAGTGAGAAGCAGCCTTGGAAGACTATGGTTAATCTTTCCCTGCTAAGCATTTTCTGCTCTGAACCACACCATCCCATGGTAATTATATATCTGGAGCCCCACAGGGAAGAATTTGTGCTGGCAGAGAAAGGAGTAAAGTTTCAACACCTGGAAAGTATGGCTGGGCAAAATTTGTGGAGGGGTTGACTTTGGTTTATTGGCTTTTTCCATCACAACAAATACCCATGGGAAAACAGAGAAAGAAATCCAAATGAAAAATTCAGCAGGCTTTACTACGGTGCAAATGCTACACACAGAGATGCCAAATCCATATGAAACTGTAAAAAAAAAATCAGCACTCACTACATTGTATTTACATGAGTTGTTGCTCCTGTTTCACAAATGAATCCATGATTCTTCAGAATCAGTTTTCATTCCTGGTAATGGAAGTTTACTTCAGATATAAAACAGGCCATATAATTATATTTTCCTGGGCCAGTTTTAGTAGGTGAAGGAGGATGCAAGGGTTTGATGTACACAGACTTCTCATCTCAGCTAGTCAATGCCTCTTTTCCTCTAGGACCAACATGGCAACAGGACCAGGGAACAAGAAAATTAAATAGCTGTGGGCCTTAGAGGCTAAACGGAACTATAGTGGGATTTATTTCCAAATAGACATACACGTGATTTGACTATGAACAGTGCAACCCAATAAATGTTTAGCAGGAGTAAGCCCCACTACGTTCAGTGGGGCTTTCTCCCAGGTAAGTGTGCACAGGATTGCAGCTTAAGGCTGTGATCCTAGCAACACTTACATGGGAGTAAATGTCATTGAACTCTGTGGGAGTTATTGAAGAAACTTGCGTAGGGTTGCACTGCACTTCAGTGGAGGCTGGTGGCTTCAATGTCAGTGGGGCAATGAATCTGCTCCGGGTTTCAGCCAGAACCAGTCAGAACTCTAAGAGAGCTATCCACTCTGTCTCCTTTAGAGTTCCGACTGGTTCTGACTGAAACCCGGAGCTGATTCACTGTCGCACTGGCATTCAGGCCACTGGCCTCCACTGCTGCACATTACCCAATCCCTAAGATCCCAAGGTGTAACCTTAAGGCAGCTGATGAACCTAAGCAGGCCCAGACCTGATCAGTGCCTGTATCTTTTCCAAGTAACACACAGTGTTCCATGGCTACAGAGCATCTCAGTTCTCATTGTGCTTTTCTTTTCTTTTTTGCCTTCTTTGGCGTTTAAAAACATTTTTATTTTGTTAAACCCTGGGGTTTTCCCAAGCATGTGGATACCTCTCTCTTGTCTCTCAGTGGCCCCATTTTGTCTCTGTTTCTGTCAGCACTCACCACCCAAAATATGCTATTAGAAGGAGTGATAGGCCTGTGTTTTTTAACAGTTCCCCACCCCGTAAAAAAATAATACAGCAGATGCTCTTAAAATACATTTCCCTCTGTCTTATTTGCAGTTTAAACTTGAATATATTTTAGAGTGGGCCTTTGAACCATTCTGTGATCTTACCTGCCTCCCTTACAAACACACACACACACTTAAGACCATACGGACAAAAAAAAGAGCCATGCTGGATCAGACCAAGGGTCCATCTAGTCTAGCATTCTGTTTACGCAGTGGCCAACCAACTGTCAACCGGGAACCCACAAGCAGGGCATAAGCGCAACAGCACCCTCCCACCCATGTTCCCCAGCAACTGGAGTACATAGGAATACTGCCTCTGTTACTGGAGGTAGCACATAGCCATCAGGACTAGTAGTCATTGACAGCCTTCTCCTCCAGGGATTTGTCTAACCCCCTATTAAAGCCATTCAAATTGGTGGCCATCACTACATCCTGTGGTAGCGAGTTCCATAGTTTACCTATGCACTGTGTGAAGAACTTCCTTTTCTTTGTCCTGAATCTCCCACCAATCAGCTGCATGGGATGACCCCACTGGATTCTACCATTATGAGAGAGGAAGTAAAATGTCTGCATATCCACATTCTCCACATCAAGCATTATTCTGTACACCTCTGTCATGTCTCACCCTCCTTTTTCCCAAACTAAACTTAAATCCCTAAGCCTTCCCTCCAAACCCTGAAAGCCTGAAGTGATGCTCCTGAAATCACCATCTCTCAGCACCAGCCCTTCCTTGCATCTGTAGCATGAGGATAATGATACTAGGTAGCAGCTCCAGGTTTGTGAGGACCCTTGGGCAAGGCACCCTCCATGGGCCCCCTCCCTCAGGGAGTCCACCTTCTCGCCACCATTGTCACCAGCTGGTCTTGCTGCTCGTCCTCTTTGGCATCATCGCTGCCACTTGCTTTCTTGGCAGGCTGTGAGCCAGGGAGCAAGTAGGCAGCAGCATCTGATGCTCTTCCTTACCACCACCACCTTTGCCTGGGCCAGAGCGAGAGGCAAGTGAACAGGCAGGTTGTAATGGTGCAGAGGAAGAGGATGTCCAGGGGGCTCTTGTCAGTGAGCCTCTGCTGGGGTGTGAGCCTTCAGCAAATGCCCAACCATGCCTACCCTTGACACTGGGGCTGATAATGCTGACCACTGTTATAGGGGTGTTAAAAGAATCACTGAGACCGTACTGGTGAATTGCCTTGAACACTCTTAAGTGCTATATACAGGGTGACCCAAAAGTGTGTATACAGTTGTTTAGAATGCTGATGGGAAGGGGAGAGAATTTTCAGTCTTCCAGTACTGCTTTAGAATCCACTTTCTTTGTTCTTGACTCAAGTTCACTGTCATCATTCACAATATCAGTAAAAAAAAAATAACTAAAACACTAAACAACTGTATACCTATGTACTTAAGGGCCTCACTCCCCTCACTCTGTACACTTCACTGATTTAACTGTCACTCCCTGTCACTCACTCTTCTGAACTGTAATTCTGACTCCACCCACACATCTTCTCCTCACACATTCTCTCCCCCTCCCATCAACATTCTAAACAGCTGTATACCTACTTTGGGGCCACTCTGTATAAGTGCTATGCATTATTATTTACACCGGCCCATCTGCCTGCAATGCTGGCATTGCATCCCTTTGATGCCGGCATAGTGGTACTGACTGGCCCTGCACTGGCCCAGCAGTCAGTATTCTCCATCCTCAGTCACGATTTGGGCCAGACAGAAGGCACATTAAATAATTCAAATTAGCAGTGTTTTATTTGTGCTAAGCATGAGGGCCTGGAATGCTTAATACTAGCTTTCACAGGCCACCCACAAGTGACATCTTGTAAATGAGGGTGCTGATTCTTTAATCCACAAAGGGCTCGGATTCCTATCCAGGCTGTCCATCTACCTGGGAACACCATCCTAGGGGCTTTTACTTCCAAGTGTGAGTCCATGGAGGGAATCCTGCCTGAACATGAAGGCAACCAAATGCAAGCATGTTTAGGGTAAGGAGTTTAATTCTTCACTTGCTATAATTCCATAATAAAGAAAGGTCCAGAGGGAAGAGGCTGGTGGCTCCAACATTAGTGGGGCGGTAAATCCACTCCAGGTTTCAGTCAGAACCAGTCAGAACTCTAAAGGAGCCATCCAAGGTGCTTTGCACTGACATCGGAGCCACCACCCTCCTCTGCTTGTACTGTGTCAGACCATTGGCTCATCTAGCCCAGTACTGTTGACACTGACCGGCAGCATCTCTCCAGGTTTTCAGGCAGAATCCTTTCCTATCCCTACCTGGAGATGCCAGGGATCGAACCTGGGACTTTCTGCATGCAAAGTATGTGCTCTCCCACTGACCTCTACCCTTTGTTTCCTGCTGCAGTGTAGCCACAAGCCTCTAAGTAAGAGGCAATTCTCTGTAGCTAAGTGAAAATCAACTGGGGATAACCGTGAGCCATATCCAGCATAGCAGATGGAAACCTTCCCATCTAGAGTTTAATGGAGTAGGAAACATATAACTGCAGCAAACAAGATGAGTCCATGCCACAAAAAACAGGGTCGGAAAGTGCAGCCTGATCCACAAACTTGGATGCATAAATGGTCCAACACTGAGAAAGGGGGCCTCTCCCCAGATTAACGTCCCAAACCATTAAGGTAATTATAATGGGATGCCCTTATGGGGGCCAACTCACAAAGCAACATTAACAAGGGGGAGACTGGGCCTATCAGAGTAGTGGATCCAATTCTCTGGAATGTTTTCCTGGGAGAACTTCATCAGTGCTCATCCTTATTGCTTTTAGACACCACCCCCATCGAGTAGCAGAGGCACGCTTCCCTTCTTGTTTAATCATGCGCACATACACACACACACACACACACACACCATAGGACTGGGATTTTTAGCTTGTTCCCTATTTCTGCTGTTTATGATGCTGTTTCATTACAGCTCCAGTATTATATAATAATAATGCAAATTATTATTATTATTAATGCAAATTAATAATGATGATGGTGATGATGCCTTGGTTTCAAGAAGAGTGGGAAATCTTTCAAATGTGGATCTAGGCCACTTTCACCTCACTGAATTCTCTGAGTAAGACCCAGTTCCTAAGAGTTGGTTCAGTAGTGCATTAAGTATGTTTGATGAGGCAAGCCAAGAGCGACACCAGAGAAGTTTCACAAAAGATGGCAATGTACTGGCACTGCAACACACCGATGCCCCTCACAAATGGAAAGAACTGGATTGGGCAAGCAGCCATCCTCAGGACACCTGCTCGGAAGCAGCCCCCACTGAAAACAATGGGACCATCTTCTGAGCAAAGATGACCGAGACAGAGATACAGACCTCTTCAAAAAGCAATTTGGGTTCAGTGCTTTGGGGAATCCAGCCCAAGGACACAAACCATGAGGAAATTCTCCTGCACAAGCCCCATGGGAAATGGCTTAAGACTGTGCAGGAGAATTCCACAGGAGGTTATGCCCAAAGTTAAGTAAATGCCTTCTTATCAGGCCATCGCAGCATCCATAAAATGCTTATCTTCATCATATCTATTCTTCACCAGGATGTGTGATCTTTAGCAGAGGATGCAAGAAGCACAAAAAGAAGAAAGTCAGTGACACAGCAGACGGGGTTAATCCAGATCTTATGGGGTCCAGAACAGCATCCTCAACAGCACTTCAGCTGGCCTTCAAAGCAGATTGGTTCCCAAATGATATCATAATAAAGAGAGGCCTTTGAGTGGTCCTTGAGATGAGAGTACATACATATAAATGCACTGAAATGAACAGTCTTGAGAGCTTCTGCAGTTCTGCTACAAAATAATGTATTTGCAAGGCTGTACAACGGTGTACTTATCCCTTTGGAGGGAGGGGGGTTAATCACTCCAGCCCTCTTCCATCCATACATGACAGTCACGCACTATAAGAGCTCAGCTTACATGTTTTAGGAAGTGGCCATTTTTCTGTCCTGATTATCATTCCATTCAAGAAATTGGGAGTTTGGGCTCAGATATTTTCATAAGATATTTTCGCAAGAACCTACTACAGCAATTAGGGCTTAAAATACGACAGTGAGATGACTAGAATTTCAAAGAAACAAGATGGGTAGGGATATTTTGCTCACAGATGAGTTTGCCTGTACCTTGCTTCATAGTAAACTATTTTTTTCCTTGCCACTCACTCTGCCCCCGCCAGTGCAAAATGACTGCATAAAAGACCAGTTATAACCCTGACATCACAGAGTAGTGTCCAGGAGAATATTTGACAGAGTGTCCGAAACCGGTAGAAGATCTTTCAAGATTAAGTTCAAGTACATGGAGACAAAGAAAAGTCTTCAGGATGAATCTGCTACAGCTTGCATTGCACAAATGATTTGCTTTGACTAAACTACGGAATAAAATAGGAGGCTATTTTAATCCCGCAGAGCAAATATGGTGCCGGGGCCAGCTAGTGCCATGGCCCTGAACAATTCCTTCTATGTACATTTGGGTAAAAACTAATATGCCATTTCCCTCCGTGTCTGCAAAAAATAAATACATAAAAGCCTATACAGGAAAGAGATATCCAGGTTCATGCATTGAAACCTACTCCACATTTTGTCTAGTGACGTATGTGAGAAATTAGACTCAGATGAAAGGGAAATCTTGCCAATACTATGTTTGTAAGGCTGGTTTTGTTGCATAAACCTGCCAGGGTGTTGTTGCTTTTAATACATTTCTGACATGCATAGTTTTTACTGGTGCCTGCCAGATGTTTTGGACTGCAATGTTATTGCTGACCATTGGCCATGCTGGCTGAGGATGATGGAAGATGAAGCCCAAAATATCTGGAGAGCGCCAGGTTAGGGAATGCTGATGTAGCACCACTGAATTCTGTTTCACTACTTCGGATTTGCAGCAACCATATATGAAAGAGCCCCTACAGCTTCTTTCTGAAGAAAACATGGGCCCAATCCTGCAAGCATTTACTACCCAACAAAGCATTTTTTACAATGAAATGCATGAGGAAAGTTTTAACCTTCAAATTACAAGCTGCTAGTAGCAAAAGTCTAGTTATTGCCTGGGAAAATATGTATTTTACATTCCATAAACACACACACCCATCATGTGTTATTCTTTCTCTGACAAATCTCACTGAGAGACAAATTGGCCAGCTCTCCAAATGGCATACAGTTTCTCAGCTCTATTGCTCCCAGCTAAGAAACTAGCCCCATATTTCAACCAACCATCCCATATTCTAATGAAGAGCAAAGACAGAATTCTTACTACAAGCAGGAGAGATGGAGGACACAAGAAACCAACACTTTCTTTCTAGTCTGAAAAGTGGCCTGTGGGCCTCAGTTTTCACCAGTGCCCTTAAAGTCAAAGCTCGAGGCTAGAATTTAAAAATTAAACTTTATTTCTACATCCTTGAAGTGCCCACAAGTGAATATTTATTCTTATCTCTCCCCTGTACTACAGTAACTCTGGCTTCCACCACCCACATTTGCAAGGAGGATAATGCAATCTTACCTACTAAAAAATACCTAAGAGAGACAGGTAAAAGATTTCTAGCTAGATGTGTTTACAAAGTGCCTAGCCCATTAAATTCACTTTATGCACAACCCAGAAAAACATAATTCCCCAGTACTACTTTAGAACATCCATTGCAGCACAGTGGAGCTCTCACATATATACCAAAAAGGAAACCCTTTAGAATAATTCTTCATCACTTCAGAACCTGGGAGTCACCCAAGCATACTATAAGCCCACAGGCAAAAGAAATCTGCATCACAAATAATATAACAATAAGATTTGGTGTCAATAGTAGTAAACATCTGTCATGTTTTCATACCGTATCATTAATGGAAGGTGAAATGCTAGTTGTATAATGGCAGCTATCACATTGAGAGAGAGAGAGAGAGAGCACTGCACAGATCAAATGATTGCACAAAAGCAAAATGATTGCACAAAAGCTGCCACCATGCTCTTTCTCTCCCTTGCAAATCTTCCTGTTCTGCTGTGGTTCATCACAAACACATGGACTAGAGGGGGGAAACAACCAAGGCATGTCAAGAGGAGGAGGAGGAGAAGGAAGAGGAACAAGAGGAGGAGGTTGTGATTTAAAAAAAAAAAAAAAATGTTTCAGCCAACACAGTAGTACTGAGAAAGCAAGCTTGGGAAGCAGGGAGCGACTGTGGCTCGCCTGGGCAGCAGTTTCCTCCTCCGTGCCCCGACGGAGACGCGCCGGCGAAGGGATTTCCCCGCCCGCCCACTCGATGGGAATGCAGGGGTGGGAGGCAGGACGCGGGAGGGAGGGTAGATCCCTGTTCCTGGAGAGGGACCTGGGGATCGTGTGATTGCCCCCCCCCCCCGCGCGCGCTCGCCCTCCGGCCTGGCCACCGGGCCACCTCCCGCCCAGCCGCCTCTCCAGCCCCGCCCCAGCCAGCCGGCCCCGACTTACTCCGGTCTCCTGCCCAGGACGCCTGTGCCGATGGCCTGGGGGCTTCTGTGCGGGAGGAGGGCCGGGCAGCCGCTCCTCTCCCTGCCGTCCTTCTCGTGGTGGTGCTGGTGGGCTGGCAGCGCGGGGTGCTGGTGCGGGCCGGGCGTCCGGCTGCCGCTGGGGCCGGCCTGAGCCTGGGGCGGCGGCGGCGGCGGCTGGAGCGCCGGGAGCTGTTGGTGGTGCTGACGCGGCTCCTGCTTCTGGGGCTGCGCCTCCGGCGGCGGCGGCGGCGGCGGCTGGCCCTGCGGAGGACCCGGGCAAGGCGGCGGGGGAGCGGGGAGCCTCGCTGGCGGCGGCGGCGGCGGCGCCGGGTCCGGGTCCGGCGGCGCGCGCTGCCGGCGGAGGCTGCGGTTCTCGGCGCTCAGCTCGTCCAGGCGCCGCTCCAGCTCGTCGATGCGCTGGCGCTGCGTGTGGATGAGGCTCTGCTGGTTCTGCACGATGGCCGTGAGCTCCTTCAGGTAGAGCACGGCGCGCACCGGGTTCTCCAGCAGGCTCTCCATGCCCCGCGGCCGGGCACGGCGCCTGCTGCGCCTCGCCTCGCCTCGCCTCGCCTCGCCTCGCAGGGGGCTCGGCCGGCGGGCAGAGGGGCTCCGGCTCCGGCTCCGGCTCGGCGCGCCTTCGCTGCCGCCCGCTCGCCCGCCTGGGCGCACACGCGAGCCCTGCACACGCAGCCCGGGCGGCGGGCGCCAGGCTCGCGTCCTTCGCGTCATGCCCGCGCGGGGCGGGGCGAGGGCGAGGATCCGCCCCTTCGCCGGGAGAGACCGCGCCCCCCCGCCGGCTGTGCGTGGGGAGGGAGGGGGAAAGGCCGGGGCTCTCCCCCTGCGAAAGAGACGGGGGGGCCTGCCAAGGCGGCGCGGGGGGAGGGGAGGGGGAGAAGGCAGAGCGAGGGAAGGGAAGCGGGGAGGCAAACTGGGAGGGGGAGAGAGGGACCAAGGGAGGGGAGGCAGCAACGCCGTGCGGGTGGGGGCGGAGCGGGCGGGGTGGAAGAGGCCAGGGAAAGGGTGGCTGACTTTACGGAAGACCCCTGGAATGGGGGAGGGGGAGAAAGAGGAAGCGGGGCGGGTGGGGAAGTACGGGGGAAACGGAGAGGGGTACGACTGGGGCGAGGGCAGGCGGAGATGCAGGCGGGAGAGCATGGGAGGGTCGGCAGGAAACACAGCTGGGAAGGAAGGAAGGAGAGAAAAGAGAAAGAGGGCCAGGGAGGAAGAGGCAGGAGAGCGCCGCGGGGGAGAAAGGAAGAGATTGAGATCGTCAGGAAGAAGAGAAATTGCTTACGCGCAGCGGAGGCTGGGGGCTCCAATGTCAGTGGGTGGTGAACCCGTCAGAACCAGCCAGAACTCTAAAGGATCTATCCACGGTGCCGAGCCTATTTTGGAGGGCAGCGTTCAGCACCTTGGATAGCTCCTTTAGAGTTCTGGCTGAAACCCAGAGCAGATTCATTGCCCCAGCCACCAGCCTCCACTGGGACAGGAGAGAAGAGAAGGGGGAGAAATGAGAGTGGACATGGGAGAGGGAGGCAAGCCGAGAAACCGGGGGGGGGGTGTTCTTGGGCAAGAAAGGGACCTTCAGAAGTAAAGGTGTATGAGAGAAGGAAAGCTACATCCCCACGACTTCTCACTCCACCAACCCGTGAGCCTCAAATACTCAACTATCACTTCTGTTTGGAAGTTGCCAGAGATTAATTCCAACTTCCTTCATTCCAGGAAACATAGCATCAAGACTGAGTCAAAGAAATGAAATGTTCTCAGCTAGAAAATTACACCACTGCATCGGACAAGTTGAGTTGGCGGGGGTCAGGGCGATCAGAGAATGTAAGCAATTAGGAGTGCCTTGGCCCATCATCATGCTGGGTGTAGGGATGGCTTCTGTCCTGCGGTGAGGACCAGGAGACCCAGTGTCAGGGTGGAGGGCAGGTTTTGCTTTTGCTGCGACAAGCGTCCCAGGTGTAAAATGTTGCTTTTCCCATGGGAGTAAATAGTAACCTTTCACTTCAGTGGGAGAAATGAAGAAAGACATTCTGTTGGGATACCATTGGGTGAGGGCTTATCCTGACCCAGTGACTCCAGTCGTTAAGAATCAACCCCAGTCCTGTCTGCAAAATTCTACTCTTTCAGGAACATTATCTCATCCTGGCTTCTGTTCCTTGGTCACACTACAGCAGGGCACTGTATGGCTCTCCAAATGCTGTTGGACTACAGCTCTCGTCATTTCTGAGCATTGGCCATGCTGGCTGGGGCCAATGGGAGTTGGAGTCCAACAACATCTGGAGGGCCACAGGCTTCCCACCTCTGCACTACTACACAGTGTAGCAGAATGTTGGAAACTGCCTTATTTGAGAGTGTCAGTGAACATGGGGACACAGGTGATCTGATAGACATTGTTTAGTTGGACTTCCAAAAAGATTTTGATGAAGTCCCTCACCAAAGATCCCTGAGCAAACTTAGCAGTTGTGGAATAAGAGACGTCCTCTTATGGATCAGTAACTGGCTAAAGAACAGAAAGCAGAGAGTAGGAATAAGTGGTAAATTCTCGCAATGGAGGGAAGTAAATAGTGGGGTCCCACAGGGATCTGTATTAGGACCAATGCTTCTCAACTTGTTCAGAAATGATCTGGAATTAGGAGTGAGCAGTCAGGTGGCCACGTTTGCCACCACCAAATTATTTAGGGTGGTTAAAACAAAAAGGGAATTCAAAGAGCTCCAAAAGGATCTCTCCAAAATGGGAGAATAGGCATCAAAATGGCAAATGTGGTTCAATGTAAGCAAGAGTAAAGTGATGCATGTGGGGGGGGGGATCCCAGCTTCACATATACACTGAAGGGATCTGGGCTAGCAGTGACCAACAAAGAAAGAGATCTTGGGGTTGTGATGGACAGCTCAATGAAGTACTTCTTCACACAGTGCATAGTCAAACTATGGAATTTGTTACCACAAGATATACCGATGGCCAGCAATTTGGATGGCCTTAAAGGGGGATTGGACAGTTTCCTGGAGGAGAAGGCTATCAATGGCTACTAGTCCTGATGGCTGTATGCTACCTCCAGTATCAGAGGCAGTATGCCTATGTACACCAGTTGCTGGGGAACATGGGCAGGAGGGTGCTGTTGCACTCACCTGTAGTTTCCCATGGGCACCTGGTTAGTCATTGTGTGAACAGAATGCTGGACCAGGTAGACCTTGGTCTGATCCAGCATGGCTCTTCTTACATTCTTATGGCACAGACCAAACAGATGTACAGATGAGAAGAACAAACAGAGGTGTGTTATAGCTACTGCACAGGCAGCTTCAGGAAGGTTACTATTTTTCCTGGAGTTAGTTGTTCCACTGAGGACTGCAAAGCATGAGAGAATTCCCACGCAGGAGTATTTGATGTTGGAATCTGCAGAGGCAGTGCGATATTCATCAGCATTCTGTGGCTGACACCTTCATCCTGAGTAGGTGGAATGCCTACAAAACTTCCCAGGCCGTTACAGTAGACAAAAACTGGTGGATGTAGAGAAAGACTACAGGTAAACAACCACCAATTTCTTACCTAGTGTTCATGTGTGCATATGTATACAAAACAAGACAGTGCTACTAGAGCAGTCAGCATAATAGGAAGCAAAGCCGCTTAGCTAGATTCAGACATCGTTAGTGATGAACTTGTACCTGGGTTTTTTGTACTACTTTAACTGATGGAGGCTTACAGGACTGAATTGTCCTCCAAACATAAATATTCCCTCCACACTGAAAACTAGATTTCAGCAAGAAGGATTCTGGACTACTTTCTCCCTAACATGTTTGTTTTCTAGGTGCAAAGATCAAAAGATAACTCTATATGTTGAATTTCAGATTCAGCCCACTCCCCTGCCCCAGCTGTCTGAAGTGGTACAGCCCAGACACAGGTGTTTACCATCTCACCAAGACATAGGCCCAAGAAGTGCCAGAAAAGTTCTAATGCAGGATCTAAATAAAGGAGGGCCAGTGGTTATGCAGATGGTCGTGGGGAGCTTCTTCCCTGGTGAACAGAATGATGAAAGTGCTGTTGGGTGAAACAGGAAAAGAAAGAGTGGGATGCCAGAGATGGCAGTGACATGGTTTATTGTTTATTCATTATTTGTTTATTGAATGCATTTTTATCCCACTCCTCAGTCAAAAAGAGCGGCTTGCATACAGTCAATAAAAACAAGATAGTCCCTGCCCACAGGCTTACAATCTAAAAAGACATGACACAAAAGGAAAGAGAGATGGTGAGGGAAGAGGAAAAAAGCAAGTGGTCTTTCAGCAGGGCTCATGGAATGGCCCTGTTTCATCTCCCTCTGCTTCAGCCTGCTGGAATGGCTGCTGGTGGTGGTGACAGTCAAGGGAGGAAGAACCTTCATGGAGAGGTCTTTCAGAAGGGCTGGTGGGTTGTGTTCCGAAGCTTTGCATCCCTGCTGGATCAGACCAAAGGTCCATCACATCCAGCATCTTGTGTCCCACAGCAGCCAATTAGATGGCTCCATGAAGCCTGCAAGCAGGGTACAAAGCTGGTATTAGGGTGACCACTTATGCATTGCTTATGCAACTGTTATTTAAATAGAAATGCAAGCCATATCCCCATACTGGAGAAGACTGACTAAGTGACTTATGTGACTACTTAGGCTGCAGTCCAGGTGCTGTTGATGGGCAACTTCAAGGCACCTGCTCTACCACCCCTATTTATGGTTCCTTGACTTATGGACTATTTGACTTATCATCAAATAGAGTACATCTTCAAATGGAGGACTATCCTCCACCCGCTCTCCAAAAGAAAGGACTGCCCTCTGTAAAGTAGGTCACCTGGCCACCATAGTTGGTATGCAGTGGCAATTACTCTGTTTGAACATGGGGATTCCATAAACTCATCATCACTAGTAACATCCATCATTTTGCTTAGTACAGTGGAGGCTGGTGGCTGCAGTGTCAGTGGGGCAGTAAAGCCACTCCAGGTTTCAGTCAGAACCAGTCAGAACTCAAAAGGAGCTAGTTGGATAGCTTCTTCTGAGCTCTGATTGGTTCTGACTGAAACCTGTAGCAGATTCACTGCCCCACTGACACTGCAGCCACCAGCCTCCACTGTGTTCAACCTTTTTCACAGGAGGACCTATTTTCCATACTGCTGACCATCTTCCTTGCCCTCCTCTGAACCCGCTGTGAACCTATTACTTTCTGCAAGTGTGGCACCCAGGACTAGAGATGGTACTCCAATCTTGGGAGCAGAGGTCTGACTTTTTCTCCTACTGAAATCTCTTCCCCCACACCCTCCACCATTACTGAATCTTGAAATGGTGCCCTCACCATAAAGTGGTCGTGAAGGACACCCAGGAAAAGCCAAACCCTCATCTCAATGCATCCTCCACCTTCCCCTCCTCCCTTGAGCATTATTTCTAGAAAATATTGGCTTTCCACCAAGCAAGACAGGCTATGAGGCATCCCCCTTCGGCTAATGCCTTTTTAATCAAGTTGGTCCACGTGTCCCACTCTCTGGATGGCCTCAGGGAAAACAGATTTGTCCAGGCCCTTTCAAGTGACAGAGAAACTTGCCTGTTGTTATGATAGAAGTGTTAGCAGCACAAATGTACCCACTTTAAAATGAACAGTAATCGATTCTGTGTGCCCATACATTTTTATTAACAGGGCAAACAGCAGCTCAGGTTGGGACAATTTTTATTGGGAAAATGTCATGAAGGGAAAGGGTTAAGTCCCCCTTGCACCTGTTCTGTGGACCCAATTTGAAAATCAAACACGCACACACACTCCTCAGCTGCTATTTGCAAAAAGTTTAAATTCTGAGATGCATTTGTTCATCTCCATCATTTCGTCTTTAGTCATTCAGTCATTTGGTACTTAATCTCAAAGATGCCCCAGTAATCTTCATATTTTTACAGCAGTCCTTCAGTGTGAATCCAGTCTTGTGCAAATCCACAACTGGTTTCCTCTGATAGCAGTTCTGCACATATTGGACTAATGAGTCAGAAGGAGCTCTAGGGTTATTTAAGTCTCTGACCCCCATTCTTGCTTTCACAGTGAGTCACTGTAAACCAGGGATGAGCAGAAAGATGACATAGATACAGAACTCCCTGTATTCCTGACCATTGACAATGCTGGCAGGGGCTTCTGGGAGTTGAAATCCAAAATATCTGGAGAGCTACCCTCAGCACACCCCTATGCAAACCTCCTTGCAGTTTGCCATAGGCCTGCCCATATAACCCATGCCCCACTCCATCATCAATATAGTATATTTCCAGATTTCACAACCCAAGGGGAGGGGAAGCTGGTTAAGACTATTTATTTATTTATTATTAAATTTATTAATCACCCATCTGGCTGGTCATCCAGCCACTCTGGGTGATGTACAGCGTATAATAAAATAGTTTAAAACAATAAAATTCTACAATAAAAACGTTTTCTAAAATACCCTAACCCTTGCCCCCTACTCATGTATGCCTTGGCAACCAACAAAATGATGACTGCATTTTTCCACTACTTCCAATTAACAGGTCAAGCATATCAGCTGTGAGACATAGAGTCACTCAGGATAACTAGATCCAAGATGGAAATAACTCCTGTATCATTAACAGTAGTGCAGAAGAGAGAATTTCAACTGATGCCACTTTTTCCACCAACACATGACATTACTAAGCAAAGGTACATCCACAAGTGTAGTAATAATTACACAGTTATTTAGTGTACAGAATAAAATATGAACAGCTATGGTGTGACGACACTTAGAATACTGTGTACAGTTCTGGTCACCACACATAAAAAAGGATATTGTAGAGCTGGAAAAAGGGCAGAAAAGGGCAGCTAAAATGATCGAGGGGCTGGAGCATCCCCCCTATGAGGGAAGGTGACAACAGCTGGGATTGTTTAGCTTGGAAAAAAGGAGGGTAAGGGAGAGACATGATGGAGGTCCACAAAATTATGCATAGTGTCGGGAAAGTGGTTAGGGAGACATTTTTCTCCCTCTCACATAATACTAGAACCTGGGGTCATCCCATGAAGCTGATTGGTAGGAGATTCAGGACAAATAAAAGGCCTTCTTCACACAGTACATAGTTAAGCTATGGAATTCGCTAGCTGAAGATGTAGTGATGGCCACCAATTTGGATGGCTTTAAAAGGGGGTTAAATAAATACCTGGAGGAGAAGGCTATCAATGGCTACTAGTCCTGATGGCTATGTGCTTCTTCCAGTATCAGAGGCAGCATGCCTATGTACACCAGTTGCTGGGGAACATGGGTGGGAGGGTGCTGTTGCACTTGTGTTCTACCCGTGGGTTTCCCATCAACAGCTGGTTGGCCACTGTGTGAAAAGAATGCAGGACTAGATGGACCCTTGGTCTGATCCAGCAGGGCTTGTCTTATGTTCTTATGACTAACTCTGCCCATATGAATCTGCCTGATCTTTGAGATGGGCATCAAAGACCTTGCTTTCTGGCCCTTCATTAGTAAAGATCTGATTGGTGGATACCAGGGACAGGGCCTTCTTGGTGGTAGGATGTAGTTGTAGAATTACCTCCCTGGGGAGGCCTGCCAAGATCTCCCTCTCTTGTTTTTAGATGGATGCTCATAACCTTTTTAATTCCATCAGGCATTTTGTAATTGATTTCTGCTAGGTTTTATGCTATCTCCTTTGGCTTTAGTGCTGTGGTATTTGTTTTATTTGATATATATTTTAATCTGTGGTTTATTGTTATTATTTGCATCATTTTTATAAGTGGCTTTAGAAAAAGGCATTGAAAAAGGAGGAGGAGGAGGAGGAATATCAGTATCAACATTCACAATATTAAAGGATCACAATGACAGGACAGAGGTTAGTTGAGAGTAGAACAGTTTTCACCTACAGACAAGGAGAAGTTTTGAAAAATAGGGCTTTCCAGTTCTATTGGCCAGAAACTTCAAAACAAGATTTTACAAACAACTAAACAAAGGAGACAGGTCATCATATGTACTAAGAGCTATTTCCCCTTTCTATATATTCCAGAATGTCACCTCTATGTCTGTGACTGCTCTGTTTGGATATCTAGTGACTTGTACTTATTATTTCCTTGAAGAAGATGAATTTTGAAATGCATTTTGGAGTCAAGAAAGATAACCTTGGCATAGTTTTCTGCTTAAAAGAGATTGTGATTTTATTTTAACCATGAACACAAGGTCCTTGTGATCTTGCAGTCTTATGGATGCTGATGCTGGTATTCCATCTGTTGCATTAACTGTGTTACATAAATATTTGTGTAATGCATTCTTTTACATACAAAGAGAGTCACTTTGTTCTTCACAACCATGATTGTGAGTGTACCCATTTAGTGTTGTTCTGATTACACATGGGTCATCTTTTTCTCTTCTTTACCCTGATTGGTGATCTCCTTTTGGATCTGGTCATCTATTCCTAACACAACAATCATCATTCAACTGTCTTTCAGATTGCCGAGTTGCAACTCAGATCTGCACAATGCCTTCAAATTCCCTGCTGCCACTCTGGCCTCTCCCACTGTTCCTGCCCTAGTGCTGTCCTCCCCTTCCCTCTCCCTCACCTCCTAAACAACACACCTGGAGTCCTGCTTGTAACAACAGGTGGGGAGGGGACCTCACCCCACTGGGGTAGATTTCTGGAGCTCTGTGCAGTCTTGTCACTTGCCTCTCACTGCTATGAGAATTTAAGGGTACAGTGCCGCTCTCCAGCTCCCGGAAACTCTAGCTGAACAATAACAACCAACCAAAGTAACCGGACAGCTGGTGTTCCTTCTACAGACCAGTTCTGAGCTAGCTCTTTTTTTTTACTGTGCTCATCTCATTCCTACCTCCTGCCTCTTGAGAGGCAGGAGAAAGTACGGCTCATTGAGGGAGAGGGAGTCACCCCCCAAAGCCCCCCAACACCTGGAGCTGCCACCACTTGCTGCCCCATCTCCTCCTGACCTCTGCACACCTTGCTGCAAACCTCTGGACGGATGCCCTGACTGGCACCTAGCCCTGGCTCTAAGGATGTACAAATCCCTTACCTGGTCCCGGTCGGGGCATCTGCTGCGTGGGGGGAGGCAATCCGTTCCTCCCCCCGGAATCCTCGATGGGGGGGGAGGTGATCCGGTCCTCCCCCCCGGAATCCTGCCCGGCCGGCTCCGTTCTGCGGCCATGCCGCGGAGCCGCCAACCAGGCCGATCCGCAGCAGGGCCTCCAGCCTCTGCCAGGCTGGTGCGGACGCAAATAGCGTCCTGCATAGGGGATGCCATTTGCGTCCCTATGGTAGCCCATGATAGGCTATGAAAATATTTACGTAGCCTGTCACGGTAAAGACAGCCATGCAAATGGCAGCTGCTATGCCATTTGCATGGCCGCTTTTACCGTGATATGGTAACATGGCAAAGGGCAGGGGTGCAAATGGCGTAGCGGCTGCCATTTGCGTCCCTGCTCCTTGCAGTGATAGGCTACATAAATACTTATGTAGCCTATCATGGCTGCCTGCAAACACGCAAATGGCGGCCGCTACGACGGCCGCCATTTGCGGCCAAAGCAGCCTGGCAGCAGCCGGCCAAGAGACCAGCTGGAGCTGCTGCCGCCGGAGGCACTGCCAGAGCTGCCGCTGCTGCATCCACCCTAGGTAAGCTCCGTCCCAGGGGGATTCCACGGGGAGGCGGGGGCGGGAGGCCATTCCGCCATGGATTCCGGGGGATTCTTTAGAATTTGGCCTCACTGGAGCCCGTGGCGGAATTCTCTGACATCCCTACCTGGCTCCTTCTTTCTGGCTAGACCTACCTTCCCCAACCCGAAGCCCTCCAGATGTGTTGGACTGCAAATCTCATCATCCCAGCCAGCATGGGGTAGCGGGAATGTGGAAGACCACTGCTATTTCAAGGAGATAGTGGCACACAACAAATAGCATCTTCTGTCTAGGCTTCTGGTTGAGCCTGTTGCTTTTAGTGGATGGCCATGCGTCTTCCCAGGGCCAATTATCCATTTGAGACTGTACAGATCAGTGCTAACAGATAAGCCTGTAGTGAGATCTCAAGGTTGGCCACTTGTTAGCAGAGGAGCTGGGATGGGACATATCTATTTGGCTTACTGCCAAATGTTCTCGAAGTCAGTGGAGTATAGCCAGGATAGGAGGGATAGTATAGGTGTCCCTGGGACCCTCCCAATTCAGAACCTTGACGCAGACCAATCCAGAAAAGTGCTGCGTAAGTCAGGCTGTTGGAGTATGTTCGTCACTGATTCTAAGGGGGTTCCCAGTGTCTGATCTTTATGCTTTGTCATCTTGCTCTGTAGTTGCTTGCAACAGTCATTAAATTGCAGTGTTCTGCTTTAATCTTCTGCTCTTTTAATTTGCTTCTCTTTAATAAATCATTAGCCTTCACCTACTTGTGCGTTAATTGCATTCTGAATCTTAAAAAAACCCGAAACCATTGCCTCTTGGCAACACACATGGCCAACTGATGGGATATGTAGTCCAACACATCTGGAGGGCACCAAGCTGGGGGAGGTTGGGCCATACTCTGACCTTTTACCCAATATTTACACCCTGGTCTGATCCTCCCTGCAGTCTTGGTGATTCTAATCCTTCTACTTCATTACTGATCATAAATATGAGGAGACCAATGTTTATCTCTTTCCATAACAGAGAACATGTGGGAAACATTGCACCGTGGATAAGAGCTGACATTTCTCCCAAATAAAAGCTCTTGCAGGCATTCAAGGGGTGGCTTTTTAAAGCAGCAGCGTACACCTTCAAGAGAAGCTCAGGGATTCCAAGCACGCGTTATGAAACAGAAATGACATAAGTCATTTATGGTAATGCTTCATTGAGAGCTTGGCTCTGCAATGGATGTCACCAAACTCTTAAGTACATCATTCATTTGGGGGTCATTAGCATCAAAAGAGCTCTTCACAATCTTAACATTTAGCAGATACAAGAGAGCCCTGCAGAATCAGGATGAAGCCAATTTCCCAATGAGGGGAATGACATGCCTTTGTGTTATGTTAAATATTAAAACATTTAGGGCGCAATCCTATTCACGTTTAGACAGGGGAAAAAGTCCTACAACTCCCAGCATGCTGGGAGTTGTAGGACTTTTTTCTATCTAAACATGTATAGGATTGCACCCTTACAGTGTATGTTTTTTAAAAAAATAAATAAAAACAACCCAAGTGCATTTCATTTGATTTTATTGGCCAATTGATCAATCAATCGGCCAATAAAAATATTACAGAATACATGTCAGACCTAGCTCAAGGCTGCAATTAGCAAAGCTGGTCTCCTCATTGCTCAGACCAGCAAGCCAGCCTGAAGGGAAGTAAGGAGAAAAGGGGGGAAGGTACTAATCCAGAAACTCCAAGGGAGCTGGGAACCCCCAAAACAGCTCAGTGAGGACTGAGTATGCTTACTGGCCAAGGGATTCAGTTTGAATGTAGGGGTAGGGAATCAGAAAACCAGGGGTGGAAGGTGGAATGGAACAGAGTGGCTTGAATGTTGAACAGCAGCTCTCAGCACTGCAACCTTTTATTTCAGGTCCTCTCCTATGCTGCTTAATTGTATGTGACATTGCTGTCACCCACTCGCATTACATACATACATACATACATACATACGTAGAAACACACACATGTAAGCAAAATCCAATTAAGTCAAATTACAAGCAAAATCGAATTAAGTCAAATTCCAAAAGGTGAAAAAATCAAATCAGAATTAAGTTTACATTTCATTACTAAACATAGATGATTCAACATTAAATCATAATTATTTCCATTATCTTACTTTTCCATCTATTCTTATCCATCTTAAGAAATCATAACTGAGTGTACATTATTAATGCAAAATTAGTGATTCTTATACACTTCTAGCACATCTTTTTTATATTCCAATAATTATAACTTTGCTTCCAGTATTGAATAAACTTGTTCCATTGTTTAAAGAATTCCATTTTTGGATAGCCTGATTCTCCCAACAGACTGAGAAGGCACACAGGTCACCTGGTCGCAGTCTTCCCCACTAGGGTGAGATGTCCTGTATTTCTTTAAATTATTATCTAAATGTTCATCTATACATACATATTATTATGTATTACTCTCCAAATGCGCATTTATATGAACACACACACACACACACACTAGCATATGCAAATTTTATACAAATCTGTGTCCTCTTGTCCTCTTTTTGGTGATGCAACAGTGGCTACCCTAAGCAGTGGAGGCTGGTGGCTCAAATTTCAGTAGGGCGTAAATCCATTCTGGATTTCAGCCAGAACCAGTCTGAACTCTAAAGGAACAACCCTAGGTGCTGAAACCTATCCCCAAAATAGGTTCAGAAGCTTGGATAGTGCCTTTAGAGTTCTGGCTGGTTCTGGCTGAAACCCAGAATAGATTTACAGCCCCACCGAAATGGTAGCCACCAGTCTCCACCAACCATAAGCACGCCTAAGAGTTAGGTGGGCGCCGGCTGACTTGTGCATGTATTATGTGATGGTGCCTAGCCTCCCATTTCATAGATCAGCCTTCCCCAACCTGGGGCCTTCTGGGTGTTGTGGACTTCAACTTCCAGCAGCCCCAGCCAGCATGGCCTATGGTCATGAATGCTGGGAATTGTAGTCCAAAAACAACTGGAGGGTACTAGGTTGGGGAAGGCTGCAATAGACTGTTCGAAAGTCTGGCCACTGGTACTGTAGTCTCCTCCCTGAGTGGGAGAAGCAAGGATGAGATACAAATGACAGCTTTAAAAACACACACACACACACCCCTAAGGCTACGTACAAATCTACTCTAATGTTAGAACACAGAGTTTGTAGCTGGGCTGGTTGGTTACACGGTATTTTTAATTATGCATATATACATGTAGCTGTACTCAAATAAGCTATTAAAAAAAACGATTACAGAAAACAAATCCTTTCCGCTTAACGTGCTTCACATTTGTCTAATTTATAAAGCAATATGTCTCCCCCTTGCTGCAGATCCTTTCTTTCCCTCAGCACAGAATGAATTAACAATGAAACAGCCCCATTGAGCTGAAATATTTCAAGGAACTTTGCCAAGAAGAATGGTGGAAGGAGGAGGTTAGTGATCAAGTGTACACACAGAGACACAGAGAGAGAGAGATCCCCCAAACAGGATGAGATTAGAGTTGGGCTAAACTAAACACATGAGTGGAGCTTGTGCTTGCTTCCACCCTCCACAAAAGTCCTTCCCTCAGTTCCTTCCTGTTTCAGCTCACCTTGAGCAGCTCAGTGAATGCTCAAGAATAACGCAAGTTGGATGGGATGAATGCCGTTCAGCCCTCCTTGTTGTACCACTGCCAGATTGTTATATGCAGAGTCCGCACTGGGCATGGCATGCCACCCAAAATGGAAGCACGGAAAGGACATGCGTGCCACCATCTTGAGTGTGGCATGAATGCAACTGCGTGTTTGTCAGCATACAAAGAAGATCTGGCTTGTCTCAATGGACATGTGTCAGGATAACTATGAGAGTTATCCCATTTTATCTTCAGGACAACTCTGTGAGGCAGGTTAAGTTAGGCGAAGAAAGAGTGACTGGCACAAGGCCGCCCTGTGAACCCCTGGATAGACCACAGGCATCGGCAACACCAGGCCGATGGGTCTCATGCACTCCCCCTGGCTTTTTTGGTGGCCCCTGTTGCCGCTGCACCACCAAACTTGCCACCAACATGTGGTGGTGTGGTGGTGGCAAGTCCTCGTTTTCCCTTTAAAACAAGGCACAGCGTCAGAACAGAACAAGCAACATTCAGTCTGCACGGTGAGTTGGTCATCAGACCTTTCTCCAGAAGAGAGAGAGAAAGAGAGAGAGAGAGAGCGCTTTTGTACAGCGAGAGACTCCAGGAATTCTACTGTGAGAGTCAGAAAGAATTGTGTGCCATCCTATGCAACATGCTCACTCAAGAAACTGCAAGTCCAGGAGTTCCTAAGGAAGTAGGAATGAGATGGCAGAGCCTAATGTAGGAGAATGGACTGCAATGTTCAAATCTAGATGCAGGGGGTCACGTTTTTAATGCTTTCCTAGCTTTTGAAAAAGAAAGCTTCTGCATGTAGAACAGTAGCACATCAAGGAGAGAGATGGCCTATACTCTTTCTAGAGATGTGCTGATTTTCTGCTTGTGGAGAGTTTTGTTTTCATTGTTTGTTTAATGTGTGTGTCCATGTGTGTGGGGGGGGATTCAAAAATCCCTGATTGCAGCCTGCCATTGTACAACCCCACACCCCCACACCCCTGGCTCTGCTTCATGTGCAGATCCAGCTTCTGTAATTTCTACAGTTCTGTAAGACAGAGCATATTGTTATTCCCCTATTGCCAGTGGAGGCTGGTGGCTTTTATGTCAGTGGGGTAGTGAATCTGCTCTGGGTTTCAGTCAGAACCAGTCAGAGCTTTGCAGCTTGGATCACTCCTTTAGAGCTCTGACTGAAACCTGGAGCAGATTCACTGCCCCGCTGACATTGGAGCCACCAGCCTCCACTGCTGAATATTGATGACACTTCAGCCCACGCCTCTGAATGACTCCCCCCAGCAGCTCCATCTAGATGTTGAAATGGGGGACAAGACTTACCTGGGGGGCTTCTGTTCCACAAGGAAGGAACATCCAGGAAGGACAGGAACTACTGCCTGCTAAGGACATTAATCCAACCCAGCCCATTAATCCAAAAAGATGTCCTGACCAATGCTATTGGAAGCCACTGAGAGGTCCAGAAGATCCAACAGGGTACCCTCCCCCAATCCATTCCCCAGTGTAAGTCAGAACCAGTCTGAACTCGGAAGGAGCTTTGCACTTTGGATAGCTCCTTCAGAGTTCTGACTGGTTCTGACTGAAACCCGGAGCGGATTCACTGCCCCGCTGCCATCGGAGTCACCAGCCTCCACTACCTTTTGCAGCTGATGTAATGAGATCATGGCTTCCCTAAGGCTTCCTAGGAAGTTCAGTGCTGAGACAGTCACTTCCTAGTTTCCTGCTCAAATTCTTGCACCGCTACACGTAACGCTTGACAGAAGGTTAGTCTTCAACCTCAGGGTAGTTTAGATAATGGCTTTTCATAACTCTGGAATTTGCATATGCATAAATGTAAAACTTATAGTTTTAAAGTTGCTTTTGTGTTGCTTTGTACTCCATTTCATACACTGTTAAATCACTGAAGGACGGATCTGAGAAGGAAACAACTTGGGGAGCATTTCTTTTTTTGCTCATGAATTTCCCGTACACGGCATTTTCTTGCCAAGATCAGCACATGCATACAATACCCATTAAAAAGAAGAAGGAGGAAAGAAGGACGGAAGAAGAGCAACCAACCACAACAGAAAGAAATATGATAAAGACAAAGCACATTTGCAGAAGAAAAACAATTGAAGCCCATCTCAAAGAATATTGGCCCATCTAAATCATGTCCAATGAGTATAATTAGAATAATAAACGCAAGTTGTCTATGGCAGAGCCATTTGTCACCAATTCTTATATAGATAACAAATAGCTTCTTTTTCCCCCTTGCTGAAAATCCCAAATACAGATTTCAGAAGAAGCTGGTGGGGAGTGGCTGCCAAATCTGCCAGTATAAATCCAATCCGTCTCTCAAAGGGTTTGCTGTGTTTATCAAATTAAGTGAGAGGAGAAAGAGAGAGAGAGAGAGAGAGAGAGAGAGAAAGACTGGCTTTTGTTCTGCTAATAGAGCGCACAATGCATATCATAAGCATTCAGCTAGTGGAGGCCAAGAGTGAGAAGATATTACTGTTAGCAGTGGGGGCTGGTGGCTCTGATGACAGTGGGGCGGTGAATCCGCTCTGGTTTTCAGTCAGAACCAGTCAGAACTCTAAAGGAGGGAGGGAAGGAGGCTGGAGGAGGCTCAGGATAAATTGTATCCTGGCCTCTCCTTTCTCCTCCCCTCCCAGCCCATGGGGATGCCCCCCTTCCTCCTCCTGCTCCTCCAAGGTGGCTTTTCCGACCTCGGGGGCAGCCAGTGCGGTTCTTTCCGTGCTGGCTGCAAGGCAGAGGGGGAGGGAGAGGAGGGTCTGATCTCTAACTCCCCCTTCCGAGGTCGGAGCACTGACTCTGACCTCTGAAGGGGGAATCTGAACTACCCCATGGTCCCTAGGACACTTGCTGTCAAGGGCTCCTTGGAGGCCTCTCTCAGTCTAATCCAGTAGCCAAGTCCAGACACAGACAAAGGGATTCTTTTCAAAGCTTTATTCCTCTTTTACAACTTAACAACTCTACCGTTAGCAACTAGATATGAGCAGCAGAGTACCTATGCCCTAAGTTGGAACAGTTGGTCCACATTTGATAGGGAATTACTGGCAGACCCCTGAACTTAAGGACTAGGGAGAGTCCCTCCCCTTTTCCCTTGGATCCTCTGGGCGCAGCCGTCGTTTGCGCACCAACCGGGCACTACGCCTCCTTTCTGCGCCCTCCATTTGGCGCTACTCTCTGCGTTGGCGTCACGCATCCACCAAGTCTGCTATCCGCGCTCTGTCACTCCCTGGACTGCTATCTAAACTAGGAATGCCGGTGGGAGGACTCTCCATCAGCTGTTGGCCCTGGGAAAGAGGAGCGCGCTCCCCTCCCAGGAGCGACTGCTCTTCCTCAGAATCAGAACTACTCTGGGATTCTATGGGCTCAGTGTCCACCCTGACACTTGCCATGGACCATAGGATTGCTCTCTAAAATGCCTGGGAAAATAAGGTTTTCACCTGGTGCCAAAAAGAGCACCATGCAGGCACCAGGTGAGCCTCTCTGGGAAGCTCATTGCACAACCAAGGTGCCTGAACAGAAAAGGCCCTCAGAATTTGACTCATATCCATTCCAATTTCCCAATTTAGCTTGTTGTCCATTCGTTGTCTTACTCATTAATTTAATGAAACAATGCATTTCCATAAGCAGAGTATTTTCTGCAGAAAAAAATCCACTCTACATCACTACTGGTGGTTAGGGGCAAATGCTGCAACAAAACAATATTATGCTCTCTGCACCACCCCTGTTTTGGTGAAAGCAGTTAGGGCACTCTTCCCCAGTCTAGGCACCCTCCAGATGTGTTGGACTACAACTCCCATGATTCCCAGCCAGCATGGCCATGCTGGCTGGGAACGATAGGAGCTGCAGTCAACACATCCTGAGGGCACCCAGGTTGGGGGAGGGTGAATTAGGGGATTGGTTGTTTGTTTGTTTGTTTATGTTTTTATTAGTTTTTTGATTCAACAAATGAACACTTTTAACAGCAACTAGCATTCACTCTAGGACATATAATTCAACTACACATACAGACTTTAAAAAACAAACAAATCAAACAAGAGACAAAGGACAAGGGGAAAGGGGGGAGGAACAGAAGGCGACGTTCAAGTAATAGCTTTCATATTAGGGAATTGGTTTTTCATGTGAAATGAGCTTGCCCTTAGGCGGTAAATTGTTCATGCTACCTTCAGATTTCTGGGATATTCAAGGGGTGTTAACTGTTTGAATTCAGTGGATCAGATCACTGGGCACTGAGCAATATGGTACCGCTTACCATATTGGGAGCATCTCCTCTCCTGTGCACTTTCATTGGGGCGGGGGGGAAGCTTATAGCTTAATTTTGGCTTTCATTCAAACAAAGACATCACCGCACTAGTCAGGCAGGAAATGAGTAGCAGGCGAGATATTTTTCTCTTTCTCACTATGTTTCAGAAATGTTTGTTCTTTTCAGAATTTTCGCAGAGTGTACCTGGTCTTTCTTGCTATCAGCTAAGACTTAGGGTGGGTCTCTTTTGCACATTACTTCTGTTAGGTGTACACCTATGATGCTTTGCCGGTAACACCTAGAAATGGAACATGTGGATGCACCAAACGTTTTTGCAAACATGTATCATGCACGTACATTCATCAGAAGCAGGGAGTGGTTTTATTCAAGCTCCAGACCATAGTTTTGCTTGATGTGACACCTGACAAGTTTAAACTCAGTCACAATCGGGGCTTTGCTATGGTGTAACGCAGGGGTCACCAAGCTTTTTAGGTCAGTGGGCACATTGGGAATGTTGAGAGTTGCGGGCACTCTCACAGAATAGCTGCCATGGGGGGGGATTGCCCATTCATAAAATGGCTGCCATGGCAGGCATGGCTGGCCACAAAACACTCATTTCCCAGAAGGCATGCTGGTGGGACTAGAAGAAAAGTAACATGCCCAAGAACCTAAGGCAGAGGCCAAGCCTGAGCTCTAAAACACCAAACTACTCTTTTGAACCCAAATAAAGATGGGGGGCAGCACTTAGCTTTGCAGCAAGCCAGCCTCCCTGTTAGGTTTTTTAAAACTTTTAAATGTCTTAAGAAATTAAATTAAATTTTAAAAAAATATCAGGAGGTGCAGGGAGCCTGGTGGATGCCAAGGGAGGTGTCCGTGAGCACTAAGTATAGCCTGAGGAGCACCAGCTCCATCTTCCCCTTTAACCAGCCCTGGCAACTTACCGGGTCTACTAAAGGAGGTGAGTGTAAGATGCTCCGGGGATCTCAGGCAGGAGCTCTGCAACTGAGTTCGCTGATAAACAGCTGCAGCTGCTACCAAATGCCAAACAGGTGGGAGCTGCCCCCCAGCCATGTGCAGGGGAGATAGAAAGACCATATCCCAGCAGTGGCACACAGAACCAGAGTCAAGGGTAGGCATGGTTGGGCACTTGCCAAGGGCGCACACCCCATCAGGGTCCCACTGACCGAAGACCCTGGTGTTGCTCCTTCTCTTCATCATTGCAACCTGCTTGTTCAGCTGCTTCTCGCTCTGGCCCAGACAATGGTTGTGGTGGTGAGGAGGAGGAGGAGGAGGAGGAGCAGTAGACGCTGCTGTCCGCTAGCTCACCGGCTCTCTGCAAGTGGGAGCCATGATGAGAAAGAGGAGGAGGACCAAGAGCAGCTGGTGACAACGGCGATGAGAAGGTGGATGTCAGGAGTGCCCTAGCTGCCTCTTGCAGTCCCCACCAATAGCCAACTCAGGACACAGACGACGAAGAATTCTTTCCAAGACTTTATTCCTTTATTACTTTATGACTCTTACAGATACTAAGCACTAGCGACAAAGCAAGGAACAGCCCTGGGGAAAGATAGCAGAGTAGCCTAAGCTCCAGGTAAGGCAGTTGGTCCCCGTTTGAAGGAGAACCACTGGAAGACCCTGAACTTATGGGCTAGGGAGAGATCCTCCCTCTTTCCCTTGGGTCCTCGGGACGCGACCATTGTTTGCTCGCCAGGTCAACACTACACCTCCTTTCTATGCCCTCCATCTGTCGTCGCTCCCTGTGTTTGTGCCGAGCGTCCAGCAAGCCCCCCTCCAGCGCTCTCTCGCTGCCAGGGTCACTATCTCTCCCAGGAATGCTGGCAGGAGGAATCTCTGCCAGCTGCTGTGCTTGTGAGAGATGAGCAAGCTCCTCTCCCATGGATTGCTGTTTCTCCTCAGAATCAGAACTGCTCTGGGGCTCTGTTGGCTCAGTTTCCACCCTGACAGTGGACTCCCTGAGGGAAGGGGACCCATGGAGGGTGTCTTGGCCAAGGGCCCTCCAAAACCTGGAGCCGGCACTGGTGGCAAGAGAAGATCATGCAGAGGGAAGAAAGGCCTGGGCAATCTGTCTGGTAGATGCAGCATCAGTGTCCGGAGGTGGCTGCAACCTTGAAACTCCTGGCTTAGGGACTGACTATTCCTTCCCAGCACTGAAGGCCACCACCGAGCGGTTGGAGAGATCCAGGGCACTGGACTGAAAAGGACCTGAAAATGATCTGCTGCACTTTCATTTGTAAAAGACTGTAAGTTTGCTGCTGTTTTTATTTGGACTGCTGAGAAACCCTGTGCGTTATCTGCACTGTCTTGTAGGACTGTCTGCGAGGCAAGTGCCATAGAACATTGCCTCTGGACTTCTCATCAACTGCTTGGTTGTTATTTGGCACCGTGCTTGGCACCAGGCTCTGCTTATGAAAGGACTCACTGGAAAGAGGAGGGTCCATGGGTCCTTCCCTCATTGCACAAGAACAGAGGAAAGCATTGCATTTGCTGGTCATAGGAACGTAGGCAGCTGCCTTATACTGCGTCAGACCCTTGGTCCATCTAGCCCAGTTTTGTCAACACTGACGGGCAGCAGTGGCTCTCCAGGGTTTCAGGCAGGAGTTTTTCCAGCCCTGCCGAAGAAGTCAGGGATCAAACCTGGGACTTTCTGCATGCAAATCAAGTGCTCTACCACTGAGTTACAGCCCCTCTGGTTGTCTCCATCTCTTTGTGAATGGACTTTCTCAGCACTCGCCTGGACCCTGTAACACAAAGGAGGGCAGGACTCCTGTGCCTTGAGTAACTGGACGCAAGAGAGAATTTCAGCAGCAGCAGCCTGTCACGCAGTGGAGGAAAAGACGTATCTGCAAAACTGTCTCCTTCCAGACAGTTAATCTGAGGCACATTAGCCTTCTCTCCTTCGCACCTGTTCACCTGTCTTTACGACAGGTCTGGCCCATGAAACTGAAGGCAGCTCCCTTTTCCACATATTGTGCCCTGCTAGGTGCTTGCTGGCCCCTTGGTGTCAGAAATCTCTTGCCAGCAGCCCAAATTAGAGTTTTGCTAACCCCTTAGAGGGCCATCCTGCAATGTTGGCTGCATTCAGCTCAGCAGGCAACTGTCAAGGATCATAAGATTGAAGCAGCCATCAGACAGGGAGCTCGGAGTTGGGTCAAGGGATCAGTGCCAAAGAGGAAACCAAAACACACCGGAACATTGGTCCTTGTGGGGGGATCCAACATAGGTCCTATATAGAGCAGACCCATGGAAATGAATGGGACTTAAGTTAGTCCTGCCTAACTTGTGTAGGACTTTAGCCTTGGTACATAGCAGGGGTTCAGGACCTCAGGCCCGGGAGCCAAATCCAGCACACCTGGGCTCCCAATCCAGCCTCCACTGGCAGGGAAAAGCTTCTCAACCTGCTAGTATTTCCTCTCTCTTGATCAATGCCCCCCTTCCCCTTCATTTTGGACTTGTTTAATGCTGTTATTCAGTGCAAATCCACTGAGCCAAGACCCCATTGCTTTCTAGTGCACAGCTGGTGCTTAATGCTCTATAAAGGCACAATATTCATGGGAAACTGAAGGCACTGACATCGGAGCCACCAGTCTCCACTGGACTGAGTGCAATGGGAGCCTAGTCTAGTGTTAGACAAAATCATCTGCACATCCTTATTTCACCTCTCCTCTCTCTCTCTCTCTCTCTCTCGGCTTGGCAGACTTTTTTCTTTGTGTCTTCTTTTTTCTTTTTTAGTCCTTTGGCACTTTCTTCATGAGGTGACTTTTGCAGCTGTGTATTGCCCCGGCCATGGGCTTTGACCTCTTAATTTAGAGGTGCCAAGATAGTGATAAATCAGACCCAGGTTTACTTACAAGGAGTATTTTATTGAGTAACTTACAGCACACAGGCATACCCAATGGTTGGATCAGACAGCTTCTCTGAACCCAGAGCCATGGGATACAATGGTTTTATACCATACATGTTAGCTATCAGGCAGCACGACAACAGCAAGCACCATCTAGCGTTTATTCCCAGCATAGACTCACAGTGCTTGGTTCCCAGCACAGCCACTTGAACCTTTAAGGTAAATAAACGTCACTTCCTAGGCACATCTTGATTAGATACTCTGCTCATTAATATGGAATGTGCTAGGCTGCACTATCAGCCCTTTGACTCATCTTCACTTGCTCAAAGGCTTATTAGCAAGGGAATTGCACTAATAATGAACTTAAGCAAGGATTCTGGATCTCTAGGCCCCTCGAACACTACAGGTGACTTGGCTACACTCCTGGAGCCAATACAAGCCACTTAGTCCTAATGTTCTTTGACTTCACTGCCCGAGCCTGATCCACGCCCAGCCCACCTTCCCATTTGCCTGAAAGGTTGCATTCCCTGAGTCCTCTGCACATGCTCCACTTCCTACAGCAGACACAGAAGGAAGGGCTCCAGGGCGTTTTGTGTCAAACTGCAGCAAATCACAGCTCAGGAAAGGAAACAGATCAGCTCTAGAATTTGCAAGGTCCTCCTAAGGGCAAATGATGTCACAAAAAATGGCTCACAGTCATTAAGAAACAATTCCTTATGCCCCAAACCATTGGGCTTGCCTTGATTTTCTCCAAAAGCAACCTCCAACGAACTTGGCCTGTAAATCCATGTGTCTGCATTTTTTAATCAGAAGCGGGTGAAGCCTAACATGATTCAAATTTGCCGAAGATCTAGAGGATTTCATTAATGCAGCCTTCCCAACATAGTGCCCTCCAGATGTGTTGGACTGCAACACCCATCTTCCCCAGCCAGCAGTCACCCCCAGTGCTTATCTCTCTTTCATCTCCTGTGCCTCCTGCCTGTGGTATCTACTGAGTATCTCTTGCTCTCTCCTGAGAGTGTGGGGAAAGCATTGTCTCTCTACTGACTACTTAAAAGATGCTGGCTCGCTAAGTCTAATGCCAGTTCAAGTCTAATCAACTGTCCGAGGCAATTCCATATCACCCGGTCCTAGCCCTGTTTTCCCTTTCTGACCAACAGCCATGCAGTCAAGGCATACATGACAAACAGCGGTTTATTTAGTCCTTACATTGACAACAGCAGATGGTCAGCTCACGACTCTGTTTAGCCTTCTAGTTCTTCCATGGTTCTGAAGTGCGCTGGCCCCTGAAACCCTGGGCCATCGACTCTTGCCCCTCCGTTGTGCTCCCCCTTTCTCTGCCACTCCCAGTTGGAATACTGTAGCTGCTACCACCCCTCTCTCCACCTACAGCTGAGCCAGGTATCCTACTTTACAGAAGACAGTCCTCTATTTGAGGGGCTGCAGGAGGAACATCCTCTATTTTGAAGGCCTGTCCAGTCCAAGTCCGGTATAACTATAAAGAACAATCAGAAGAGAGAGCTGGGCCTTGAAGTTGGCCATCCACGGTTAGCTCCTGGACAGCCCACAGGTCACCTGGTCAGTCTTCCCCACTGTGATGAGATGCATTGTATTTCTATTTAAATTGTAGTTATTATTTCTAAAGTACCTATAAATTGGCATATGCAAATGTTATGCAAATTGCTGTCCCCTTTGTCCTTTTTGAGTGATGCATTTCCTCTTTTTAGGCAATGCATAAATGGCCGCCCTACACAGCTCTTAGCCTGAACCCAGCTGGCTGTTGCTTTGATCTCCTCTTCCTTTTATTGTCTTCTCCAGTGCCAATCAATCTGGGACTTAAGATCAGATAGGGGAACTTTGCTTGTGGTGCCCTTGAGGAATGTGGCCCATGGGGCTACCACACATGGCAGAACCTTCTTGGTGGTGGCACCCCACCTTTGGAATGCACAAGTATTTTATCTGTTTTCTGGTATTGTATTGAATTGTATTGTGTATCTGAATTGTATTGTGTATTTGTTATTTTAGAGTTATCATTATAACGGTGTTCACGTGCTGTATTGATTTTGTATGGTTTGTTAGCCTTATGGGTGTGTGTGTGTGTGTATGTATGTATTATATTATATTATATTATATTATATTATATTACATATAAAAGGAAGTGTTTATTTATATGTCCCTGATGGACTTGAAAACCGTACATCTGATTGTTACAAAAACTTTTAGGATTTGTCCTACCTCTATCTGGGATGGTTTTAGGCATAGTGAAAATTTCATCTGTTGTCTTGAAACAAAATGGCGGCCAATCCAAATTTTTAAAGATTTTTAGCTTCAGTACCATTTGTTCAATTTCAACCAAACTCAGCATGACAATTCAGCACTGCAGCGAGCAAATTTTAACCATACAAAAAATTGCATCCACCATCTTGAAACAAAATGGTGATCAAACAAAACTTTTGAAAACTGACTGCTTTGGTACCATGATTCGATTGAAATAGTTTAGCATCAAATATTTGTCTATTCATGTTTCCGCCTGGGTTGCCTCCACACAAATGACATTTAAAAGTGGGAACACCGATAATGCTTTTACACAATTTAAGTCCCCCAATGTTGCCCAATGGGATGCACCTCCAGGTAATGAGCCTAAGTTCCCATGTTTGAAGCCACTGTTTAACTGGGTGTGCTGTGGGTGGAACTGAATTCAACCCCGGAATTCCAATAATTCCTTCAGATTATCCGTTTGATCTGAAACGAATACAGTTTCCAGTCAAACCCTTCGTTGCCATGACTATTAACAGATCATAAGGACAGTCACTGTAATTTGTCAGTTTGGACTTGCGGACGGAGAGCTTTTCTCATGGATAGTTTTACATTGCACGTTCCAGTGTAAGTTCACCTCACCATTTGTTTATTTTAGCACCCAATGGAAGAACAACCAACATAGTGTACAAAGAAGCTCTCTAAATTGTAATTTGTTTGTAGGGATCGAAAAAATGGAATAGACTGTTAAATGTAATTGATTACAATAGACTAAATACGTGGCATTGTCCCGGTTATACAAAAAAGCACTATAAAATTCATAGTAATTAGTAAAGAAAAAGTAAAATTGGCTGAAAAGTAATATAAAAAAATGCACAGGTAACTTCTTTCACTTTGAGTTGTAATCCTTTTTTAATATTGTACACCCATCTCCGTTACAACTAAATTCACCATTTTCCACACAATTCCAGGAAGAAAAGGAGCATTTGAATTGCCTGCTCCCCACCCCTGCTGCCCCTGTCAATGTGGATGCCTGAGTTGCATCCAATTAAATTAATCCAGGCAATGCTGGGTGCTTTCGCTAGTGCATGCGTGCGTGTGTGCGTGCGTGTGTGTGTATCCTGGAGCCATTGGCTCCACCACTGCACTCCATCCTGCTCCTTAACCCCTTCTTGGGAACTTCACCTGCCTTGTCCTGGGCCAACCCCAGACTTATTGTAGTCCCTGCAGCCTCGCCTTGCCTCGCCTCGCCTCGCCTCGCCTCTCCTCTCCTCTCCTCTCCTCTGACCATCCATATGACCTCTAGGAGTGCAATCCTATGTATGTTTAGACCCTACAACTCCCAGCATGCCCCAGCTATCCATGGTATCGTGGGTATGCTGGGACCTCTAGGGCTTTTTTCCATCTAAACATGCATAGGATTGCACCCTGATTTCCTCAGATTGGAAACTTAGGTTGCAATAACACTAAGCACCCCTTTGAGAGAGAGAGTAAGCCTCACCTAATGCTCTGGAGTTTACTTCGTGTAAACGTACATAGGATTGCACCGTTAGACATGATGGCTCCAAAACCCAAGCCTTTTTGGGGGGCGGCTATCATGACAGAGTTTATGGGCTGAGCCCCATTTCGGCACTGGAGGCTTGTCACTCCAATGTCAGTGGGGCGGTGAATCCATTCCAGGTTTCAGTTGGAACCAGTCCGAACTCTAAAGGAGCTATCTAAGGTGCAAAGTTCTGAGTGGTTGTGACTGAAACCTGGAGCAGATTCACCACCCCACTGGCATCAGAGCCACCAGCCTCTGCTGCATTTTGGTTATCCCATTCACCTGAGATTCCTTGTTGCAAGGATAAAAGCTCTTCTCCTGCATCCAGACTGCTTTGGGATGTGCTCCTGTTAGATTCCCCTGGGCTAAGCAAGGGCAGCCTTTTACAGGTCGCAGGTGGGACTAGGAGACAGATATCAAGGGTAGTAATAACACTGTCCTGTGAAAGAACCTGCTGCTCTGAAGTGTCATATCTTCTAAAGAACACTTTTTTCCTGCAGCTCTGCCTATCCTTTGTTCTTATCCATTCTGATAGGATGATTCATTTCCAGCAGGCTTGGGTTTCCTTTAAAGCAGAGCAAAACACAGGGGTACAATCTAGCCAAAGTTCAGCACTTTTTAAGTCTCATTGATTTTGGCAAGGGAGTTGAACATGTGCTTTAAATCCCTCTCACTAAAATCAATTCATGCCCAAACTATATCTTGCAGTGCTAAGAGGGCTTCCTTTCCTCTTTGGCGCTAGCAAAATTCAATCAAAGATTCTCAGATCAGTGGACGATGGTGGCTTCACTTTCGGTGGGGCTGTGAATCCACTCTAGGTTTTAGTCAGAACCAGCCAGAACCCTAAAGGAGCTATCCAAGGTGATGAACCTATTTTAGGGATGGGGTTCAGCACCATGGGTAGCTCCTTTAGAGTTCTGGCTGGTGCTGACTAAAACCCAGAATGGATTTACAACCCCACCAAAATCAGAACCACCAGCCTCCACTGTCTCAAATAACCGTCTTAAATTGTTTATGCTCATCGGCCCATCTCCGCCTCTTTTCCAGCCTTCCCCAACCTCAGTTCCTCCAGATGTTGTTGGACCACAAATTCCATCATCCCTGGCCACTGCCATGCTGTTTGGGGTGATGGGAATTGGATTCCAACAACATCTGGGGGTCTCTTTCTGAATTCCCAGTGGGCCTCTGGTGGTGCCATTTCAAACTGTCTTGTCTTCTTAATATAACTAGCAAAATTGCTGGAAGGTGGACTGAATGATAGGAGAGACTCTTTGGAAGAATGTATGTTCAGGAACAACTTTCTCTCTTCTAGTCTTGCTAAACAGACCAATGAAGACTTGAGTGTACTCCTGATCACAAAATGCTGGCTGATTGTTGGGGAGTGGAGGAGCAAACAGAACATCAGGGGGCAGGTGGAGGAATGGAATGGAGATACCTGGAAGACTCCATGGCTGGCTAGCTGGAATTCTGGACAGGAGCACTCCACATTGCAAAGTTTTGTTTCAGGTCCCAGTGGTCTACAGAATCAGCCATTATGCTGAAATCCTCTGGAAAGGAAAAAAAATAGTCTCAAGTCATCGCCACGCTTCAGACTTCACCTTGTCCCTGTACTCTTCACAGCTGTGCAACAATCCATCAACCGAGGGTGAAAGCCCTGTTACACGCCCACCAGAGGACTGAAAGAGTGCTGTGCTTTGTTTAGCAATCAAACCCTGTCCTCTTTAAAGATGGGTGCACATGATTGCTACTATTATTATTTATCATTTTACATCATTTGCAGAGTTCTTTGCCATCTTTATTGTAGACGCGGGTACTGTTGATTTGTTTCTAACATTTATAAATTGCCATTCCACTATAAAGCACGGGAGGCAATGAGCAACATATGAAAACCACTTACAGTTACAATATTACATTTTTACACACACACACCAAAAAAAATTCCCAAAAAACTGCAACCTTCAGCCACTTAAGGGGAGCTGCCAGAAAACAGCGTCCATTAGGTCCCACTCTTAGCCTGATGGAACAGTCTCTTTCATTGTTCCCAAACTCAGCATGAGCACAGATGTATATACAAATGGGGGCATGCTGCAATTTCTATTTCGGTGGGCTCCCTTAGCATGAGCTTGCCTTCCATCTGCCTTTGCAATGCATTTGACAGACATACTGAGTAGTGGACTGCACACTGATTTGGAAATCTGCCTTGCCCCTCCCTGGCTATTTCAGGCAAGCTCTCCAACTTTTTGTTATTTTTAAACTGCCACATGTACATTCTTTTTTCAGTTAAATGTATATTTGTCTCCCACCCTTTCATTTGAATTGTTTAAAGCAGAATTCATTTTTAAAACTCTGAAAGGCTGTGTTGGGGAGTGGGTTAGTGATCTCACTAGTTCCCAGGCGAGCTTCTGCAGCAAACAGGATGAATGCGTTTCCCCTGAGCTTGACCCAGGGTAGAAAGCTGTATCCAATGCAGATGCAGAACCAGCTCTACTATCAGGCAGTGGGTCAGTGGCTTCCTCACAGTCCTAAGCTCTTCAGCCATTCCCCTGAGTTGCAGGACAGAGCTGCGTGTGTCACACAGCCTGTCCTGTACCCTCTAAATGCAACCTGCTTCCCTGAGGTGTGGTGGAGGACACTGTCCAATTGCCAGTGGTGAAGTAAGATCCAGCTGCCAGTCCAGTCGACCTCTGTACATGGAATGGAACGAGGCACCATCTTGTCCTTTGCCTGAGGCAGCAAAATGCCTTGAGCCAGTCCTGCCCAGATGCACCGAGTGCACTCCCTCAATGGGTCCACCACTTTGTACATCTGGAAATGTCCTTTGGCAATGAGGTAGCATAGTGGGCATCTTAAGGAAAGGCATTCCACATCTGTGGTACCAGTATGAAGAAGGCATTGATCCACACCCTCACCATGGAAGGTTTGGTCATGGTTAAATGTGAAGCAGTGCACACACACACACACACACACACACACATACACATGCAAGGTTCTCAACTGTTGGCGGGACTCAGGTTTGCATAACGGGACTCCCTGGATTTGCACAATCCTGGGAGGCAAGTCTGTATTATTCCCATTACACAGATGAGAAACCAGTGGAGGCTGATGGCTCCAATTTCAGTAGGGCTGTGAATCCTCTCTGGGTTTCAGTCAGAACCAGCCAGAACCCTAAAGGAGCTATCCAAGGTGCTGTATCTCATTTGGGGATAGGGTTCAGCACCTTAGATAGCTCCTTTAGAGTTCTGGCTGGTTCTGACTGAGATTCACAGTCCCACAGTGGAAACAGGCTGGACAAAAGTAACATGCCCAAGGCAGGAGTGGAAGGAAATCAGTTAAGGAGTTATTCCTATGAAGTATCTGTTTGCGTCAAAATCTCATAGAGTGCAGAAGAAGACCCAGCAATTTAGCTTATTTCCGACACAGTTTTTTTTTTAGTCTGCTTCCAGAGTGCTCCTAGCATTACCAGTCAGAAGGCATTGTGCAACTGTTCTGTCTTTTTTTTTCCTTAACAAATTTCCTTTAGAAAAAAGATGAAGAAACAGTGAGAAAACACAGGAGGGTCACAAGTAGAAGACAACCATGTCTGGATCCATTGTAAACCTTGGTGAATGAGACAGGGTGTTGGCACTGTAAAAATCTCATCTAGAAGCATCCCTTGTGAATACAATCAGAACTAAATTAAATCTTGCATTATTTTGCATTAGAGCCTGGTAGACTCCTGTTACTTTGTTCATAGGAACCCATGGAACGGTTCCAAACTAACTGTCACTGATGTCACTTAAACCAACATAAAATATTTTATGCAAAGACTAATTGAATGTGCCTGGCAGAAGAAGGACAAAGCAAGACTGATGGTGCGTCAGTGTGCATAAAAGATTGCAGTGTTTTCTAGTGGAGGGATGATTTACACAACCCTTTTATGGGCTCGCTTCCCAACTAGGTTGGATGTTTTTAGTCGACCAGGTTTGATTGGGCTCAGGGGCGAACCGCTATGAACGCAGGCTTTATGGTGGCCAGATCCAAACGATGAAAGAGCTCCTCTACCTTTCAGAGTTATACAGAAGAGGGGATTTCAGCAGGTGCCTGGCAAGCTATACTTGCTGAAATTCCCCATAGCCCATAGCCACACCCCCAAGGAGACTCCAAAAATTCAGGCAGATGTAGTGGGTTACACTGGAAGATGGCAAAGAGTATAGTGAGTTTCCACAGTCACGTTCTACACGGTTTGTTAAGTGCATAGAGGCCTGTGTTAACAGCGTATAGAAGGTGGCTTCTACGTAATTAAGCAGGCTGCCTTACATGGGAGTGCTGGTGCCGGACAAGGCCAATTCTATATATCAACAAACTTGAAGCTGTTTTATTCTCGCCAGGTCGCTCTGGTCCCTCAGATAAGAGCATAGCGTTACGTCTCCATGAAGAGCTGGGAAGCTTCCGAGCCCAGACTGGAATGCTGGGCCCTATTGCCGTGACTGTGATGCTTTATGCATCCTCTATGGCATGGCAGAAAAGGGTATACAAGCACTGTTTAAATCATGCCAAGTTGGTCTCACTCCAAGGGGAATCTGCAGGCAGACCAACTTGGAGAAGTGATTGTCGGCCCATGGAGAGGCGTCCTGTGTATCTCGATTGGCGCCCAGATACACCTGTGGCTGAGGGGGAAGTTGCCAGCTTCGGTCAGCACAAGGGACATGTGGGGTTCTTTGCCTTGCTTTATTTCTGCATCCATTCACCATCATGTGTGTAATCGATAAACTGTTAAACTGATGCATGCGCAGCTTTGTCTCACTTGGGCTTATCCTGAATCTATTTTAGTAAGCATCCTGGCAAGATCAGGACCTGAGATTAACACAGCAGGTGAGTTGATTCATAGCGGCAAACTAGTTCCAGCAGTTTTCTTCTTAACGGGGAGCAGGCCTTGTGTAAAGCGAATGGGTCTTAACTGCCCATTCAAGACCAAGTGGACCCAGAATGCTTTGCATTACAACAGGGAAAAATATATTTTGTTGGGAAATCCATTACCCCCCAGCTACTGTGAGAACTGCAGCTAAGGTAAGAAGGAACAGGGAATTCTGAGGAGGGTGGTAGTTGGTACTGGGGTCCCTGCTCATAAAAAGGGGCTGGTGCTCCCTCCCTGCTGGCACTGGGTCCACTACACCACTGGGAAGAGCCAGGTCCTCTCTTGCATCTGGCCAGTCTAGCAGGCTTACTACTCAAGTCACCGGTCATCCCATTTCTCCCATTGCCATTGCTCTGCATGAACTGGGGGGGGGGGCACTTACACAAAACCAAAAATGAGGTGAAAAAAGGACAGCTATTTGCGTAACATTTGCATAGGCAAATATCAGTGCAAATTTAGAAATAATAACTCTTATGTATCTGTGCAAATTTAGAAATAACTACAACTTAAACAGAAATACAAGACATCTCACCACAGTGGAGAAGACTTGCCTAGGTGAGCTGTGTGCCTGCTTAATCCACTGTCCTATGGATGGGCAACTTCAAGGCCCCTGTTTTCCTCTTCTGATGGTTCTGATGTTGACTTTAAATGCGAGTTGGACTGGGCAGCCCATCAAAGAGAGGATACCTTCAACAGAGGCCTCTCCATTGCCAGCTCTCCAAAACAGAGGACTGTCCTCTGTAAAGTGGACACCTGGCCACACTACCATTGGCCATGCTGGCCAGAAATTATGGGAGTTGTAGTCCCAGTCCCTTCTGGGGGGCACTAGGTAGGGGAAAGCTATTCCAGAGCACATTTGGCACTCAGCTGCCCCCAGGTGTCTTCCAAGGAAACTTGTTCACTGCTACTAGCCTATCTTAGTGAGGACAAGAGAACCAGAGTGGTGTAGTCGACTAGTTGGAGGGTTGGGCTGGGGCTCAGGAGATCCGGGTTCTTGTCCCCACTCAGCCATGAAGCTCACTGACTGACTTTGAGCCAGTCACTAACTCTCAGCCTACCTAATTGGGTTATTGTGAGGATAAAATGGAGAGGAGGAGGATCATGTACGCTGCCTTGGGTTCCTTGCTAGATGAAAAAAGGCAGGATATAAATGCAATAACAACAACAAAAATGAATGAGCTTCTCAGGAAGCTTATCACATTTTGATAAGTTTTGCAGAAGTTGGTTCAAATATTACTCCGGTAAGATGACTTGGAGAAACCTTACCCCATTCAAAATTCGGTTGATCTCAAGCTGGATTTCCATATGGCTTTCTCAGGTTTTTGGAAGGTCAGTCCCCTTGTATAGGTACCAGGGGGCCTGGCCAATGTGGAGGCTTGATGTTGCCTGCCAATCATAGGGACTGATATTGCACACCG
Organism: Heloderma suspectum; assembly: GCF_057233095.1. Lineage (NCBI taxonomy): Eukaryota > Metazoa > Chordata > Lepidosauria > Squamata > Helodermatidae > Heloderma > Heloderma suspectum. The sequence continues at coordinate 26,400,248 of NC_139464.1, forward strand.
CTGTTCAGTTTTCTGATTAAGCTGCTGTTTTCTCTAGGAGGGAAGCATCCATTGAAGGAACAATGTTTTGATCAGAACTGTGGCATGGGCGGGGAAGGGTTAAAAAAGACTCGCCATGCATGTCACAGTCCTAGTCCTGGTCATCTTCCCTCCATCTCTGATTCCCTCACTCATACACACAGACACACAGCTGCTATTCAAATGTTAAAAATTAAGCATATTAACTGCAGTCAGATAGCTAACATCATGCCTATTTTAGTTTTACGGGACTCCAGGGAATAAGCTCACATACCCCACCAGACTAGGAACCCATTTTAGACCACGAGGTCTTGGATTGTCAGGAGCTACCTGAGCTAGTGCCACAAAAAATCATGGCTCTGCACACACCTGCCCCATAGTCCGGCTCTGTGCACAGTGACCTACCAGACAGGTTGGGGGATCTCCCTGAGCAATGGAAGATTCTCCACTATTGGGCCAGCCCAAGACATTTTGCTGCCTGAGGCAAAGAACAAGACAACACCCCTCCAATTCCATGTACAAAAGCTGACTGGACTGGAAGATGAATCTGACAAACACGGATGCGGGGACAGCATTCTCCACTATGCCTGCAGGCTAACTTAAGGACTCACATGGCACACAGGTCTCTCCATCAACACCTCATTGCCATGTCCCAGCATCTGCCACCTGAGGTGACTGCCTAATGGTAGGGCCAGCCCTGCCGAAGTGGCTCAGCCTACTCAGGCTAGCCATTGGCTGACCTCAACAGGAAGGGCTATGAAGGCTTCCTGTTAAGACAGGGAACTTTGCAAGGGTGGCTGTTGTCTTTTCTGAATCTTCTCTTCCAGGATCTCCTTGCTCAGTCCCCTTGGATTTGACCCTTGGAGTGATTCCTGGATCCCACTTGATGGCTGCCTAGGGCTACAGCTCCCAACATTCCTGACCATTGGCCATGATGGCTGAGGTTGAAGGCCAAAACATCTGGAGGGCACTAAGTTGGGGAAGCGTGGCTTTGCCAATTCAACCCCAGATGGTGTTGGTACAAAGGGTTGTTCCCAGTTGAAGCACCTTTGGGTAGCGTTCATTGAAATGAATTGGACTTGAGTTAGTCATGACTTTAAGTCCCATTCATTTCAATGTGTCTATTCTATGTAGGACTAACATTGGATACTACCCTTTGAATTTACTTCCTCTATGCCTCCTGAGATGTCTTCTATTTCATTAACTTTTGCTTAGTTTGCCCATTGCCATCTACCAATTGGCATCTTATCAAGAGTGATAGATCTTTCTTTCCGGGGAACGTTTGGCTCCACCAAGAAGGCCGTCCTGGTTCATTGATAATAATTGCTTTCTGCCTGCAATCTTATCTGTACCCTATCCAACATGCCAATTCGAATATTCATAAGTATTGATTTACCCCAGACCACTGACGTTTTCAACACAATCCAAATGGTGTAATCTCTAGCCGGTTCACTATGTCAATGCCACTGCAAAATGATGTCATGTGCATCTTAGCGACACTGTACTCTTCATGCAGCATTTTTATAGTTCTGCAAGTGCTCAGCACATTGATCAGAGATCTGATGTCGGGACTGGGTCAAATGTAATCAGGAACAGGTATGCTGCAGAACATCTTCAATAACCACCGCATTGGCTCATAATGAAGGCTTCCAGGAAAGAGAGAGTGTCAGGCGAAGAAGGCTTAGGAGCTCTGCTCCAGCCGGCCTCTCCCCTCCCCTACAGGGCCATCAACCATCACCCCCTGTGTGGGAAAGATCCTGGTAGCTTGAAACTGTTGGGCGGGGGGGAGTTTAAAATGCATTTGATGTTATTTGTAAGCCTCCTTGGAAGGATTTGTATCATGAAGACAGGATATAAATAATTGGAATAAATAAATTTAAAAAAATGCATTTGGCCATAAGTGCCCTCTTAGTGATAGCATTTATTTATTTATTTATTTATTTATTTATTTATTTATTTATTGCATTTATACCCCGTCTTTTTTCCTCTTGCAAGGAACCCAAGGCGGCTTACATTATCCTCCTCCTCTCCATTTTATCCTCACAACAACAACCCTGTGAGGTGGGTTGGGCTGAGAGTCTGTGACTGGCCCAAAGTCACCCAGTGAGCTTCCATGTCCTAGTCAGAAAGCCAAGGAGGCATAAGGAGGCATTCTCTGTGGCTACCCACAGGTCTGCACCAGGCACACCCATTAGTTTTTATTATTATTTTATTTATTAGTAATACTTATATACTGCTTAATATCAGAAAATCTCTAAGGCTGCAATCCTATGCATGTTTAGACAGAAAAAAGTCCTACAACCTTCTGGGGGCTTTTTTCTGTCTGAACATGTATAGGACTGAGGCCTAAGCAGTTTAGAGATTAGAGCTGGGGTGTTGAACCTTAGGCCTGCAGAGTACCAATTTGGCCCTTTATGATTCCCCGGACGGCCATGCCCCCTTCCCCTGGCCACACCCATTTTCCCCAACCCCAAAATTACATCTTTGTGTACCTGGACTTTTCCTCCCCTTTTGCCTCCTGTGCTGGGTCACCTATGGCTGCAGGGATTACAGGGAACTTCCAATAGCTATACATTTTATTTAAAGAAATGGGGGAAGAGCCCAGTTCTATCTCCAAAGCTCCACTCCTTCTCACACTTTGTTCCATCCTGGGTTCTGTTTCTTGGTCACACAACAGCAGGGGTGGGAACCTCTGCCCCTCGAGATGTTGCTGGATAACAACTTCCATCATCCCTGACCACTAGCCATGCTGTCTGCGGCTGATGGGAGCCAAAGTCCCACAACATCTGGAGGGCTACAGGTTCCCTATTCTACATGATTCTACATGAGCCTTAGGCTTGCATACTTCCCCTCTCCTCCTCTGGTGTGCCTGCAAGGAGGAGTTTGGAAGTGTTTGCTTCTATTTTTTATTAACCACAGCTTCTTGTGCTGTCTAAACCCAACAAAATGTGGTTAGCCTGAACTATGATTTGTTTGAAACAAGCCAGTTTGAAACCTAAACCTGTCTTGCTTCAATAAACCATGGTTCAGATTAACCACAGTTTAGGGTTCAGATGCAGCACTAAACTGTGGTTAAACAACAATGGAAGCCGATGCTTCTGATCTCCTCACAGCTGCACCAGAGGAGGAGAGAAGAGAGGGAGAGCATAGCTTGTTCCTGTGATGTTCAAATGCAGTGAGAGAGATTTGAGCAAGAAATTTTTCCAGTTAAAACAAAGATGGAAAGAAATGTTTACTGTTTATCAACCCCCCTCCCCATAGTAAAAGTGGAGTGTTACTTTTAAAGTATCTCTACACCAGCCTAAAATCCTGCATTTAAAAGGGGGTTTCTGCTTCTGTTCTAAATGAAGGATCACAACTGACTCCCTTGACACGTGCTTCCTTTCCCCCCTCCCCTTCCCTCCTCCTTCTCCCCATATCTGAGTCTTCCATTATCTTTCATTGATCTCGCTCATCTTCTTGCCGCTTTTCTTTTGACAGAGGAGACTGAAGCGGAACACAATGAGTAATTCGATAGTTCATTATCTGCGATCTATTTAAAAACGGGACAAAGGACATTTAGAGAGGCCTTGGGGGTTCACGGCGTCATGTAAAGAGCCTACAGACTTCTGTGAAGGAGCAATGTCAATTGCAGGATAAAAGCTCCATGTGAAGGAGCCCTTAATGAAGCTAGTTTCTCTCTCTCTCTCTCTCTCTCACACACACACACACACACACACACACACAGAATATTTTAAAGGAGGAATAATTCTGTGAGGGATACAAAGGAGTCAAAGCCACCTGGGATTTTGTTTTTCTTGCCTTTTCAGACTTGCATTCTGCCTCAGTGGTAGACAATAGAAACTTTCAGATTTTACATTTTAATGGATTATCACAGCTTTCCCCAACCTGGTGCCTTCTAGATGTGTTGGACTACAACTCCCATCACCCCAGTCAGCACTGACAAGGAGGGCAACTAAGGCGATCAAGGCGCTGGAGCAACTCCCCTATGGGGAGACTCATAGACTCTGGGCTACACCTCCCATCATCCCTGACCACTGGCCATGCAACATCTGAAGGGCCACAGGACACCTTCTGCAGCCCAGGCCTAATTCCTAGGATCTCAAAGTACTGCTTCAGTGCACTGGCTCCTATAAAATCAGGGGAAATAGATATTTTGCTCCTAGCTTTCTACCTTGCTAATGTGGCATCTTTTCCAGCCCAATTTTTAAAAACATCTCCTCATATCATTTTGTTTGGTTTCTCACTGCTGGGTTTCTTCCCTTTCTCAGTTGGACTACTCTGGCTCGACAGATGCCTGTTCTCTCTCTTAACGTTGCGTTTCCCGAATTGGATTGAATTGGATTTTTATCTGAGGTAATTGTGAAGCACTTGAGGAGATTTCCATCAGCCACAGAATAAATAAAAATGGATGGGAATAAATTGGATTACTGCTTCTTCATCCGCTTCCTTCTTCTGGTTCTGACAGGCTCTTACACCCACACACTCGGTGCTCAGAGTTGGTTACAGCTTATTGTCTTCTGGGCCTGGCAGACGCTGCAGCAAGCTAAGGTGGTAGAACAAAGTACATTGCTTCAGAGGGTATTTCTGAGTGCCTCCTATAACATTTAAAAGCTCCATGTAAATAGAAAAGCAGGAGAACAGGAGAAGAGCAGGGTTAGTCGGCCCAGGGTCACCACATGACACGCACAGGCTGCAGTTGGGGGTAGGGTAGCCACTTATGAATTGCCAAAAAAGAGGAAATTCATCACAAAATTAGAGGACAAAAGAGGACACCAATTTGCATTAAATGTGCATGTACTAATGTATATGTATTGATGCAAATTTAGAAATAATAATTGTAATTTAAATAGGAAATACAGTACATCTCACCATAGTGTGGAAGACTGTGACCAGGTGACTTATATGCCTTGCTGGGTTTGCTGTCCAGGTGCTGCTGATGGGCAAATTCAAGGCTCTTTTGCTCTTCCCCATGACGGTTTTTTACCTTTAAACTGGACTTGGACTGGGCAGTCCTTCAAACAGAGGATGCCTTCAAAATAGTGGACTGTCCTCTGGCAGTCCTTCAATTAGAGGACCCTCCTCTGTAAAAGAAGACACAAGGCCACCCTACCTGGGGCCCCAGTGCCCCAGCAGGGCCTACTGCTGACACCTACCCTGTGCACCTTGTTTTTTAAAAGAGGGTTTTCTTTGCTGGTGTGTAGAGTGGCTATGTCCTCTTTCACAGAGGTTGCTCCTCTACTTTGAAGGGATGCCAAAGGACCAGGCTCTATCTGAAGGCATCCCCTATTTGAAGGGCTGTCATGTCTAATTTTGGTTTAAAGATAAAGAACCGTAAGAACTGTCGCCCATCAAAAATCAGAAACTGGACAGCAAACTGAACAGGCAAACACCCAGGTCGCCTGGTCTTCCACACTATGGTGAGATGTACTGTATTTCCTATTTAAATCATAATTATTATTTCTAAATTTGTACCTGTACGTATAAATTACATATGCACATTTTACGCATTAAAATCACCATCTTCTTTGTTTGGTTGTGCATTTCCCTCTTTGGGGACGATTTCTAAGTGGCCACCCTAGCTCAGTGCCAGGTGATGAGGTGGCTACCATTTTAATTTCCTACAGTAGCCCCACTGTAGCGTTGCTCCAGAACACTGTAGAAAATTAAAATAGCAAAGAATGCTGCTGCCATGCAAGCCAGCCAGGGGTATCCACCAGTGTAGGCCGTTTGGGACTCCAATTCCCAGGAGACCCTGCCAGCATAGCCCATGGTCTGGAATGCTGGGAGTTGACATCCAAAACATCTGAAGACCTACCACTTCTGCCCTAGAGGGCACTCTGCCCACATTCCCTCAAGCCTAAGGATGGCCCCTGGGTGTGGTTAGAACCTTTCTGGTTTTCTATTTGCAGAGACTCTGGACTCCTCTACATTAAGCAAAAATCTCACATCCTTACCAGGGCTTTCTTCTTCTGGAGTCTTTCCAGGTTTACAATACACTCCTTTAGATGGCAAACACACGATTTGGAATCATGTTGGAACATCCTTTCTCAGCAATGCTCTATATGTTCAATGAAACAGTGCCATCTAGTAGCTGTATCATAGCGCAATGGTGGCATTTCACACTGCCATTATGGTGCCATTACAGCTTATCTACTATCTTTTTGAATGAGGGATAAAGAGGGGAAAGCACAGGAGACGTCCTGGAAGTCGATGTCGTGTAAAGGACCCGCAAACTTCCATGATTGGCCAATCACGAGGGTGCAATAAAAGTCTCATATGGAAATGCTCTCTGTTACATGGAGAAAAGAGTTACACATTTGAATATCCCCCCCCCCCGCCAAGTGGGGGGAAAAGCCCATTCCTGAATGGTTTAGCAAAGAGAAGTTCATTGAAAGACCTGAAAAGTTTAGGTGTTCATTGTAAAAGCAGCAAAATGGCTTTCGATAGAGCCATGCATTCACTCTCGCCCACTGATGCCAACATGTCATGTCTTACCTATATAAAGTAAAATTGCATTCAGCTACTTCTCACACATCAAACCTTGAAATTCCACGTTCCACAAATATTTTTGCTATGAATACTTCACTGCTTGAATGTTCCCTTGAGTATGTGGGGAGGGGGAGGGGCAAAGGAAATGTAAAAATGGTCCAGCCCTACCTGTGGAGGAACCAATAAAGCAACCGAGTCGACATTCTTGAGTTCAAATGTATTTCCATTGCCATAGAATCGCAAACGGGAGGAAAGGGCGATCGTGTGAGAGTGAGTCACTGCTTCCTGGTGACTTCCTTTATTTCCTCTTATCAAGACTGTAGCATACAGAAGCAGGAAGACAAAAGGAAAGAAAGGCAGAGGAGAGATACCATGCTGCAGGCTGCCATCCTCAAGATCGAATGGGAAATTATCAGCTCTAAAAACGCAAACGCACTTACCTGTTCCAACGGCAGTATACTTACACCCACGGTAACGTTGCTGCTTTCGCTACTGTTCGTACTGCCAGTTCGATGGGAAAGCACAGTATGAACTTGTTTGCATGTCCCAACAGCCCACCATGGCTCAATTTACCCAAGGGGAGTGTTGTATCGTGTCTGGCATCCATGGGCACCCATCTTCCCATGTCATGTGAATCCAGGAAGCAGGGGTTGTTTGAGGGTTGTCTAACCCTCAAACAACCCCTACCGCCTGGGTTTGCATGACACACCAAGCTATAGCAAGCTGAGTGCCCGCAGGTGCTATACAAAAATGGTGCCCGTGGGCACCCAGCATGACATGACCACCTCCACAGGTAAATTAAACTACAGTGGGTTGTCGTGTTGTGAGAACAAGGTCACTGACTGTGTCCCTAGCTGTGAAGAAAAGTTTTGCCGATCTTACTGAGTACGGCAGGGATAAGGAAACTGTGGCCCTCCTGATGTTGTTGGACCACAACTCCCACCATCCCTGAGCCTTGGTCCTGGTGGCTGAGGCTGATAGGGGTTGGAAACCAACAACAGCTGGAAGGCCACAGGTTCCCCACCCCTAGCATACAGCCTCTCTACCCACACAAGTCTTTCTGCCCAGGACAGTCGTCACACTCAAACCCTGGACTGTTTTATTCTCTTTCTGTTTGAGTTATGCTTAGTGTGTGAGTCTTGGAGACGGGCAGGCAATTCGTGGCCCTCCAGATGTTCTGGCTTACATCTCCCATCATTCCTCGTGATAGGCTATGCTGGCTAGGGTTGATGGGAGTTGTAGGCCAAAACATCTGGAGTTCCAGAAGCTGCCCACCTCTGGTCTAAGATGAACTGGGTTCAAGTCCCAACTCAGACATGAAGCTGGTTGGGTGACCTTGGACCAGTCCCCACCTCTGGGCCTAGCTTATCTCACAGGGATGTTCTGAAACAAGCTGGGAGGGAGAGCCATTTATCATGGAGAGCTCCTTAGACCTGCTTTCCCCAACTTGGTGCTCTCCAGATGTGGGAAGCACCAGGTTGGGGATGGCTACCTTAGAGGGGGGGCAGGATAAGTGCACCTTGGATAGCTCCTGGAGGGCGCAATCCTATGTGGAGAAGCGGCCGCCTCCAAACTCAGAGCCGACCGCCTATCCAATGCAGGATGGGAGGAGTGCGAAGGGGATTGTCTCCTCCATACTCCAGCTGCCCTGCATTCATGGCTAGACAGCCAATTTTGGCTGTCTAGCTGTGGGATGTTGGAGCATGGGATGGTGAGGCTGGACGATGCACAGGAAGCGTCGTACCAGCACTTACGCATTGCCCGCCCCTCCCCGCTCCCAAGAATGCCCCTTTTGCCCCACTCCATGCTGCTCTTCCAAGTGCAGAGCCCAGGGACAATCCGCACCACCTACGAAGCGGCAGGGGAAGGGGTGGGGAGGCGGTTCTTTGGGAACCGACCTTGGAGTGCAGGCCAACTAATCCTATGGCCCTCTAGCCACTGACTAGTGGCCATAGGATTGTGCCCTTAAAATTCTAACTGATTCTGACTGAAACCTGGAGCAGAATCATCATCCCACAGACATTGGAGTCACCAGCCTCCACTGGTTTAGAAATGACATGAATCCTAGAGTCTATTTTACTGCATGTAAAAACTGTGGGAAGCCATATTTGGTGACAGCTCTCTGCCACATATACCAGCCTTCTCCAACCTGCATCCTTCCAGATATTTTGGACTTCAGCTCCCAGAATACCTGACCATTGGTCATGCTGGCTGGGGCTGATGGGAGTTGGTTGAAAATACCTGGAGGGACCCAACTGTAGGAAGGCAGACATCTTCACATGACAAAACATTTGTATAATTAATCTGTAAAAAATAAATATCTTTGTCTTTCTGGAAATGTGGTGCCCAGAAAAGAACAGAGTACCCCAAATTAATCTCACCAGTGCTGAGTTGTTGTAGTTCAATCCTGCCTAAAATGGCACGAGCCTTTTGTGCTATGACATAAATTTATTATCCATTGGTACCTCAGTCTAAATCTTTTTCAGAGGTGAAACTGCCAAGCCAATTATTGGCTAGTGTACATGCAAGCATCTTGTTCTTTTAAAGTGTAACACAAATTGTCCTTGATAAATTAAATTCTGTTGCTATTAGTTCAGTGCTTCAGTTTATTGATATCATTTTGAGTTACACTTTAAATAACATTTCCTTAATGAAAAATGACCGGTTTCAACTACAAACTGAAACTGTGCCACAACAGCAAACGCAGCTCTCAAGGTTCTAGATCTCTACCATCTACAGTTTAGACTATAGGTCAGCCAAAGAGGCATTTTAAGCACAGGATTCTCAAGAATGTACATAAACTAACTGCATAGTCTGAACTATCCTGTGGACACAAGCACTTTACAGGATTAAGCTTGCAGTATACACAGTGAATAATACAATGGAACTGATGCTATCAGAAAATGACAGCAGGAAAGATTATATTATCACCAGTGAAGTAAACCATCTTCTATCAAAAAGTGATCTCACATAACCTGATTTGTGGGATGATTATGATGATAATGATGATTACTGTTATATCATCATCACCATTGTTTGAGACAGTATCTATGAAAGGTGTGGGAACACAGGACACTACTAGCAGGGTGACTGAAGCAAATTCCCTTCTGTCAAAAAGTGATCTCACTACCGTGATTCGTAGGTGGGACTGATTATTATATCATCATCAAAGTGTTTGGAGAAATATCAATAAAAGGCATGGGATTACAGGCCACTAGCAGGGTTACCATGTGACTATCCTCTTTCCCTGAGTTGTCATCTTGTTATGGCTCTATGCCAGCCTTCTCCAGCCTGTTGCCCTCCAGATGTTGTGGACTTCAACTCCCAGCATGGCCAATGGTCAGGATTGCCGGGGGCTGTAGTCCAAAACATCTGGAGGGCCCCAGGTCAGGACAGGCTGGCACAGAGCCTCTGCCCATGAAAAGATGACAACTTGGGGAAAGGGGATTCTCTGTTCCTTAGCTGCGTAACAGGCAGAGATCAACACATCAGTGATGCACCACGGGGAAGCTGCATCTGTTGCTATTTTGCCTGCTGTACAGTTGTTTGATAAAGAGCCTCTGTCTGCCCATAAATTGTCCCTGAGGGCTACCTGTGCTAGTTTGTTGCAGCATAAATAATGTAAAGGCTAGCATTTGTCGTGGCACGTGTTTTTGTCATACACAGAAAGTGTTACATAACGTGTTATCCTCAGTTGGCATATATTTAGAGAGAGAGAGACTTTTCTGTGTTCTCTCTGTGTGTGTCATCTACCAGCTGAAGATTCGTGTATTTGATGAAGTGGGTTGTATTTCACGAAGACTCATGACACAATAAAGCAGCAGTCTTATATGTGCTTGCCTGGGAGTATGTCCCATTGAACTCAATGGGACTTAATCAGGAACACAGGTGCATAGGATTGCACAGGCCTCTCTCATCTTCGCCCATTACAAGGTAACTTTCCTCCAGTGGACCAGTGGCTCCAATTTCGGTGGGGCTGTGACTCCATTCTGGGTTTCAGTCAGAACCAGGCAGAACTCGTGGCTCCGATTTCGGTGGGGCTGTGACTCCATTCTGGGTTTCAGTCAGAACCAGGCAGAACTCGTGGCTCCGATTTCGGTGGGGCTGTGACTCCATTCTGGGTTTCAGTCAGAACCAGGCAGAACTCGTGGCTCCGATTTCGGTGGGGCTGTGACTCCATTCTGGGTTTCAGTCAGAACCAGGCAGAACTTGGGTCCTTGGTCAGCTCCTTTAGAGTTCTGCCTGGTTCTGACTGAAACCCAGAATGGAGTCACAGCCCCACCGAAATCGGAGCCACCGGCCTCTATTGTTTTCCCCCCTATTGAACCCCGAGCACTTGTCATTGTCCTTAAGCGCTCTGCCCACACATTTGCTAAACGCTTGATATCAGTAAGGCAGGATGCATGCACAGGACCACAGGGTGGCCCTACCGAGGCCATCCAGAAGACACGCCCGGAAGGACCCCCGGGTCTTTGGGGATTACTGAGAACCCGCGGGGGGGGGGGGGAGCTGTCTATTAAGGGCGGAAGCGAGGTCCTCGCGGAGATGGCGAGAGCTCTCGTGCGGGCGGAAGCGCGCCATCGTGTGGGCGGAAGCGCGGTGGCGAGAGCGTCGTCGCTTCCTCCGCTTCCTCGTCGGTTGCTCGGAGGACGCCTGGCGCAGGCTTCTCGGCACAGGTGAGAAGCGGGGGTCCTGCGTCGCCCTTCTCGGGAGGGCTTCTTCGCCCTCCGGCAGCCCACGTTAACCAGAGCGGTGGCCCCGGTCTCCCGGTCTGAAGGCCTTGTCGGTCTGTTTTTCCCAGTGGGGCTGTCAGGCCTCAGTGGGGCAGAGACAGTTGCCTGGGGAGAGTCGCTTGAGTATAACAGCCGGGCTGTGGGGCTGCCTCGGGGCAAGTTTGGATGCAGTGGGCCAATATAAATTAATGTTTATATGCACTAATGTAATTGCCTGTATTACCCGCTTTAGGCTGCAGTCCTATGCATGTTTAGACAGGAAAAAGGCCTACAACTCCCAACATTCCCCAGCCAGCATGCTGGGAGTTGTAGGACTTTTTTTCTGTCTAAACATGCATAGGATTTCAGTCTTAATCCATATCGTTCGTTAGTTACATTTATATCCTGCCTTTCCTCCATAGCCCTGTGAGGTAGGTCAGGCTGAGAGTCAGTGACTGGCCCAAAGTCACCCAGTGAGTTTCATGGCCAAGTGGGGACTAGAACCCAGCTCTCCCAAGTCCCAGTCCAACACCCTAACCACACAGCACATTGGCTACATCACTACACCACACATCATTGTTGTTGTTGTTGTTATTTTTTAAAGAAACATTTTCAAATATCTGTTAATCTGTGAATGCCTGCCTGCCACATCCTTTCAACTTGGCTTTTTAAAATTATTATGGCTTTTAAGGGTGGTCTTTTTTTGGTTGTAGTTTTTTATTTTCTGAAATTTTTGTAAACTGCCTTGGTTGACATCAGAATGGTGGTATATAAATAAAATAAGGGTGCAATCCTATGCATCTTTAGATAGAAAAAAGTCCCACAACTCCCAGCATTCCCCAGCCAGCCTTGGACTTTTTTCTGTCTAAACATGCATAGGATTGCACCTGAAATAAATTGTAAAAATCTGTAATGGAGAACCTTGTGCATTACAGAGCAGTTTCTTAGGTGCCTGATCAGGAAGACTTGCATTTTTCTTGGAGTGATTTTCCTGTAAGTTGTTAGTTTTGTATTACTAGTCTCATCTTCTGGGGGTGCTTCCAGATGAGGCATTCATTGTGCCATTGCCCTGCCTCATTTACATTATTTTATAGTGGGGAGGTCTAGGCAGCAACATCTTAGACTCATAACCTAAGTTTTCCCACTATGTCTTCTGATGCGATAGCTGCACAATGCTTTATAATTGGTATGGTATCATTAGGAGCTCTCCATCTGGAACCACCTCAGGGGTTAGCAGAAGGTAGATCTGGATCCATTGGTAATGCTCTGGGTGATTTGCAGTATAATGACAAGCCTTTCTGACTCCCAGTTGTTTAACAACAACAGTAAGCAAAAAGCTTTTTCCCTCCTCCTTCCTCTCTTTTTCCTAAATTAAGTGGCTGAATTAAAGACAGCTTGGGAGGAACCTGGAGTTGATTTGTGTATGAAAGAGCTGTGAGCTCAGTGCTGCAAATGAAAATAAATTCCTGGACAGACCAGGAGCTTAGACTCTGTCCACATCCCACTATTTCACAACTGGCTTGGTTTGGTGGATTTCAGGGTTCTAGTAAAAAATGAAATGGATCCTACACTGCTGAAGTTTGCCCAGCCCAGACCTACAGTACAGGCTCAAACAGGTTGGGTAATTCTCTCCTGGAGAGTCTTGGCAACTGTAGTTCTGTGAGGAGGGTAGAGCACTTTAGTGTCAGTTAATTCATTTATATTCTGCTTTTCTTCCATAGCACACTTGGGGTTGCCCTATTGTCTCTGAGGTACGGACAACCAACAGACTTCTTAGACTGCAATCCTTTACATGCTTATCTGGGAGTAAGCACAACTGAATTTAGTGGGACTTTCTTCTGAGGAGATATGTATAGGGGTATGCTGTTCAGTTCAGCCAGGCTGCTGCATAATGTGCCTTCAAGCAATTCCCTAAGGGATGGATACCTAACAGCAGATCCTCAGCATTTTTGCCAAACTACAGTACTCAGATGTCTTTAGGTGACACCATGACAGTTAATGTACTTATAAAAGCAGCATGAATTGATAGTATGGATATACTCTGTGTGTCTGACCCTACGGTGAAGAATCTTTTGGCATCTGAGTATTGAAAGAACAACTTGCAGGTATAAAACTTTGAATTCTCATCTAATATATATATATATATATATATATAGAGAGAGAGAGAGAGAGAGTCAAAAATTGTGTGTGGGTTTGTGTATTTGTGGCTGGCTGCAGGGCCGTCTGTAATGCAGGGAATAAGGGGGAGCTGCCCAGGGTGTAATCACACTGTAGGGGCCCACTGAGCCTGTCATTTGGGCCCTACAGTTGCTGCCCCTTTTACTTCACAGTCTCACTTGCCAGAGTGTATGACACGAGTCACTAGGTTACATTATTACTTTGTTTATATTTTCCCTTACTAACAAGGACACCCTCTCAATTATGGTACAGGCCAGATTTCTGATTTCAGCTATGAGTTATCCTATTGGCCATCTTTCACTCTATTGGTCTCTCTCCCATTCACTCTGACTTCCTTCACCTTGGATTGGCTGGCCGCCATTTGTTTGCTCCCCTTTACTCATGGTTTCTTTTCTGACTGTGCAGAGCATTTAGTTTCTCTCCCCTGTTCCTGCAATATCCAGCGAGCAAGCAAGTTAGTGTTAAACATCTTTACCCTTTCAATGCCAGATGTATCTGTTAGTAGTGTGTGATTAACACTAATGTGAAATGTGGTGTGGTGTGCGCTCGCCTGTCTGAGGGGCTGGGATGACACAGTGGAGTGGAGACTTAGGGCTTTATTCATAAAAGAGTGAACTGGGGGGAATTGAGAAGGCAATTGCAAAATGAAGGGCAAAATAGCAGAGTTTTACGTGGAGCTGAATTGAAGATTTTTTGGTTTGTGTGTTTGTGGCTGGCTGCAGGGCCGTCTGTAAGACAGGGCATAAGGGGGAGCTGCCCTGGACCTTATCACACTGCAGGGGCCACTGAGCCTGCCATTTGGGCCCTAGAGTTCCTGCCGCTTTTAGGTCACAGTCTCACTTGCCAGAGTGTATAACAGTCACTGGGTTACATTATTACTTTTTTTATACTTCCCCTTACTAAGAAGTACACCCTCTCAATCATGGTACAGGCCAGGTTTCTGATTTCAGCTACCAGTCATCCTATTGGCCATCTTTCATTCCATTGGTCTCTCTCCCATTCACTCTGACTTCCTTCACCTTGGATTGGCTGGCTGCCGTTTGTTCCCTCCCCTTTTCTCATGGTTTGTTTTCTGACTGTGGAGAGCATTTAGTTCTCTCCCCAGTTCTGGCAATATCCAGCAAGGAAGCCACTGTTGAACATTTTAATAGTGGTATGAGATTCAGTGTGGATTATATTGTAGTAGTGCTTACAGATTCAGTCTCTTGCATTTTTAGTAGTGTTTTTTATTCAATCTGCTCATTATAATTGTTGTGCTTTTTTAATCAAGTCTGGTGGATTCAACTTTTCACCTTTCTTATGGGGCCTTTCCAAGAAGCATAAACTTACCTTACTATGTTTCTAACAAATAGTGCCTGTGACAAAATTACATCCCGGGCAACGCTGGGTATATCAGCTAGTACCTTATAAAATGAATGTGTTCCCATGCATAGTGTGTTGCCCTGGTAAGATCTTTTCACATGAGAGGCTTAAATTAGGTAGGTAGGTAGGTAGATAGATAGATAGATAGATAATCTGTAATGAGAATGGGAAACCTACATTGGCTAGGATGTGCATCTGGTTTTTAAAAGACTCTTTCCTGCTTTCTATCCCACCTAGACAAAATTCATTCCCACACACTGTCCTCTTCCATAGTCTTAGGCACCTGAGTGAGCTGTACTGAAAGCTTCCAAGAATCACATGTGGCCCATGGGTTGCTAACATGTTCTCAGAGGTCTTGACCAGAGGTTTTTCCCTGCTTTGCTGCCTGAGGTCCGTTAACTGGATGTGTCTGGAACAGTGTCTTGCACCTTCTTCATACAAAGCATGTTCTTCATCACTGAGCAATGAATGGCCCCGGAACATCTCACCAGTGCAAATGCGGGTTGTTGACCTTTCCAAGTTATTTCAGGCTGCCTGAGTGTCTTGGGCTCAGAAGGTACTGTTACTGGCATAAATTAATTTTGATCTTGTTTTTCTAAATTCTCCTAACTGCAGTATTTTTAAAGACTTTTGGTGTATTTGGAAAAGTTCTCCAGAGACTGGGGTGGACTTCCTTAAGCTGTGCACGTACTAAAGGTGACATGAGCTCTTGCCCCCCTCTCCCATCTGGTTTCTGAGTCATTTCTTGCCTCTCACGCCTCTGCTATTAATGGCACTGAAACCAGTGGAGTATCCCTCTATTTTGATTAGCACTTTTGTCCCTTCCTTGGGCTACATAAGCATCATCTGAATTTTCATGCCCTAGCTCCCTTATGTTCCTCCCCTAAGATTTGAGGTAAGAATGAGTGCTACCAAACAAATGATGCTTGGTCTAAGGAAGAGTTGGCCCATTTTTAAACAGATTTCTTACCAAGAATATGGTTTGGACCTCTATCTTCAAACAAACAAAAAACTATAGTTAAGCTGAGAGGAAGGCTCGCATAGTTTAAGAGAGGGCTGCTATGGCACATTTTGGGAACTCTTGCTGAACCAAAATGGTCATCTGCTAACAAAGCATTAGAAGACCGGAGCGGATAATCACCTCACTCATAGAAAGGGGATTTAATGTAATGTGAAGGATTAAGGTGTCAGCACTTTCAGCGGGTCAGAGAACCTCACATTAATTCAGTGTTTCCCAATTTTGGGTCCCCAGATTATGATGGGCTGCAACTCCCATAATCCCCAGCCAGCAGTCAGGATGATGGGAGTTGTAGACCAGCAACATCTGGTGACCCAAGTCTGGGAAATGCTATAAACTCTTTGACTTGATCTACATGAACCTTTTTTTTACAAAATATAGCCGCTGTAATATTGTCTCATAGCCATTTAGCGCAGCAGTAAAATAATTGCAGAGCTTTTGGATAGAACGTTCTTGCCTGCATAAATGCAGCATTTGTGAAAGGGAAGCAGGCTTTTTAATGTATTTATTACATTTCTAGACCACCCAATAGCCAAAGCTCTCTGGAGGTTCCCAAAAATTAAAAACATAAAATACAGCATGATAAAACCTTTAAAAGTTTAATGCAGAATAAAACCAAGGTTTTACCTCCTCAACTGATCATTATTAGTGGTCCTGATCTAATTAACAAAAGAAATCTATGCTACACACAGGGCTTGAGTGTATTCCAAACTCGTCTCTTAAATTCTGTCATCTGTGAGCCACGTTCTGTAAGGGACATGGAAGTTTCCATATTTCAGCAAAAGCTTTCCAAGGGAGATTCCAGCACAAACTCTCCAAGTTGGGATTTATCTGCAAATGTGAAACTATCTAACTTTGCCTCAATAGTATCTAAAAGTACCTAGGTCACTTAGGCTGTCATCCTATTTACTTATTAAAATATTTGTATCTCACCTTTCCTTAAGTCCAAGGCGGCTAGCAATTAAAAAAAAAACAATAAATACCTATTTTAAAAAATCATATGCCTTCTTACTGGGGAGTATGTGCCAGTTAACTCAGTTGGACATACATCTGAATATAGAATTGTGCTGGAAAGAAAGTAACTGTCCCTCTCTAGGGGTTTATATACATTATTAATCTGACCTTCCCAATTCATCTAATCAGAACATTTCAAATCCACTGCCAACTTGTCTTTTGACTCTTGCTTTAATTTGTGCTCAGTATACTAATTACTCCCTCTTTCGAGCCCGACATCCCCCCTCCACAACAGAAAGCACAATATTGCACAAGTTTATATTTTCTTTTTCACTTTTAATTTTAATATAGGTTTATGTAGGCCAACCTGGTGCTGTCCAGATGTTTTGGACTACAACCCCCAGCCGGCATGATCTAATGGTCAGGAATGCTAGGGAAGGCTGATATACGTAGGGATGTACGAATCCCTTACCTGGTTCCGGTCGGGGCATCCTCTGGGAGGGGGGAGGTGATCCATTCCTCCCCCCAGAATCCTCAACGGGGGGAGAGGCGATCCGGTCCTCCCCCCCGGAATCCTGCCCGGTCGGTTCTGCTCCGCAGCAGGGCCTCCAGCCGCTGCCGGGCTGGTGCGGACGCAAATGGCGTCCTGCGTAGGGGATGCCATTTGCGTCCCTACAGTAGCCCGTGATACTTACGTAGCCTATCACGGTAAAGGCAGCCACGCAAATAGCGGCCGCTAGCCATTTGCATGGCCACCTTTACCGTGATAGGCTACGTATGTATTTACGTAGCCTATCACGGTAAAGGTGGCCATGCAAATGGCTAGCGGCCGCTATTTGCGTGGCTGCCTTTACCGTGATAGGCTACGTATGTATTTACGTAGCCTATCACGGCAAAGAGCAGAGGTGCAAATGGCATAGCAGCCGCCATTTGCGTCCCTGCTCTTTGCCATGATAGGCTACGTAAATACTTACGTAGCCTATCACAGCTGCCTGCAAGCATGCAAATGGCAGCCGCTACAACGGCCGCCATTTGCAGCCGCAGCAGCCAGCCGGAAGACCAGCCAGAGCCGTGGCTGCTGGAGCCGCTGCCACATCCACCCCAGGTAAGCTCTGTCCAGGGGGGATTCCGCAGGGGGGGGCGGGAGGCCATTCTGCCACAGATTCCGGGGGGCCGGATTCTAAAGAATCCAGCCTCACTGGAGTCCGTGGCGGAATTCTCTGACATCCCTAGATATATGCAGTAGAATTTAAGCATGACATAGCTACTGAGGAAGTGAACAAGTGAACCTCTCTCTTGAACGGGCTGCACAACAGTAATGTTAAGCTGTTGGCCTGTGGGCTGGGGGTGGGGGGAAGGCCACTGAAAACAAAATAAACAAAAGACCTTCATTGGGCAACCCACCCAGGAACATCTCACCCTGTGACGCTGCTTTAAGGTATCACTAGAGTCTTGTCTCTTCTGCAACAGATTAACATGGCTACCCCTCTGGAATGTCTTATTTGCCATTTGTTAAGAACAGAAGAAGAGCTATATTGGATCAGACCAAGGGTCCATCTAGTCCAGCATTCTGTTTGCATAGTGGCCAACCAGCTCCCCACAGGAAACCCACAAGTGGGACATGAGTGCAGCAGCACCCTCCTGCCCATGTTCCCCAGCAACTGGGGTACATAGGTGTACATAGGAGGTAGCATATAGCCATCAGAACTAGTAGCCATTGATAGTCTTTTCCTCCAGGAATTTGTCTAACCCCCTTTTAAAGCCATCCAAATTGGTGGCCATCACTACATCATGTGGTTGCGAGTTCCATAGTTTAACTATGTGCTGTGTGAAGAAGTCCTTCCTTTTATCTGTCCTGAATCTTGTCTTGTTAGGCTGACTGGGGGTAGGGGGGCAGCAGGGGAGGGGTAGGTGCAAGTCATTCAGAATGCAGTTCTCAGGAGAACGCTGTGGGAGGTACATGGCTTGATCTTAACTGCTGCATCTTGAAGTAGGTAGGGGCAATCTCTCTAAAGACACTTCCTCTCCTTCTACCAATATGCCTGCTATTTAGAAGAAGAAGGCATTAGAAGAAGCTGCAGGGTGTTGGCTGGTTCTCTCCTCATTACCCAGATCTCCAGTTGGTGGTATGCACTGAAGTTCTGATGAATATTACTTTGTGTAATGTTCATTTGTATACAAAGTTGTTGTTCAGTCGTTCAGTCGTGTCCGACTCTTGCATGGCCGCCATTACTGTGATAGGCTACGTAAATACATATGTAGCCTATCACAGCAAAGAGCAGGGGTGCAAATGGCGTAGCCATGGACCATAGCACGCCAGGCCTTCCTGTTCTGCACTCTCTCCCAGAGTGTGCTCAAGTTCATATTCATTGCACTGGTGATGCTATCTAGCCATCTGATCCTCTGCCGTCCCCTTCTCCTTTTGCCTTCAGTCTTTCCCAGCATCAGGGTCTTTTCCAGAGAGTTTTATTTTTGCATTAGGTGGCCAAAATATTTCAGCTTCAGTATCTGTCCTTCCAATGAGCACTCAGGGCTGATTTTCTTTAGGATGGACTGATTTGACCTCCTTGCAGTCCAGGGGACTCGTAAGAGTCTTCTCCAGCACCACAGTTCGAAAGCATCAATTCTTCAGTGCTCAGCCTTCCTTATAGTCCAGCTCTCACAGCCATACATTACTACTGGGAAAACCATAGCTTTGATTAGACGGACCTTTGTCAGCAAGGTGATGTCTCTTCTTCTTACTATGCTGTCTAGGTTGGCCATAGCTTTCCTCCCAAGGAGCAAGCGTCTTTTAATTCCATGGCTACAGTCACCATCTGCGGTAATCTTGGAGCCCAAGAAAATAAAATCTGTCACTGCTTCCATTTCTTCCCCTTCTATATGCCAGGAAGTGATGGGGCCAGATGCCATGATCTTAGTTTTTTTTAATGTTGAGTTTCAAACCAGCTTTTGCACTCTCCTCTTTCACCCTCAACAAGAGGCTCTTTAGATCCTCTTCGCTTTCTGCCATTAGGGTGGTATCGTCTGCATACAAAGTACTTGCAGGTAGGGGTGGACGAAAGTCACTTACCTTTTCTCGCAGCTTGTTCGCGGTGGGGGGGAGCGCTTCGCTGCTCCCCCCGCGAAGTTCAGGCCGGGGGGGGAGGCTTCCCGCCTCGCCCGGCCGAAATTCAGGCCGGGGGGGGAGGCTTCCCGCCTCGCCCGGCCGAAATTCAGGCCCGGGAGGAGGCTTCCCGCCTCGCCCGGCTGCGAACACGAAAGTAAAAAAAAAAAAAAAAAACAACGTCTCCTGATAGGCTACGTGACGATTCACGTAGCCTATCACGGCTAGATCTGGAAAGTCAGCTGTGATAGGCTACGTGAATCGTCACGTAGCCTATCACGGGTAACTTTAAAAAAAAAAAAAAAGCGCGTACGCGAATGGCGGCCCCCATAGGGAGCCGCCATTCCCCTTCCTTATTTAGTTGCTGTAGTCTACGTAAATGTTTACGTAGACTACGGCGAAAATAAGGGCAACGCTATTTGCATTGCCCTTATTTTCGCCGTAGTCTACGTAAACATTGACATAGACTACAGCGACCAAATAAGGAAGGGGAATGGCGGCTCCCTATGGGGGCCGCCATTCGCGTACGCGCTTTTTTTTTTTTTTTAAAGTCACCCGTGATAGGCTACGTGACGATTCACGTAGCCTATCACGGCTGACTTTGCAAATCTTGCCGTGATAGGCTACGTGAATCGTCACGTAGCCTATCAGGGGACGTTGTTGTTTTTTTTCTTTCATTGCAATGGCGGGGGCGGCAGCCGGTCAAAAGACCGGCTGCCGCTCCCGCCCCGCTCGAACACCGGACGAACCGCCAGCCGGACCCGCCGCCGGGAGGGACATTCAGGGAAGGTAAGTCCCGCCCCAGGGGGGGGGCGGGGGGCAGGGGGGCGGAGGATTTCTCCTCGAAACTTGTTCAGGGGGCCAAACACGTTGGCGCTCGGCCCCCCGAAGTTTCGGGGAGAAATTCTCCGCCATCCCTACTTGCAGGTAAACCAAGTGATTGATCCAGGTGATGACTAAGCTTTGCAAGATCTGGCAGTATTTTGGCTGACATCTTCCGTTTCTGTGCTTTGTTGAATCCCCGTTTCCTGTTCCATGTTGAAACTATTTCGCAAATACAGTTCAACTGTGCCCTTCACTATTCATAGGCTTGTGAATAGTCACTTACCTAGGCAGCTGTGATAAATAAGAATCCTCTCCAAGCAGCAGCTTTTATAAATTTTCTTTTGCACTGTCACAGTGCCATAAATGACATAAGGTGTGTGTGAGTAGTTAATAAAAAAATCTTGTGACCTGGTAACTTTTGAGCACATACTTGCTTGCAATATTAACTTAATATATTTTTAGAGCATTTCAGAAATGCAGAATGTGTTGTGGGATTCTTATCTTTACAGAATCCTGTGTGAGAGACAGTCTGTTCTTCTTTTTAGAGGTGGGGAAACAGATGCTGAGAAATGGTGACTTGCCTAAGGCTACCCAGTGCATTAAGTGGCCCAGATGAGAATTGAATCTAGCTCTCCTGCATCTGTTTTGCAGTGCGTGATGATCTCAGCTGCTAAAATCTGTTTTTGCATTCTGAATTAGTATTTAGTGCTCAGAATGCTTCACAATATTCCATTGTCCTGGTAATCCATTCACCGAGCATCTCTACACCAGCCTAAAACCCTGCATTTAAAATGGAGCTTTCTGCGGCTCCTTTTTTCACCCACTTCCTTTCCCTC
Source organism: Heloderma suspectum (assembly GCF_057233095.1). Lineage (NCBI taxonomy): Eukaryota > Metazoa > Chordata > Lepidosauria > Squamata > Helodermatidae > Heloderma > Heloderma suspectum. Next base: position 26,421,746 of record NC_139464.1, read on the forward strand.
CTCCCCTTTCCCCCTTCTTCCCGTATCTGAGTCTTCCACTTTATCTTTCATTGATCTTGCTCCTCTTCTTGCCACTATTTCTCTTTTCCTGGAGGGAACTCAAACTGAACACAATGGGGTAATTTGATAGCTCATTATCTGCGATCTATTTAAAAATGGAACAAAGGGCATTTAGTGCAGGGAACACCCTGGGGGGTCATGGTGTCACATAAAGAGCGGACAGACTTCCAAAGGAGCAATCTCAATCACAGGATAAAAGCTCCCTGAGAAGAAAGCCAACAGCTGTGTAGGCCAATCAGTGTTATTCTCATCATATTGTAGGCATAGGGCTGAAGCTGGGAGATGATGGCTTGCCTGAGGCCCACCGTGAGTCTGTGGCAGCAGCAAGATTTGGACCAGGGGCTTACTAAGAAGAGCCTTGCTGCATCGAACCAAAGATCTGCCTTATCTAGTCCAGCATCCTGTTTCCTACAGTGGCCACCCAGATGCCTATAGGAATCTCAAAAGCCAGGCGTGGAGGCAATAGCCCTTTCCTGGTGTTGCTTCCCAGCAAGTGTTGCTAAGATGTATTTATTTAATTGATATTTGTATCCCATCTTTCTTCCATCATGGAACTCAAAGTGGTTACATGGGGTTCCCTGGTGGTCTCCCATCCAGGCACTGACCAGACCCAGATGGGCTTTTAGGTTCAGCAAGGTGGCTACATCAAGTGCCCTCAGACTATGCCTTGCCGTGCTTTGCCTATTGTCTCTGTGAGGCGTTCTTCCTAATTCACATCTCAGTCTCTTAGCCACTTGAAATAACATTACTAATAGCTGACAGCACTAGATGCATTTTGAGATGTGAACTCTATAGAGATCTTCTGTATAAAACTCCCTCCCCCCCCCCGCTGCTCTTCGCATTACTAATATTCATAAAATGGATGTAAGTGTTGTGATGAATGCCTTTGTTATGAGGGAAATTCTCCCCCGCTCAAAATAAAAAATGAGTCCATGAACTGTTGTTAATGTTTGCGGTGGTGTTAAAAATTTAGCTGTGTGTTCAGAGGGGGATTGCTGGAAGGCAGAAGTGCTGTGAGGAATGCTGCTAAAAGATCCACATCAGCAGAGGTAGCTACAGCAAATGTTTCAGTGCTGAGCTGACCAAAACTCCTGCAATTATGAGATTTTTGTAATGGGTGTGAAATACTGAGCGGCTGAACAATGCCCAAAGAGGAAAGTTTAATATTGCATCTTAAGAGTCCTTGAAATAAGTGGTTTCTGTTAGAGGTAAAATAAAAATGTAGCCTCTAGATCTGTTCACCAGCTCTGCTATAACTTCTAAAAGGGGACGATTTCTGTGAGTAGCTTTATCTCTAATAGCTGCCCTTGCAATATGAGAAGGTCTCAGCAATGGCTACATACTACCAATGCTGAGATGACCCCTGTCCTGCTATGTCCTGTAACAGTGATCTTCAGTGTTTCTCAAGCAGGAGCAGCATTGACTCCAGGGACCATCACTGAGGCCACTTGGGAGCCTTTCCTGAGCCATGGGGTATGTCCAGCACCCAAATGGGACGGAGGCCTCTTGGATACTCTCCTCCCCCTCCCACTCCACATCCCCCTCCCACTCCACATCCCCCTCCACATTGTCCAAGCAGGGCATCTTCAGTCAGTCATCAAGTAACAAGGCAGGCAAATTCTGAGAGGCTCACTTGTTCCTTGGTTTGGGATGGATCTTTCTCTTGTCACTGAGAGACTGAGAGAGTGCTCTGTTCAGTTCTTCAAAATCTCCTGGCCAGGTCCACGTTGCAAGCACGCGCTCTCTCTCTCTCTCTCTCTCTCAGCACCTCTCCAGCACCTACACAGCGCACCATTGCAACTGGCCAGTCCTGTTACTCTTGGCCTCCTCCCCAACTACAGCTAAATTGGCGGATTGCTCATGCTCCCCCCCCCCCAAGTTACAGCTGATGTCTCCTGAAGCCTTTCCGGTAGTCTAGGTCATAGTAGCTGGCCCACTGCTAAAGCAAGCAGTGAAGTCAAGCTAGAGAGCCCCTGCTGAGTGTTAGCAGCTTCTGCAGGGAGAGGGAGGTGGAGAGCCACGCTGGAGGTGATTGGGATCCGCCAATAGACCTTGGACCTTGCAGTGAAGAACAGTGTCTTATAACGTTAATAGCAAACTCATTTTCTGCTAAACCTGATGAAGCCAAAATGGCACTATCCACATGCAAGAGGGAGGTGCTGGCAAGTTCAGGGAAACCCCAAGATTTGCAGAAGTACAAAATACCTTTAGGGTGCAATCCTATGCATGCTTAGATGGAAAAAAATTCTACAACTCCCAACATTCCCCAGCCAGCCATGCTGGTTGGGGAAAGCTATGGGTTGTAGAACTTTTTTCTGTCTAAGCATGCATATGATTGCGCCCTGAGAAAAGAAGGGGCAACCCGCTCCCAACTACTAAATAAGCAGGCTTAGTGGCCACACTGTTGAGTGAGTGCAGCTGTGTGTTTACAGTGATATTGCCACTATGGAATCCACCCAAACAAAATTTCTGAGAAATATTCTTGGCCTTCCAAGTTGTGTGCCCAATGTGCTCCTGTGTCTAGAGACAGGCCAAATTTCGGCTGAATCTTGGGTTTGGATGTACAAGTTAAATTTTTGGTTAAAACTGATATTTGCCCCTCAAGGTTTGGCCCCTCTGGCTTTGACTGATGCATTTCAGTCAAAATGGAAAAGGGCTGTGGCCGAGAAATTCCATAATTTGGGTTTCTCGCAAAATGCCATCCTCACCCTGGGCCATGCAAAAGCCAAAGAGGACATATGCCAGCGTTTTAGGGATAATGAGTCACAAGATCATGTAAGAGTAGCTACTCCATATTCCAAGTTCAGAGATAGGCAGCAGGCTTTCTTACCTGCAACCTATTTAACTACTCTAACCATTTCAGAATACAGGGAAGCATTCACACTGGCCAAGTTCAATGTGTTACCTTCTGCATGTTTGGAGGGTAGATATACCTTATACTCTGAGCATTTATGCCCCTGTGAGGCTGGCGTGGTGGAGACTGTGGGTCATGTACTGCTGCATTGTTCCTGGCATATTTTTATTACTCCTATTTTACAAGGAATACCTGGGAGATCTGATGTGTTTTATACAGATTATCTTTTGGCTGACCAGAATTCTCAGGTAACCTCTAAGGTGGCCAGATTCTGCACTATCAGATAGGAATCCCTGACCATAATAGATACTGCAGAGGAAGCCCTCATGGCTAGTGAGGCAGCCTCAGCCTTGCGGAGGCCCAGGTCCCCTTTTCTGTCTTCTGGGTTCTTGGGGGTATCAGCCCCATCCTTTGAAAATAGGGTGCCAGAAACTAGGGCAGCCGCAAGGGTAGCCACTGGAATAGAATTTTTTTAAAATCTTTTTTATATATATATAAAAGAGCTATTTGGTCTGGATGAGCCTGGTTTATCCCATTCTGCCTTTGTTGCTTCTATAAAGATGCTGCGGAAGGGAACAACAGAGGAGAATGAATTGTGCTTAGGAAACATTTTTGCTACCCCAACTGGAAGATCAGAATCCTGATTCTTTTCTGCCCACACCCTCCTCAGAATTTAGGGCCAGGGTATTAGCTGCCTTGCTTAATAAGATTGGGAAATCCTCAGTCTGAAAAAGGCTTTCGGAAGCTGGCCTTCGTGTAGGGGCTTCCTCTGCTGAAAGGTTGCCTTGTTCTCTCTGATGGATGGTCCAAGTGGTGGGGTGTGTATCATCATACCAGTACACTTGTTGAACAGAGGTTCAGTATTTGTGCATCCAGGGTGGATGAGGCTATTATTCGTCATGTATTAAGATGTCTTTTATATAAGGGTCCTTGAAGCAGCTTTTTTGCTAGTATTTTACAATCCCTTGTCAATAGGCAATTCTAGAGAAGATATGGATTTTCCTTGCAGGCAATGATTTGTTCATTATGTTGAAGATTGCAAAATTTGCTGTGGCAGTTAAAGAAAAGTTGAGCTTAGCATATATAAAAATATGGTTCTTGGGTCTTTGGCTATCTATTCCATTTTTAAGATATTCGAGATTTATCTGAGTAGTACTTTAAAAAATAATTGTGTTCTAACCCATAGGGGAGATCTTGATGTAATTGTTTTTTCAGATCCTACCTTTTGGTTCCTCACAGCTCCCTCAAAATAGCTCAATCATTAATTAGCACAATCCCTAAAATAAAGACTAAACAAAAACCTATCTAAAAACCAGTAGCCACACATTAAATATCACAGAAGGCAGGAAAACTAAACCAAAGGTGTGATGGAAAAAATAGCCACAGGCTGAAATGCCACAGGCTGAAATGCATGCTTTGGCCACATGCTGAAGTGCCAATAGAGAAAGGATGAACTGGGCCTCCTTAGTACAGAACTCCATAATCTGGGAACTATAACTGAAAAGGTGCTGTCCTGTATCCCTGCCTGCTGTATCTCTGATAGCAACAGGATGTGATCCAGGGCCTCTGAAAACTATCACAGTGGGTAGACAGATTCATGTGGGAGAAGGTTATCCTTTAAACACATACAGTCAGATATATGGTACTGTCATAAGCTTTACAGTTATTATTTTGGAGTTAAATTGCCTTATTAAAAAGGGGGGGTAGGTGCGAAGTGGACATGGCTGAAGGAGGTAGGGTGAGAATGCGACATTAAGACCTATACTACCTAAAGCTTTTTCCTGCTTCCACTGATATTTTGGCCGGGGCAATTATAAGACAGAATGGTGGAAAGACCACACCTTTTAAGACAAGGCAATATATAATGGACAAGATTTCACAAAGTTTTAAAAATACTTCACTAATGTAAGAGCAAGAAAGAAGTCTACCAAGCCTCAAAAAGCTTTGCATGGATTGGAAATGAAACAAAATATGTACATATTACACTTTGATTTTTCCAACACGATACTGTTGTCTCATTGTTTATGACTCACATTTTTAAGTAACCAACGGGTTTTTGCAAATGAAAAAGCACTTTTATTTCCAAAGGAAATAAACAAAACAGGAAGGGGAAGAGAATTGGGATCCAAACACTGAGGGAAGAGAAAAAGGCTTCTGATAGATTTTGTAAACATACAGAAGCACAAAGAGAGTTAGGCTCGGCAGCAGCAAAGCCAGCCACGACTGCAAACTTGCCAAAGGCTGTGGAAACACAGTAGAGCAGAACAGATTTGACATAACCAAGGAAATCAGTGGATAAGTATAAAGCTACGCAAAGGAGCTGAAGCATTCAATGTACATAAGGAAACAGAAACAAATTAGCACAGGCAACAGGGCTTAGAAATAGGAGTTTATATTCATGGACACCAAGAGATGCAGGCAGCCAAGCCAGGAAAAAGGCCTCAGGAAGAGCTTTACTGTGATCAATCCCTTAGAGTTTGCCCCGAGAAGAAAGAGATCCTCTGTCCAGTAGGAGAAAAGACTTCGTCTGTGGCTGATGGCAGCAGCCAAGTGCATGAGATTTACTGTGGACCGTTGTGTCCTCCAGAGGTGTTCTTTCCCCATCCTTGGTGATGTAGCAGCTCTAGTAGCCTGACAGCACTAGAAGGACTCATCTAGCAGTTATAATAAATGCACAGGAAACCCTACATGTGCACCCTTGCACACATCCCATAACCAACTCTCCAGGGCCTGTTACCTAGTTACAGCCGTAGCAGCAATGGCAACAGGAGTTTGCAAAGGAATTTGTGCTTCACGTATAGTAGCAGCCAAATGGGTGACCCTAAGAAGCAGGGACAAACGGAAGGAGAGAATAAACACCAGGGGTTCTGAGCACTAAATACTAACACTCTTCCAATTCTCTTGCTTCCTTATCTGCTCTACCCCCCACCTCCCAGTCTCTTAAAGTCTCCCGTTTTGCAACACTCTGGATGGTCTGTCTGTTTGGGCACAGTTTTGCCTCCTCTTACCATCCTAATGTGTGCTGTGTTTCATTTATACACAGTGGATGGACAGAAATGTTGGTCCTCACTGTGATATGTTCATTTTCTGCATGGGACGAACATGCCACTCTGCCTGCCCCTCTCCTCCAAGGCCAGCCTATTCTGCAAGGCGCAGCAAATACAAGTCCATAGTGGGATGTGTCCAAAAAAGGACAAAAAAAGGCCTGTCCCACCACCAGTTCATCAGATTCAGAGGCAGCTAAGACAGCTGTTTCTCCACATCAGCTTGTTTTTTTATTATTTTGAGCAGCTGTTTTGCTTTACTGTGAAGGAAATCTGGGTACACTTCATAATGCTGCAGAGCTCTCATTGCTTGGTAACTAACTTCTAGGTCAACCAACTTCTTGAACATCCAGTACCTGATGCTGCTGAACTCTCTCTCAGATTTGTCCATCTGATTATATTTTCTCCCCTGGATTGTCCCCAGGGAGAGATCTGAAGTGGGCCTTAGAGTTCATCTTCTCTCGCTCCACTCACTGCAGTATGAGGTGAATGGCCAAATCAGGAATTCCACATTTCATCTCACAGGCCCAGTAAATGTCCATGTGTTAGATAAATGTGTGATCACCCAGTCCGTCTTTCACTTATATCCATGGCAAGGGGAATGGTGAGAGGAGGAAGCATGTAAAGCCAAGGCTTTCTTGCCGGGTACAATTTGAGAGGCAGGGGCAGTATAATCAGAACATCTTATTGAGGTGGTTCCTTTGCTAGCATGCTGCTGCTGCCATAATTGTCTGTCAGAGTAAGGTTTGCACTTCCCAAATTGGAGGAGTTAATGACAACTTCAAAGCTTTAACACTTTATTTCATGCATCACCATGATATAAACCATTCATCTGAAGCAAAATATTTAACACTTGTCAGGTGTATTTGTTGAAATGTTATTTAACCCCCTACCCTGCCAAGTTGAATTTCTGTTAGTTTAATTGCTGCTGGGAGGTACAGGCATTAGTTCCACACATCCCAGGAGGAGCATCATTAAAAGGGTAAAGGCTACACAAGATCAGAGTTGTGACTTCCTGAAACATGAGGGAGGATAGATTTGGGCATGGTAGCATCATCCATACTCTCCATCAGAATGGACTTTGGGATATTCACAAAATGTTTCTCAGTATAACATGTTCTTTGATTGCAAAGTAGGAGGGGTTTTTTCAAGCAGGATAGCTGTGTTGGACCGTTATTACATAACCAACAGGAGTCCTGTGGCACCTTAAAGTCTAACACATTTCATAATCTGTCATGAACTAGAGTTCATTTTGACAGATGCATGAAGTGTTATCCTAAATGGACAAGTATGTATACACATGGCTATATTAAAGGTTAAATGTATGTAAAAGTCCTAGTGACCATTCACAAAACAATGTTGATGCTAACACAAACATCCTGGCCTTGGTAAGCTAATTCATGCCTGCAGTGAAATTAAGACCTGCTTTCTTGATTCAGGCCACAGGAGATAGAACTGAGTTTCTTGATGCACTGTAATTCAGTTGTTTCATGTTAGAGACTCCCTTTTAGTTCCTTTGTTCAAGAATGGCCACTTTTAGGTAAATATAGCTCAGACAGATCAACAGTTTTGCTGAGAAGTACTTGGTGCTAAAGATTCCATGGGAGTAGGATGAGGAATGGAAAATGTGCTTGTATTTTGAAACAGATGAATTTTATCATGGAGGATGAATTAATGCTCACTGCGTGGGTACATTTGCTAGATAAATGAGAGACAGTTTGTATTGTCATTTAAAATAATAGTAATAATGCTTAGCAATTTGGGGGTATTCACAGCACGTCACACACGTTACCTCGGTAGTCCTTAGAGCAGCATTCCGCAACCTGGTGCCCTCCAGTTGTGATGGACTAAAACCTCCATCTTCCCCAGCCAGCATGGGGATTTTAATCCCAACACATCTGGAAGACACCAGGTTGGGGAAGGCTGCCTTACAGCTACCCTGTAATGTAGGTGGCGTAATTATCCCCATAATGCACTTAGTGGCTTACCGAAGAACTACTTGAGAGCTCATGGCTGAGGTGAGATTTGAACCAGAGGCTTTTTGGCTCACTTTAACAGTACCTTCAGAAATGTAATAAAATGCGAACTTGACTATCAGTTTTATTCAGCTCTGTCTGGCCTAATAGGCAATACAGGCAGCTGTCTGGAGCAGCAGAAATCCAGGAGTGCTAGGCTAATCAAGGAAAACCTCTGGGCAGTGGAATCATTCATCCCACCTCAAAACATATGGAGTTTCCTAATTTCCATCTCCTTTCTCCATGTAAGTCATGAAGATCGTTGCTTGAATGGAGCAGGTTGAGGGGACTGCAGTTGGGAGCCTTATTGCCCTCCGCTCCCCAAAGAGCATTTTTATTTTCCATAGTTTCAATGTGCCCTTATTCACCAGTGTTGTGCGTGTGTGTGTGGTGGTGGGGCATGACTTGTAGAGCTCATCAGAACATAGCCTCGAAGGAATAGGTTCTGAGAAACGAATTTGATTAGCTTCAAAGTGTATCGCACACACTTTAGTAGATTAAAGATGGTGGATAAGAGTTATAACACCTCCTCCCTTCCCCTCCCCTCCTGAGTGTGGCTGTTAAGAATACAGCAAGGCTGTATTCTGTAGCTAGAAAGGAGGGATATGAAGAAGGGTTTTCTTTATTGCTGGAAAGCAATTTTGTCTCTTAATAACCTCCACACTGACCCCTTCCTGAGATAATCTCTGTCCAAAAGCAGCCCAACCTGCAATTTATTTTCTAGCTTATTGATTTCCAGGGCAACAGAAAGCCGGGCCTGAAGAAATATGACACGTATCCCCTGCCAGCCACCCCCTTTGGGGCATTTCTCGCTAGTGATTACTGGGTGCTATTAAATCCTACTTTCTTGTAGTGTGTGTGTGTGTGTGTGTGTGTGTGTGAGAGAGAGAGAGAGTGAGTGAATGAAGCAGCACCTCAAACTTCTTGAGTTATTTATAAGAAGTATAAATACACTCTTTGGTGCTGAGTGTACATAATCAGTGGGATGAGTATAGTGGCTTTGGCCACAGTCGGACTGGTTGGGTCCTTTACCTTTTTTTATGTTGAATGTAACCTCCACAGATTTGCTGGCAGTCCAGGGACGTAGAAGGCAAGTCCTCTTGTTTGGCTCTTGTTTGGAGCAAATAGGTGTGAAGGGAAAAGCAAAGAGTTTGAGTGGGGAATAAACTTTAAAGATACTTTTTTTCACTGTTAGGACATATCTACTAGAAACTCTTATACTGGGGTGGCTACCTCCAAAGAATCAAGGGAATTATGCTTTCCTGAGGGTGCTGAAACACTGTGGGGGATCCCTTCCCACCCCACCTAAACTTTGGTTCTGAGTTCCCTGGGGAGAAGAAATAGCTTATTCAACCAATTTATGGATAGTTGTGCTCTTAGTGTAGGTATGGATTCAGCTCTCTCTTCAAATGGTACTCTCTCCTCTTTGTTTGCTTCAACTTCTACCTTTGCCTGGCAAGCAAGAGCTCTGCTACGAAACAAATCAATAGCTTTGCCTAGATATAGAACCACAGAACCTCTTTGTGTGTTATGTGGCAAGGGAATCTGCTGCTCCATACATCTGTCACTACTCTAGATGGCATGCACCACAGCATGTAAAATGGAATATCTGTTTGCAAATGTATGGTGACACTACAGTAGCAAGCCACAGGCATTTAGGAGACTCTGGCAGGTGCGTGTTTGGGTGTCACTGTGTGTTTTCAAACACAACTTTCCATTTTGTACTTTACAACAGAAGTGCAGAACCTCAGGCCCAGGGGCCAAATCCAGCCTTCCTGGGGTCCCAATCTGGTTGTCTGGGGCTCCCCAGATGGCCACACACCCTTTCCCTGGCTCCACCACTTTTCACCCGATCATTTGGTGTTTTTCCAGCTTTTGTGCAGTTTCCCGCTTTCTAAAAGGTTGAAATGCCTTCCCTAAGGCTTGGTTACTGCCAATACAAGCAGTAAGCCAAAATATGATGGGTTTTTTGATATTTTCACCCCACCTCCTTTTTCCTTCAGCCTTGCACACCATTGGAATACACCCGCCCCCTGGCTTCTCTGAAATGAAATTCAGCCCTCAGACTGAAAGAGGTTCAACATCCCTGCATTGCAATATTTGCTTGCCACACCTACACTCATGTAGATGTGGCAGTCACCCATAGGTCATGCCACATGAATTGGATACAGTCATATTTTTTCAGAACAGCAAAAATATGCCATTTTTCCTCTTCTCTGGAGAGACTGGAGAAATAGAACTATCTAACATGGCTTTGTTCATTCAAACTTATCATTGGAGGCAGCCTACAGTTGCCTTCATAGCAAGCTGTGCAGATTTTACTGAGAAAATAAATTCAGGTCAGATTTTGCAATATAGAAAAAGATGCCCTAAGGCCATGGTTCTCAAATTGTATAGGTGTGGGTCCTTTGGGGTGTGTGGAACACCTGGAGGAGGTGTCACTAACCTCCTCAACTGAGGGGGTTTGACTACAGCAACCTGTCCCAACCTAGCGCCCTTCTGATGTTTTGGACGTCAACTCCCAGCATTCCTGATCATTCGCCATGCTGGCTGAAGCTGATGGGAGTTGGTCCACAATGTCTGGAGGGCAGCAAGTTGAGGAAGGCTGGTCTACAGGGTCTTGCAAGTTCTGACTAAAATCTCCTCTGGGCAGATAGGTGGTTTATTACCTCACCTCCTAGGAAAAGTCTCAAAAGGACACTTTTAGAGGTCAGATTTTGCTTTGGACTCTTTGGCAGTGAGGCGTGGGAGCTTAGCACCCCTTGCAAACTTGTGACTAAGCTGATGGGTAACTAGGCTTTGAAACTGGCCCTTCCCAGTGTGTTGCCGATTACTAAAGAGAATGGGAAACGAATAACTATCAGGATAGTTAAGGCATCCCTTCAGATTGCCACTTATTAGGCACTTCTCTGTCTGGAAGGAAGTACATTGAGATGGAAAGAAGAATGGGTGTAAGACAGCTCTTGCTTCACTGCTGATTTCCTGGAAGCTGATTCATCGGTAAGGATGTATGAGAATTCCATTTGGGGGGTGAAAACTTGATGGATTTGTCCAGTTTGGCCGTGTGGATTTTGTTCCATTTCCCCCGCTGGCATTGACTTGATTTGTGGCAAGTCAAGCCAAAAAGAGGATTCGGGGGGGGGGTGGAGGAGCTTGCGCAAATTTTGGGGGGTGATCTTGATATTTGTGCAAATGGTGTCATGATTTTTAAAAAAAAATATTGGCAATCTTGCGCAAATGCACACGAACTCAAGTCCACCTGTCCTCTGTGTATCCCTGCAGAGGCATACTTCCCTCTTGTCAGTATTCTTGTTAGTTTCATCCTTTCCACAGACTACTTCCTTTAGCCCAGCAGAGCCATATTCTGTACTTGTCAAAGAACTTGTCAATCCCCCCACCCACAAGTGCTGAAGTGGAGGATGAAATTCTTGTTCTTATTCTTAAGAATAAAATATGTACATCTTATTGTTAATAGCATGGATAACTAGTAAATTGATGTGCAATTTATTATGCATTTGTTGAACAAAGTTGTACAGATAGATAATATACATGTATTGCAATGGAAATGAAATAAAGAAAAATTAAAAAAATGGCAGAACCCTAAAAAATGCACAAAATATTTCTGGAATTGGGATAAAAGCCTCCACTACAGTCTGCCACTGCTTACCAGAATGGAAATGCTGTGGAATTCCATTGGGCTTAAATGGAATGGAATTCCTGGCATTGCACATCCCTTCTCATCAGCCTCCTCTCTGAAATATGAAATATCTGATCCAGTTCTTAATTTATAGGTAACTGGGATCTCATAACTTAAAGGCGACTTCTCCCTGAGAGAAGTGCAAAATTCTTGGGAGACAGAAGATTCTGAGGTATAGTATTATTCCGCAGCATCTATCTGGGATAAGGATTGGGGGCATCACTCTTGCGGTGGCTCCGGTCCTATCTGTCTAGCAGATTCCAGAAAGTGGTGCTGGAGGATTGCTACTTGACCCTTTGGCTTTTGGTCTACTCTGTGGGGTCCTCAGGGCTCTATCTTGGCTACTTAACATCGGCATTAAACCACTGGGAGAGATTGCCTAAGGAGTTGGGGTTCGGTGTCATCAATATGCGGAAGACACCCAGCCCTTAACTTTCCTTTACATCTAATGCTAAGGAAGCAGTGGAAATTGTGCAATAATGGATTAGGTGGGGCCAGTAAGCTGAGGTGTAATTCAGGCAAGATAGAGCTACTGTTGGTTAGTAGGAGAGTTGAACTGGGAATGGGGATATGTCCTGTTTTAGATGGGGTTGAACTCCCCTTGGAAGAAGACAATGTTCGCAGCTTGGGACTGCTTGTAGACTCGTCCTTGCTCCTGAGCCCTGGTGCTGGTCCTGGCTAGGAGTGCTTAGAATCATAGAATAGTAGGGTTGGAAGGGGCCTACAAGGCCATCGAGTCCAACCCCCTGCTCAATGCAGGAATCCTTCTTCCAGCTTTGGCTGGTATGTCAACTGTGTCTTTTCCTAGTTAATGTTTGTCCATTGTCATGAATGCCTTGGTCACATCCAGGTTGGATTACTGTACCGCACTCTGCGTAGGGCTGCCTCTGGAAAACACTGGGAAATTTCATTTGGTGCAAAATTGCCCAGATTGGTTTCTGGAGCCTGCATTGGTGATCATATCACCTCAGTGGTGTTCCAGCTACACAGGCTTTCCCAACCTGGTGCCCTCCAGATGTTTTGGACTGTAATTCCCAACATTCCTGACCATTGGCCATTATGGCTGGGGCTGATGTGCGTTGACGTCCCAAACATCTGGAGGGCACCAGCTTAGGGAAGGTGACGCTTACTTCCAGTTCATTTCTGGGCACAACTCAATATATTACTTCTTACCTATAGGTTCAATTTGCACATCACAACAATCCAGGCTTCTTCTTTTTTTAAAAACCCAGAGTTGTTGTGAATGCTAGTGTTGGTGCACACTGCCCAATTGCTCCCCTGCAAGTGGGAACAACTAAACAATTTAATTTAATGTTCCCTAGAAGAGTATTCTTATTGTGGGGGGTGGGGTGGGGTGGAGGGTGAGTGGGGGGGGTGAGAAAGAGAGGCTGCTCCTTCACCTATGTAGCCATTCTGATTGGATTTGGGAAGAGTCGCTGCTTTTGTTTTAATAACAATCCCATTTGTGTGGTTTGTCAAAGAGATCATACTCACCTTCTAATGTAGGGGTGGGCAGAAGGTAGATCGGGATGTACTGGTAGATCTCTGGGTGATTTGTGGTAGATTGGCAAAAGTTTGCTTAAAAGTGACAAAAAACATGACTTTTCCCACCTAAATTAGGCTGCTGAAAGGAAGAGACCTTGGTGTAACCAGGAGCAGACTATTGTGTAAAAAGGTATTGTGTAATAAATACCTTTATTGTGTAATAAAAAAACCAAATTCTTAGGATCAGAACGTGCTCAGGGTGACCCTGTTACATAATTCCAAGTCTATTGTCTCTGGTGGATCTTGGAGCTCTAGTAAAAAAAGAGAAAAGGAACGTAGATCCAGCAAACCTGAAGTCTGTCACCTCTCCTGTAATGCCAGTGTTGGTTAGGACTGCAGTCCACAGGCCCTGCCATCTATGAAACAGAAGTTCCCTGATAGGATGAAGGGATGTCTAGCCCTCACCTCCTTGTCAAATCATCCAATCCATATCTGGCACAACTATGAAATCTAGGCTTGTAGCAGCCAATCGGAGACGCTGCTGTCACTAGAATGTCAGGGCTCTTCATCCCAAAGAAAAGGAAGTTTGAATTACGAGCTCTTAAGTGTTGAACTGTTAATTAGGCTGAGGAAAGACACAGGCACACTTCGGGGTTCCACAGACAAATCTGACAGGAATTAGACCATTTCTGTATCAAACAGTCACAGGACACTCCAATAATTAGCGTCAGTTATTTAACAGAGCGAGAGAGGATTAGAGGCTTCCTCTTTCTGACACTTATCCACAAATGAAATTATACACATGTGCGCGCATGAGCAAACTGCTTGAGGGAGGACTTTTTGGCCCTAGAACAGATGGACCTGGCCAGGTTCACTTGACCAAACGTTAGAAAACCAGACCATTTCTGTCACAGGGGCCATTCAGTATGCTAAGAATGAAGGAGCTCAAAAAGGCTGAGAGAAATTGCCCTAAGGCAGAAAGGGCGACTTGTTGTCTCCCAAATGTTTTGGCCTACAACTCCCATGATCCTTAGCCAGCATAGCCAATGGTGAGGGATCATGGGAGCTACAGAGTTGTAAGGCAAAACATCTGGATGGCCAGAAGTTGCCCACCCCTGTCCTAAGGCAATCTTGCTGCAAGTAATTCCAAAACCATATAAGAAAGAAGCAAAACGGGTAGTGAAGGTCTGAGTATTGTTAGATACAGGGACCTAAGACACAGAGGCAGGAGTAGATATGGAGCAGCTTTCCCCAATTTGGATCCCTCCAGATGTTTTAGATGACAACTGCCGGCATTCCTGACATTTGGCCATGCTGGCTGTGGCCGATGGGAGCTGTAGTCCAAAACATCTAGGAGGCACCATGCTGGAGAAAACTGGTGTCGAGATTAATGTGGCCATGGTTTCCTGTTTGACATCCACGTAATGCCCATTCTCCCAGGAGATCAGCACATGCTTCGGCGCTGTGAATGGTTTTAAGTGTGACATCTGGTACCATCACATCCCAGAAAAAACTTCATGAAGAGTGCTGACAGGGGTCCGTTACATCAATAAATGGCCAAAGAATGGTTTGATTGGTACCACATCTCTGTTTCGCTCTTGTGAATGTGACCTGAGCTTTTTGTCTGTGATGGAGCAGGAAGTCTACATTGCATCCCTAAACCAGCCTTCCTGTTTGTGGGACATGGTCAGACTAATGCCTGTGGCTTTCTTTCAAGGGGAAAAGACAGTGACCACATCTTTTAAGGTTGCCCAGCTGCCAGCTTCTTTGCACATCTGCGGGGAGCTCTGGCTGCCCAGTTTAATTAGCTCACCCTGAAACTGGGCAAGCAGGACACCACTGAAGACACAGTCCCTGTTGGGGCACTTGCCCACTTCAGGTCTTAGGAGACTAACTCCACCTGGCTTCTCTTGCTGCTGAGCAATGTGTTTTGACAGCAAACGTGGCCAAAAGCTGTTTGAATTAAGTTGATTTCGGTTCTGAAGATCCTTATCCAGGCTCAGCTCATCAGCACTGGAGCTGCGTTTAGACAAGTGCCAGGTAATGAGAACAGCCGAACAGCCGTGAAGTGCAGTCTGCTTGAGGGCCTAATTACACCTATACTTATGCTTTTTTCTTCATCACTTCCTTCCACCCATGAGATGATGATTAGACCTATTTATAGGGGCAACGTTTCTTATTATTCAGTGCAGTGAAACTCTTGCCAATCAAATCAGTACCATCTGCATTTTTGATTGCTGTTTAATAACACCATAGAACACAGTTTAATTAAAGCAGGATATAAATAGACTTTATCTCTCCCCCACCCCCTTCACTTTAACTTGCCTAGGTGTCTGCCACCTACTTGCTTATTCTAAATAAATGCAAATTTAAGGTTGCATGACTTGGAAACCACTGTATCTCCACCCTTGAGTAGCTCTGCTGAATCAGAGTTTATCCTGCATACTCTCAAGTTTTATCTATCTGATTTGTGCTCATTTGGAACAAAATGCGTAATGCTTTCTCAGTGGACACAGATCTGTACAACAGCACCAATAACCTACCGGGCAATGCAGATAAGATTTGAGAATAGCAATGTAGCGTCGTAAGCATTTGCTTGTTCAGAAATGACATGTTAATAGTAAAGCTGCTTAAAGAGCTCCAAGAAACAAAAATGTGTGGGTATTTTAAGAAAAATTGCCCAGAATAGTCAGATTCTTTCTCTATCCCTGTGAACTATATGAGATTGGGGTAGTTATATCCCTGCCACTGCCACCCAGTGTGAAAATGCTACCTACCTGTGGGTTTTTATCCCACCAGACCTTCCCAAACTGTGGAGGATCTGGCTCAGCAATCCTACTTCAGACTGTATTATAAACTCAGTTTAATTCCTTAACCTCTTAAAGTCCTCTGCCCCCATAAAAATATCTAATAAAGCCTTCTCCTTAGTACACTAGCAGTATTACAGTAGTAAGATGTTAGGCTCTAGGCAAAGGATGAAGAGACATAATTGTTTAAAAGATAAAACAAATATTTTTTTATTAAAACTGTATTTATTTATAATATATATTAATATTATATAAGATTGAGATGTTACCAATAAACCTCAGTAGTTATTTAATGTGTGCTGTCACTTTAAGGAAGCTGTTATATCCTTAAACTAAATTCACTTCCCTAAATAAACTCATATGCCAATTACTCTTTCCTGAAGTCCACCCCAGCTAGCTTTCCTAGAATGACACAGAGGACAAGACTTGGAAGTTCTCCCCCAGCAGGATGCCTTTCCTCCCATTCTGTTGCTCATCTGGAAGTGAGATGTAGCTCACTCGAAATGGGCCACCTCTCACCCTCCGCTTGGCCCACTTCTGTCACAAAGGGAAATCAAGGCCCCTTTGACAGCTTGTCATATTAATGTTTAAACCTAGTAACTTCAAGGGTGCCTCGTGTGTCTCTTCCCTGTCATTGCAGAGCTCTAGTCTGTCCTTTTGAATTGATACTGCTCAATGCTCCTGTCTTCATTTTGATGATGGCACTTCCAAATCCTATGACCCCACTGTCTGATGTTCTCTTTGTCACTTCTTAACGGAAGGGAAGTGATCCCAGCACCAGAAGAAGGTGGTGTAATAAGAATTCAGAAAACGCAAATAATTCAGCAGGGAAGGTGGTATCCTCTCAGACCAAACGCTTTCTAATTATTTTGCCTGTATATGCCTTAACCTCTAATAATAAGTGAGCCATACTTTGACCTCCAAGGATATGCTTCCAGCGGAACAGAGCTGAGTGTTAGAGGTTGGCAGTGTCAAGCACTGCTTCAGGCTGCTGGTCCGATTTTCTCAGGCACTCAGTTTGAAATGAAGGGTTGTGTCATCCCCAAAGTCCTCCGTGGTGCATCTCTTGTCTCAAGATCCCCAAATCGTAGTGCTGGCACTGCAGATGGATAAATCGGGGAGTTCTAATTCCATCTAAAAGTGTTTGGACTGTCACAATTACCGTTGAGAGTCTAGTAACGATTAGAGGTCTGTAGTTGATTCAAAGAGTGTGGGGATGGACAAAATCAATTAACTCACAAATAAAATAATGAGTTTAAAAGAACTCGCATAGCTCTTGCAACCATTTAAATAACTGCCATGGAGTAACCGGGTAGTCTGAGAGGCCCCCATGGGATGGGCTTGGGAAAAACTGCTAAAATGACCAAGTTTGAAGGGCCTCTTGCTGCAGACCTCTGCGTTGCACTACATTGTGCCCTCTTGCTTCCATTTAAAAACGGAATTTTAAGCAATTCGGTCAAAGAATAGGTTAGAAACTCAGGTTCCTGGAGTCAAAGCCTGAATACGTATGAGCCTGAATACGTGTTGATTGTCTCCTCAGGCAAAAATGGCTGCTGTAACCCAGAAGTATTTCTTGGAAGGACAGACATACTCAGTTCCACTCATCCAGCCTGACCTCCGCAGGGAAGAAGCTATTCATCAGATAGCGGATGCGCTTCAATACCTGCAGAAAGTCTCAGGCGATATCTTCAACAGGTATGGTTTGGCTATATTGGGAGGTCAGAAGCAAAGAAGTGGATCCCTGCATTGAGTGGTGGCTTGTTTTCTCTGTTTTTTCATGTCCCGTCTAGTCTTTCAGCCTTGGGACACCTGATGGGCCAAGAGATGGAGATGGCCAATGGAGACTCCAGTTTAGCTTTGCCCACTCTTCCCCTACATAGTGGACCAGTGTTGTGAAAGCAGCAACCTCAGGGAGTCCTGCCCCACACCCCTAGCAGAGGATATTCCTGCCCAACAAATTAAGCATTGGACACTGCTTCTCCCCAGGAAGGTGATCAAAATATCATATCCTAGGAACCGCTCCAGCAATAATCATCTCCTGAGAACATCTCCGGTACACCCTCTGCTATGCAGGAATCCAGTCTGGTTTCTTTTTCCATTAAAAATTTGATATCCAAGACTGTTAGATCTTCTAGTCTTTCAGGGCCTTAGTCCAACATATCTTGGGGAGCGCCTTTCCCACCAGTTAAGATGGTCTAAGTGGGGCCCTGTACTACAGTTGGATATCTATAGCAAGGAGGAGGGCCTTTACAGCAAGAGCCTCAAGTTTATGAAACGACTTCCTTTTGTTCCTCCTACCCAGTGTTAGGAAAAACCTCAAAAACTACCTGCTTGTACAGATAGGGTTATATTACTATAGTAGGTTGTCATTTCTATAGTATTTGAATGATCACTGAGACACTCGTGTTTTTCCGACATTGCTGACTGTTTAAGTCAGCCTTCCCTAACCTGGTGGCCTCCAGATTTGTTGGACTGCTACTCCTATCATTCTCAGTCTGCATGGCCGTGGTTGCTGGGAATGATGGGAGTGGCAGTCCAACACAACTGGAGGGCACCAGGTTGGGGAGGGCTGGTTTTAATTGTTTTAGTATATTAAATTGCTACTGTTGTGCATCTTTTCTGTTTGCTGCCTTGAGAACATAGAGAGATGAGATATAAAGGCTGTAAATGAAACCAGTCAACCTTCCAGTTGCAGCAGGACTATCAAAGCTCAAGGAGCTTGGAATGCCACATCTTGGAATGTGTTGATGGTGGAGAGTGACATTTTCCAAACATAGTTGAGCTTTGAAGAGGGGGATGTGATATAGACTGTTCTCTCCCTCCTGCTCTCTCTCTCTCTTTTTACAATGTTAATTTTGGGTATTAGACTGTGACAAATTAAGTACTCTTGCACCAACAGCCACACTAACTGGGAAATCTTGTTGTTGTTCTCTGTCTACATCTGCACGCACACCACAGATGCAGTCTTGGCTGTGTACAGTTCCAAAATAGTCTTGTGCACTAAAGAGGGCAGCAGTCATTTTGTCAAGGTAACTATTGAGAGGCTTGTAGTTGTCCACCGTCTGCCTGCCCAATAAATAATTGTTTAAAGTTGACACAAACATCTTAACACAAGTAACTTAACAACAATGATAGAAAAAGAAAAGGAGTCGTGCTTTTTTTCCCTCATGAGATCAACAGAAATTCCTCCCTGCTTTGGAAATGAACTAACTCCCAGTTTAAACATGATACCAGGTATCTTTAAAAGAATGTACCCCATATGGCAGAACCTCTGGCTCAGTGGCCAAATCTGACCCACCTGAGCTCCTAATCTGGCCCTCTGGGGTTCCCCAGATAGCTGCACTCCTTTCCCCTGTCCACCAATTGTTTGGTGGCCTCCCAGCTTTTGTACTGTTTTTTTTCTCATTCTGAAAGGTCGACGTGGCTATTTTAAGGCTTACTTACCGGTAGTAACAGCTTTAAGCTAAAATATGTTGGCATTTTGGGTTCTACCCCTTTTCCCCTTGGCTCCCACCTCCCACTGTGATGTGGCCCCTGGGAGCTTCTCCAAAATGGAATTCAGCCCTTGGGCTGAAAAAGGTTCAACTCCCCTGCCATACAGGGTTCCATGTGCTCAGCATTGTGTAGAAACCGGGTCACTGTTGCCTATCTATGTGTGCAACATTAGCACACTAGGGAACTGTGGCCTGGGAGTGCATGACAATGGCCATAATTGTCAGGAGTGCTTCTGAGCACAGGGAGGGGGAGAGCAGTTCAGATTCTGAAGAGGAACCGCCAGACATGGGGGAGTTATGTTCTCAGGCTAGTCCAGACATAGATAGGCAGGCTCCTCAGGTTTCAAAGGTCCAGCTGAAGACAGGTCCCTCGTCACCCCCCCCCCCCCCCGTGAGAGACAGTGAACAGGGAGAGGCAGTGTTTAGCGGGTCTGAATTAATAGATGCAAGGTGCAGACACAGAGCCAAGAGGGAGATGGCCAGGGTGGAGCTTAGAAGGTCTTCCCAATTGGCCCTGCATGAACAGTGGTGCTTAGAAGCCTCATGAGAGAGAGACCTCTCCCCACCCCATAAGTTAGGTAGTGAGCCGGCCTTTCTTTCAAATGGTGGGCAACTTTTGCACCTACCTTTTGAACACCCTGAAAGGCATTTCCTTGCAGACAGAGAGTCACTGAGACTTTGCATCTGTATGACCCTTTGTGGTAATGGAATTAAAAGCTGTAGATTGAAGCTTCTTGTCTGTGTTTGATTCGGCGTTTGAAGATCAGTGGGGGCAAAAGGGAATCCTGGCAATAATGTTTCGGGTGCCAGCATCCCAGTTTATTTGCAATATTTTGAAAAGTGCCTGGTGTCCCATTTAAACCAAGCCCCTGAAGGTGTGTTTCTGTACCATTCAAGGGAAGACAAGCTGATCTCTTAGAACACACTCCTGGCCTCCTGCTTTCTAGATAGGATTGTCATGTATTCCACCTCTTCATCTTTTGCTTGTGGAAACTGGATGTTTAATCACAAAAATGAAATTGTTAAAAATACAGGAAGTATGACTAAAGTATCCCAAGCAGATTATATGCAGTTTTCTAAAAACACACACACAACTAGAATCAACCTTATGATTAATACTTGCCCAGGGCAAGCAATGGCTAATCCCACATTCGACCCACCACTGTGGCACAGAGGTAGACGCAAGTAAGGGTGGTAAATGCGCTTGGGTTTATGTGTAAGTATGTTGTAATGTAATATTACAACAATATAATAACATAATACGTTGTAATATTATATTACAACGACCTTGCTTAAACACTTGCTTAAAACATCTTGTGTGAATTTTTTTTTTAATACCCAGGCTCTGATTTGGATGGTAGCAGCCCCAGATGCTTCACTGTATGCACTCACAGGAAAGGATGCCTGGTAGATAGCAATGCTTGCAATGGAAGATAGATGCTAGTCCCAAAAACACATACAGTCCCTTTCTTGACATTATCTTATTCGTTATGCGCATGAAGGTATGAGCCAGGGTGGACTCTTTAATTTCTGTACATTGCAACGCCTTCGCATCCTTCTACTCTCTTCGCATGCCTGTCACATTCAGATCTTGGAATGCCAACCGTGGCACTGCTCCCTCACTCTTGAGTGCACTTATGCCTTGTAATTACTAATTTTTTTCCACAGCAGAAGAGACTCCATCAGGCCTTTTGTTTGCTTTGCCTTTCCTTGAAGCTCTCTGATATAATTAATAATGATTTGGTAATTATGCAGGCGTCTGATTAAAAGTTCCACAACCTTGGGTGTTCCGTGCCAATCAAAGGGGAAGCTTTCAAGGTGAGAATCTCACCACTTAGCAGAGAATGACCTTTTTCTTTCTGCTTTCTTGAGATAAGGTGTCTAGATCTCATATTTCCAGGAAAGCGGTGGCTTATCAGGGAGGTGCATTCAGCTTTGAGGTTTCAAAGAGAGAGTTTGCTGGGGTTATGGATAGGAATGACTCTGGCTCAGCGTGTGCAGTGAATGTGTCAAAAGAACTTTGAGCCTAAATATCAGCCCCACACGGGAGCGTGTTGGGACAAATGTACAAGGAGAGATTTTTCTCCCATCCTAAAGGTTTGCCCGTCACACAGGATTCTGTGTTGATGCTTCGATTCTGCTTTGAGCACAGAAAGCCACAGAAGTTAGCATCACAAGGCTCATAGCTTAACTTCCAAAAACAAAGTTTCTAGGCCTTACGGTTATAAAGATGTCCTTGAAAATGTGTGCTGAAATCTTAGAGACCAGGGGAGTTTTTGAATAAGAATCCTGTGGTGAGGGAACGGGGAAACAATGCCCTATATAACTCCTTGTCTCTCCATATGACTAGCACCTAGCTGCCACTGTGCCTTAAACTACCTGCCCTGTGGCCAGCAGAATAAATGATGCATAGAACTGCAAGAATTTTGATGTGCTTTTCTTAACGCACTGAGCACACAATACCCTGCTCACGTGTTCAAGGGTAACCAATTCAACATAGGCCAGGGTACAGATCCAGAAGCTGGATACTGAGATTTACTTGAGCTTGCAAAATGACTACTGCTTGCTTCACTAGCATGTTAAAAACAATAACAGGAAGCTGGAGAAGGAGTGGTAGCTGACTAGAGCATCTGCATCAAGGACTAGACCACTTGGAAGCATTTTGAAGCAAGGCATTGAGAACCCTTGCCAAGAAAGGCCCAGGTATCTGCTGGTTTGCCCTGTGCCGTCCAGAGGTCCTCTCTCTTGAGAGCTTCTGCAAAGCTCCCAATACTAATCTTAACCAGTCCATATAAATAGTACGAAGCTGAGACTCCCATACTCCCGTATCTCAGGTGCCAGCAGTTCAGGTAACTAATGTTCCCAGTGTCACGCTAAGTACACAAGTCACCAGACCCCAGACTCCTTCTTTAAAGCACCCTTTAACATCAGATGAATTAAATCCTTGCCTATGAAAGCCTCAAACCATGATAAATTCACTAGTCTTTAAGGTGCCATGAGAATTTGTTGTTCCTGCCACCACAGATTTGCATTGCTGCTCTTCTAGAATTGGCCTTAGCAGTTTGAGATCTTTGAAATGTTGTCCCCGGTGCTGAGCAATACTTGGTAAAACTTAATGGTTTTTTTTTTGTCTTGCTCCACTTGCTACCCATAGCGATGTGTACACATTTCACGCTAAGCGACTTTTGATCAAAACAGCATGCATTTTGAAGAGCCTGAGATTTTGCAGGCGGGAGGCTTCACTCCTGAAAAAGAAACTGAAGGAGTTTTTTAGTGGCACTTGAAAAACAAGTGGTCTCTGTTCTAGCACTGGCACTTTGGCCTAAAGCAATTATTAGCTGAACTTTGAATGCTGCCAGGACGATGTTGACATAATAATTCAGGGAAGCTATAGAATCCTGTGCTTTGAGTGAGAAGACTTCTCCCCAAATAAAGTAGAGGATGTATTCTCACATGGCGGGGGGGAAGTGGGGAGCAGGTGATGTGAATTGGCTAGCATCCTCAGAATTCAGTCTGGATTACCTTCCGATGTATTACTACAAAAAAGAATTTCCTACAGTGGGCACCCTCAGATCTCTTACACCCTCTGTGCTCTGTGCTCCTCTTGTCCTGGGTGTTGGGATTTTGGACCTGTGACTTGTTCTGATTCCAGCTTCCCTCTAGGACAATGGTCCTCAGCGTTTTCAGACCCTGGCCTTAAAATGACATTCCATGTTGCAGGTAGGATTCTTTTTCAAAAAATATGGTACTCCTTCTCTCTCTTGCCCTCGAGCACAGTGCAGTGATGTTCATAGCTTCCCTTTGCGTGCACTCTAGCCCAGATGGAAATTGGAAGAGATTTGGGAAGGGCATCCTTTGCAGTGTCGCTAGGGATGAAGCAACATGCATTCAAACAGATGTCTCCCATCATCCATCCCTTGTGGCATTGCTGTGGATAGCTGAGTGCACCTCTGGGATTATGCACTATAGTTGGTACTCTTCGAAATGTGTAGTGGTGACTCCATTGTGGATAATAACCCACCAGTTAGAGACCACTGCTCTGGGGAACAGAGCCTTTTATCACATAAGATCAACTCAATCTACCATCACTGCATGATGACTTAGCTCCCCAGGAAGGAGTGGTACTCACAGTGTGTGTATGAAGTGCTGCTTAAGATGTCACAGCAGCTCTAATGATGTGGACATATTTTTCTTCAGGAGCTAAATTCAGTATCCTCAGTAGTCTGTAGTTCATATTTTTATTAATCTTTAAATAAAATTGCCTGCTGGTCCCTCGAGTATGTATAACCCATAGCAGTTCAACTACATGGCATATCATTTTTAGGCCAGCTAGTCTTCATGCAAGTCAGTTTCTGGAAAATGCCGCACATAAGGGTGATTATAGTTAGCCTTTGCACACTTTGATTCTAAATGCCTAGTGTATTTAGCAAATCTGGCTGCAGTTCTTTCTTTCCCCATACATTATACGAAGGTCAGGCTTCGGAGGAACTCCTTTCGTCGTGCTGGCATAAAACTAATCGTAGTTAACATTTATGTATAGAGAGCTTCGGCTATTGGGCGGTATAGAAATAAATAAATAAATAAATAAAATATATGTAGCACTTTTCAAGCATTCAGATCCCTTCGAATACATTGTCTTGGTCAATACCTTCGACGTGGAGGGGCTGTGCTTGCCTGCCAAGCTGCTTTAGGGCAGCCAGGTGGTCTTCCTGAGTCCAGAGCGGGGGTGGGCAACCTGTGGCCCTCCAGATGTTTTGGGCTGCAACTTCCTAGTCAGTATAGCCAGTGGTAAGGCATGATGGGAGTTGCAGGCCAAAACATTGGTGGGCCACAGGTTGCCCACCGTGGTGTAGATTACCTAAGGCTTCGTGCTCCAGACTTGAGAACATAATCGCCCTGCTTGATTAGACCCAAGGTCCATCTAGTCTAGCACCTTACCTTCCCCAGTGGCCATCCAGGGGCATACAGGAATCATAGAATAATAGGGTTGGAAGGTAA
Organism: Heloderma suspectum; assembly: GCF_057233095.1. Lineage (NCBI taxonomy): Eukaryota > Metazoa > Chordata > Lepidosauria > Squamata > Helodermatidae > Heloderma > Heloderma suspectum. The sequence goes on from NC_139464.1 coordinate 26,446,200, forward strand.
GGGGTCTATAAGAGCATCAAGTGCAACCCCCTGCTCAATGCAGGAATCCAAGTCAAAGCATCCCTGACAAGTGGCTGTCTAGCCCAGTAGTGTAGTGGCAAATTCAGAAGTACAGGGTCCCTTCGTGACAGTCACAGCCATGCCCCCTTCTAAGATTATACAACCTTGTAAGTATACAGCCTTCAACTGGGATCCAAAAACAGTGCAGCTGAGAGTAAGGCAGTGTTATTTCAATTGGATGTCTGAGAAAAAATGCAGGGGTGTTAAAAACTTTTTCACGCACTCACTCAGACACAAACATTTTAGGTTTTCAAAATATGATACTCTATGGAAGCTTCACCCTTTCAACTCAGCCGTCATGGACAGATCCCTTCTCATTTAAACAGCCCCCTTGCACACTCCCTTAGCGCCCCAACATTACCCATTAGTCTTCCCTAAGCTCCTTCATTATATCTCCCCACTCCCCCTCCAACAGAAACATCCACACACCCAGCTGGATTTAACTATGCGCGCATGCCACGCACACATGCACAGTGGCATAGTGGTAAATCTGGAAATGCAGGAGCTCATTGTGCTAGTCTCCAAGGGCAGTCCAAAAATTTCAGGCAGCTGTGTCGATCCATGTCAACATAGGTCTTAATTGCCCATTCCAGACCAAGTCATCCCAAAGACTTTGCATTCCAACATGCAACAATATCTTGTTGCTTGGAAAACGAATTCCCCACACAGCTGCAGTGAGGATCGCAGCTAAGCTCAGAGGGAACGGAATTCTGAGGGGGGTGGCAGATGACATCAGAGTCTCTGCTAATTAAAATGTTCCAGGGCTGCGCCCCTGTGAGCTCTGCCTCCACTACACCACTGGTCCAGCCTCATCTTGAATGCCTCCAGTGTGGGAGAGCCCACCACCTCCCTGGGTCATTGGTTCCATTGTCATATTGCTTTAACAGTCAGGACGCTTTTCCTGATGTTCAGCCGGAATATGGCTTCCTGTAACTTGAGCCCATTGTTCCGTGTCCTGCACTCTGGGATGATCAAGAAGAGATCCTGGCCTTCCTCTCTGTGACAACCTTTCAAGTACTTGAAGAGCACTATCCTCTCTCCCCTCAGTCTTCTCAAGGCTAAAAATGCCCAGTTCTTTCAGCCTCTACCCATAGGGCTTTATTTCCAGTCCTCTGATCATCTTCGTTGCCCTCTCTGAACCCTCTCCAGTTTGTCTGCATCCTTCTTAAAGTGTGGTGCCCAGAACTGGACACAGTACTCCAGATGAGGCCTAAACCAGTGCTGAGTAGAGGGGAACTAGTACTTCACGTGATTTGGAAGCTATACCTTTATTAATGTAACCCAAAAATAGCATTTGCCTCTTTTGCAGCCACATCACATTGTTGGCTCATATCTTTGTTAGCTTATGATCTACAACAATTCCAAGATCCTTGTAGTGTTGTTGAGCCAAGTATCGCCCATCTTGTAACTGTGCATTTGGTATCTTTTTCCTAAGTGCAGAACTTGGTATTTATCCCAATGAAATTTTATTCTGTTTTCTGCCCAGCACTCCAGTCTATCAAGATCACTTTGAATTTTGTTTCTGTCTCCCAGGGTATTAGCTATCCTGCCCAATTTTGTGTCATCTGCAAATTTGATCAGCATTCCCTGCACCTCCTCCTCCAAGTCATTAATAAAAAATGTTGAAGAGCACTGAGCCCAGGACTGAGCCCTGCGGTACCCAGCTCGTTACCTCTCCCCAGTTTGAGACAATCCCATTGATAAGCACTCTTTAAGTCCGATTCTGTAGCCAACTGTGGATCCACCAGATCGTTGTTTCATCTAGCCCACTTTGAGCTAGTTTGCTCATCAGGATATCATGGGGCACTTTGTCGAAAGCTTTGCTGAATTTGAGGTATATAATGTCCGCAGCATTCCCACAGTCCACAAGGAAGTTTACCTGATCAAAAAATGAGATCAGATTCGTCTGGCGGGATTTGTTCTTGACAAATCCATGTTGGCTTCAAGTAATCACTGCATTGTTTTCAAGGTGCTTACAGATGGATTGCTTTATAATCTGCTCCAGTATTTTCCCGGGGATTGATATCGGACTGACTGGTGTGTAGTTCCCAGGTTCCTCCTTTTTTCCCTTTTTGAAGATAGGGACAACATTAGCCCTCCTCCAATCATCTGGCACTTAACCCGTCCTCCATGATTTCTCAAAGATAACAGACAGTGGTTCTGAGAGTTCTTCTGCGAGTTCCTTTATTACTCTAGGATGCAGTTCATCTGACCCTGGAGATTTGAACTCATTCAAAGTAATTAGGTGTTCCTTGATCATATGCCTATCATATGGAGTTCCATTTAGCTATCGTGGCCAGCAGCCATTGATATATCTATATTCTTCATGAATTTGTCTTAATCCATCTTTAAAGCCATGTAAGTAAGTAGCTACCACTTCATCCTGTGGCAGTAAATTCCGTACTTCAATTCTGCTTTGTATGAAGAAGCACTTTTGTCTGTCCTGGATCTGTTGCCCATCTGTTTGATGTGATGACCAGTTCCTCACAAATTTAGTGTCATAGAATAGCATCCAGTTATGTCACTTCACCAGCAGGAGGGAACCACTGGTGGAACAGATTTCCCCCTTGTGCCCCCCAGATCTGCTCTAGAGGGTTGACGGACCCTCTGGAGCAGATTTTGGTCATGTGCAGGGGGGAGGAAAGGACAGGGAAGCCCCCATCGTGCCAGTGGACATCTGTTGGTGCAAGGGTTGGATCCAACGCACAGGAATGATTTTCACATGCTTGTAAATAATACATGAGCTTTGGACTGTTACATCCCACATCATTAAGAGCCAGTCAGATAGCAGAAGAGGCAATGAAGAAATTCAGATTCTTAGCAGCCATGAATAAATGAACAATCATCTCAATATCAATCTGATTTACACACACTTTAAATAATTCAGAAACACTCTCACCTGTGATAGTTTATCTTTGATAGTGTGATGGACCACTCATCCACCCTTTTCCGGACTCTTGGGTCCCCCAAGAAGACATCACCTGCAGGTTTCTACTACCAGTCTTGATTATCCTAATAAAAGAGGGTGGGTGTGTCTTTTCCCATCACAATCAACCACTTAGCCCTCCCACTGGGATTAATGTTACATTCTGTTCTTATGAGAGAGTTTCTTCCATTCATTCAGCCCCGAAGGAGGAGATTCAAAGAAGTCACTTCACTTTACAGGCATGACTTCCATCAGAGGTTTACTGAGGAGGGAACTGTCTGGTAATATAACACTCTGTGGCTTGAAATATCTATTGCTGCAAACTCCCAGCAATAAAGTGGGGAGGGAAGGAAGAAGTGCGAAAGGTCTGCTCTTCACACTTGGCTGGCAGATTACGTTCCCCCCCCCCCCCGCCTTCCTTTTTTGACTAAATGTGGTACTGTCAATGGGCTTTGTCTGAAATTAGAAAGGTTTGAGGCTTCAGGAACACAAAACGTCTTTTGTTAGCAGACTCGTGAAAAGGAGCAAAACTGTGTAGTTTGGGGGAGAAGAAATCTGTCTTGTGACTTAAGAGAAACAGAATGGCTATTTCCCTCACCCTCAGTCCTTTCTGGGTGTTATATTATATGGGGATAACTGTGGCCTATCTTACAGGGTTGTTTAAGGATTAATGTATGTGAAACACTTTGAATACAGTAGTTCTTTCCCTATCAAACCCCATAGCAACTTGGAACTGTACATCGAATAAGCAACTTAGGGCACAGTCTTACGCATGTTTAGACAGAGAAAAGGCCTACAACTGGCTGGGGAATGCTGGGAGTTGTAGTAGGCCTTTTCTCTGTCTAAACATGCATAGGATTGCACCCTTAATAGACACGGCCACTACCTGCAGTGTCAAGCGAGGCTCCTTTGCAGTTGAAGGTGGAGTGACGTGAGGCAAAGGCAGAGCAGGAGCAAGAATTGGCTATATTTTATGTACTTAACTGTTGTTTTGCACGTGTTTGAGAACACTATTCCAGTGAATACATTGTTATGGTGTTAATTTATGGTGCCAATTTACTAATAGCACAAAAAGACTTGTAGATTTGAAGTGAGGACCGTGGTATTATATACTGGTATCAGAAACACGATCAATAATTATAAACATGTTGCAGTGATTGATGCTGGCATATATCATTGGCCGGATCTTTAGACTACAGGAAATCCAATGACCAAAAGCATGAGCTTGTGCCTAGAAGCATGAAGTCGTTTCATCTGGACAACATTCAGGCACAAAATCTTAAAGGCAATCAAACATTAGTACTCTCTGCTGAGGCAGCCCAGTTCTCACTGGGGTAGAAAACCTCTGTCTGACATGGGACAATCAGACATAGAACTGGGGGTTGACATGACTGAATACTCCCCCATTCCAAAATCCAAATCCATCCATATTGAAAACTGCCATGTCATGGAGAAGGGTAGGCTAGGACTCTTTTCTTGTATATACCATAGATGGATTTTTTGTGCGTGGAGGAACGTTTCAGTCATGCGAGTCCCCACTTTGCAGTGTGAGGTAGTACAGGCCAGCCACACCTTTTCCATCTCAGTAACAGCTAGACCAGTCTTCCCCAACCTGGTGCCTTCCACATGTTTTGGACTATTAACTCCCATCATCCCTGACCATTGCCCACACTGACTGAGGATTATGGGATTTGTAGTCCAAGGCATCTGTAGGACACTGGGTTGTGGAAGGCTGAACTAAGCCCTGGAGTCTCTCCCCAGAGAGCTGTTGTGTGCACACGCACACCACATAGCAAGAAACCCAAAGTGTTTATCTCAACGTGGAGGTTCTTCCTTTTTTCTGACAAGTATACCAGTATGGAAGTTTTTCAAATGCCTGTCTATTATATTTTCAGTGTACATGGAAGAAACCTAATATGTTAAGGGATATCCTCGGTAATTCAATCAGTACACATTTGTAAGTACCATTATGATAAAAGACGGGTAAGCGTATTGCGCGGGGGGGGGGGATGCTGCTTAAAATTATGATGCTAGTAAAAACCTGAGTTAACATTTGATGTGTGCAACCTTATCTTGCAAATCCAACCTTGCAACTTTTTTTTTCCAGAATGATAGAGTCTGTGCATTTATATAACTACCTGCTCAATATTTCCAAATCAATTTTATGGGCTTTAATTCCTCAGGCAGTCAGATTAGATCTTTCTGTGCTCCACCGCTGCTGTTTCATCAGTAGAGAAACTAACACTGAAGGTTATGAGCTGAATGGTAACTGCACTAAGATCTCCTTAAGTTTCTCTCCCAGACCTGTTAAAGCTCTTGTCGATATTCTCCTGCTTCCTGTAAGCTGGTTTTTTGAACACAGAACTACTTTGGAAAAGGGTTGCACAACTATAAATGGACATCCCTTTTCACCATACTTCAAAATTAGCCCACTATGGTCCTCTGTTTGCCCCAGACTTCTTTAGAGCTAGGGGCAAGCTGCCCGCAGTCCTCTAGCTAACAAATGACTCTCTGTGGAACTCCCTGTCTCTTGATGTCAGGCAGGCACCAACATCTTTTTGTTTTTGGCACCTGCTGGAGACATTTTTATTTAAACAAGCTTTCCTTGACTGACCAGCCATAGTTTTAGATAACATTATCTGATTTTAAATATTTTAATTCTGGATTTTGATTCTTTCTTTCTTTTTATTGTTCACCACCTGGGAATCTTGTCAGATATGGAGTGGTATATAAATTCAATCAATCAATCACACCATAATGAAATTAAAAAGGTAAGCTGCTACCTACATGATATTTGGTGATCAGTAGGCAGTCGACTGATCAGTCAACTGACAATATTTGATGGGTCAACTGACTAGTGTGTTGACCCTGCTCCTAATACTCTGTGCTGTTTTAACAGGTCTGAGCACCTGAACTATAGGGACCATTGATCTATTTTTAAAATCTGAGTGAAGAAGTTGTTGGGAGCAACATGCAGGGATAGTTTTTAAAATGCATATTTTAATTACAGTTTTAAAAACACATCTAATCAGAAACTCCCATCTCAAGTATATAAACATAACAGATTAAATAAGTAGCCCAAGAAAGAAGGAAAGCAAAAGGCAACAGTGATAGGGGGAGATATGCCCAATTAAATGCAAAATTCCGGAGGTTAGCCAGAAGAGATAAGGAATTATTTTTAAACAAGCAATGTGCAGAAGTGGAAGAAGATAATAGAACAAGGACAAGAGACCTCTTCCAGAAAATTAAAAACATTGGAGGTAAATTCCAGGCAAAAATGGGTTTGATCAAAAACAAAGATGGCAAGGACCTAATAGAAGCAGAAGAGAGCAAGAAAACATAGCAAGAATATACGGAAGATCTGTATAGGAAGGATAATATCAGGGATAGATTTGACAGTGTGGTCAGTGAGTTAGAGCCAGACATCCTGAAGAATGAGGTTGAATGGGCCTTAAGAAGCATTGCTAATAACAAGGCAGCAGGAGACAACAGTATCCCAGCTGAACTGTTTAAAATCTTGCAAGATGATGCTGTCAAGGTAATGCATGTCATATGCCAGCAAATTTGGAAAACACAAGAATGGCCATCAGATTGGAAAAAATCAACTTATATCCCCATACCAAAAAAGGGAAACACTAAAGAATGTTCAAACTATCGAACAGTGGCACTTATTTCACATGCCAGTAAGGTAATGCTCAAGATCTTGCAAGGTATACTCCAGCAGTTCATGGTACGAGAATTGCCAGATGTACAAGCTGGGTTTAGAAAAGGCAGAGGAACTAGAGACCAAATTGCCAGTATCCGCTGGATAATGGAGAAAGCCAGGGAGTTTCAGAAAAACATCTATTTCTCTTTTATTGACTATTCTAAAGCCTTTGACTGTGTGGATCATAACAAATTGTGGCAAGTTCTTGGTGGTATGAGAATACCAAATCATCTTGTCTGCCTCCTGAGGAATCTGTATAACGACCTAGTAGCAACGGTAAGAACAGACCATGGAACAACAGACTGGTTTAAGATTGGGAAAGGAATATGGCAGGGTTGTATACTCTCACCCTACCTATTCAACCTGTAGACAGAACACATCATGCGACATGCTGGGCTTGATGAAGCCAAGGCTGGAGTTAAAATCGCTGGAAGAAACGTTAACAATCTCAGATATGCAGATGATACCACTTTGATGGCTGAAAGCAAGGAGGAACTGAGGAACCTTATGACGAAGGTGAAAGAAGAAAGTGCAAAAGCTGGGTTGCAGTTAAACCTAAAAAAAAACAAGATTATGGCAACCAGCTTGATTGCTAACTGGCAAATAGAGGGAGAAAACGTGGAGGCAGTGACAGACTTTGTCTTTCTAGGCGCAAAGATTACTGCAGACTCTGACTGCAGCCAGGAAATCGGAAGACGTTTACTTCTTGGGAGGAGAGCAATGACAAATCTTGATAAAATGGTGAAGAGCAGAGACATCACACTGACAACAAAGGTCCGCATAGTTAAAGCAATGGTATTCCCCGTAGTAACCTATGGCTGCGGGAGCTGGACCATAAGGAAGGCTGAGCGAAGGAAGTTAGATGCTTTTGAACTGTGGTGCTGGAGGAAAATTCTGAGAGTGCCTTGGACTGCAAGAAGATCAAACCAGTCCATCCTCCAGGAAATAAAGCCAGACTGCTCACTTGAGGGAATGCTATTAAAGGCAAAACTGAAGTACTTTGGCCACATAATGAGAAGACAGGACACCCTGGAGAAGATGCTGATGCTAGGGAAAGTGGAAGGCAAAGGGAAGAGGGGCCGACCAAGGGCAAGATGGATGGATGATATTCTGGAGGTGACAGACTCGACCTTGGGGGAGCTGGGGGTGGTGATGGCTGACAGGAAGCTCTGGCGTGGGCTGGTCCATGAAGTCACGAAGAGTTGGAAGTGACTGAATGAACAACAAATATAAATATTAATGGTTATTAGTAGCCCCAATAAAGTTGTTAATATATGTTAAGGTTTGTTCCCAGCATTCTACAGTTTTTCTTTAGTCTCTTTTGATACCCCATCAGTTTTGTTAAACTTATTATCTCCTTTATTGTTTCCTCTTTTTTTTGGTAACCATTCTTATTTGTAGGTCTTTCAGAATTCTTCTTTCAGGTGCTTGAAAGGTTAATCTATATCTAACATGAATCACATATTTTTTGGAATTGATAATTTCACATAGCGAAAAATAGGTTGACAAGTTGCCTCTAAAGCAGGGATGGGGAAGGTTTGGCCCTCCAGATGTTGTCGGACTGCAACTCCCATCATCCCTTGCCATTGTCTAGGCTGGGTAGACCTGATGGGAGCTGCAATCCAACAACATCTGGAGGTCCACAAGTTGTCCCCCTGTGCTCTAAAGGAAGACAAAATTGGTGGGTCTCTATTAGAACAGCTGCAGGCTCTTCTTGATGTTTAGCCATGCAGCTCCTCTCTGTGCTGCTCAGGTAATGTTGGAATGAAACTTTGAGCCGCATGGGTGGAGCCCATGCCATAGATCAGTTGTGGGCAACCTATTGCCCTGCAGATGTTTTGGTCTACAACTCACATCAGCCTTAGCCAGCAAAGCCAAAAGTAAGGAATGATAGGAGTTGTAGGCCAAAACATCTGGATCACCAGAAGTTGCCCACCCCTGTCATAGATTCTCCCTGTTTTGGCATCACCCGTCCAGAATCTGGGGCCCTGGTTCCACAGGAAGGAGCTGCATTGTGGATTTGTCCTACATGGCCCAGGGCTTCTGACATTTCCCACGCCTCGCAGGAAGGAGCAGCAATGCAGCAGTGCACACGCCATGAAGATAACATGAAACAAGGCTCTGGGAATTGCTGCTTTGTAACTCTGAGCAGTGCTCACTGGGATGAAGAGTTCGGAAACCAAGGCAAATTTTATAGGGCGAGAACATTCCTCTGCAGTGTGCTGCACAAAAGATCCTGCTGTGTGTGTGCACGCGCAGACATGCGCACACACAGTTCCTGACAGCTCTGATCTTCACAAGCTCCGGAAGGCAGTTTAGCACCTTCCAAAGTGGGACTGTCTGCTAGCACCTGCAAATCAGGCTCAAGGAGTAATCAAAGTGTGATAAACATTAATTAGGATAATAACCAATAGCTTAATGGGGGAAAAGAAGAAATCTTGATTACGTTTTCTCACGGGATTTCTTCCCATCAGGTTTTTGATTGCACTTGCTCAGACATGAAATAAGATGCGAAGAAGCTGTTTTAAATGTGAAAGGGGGAAAAGAGCAGAAGGCAAACAAGTAGGGCTGAGGTGTTTTTCCCCTTATGACAGAATACTTGAACTTATTTGGCTTTTCTGCGGGGAAACACTCACTGTAATTTGCTGCCTTTCAAACTTTTGGTGTGAAACTGGCATTTATAATGGACTTGTAAATGCATCCTTAAGCAGTCATAAATTGCAAGTGTATGCTGATTCCTTCTGTACTTTCATGAGTCAATAATAGGCTCTGTGGAAGAAGCTGTGCTGGGGGTTTATTGGATGGGCAAGGGCAGCAGTGGCTCCCGCCCTCTCCTCGCTCTGGAAAGCCTTTGCCAGAAAGTTGGAGTAGGTTGGAGTTCAAAAGGGAATGTCTGGAACTGTTGAAAGTTTTAGCATATATTCCAGAATCCAAAGGGCAGCGGGTTTAAGCAGCTGAACCTTTGGCTGGGGTTTGCATTCAGGGTGGCTGGAAAATTGATTTACAGTATAGACATGTGTATATTTCCATTTCACCATCTATATTCTTAGAACTCTTTGTAAAAAAGTTATTTCTTCTCCCATGAGGCCGCTATTGACCTAATCTTAAAAGCCTAGGGCTATAGCTATGTTGTTAAAAAAAATCTATACAAATAAAAGCTGAAATATTTTGGCTAAATGATGCAAATTGAGGAAATATCCATATTTTCCTTTATTTTGCTCCTGCTAGTTGTGTGGAGAGATGGACAGCTATAGTGGAAATCCTACTGACCACCTCCCCTCGGGCTTCTGAGATTTCACCAGCCACTGCTTGCATAGTGCAGTGCTTAAGCTGAGCATCCATGTGTGCTGAATTCCTTGCTCACTGTCAAGGTCTGTGCTTTTTCTGCACTTGAATGTAATTGTAGCATATACGCAGCCCACGGTAACCCCATTAACTTTGGCCTGAGTCAAAGCTAGCATTGTCTGAGAGCTGGGACTAATTCTTTAGGCCTTTCTTTCACTGCTCATGACTTGGTGCAAAGAAGCCTTCTGTGCCATTCCCATTTGGTCTAGCATTTGTAAGAGGACAGCTGAGAGTTCTCCGCCATGAATTCTGCCGTGCGCTCATGCTCAGTTTACCATCTTACATGTTACAAAACTGGCTTCAGAATTGCCTGTGTTGGGTTTGCTTGCAAACATACAAAATTACAGGATGTTCCTGTTGCCATCTGCTCAGTTTCAAGGCCTGCGTCCCTGACCAGCTCTCCCTCTGCTTGGCCTCCCTTTTACTACCTATTCCATACATATGCAGTAGGTCTTAGGGAAAAGTCATTTAATACTTGAGCTGTTTTATCCTCCTGTGCTGTTCATTTCTCATTCCATTCCATAATGTTCTTTCTCCTTGACTGATCATTTACTTTTGTACTTGAGACATGAAATTGGAGTTGCTTGGTATTCTAGGGAGGTCTCCTTCACAGCTTCTCTTGATGTTTCTGATGTTCAGATGTAATTGCCTAACCTCCTCCCATTCTTTCTGGCCCCTCTCTTTATTGGAGTGAATTATAGTTGGTTGATTGTTCATGCCTAGGACCCAGCTGCTGATTGCAAATGACCTTTCGGTGACTGATCTCCTTAAGGCAGGTAGCATTGGCTGGCCTGCTCATAAAAGCTTGTCTGTCAAGAAGCTTGGCACATCCTTACTGAGAGCAGATTTCTGATCCATCCTTAATCCTGCACTGCCCTATGAATTCAGACCTTATGAAGCACTCTGGCTTTCACTCTCTTGACTCCTGGCATGGTGGCTTTGTCTTATTCAGGTACCTCTTCTGTTCTTATGTCCATCAAATGCAGTGTTAATAGCCTTTGCCAACACATCAAAGCCTTATCCTGTCCAAGACAATGCAGTGCATAATTAAGCGAAGAGTGTCGAAGCTCAAAGTTATGCTCTGGATTGTACATTGACAAGGATGAGCCAAAGTGTGGAAATACAATGTATTGGGTCGTCAGTAGACAGCATAGAATAGGGACATAAGAAGAGCCCTGATGGGCCAGACCAAAGTTCCATCTAGCCTAGCATCCTGTTTCCAAAACTGGCTAACTAGAAACTTCCCAGAAGCCAACAAACCAGGGCATGAACTGGTATTCAGGGGTATTCAGCTGCTCAACACAGAGATCCCATTTGGCGATTGTGGCCAATAGCTTTCAAACACTCAAATCGATTTTATTCTTTCATTTATTTATTGCATTTATATCCCACCGTTTTTCCTCTTGCAAGGAACCCAAGGTGGCTTACAGTATTCTCCTCCTCCCCATTTTATCCTCACAACAACAACCCTGTGAGGTAGGCTGGGCTGAGAGTATATGACAGGCCCAAAGTCGCCCAGTGAGCTTCCATGGTCAAGTGGGGACTAGAACCTGGATCTCCTGGCTTCCAGTCCAACACTCTCACCACTACACCACACTAGCTGTCCAGTGATATTGTTGTGTCATGTGTGAAACAGTGCCTACATTGCTGAGTCTTATGTCCTGGCCAGAAAGCTAGTTTGACCAGAGGGCCACTTAGATTGTGGGTGGTCGACCAGGATCCCATTGTGTCACTGCCACAGCTGGTACTCTTTCCACACGTACCTCTTTGCCTCTGAGTTGATAACTGGGGATTTCCCATCCTAAATTTAGGGACTGCAATCTGAAAAAAAGGCTGTTTGTACAGGGATGAATGGTTGCTGCTGGAGGGTTGTGTTTGAAACCCCATCGGTATTGTGCCTAGAAGACTTTAAATTGAGCTGTTCCCAGTCTACTGCTTGCTTGTTTGCTTGCTTGCTTGCTTATTTATTTATTTATTTATTTATTTATACATTTCTATACTGCGCAATTGCCGAAGCACTCTGGTCCCTTAAACTTTTGAAAGCAATTTGGTTTAATAATCAGGTTCAAAATTTCATTAGAATCAAGAGTTTAAAACAAGGAAGGCAAAGTTCTGTGTTCTCAAGGCATCTCTGTTGGTGGCTGAGGACCAGAAGTGTGTGAAACTTGGGATCTGTAAATCAGGGGTGCAGAACTTCAGGTCCACTGGGAGCCAAATCTGGCCCCTGGGGTTTCCCAGGTAGCCCCACCCACTTTCCCCCAATCATCAATTGCTGGTTCCCAGGTTTTATGCAGTCCCTCCCTTCTAAACAGTTGAAATGCTTTTCCTAATGTTAGTTACTGTCAGGAAGAGCTCGACACTACAATACGCTGGTGTTTTTTGTATCTTTGCTCCTGCCCCTTTTGCCTTTGGTCCCACTTCTTTTGGTTCGCCCACCACTGGAATGTGGTCTCTGAGCACTTCTCAGCCCTTGAACGGAAAGAGGTTCAACACCTCTGCTATACGTCATTATCAGCAGCACATAGCAACAAAGGCTTCTCATTTCTTCTGGGGAGGAATCCTGCAGCGTCACATGTGAAGCCCCCAGAGAGGTGTTCAAGAAGCAGAGTCTCGTGGCCTCTTTCCAGCTTTACAAAGCTGTTTTCTTCTTATGAGGGAAACTGTCAAGGAAATAACCACAGCTTGATTTAAAACTTGTTAGGAATTGTACTGGAATGGGGCAGGGATCTAATACAAAATTTATTTGGAGGTCTGTTCTGACCCACTGGCTCTAAGCTCATCTTCCCTGGATTAGGAAACTGCTATCTCTATGAGGTACTTCTTAAAAATTCCTATCCTGCTTTCCTGTGTTAAGATATTTGAAGCAATGTAACATACAGAACAATGTAAAATATACCCTATAAAATAATCATCCTATCAAGCAGGTTATAAAAACTAGCAGTGTCCAAACAGCAGGCCAGGTTGGGGAAGGTTGCTGTACACCATCATAGCAGTTATGGGCACTATCCAGCGGGGCTGTTGTGCAAGCAGCCGCACCCACCGATTCCATTGCTCAACCGGGACCCACCACTTCTGCAGCAGAAATTTAAGGCTTCCTATAGAAAGCCCCGAAATGAGCGGAAACACTCCTTTCTGGATCAGGTCAGGATACTGCCCTATGTACCCAAAAACCATTTGCATGTAAGTTATTCTCTAAATTGCCACACTAGTTCATGTTCAGTCTAGAAAGAATACTGGAAGTGAGATAGGTGAGTGATGATGAATCGGGACAGCCTGCATACTAAGTGTCCTGCCTGCTTTGCAACGGAGAGCTGATCTGTCAAAGGTTGTTATCTGCCCCACCCCCATCACCGCAGGATCTCTGTCCTTCAGTCTTGAATGTATTTATCTTCCAGTGCCATTGCAAATCGGGGAAATATTCAGTACATATTCATTTATTTGCTGCAGGTATCCCACATTTATCTGCTTCTGAATGACTGCCACGGGTCTCTGTTTCTGAATGTATTCTGAAGGGACATTGATTTTTCATGCAAGGGGCTGGTACTTTTGCTTGTTCAATGTTTAGAGAGGAGGTGTGGTGTGGTTTGTTCTGGCTGGCTAATGCAAGGAAGCCTTGAAGTTCCGCAAACACGTGGGGTCAAAAGTGGATGCAACATTCTATGCCAGTACCATACTAATGGCAGACCCCAGTCCATCGTAAATCGGGGGGAATGCAGATGACCATTTGCCAAGTGCTGTTCCTGGAGTGCACATACCCACTTTGTAAGGACATGTTCTGCATGGGTCTGCCTCTTGGCAACGCCAGTTGTACCATACTTCACCTGATGCACAGTTCTAAGGAAGCAGGGGGAATGGGAAGAGGGAAACAGTGCCAATGACTAGCTTACCAAGTGGTCACATGCACAGTATGGTGAGTCACCACTTGTTATTTCAGGGGTGTTGAACTCTTTTCAGCCCGAGGGCCGAATTCAGTTTCTGAAAAGCTCTTGGGGGCCGTATTCAAGTGGTCAGCAGAGCCAAAGGCAAAAGGGGTGATGTCAAAATGCAAAAACCGCCAGCATCTTTTAACATAAAGCTGCCAGTTACTAAGCTTTAGGGGAGGCATTTCAACCTTTTAGGGTGGGAAACAAATCTCACAAAGGCCTGGAGACCACCAAATGATAGGCAGTTGCGGGAAGGAGTGGGGAGTGCCTGGTGATGAGGGGAAGGGGGTGTGGCCATCTGGGGACCCTCGGAGGGCCAGGTTTGGCCCTTAAGCCTGAGGTTCACCACAGTTGTGTTTAGTGGTTGTCTGTATTCCCTCCTTAGTCACAATTATCCCCATTGCTGTCAATGGGATACAAGTGTGACTAACTTGAGTTGGATTGGGGACACTGACAATACTCACACACTAGTGAGGACTGAAAGGGAATTTAAATGTAAAAGGCGTAAGATGAGGGCCTTCTAGTTCAGTGGTAGAGCACGTGCTTTGCGTGCATAAGGTCTCTGGCAGTTTGAGTTGTGATCTCTAGTAGCAGCACAGAGACCACAGATTGTCCTTTCCGGTCATAATAAACAAAATTGGACTAGGTGGGCCATTAGTCCAGTTCAGAGAAAGGCAGCTTCATATGATCATAAAAGATTGCTTTGTGGGCGGGGGGGGGGGCATTGCTGGGAGGCTCAAGTGTGCAGTTCTTCCCCCTTTTTATAGATAGAACTACTGGACGATATCATTTCGTTTCGTTTCATTTATCTCATCTCGATACCACCCAATAGCCAAAGCTCTCCGAGTGGTTCACCAAAATTAAAACCCAAAATACAACATAGTAAAAACATGATATAAAATGTTTAAGATACAAAAAATAAAACAAACATGCTATGTGAAGCAGCACTTAGGGATCAATGTGTTCTTGTTCGTAGCCACACCAGAAGCAGCCACAAGTGTAGGGTCAGCTGTAGGGTGTAGTAAAGTTGCCTTAGCATTTTTTAATTATAATCCTTTTGGGATCTCTCACTTCATCTTGAAGCACAGGAGCAAGAACTTTATGCCTGAGCATGGGATGGGTTGCTCCCAGCCAGGGCACCCCATTTCTTAATCAGTTGTTTTCCAAGATCAAACTCATACAAATGAAGGAATAAGATAGGGAGGGATAGATGATACCATGGAAGGAGGCCTCCCAGGTTAAGTGGTGTGTGTGTACGCAAGGGATGACAAATATAATAAACATACAAATATAATATACTCAAAATGTGTAGCATGCATTTTTACAGTTTTTATTTTTAGGGTCTCTTCATGAGTGTTCATAGAATGATAGAGTTGGAAGAGGCCATTTGGCTATCAAGTCCGAACCCCTGCTCAGTGCAGGAATCTGGGTTAAAACATCCAGTTGTGAATTCACTGGATTATTAAAACAGAAGTAGCGATCATTTTTAAAACTTTGCTTGTTCAGTAGCGATTGGATTACTAACTGTCTCAGCTCTTAGATATGCCTCAGGCTAAGGTTTTGTTGGAAATGCCAAAGCTCAGAAGGATTAAGTTGGGGTGATGGAAGAAAGCATCTTAATGTGGGGAAAAAGCTCAGGTGGGGAAGGAAGCAATGTTAGTTCTTCAGCGCAGACCGTCAACACTTGTATCTTGCTTCAAACTGAACCAAGTTCCTTGGAGCAGAGTCAAAGCCCTGATAGAGGGGCCCACCAAACTCTCTCCTACTGGCTGCATTCCCTTGACTCTTCCCCAGCAGAGCTTTATTCCACTCCTTTTCTAATGCACCTGCTGTTTGCTACTTTCTATCCCTTAGCCCCACTGCTCGCTCGGCCCTTCTACTGCCTGTCTGTCTCAAACGTGAGGCAGTGGTTGAATGGCTGCCAAACAGGGCCAAATATTTTATTGTGTTTTGAGGGATCTGTTTTTATGTTACATTTTAATTAGGATTTTGTTTTTCATCTGTATGTTATCATTAGCCACCTTGAGTGCCATTTTTGGTGGAAAGGCAGGGTATAAATCAAATAAATAAACACATCTTCAAGTTGGTTGGGACTCGAAAGGACTGTGAATGCAACTGCATAAAATTCAAGAAAGAAAACTCAGCTATTCAGGAGCCCAGTACAGCAGACAAAATGGATTAGACAAATGTAACCAGATAGATGTACTTCAGGTGGTTCTGGAAAGAGAGAGAGAGAGAGACAGATTGAGAGAGGGAGAGAGAGAGTCTTAACCACCAGAAAAGTGCAAGTGGTTGAGCATAGGGATGGGTGAATAAGAATGTGCATAGAAGCGCACATTTTCAAATATGAATGCAAGTTCAGTAAATCGCAATTTTTTCCTGAAAATGATACTCTTGTTCACGTAGCAATTGCAAACAGGACGTGTTTGCATCATTTGCAAACATAAACAAAATTCTTGTACTGTCCTAGTTGAGCAACTTCTCTGTGAGTGGTTTGCCTTTCCCAACTTGGTGCCCTCCAGATGTGTTGGACTACAACATCCACCATTCCTAGCCAGCCTTTGGCCAAGCAGGCTGGGGATGATGAAAGTTGTAGCCCAACACACCCAGAGGGCACCACCAGGTTTGGGAAGGCTGATCTAGACATTTGCTTGAAAGTTGGGTTGCTGCTGCTGTTATATTTGTGTGGCGCTCTGTATTATGTGGTTGCTATCAAAATTGTGCCCATCTATGCCTCACTGCTCGTGTTATTGTGGGCGGGGGGAATTGGCTTTCGGTGCTGTTTTTAATGACTGGCATTTTTATTGGAACTGTGACTTGGTTTTATTTAATCCGTACATCGCCCAGAGACCTTTTATTGTTGGTTGATTAATAAATGTTGTTATAAAACAAACAAGTTCATTCATTCATTCTTAGGATTTCCCAACAAGTGGAGGCCAGCTGGACACAGCTGCGGGCCATCGATGAGAGAGTCACTCTTGCTCAAGCCAAAATTGAGAAGATCAAGGGCAGCAAGAAGGCGATCAAGGTAGTAGATGCTTGTAGCTGCTCTTTGGAACTGTACCACAGCTGTCACACCATGACTAATGGCCAAATGAAACAATGTTGCAGAACTCAGAGTCAGAGAGACCACGGAGTGAAGGAAAAAGAGTTTTTCTTTATTTAACGCGCAGGCTTAAGCCTGGAATCACTTCCGAAGAGCCAAAAGCCCCGAGGCACATTATAAAAGCAATGTGTTAGACATTATGACACATATGAAACGGCTCCTCCTCTCCCTCCCATGTGGGGTTGCAGTCCTCAACATTTCTTCTCTTAGCACCGTTGTTTATAATACAAGAAATGGGTTATAGGGTAGCCATGATAAGGAGAGAACAGCAGAGAACATGATATACAACTCTATGCTGACCTTAGCCTTTGTTGACAAGATAAGAGATTCCTGCGTCTCGTCAGCTTACAAACATATATTTCAGAGAGCAAGAGCCCAGCAAGAACATGAAGCATGAGACTGCATGAGGCTACTTAGTCTGACCCCCGATATGGCTGCTACATTCCCCCCTTAAATGCATAATTTTGTTACAATTATAGCATTTCTGATAAGCGAATGCTCATAATAGTCTGCAAAGCACCATACAAAACCTTTTATAACATACATATCGCTTAACCTCCTGTTGGGCTATTAGAGCGTAGAGGGCGGCAGTTTTACTAGCCGAGACATAAAACAGATTGGTTAAACAGCGCATAAGACAAGGAATGCAAAGGCATAACAGTATCTCTATGAACAACACTGGTAGAATTAGGATGAACAATGCTTTACTCCAGTGATGTTAGCCAAGTGAAGCCAGTAATTATCAGTGAATCGCTGGGACAAACTTCCCCCTCCAGGGGCAGACCCCCCTTTTTCACACCTTATTAAGGAACTATAATACAACACCACTAACACTACAACATGCATATTTGATCTTCTTTGGGATCTGACCGTATGCTGGGCAGCTATTCACCTGGCTAGCTGCAGTAGGGTCTAGTCCCCTTCTTCAATTTTCCCCAGTTGCAGGTCTGACCATACGCAGGGTGGACAGTCTTCCGGTGTGCCCACAGTAAGGTCTAGCCTGAGTCTTCTTACTGCTTTTTCACAATAATTTTTAAAGGATTTTTAGGATTTCTGGTCACAGTCCACTCCCCCCCCCCCTTGCTCTCTTGACTCGTGTCCAATGTATCCAGGGTTTAACTCCAGCTACTTTCACAGCTGTGGGGGTGGAAAGTATAACAGTTTTTGGCCCTCTCCATCTGGGAGTCAAAGGGTCATTTTTTTACTTTTTAACCCATACTTCATCTTTTGGTTGGAAAGGATAAACTTCTGTGATGGGAATTGGGGGCTTATTTTCTAAGACAAAGCGACGCTGGGCTTGAAGAACTTTGCCCAGTGTTAGGACTTCTTGTTTAAGGCTAACGTTTGCTTGCTCTTGATGCCGCTCCAGTGTCAATCATGAAGTCAATGTCACGGCCCCTCACAGTCAGTGTCACGGCCCCTCTCCAGCTGTCTTCTCTCTCGCCCGTTCTGGCTCCTTTGGTTTTCTCCTTTGTGTATTTGATTTATTTTATTTGGGCATTCATGCCACCAATGTCCATCTTGTCCACACTGGGCACACTGTGCCTCTGCCTCTGCTGGGTCTTCTTCTATTTTTTCGTCCACGTCTTCTTGGGCTTCTGGGTCGAGGGGGGTATATTGGCGATAGGCATCTAAAAGACGCTCCAAGTACGCTCTGGGGCCTCGGTGGCACCTTGCAGCACTTTAGACACCTTGGTCATATTAACTGACTTCTTCATACCTGCCTTCATGGCTTCTAACGGCAGGGTTTGATACTGGGTGAGGCGCTCTAGCCCCGCTTGTGTTTTGGGATTCCAGCGGGGGGGGGGGGGTACTTACAAGGAGACTTTATTGGGTAACTTACAGCACGCAGGTGTACCTAATGGTTGGATCAGACAGCTTCTCTGAACCACGAGCTATTGCACTAAATGGGTTTTATACCATACATGTTACCCATGAGGCAGCACAACATTAGCAAGCATTTTCAGCATAGGCTAGAAGTGTTTGGTTCTCAGGCACAGCTTCCTGTAAACAAACTTCGCTTCCCAGGCAAAGTGCTTGATAACACTTTTACTCATTAGTATGGGAAGAGAAATCTCTCTCTCTTTCTTTTACTTTCTTTTTCTTGCTGATCTACCTGTATTGCAGATCATGTTTCAAACTTTTTACATAAAACTTTCCTCTATGCACCAGCCTTGTCTCTTCATTTGTCTTTTTTGCAAGTTAAACTCACTTACTTAAACCTTTCTGCCCTACACTAGTCCCAGTGACGCACATTTGGGATAGGCTCTTCTTCTCTTTCTAGTTACATTTTTTTCATCTTAAAGAACTATTACATTATTGTGGCTACTTTACCCCCAGGTAATAAGCTCCAGGCACAATCAGCTGCTTCTGATTCACCCTGGAGGCAACTATGGCCACGCTTCTTCTCTACAAATGTTCTTTCTCTTTGCCTTTTGCCTTCTCTTTCTTCTTTTTTTCCCCCCCTTCTGTATCTGTCTGCCACTTTCTCTATTTCTCTGTCTTTTCTACTTGTCTCTGTCTTTCTCTACTTGTCATCCATTGGGAACCACACTCAGTATCATTTGGAGTTGCAACTAACACTAATCTGCAAATATCACATATATTTTATGATATCTAAGAAATTATAAAATATACACAACAAACGTTTTTTGCAATTTAACACAATGAATGGAAAACACTTTTTGCATGGTAAGGCATGATGGAGCAGATCCAGCAATTATACTGCTCCTCTGGCTGCATGCTCAGGGCTTGTCAAAATCAAGGGATGGGCATACTCACACACGCAAAGAGTTCTAGATCACCATTTTTGCATCGGCAACTTTATGCTGCATGAGTTCTAGCAGAAGGAAATCTAAAAGTCATAGATCAACTCAGCCTGTTGTACACTGAGCTGACTACAAACACAGACACACAGTCTACAGCAATGAGAGTTCAAGTTTTTGAAAAGCCTCACAGCACTGTGGAAAGGGGGGAAGCTCTCAGGGCTATCTATCACTAGACAAGCTAGCCCGGGATTTACAATATCACACACACACACACACACCTTTTTTTCTCTTCTTCTACTTGGTACACGAAAGCAAAGTGCCGAAACTCAGGATGCTGGGGGGTGATGGGCATCGCCTTATACTTGCATTTTTCAGGCAGCCATTAATCTTCTTCGGGGAGGCGGTGGGGTGATTTGCAGGACTTCAAAGGCAAGCTTTCCAGTTAGTTTGAATTTGTAAATCCCAAGCTTAAAACAGGACACAATGAGGTACAGGGCAGCCAAATCTTTGTTTTGGCACAGGCAACAAATAACTCAGGTCAGCTTTCTTCGCTGGGGTCTCAAACAGGAAAACAGTCTTAATTTAAAGTTGTAACATCACTGACAGCATCAGCCAGCCAGCTACACAGATTTCACTAGTTTTTTTTAAGACAGTTACTCTAATATCTTCTCTTTTTTTCAATCAGGTTGGGTCTCCCAGCTTACACAGTTTATTGCAGCTTCCAGGAGCATGGTAGTAGCGTGATTTTGGCTTGGCCAGGAACATGCTGTCTGGTTTCTCGGTCTCTTCAGCACACACACTCAGGCAGTCTAACACTGGACACTTAAATTAGTGAGATTTCTTCATTGCAGGGAATCCCACGGCAAAAGCTTAACAGTTACGCTCTTCAGAAATCATATAGCTGATGGTCTACAGGCTCTATGAAATTCTAGGACAGTTCAAAGCTAAACACAGCTACCTTGACAGAGATCTTCATCGTGGTCTTTCCGCTTTATTCTGCCTTGGGACAGTCTTATGGCACACTTTCTACTCGAAGAGGGGTCTAGCCTGTGCCCTGGGGGCTGATTCTTCACCTTTATTCCATTTTGCGCCTTTATCTTCTGGGTCTTCATTTTCAGTTTCCATTTCTTAGGGATTTTATTTCAAATAGGCGAGGTGATGATGTTGGACAACTCAGAACGTTGTGGGCAATTCTCCTGCCCCCCCCCCCCCTCGGCGCACTAGGCTAACGGCTACTTCTTCGGCCTCACACTCCCACGCTTTGTTAAAAGCCAGGCTGTCCTGCAACATTTCTCTAATTAACAGCCTCAGATCTTGTTCTTTTTTTTTCTCTCAGCTCGACCTTGAGCTTTTTGCTGTTTCCTCTCTCTATTCTGAATCCTTTTTAAAAAAATCTTTTTCCTTTTTTTTTTTAACATACATCTCAAGGGGGTGCAAGTCTTGCTTCCCCCACCTCCCACAGCCTCCCTCCTAAGATAAAGACGGACACAATGGAGGAAAGGGGATTGGTCAGTGAGTAAGGGGTCTCACTGACCGGCACAAGAGGAATTTTTACACCACGCACTTTGCTACTGGCCTGGGCACCCGGACGGCCAACAGTATGCAACAGAAACCGCAGTAGCCACTCACACAATCATCAATTTCACCACTTCATTCATATGTCCCTGCCACCCACTTTCTCACTTTTCCACTAGAGCGAAGCAGTTTCCTCAGCGCCTTGCTGAGTATTAGTGCCTGCTCGGGGGAGTGATCAAGTCCCCCCTCCACCCCCAATCGGGTGGGTCACCTTTTGTATACGTATACTAACACTGACCTTCTTCATAAGGCGGGGCCCTCTTTTTTTCTGCCCAGTGGCCTTTCTCCTAAAGGCGGGGCCCTCTTTTCACTCCATATACTTGCCTTTCTCCTGAAGGCTTCCAATGTGGGTTTCAACTCAATTGCAGCTGCAGTATGGGCAGGGCTGAAGTTCCTTCCTCCGCTTCCCAAGGTTCTCTTGCCGCTCGCTGCCGTTTGGGCGGTTCCGGCGCAGGCTTTCTCCCGTTCACCTGACAAAAAGGTCGGTGGCACCAAGAAAGGGAGGCATGCGCCGAGCCCTCCCTCCCAGTGCGGCGATTAAGAGCAGGCAACTGCCACCTCTCTGTCTCAGCGCCTGCCACAATCCGAGTCACGGCACCATTTATGTTGCAGAACTCAGAGTCAGAGAGACCACGGAGTGAAGGAAAAATAGGGTTTTTTTATTTAACGCGCAGGCTTAAGGCTGGAATCACTTCCAAAGAGCCAAAAGCCCCGAGGCACATTAACACATTGCTTTTATAGACATTATGACACATATGAAACAGCTCCTCCTCTCCCTCCCGTGTGGGGTTGCAGTCCTCAACATTTCTTCTCTTAGCACCATTGACTATAATACAAGAAATGGGTTATAGGGTAGCCATGATAAGCAGAGAACAGCAGAGAACATGATATACAACTCCATGCTGACCTTAGCCTTTGTTGACAAGATAAGAGATTCCTGCGTCTTGTCAGCTTACAAACATATATTTCAGAGAGCAAGAGCTCAGCAAGAACATGAAGCATGAGACTGCATGAGGCTACTTAGACTGACCCCCGATATGGCTGCTACAACATGACACATGGCAAGCGAAGTCATGCATGGGATAACTGTTGGCCTGTGGGAGTTCACTGTTTACACATATGAAACAACCTTGGACTCGGAGAGGGGGGAGCCAGCAATGCAAGCCTGAAAATGAAACAAGCCACACACACAGCAGAGGCTGCAAAGCAATTTCCTTCCTGTGGACTTCAGCCGTCCTTGGATTTGGGTTGAGGGAAGAGAGGATTTTCACTGGCAGCCGAATGCCTGCTGCTTGTTGTGCAAGACAAGAGTTCTGACCACAGATCTGAGGCACTGAAAAATTCCAATTTAATTTCCTGAGCTTCACCATGTGGGGGTGCATTAATATAATTCTTACAGCAAAGTGCTGTGTAAATTTGTCTGTGATGAGCCCCTTTTTTGTCTTCTCCAACTTGTAATCCTTTGGGCCTAACCCCCCTCTCTAGTTTCTTCTGTCAAATCCTAGAGCATCCTTCCCCAGCCAGGTGCCCTCCAAATGCTTTTGACTACAACACCCATCAGCCCCAGAGAGAATGCCTTTGAGAATGATGGGAGTTGCAGTCCAATACATCTGGAGGGCACCAGGTTGGGAAAGGCTGGTTATAGGTGTTTTAGATTTATTTTTTATTATTTGATTGATTGATTGATTGATTGATTAAAAGATTTACAGGCTGCCTTTCAAAGCAGGAGCCCTCCAAAGGTGGCAAAAAATGGCTAAAGTGTATACTAAACTGCTACTGTTGACATCCCATATTCTGGCATCATCCAGCCCCCAATTGGTGTCACTGATTACATGATAAATGCTCCATCATATCTATAACTTTGAATTACGTCATATGCCATGCCTCAGAGCACCTCATTAAAATTTAGTAAGTCTGGTTATTTTATACATAAGGAATAGAAAGCTATGAGATGAAGGCTTCCAAATGCTGCTCCAAGGCCCTAGTTCTGTATTAAGTCACTGATCCTGTGTGTTTTCACTCTCCCTTGCCAGCCTCCAAGCCATCTTTACTGTGAGGTGGCGACATGTACTTTTCATGTTCAGATTCTCTCTTTCTGTGCTAATCTCCCAAGGTGTTCTCCAGTTCAAAATACCCTGCTCCAGAGCGGCTGCAAGAATATTCCTCCATTTTTGCTGGTGCTAGGGATCCGGATGCACATAAACGACAGAGGCGCAAGATTCAGAGCAAACACAGAGTGTTCGATGAAAAGTCCCTGCAGGTAAGGGAAGTGGAGGTAAAAGGTCATCTTGACGCATTCCTCTGCCAAAGAAACAGGACTTCTCTTGATGTTGGATTTTCAGATGTTGGAGGAGGTTGTGAAGGCCTTAATTAGGACAGGGATTATTTGATTGATTGATTGATTGATTGCATTTCTATACCACCCCAGAGCCAAAGCTCTCTAGGAGTTTTACAAAGATTAAAACACATTAAAATACAGTATACGAAGTTTAAAAACTTTTAACATGAAGAGGCTCCAGGGAAGCAAAAGTTCTGCAGAAAATGGAAGGGTGCATTACCAACGCCCCCCGCCCCCCTCTACTGGTGAGCTACTCAGGGTGTGCATTTGTGGCTACCTGTATATAGCCTTCTGTTTGCGTGTGTGTTCATTGATTGGGTCATCTGCATGTCTGGGACGGAAAGCACTTTGGAACTGCTTCCTGACCCAATTGTGACCCACAATGGCTTGAGGGAAAGGGGAAGAAGAGGAGAAAAGCTCTTACTTTCCTTGGCAACAGTCTGCTCCTCCCTGGCTCAAGGCCAAAGGTTTTCAAACTCTTTCCTAGGAAGTCTGGGGTCTCTTGGAAGGTTACTGGGTTTTTCTATAAGGTGATCAGTGGCTCCTGTTCACATGGATCTGCATTTAAGTGTCTGAGCCTCTCCATAAGAACAGTGGCACCGCTGGGTCAGAGCCTGTGTGCATAAAGCCTGAATTCTTTCCTTTTTTTTTAACACACGAGGTATTACGCAGCTGGTAGTTCATGCAGCTCTTAGTATTCCCTGGTGATTGCAGAGGAACAACCAACAAGAACACAAGAGTGGCAAGCAATATAGCTTAGCAATAATTTTAGAGTTCTTTCAGATAAAAAGCCTGCCTGCACCAGGGGAATGTTCCCCCTCCCAAGAGGAGTCCAGTATGTGATGCTGCTTTCCTGGGATGTGGCTAATATGTACTTCTGGGACTTGGAACAGATGGAAAATCTCTCTTTTCAGACAAGGGATCAACTAAACTGCTTCCAGGCTCCCACTTTCTCTCCTCTTTTTTAGAGAACCCAAAAATAAAGCTGGCCTTGAATAATTCAGTGCTTTAAACTTTCCTGCAGTTTAATGGAAGCAGAGTCTATCACAGGAAAAGTGGCATGAATATTTTAGGCTGGGTTCAGAACTCATGGAGCTGAGCTGCGGGATGTGCAGAGAGCTTATGAACCCACTGGAAGCAGGGCTGCTGCCATCTGCTCCACTCCCACTGGGGCATAATTAGATGGATCCCGCCAATGAAGTTTTTCAAAGGCATAAAACATGCCACGTGCTTCAGTCTCAAAAACACAAGACACTCATATCTAAATGGTGGCTCTAGTCCTCATGGAGATGACAATTAGTTTCATATGGATACGTGAGAGATTATCTTACTGTGTCTTTCGTCCTTTTCGCCCAGGGCTGTGGGGCCTTTTTCAGTTCTTTCAGCCCAAGGCCTGAATTCTATTTTGGCGAAGCTCTCGGGGGCAGCCTTGCAGGGGTGGACAGGGCCCAAGGCAAAATGCGGCGTGTGCAAAACACCGACAATGCCAGCATCTTTTAATTTAAAGCTCTTACTGCTGTTAACTCAGCCTCAGGAGAGGCGTTTCAACCTTTTAGAATGGGGGGGAAACTGTGCAAAAGCCAGGAAACCACAAAACGATG
Source organism: Heloderma suspectum (assembly GCF_057233095.1). Taxonomy (NCBI): domain Eukaryota; kingdom Metazoa; phylum Chordata; class Lepidosauria; order Squamata; family Helodermatidae; genus Heloderma; species Heloderma suspectum. The sequence goes on from NC_139464.1 coordinate 26,471,548, forward strand.
GGCGATTGAGGGGAAGGGGCATGGCCATTTGGGGAACCTTGGAGGGCCACATTTGGCCCACGGGCCTGAGGTTCTGCACCTCTGATCTAACTTATTATTGCCTAGTCTGACAGTGATGCTCCAAACAGTCTCATACAGAGGACTTTCCAAGTGCTAGTCTCCAAGATCCTTTGGAAATGGAGGTTAGGGGTTGAACCTGGGATCTTCTCCTCCAAAAGTATCCAGTTCAGGCCAGGCAGAGGGCCTGTGGGCTGCTAAGCAAGGCCGCAGGAGCCAATCTGGAGCAGCCAGCACAAGAGCAGGATGTGTTCGTAAACATCCAGTTTTGGAGAGCAGCAAACTGGTTTCAGGTAGCTCCAGCTCAGGACTGTGAGAGCAGGAGTTGATCCCCGGAATCCTAAAGCTCAGTTGGGCTGGGATGAGGCATTATGGGAGCTGCACATCCCGCTGCTGCTTCCTCCCTTCACCTCTCACTTGATCGTTTCTAGTATTATGAATGGAGTCATGTGAGGTCATCCCATGGAGAGTTTTCCCCATCCTACAAGTGGCAGCCAATGATGTGGAGTGAAGGCCGGGAAATTCACAGTGCAGTGATTTGAGAACATGCATGTATCAAGGGAGGGAGAAAGAGGCACAGCTTTCATCAGTGGCTTGACTGTTTTAGTTCCTTCCAGCATAATTTCAGCCATCAAAACAGGGACTCCTCTCCTTGGCTTGCTAGACTGCAAGGGGAAGAGACTTTTATCCATCTGACTTCATGTCACACCTACTGCGAAATAAATGCCAACTGCCTCCACAGATTCAGTCCTTATGAAGCACAACATACCATGCAAAAACCTGCAGAAGCCAACACAAATAGTCTTCAAGAATCACCGCAAATCTATTGGGATTTTTTTCTCAACCATGATGGGCTAAGGAAGTCCCCCAGTTAGCAGATATAAAATCTTTCGTGGAGTGCCAGCTCCCTCCTGGCATCCTTCCTTTTTCCTTCATTTTCAAAGTAACTTTATAACCAAGTCAACATTACAAATCTTTCAAATCTGCATTGTAGTTCTGAAATGTTTGGCCAGGGACCAAGACTAATGGTTAACTCATTCTGGTCTCTGGTATTTTAAACATCCCTCACAGCTGTAATCATGACAGCTCCCCTTGTTGCATCGTGAGAGAACATCTCTTGACATCGCAGGCACAAGAGTACCCATGGATTCATTGTGTGTAAGTGTAAGCCAACCTCTGGAACTCACTGCTGCAGGGTGGTTCACAGTGATGTTCAAAACAGTGCTTAGCCATTTGAATTGTGCTGGATGCCATCCACTGGGAACTTCTGCACAAATCCCATAGGACTACTTCATTCTGGAACAGCTCCTGTTAAATAGAGCATGCCCAGTAATCGATCATGCTCAGTTCCTCCAATATCTACCCCAAAGTATGTAGGTACAGTTTATTGATTCTACGTATTGGTTTTATGTTTTCATGATTTGTGTACACCGCTTTGTGCTTTACATATGCTCGTAAATAAATGCATAATAAGTTGGATAAAAATGTGAAGGGTGTTTGAAGTGCAAGTGTTTCAGGTTGGCATTCAGCATCCACATATCTCAACTGGAATGAGAAAATCCAAGGAACGGGGCAGTTTCTCTCTAGGGAAGGTCTTTCACTCGGGGAGATGAACACCTGCTTCATATGCAGATGGAGTCAAGTGCAATCCCTGGCATTTCCAGTGAAAAGGTTCGGTTGGCAGGCAATGAGAGAGACCCCCTGCCAGAGACCCAGGAGAGTCACTGCTGCCTCGGACTGGTTGGGCAAATAGTCTAGACCAGCCTTCCCCATCCTGGTGCCCTCCAAGTGTGTTAGATTGCAACTCCCGTCATTGGGCTGGCTGGGAATGATGGGAGTTGCTGTTCAGCACATCGGGGGTCAGGGCACCGTCTAGGGAAGGCTGGTCTAGTATAAGGGCAGATTCTCCTGTTGCTAAAGATAAGGGGCCAGGTTTTATTACAACAAGAATTGATGATCATGATGATTATCAATAATAATAATATCATCATCATCATATAGGAAGTAGAGCTTGGAAAGACCGCTGGCACACCTCCAGCACCAGTAGAGGGCATACATCTCCATTCAAGGTTTGCATACCTGCTCGACCACCACACCTGCTCTAACGGTGGGAGGCAAGATGGAAGATACACCGGAATAAGGGATCCGAAGTGAGACCTCTCAAACCCTGTGGCTTTCTAACATACACATTGCCTATACCTCTAATCGCCTTATCTTCTCGCACTGCTCCACGGAGTGGCAGCAGACACACTTCCAGGGCTGATTGAAATTCACAAGAAGGAGGTTTCTGCAGCCGCTCACTGCTCCAGGACGAAGGGAGGATGAGTGGGGCCGGCCAAGGCATCAGCACTCTAGGAGGCTTAAAAATGAAATGTCAGTGCATGAACATTAATGCTCACAAGGAAGTCCTTGTTTCTGCAGTACCTCAACCCCTCCCCAATAACCATTTATAAGCATTTGCTTTCATTTGCTGCTACAGTGGCAAATGTTAAGAGGCATTCATTTCATTTCACAAGTGAGAACTCCATTTCAAAAAGAAAAACTGGCATGTACATGTATGTGTAAAATCAGTCTGTCTGTCTGATATATATATATATTACACACTCACACTCACACACCCACACGTAATTGTGATTAACAAACGGAGATTTCAATTTAGCTAACAAAACATTTTGGCTTCCACCTTCATCAGCTGTTAAGATACAAATGCTATTTCCAAAGTGGCAGTTGTAGAGCTGTGAGGGTGGAATGTTCAGATCAGTTGCAGATGTTAATCAATGTTTGTACAGTCCTCCAGGTTAAGGCCATGTGGTACCGTGTGTGTGCGCGTGCGCATGTGCGTACCAAGGACAGTCCCTATTTTTGCTTTTTTTGTGATGCCTTTTAAAAATGGTTCAGGTTGCTCGATGTGCCATTCCTCTGTTTCCAGTTCTCTGTTCTAGGTCTATAGAAATTACTGCTTTCAGTTTTGGGGTGGAGGGTGCAGTATTGTTAATCTAATGCATATTGTGTTTGCGGGCCTCTGGGCAAGATGCGCTCAGTGCTTCCTCCTTGGTGCTGTTGCCACTGTCCATTCATTAGCTTTTTCCTCTGGACCTAATCCACCCACTTGAAGAGGAAAGGTGAACAGGCAGCATCAGCAAGAGGGAACAGCGGTAGAACCAGGAGGCTTCAGAGATTAGCACTGGGCCCATACTGGGGCACAGGGCCTTGGCAAGTGCCCCACAACGCTGACCTCCTGATGCTGGCACTGTGCATATAAATGCAAACCCGCACACACGAGCCACGTCGCGTGCACACTGGCACTTCACAGGCTGGCCGAGCTTACTTTGGTAAGTTGTTGAACATTTATGTCTCTAGCATATCTTCACCACCACCCTCCCCCGAAAATAGTATTGCCATCATGGCTTTTGCAACCATGCATCCCATCCAGTATTTGGAATAAAGCCTTCAGTAGTATGTCATAGAGGGAATAGCATGTTACTAGTCCCTAATATCATCTGTAAAACGTAGAAGGGAATGTGTCTCCAGCTATAACCTGTTCCTATGAGGGAGGGGAAGAAATGAAGCACTTTATCTGGGGGACAGTGTTGCAATGGGGGCAAAATCTGCCCTCCACCCACAACACTGGGCAGCCCATCCACCAGTGTCCCCCTGGAAGGTGGCACCAGGGTGCTTAGAGCAGGAGCAGTAGTTTCACCCACCCGCACAACCCAGGTGCCAGGTTGGGAGGAGGCACCATGGTCCTCTGGGAGGGTGTTTGTCCTTTCCCAGCTGATACCACGGCAAGCTGCGCTGGGCACGTAAGGTACCAAGATGACTTTAGATGGCTCCCCGCTTCTCGGCAAACGGCCCAGGAGCCCATCACCTCACGTGCAGGTTCTGCTAGAGTACTGACAGCCGTGTTGCTCATATTTTGCAGGAGAAGGTGAAGTACTTCCCAGTTTGTGTCAGTGCAAAAATCCATCAGGAAGATGATGCAGAAGAGGGTCTCGGTAGTCTCCCCGGGAACATTAGTTCTCTTAGCTCCCTGCTGCTCTTCAATACCACTGAAAACCTGTAAGTCTTGCCCGGTGATTGCTGCTCCACCCTAGTCCTGGACGGACCAAACTACCTGCTGTTTTCTTTCTGGTTTGCAGCACCAAAAAGTCCCTCTGCCCTTACTCCCATCTCTCAAGGCGAAGGGTTTAAATCCACCGGTTTGAAGCCCAGCACCCCCTGCTAGCCTCTCTTCTTTGCCATGACCCTGAAACTGTATTGTGAGGATTCCGCACCCCTCTGCCCCCGTCAGTCCCCTTCTCCAAACTCATTCCTCTTCTTTGCCTTCGCTTTCCTATGAATATTGTGCCTTTATAGAGCATTAAGCACCAGCTGTGCACTAGAAAGCAATGGGGTCTTGGCTCAGTGGATTTGCACTGAATAACAGCATTAAACAAGTCCAAAATGAAGGGGAAGGGGGGCATTCATCAAGAGAGAGGAAATACTAGCAGGTTGAGAAGCTTTTCCCTGCCAATGGAGGTTGGTGGCTCTGACGTCAGTGAGGCAGTGAATCCACTCTGTGTTTTTGTCAGAATCACTCTAAAGGAGTTATCCAAGGTCCAAAGCACCTTGGATGGCTCCTTTGGAGTTCTGACAGAAACCTGGAGTGGATTCACCGCCCCACTGACATCGGAGCCACCAGTCTCCTGTGGTCCCTGTGCTTGCAAATCCTCCCTTTAACTTGTAAAACCCTTAGACTTCTCTTTTTACCCTCCCCTGTGCTTGGAAGAATACATGCCCTTGCCACCGTTACTGGGACAATGTTCTGAAGTGTCGTGGCCCAAGGAATTGGATGTGAGCTTTGACCTACCTGGGCAAGCCACAATCTCTTAACCTTGATTTTTCCTCAGTAAAATGGAAATAATGGTAATCAGGTCACAGAGCCTAAACAAAATAAATGTTGTAAGGAAAAGAAGAAACAGATAAAATTCAAACACTGTTCTTTTGACTTTGAGTCATTGTTGAATCTGTGTCTCTTCAAGATTTTTATTTTTGTTTTTTGGTATTTTATTTAAAATATTTTTAGGTCTCCTTTCGAGGCAAAGCCTCCTTGAGGCAGTTTACAAGACACAATTCTAAAACAATAAAATATAAAATGCTATTAATGGAGACAATAGTGTAAAGCCACAAGAAAATTCTGTCTCTTCTTTCTTGTTTCTTTCAAATCCCTATTTTGGTAGGTCTCCACAGTAAATTAAGTTAGAACTGGTGGCCAACACTTGATCTGTCCAGCTGTTGTGGGGAGAGATCTTTGGGGCCATGACTCAGGAGGACAGAGCACCCGCTTCGCATGCAGAAGGTCCCAGGTTCGATCCTCGGCGGCTCCAGGTATCTGCAGAAAGGCCCTGCCTGAAACCCTGGAGAGCTGCTGCTGCCAGTCAGTGTCAACAACACTGGGTTAGATGGACCAGTGATTTCACTCAACATAAGGCAGCTTCCTATGCTCCTGTCTGTTTAGGTTCAGGTTTGTCCCAGCATTTTGGCTATCTGTGAGGTCTGCAAGAACAGTGGTGAAATCCTGACAATGGGAGCAGAGCCTTTTTTTCCTGCACCCACTTTAATGTTAGTCCTTCCTGTGTGTGTCTGTCTTGCTCTGCTTGAGGTAGGCTGTTGAGATTGTCTTCTCCTTCCATCTCCCAAGCTACAAGAAGTATGTTTTCCTCGATCCCCTGGCTGGAGCAGTAACCAAGACCCATGTGGCTCTGGCGACCGAAACAGAGGAGAAGCTCTTTGATGCCCCCCTCTCTATCACTAAGAGGGGACAACTGGATCAGCAGGTGAGCCATTTGGAGGCTGGGAGGGCAACGGAGAGAAGCCCGTATCTCTTATCTGCCTAGACCCCAACAGTGAAGGTGTCCCGGGGAAGTCATCCTCTTGGAAGAGATGAATTCTCCCCACCCATGTCATTTGCTTTAACAACCTCATTGTTCATTTCAGAGCAGGATGGTCTCTCTAAGTTCACCAAGAATACAGTGAGGGCCATTAACATGGACATTTAAAAAGTTTGCAGAACATGTAATGCCTGGATGTGTTTTTCCAGGTTCTGGGAAGAGAGGAGCCCTGGTTTCATTGCCTGCATGCTTCTCCCATGATGCACCCGGCTGGCCAGTATTCAGCACAGCCATGGCGCTAGCAGAAATGAACACCAGTGCAATGGGGAGCTACCACTTGCTAGCACAACCCTAGAAACTAGCCCCAATTAGCACTTCAGGAACGGGGGCAGTCAACGGGGCTCGCAGAAGGGAGCTCCGCTGACTTGTCCTCTTCTGGAAGCATTTGTTTGGGCTGGTTTCCACGGTTGTACTGGCAAGCTAGCTCCCTGTTCCGCTAAAGGTCATTTCTGCTAGCGCAACATGTTTAACACTGGCAGACATCCAGCACTGGACATTGCCCCCGAGTCTTACTGCTGACCATCTGTGGTGTCCTCCTGTCCTTTGTGTATATCTTCTTAGGTGGCTGAAAACTACTTCTACGTGCCAGATCTTGGGCAGGTGCCCGAGATAGACGTGCCGTCCTATCTGCCTGACCTGCCTGGCATTGCCGCCGATCTCATGTACAGCGCTGACCTTGGGCCTGGCATTGCACCTTCTGCCCCTGGCACTGCCATACCGGACCTGCCCACCTTCAGCACAGAGTCTGCAGAGCCCTTCCAGCCAGGTACGCATTCCTCCTGCACTCCCTGTGCAGCAGGGAAGGCAGGACTGAAACCAGAGAGGGCACTTGGAAAGAAAACAGACACATGGCACAGCCGTAGCCACTCGCATATCTGCCAGGGAGGGTATGATGAGCAATTCCTCCTTCTCTCTCCCCCCCCCCCCAAATCTGGATACTATGGCAAGAAAGCGACCTTGCCGTTAAAGTTGTACAAAAGTCTAATTCTCTGATTTGGGGGCCAGGGAGGGCAGGGGAGGAGAACATACTGATGCAAACAGATGTTAAATCTCAATTTTGTACCCACAAGCAACGTGTCAGAAAGGGATGAGTCTGTATTGGGCCTTGTGCTTTCTGGCTTCTTCATATGTCCTCTGGAGACAGGTGGAAAAATGGAGCTGCCAAGTCTTTCAGACTGCTAATCCATTTTAAGTAGGGAGTGATGGCTTCTAATCTGTGATGCTGGTGTAGAGAATTAGGCCCAGAACTTCTCTCATTTTCTTTGATGGTTCTTGTGAACACCTTGAAATAGTGATTTAGGGATGACTGGCAGCTCTCTTGTTCCTTATGAGGCTTAGGGGAGTATGGTGTGTATCTAGTTGGCAGCTGATAAACCAGCTACAACTTTATTTGGCTGTAGAATGGCCAGACCATTTCCATCTGTGAGTTCACGCTGTTGTATCATTTTCGCATTCGTCTGGTGTTCTGCTTTTCTAGAAACACAGGAGTGCAAATTCATTGAAGAGTTGCTGCTCTAAGACCTGCAGAATGATAACCCAGAACATCTAAGAAGACTAGCAACAGGATTGGGGGCGGGGGGGTTGTGGCGGTAATACGTTACTAAATTCCGTTGTGACTCCCAACCTTCCTCCTCTCCATTCTAAGAGGGTCAGGAGGCTGCACCTATTCTAGAAACACACAGGCGCAAATAATTCATTGTGGAATTGCTGTTCTGAGACTGGCATGAAAACTCATTGCACCTAGGTGAATGACTAGTAATCAGCACACTGAGGCTGGTATTTTCATTACGTTTTATGTTGTCGATAGTAACATTCGCTTTTCCATTTTTCAGATATTCAGAAGGATCCACACCTACCACCACCCCCTCCCCCTCCTCCGCCACCCCCACTCGAACTGCCAGTTAATCCACCGCCACCCCCGCCTCTTCCTCAGGCCCCATCCAAGCCTCGCGTGAGCAGACAGGAAAGCAGCGCGGTGCCATCAGGTGAGGCTGAAGGATTGGAGCTGAGAAAATGGAAAAGCTGACTCTGCGATCCTTCTTGCTTCTTTGGATTTCATTATAATTTATATAGTGCATTCAAGTGCTGAAAGCCCTTCACCTGTATTATGTATTCGTAATCCTTACAATGACCTTGTAAGTTATCGTCCATCCGTGTGTTATTCCCCCCCCCCCCAAATATTGTAGACGGGGAGGAGGGACTGAGGCTGAAAAGAGCGGGTTGGCTAAGGCTGCTGAGTGGGTTAATGTCAGAGGCATGATTCAAACTGGAGACTTCCTGATTGGCAGCGCAGTCTCTCTTAGCTGCTACAGTACACCCGTGTTTGTTGGTTTGTAGCAACTCACTCAGGTAGCTTGACCTCACCCTAAAATAAGTGTGTTCTTATTACAAGTAGCATTGAAGGCTTACGAGCATCAGAGTGCCCTTACTAGAACTTCAGGGTTCATCTAGACCAGCTTCTGCTTCCAAGCGGCCAGCCAGAAGCCTCCTAGGAAACCCACATGCACATGTAGGCGATAGTCATCCCCTGTCGTTTGCACCCAGCATTTGGTAATTGGAGGCACATAATGCCTCTGAATATGAAGGTTCCACTTAAGTCTCACGGCTGACACCCACTAATAGAACTGAAAGAGAGGGCATCACCACCACATCTTGTGACTAGGGATGTACGAAAGTCACTTACCTTTTCGCGGATTGTGTTTGGGGGGGGGGGAGGTGCTCCGTCCCTCCCCCCGGAATCCTTGACCGGGGGGGGAGGCGATCTGGTCCTCCCCCCAAGAATCCTCGACAGCCGGCTCTTCTCCGTGGAGCAGCCAGCCAGGCCAGGGCCGTCCGCAGCTGGATTTCCAGCCGCAGACTGGCTGGTGCGGATGCAAATGGCGGCCGCCGTAGCAGCCACCATTTGCGTCCAGCCAGGGAGCCGTGATCGGCTACGTAAGTCTTTACGTAGCCTATCACAGCTGGGTAAAAAAAAAAAAAAACTGTGTACGCAAATGGCAGTGGCTACGGCGGCCGCCATTTGCATTCCTTATTTTTCGCCGTTTTAGTCTACATAAATATTTACGTAGACTATTACGGCGAAAAAAAGGGGAACGCAAATAGCGCCCACTACGCTATTTGCATTCCCCTTTTTTTTTCGTCGTAATAGTCTACGTAAATATTTACGTAGACTAAAACGGCGAAAAATAAGGAACGCAAATGTTGTTTGCGTACGCCGGTTTTTTTTACCCAGCCATGATAGGCTGCGTAAAGACTTATGTAGCCTATCACAGCAAAGACCAGAGTGCAGATGGTGGCTGCGGCAGCCGGTCGAAAGACCAGCTGCCGCCGCCGCCAAAGCCGCCGCTGGAGCTGCTGCCGTCCGGAACATCTGCCCCAGGTAAGTCTTGTCCTGGGGGGAATCCGCGGGGGGGGCGGGGGGGCAGGCCGTTCCACCACGGATTTCGGGGGCCAAATGCCAGTGCATTCGGCCTCACTGAAATCCGTGGCAGAATTCTCCGCCATCCCTACTTGTGACAGGGAATCCCATAAGACAGTTTATGCACGGGAGGGGGGGAGAGAGAGAGAGAGATGGGGGAGACTTGGCAAAGGAGATGACAGCTTGAAAGATGAGGCTCCCAGGGACAAGGCTCAGGCTTGCTCCCAGTATAAAACAGCAGAGCTCTTCACAAAGGCATCAGGTACAAAAGCTATAGTATAGTATAGGCACGGGCAGTACTGATGGATAACGTTGCAAAATAGCTTTGGGCCCCCATTTTTTCTTTCTGCAGCTGCTGTTCAGGGGGCGCCAAAGGAAGTTGTGAACCCGTCAAATGGCCGGGCCACTCTTCTGGAATCCATCCGCCAGGCAGGTGGCATCGGGAAAGCCAAGCTCCGGAGTGTCAAAGAGCGGAAGATGGAAAAGAAAAAACAGAAGGAGCAAGAGCAAGGTGCTGCCCGCCCTCCCCATTCCATCCCCGCTAGTTAGAGCTGGCTCATTCTGCTGCTGGGTGTGTAGGATAGGATCCGATGCAGCAAAGCCTAACCATTATTCCCCACTCTCACAGTACGGAAGGGCTGTGTCCCCAATCGGACCCTCTTTTATCGAACACAGGTCACGTTTAATCTGTGATGGCAGGGATGCGTTAATGCAGCGGTGGGGAACCTGTGGCCCTCCAGAAGTTGTTGGATGTCAGCTCCCATCAGCCCTAGCCAGCAGGGCCAATGGTCCATCCAGGTGATGTGAGTTGTAGTCCGATGGCACTTGGAGGGCAACAAACTCCCCAGGGCTGCATTAGCACCTTTCTCTAGGAATCACTCTGCTGCTCCTTGGAAGGTTAGCACTGGAAGCACGTTCGTATTGAGAAGCCCGAAGCGGCTTAGAATGAAGTCCCTTTGGAAATGTGACTTGGCTTCTTCTTGGCCCTCCTTGCTCCCTATTTGTGTCCTAGCACAGCCTTCCGCTTCCTTAAGCTTGGTTCAGATTGAACATCTATACATGGTGCGGGAACAGGATCATGCCCACTTTGGCTAGTGGGCCCAGCTGTTCATCTCTGGGTCTGCTGGATGTCCCTGTGTAAAATTTATGTCCAGTCCAAAGATCTCCTTTGCTGGAGATACTTAAGCAGAGGCTGTGCTCTGTAATGCAGACCCTGCATTGAGCAGGGGGTTGGACTAGATGATGTCCAAGGTCCCCTCTAGCCAGTGGAGGCTGGTGGCTCCGATGTCAGTGGGGTGGAGAATCCACTCCAGGTTTCAGTCAGAGCCAGTCAGAAGTCTAAAGTAGCTATCCAAGGTGCAATAGCTCCTTTAGACTGGCTCTGATTGAAACCATCAGATTTCAATCTGATGAAATCTGATTGAAAGATGCAAATCACCACCCCACTGACATTGGAACCACTAGCCTTCACCTCTATGATTCTCTGGTACTATATATTTACCAGCAGACTCCAGCTACTCTGTGCATTTAGCATCTTCCTTTTCTAATTATGTAGTTGTGATTTTCTTTTGTATGTTTTTCTCCAGTGGGAGCTAAAGGGCAGGGCGGAGACCTGATGTCAGATCTTTTCAACAAACTGGTCCTCCGGCGCAAAGGTACATGAACATGTGGCCAGCTCTGCCTCCCCAGGGGTCCAGCAAGGCCAGAGCTAGTGTGGCGGGTGTGTCTCCTATTGGCAGACAGCAAGATACTTTTTGCAGCTGACCAAGGGCTTGAAGGCCAAGTTACAGTGTGCAGATGCGTGATTAGATCTCCCAGTAGTTTAAAGCTTAAAAGAACCTGAGTGAGAGGGACAAGCTGGAATGGGAGAGAGAAGATTGGACCAGGACAGTAGTACTGAGGCAGGGGCTGTTTGAACATTTCCCCAGATTTAGGGATAGCACAGCTCCTTTGCAGATTTCCTCAAATCTGTGACACCCCTTACTTTTCCTTTGAGATCTGCCACCAAAGTTGGGGATGGAGCTGTGCTGCATTTCCAGCCTTCCTTCCTTTGGCACAAAATGCTGATGGGATCGCTGAACAGATGCTTCCCCGTGAGGTGTGGCTCCATTTGCTGGGCTAATCGGCTGCAGTCCTCAAACCCCTCCCCTTCACCCTTTGTCACCGGGACCTCCGCTGCGCAGGGCTGACGCACTGTCAGTCTCCGGGTGCCATTTGTTTCGCGTCACCTGCTTGCTCTCCTTCTCCTGCAGGCATCTCTGGCAAAGGGCCTGCGGCTGGAGGAGACAGCAATGCCCCCAATGTGTCAGCTGGTGCCTTCGGCCGCATCTCAGACACAATTCCACCCCTGCCACCCCCGCAGCAGCCAGCTGGTGAAGAGGAGGAAGATGACTGGGAGTCCTAGATGGCTACGTCCCAATGGGGTGGGCTCACTCCCATGTTGCCAAGCCATGGTGGCTACTGGACTGAAGAAACCGTCTTAGGAGGCAAGCTGTGGAGGACACTGATCCAGCAGAGCCCGTGTCACTTGTCTCCTCCATCTTCCCTTCCCCTGCTCTGGCTTCTTTCCAACTCCTGCTGCATATACTTCTGAATGGACATTACTGCTTCTCAGTCTGCCTTTCTACCTCCAGCCCAGCCGGGTGAATGATCCGATTGGGAACTCTGCAGAACCTTGTGCTGGTGCGTGCTCGAAGATGATCAAAGCGGCTTCTCTCTCCTTGTGAAAAGAGCCCCATCCAGTCTCATGTCGTACATGGAGCTCATCAAGGGAGCTCTGGTCAGCAACAACTGCATTCGCCTCCTTCGGTAGGACTCAGCCTTGGAAGCTTGGTGGGGAAGGACCTGAGCTTCAAAAATGTACAGGTATTGCTGAGAGAGGCTTTTATTTTCTCTCTCAGCCCAATTCTCACTTTCTTTTTTGTGTAGCAAAAGCTCTGCAAGGCACAGTGCTCGCCTGTCAAGTGCAAGTCACTGACCGATTGGAAAAATAAATACATCCGATGCAAGTAACCACTTGTTTTTTGTTGTGTACCTCAAATACTCTAAATGGAGAGAAGCTAGGAGTAGAGCCTGGGCTGTGTTCTCATCCTTGTTCAGTAGGAACCACCACTAGAACCCGCTTCAGGAGAGAATGTCTGGAGGAAGGCAGGAACTAATGATGGCCACATAGTCAAGGGAGGCACTACATCCGTTTGAGTGTAGTATGTTAATATCCTCTGGCTGGTGCAAAAATCATACTTGGATTTCCTGCCTCTACCCACACAAGATAGGATTGTCACTATAGGAGAAGAATCTGTCTACTCCTTTCTGCTCCCCCTTCCAAGTAGTTTTCTTTTTTATCTCTTCTTCAATTGTATAAAAGCTAAGTAGGGTCAGTCCTGGTTAGTACTTGGATGGGAGACCGCCTGGGAATCAGGCTTCCTGCACTGAGCAGGGGTTGGACTCGATAGTCTTGTAGGCCCCTTCCAACCCTATGATTCTATGAGATAAAAGGAAGATTGTGCTTGCGTGTGGCATTCGGCAGGCCCCTCATCACTTAACTGTTAAAGTAGCACCATACTTCTTAGGTTGCTCTGGGAGACACTTTCAGGTGCATTTGTGACATCCAAACAGAAAGCAACCTGTGCATGACTCAGTTTGCACATAGTGACCAACCATGGGCAAATTAATCAACGAACCCATGTTTGGTTGGGGCTACAGGTGAGCACACTGCCTTGGGCCTGCTTCTGCTTTGCACTGTTTAGCACACAACCTGGATGCAAAGCGGAAGCAGTGGGCAGGTGGGAGGCAGCCCGCTTGTTCACAGCCTTAACAACACATGGGTGGTGGTTACGTGCAAACCAGATCTATATCTTTGGCACCCAGGGCGCTTCCAGACAGGGGGCCCCTGGTGCTGCCCCATAAGAAGGCATGGTGCAGCTCATCCACCTTTTTCTCCATGGTAGATTTTCCAAGGAAAGGAGAGAGACGGAAGAAGGGGTGAGAAAACATGGGAGGGTTATGAGTGGAAGGCAGTGTCATCTGGACCCCCGATTAAATTCAGTCATTCAAGCAGGGCAGTGGTGCAATAAAAGCCTGGCCTGGAAGCACCTAGAGTTCTTAACCATGTGGATGCAGCTATTTTAAAATGTGTGTTATGGCCACCCATGTATGCAATACTGGTTTTTTCCTGGCGCATGTGCAAAGCATGGCGCCCTTCCTTGCGTGGAGACAGAGCTGGTAAAGAACAGAGGGGAGGCTGTATTCTAATGAGAGGCCACGCTGACTTAGCTGTCTCCTTTTTAGTTTTGCCATGCAGTTTTATGCATTTGAGCTTTTTTCTTTTTTTTTTGAGGCTGAGGGTGAAGAATTAAATGAAAATGCTTCACAGGCAATCCCAATTAAATGAAAACTGCTTCACAGCCTCTCCTCTCCACACACCCCATGAAGCTAGTCTTGATGGACTACTGTAGCAGCCCTGTGTTGTTCCTCTGACAACAGGAGCTTTTGCTTAAAGTTCAGACAAGCAGGCTGAAGCTAAGCGTTCCTTTGGTGAAGGGATTCATTAAATTTAAACATCGCTGCAGCCAGGCTTAGTGCTTCAAAAGCTGAAGTGACCTCCAGTCAGTGTCCTTTTGACATACGACGACACACGGTCTTTTCCTTTCTCTTTTGTAACTGGCCACAATCGACGGGGGCGGTGGAGGGGGAACTAGCTTGGTGGGTTTTGCTTAAGACGACATTTGAAACAGGGCAGGAAGGTAAGGCCTCAGCCTCTGAGGGTGTATGGAAACAAATAGCTGCTACAGGCTCTTGCAGAGTTGTCTTCCCCAGCCAGTTTTAGCGATGGAGCTGAGTGCCTACCTTGAACTTTGAGCAAGACAGAGCAAGACCAAGAACTACCCCCGATGCAAAAAGAATGAGTAACAGACATCACATGGATTTTCTGGAGCTGATCCAACCTGCCCTGGATAACAGAGCAATTCCGTCTGACCCAAATAGAAGAAAGCTCCCTTCTTCCCATTCTGTGGCCCAGGTCTAATTTACTACTAAATTAGTAGCTGCAGGAAGCTCCCCAAGCAAGACATTTGAAAAATACTTTAGTTAGTGAAGGAAGAAATCCATCTACAGTATCAACATTAAGCAGTAAAAGAAAAATGCAACACATTCAAACGTGCTGAAGGCACTTCATAGGGAGGGACATGGTAGCTGCGAGCACGTCCGTGACCATCATGAAGATACAGACTCACAACTTGATTTCTTCTCCCAGTGGAACTGCAAGACAGAAAAGAGGAGCTTCATCAGGCATGGAGAGGCTGAAGTCAGAGAAGTTAATAAGGGGCATAATTCAACAGCAGGAAAAAGTTCACAAGAGCCTAGCCGTAGTGTCTTATTGACTCCCTAGTTCTCTGGGATTATATAATTCCATGAGACATGTCTGTGTTGTACGTGCGTCTGAAATTTGGTTAAGTAAGGTCTGTTTTAGGACTCACCTTTCTTAGTGCTGCAAAAGCTGGCCCAAAAGCAGGCTTGACCTGGGTTCTGCTTTTGATCCACTGGGGGAGCTTGTTGAAAATAGCTGGACGGCTATACCTGTGGTCTAAGAGCACAATGCTGGCAAAGTCCTTTTGATGC
This sequence comes from Heloderma suspectum, assembly GCF_057233095.1. Taxonomy (NCBI): domain Eukaryota; kingdom Metazoa; phylum Chordata; class Lepidosauria; order Squamata; family Helodermatidae; genus Heloderma; species Heloderma suspectum. Next base: position 26,486,569 of record NC_139464.1, read on the forward strand.
CGAATTGCTCTTCCTGTAACAGAGAGACCCACACCCCCAAAAAAGATCACCCACTGTACTGCTAATCTACTGTGTCTCAAGTCCCAACAGTCTCGAAGGCTTAGGTGCAAAACTGGGGAATTGCATGCAAATTTCTCTTCCCTCAGGAGGAACGGGGCATGGAGATGAATCAGAGGCACAGCTCCTGCAACAGGTTTCAGTATAACTACCTCACTGTTTTGTCTTCCAATGTGGCTCCTTAGATTGTGCTACTAACTAAGGCACCTGGAATTTCTGCTCCCAAAATTGGTGAGCATTGAAACTACCGACTTTTAACATATTGCTTCTTTCTAAGTACAATTTAAGTTAGCGATAAGAAAGTGCTTCATACTAGGTCACAGAAGGGTTGAAATAGTGGGCAGGATCCAATAGGACAGTTACGTCTCCACCAATTCCCTTCTGCAAGAGGTGGGTCCCACCAATTCTGTTGCGCAAGCAGCCCCCGCCGCTTACACAAGGGAATTTTAGTGCTTCCTGGGGGAAACCCTGAAACAAGCAGAAAACGTTCATTTCTGGAAGGAGGCAAGTAGGCGGAACTCCCTTATGCGAGCTGCTTGCACAACAGAATCGGCAGAGCAGAAGAGCCCATTGGATTTTGCCCCAGTGTTACTTGTACTTAGAGTAGACCCATTAAGATTAACGGGAGTTAAGTTAGACTAACACTGGATACAGCTCCCTGTTTGAACATCTAGCCCAGGGTTGTGTGGCCCTCGAGATGCTGTTGGATTACAACTCCCAGCATTCCTCACCATTGGCCATGATGGCTAGGGCTGATGAGAGTTGCAGTGCAACGATACCTGGAGGACCACGCGTTCCTCGCCCCTGATCTAGCCCAACATTGCCTATGGCAGTGTCTCAGACGGAGGTCTCTGTCCCCACCTGATACTTGAGCCTTTTAACTGGGTATGGTAGGAATGGAACCTGGGTCCGCCTGCATGCAAGCACGTGCTGTATTTGACCCGTCCCCTGACTAATTATCTTGGCAGCCTTCCCCAACCTGATGGCCTCTAGATGTGTTGGAACTACAACTCTCATGGCTGGGGGATAATGGGAATTGTAGTCCCAACATATCCAGAGGACGCCAGGTTGAGGAAGGCTGTTCTAAAGCAACCTTGCACAGAAATCCCCAGAAGAATTTTACTGGATACGTACGCATGACAGCAACAGCACGGAACAGCCAGCGGTTCCCTCTTCTGCCTTGCAAATGCTTCCTTGCCCCGTCACCCAGAGGGAGGTAGACAGCTAGGCAAATGGCTATTTACAAGCCTGACTTACTGGGATCAGTGTTACAGAAAACTATTGATTGCTGCTCTGTGCCCCCTTGAAAGCCAGGTCGCATGCATCTTGGATAGCTCCTTCTAACTTTGCTGGCCCATGGCTTACAGGTTCTGCTGGAGCTGTCAGGTTGGGCAGCAACGGCAACTGCCATACTGGAGAGCCTCCAACCCCCTCGCAAGACCTTCAGTGGGCAGCATCCTTACCTATGGACTGGTTGACGGCTTTCATGCACAGGTTCTCAATGAGCTGCCTGCCCGGTGCTTGGCCAACGGTTTTTGGCTGGAGGGGAGAAACCAAGACAGCAGGAGGGATGAATGAGCAGGTCAACCTAGGAGTTACAGCCTTCCTGCCTACCCACTCTGTACGCCAACCTTCCCAAAGCTGGTGCCCTTCCGCTGTTTTGGACTTCAACTCACATCAGACCCAGCCAGCATGGTCAATGATCAGGAATGCTAGGAACTGTAGTCCAGAACATCTGGAGGGCACCAAGTTGGGAACGGCTCCTGTAATTACAGCGCTGTTAGAGCCTGGAGCTCCCCAACCATTCATGGCTGTTGCCCTCAGGAAAGAGGCAGAGCAAGGAACAGAAGCACGTTTTGGCCTGGCAAGGTAAGTCAGGTTACATTTCCAATAGTAGCTGCAGTTGGGCTGGAAGAGAGGTTAGGAGGGGTACCTGGGCAGGGGTACACAAAAAGAAGCTGCCCTGGCAAACAGCTGTCAGAACGTTCAGGGGCTGGACAAAGGGCTTAAGGGCAGAGGTGATGACAAAATGCATCTCAAAGCCTGCGACTCCATCCTGGGCACTGCAGCAGCAATAGCAGGTCCCACAAGAACTAAACGGAGCATCTGCTACCCATTCAGACCTCTCTTCTTGCTGCCCCACTTGCCCCCACCCCCTAGCACTTTACGACTTAAAAGCAGTGGCAAAAACCTTTCCCAAAGCCATGAACAGCCCACAGCCCCCGTCCTTGCAGAATTAAGGGCAAGTCCACACACGCATAACAAGTGGATGAAACCGCAGCATCACATTGCAATAACTCAAGCATCACAGCTTCCCCTTCCCCTCGAGCAGACTATATTTGCAGTGCGACAGTCTTAGGCATTCGACCTAACATGACCGACGCCCCCAGGCCTCTTCTGCCTGACCCTGTGAGCCACTGTTACCGTTCACTCACTTGGTCCTGCTGTAGTTACATTCTGTTTCTAGGGTCAAGTTGTTAACCACCATTCTCACATTAGAATGGGGGAAATTACAACTTCTCTCACTTACAAAGATGAATGAAGCAAAGGTTGCAAAGCACTTTGCATTCAAGAAACGCAACGTTGATTTTATAATTTGGGTGGCTACTATAAAGTGAGCGAGGGCAGGCAGGGGGGAAGGATAGTTCTTTACCAAGAACAACAAAATGGGACATGGCTATGGAAAGAGAGATCTTTGTCAACTAGTAATGCCCTCACATCACGCAGGCACAATGCAAAGGTAACAGAAGTAGGCAGCGAAAAGACGTGGACCGTTACCATTGTCTTGTCAAGATAAGCCATCTTCTCCTGAAGTTCTGGAGACCTGATGTTGGGGTAGGGCATCCCCACCATAATCACACACCTGGGGAGAAGGGGAAGAAAAGATGAGGGAGAGAAATATGCTACCCAGAGGTACTGCTGAAGCTTTGGTAAATAAATGCACTTCAGAATGGTCAACTAGCCATGTTTTCCTCCTAAGGTGTATTAATAGGCTTGTGTGTGAAGTACATTAGAAGCAGGCCAAGTTACCTATTCCTGGAACCATGAACAGCAATTCGAGAGAATTTCAAGACTGAAAAGGAATTCAGGGAGCCAAGTGTGTGTGTGTGTGTGTGTGTGTGTGTGTGTGTGGCAGAGACTGTTATCCAGCATATTCATTGGCCTCCTGGAGGAGGGGGTTCCAGTACAACGGGGAGTGCAGAACCTCTTTCAGTCCAAGGGCCAAATCCTGTTTCAGAGAAGCTCTCGTGAGTGGCTGGAGCCAAAGGCAAAACGGGATGAGGCCAATATACCAAAAATATCAGTATATTTTAATTTAAAGCTTTTTACTGCCAGTAACTAAGCCTTAGGAGAGACATTTCAGTCTTTTAGAAT